>NC_140935.1:146299509-147512009 GCF_014529385.1 Adiantum capillus-veneris
CCCAGCATAAATCGAGCGCCCCTTTTGCTGCCCTTGACCTATAATGCATCTGTGAACAAATAGATGCAAAAAGGGGAAGATTTCCATGGCTGCCAAAACCTGCGTATCGCTCAAAACGCAGCAAAACAGCCCTATAAACACGCATCTGATGCCTTCCAATGCTGAAAATGAGCTCCTTGGTCCTAGATAAAGTCATGAGAAGCTCAAAAATGGAGAGAAATGGCTGAAAATCACAGTTATCAGCCTCCAAAACTGCTCCAAAAAGTCAGTTACGAGTTCTCTTCTCCCAAACTTGGTAAATTGGCCAAAAAGTGCCACTTGGCATTCATACATGCAATTTCCCCGCATTGGGCTTCCTCCTTAAAAGTCTCTCAACTGGTGTATCAGTTGACTTTGCAACAGAGTAATAAGATAATACCGAAGGTAATAACGCGAACATAATTCACGGCCCAAAATAGCAGTTCCCTAATTTTTAGGAGATGCTTCCGTGGGCTCCCACTGATCATTTGACCATCTATCCTCATTGGGACCGCATCCAAAAGTGCAATGTGGCCCAATTGTCGGATACTTTCTGTTGGTGATCCCACCTTGACTTTATGCCTTTATTGAGTTCACTTCCTAGTATCCACCAACTTGCTAAGTGCGACGGGGGGACCTACATGACCTTGAATTGAGCCTAGACATCCTTTACTTTACGAGTTCCAGTGCCGACCAACTTCCTGTCTGCGGGTGAAACTACCGTTCACATTGGCCATACAATGTCCGACCATTTGCAACTTCAAAAAGAGGGTCTCAAAAATTAAACAAAAATCATTGGAAAGAAACCAACAACTAAGGTTAGCAATTGCCACGTCCTCGTGACAGCACCCTATACGGATTTGCCCATGTGGATCTCGTAGAACGCAGCGTGAAACTGATGTGGCATGTGGGCGCTCACATATAGTTCCCTTCTTTAAGATTGCTAGCACTTAATTAAAAGCTAAGGATTCTTTTGAGCTACTTCAAATGATAATAAATGGCATTACTCACGCAATCCTCTTTCACTGCATGTCATACAATTCTAGCGCCCCAAAAGATTCATATCAAGCTAGGCAACTAAGACAACTTGGTAAAAATCCAAACAACTTACGGAAAGCTTTAGCTCCATATCACATCGTTGTGAGTGCAATTCACGATTAATACGTTTCACTCTTAGTAAATCCCATCGCCACTTCTTCAAAGCATCAGCATCGTCCGTCTGTGGTTTCTGAGGTTCAGGAACCTAGTGTACAGTAAAGAACAATTAGCTTTGATGAACATTGTGCCAAAAGCAATCATCTTTGTAGGCAATTGCACTACAAGACTGGTTGAGATATTTAAAAGCCTCATAGACCAAAGATTTCAAGCCTCTAAGCTAAAAGCGCTTTGGAGGTTTGCAAACAAGCAACAAGCCACAAATCTTGTATTAGTGGCAAACAAAGTGTGGAATAACTGTTATTGATAGAAAATCAATGATAACATACATCAGCACGATCTACTATGTCTGCAATTCGGCCACCCTCTTCCCAAATTTTCTCCACAATTGCCAATACCTTATTGTTGATTCTCCACTTTGTTGCCCCAAGAATATTCAAAGCCTGCCAGGTAAAAATTGTACGAATAATCTTAACATGGAAAAAAGTCAGAAACTGGCAAACAGCACCATAAGACTAGTACAGACATTAAAAACAGAATTCAACTGATCCCTTGAAGTTCTCTGCAGGGTCTCTGCTAATTCCTTGGCTCCATGTGTCCTCATGATGCACGATGGTAGAACTAGATGGCCACCCTTCCTATACCTGAAACGATCAAGTTCAGAATCATCAGAATACAAACCCTTGTGAAAAGCATAATCTTGAAATTGGACTTAACATTAATTGCAAAGATTAGAACTGGATTACCCTTGCCAAGGAAGGGGCTTCACAAGCATTGGCATGTAAGGAATCACTACTACTCGAGCCTGACAAAATAAGAGCACAATCAGCCACATGAGAATGAAAGCCAAAAATATAGAGTGCACTAACCCTACCCCAGAGAAGAAAGAGATAATAGTCACACAGTCTAATAAGCATGCGCAATACTTAACAGCATGCACAGACATCACAGTACAAAATTATGAAAGTGTAGCAAAAGTTGCATGTTTACCACACACCATGTTGTGCAAGCCTTTGGATATGAAAGAGTCACACTCTATGACACCAACACATTTGCTGCAGGTATTTTTTGATCTGCTACGACAAAAAAAGTAATGGCAATCAGCTTCTAAACAAGCTCTCAAAGGTGAAGATCAATAGACAATTCAAAGTTCGCAGGTCACCTTTCTTTTCCACAAACTGTCTTGATTGAATGTCGAAAAGCTGGCCGAATTTCTACCGAACCACCTGATGCATTATCTCCAGGATCTTGAATGTATGCCGTTTGAAGCAGAAGATCAAGGAGATGGCTTCCAACCTATGATGTAGATAAGAGGAGAAGAATTTAGCTTTCAAATAAGGCAACTAGTAATCATTCTCATGCTTGAGCATGCAATTTCTTCCGAAGAAGAAAGAATGACGTAAGGTCGCCTGGCCATTTGAATGGCAATTAAGTACCTGGGCACGTACAACAGAGCTCCAGGGCTCTGAACAATCTATCGTCCTCAACTTCTTTCTCAACACTCGTCTATTTCCTTGTTTGACAAATTTCTGCACCTGCCTCTGCAAGGCTTTATGCTTCTGTAGCTGCTCATCATCCTTAGGTTTTTTTTTCATGATATGCTGCAATCTGACCTGGTTGATAAGATAGGTCTGAATAATTAAAACGAAAACAAAAAAGACTGCAATGTTGATAAGAGTAATCTTCCTTCCAGCTCTGAGAATCACTCTTGCATATAGGCGTATATTCCTCCATAAGGTCAGCAAGGTAAAAACTTGCATATAAGAATAGCTAAAACACTTGCACAAAATTCACAATGAAGAGACACGCATATACCTATGAAAGCAAGAAGATTCAAGCTTTTTTTTGAAATGTCTTCTGTATTACTGCGTACAGAAATCCCCAGAGAAGGTGTACACAGTAGAAAAGAGTAGAGGGCCTAGGCCATAATCAAGCTATACATAAAGGTAGCTGATGTGATGAATGGAGTAGGAACCACTAAGGTAGAGCATACTGCCACTGTATCAATCCTCTGCTAAAAGTAAAAAACACAACAGATTTGCACTAGCCTCGAAGATTCAAGTTTTTATTCGAGTAAAGTATTAATCATTAAAATTTGGTTTATTTCCTTGTATAGATTACGTACTAAAAGAGATGGGAAAAATAGAATGCCACCTATTCAGGATGATTTGAGGGGCCCACATCTCCCTAGCAGTCAGATGAACAAGGTAGTGAGACAAGATACACAAAGAGGACGGGCGGGACTGCCACAACCTTGACCACCAAGATGACCCACTACCAATATCAGGTTCTTTTGCTGACACGACAGCTTCATTCAGCGCCCATCCTACATGGATCAATTCCTACCACATAGCTTGAGGGTAGTGATTGGACAGCTCAAAGTCTTTTGCAGCCCTTTGAGATAGACGCAGGTAGAGCAGCCATCCCAAGAGATGTCAGCCCAAGGTACGTCTACGGCAAGTACAGCCAGGCACAACCACAAAACAGCCCTCGCTTCCTAATCTGCTTCAAGGTAGTACTAGAGCCGCCACCACACAAGAGATGAAACACGGTGGTCAAGCCTGACACGTCTACTCCACTCCTACACAAGGTGATACTACTAGCAAGAGAAGTAGCCATTGGGGGCACATGCCAGCCAGTGGTGGAAGTCTGTGTGTCACAAACTGCTGACGTGTCAAGCCACTGAAGACCGCAAAACTTGGCCTAGGGGCCTAAACCCTTGAAGCAGTAGAAGCAGCAAAAAAAGTCTCACCAACTTGCAAAACCTCGCCAAGTGGCCTATTTTTAAAGAAGAGTTCCCACCAACTTATGGGACCCCGTCTGATGGGGCCCAAGTGACCTAAAGACATTAAAAATCAAGCCAGCACACACACACACACACAAGCCTTGCATAGAAACTTGATGATGTGGCAGTTGTACGAACACCCACGATTTGCATTGATGATGTGGCAGCCTGTACAGACTTCCGCGAATTGCGCATGCTGACGTGGCAATTGTACGGATTTCCGAATTTGGCGGTGGCTGTTTTGGGAAGGCCTGATGCTTTTAGAACTCAATGCTTCTCATGTACTGCTTTTGGATAGGCCAGGGCCTTTAAATATGCGCCATGGGCTCATTCTCTCCGCATGAAGTTGTAGAGGACGGAGTATCAACGATATACTGAGTTAAAGCAATATAAAGAGATACAAATGGGGCGCCAGGGTTTGGGGCTAGTGTTCTCTTGGGATGGAACTCCGCCACTCCCCGTCTCGTGTGTCGTGTATCTCTTTCAGCTCAGTTGTTATTTGAAGTGCTTAAAGTTGTTCCTTCTGTTCTTTTCCGTTGGCACGTGGTGCCCTCCCGTTACACTATGTATGTATTTTCGTTTCTTGTTCTATGTCCATGGATTCTCGTGTGGTGGTGGCTAGTGTTGGCAAGAGTAACCTTGAGTTTTGGAGCTAGTCGTGGTTTGTCATAGCATCCAACCCTGAAATGCACTCCTCAAATCTAGAGAGAGAGATCTACATGGCTCGAGGCTAGCCATCTATGACTGCCCTCTAGAGGGCTGAATCTCTCTCCTCTCCTAGGCCTGCACCATCAAAGAGATGCACTGCCTCTGCCTGAGATCGCATAAGCAAGGATGTCATGAAGAGGAACCGCAAGGCTGGATCTGCTGCCTATATCCGCATGCTGTCTACTACTGATGCTAAAATACTCACCTGCTTCCTACCAAAAACTCTTTTTTTTGTTTTTTTTTTTTTTTTTGGGGGGGGGGGGGGGGGGGGGGGACGGGATCTACCCTCCCCTAGACGGCTAGCAAAACGTAGCAAAGGGCAGGGCTGCCCTCTAGGCTAAAAACTGCATGCATGAGGTGACCCCCCCCCCCCCCCCCCAATGGTCCATGTATAGGCCCAAGCTATCACATGCACATCTAACCCTATGTGCATGTGGACAAGATATAACTCCTGTTTCTAGGGTTTAGGACAGCCTAGGAAGTGTTTTGGCACCCTTGTGAGCCTGCACATAGGACGTGCATGTCCACACGTGTTGCATACCGTCTGATTTCACATGAGCACAACCAGTGTCTATTACAAGCTTGGACACTCCAAGTGAGAAATCAATAGAAACACACAAACCGAAGCTGCAAAATCACTGAACTTTATGCGCGCACGAGAGAGAGAGAGAGAGGCACCCCGTAGTTCCGCACCCAGATGCACTAGTCCCAAAGACTAGCACCCCTTTCAGTATTTCTTTATTATTATGCTCGCAACAATATAACTCCCAAGGGTCCTCTGCTCTCAGACTCTGTGTCCCGATGCTCTGCAGAGTGAGGCCCCAAGGGCACTTATAAACATTACAAGGGATGCCTAAGCAGAGCCCCAAAAGCACTAAACACCAAAAGCACCTACTCCCAGAAGCTATCGCTGAAATCTGCCCAATAACAGCCAGCGCTTTTTGCTAAAATCCATACAACCTACTTCGCTCCCCCCCCCCCCCCCAAGAACTGGAGTAACCTCTCCGATCAACATCTCAGACTCGATGGTCGATTCCCTCTTGTGCTGGAAATTCGGAGAGATGAGCTCTCAATTCCATTTGCACATGGAGTACGGAACTCTGTAGAGTGTTCCAGATTATGTTTCCAGAATCCCCGAGCATAGGCCAAGGCCTCCTTGCTCCTTCTCCGTGACAGAGTACTTGCAAAAGTACAAACACGAAACAACAACTCGTATAGCATATTCACAATCGATACCTGTCGCTCCGAGTGCAAAAAAGTGACCTTCGTACGTTGGCTTGGCTCGTTCGCTTGTAGATTCCCGCCGACATATCCTCCAAGAGCTAGGGAAGGGGACGATGGAGGAGAGAGAAGGCTAGCGGCAGTTTTGGCGAGAGTAACAAAGAGGGATCACACACTATTCTCAGCCCAATAGCTAGAGCTAGCATATTTTTTAAGAAGTCTTGTTTTATTTTAAGCATTGGCTACCCACTTATTAGGTGGACGACGGGTCGTCTTTTAAAAAATGTGTAAGCATGTTTAAAAACTCAATAAATGTCACAAACTGCTAACGTGTCAAGCCACTAAAGAACGGAGCCACTGTGCAGATCACCAGCCGAGGGGCTTAAACCCTAAGAAGCAGAAGCAGTAGGAGGCTTGAACTGAAGTCACTTCATTGGTGCCTTCCTCCGTAGGAGCAAGGTAGACCACCAGGTTTGTGTGTTTCCCTAGAGGTAAGATGCCGCCCTTCGGGCCTTGCTCTGAGTAGTGTCCTTTGGAGTAGGCTATGTCAAACTGTTGGATAAAAGCGAGGGCCTTATGGGTATCTATAAAGCTAGAAAAAGTATCGAGCTTAATTGCCTGCCCACCCTCCTTGAAATCCTTGGTCTTCTTGCCCTTGTCCTCGAGAAAATCACACTCGGATTGACTTTGCAAATGGACTTCCTCTTTGTTGAAAACATCCGTTCATCAGAATTCGAACTATTCGAGGAAGAAGAATCCTCGTCTGAACCGTCAAAATACTTTTGAGATCTTTTGGGGGATCAACTCTTCTTCGCTTTCTTCTTGCCTTCGCTATGTCTATCAGCCTTTCTTGTAAGGTGCAGCGGAAGCGAATGTTGAACTTTGCTCAAGATGAGTGCTCCGAACTGTGCTCAAGGTTCCTTTTACTTACGGAAGGGAGAGCCTTCCGTTCCTTTAGTGAGAGAGTGAAATGGACACAAACAAAGTAGATGAACACTGTGAATGGAAGTGTATGAGACTGAGAGATAGAGAGAGAAGAATACGACACCAGAATGTTGTCAAACCCTCCTCCGAAGGCCCCACTCTCTATGGCGAGAGCGGTCTACTTATGATTGCACAAATCTCTACAATGCTTGGACTTGCCGACGATGTCGACGACGATGAGGACGACGACGAGACAGGCTGAAATCTGAAAACGCTAAGGGCTGAAATTTGCAAATCTTTATTTGTTAAATTCTGACTCTATGTCGATAACGATTTCGATGACGACGATGCGACAACAACGCGCTGAAAACGCAGATGCTAAAATCTGCGTTTTCCGGGCTGAATCTGCAAACTTCGCGGGATCTGACCGTGCGGCAAGGATCTGCTGCGGGAAGGTGAGATCTGCGAGGTTCAGGGGTTGTTCTGCTGTGTCTAAGGACCGAAGCTGAAAACGCTGATGCTTCTGCTGATACCGTCGCGGAGGAATTGCAAAACGCTAGGTGCTCTACTGTCCCAAAAACGCTAGGGCTGAAATTGGTCCTGCTGCTGCCGGTTGTTCTGCAAATGCAAAACGCTAGGCTAATCTGCTGTGTCGTGATGACAACAAAACCGCCAGAGTTGGTCTACTGATGCAAAAACGCTAGTGTAGCTGTTGTGAGGCAAAAACGCTAGGACTTGCTGGGGGTGGATCTTGCTAAGAAGTTGCCTGTTGAGCAATGCTCCTACTGCCTCTTCTGCCAGAAAGTGCTAGCGCTAGGTTTCTATTTATACAAACTTAGCAATATTGCCCTACCTACTTTCCAACAAAAATCACTCAAAAATAATAAGTGAAAAATGTCAAAAATAGGGAAAATAGGTCTATGCACTGTAAAAATGCTCCTAATGGGTTCTGATGAAAATCTGATGATCATGTTGTGTTCAACCAGAGGATAAGCATCTATTCTAAGTGTCTGGACATGCACGGTCTGCGAACAGACTCACAAAAGTGTCAGATCACTTCCTATTCTAGACTGACTTGACTGAACTGAATCCTTGTTATGTTGTAGCTTGTCCACGGACACATAGGGTTGGATGTGTCACGTGACAAAGGCTGTGCATGCAATGTAGATGAACAAAGAGACGGAGTGCCAAACCGTTCACCACACACACGCAAACAATGAGATCGAATCTTGTCATGCTGATCTAAATCAATCAACTGTGGCAAAACACAATGGAAATGCCCATGCTTGGTGCTCATACTTTCTTGTGCTCTTTCTGCAAATGTGTCAAGCCAAGGAGGAGACATGGAATGTGACTTCCTTGAATGCATACTTTTCAGCTTTTCATGAGAAATCCGCATATATACGTGCTCATCCATGAGTGAAACGTGCCCAATGTACAATATGTCATGCCTATGAAAAGGGGTCACATACAGACACTGACTAAAATACAGGAAACAATCACGAATGGAACACTTGAACAATGTGTGCTAACTAATCACTCGAACACATAGTACTTCCTGTGGGGGTTCTTTGGACCTAGGCTCGAGAGCCAAGATCGGATCTTCCTAATGTAGCAAATCTTCTTGTGGGGGTTCTGTGGACCTCGACTCGAAAGCCACGATCGGTTCTTCGTGATTGACCGAATCTGCAATGAGGTTAGCTTTACTAGAAAAAGTGACAACCAAACCATCATCCTTGTGAACAATCACATCTTCGTCATGCAAATCATCATGCTTGTGAGAAATCACATCGTGATCATCATGCAAATCATCATGCTTGTCCTTATCATCCAAATCATCATGCTCATTACTATCATGCAATTCATCATGCTTGTCATCATCCAAATTCTGTGTATCATGCTTTGGAGAAGACGAGACTGAGAGTCTCCCTCTCCTGAATCCTTTCAATCTTCTCCTGCACATTAGGAATGAGAGATGAAGAATGAACAACTTGCTCTCCACGAATGAAAATGGGAAAGTTACTTTTGGCATTGAAAGTGAACGTATTTTCCGCCCAATCAATGAGAGGATTATGCTCACGAAACCATCGAATTTCCAAAAGCATATCACATCCTGAAAGAGGAGAAACTAAAAATTTTCTACGAAAAGCAGCTTGTGAACTGTAAACAACACATCAAGGCACTCTTTCGTGATGAGAGAGTCGACACCGGGAGCGAAGCCAAAGACCTCGAGAGGAGATTTCTGACTAACCTCTAGGCGGGCTCTCTCAACAAGAGAGAGACTAATCACATCATGCATACTGCCTGGATCAAACAATATGACAAAACGCTGCCCCGTCATATGACCATAACATTTAATGAGAGACTCATCAATGGGAGGATCATGAGCAACTTGGGGCACAGTCGTGTTGTCATTGATTGCATTGACAGAGGAAGGGGGTTCTGTGGATTCTTTAGAGTCATTCAATTCAAGCTTAGGACATGTTCTTTTTATGTGACCCTTAATGTGACAATGAAAACGACGACCTTCCTTAGAATAAGTGCTTTTCTCTTCCGACGTGATGTATCCTCCTAAAATTCCTCGTGCTACCTTTTCATATGGAGTGAGCTTAGGTTTAGCAATTGTGTTAGCTTTACCCTTAGGTTCATTGGAAGAGTTCTTTTCTAAGAGACTATTAGAAGATTGGTTAGAAGAGTTACCGTTCTGAGGGTTCTGAGAGGTCTAAGAGGTACTTGTCGAAGTCTTGTTTTCCTTAGGCTTTCCCTTGTTGTGCTTCATCTCCTGTGCGAGAAATCGCTACCGCCTTGTTGAGATCGATTGGATCGAACACCTTGACATCATACTTGATATACTCGTCCAATCCATAAAGGAATGCCTCCTTGCGTTCATCATCCGACTTGCGTAATTGGGTGCCTAGCTGCAAAACACGATTAGAGAAAGACATAACTGGCATACCATTTTGCTTGAGACCGCGCCAATCGTCCTTCAATCGTACGAGGTATTGAGGTGGCATAAACCGCGCCTTGAGCTTGTCTTGGAAATCGGCCCAATTGAAGGAAAGGGGCGTGAATTTGTCAGCTTCTTCTAGATGCGCAGCTAATTGTGCCTCTTGCCATGCGTGGTACCAATTGATGGCATCACCGGCAAGGTACATAGCTGCGTCAAAACCTTGCTATTTCCTGTCTTCTTAGTTGTCGCAAAATAAGCATTAAATTGATGCAACCAAGAATGAATAACCGTAGCATCCATCTTACCATCATACTTACTGAACTGAATCTTCACTGTGACTGGGTTGTTGGAGTTCAAATCTCGGCTTGCACAACTTGAGGAGCTACCAACATCTTTGGCTTGCTTGG
Organism: Adiantum capillus-veneris; assembly: GCF_014529385.1. Lineage (NCBI taxonomy): Eukaryota > Viridiplantae > Streptophyta > Polypodiopsida > Polypodiales > Pteridaceae > Adiantum > Adiantum capillus-veneris. The sequence goes on from NC_140935.1 coordinate 146,309,678, forward strand.
ATTTTGAGGCAAGAAGCTATCGAACCAATCCTTGAGTGCAGAGGTCCCTCTAAACCTCACGATCGGCCTCCAAGGCCGTTCGTCTTGCTTCGGCTTCCAAGAGCGTTTGCTCACGCTCACGCTCACGCTCAATAGCCGCCTTTCTATCTGCTTTTCTTTCTTTTCGTTCATCGCGCTCGGGTTCCAAGGCAATGCGAGTCGCTTCTTGTCGTGCCATTAAGTCCATCATCGATTTCACCAAAGCCTCCATAGGATTTGGTGCAATCCCGGGCGTAGATGGCGAAGGGGGAGGGTTAGGAAAACCTCCATGGTGAGGAAATTCTTCTTCACTACTTTCATGCCCATCATCTCCATGCGAAGTATCCATTCCGCTTCGGTGATGGCCATACACTGTTGTAAGGTGCAGCGGAATGAATGTTGAACTTTGCTCAAGATGAGTGCTCCGAACTGTGCTCAAGGTTCCTTTTGTTCTTATGCAAGGAAGAGCCTTCCGTTCTTAATGAGAGAGTGCAATGAACACAAACAAAGTGAATGGACACTGTACGTGAAAGTGTATGAGACTAAGAGATAGAGAAAGAAGAGAATACAACTCCACAGACGTAAAACCCTCCTCCGAAGGCCCCACTCTCGTTGGCGAGAATGGTCTACTATTGATTGCACAAACTGGTAGAAGTGGATGAATGAGAACTGATGCAAGTCTACGCTATGTCGATGTCGACGACGGGGATGACGAGACCGATTCTATGGCTGAAAAATGTGTGCTTGCTCTGCTGTCCAAAAACGCCAGAAGGCTTAATCTGCTGCCCCAAAAACGCTGGTTTTAGGCTCTTCCAAAATGCTGGGTTTAGGCTGAAAATGGCTGTACAAAACGCTGATTTAGGGCTGAATATGCAGGCTGAAAAACACTAGCATGCTGAATCTGTGGCAATGATGGCTGACTGCTGAAAACGCTAGGGTGCTGGAGATGAGGCTGATGTTGAAAACGCTAGGGTGCTGGATCTGTGGCGATGATGCTATTGCTGAAAACGCTAGGGGTGCTGGAGGTCTTGCTCGAAGGAAATCGCCACCAAGGGGGGAAATGTCCTGCTTGAGAGAGAGAGGGAGAACCTACTGCTTGTGGCCTGTGTTCTCCTTGCCCTTCTGCCAAATAGTGTTAGCCTAGGTTTGCTTATATATATCTTACCCAAATTGCCCTACTCAATTCCCAACAAAAGTCACTTAAAATAATAAGTAAAAAATGTCAAAAATAGGGAAAATAGGTTAAATGCACTGGAAAATTCTTTGATAGATTCTGATGGGAGTGCTTATGATCATGCCATGTGCAACCAGAGGATATGCATCTACACTAAGCGCCTGGGCATGCACGGTCTGCGAACAAACTCACAAAAGTGCCAGAACACTTGCTAATCTAAACTGACGTGACTGACGGAACCCTTGTCATGAAGTAACTTGTCCACGGACACATAGGGTTGGATGTGTCACGTGACAACTGTGTTCTTTGGTTCTTAAGTTCACGTGGAACTTGGGTTCTTGCGAGTCTTGGTTTCTTTGGTTCTTGGGAGTCTTGAGGTTCTTGAGGTTCTTTGGGGGTCTTGAGGGTCTTGGGGTTATTCTTTCGCTTGCAATCTGTGTTAGAGAAGGATCTTCTCTTCACCCGAGTTCTGCTCTTTTCCGCGGGCGCACCCCCTTGGGGCCTTGCGCTCACACCAAGGTTGCTTTTTCCCACATCACGTCGATTGACCGGCCGCTAAGTGCACGGTCCGCTCTCAATGAGAGAAAAGAGGCACAAAGGGAGACTGGACAAGTCCTTTTTTCTTGGGTTTCCTGTCACTCTTCAAAAACACGATTAGGAATCGACACGCCCAAGTGAACTTGGGTTCGTGCGACCACAACAAGCAAAAAAAAATTATGTGGTTCTTTCCTTTAGTGATACAGAACACTGCCAAAGCTCTGATACCAATGTAAGGTGCAGCGGAAGTGAATGTTGATAATTGCTCAGGATGAGTGCTCCAAACTGTGCTCAAGGTTCCTTTTACTTACGGAAAGGAGAGCCTTCCGTTCCTTTAGTGAGAGAATGCAATGGACACAAACAAAGTGGATGAACACTGTGAATGGAAGTGTATGAGACTGAGAGATAGACAGAGAAGAATACGACACCAGAATGTTGTCAAACCCTCCTCCGAAGGCCCCACTCTCTATGGCAAGAACGGTCTACTTATGATTGCACAAATCTCTACAATGTTTGGACTTGCCGACGATGTTGACGACAATGAGGACGACGACGAGACAGGCTGAAATCTGAAAACGCTAAGGGCTGAATCTGCAAATCTTTATCTGTTGAATTCTGACTCTATGTCGATGACGATGTCAATGACAACGATGCGACAACAACGCGCTGAAAACACAGATGCTGAAATCTGTGTTTTCCGAGCTGAATCTGCAAACTTCGCGGGATCTGACCGTGCGGCGAGGATCTGCTGCGGGAAGGTGGGATCTGCGAGGTTCAGGGGTTGTTCTGCTGTGTCTAAGGGCCGAAAACTGAAAACGCTGATGCTTCTGTTGATTCCGTCGCGGAGGAACTGCAAAACGCTAGGTGCTTTGCTGTCCCAAAAACGCTAGGGCTGAAATTGGTCCTGCTGCTGCCGGTTGTTCTGCAAATGCAAAACGCTAGGCTGATCTACTGTGTCGTGATGACACCGCGCTGATTTGCTAAACAAAACCGCCAAGGCTGGTCTACTGATGCAAAAACGCTAGTGTAGTTGTTGTGAGGCAAAAACGCTAGGCCTTGCTGGGGATGGATCTTGCTGAGAAGTTGCCTGTTGAGCAATGCTCCTGCTACCTCTTCTGCCAGATAGTACTAGCGCTAGGTTTCTATTTATACAAACTTAGCAAAATTGCCCTACCTACTTTCCAACAAAAGTCACTTAAAAATAATAAGTGAAAAATGTCAAAAATAGGGAAAATAGGTCTATGCATTGTAAAAATGCTCCCGATGGATTCTGATGGAAATCTGATGATCATGCTATGTGCAACCAGAGGATATGCATCTATTCTAAGTGTCTGGACATGCACGGTCTGCGAACACTCACAAAAGTGCCAGATCACTTCCTATTCTAGACTAACTTGACTGAACTGAACCCTTGTCTAGCTTGTCCACGGACACATAGGGTTGGATGTGTCACGTGACATTTCTCCTCCTCGTGTCACAAACTGCTAACGTGTCAAGCCACTCAAGAACAGAGCCAACCTGCATATCCGGGCCGAGGGGCTTAAACCCTAAGAAGCAGCAACAGAAGAAGTAGAAATGGCACAAGAAATTTTACCAACTTGCAAAGCCTTGCCAATTGGCCTATTTTTAAAGAGGGGTTCCCGCCAACTTATGGGACCCCATTCGATGGGGCCCAAGTGACCTAAAGAACATCAAAACAAAGCTAGACCCACTCACACACAGAAGAATTATGTGATGACCTCGCAGCTTTACGAAAGACCCAGATTTTGCCTTCAATTGCTGACGTGGCAGATAGTACAGGATTCCGTAATTTGCGTTGACTGTACTGACGTGGCACATGTATGGAATCTCATAATTTACATTGACTATGCTGACGGGGCACCCATATGGATTTCCGTAATATGCAAGTGGTAGCTTTTTACGCCAAATTTTGGGACCAGATGCTTTTGAGTTTGAAAGCTTTTCATATAACCGCTCGTTGTACTGAGTTCAAGCAATATAAAGAAATACCGAAAGGGGAGCCAAAGTCGGGGGCCAATGCTCTCTTGGGGTGGATGTAACAGACTTGGACACTCCAAGTCAAGAATCAATCACGACAGCACCAAATAACCACTTCAAACAATTCACAGATCACAATAGATTTGCACTGGCCCGGCGGAGTTCCGTACCTAGAGATATTGGCCCCAAAGACTGGCGTCCCTTTCGGTATTTCTTTTTGTGTTAATCAATCATCAAAGTACAAGAGAGCGGTTAGGGTTTCACTCTCAGACTCTGCGTCCAGATGCTCTGAGAAGTGAGGCCCTCACCATTAATTTAAAGATTACAAGGGATGCCCAAAAGCAGAGCCCCAAAAGCTTGAAAGCAAAAGCAGATTCTCTCTCTCTCAATGAGAGTCAGTAAAAAGCAAGTTCTCTTTTTCTCTCTCTTTCTCCCAAATCATAGCAAAAAGCTGAGATTTGCGTCGCTCAAAATTTCCCACCAAAAAAAAAACCTCCGCATTTTTCAAAAATTAGGGTTTCCGGCAGAAATTAGGGTTTGAAAGAATTTTAGGGTTTTTGGCAGAAGTTAGGGTTTCTGTTGTCCGTAGCAACGTCATCACTTTGTGACATACCCCCCTCTTGAAAGCATTGTAATCGACCGCGATTACGCCTGCAAAACCGACAAAAGCCATAAACCGTCTTAGCAGGCACTTACTGTTAGTACCTACGTACTAGGAACACACATCTAGCACGTGTACAAAATCAACAGTCACATCACACGACATCACAGGACATCACCAGACATCACATGACATTCAACATTCATTCGGATCTTAGAGCATGATTTATCGGCAATGTAGCTAGCAATCACATCTAGGTCCAATCGGGACCTCATCGATGTCCGATTGACTAACCCCTATTGCAACCATGTCTATTCGAGATCAAGTAGACCAAAATGTTGCAGTCGTTTCGTCTATCAGTTCATGCACTCAAAAGAAGTGAAGAAACAAATCAGTATCATTATCAGGAATTCCATTTCATAAAGTCATCCAACAGAATATTGTCAGCTATCAGTATCCATGAAGCTCAAAGAGACATCAGTGACTTTAGTATCAAAATCGAGGCATCTGTTGACAAGGGAGCGGAGTGACTCCCCTCTTGTGAATCCCACTGCACCAGATCTCCGACCAAGTTGAATTATGGGTTCCGTTTGGAGTAGACTATGATAAACCAAAACATCGAGGTAAAGTTTCACAATCCGAGGAGTATCTGCTAGGTCCTCCTCCTCCATCCACTTCGCATCAAATACAGGAAAAATCTTGAACTTAACCAAGAACCGCCTTCGGACTTTACCTTTCTTCGTATCGTTATGTGCCAAAATCTGTTCAGGAACAAGGATGTCCTCGTTTTCTTCCACTTCGGGTTGCTCATCAGGCTCCCCATCATCAGGCACATCACCCTTAACAGGTTTCAAGAGACTCACATGCAATGCATTGTGAATCCTCCAAGTATCTGGCAGTTTCAATCGGAAGGAGACATCATTTATCTTGTCAGTGATATGGAAAGGTCCGTAGTATCGCATACTAAGCTTTGGAAAAAGCCTGTCCTTTCCCTTTTTCTTCCGTAGGCGTGCCTTCTCAAAACGTAAGAGCACCCAATCATCCTCCTTCAATTTCAAGTCGCGACGATGGCGATTCGCTGTCTTTTTCTGTCGTTCTTGAGACTCCTGCAAAGTCTCGCAAACCTTGGCAAAAGCCGTATCCAAATCTCGCGAATATTCATCCGCTTCAAATATCTAATCTTTCATGCTCAGGAAGGATGGAACCTTCGCAGCACTTTCAACAATCTCACATGGCGTCTTCCCCGTCGAAGAGTGTATCGTGTTATTGTAGGAAAATTCCACCAAAGGTAAGTTCTTTTTGCATTGAGTCTTCTAATCCGAGATACAAGACTTCAATAAATCTAAAATCACTGAATTGGCAATCTCAAATTGTCCGTCAGTCTGCAAGTGGAACGATGACGAGAACTGCAACTGCGTGCCAATGTTCTCCCAAATTGCCTTCCAAAACCACCTCATAAATCTGGGGTCTCTGTCGGAGACAATCGTCTCAGACGTGCCATGTAATCGGAAAATCATCGTGATCTTTCTGTGTTCTCAGGAGATCAAAAATGAAATCCATTTCAATACTTTTCCAGGGGCGGGTGGATATGGGTAAAGGCTTTAACAATCCCTGTGCCTTATGCTTGTCAAAATTGACCTTCTGGCATACTAAGCAACTGCGCACAAACTCTTCCACATCCTTTTTGAGTCTCGGCCCAAAGAAGTATCTCTCTACCCCCTTCATGGTGGTAGCAATGCCGCGGTGACTCGTAAAAGGTAGACAGTGGCATTCAGTCATAACCTTTTCCCTCAACGGTTGTGTAACGCACAACATAGTCTTTTTCATCAAGTAGCCTTCCCGAAGGGAGTATCCAGCTACTGTCTCCCCATCCCGTATCCGTGTGAAAATATCTGCAAAATCTGTATCTATGGCATATTGATCGACCATATCCTCGAAGCTCCTATGATGTATCGCGGAAATAGCCAGAACCAAGGGCTTCTGAGACGAAGCATCTGCCACCATATTCTTCTGTCCCTGCACATGGACAATCTGGAAGTGAAATTGTAACAAGATGTTCGGCCACCGCATCTGCTTTTCCGAAAGCTACTTCTGTGACAAGAAGTAGCGCAAACTCTGATGGTCTGTAAAGACAGTAAAAATTCGCTCCGAGTAGGTAATGCCGCCACTGAGTAAGAGCATGGATAACCGCCAAAAGCTCTTTCTCATATATCTGTGTTGTCATCTCCGACCTAGAGAACAATCGGCTCTGGTAAGCAATGACATGGCCTTCTTGCATCAAGACCGCACCCAGACTACGACCATAAGCATCACAAAATACTTCAAATGACTTACTTCTACAAGTCAGGCAAAGTCAAATCTGGTCCTGTAGTCAATTTCTCTTTCAATGTCTGAAAGGCAGTCACCTCTGTGGATCCCCACGAGAAAGGGACTCCTTTTTGTATCAAGATATGCACAAGGGGAAGCAACCTCTGCAAACTTTCGTATGAACCGCCTGTAGTACGAACACAATCCCAAGAAGCTTCTAACTTCATGGACATTCTTCAAATCGGGCCAATCACGAATAGTCTCTATCTTGACCGGGTCCATTTGCGCTCCTGTTGTTGAGACAGTTTCCCAAAAAAAAAAAATCTATGAAGCATATGATCTCTGTTCTGCTTCATTCTTAGAGAAAACAATGATATCATCAAAGAAAGTGCCAACAAATAGCCTGTACTCTCGAAAATCCTGTCCATCATCCGGTTAAATGTCGCAGGAGCATTGGTTAAGCCAAAAGGCATCACCAAAAACTCAAATAACCCAAAAGTCGTCCGAAAGACTGTCTTGTAGACGTCTCCCGGCGCGATTCGGATCTGATGATATCCACTCTTCATGTCAATCTTGCTAAAACACGAGGATCCCTGTAACCTGTCGAGTATATCATCGATCCTAGGAATCGGAAATCTGTTCTTGATGGTGATTTTGTTGAGAGTTCTATAATCGATGCACATTCTCCAAGATCCGTCTATCTTCAAATCCAACAACAGTGGAGAGCAATACGGTGAAGTACTATGCTGGACAAGACCCTTTTCCAAGAGGTCTTTCACTGGGTTCATAATCTTTTCATTCTGTACTCGGCTCACACGGTAAGGTGGCCGGTTCGGTGGCGTGCTTCCAGGTATCAGATCAATGGTTTGATCTTCAGGCCCTCTGAAAAGCAATCGGCATGAGTGTGGAGAAAAATCTTGGCGTTCTTTTGATCAGGTCAAAACATATTCAACCTTTATCTATCGTTCAGTTCTCTCCCAAAAGAATGAGTAAGAAACTGAAGTTCATCAAGTACAATCCTAAGCCCTTCATTTATCAAAGTCGCTTTCTCGGCTCGGTAGTCAACCACGGCGTAGTTCTTGTGGTACCAAGGGATCTGAGTAGAACATCACTCGCGTGCCCTGAACACCCCTGTCATTGCAGACGAAGTTTGCCAATGCTCGGTGTAATGGCAACATCCCATCCGGGTGCCAGTCGAACTACCTCCGCCTGTGGCGTCAGTCTGTCGGGCGTAATTCCAAATCGAGCCGCCAATTCCAAGTGAAAAGAAGTTCGCCTTGGCTCCTTCAAAAGAGCTTCCTGATCCTTCACTTTGCCCCAAAAGCGGCAAAGTTTGTACTTTCATTCATTAGATTCGGTGCAGGTCCCATGCCATGTGGTACCAGTTCTGCTTTTCTATCTGCCTTTTCTGCCACGTTCCTCAGCTGCTCTAGAACTCTCAGGCCTGTCGTCATTCTTATCATTCTGTTCTTTCGGTGCCTGTTTAGGGCACTTCGCGGAGATATGTCCATGTTCCCCGCATCCAAAGCACTTCCCCTCCCTAATGAAGCGAGCTCTCTCCTGAAGAGTAAGCTTGGGTCGTACATCCTTCTTCTTTGGGTTGCTCTTTTTCCTTCTACTTTCATTCCCAGAAGTCTGTTCGGCTCGTTGTGTCATGGCCTCATCTGTGGGGTAGGTCAGACTACCAGAGTGAATGACAAAGCCCCCCTTCGCATGACTCATCAACTCTTGAATAGAAGCTGACTTTTGTTCCATGCAGTGATCTTGGATCTCTGTAGGTAGACCCAAGGTAAACCACTCAATTTGTTCTCTGAACGAGATCTTTTTGAATGAAGAGGCAGGTAGAAAAGAGCTCCAGAATCTTTCACAATAAGCATTGATTGTATCTTTCTTGGTCATTCGAAGATGGTTCCAAGCAGCCCGTACATCTCGTTCATATTCTTGCGTCAACCAAGAAGAAATAAAAAGCTTCTTAATTTCAGCCATTTAACTGGCGCAGTCTTGTTTAAAAGAAGCGTGGACCACCAAGTACGAGCATTCTCCTTAAAGTAAGAGGCAGCTCTCCGAATCTTGGAGTGCTCTGAATAGCGTCCTCCCACTAAAGCGATGTCAAACTGCTGTATAAAAGACAAAGCCTTCGAAGCATCTGAGTATCCTGAAAAAGTATCAAACTTGATCGAGTGGCCACCTTTCTTAAACTCTAGGACTTTCTTGCTTTTATCTTCGAGAAAGTCATACTGGTTGGCTTTGTAAAAATTCTTCTTGTTCGCATAAAAGTTTTCGTCATCAGAATCTGAGCTGTCTATAGACGAGTCCTCAGTAGAACTGTCAGTATCTGGGCGGGATTTAGCCTTCTTTGTCTTTCTCTTGCCCTTTCCGAAGCGTTGCTTCTTGCTTCGCTTTTTACCTTTTCTGTCTTCTTCGCTCGAATCTGAAGAGCTAGAAGAACTGTCAGAAGAAGAAGAAGAACTGGTACTCCTTCAAATCGAACACGCTTCTTCTGTTTCTTTGCCTTGTCAAAAGTCGACTGACAACCCAAATATCCCGGGAAGTCGGTGCTTTTCTTCTGCTTTTTGCCGTGCTTTTTGGCTTTCTTTTGCGCGTCAAAAAGCTGAGTAATCCGTGCATCAACCACCTCTTGTAATTCCTTCTCTGTATACTGTTTGTGATCAGAAGGTTTCTTGAGAGCGGGTTTCAGTGGTGGTGTAGTGGTTTCTGCCACTGTGCATGCACTTCCTGAAAAGAAGTCTCGCTCATATATTTTGCCAATTTCGGATCCTTCGCAAAACTGAGCATCATCTTTGTTGCATTGCCGATCAATTGACGACACTTCATCTCTCTTTGCTCCGCCTGAGTAGGCCGAGGCGGGCCATACTCTCTGTCTGAATCTTCGTTGTGATCCCAGCTCGCATCTCCAGATGCAAAGGGAGTCGACTGATCCTTGCGTGCAGCCATAGGTGCCGCGGAAAAAAAAAAGGGATCGGATTTCCCGTAGAAGAGAAATCGGCCGTGCTCTGATACCACTATACAGCCTTGGACACTCCAAGTCAAGAACCAAATAACCACTTCAAACAATTCACAGATCACAATAGATTTGCACTGGCCTGGCGGAGTTCCGTGCCTAGAGATATTGGCCCCAAAGACTGGCGCCCCTTTCGGTATTTCTTTTTGTATTAATCAATCATCAAAGTACAAGAGAGCGGTTAGGGTTTCACTCTCAGACTCTGCGTCCAAATGCTCTGAGAAGTGAGGCCCTCACCACTAATGTAAAGATTACAAGGGATGCCCAAAAGCAGAGCCCCAAAAGCTTGAAAGCAAAAGCAGATTCTCTCTCTCTCAATGAGAGTCAGTAAAAAGCAAGTTCTCTTTTTCTCTCTCTTTCTCCCAAATCATAGCAAAAAGCTGAGATCTGCGTCGCTCAAAATTTCCCCAAAAAAAAAAAAAAAAATCACCTCCGAGATTTTCGAAAATTAGGGTTTCTTGCAGAAATTAGGGTTTGCAAGAATTTTAGGGTTTTTGGCAAAAATTAGGGTTTCTGTTGTCCGTAGCCACGTCATCACTTTGTGACAGTGGAACACCGCTACTCCCCGTCTCATGTGTCGTGCATCTCTTTCAGTTCAGTGTTATTTGAAGTTCTTTATGTTTTTCAGTCTGTTCTTTCGCATTGGCATGTGGTGCTCGTCCTCGTGACAATGGTATCAGAGCTTCAGACGTACTTTTCTGAAAGCATACCGGTCCTACCAAAGAGCAGACAGAGCAAAGTGGCTCTTTACTGGAAATTTTATTAAAGAATCTTCGTGTCCCAACCCCGGACTTATTAGTCACTCCCACCCTTATCCCGTCGTGCATCGAGCGCACTCCCGTCTTCATCGCTTTGACTTACAGGACATCAACCATAAAGACCACTTGCAAGAAAAGGATCAAAGATTTTTCTAGCCACTGTTTTTCCAGAGATAGTGCAGTGCAGTGGTGGATTTCTATAGCTACCAAGCCACTCACTCCAAGGATTTGGCGAGTTTTCAAGATTTTTTTTTTCCCAAAGTTACATGCCTTCAAATGTCCTTTTTTGGAGTGCATCTTCTGGCAGAGTGGGGTATCCTGAAATGCTTGCCACGGAAACCCTAGCAGATTACCATTGGACATCTCGCAATAGGTGTCTCTTCTTGAGCTGATAACCTTGGAGGTCCAGTGTGATTGGTATATCTTATGAGGACAGAAAGGGCAAGAAGCGACCAAAGAACCAGAGACATGGAAAGAATAAGAAGAAAGCAAAGAAGCGCAGATCCCACCCCAGATCCCGACAATTTTGTGGTAGTTTTGACGAGGATTCGACCTCTTCTGAGATTTCGGACTCTGAGGACCAGATGTTTTATTCAAAGAGGAAGCATTTTTATAGAGAAAAGCAATACGACTTTCTCGAAGATAAGAACAAGAAGACCAAAAAATTCAAGAAGGGTGGACAAGCAGTCAAATTTGATACTTTTTCAGGGTTTAGAGATGCCCACAGAGCCCTTGCTTTTGTTCAGCAATTTGACATAGCTTTTTCTGAAGGGCGCTACTCAGAGCACTCAAAGATTAGAAGGGCGTCATCTTATCTGAAAGAAAAGGAAATGCACAGACATGGTGGTCCACTCTTCTCTTACGAAAAGGCTTATATTCAAGCGACTTTTTATTTCCTCTTGGCATGGCCGACTGGACGCACTCCGGACAGAGGGAGGTCCAACCTCTAGTGAAAGATGCAGATAAAGTCTTACCAACTTACAGAGCCTAGCCGAGAGGCCTAAATTAAAGAACTTGAAGCTCAAAGTTGTACCAACTTATGGTACCCCAGCCAAGGGGCCTAAAACCCTAAAGACCAGAAGCTTGCACTCTGAAAGACGGTTCCGTAATTCGCATTGACATGCTGACGTGGCAGATCGTACGGATGCTGAGTTACAAGCTGTACAGATTTCTGCAATTCACACTGGCAACTTTTGGGAGTAGATGCTTTTGGGTTTGCACTGCTTTTGATACAATGATTTTGGGGCTCTGCTTTTGAGCATCCTTTGTACAAATAAAAGAGCCCCTAGGGCCTCACTTTGCAGAGCATCTAGATGCAGAGTCTGAGAGAGAGGTCCCTTGAGAGCGGTACTTTGCAATGATTAATGATAAAAAACACCGAAAGGGGCGCCAGTCTTTGGGGTCAATACTTCTAGGCGCGGAACTTTGTCGTGCCGTGTCATATCTCTCTCTCTCTCTCTCTCTCTCTCTCTCTCTCTCTCTCTCTCTCTCTCTCTCTCTCTCTCTCTCTCTCTCTCTCTCTCTCTCTCTCTCTCTCTCTCTCTCTTAAAGTTGAAGTTTTTGTTCATGGACAAGCATCGACGAGTCTTGCAGTTGAAAGAGGATGATTGGGTGCTTTTACTGTTTGAGAAGGCATGCCTACGAAAAATGAAGGGTAAGGAGCAGCTTTTTCCAAAGTTGAGTATGCGATACTACGGCCCTTTTCAGATTCAAGAGAAAATCAATGCCGTATCCTTAAGATTTAAGTTACCAGATACTTGGAAGATTGACATTGCACTTCATGTGAGTCTATTGAGACCTTTCAAAGGTGAAGTGTCAGTGGATAGGGAGCCAGAGGAACAGTCCAAAGTGGAAGACAGAGGAGATTGTCATTCTAGAACAGGTCCTAACTCACAAGGAAAAGAAAGTGAAAGGTAAGCTGACACGCCGGTGTTTAGTCAAGTTCGGGAACTACCTGACTTTGGATCCAAAATGGATGGAGGAGGACCTAGTAGATACTCCTCAGATTTTAGAGCTTTACCTTGAAGTTTTTAGCCTAGTACCGACTATTCCAAGAGTTACCAAATCTCGTGCAGTGCGGAATGCGCAAGAGGGGAGTTTGTCACCAGGAGGTGTATTTTTCCTGTTGCCTTCCGTAAATAAGTATTAGATATATTTATTTTATTTTTACTTGTTTGTCCCAAAACCCTTGAAAAGGTGCAAGTGGACATTGCATGGCAGTGTGAAACGGCTGCAACCAAATGGGTTTCTCATATCGGGGATTTAGGTCAGTCAGACAGGGATTGCCCGGGCCAGTTAGCACTGAATTCTGATGAGTATGGAAGCTCGTGTGCGCCAAACTGGAATTTGGGCCACTCGTCAAGTCACTGCAACTTTATAAGTTGAAAGGGGCCAGTAATTAACCCACATTGTAGATGTTGGTCAAATGGTAGTCTTCAATGATGGTCAGGAGACCGATAGGGACGCCATGGAAGCATCACCTAAAATTTAGGGAACTGCTATTTTTGACCAGAAAATGTGTTCGCGTCATTAGCTCCGGAATGACAAGGGGAACATTCTATTGCTCTGCTGCCAAGTCAACTGACCCACCAGTTGAGATATTTTTAGCAGGGAAAGCCCAAACTCGGAAACTGGGCGACGTGTCAGCCTGTGAGCGATTCTGCCACTCTGGGAGGCAAAAACGAGCTGCATATCGACAAAGGGGACGCCATTTTCAGCCTCAGGTGGATTGTAGCAAGTACAGAAGCTATGGAATGCTTACCTTGCCCTCTATGCACAGTATAGTGACGGGAGTGATGCCCCGCACGCTACATACTGCTCTCTTTCTCCCCTACGTACAGTATGTTATGCCCCACTAGTGGGCTTCTCATTTGACCTATGTACAGTTCTGGGGGTTTATGCGCGTTTGCCAAGGCAAGAGCCTTCTGAAAAGGAACCGGATTAGCTAATTGCTAATCCCCCACAGGTACGCACAGTTCCATCACGAAAGATTGCGAGTTTGGAGAGTTTTCTCGCGTGAAAACTCGTCCAATTCACAGGGGAACTGTCCCATTGCGTGCAGGAGCCCTTGGGACACGTGTAGGCGTGTTCGCTCCGCTAAAAACGATCCGAAACAGGGAATTACAGCCTGCTGTGTTTTTCTGCAGGTTTAGGGTTTCGCACCTAAACTGCAAGGGAACATCGGGGGAGCCTCGTGAGAGCCTTGGGATGCGTGTACAGGCTTTTGGGCTCCCGGCAGTGAAAAACAGAGAATTACAGCCCGCTGAATTTTTGTGACAGCTCACCAGAAAGCTTCCAGATATCGAGGGAATCCGTCCTAGACAGGTGTTTTTGACCTACAGGGGTTTTTGCGCCGTTATGCTGTCGAAATCCGGTCGAAAACCTGCGTTTTCAGCCCTCGCCAGGTTTGGACAGCTTTGTGAAAGCTTGTGCTAAGTGGTCGGATCGTCTACCTTAATTTGAATAAAGAAATACCGAAAGGGGCACCAGTCTTTGGGGCCTACAGGGTGTCGGTCTTGTGTGCGCAGTGACATTCTAGTCGCTGGACGCAACTGTGTTCTCTTCCCTTCTCAGTGCTCTGTGTAAAGTTAACAGGTAATTGAAATAGTACCGCCCTCTACGTTGTACGGGCCGGTTATAAAGTTGCTCCACTCCTTTGTCACAGATTACCTCGATGGAATAAAGTCACTGATTCTTTTTAGATTTCAAGGATACTAACGAGCTGACAGTATTCTGTTGAATGATTTTTATGTAAAGGAGTACTTTGAAATGGGAATTCTTGAAATGAATTTGTTACATGTACTCTTTCATGTGTATATTGTTTGGGTGCATGCTTAAAAGAAAAAATGACTGCAACATTTCTGTCTTGTTCACCTAAGGGGTGATGTGGATATGATAATAACAAGATTTAGTCAATCAAGACATCTGACAGAGATTAGCTCGGTCTGGATGTGATTGCTAAATAGGTTACAATGATCAAGATTTGTATCTAAGACCCTCGAAAGAAATGTGATTGATTAGTGACCGATGTCTTTGTAGAAGTGCTAGATTGGTAGAGTCTGGTGCATGAGTACATAGAGTCAGTGTCTACCTAAGAAAGTTTTTGTCCTTTGGTTGTTTTTGTAGGTGTAATCGATGGCGATTACAATTCTTTCAACAGGGGGGGAGTATCACAAAGTGATGATGGGGAGAACTTTTGAGCACTGGCCGAGGGGACAAGAGAAATTCAAGAACTGAACCTAGAAGAACTTGCCGAGGGGCCTAACCCCAAAAATTCAAAAGCTTGAACTCTGAGGCAAATTTCCATAAAAGGCGCTAACATGCTAACGTGGCCAAATGTACGGATTGCTGATGTGGCAAGATTGTACGAAATTTTGATTTTTGCGTTGCTATGTTGAACTAGCCCATCCTATGGTCCCCAATACTATGTCAATCCTCTCTTCCGTCTCTTTTGTTTAAAGTTCATTTATTTTCAGCTCGTTGATTATTCATGTGCGCTCCTGTTTGTGACAGAAACTCGGCAAGGCGAAGTTGAAAGGGTGGAAAAACTCAACAAGTCGAAGCCAAAAGGGAAAAGGAGGATCAGTTTGCCGCCGTGGAAAAAGAACACATGGCTCTAGAGAGGGAACACAAAGCTCAACGCATAGCGGCTGAAGAAAAGATAAGGGGTTGATATTTGAATGCCTAACCTATGGATTAGGTTAGGCTTGAAATTCATTAACGTGGTTCGCAATTAGTGCCTTTCATGATTACACTATACTAATGCTAACACACAAAGTGTAGAGACAAGATTAATGCAAAGGAATCATGGATTAACTATCATGCCAAAGGTTACACAAGAGTCTGTGAGCATTGGTTCTTATACACTGCAGTTGCCTTATATAGCACTCATGGAGAGGTAGGCTTGTGACATCATCGTTCTCAAGGATAACTAGGAGGGATGCTTCTATGCTTTGCTACTTTTGGAGTAGGACCATATGACCCTCCATGTGCCATCATGTGCTATGTGTAAGGGGCAGCGGAAGTGAATGTTGAACTTTGCTCAAGATGAGAGCTCCGAACTGTGCTCAAGGGTTCCTTTTACTTACGGAAGGGAGAGCCTTCCGTTCCTTTAGTCAGAGAGTGCAATGGACACAAACAAAGTGAATGGACACTGTGAATGAAGGTGCTGAGACTGAGAGATAGACAGAGAAGAGAATACGACACCAGAACGTTGTCAAACCCTCCTCCAAAGGCCCCACTCTCTATGGCGAGAGTGGTCTACTATTATGGTACAAAATGCTGATGCAAAACTAAGGGATGCTATGTGGAGGCCGACGGTGGTGCCGACAATGACGAGACTAGGGCTGAAAACTGAATGCTTGGGAATGCTTGCGAATCTGCAATCGTCTTGCTGTCTTGCTGCTGTTTCTATTCGCTAAATCTGCTTGCTGAAAAACGTTGGCCTAATGGGGCTGAAAACGCTGAATCAGGACCTGCAAAAACGTTGTATCTGAGGGCTGAAATCGTTGACTGTTGCTGTACCAAAACGCTAGTCATGCTGAAGTTAAACACTGGTCATGCTGGTCCTTTGCTTGCTGAAATCCCCTGCTGAAATCCCCTGCTGAAAACGCTGGCCTGAGGTCGCTAGCATGCATGAGGGAATCGTTGATCTATGGGCTGAAATTGCCAGGCCTTCAGGGAATGAAAACACTGGTGGTTCTTTGCTGAAAACGCTGGCTTTGCTGTAGGAAGAAAACGCCAGGGCTTCTTGCGGTTGGTGTTGAGAAGGTGCCTGTTGAGCAATGCTCCTGTTGCCTCTTCTCCAAAAAGTGCTAGCTCTGGTTTCCTTATATATTTCATTAGCAAAATTGCCCTACCTAGTTTCCAACAAAAGTCACTTAATAAATAAGTGAAAAATGTCAAAAATAGGGAAAATAGGTTTAATGCACTGGAAAATTCCCCTAATGGATTCTGATGGTAATGCTGATGATCATGTTGTGTGCAACCAGAGGATATGCATCTACTCTAAGTGTCTGGACATGCACGGTCAGCGAACAGACTCACAAAAGTGCCAGATCACTTCCTATTCTAGGTTGACTTGACTGACTGAACCCTGGTCATGCTGTAGCTTGTCCACGGACACATAGGGTTGGATGTGTCACAGTGACACTATGGCTCATACATCATGTATCATATCATGGGATAGGAGACTCATGTATCATACACCATGAGGGTGGAGAGGAGGTGCCCATGGGTAGGTCATTCCCTACAAATTCCCATTTGAACTACCATGTTGACTTTGTTGAGGCTTTCATTCACGTTTTGAAGAGATATATCTAATAAACCAGAAGGTTTGTGGTAGCATGGCTGCCCAGAAGCCAGATTTGATGATGGGGGGTACTCTAATGATTCATCTAGGGTTTGTTATGGTCCACTAATACATCATGGCGGGTCAACATGATCCATCACCGGGATCTCCACCATCTTTAAGCTGGTGGGCTCGGAGGAGGAAGTGGAGGCAAAGGAAATGGCTGAGACCTGACTATTCAGCTCGTGGCAAGTAAATTCAGGGCAGGCAAAGGCAAAGGCAAAGGCGGGCAGACCTTCAGGTGAAATAGGTTTCTCTAGGGTGGCTTTGGTAATCTCTCTCTCTCTCTCTCTCTCTCTCTCTCTCTCTCTCTCTCTCTCAGAGCACACAAACAGCAAACAATGGGAAACACTCTGAGCACATGACAAGGAAGCCACTCTTTACAAACACCAGCCAAACAATACTTTGAACTACCGCTATATCTCCTAGACAATGGTAGTTAACAATTTTCCAGTTGATTCCATGATCTGCTTGCGGAGCTAAGTTTTTCGCAGCAAGCATAGAAAAGGAAGTTTGGTGTTTGGGTCTGGGACTGCGAGCTCCATCAGAGGAGTTGGCCCTTTTGTCCAAACTTGATGCAATCTTTCTCAAATAGAACTAACAAAAATGAAAAATAAACAGCGAGAGTGCTCACCTCATCCTCAACCGCTTCTCCAATACTCATGACAGGGATGATAACTCTTAAACCTCCATGTCCCTCATCTGTTAACAATTTGGCTACAGTCTTGTGCATGGTAATAACCGCCAACTTGTCAGCAGAAAGGAGGTCAAGGTATGGAGCATAGCTTCTCCTGGCTCTTGTTTGCTCAGCAGTTATAGCCTTAGTGAGGGGCTCAAACCAGCTCAATAACAATGACTTCATGAGGGGGAGGCTAGGTGCGCGTTGGTTCTTGCACATTTGTGTAACTTGCTTCCTGTAATCTTCTGTAGCAAGCTGCCAAGCACGAGACTCTACTTTTAACTGTCTACTTCTTAATTTTCTACTTTCCTTCTTGGGGTCTTCCTGGGCTACAATAACTTCCTCCGTCTGTTTCTCGGTAGCTTGTGTATTCTCGCTGGGAAGGGTTTGTGAATTTAACCCTTCCATGCTTTCCTCCAAAGCTGAAACTTCTGATGGTGGATACAAGGCGGGAGCAGCTGGGACCTCCAAGAATGAAGGAGAGGAGAAAGGGGAAAATCGAACAAATTCCAATTCTGTCAATGATTGAACAGGAAAGGTGCCATTTTCCATCGCAATCTGGCCTTCTACGGGCTTAGATGAGATCTGATTTGCAATCATTGGTATCCCCCATAAAACAGTGTTCAAAGTTCCATGTACATCAGTAATTCGAGGTTGCGATGAATTACATTCACTGTAAGGAGTATGCAAGAATGGTGCTTCCTGGGGTTGATTATCCTCAAATGACAAAGCTAGAGCAGCAGAGTGAAGCTGTGCCCTAAAATCTGACCTTGCAGATAGACTTCCACCACTCACTTTCTGATTGCAAGTACTAAAAATTGAAGACGAGCAAGAAGCTAAACACCCACAATTGTGAGACCCTCTACTATGGACACCGAGCGGAAGCTGCTTGTAAACCCTTGAGCTCCCGTTGAGAACAAGAATTGCTTGTTTTTTAATTCTAAAGTCAGAAGCCAAGAGATGACTTTGGCAAGTACACAACGGAGCTTCAGTACAAAAGAGCCGTCGCTGTTGATAAGAACAAAGGGGTGCCCAAAATACGCGCTCCCTCTTGAGAATGGTGTTGCTTTGAAGTAAAGGGGAGCCTTCTGCTAGGGAGCAGGAAGGATGGAATTCTTGCTGTAAAGAGAGGGGACAGCGCTTCAAAACCCTAGAGGAAGAATTGGAGACAATGTTATTGGTGTCGGACAGCAAGCGGAAGGTGATCCTCCACATACCTCCCCCTGCCGCACTGGTTGAAAGAGCTAAGCTCTTCTTGCTCTCTCAACAGCAGGGACAATTGAGGAGGGGCGCCTGCACATAACATCGAACCCGCTTCACGCAGAAGCTCACGGCGGTGAGGCGACCACCCAAAAGAAATTGCGCAATGCAAACTTCCTAGCAAAAACCCAAAACCTCCCTCGTGACTAAGTGACACGGGCGGGATCTATGGTGAGGCGATTGTGGACCGTAGATCTTGGCGGCGGCGCCAAAAACAATCTAGGGTACCCTGGAATACTTTCGGTATCATCATCTTGCAAAGTAAATTACAATCCGCATCTTTCAAAAGAGCATGTAAGACGAAGTGGTTAGGACATGTGACTCGCATGACCCCAAGATCGCAAAATGGGGTACCCTAGATTGCTTTTTGTAATCTAAGGTAAAGTAATCTAGGGTACGTGCATCCCAGATCTACGACCCACCCTAGATCCCACCCTCCCATGCTCGTGTCACTTATTCTTGAGGCAAAACCTTCCTCTAGTTCACAGAAGCGCTACCATGAGGGAACTCCATAATTACGAAGAGAAAATGATACAAATATACCATAGACTAGGGTTTAAATCTAAAACTAGTGAATCTCGCGAGCTATAATCAATGTGAGGCACAAGAGCTTCACTTGCAGATTTGACAGCTTTGCTTTTTTGCATCTACGTTGCCCATTCACCCTGCCATGCCTTCTCGCCCATGGGAGACAACGACGGCTTGGATCTGAGTTGGGTTGGTAGGGGCGAAGGTTGCTTGGTCTGTTAGTGGTAGGTGTGGATCAACCTGTGGTAGCCCTTGGTCTTCATCTGGATGGTGTGAGGCTCACCTGCATAGCCCGGTCTCAGCTTGTTTGCGTCTCGATGGTTTTTTTACTTTCGTGATCGTGTCGGATTCTGTTCGGCAAATGTTATGGCTCCCTCGTGGCATGCCAGTGGCAGTGGCAACGACGTGGTGGCACCCCGAGCGACCCCTCAACGATGGGGTTGTGGGCCTCGCCCTCTCCGTTGAAAGGGCGGTGGTAATGCGTGTGCTAGTCTCCACCCAACCGTGCGATCTTATAGCCTCCCCCTGTCGTACACATTGTCCAGCCGTGCCGGTGGCCTTGCCCATAGGACCCATGTCCTTACATTACCCCCCCCCCCCCCCCCCCCCCCTTTTCGAGAATCGTTTTCGTCCTCGAAAACGAACGCAGGAAAACGTTTCTTAAGTGCGGATACATTCTCCCATGTAGAACCTTCTTCAGGTCTATCTAGCCATTTTACCAACACCTGTCGTCTGACATGATGTCTGGTGCGAAGCTCATGAGAATCCAAAATCTTTTTGGGCTCATGAGGAATGCTTGGCGGTGCGATAAGGTCAACCGACATACATGTGTCAATGACATTATCATTCTGTCCTAGCTGTTTTTGTAAACGGCTAACATGAAAAACAGGATGAACTCGTGAGTGCTCTGGAAGAGCTAACTTATAGGCCACTTGACCTAGTTTGAGAATGGTAAACGGTCCACAATAGCGTGGTGAAAGTTTAGCAACTTTTCCCGTCTACAGACTTTCTGAATGCTCCAAACTTTGAGGAAAACCTTGTCTCCTTCTTCCAAAGTAGCAAGATGTCGATGCTCATCTGCATACTTCTTATATCGATCTTGGGCTTGCTTAACATTTTGTCGAGCAACTCGAAGCATGTCAAAATGGTCTTGGAGAAAATCCTTCGCTTGTTGTATCTTCTCCTTAGCCAACCCCACCGTAACGGGTGATCTAGGTTGAAATCCATGCAAAGCATAAATGGACTAAAGCTTATAGTCACATGCTTTGAACTATTATAAGCAAATTCCAGTATAGGTAAGTAGTCTTCTCAATTGGTTTGATTCTTACTAACGTACGCTCGTAGCATATCCTCTAGCACTTGATTAACTCTTTCTGTTTGACCATCCGTTTCTGGATGATCAGCCTTACTTAGATTAAGTTTAGTTTCCAACTTTTGGAACACAGCTCTCCAAAAGTGATTATCGAACTTTCAATCTATGTCACTAATGATACTAGCAGGAAGACCGTAGAGTTTATATATATGCTCTACAAATAGCCGTGCTAATTTTGGTGTCTTAACCGTAGTCTTAGTGGGAATGAATCGACCCATCTTTGTGAGACGGTCTACAATTACCCAAATGGCATCATGGCCACGATTTGTAGTCGGTAGTCCTACTACAAAATCCATAGAGATACTCTCCCACTTACCTTGTGGAATCTCTAAAAGATGTAAAAGGCCACCTACCTTGAGTCTCTCTACCTTATTAACTTGGCACTGTTGGCAGTTTAGTATATACTCTTGAACATCATGATGTAAGCCCGACCAATAAAATTATCGTCGAACTAAGGCATACGTCTTACGGATACATACTCTACCTTTGTGGAGTAAGTAGCCATCATCAATGGAAAAAAATTTCCATGCTTAAGCTCTTCCTGAGTAGGGGTGGAGCTCTATGTGTTGGAGTTTCTATGTGCGCGTGCAGAGACATGTTGATCTTGCTGTTCAGATTCATGTGAGTGTGAGGGATCCCTTTTTAAAACTACACTCCACACTTTAGCATATGATTGATCTTCTGCACACTTGCCACGTAATGACTCCAAAAATCCACTCTTTAGTTTCGTGAAAGCAAGTGAATTAGTCTGAGGCATCCGACTTTGTGCATCCGCTACTACATTATATCACCCCTTGCGATATCGTAGCTTACAATCATAATCTTGAAGGATTTCTGCCCATCTAGCTTTATGGCCCTTCAAGTCTGTTTGAGTAGTAAACCATTTGATACTCTCATGGTCAAAAATTACTTCAAACTCGGCACCATATAAATAGTGTTGCCACTTTCGTAAAGCGTGAATTGTGGCATAGAGCTCTCTCTCATAGACAGAATAATTCTGTTGAGCTCTACCTAACTTTTTACTTTCAAAGGCTATAGGTCTTCCCTCCTGGACAAGTACTGCACCAATGGCTTTATCACTAGCATCAGTCTCTGCCACAAACAGCTTAAGTGGGTCGACGATTTCTAGGATGGGAGCAGTGGCTATAGCTACCTTGAGTATTCGAAACTGCGTTTTTGGGTTTCTTCCCAAGAAAAGGTCTTACCTTTGCTTTAAGTTGATCCGTCATTAGGAAAAGTGTTTTTGGCATAGTCACGGATATACTGTCGATAAAATCCAGCCATGCCTAAAAATATTTGAAGCTCCTCAACCGTGTTAGGATGTGGCCATCGAAGAATGGCAGCGACCATGTCAGTGTCCATCTTGATGCCAGAATAAGAGATCACATGACCGAGGTAATGTATCTCTGTTTTAAAGAAATCACACTTGCTTTGCTTAGCATACAACGCGTGAGCTCGTAGCTGTTCAAACACTACTCGTAAGTGTTCTATGTGTTCATCTTCAGTCTTACTATAAATGAGAATGTCATCAAGGAAAACCACAACAAATTTTCCAAGATAGGGACGAAAGACACTATCCATGAGTATCATAAATGTAGCTGGAGCATTGGTTAGACCAAAAGGCATAACCAAAAATTCAAAATGCCCGAACCGTGTTCTAAAGGCAATTTTGGAGATATCTTGCAGTAGGATACGTACCTGGTGGTATCCTGAACGAAGATCTATCTTTGTATAATATCTTGCCCCGTAGAGTTGATCAAACAACTCATCCACTCGAGGTAGAGGATACTTGTTCTTGATGGTTATCGCATTTAATCCGCGATAATCTACGCACATGCGTATAGTACCATCTTTCTTTTTTACCAATAGAATTGGTGAAGTCCAAGGTGAAGTGCTAGGTCTAATGAAACCACGAGCGAGGTAGTCAGCCAACTGACTCTCAACCTCCTTGGCTTCTTTAGCACTCATACGATAAGGTGGTTTACTCGTCGATTTAGTGCCTGGCAAGACATCTATGACATGTTGCACATCGTGTAGGGGGTAAACCCGGTGGTAAATCACTTGAGAACACATCACTATACTTCGTGAGTAAGTGAGTCAGCGTTTGTCGTGCAAAAGGAGAAAGTAAACTAGAGTTATGTTGGGATGGAGAATCTTGTAATTCCTGTAATGTTTGTTTTACAACAGTTGCACGTTGCTCTATAGAATTAAAATTGAGAGCACTTTGCTCGTTAGATTTGTTAACACTTTGTTTATCAGTAGAATTCATTGCACTTTGCATACCATTACTAGAATTCATCGCACTTTGGTCTTGAGAATTCACGAGACTTGGAGACAAGTAGTAACACAAAAAGACTTAATCTATTAAATTTTATTTCTGCAAAATAGATAGCTCGGTTGTACATATAAGAGGTGCAGATGGTATATTTTTCTCACCAAGCAAAAGCACATGTTTACCATTGGCCCTAAAGGATAAGGAGTTGTGTTCATAACTCGTGTACAATGTGTTTCCTAAACCATGCAGCCACTCTCGACCTAAAACTACATCAGCACGGTCCATGTTCATAACTTGGAAGTCAAGGGTCATTGTATGATCTTGAACAGGGAGAGCAGGGAGTCTGTGTAAGCTTCAATTTCTTGACTAGCTTATAATGTAAGAAGTTATGAGTTGCACCATCATCCATTAAAATACGAACACGTTGTCCGTTAATAGTGCCATGCATGCGAATCAAATCATGGGGGCCAAACGTGGGTTGCCACATTGAAGCAGGCACACAACACTCATGCTTTTCTTCCATATGAAGAACCTCTACAACACAATATTTAGGAGATGAATCTAATGTGAGGCGTTGCACCGTGTGCATGGCCTTTTGTTTGACTTACAAAAGAGAACAATCTTTCTTGTTATGTTGGTCCGAAAGACATCTAAAACATAAATTGTGTTTCTTTGCACGCTCAAAATCAGCAGTGTTAAGAGACCCACGCGGAGTATCTCGTGATTGCTTAGGCTTCTTAGCCTCTTGTGGGCGTGGAGAGGTAGATTGTCTCTTATTCCTCTTGGAACGTGTGGGAGATCTACCTCGCCATTCACTCTTAGCTACATTGCTCTTAGCAAAAGTATTCTTAGAGTAGGGAACATTTCCTTTCCTCTCTTGGTCATCATCATATCTTTGTGCATGAATGATGGCTTCTTCCAAAGTTTTTGGATGTTGGGTCTTGACATGAAGACGATAGTCTTTGTCAAGATCCCTATTGAAACCCCGTATCTTTTGAAATTCATCTAGACCTTCTAGTTTTAATATGATTTCCCGATACTTCGAAAGGTACTGTGTGAGAGAGAGGCTAGACATGCGGCATGCATCCCATGCTAACCAATTCTTATCTTCTTCATTGGACTCCAAAAACTCTTTGGAGAAAGAAGCTTGAAACGCAGCCCAAGACGGGAGGACGAGCATCTATTGGATATTTCATCCACCACTTATAGGCCTTGCCTTTAAGAGATAGACTTGTTTCCACAGCTGTCTTTATATCCGGGGTGTGTCTCAATTTATGAATATCACTCCATTTGTGTAAGAACGTATTGACCGCATCCTTGTTGCGATCACGCTCTTCCCTGTGAAACTCAGGAATGGTGATATTCTTAAGTAATGCATTGCTACCTTCTGCATCTTCTGCAGCACTTGTCTCTTGGACTCCTTGAGTTGTACGAGCTTGGTTCCCTTGAATCGTGCCACTTGTGGCTCCTTGAGTCGTCTGTGAATCATAAATTTCACAAGTAACTCTGTAAGATTGGTAACACTTGCATTGAGTGCAAAGAGGTTGCTTTCAAGTATGCATTGGCAATGTTTCAAAGTCTTGAAAGAAGCCATATCTACAAGCCAATGATCTCCTAGATCACCATCATCGTGCATTTAGTGTCAACAACACCCGTGGTGCCCTGATTTTGATCTACATGCTCAAAATGAAACGTGTGTGTAGGTGGGATATCCTCATTGGCCATGGTAAACACACACTAATGCAAAGAGAGAGAAAAAAATGACAACTTGTACCTTGAGAAATTGAAGTCTTTGTGTTTTGTATGCTCCGCGATTTGCGTTGCATGCGAACCTCGCCTTGCGGGAGTTTGAGTGCTTCACTTGTCGTTTGTTATAAGAACACCTTTGATGATTCTTCACAAAAACTCGTCGTTTTTGTGAAGGCTTTTCTTCATTTTGAAGCTACCTCCTTGAGGAAAAAATAATTTTTGGATAAAAACTTGCCTTCCTCCAAGAAGTGAAAAAGAAGGGTGAAGCTACTTCCTTGAAGTTTGAAGCTTTTCCTTTCCTTCTAGTTTTCCTTTCAACACAAGTAGACTATCTTTCCTTGTTATACACAACAAGGGCCAATTGCTTGATGGTAAAGTGTTGGCCTCTTACCCTCATGGGGTGGGTTCAACCCTCCTTCATGCAAGGGTTAAGCAGGCCTTCCTACGTGTGCAACCAACGGCGCCAATGGAAGCCTTCGGAGCCTCAGTGCCGTCGAGTTGCCGGTCGAGTTTGCCTTGGTCGCCCACTGTGGAGGGGGTGAAGATGGGGCGGTTGGCTGTTGCTGTCTGTCCACGTGATGCTCGCAAAAAAACCGTGTCTGCCTTCTTTTTGCTGCACAGCGGAGACGTCGTTGTCTGCGAAACGTGGGAGAGAAGCAAAGCGTTGCATGCACATGCAAGCCGCTTTTAGCCTCATCCCAAAAATAGCTCGGATACCAGTGAAAGGGCGGTGGTAATGTGTGTGCTAGTCTCCACCCAACCGTGCTATCCTATAGCCTCCCCCTAGCATACACACTGTCCGGTCGTGTCGGTGGCCTTACCCATAGGACCCATGTCCTTACATCCGCACTATCTGCAGGGTTTGTTGCTTCTTCTCTGGTG
The DNA here is from genome assembly GCF_014529385.1 of Adiantum capillus-veneris. Lineage (NCBI taxonomy): Eukaryota > Viridiplantae > Streptophyta > Polypodiopsida > Polypodiales > Pteridaceae > Adiantum > Adiantum capillus-veneris. The sequence goes on from NC_140935.1 coordinate 146,335,187, forward strand.
CCGGTGGGCTTGTCCATGGGACCCATGTCCTTATATCCGCACTATCTGCAGGGTTTGTTGCTTCTTCTCTGGTTTCATCTTGCCATTTGGTATGGTATGGTGGTCAAGGTGGTTGATGTGGCAGATTGCCACCCTTAGTGGCAACCCCTTGCTAATTTTGGCTTTTGATGGATCCCTATGTAATCGATTTTCTCCCTTCTCTGCTCTTGTGTTAGGGTGGCTCCTTTTATTAGATGATGTACTAGGTCTAGGAGGATGTGGATGTTTGATGCCATGGCTCATGTGAACATGGCTTGGTTTGTAAACTTTTTGGATTTAATACATTTCTCACTCACAATTATGAGTTTTTTTTTTTTTTAAAATAAAAAGCTTGTGGTTATTTTTGTTGTCACCTATGTCCTCCATGGCTTTCTTTGTATGGAGTTAGTGTATCCATGTTTCATTTGAATTTACTATCACCTGCTCTCTCATTTTGAGAGACTACTACTAAAAGAAAAATAATACCATAGCTGGAAGAAAAGACTCTAGAACAATTAACTTTAAAGTGGTTAGAATAAGTGGTGAGTTTTATAAATTACTCATCTAGATTTTGTATTAGTTTTTTATGGGTCTACCCAAGAAAATGGTGCATTAGATCCTTATATGAGTCATTGGAGGACTTTCGCTTCATTTGCAGTAAATGATGCTAGAGCTACTCTTAGAATATAATGGCTACAAGGAAACATTTGCAAGTGGGTTCAAAAGGTCTAGAAGATAGGGTTCTTCAATAACGATCTTTTCCTAGGTGGGATGGTCTTCGAGATCCAAGCAATGTTTATCGGTACCCAAATTCTCAGATTCTTCTACTTCAAACATGTATGGAAGGTCAAGAATTGTCTAGTATTCGAGAACACCCTGGAAGCAGCTAGTTTCTTAGTAATTTTACACGAAATCAAGGAAGTGTTTGTCACCTTAGGGAAACAAATGAACTCTGATGAGTGGAATAGGGTAATTGATAACGTAATGTTTGTATAGTTATTCAAGTCCTTGCTCAACTAGTGGTCATTCTCAAGGTGGCTCCCCTGTCAGAAGCCAATGTATCTATGGGTGTTGCGAGACATCATGACTCAGATTGAGCATGATTAAAATGTGGAATTTTTTTGGTTAAACTAATATAATACACTCACCATTGTGAGTTTTGCAAAAAGAAAGAAAGACTCGTAGTCGTCGAGTGTGGTAGATATTCTTGGCTTGTGGTTTATAGAAAAGTCAGCATCGGGACAATTGTCTAGCCCTTCTATAGCTCTGTTAATTAGTAATTTTTCAGTACCATTGAGATAAATTTGGGTAACCAGTTGGCCTGTTTCTTTCCAGCTCTTATTTGCTACTGTCCCAAAAGTAGGCCAATCGTCAAAGTCCTTTACTATTTACCTTTTTGGTAATTTCCCTCCAAAATTGGTTAAATAGAGTGATTCCTACTTTAGAGATCCAAGGGGACCAGTGAGATGGAGTCTTGAAATTATCTAGTTACCTCTTCCCACTCCAGAGCCTCTACTGCTCTGGTACACTTCATACTAGCTCGCTTGTTGTGCCACCTAATCTTAAGCAGGACCACCAAGGGGACATAGATGACATGAAACTCTTTGTTCCTTGCATGTGTTACTTAATTATGACATGAAACTCTTTGTTCCTTGCATGTGTTTCCTCTCTAATTTAGACTATTTTGATAAAAAGGACAGGCCTTGATCAACCCCATGATTCTATTATTTTGTAGATACGATCAAGGGAACTCCTAGCTATTTCAAATTATCTTTATAAGACTCAATTGCTACACACTTTGTAAGTGAGCATTGTATCAAGATATGAGTTGATTAAGCACGATGTGTTGAAAGAGAGGGGGGGGGGGGGGGGGATATAGAGAGATAGTTCTAGATAGAGAGTGTGTGTGAGAGAAAGAGTTAAAATAGGGGAGAGAGAGGGATGTGCAAGTGGAGGTAGTCCAACCTTGATGAAAACAAGGCACAGTTTTGGGCACTGATAGCCCTCATTGTTTAGCCTTTTAAGTACCTTTCAGTGCTAACAACAAGGGAGCATGCCCAATGTACAATCCACAAAATCAATTGAAAACCAATCAGACATTGGAACACAAATGGTCGACATATCCGCATCGAAAATTGAAAAATAGAAACTAAAATGTGCAAACAACTCATACAGATAGCTCAAGCTTTAATGGAGCTAGAGAAACTAAACACCCCTAAACAAACAGTGTTACTCCATGGATGGTATGGGGAAATTGAGCACAAAAAAAATTAACCAAATGATCAAATGAAGCCTGAGACAGAAACACCATTATACATAAGGGAATTAGGAAAAATATGAACCCCAAAAGGGCCTTGTAAGGATCCCTTATTTTAAGGGATTAAGACTGAAAATGTGTCTGATTTAGGAGACAAGGCCATTGAATGAGGGTATTCTCATAGGCTTTTTTTAGGCTATCATAGGCTTTTTGTAGGTTGAAATAGAGGCTAGGGAGGGAGGATAAGTACATTCTCTCTCTACCCAAAAGAGTGGTAGTCCTTATGACAATAACTACACTCCCCCCCCTTTTTTTTTACATCATCAAGGGCGTCCATAGCCTCATTACAAAAAAGAACTTTTTTCAAAAAAAAAAAAAAACCTCACTTTTACTCAAAAATTCTCCTCAACCTATATGTATACCCAAAAATCAATTTTCTCTCTCAAAATCTCAATGCTAGACCTGCAAAGTATCAAACTTCCCACTTTTTTATTTCCCTTAAAAATCACTCGCCTCTCTCTCACTCCTCTCCCTCTCTCTTCTCTCTCCTACTTTTCAGTACACACTCTTCTTCCTTCCCTCTCTCTTCTCTCTCCTACTTTTCAACGCATACTCTTCCTCCTTCCCTCTCCTTGTTGTTGTTGCAGGTCCACTCCATAGCTTTGTTGCAGCTCCCCCCCCCATAGCTCTCCACTCCATAGCCCTCTTCTCCACTCCATAGCTCTTGCAGCTCTCCACTCCATAGCTCTCCATCCCAAAGCTCTCCACTCCATAGCTCTCCTACAGCTCTCCATCCCATAGCTCTTCACTCCATAGCTCAACTCTCCTCTCTGTGGCTCTGTTGTAGCTCTCCACTCTTGCTTGAGGCTAGCTTTATTCCCCTTGCCATGGAGCTAGGTGACATTATAAAACTCCCATCCACAGCAAGATCATCAAGTTCGAAAATGATTTCTCTACATGTTTGGTTGCCAAAGGACTTTGCACCCCCAAAGCGTCATTACTTGCAAACTGCACAACAACGCCATGGTGCATGTCACACCAATGTGGATCTTTGGGTGCATGGTTGCCTCTACCCTAATGATCCAGCCATCAATGTGTATCCAGCATTCAATATACTTGCTTCATTCTTACAATATATAGATAGAGGGGAGCACAGTCTTCTTGGATACTGCAAGCGATTGTCCTCTATTGGAGCTAATAGCACACAATGGTCTTTGCAACCCATAATATACAACCCATAATCTCTGCCTTGGCCCCTCTCTACCTCCTTCATTCTATGCTATACAACCCCATCTCTCCATGATATGGATACAAATGACAATGCAAATCTCCCATCTACAGCATGATCGTCACAATAAAAAACGAAACGCGTACATATCTGGTTGTCAAAAGAGCTTGCACCCTCCAAGCATTATGATTTACATACAACACAACAATGCCACAGTGCAGGTCACACAGATGTGGACCTTTGGGTGGATGGTTGCCTCTACCCCAATGACCCTTTGGTTAATGCGTATCCAACATTCAATAGTTTCCCTACCTTCTTACAATATGTAGGTAGAGGGGATCTAGGTCTGCTTGGCTACTGCAAGGGGTTGTCTACTATCAGAGCTCATAGTATGCAATGGTGGATGCATTAACACCAAGTTATCATTCATAACAATTCTAGTATGCAATAGAGGATCATTCATGTGGAGAGAGAAGCACAAGCTCTTCAGCAACATGTGGAAGAGAAGGATGGTAAGATTGCAAAGCTTGAGGGTACCATATTGAGTTTGAAAGAAACACCTTTAGGTGCAAGGGAGCATAAGAGGAGCTTCTCATCCATAGAGACCCTTGCTCCCAAAGGTGGTGCTCGGAAGAAAAGAGTTATAGCTACAAGGTGCATTTTTGAATACCCTATCATATATCCTATATGTATGAAGTCGCTTCTATGGTGATTGTTTTGTTTTTTATTCTTATTTTGCAGGAATTTCATCCAAGAGACATGTGGTAGCCAAAGCCAAGAGGATCCCATTCATTTGCTTACTAGTTTCCTTAAGAAGGCAGATGTCATAGCACTCATGCACACACCAAAAGGAAAACATATCAATGATGTTGTAACCAAGGAGGTGATGCGTAAGTTTTCTAATCTCGTGAGTGATGTTGCAGAAGGAATGTGATGAAGTTGTCATTAGTACAAAGGGTTACACTGGACTATACATGGCCTCTTCAAGAATGCTTTGAGGGAACGAGGAGTTACTGAGAATGTATTCCCAGTGCCAGGCAAGGTGAAACTTGCTAGAGGGGCCTCTAATGAAGATGTTTTCTCACACCTAGGTCACTATTTGCACATTGAGGAGACAATGCCCTCATCTATCTTTGTACAATCTCCACAAAGTGCTAAGAAATCTATCAATGCAAGGAATCGTGTTGATAATATTGACAAGGGGTTTCCTTACTCTATGTCAAATAATATTTTGTCCATCTGAAGAGGCTTTAACAAGCAATGGTTGTCTTTTATGCACTACCTTCTAATGGTGAGGGAAGAATCATGTGAGGTTTCTGTTAAGTATGGAGCCTGATTTACCCCTTGTAGTTTTATGTGGTAAAAACGCACATTTGTAAGGCCCCCATTATGAGGAGAAGCCATCGTGCGTGAAGGAAAATCACTCGTCGTAAACCAAAATTTTCACGACCAAAAATCAGGGGCAACTTTAGGGGCCTCGGGGCGGAAGCCCCCGATACTTTTTTTCCCCTCGCCGGAATATTATGGCCGGACGGCGATCGGAAATTGGTCGGAAAACGACCGATCGTTTGGCCGGTGGCCGAATTCAAAAGTGGATTTGTCTACACAAGGGCGGCTACACATGGGCGGATTGGAGGGTCCGATTTGGACTTATTCACACAAGGGTGACTACACATGGCTGCCTCTCATAAGAGAGGGCAGCCCTTTTGGCCTATAAAAGGAGGCCATTTCTACACACATTTGATAGTGTGAAGTTGATGCAACAAGGTGGGTGTGAGGTGGTGAGAGTGAAGCAAGGCGGGAGCTCTATTAAGGGTATAATCCCTTTGTAAACTACTTCTTGTTTTGAAGTACTAAAGCCATTGAGTGGCTGCTTTCCCGTGGACGTAACCCACATTGGGTGAACCACATATATCATGTGTACTCTCTCTCTCTCTCTTCTCCATAATCTCTTGTGTGTGAAATCTATCTCTCTCCATTAAGTAATCTACTCAAATATCTATTTAGCTACGTCTTATTTCCTAACAACTGGTATCAGATCAAGGTTTGCTCGTAGCTAAGTTATCTCAAGGAAAGGATTCCTTGAATTGAGTGGGAGTTATGGCGGAGGAAGGGAAGCTCAAGATTGAGAAGTTCAACGGCAAAAACTACCAACATTGGAAGATGCAGATTGAAGACTATCTCTACCAGAAGGACCTCTATCTGCCACTAGGCGGTCTTGCAAAGAAGCCCGCAACGATGGCAGATGAAGCATGGATTGTCCTTGATCGAAAGGCACTGGGAACAATCGGGTTAAGCTTGGCGTCAACGGTGGCCTTCAATGTTTCGGAGATGAAGACCACGGAGGACTTGATGAAGTCACTTGACGACTTCTACAAGAAACCATCGGCATCCAATAAGGTATTTCTTATGAAGCGCTTGTTCAATCTAAAGATGGCAGAAGATGGTTCAGTTGCAGAACACCTAAATGAATTTAACACAAACATAAGTCAACTTCGATCGATGAAAATCAATTTCGATGACGAAGTGCGAGCTCTCCTTATACTATCATCTCTACCGGATAGTTGGGACAGCCTTGTGATGGCTGTAAGTAATTCTGTTTCTGGCACAAATACTCTTAAGTTTGATGATGTTGTGGGTGTTCTCCTAAGCGAGGAAATACGAGGAGAAGCACAGGAGAATCATCAAGTGCTGCACTATCAGTGGAAACAAGAGGAAGGCCTAAGGAGAGGTTCAAAAACCAAAAGGGTCGTGATCGCTCAAGACAGAGCAAGTCACGCACAAAGTTCTTGAATGTTGGAACTGCGGCAAGAAGGGCCACGTCAAGAAGGATTGCTGGTCCAAGAAGAAGAAGGAGACTGAGTCTCAAGACAACAAGCCAACATCGGAGGCCAATGTGGCAGGTAAAGTAGAGCAAGATGCTCTAATTCTCTCATTAGACAATGTGTCTAATTCCTGGATAGTAGATTATGGGGCTTCATTCCATGCGACACCACACAAGCAACATTTCCAAGATTACATCAAAGGTAATTTTGGGTATGTATACTTGGGAGATGATGAAGCTTGTGAGGTTGTCGGCAAAGGTACAGTTTCTGTCAAAACTGCTAACGAAAATGAATGGAAGCTTAAAGATGTTAGGCATGTTCCTTCTCTTCGGAAAAATTTGATCTCTACAGGACAATTAGACGATGAAGGTCACAACATTGCATTCGGAAACAAACGGTGGAAGATCTCAAAGGGATCTTTGGTGGTTGCCAAGGGAGAAAAGGTCGGTACACTTTACTTGTGTACTATGAGCACGCAACCTTCAGCTTGTGCAGCAACTACAGAAGTTGACAGTGCGGTGTGGCACTACCGTCTTGGGCATATGAGTGCCAAAGGAATGCAAATCCTTCAAACAAAGAAGCTTCTACCAGGTTTGAAAGAAGTGGACTTAGAGTTCTGTGAAGATTGTGTTATGGTAAACAAAAGAGGGTAAAATTTCAAAAATCAGGAAATGAAAGAAAAAATAAAAAACTTGAGTTGGTTCATTCTGATGTTTGGGGTCCTGCAAGTACACCATCACTTGGTGGCTCATTGTACTATGTAACATTCATAGATGATGCGACTAGAAAAACATGGGTTTATGTCATGAAGAATAAGTCCGATGTATTTTCCATATTTCAAAGGTGGAAAGCCTTTGTGGAGAATGAAACAGGTACCAAGGTTAAATGCCTCAGATCCGACAATGGAGGCAAATATTGCAGCCAAGCTTTTGAAAGCTTTTGTGCTAGCAATGGCATTCGGAGGCAAAGGACAACCCCAAGGACACCTCAACAAAATGGGATTTCGGAAAGGATGAACAGGACAATCATGGAGCGAGCACGAAACATGCGGCTACATGCAGGCCTACCGCTTGAGCTTTGGGCGAAAGCTGTAAGTACGTCTCTGTACTTAATCAATCGGTCACCCTCAACGGCATTGGATAGGGGAGTTACAAAAGAGGCATGGACAGGTAAACCGGTGAATTATGCATTTCTCAAAGTGTTTGGGTGTGAGGCTTTCATGCACATAGATAGAAGCTTAAGATCAAAGCTAGATGCAAAGTCCAAAAAGTGTTTCTTCATTGGCTATGGAGAAGGTGACTTTGGATATCGCCTATGGAATCCTGAAGATGGTAAAATCTTAAGGAGTAGGGATGTAATTTTTAACGAACAAAATATGTACAAAGATTACTTGGAAAGAAAACAAACAAAAGAAACAGGTGATGAGTACATGGAGCTTGAGGACGGTGAAGACTCAAGGACTGCAAACGGTGACAATGTGCAACAACGTCAACCAAATGAGGAGCCTCAACCTACTCCCCGAAGATCTACAAGAGCAAGTAGACCTCCAGAAAGGTTTGTGCCTTCCTTCAATCATCTCTTGATCTCAGATTCTGGAGAGCCAGAATCATATGAAGAAGCTATGCAACATGAATCCAAAGAAGAATGGACGAAGAGCATGCAACTGGAGATGGACTCACTACATCGCAACCAAACATGGGAGTTGGTTGAGTTTCCTAAAGGTAAGCGGGCACTTCAAAACAAATGGGTGTACAAGGTGAAGAAAGAAGAAGGTGGGAAGAAAAGGTACAAGTTTAGGCTTGTGGTAAAAGGTTTTTCTCAAAAGAAAGGTATTGACTTCAATGAAATATTTTCTCCTGTTGTAAAAATGAACTCAATCAGGCTTGTCTTAAGCCTTGTGGCTGCTCATGATCTAAATCTCGAGCAAATGGATGTAAATATGGCATTCCCTCATGGTGACTTAGAGGAGGAAATCTACATGCTTCAACCAAAGGGGTATGAAGTAAAAGGTAAGGAGAAAATGGTTTGCAGATTAAAGAAGAGCTTGTATGGTTTAAAGCAAGCATCAAGACAATGGTACTTGAAGTTTGATCGATGGATGTTGGATCATGGATTCACAAGATGCAACTCGGATCACTGTGTCTACACGAAGAATTTGGGAGATGGGAAATTCATCATCCTAATGTTGTATGTTGATGACATGTTGATTGCAAGTGCTAACATGCAAGACATCAAAGACCTAAAAGAGGAGCTGTCTAAATCTTTTTCAATGAAAGATTTAGGTGCTGCAAAGAGGATACTTGGTATGAAAATATCAAGGGACAGGGCGAAGAAGACAATAAAGCTATCTCAAGAAGATTACATCAAGAAGGTACTAGAAAGGTTTGCAATGCAAAATGCAAAACCAGTTTCTACACCTTTGGCTGGTCACTTTAAACTAACGAAGGATATGTGTCCAAAGACACAAGAGGAGATAGCCTATATGTCTAAAGTTCCATATGCTGCAGCGGTAGGTTCTCTAATGTATGCTATGGTCTGGACAAGGCCAGACATTGCACATGTAGTGGGAGTTGTGAGTAGATTCATGGACAACCCAGGTAAAGAGCATTGGCAAGCTGTGAAGTGGATACTTAGGTATCTAAAAGGGACAACAACAAATGCTTTGTATTTTGGAGGAACTTATATTTTTCTAGAAGGGTATGCTGATGCAGATATGGTAGGTGACAAAGATACTCGAAGGAGCACTACTGGCTATGTCTTCACGGTTGGAGGCACAACAGTAAGCTGGGCTTCAAAGCTGCAGAAAGTGGTCTCACTTTCTACCACGGAAGCAGAGTATGTAGCAATGACGGAGGCAAGCAAAGAAATTATGTGGCTTCACAGATTCTTAGAAGAGCTTGGATTCAAACAAAACAATTGTGTCTTGTACAGTGATAGCCAAAGCGCTATTCATCTTGCGAAGAACTCAGCCTTTCATTCAAGGACAAAGCACATTGAGGTGAGATATCACTTCATACGCACATTGAGGTGAGATATCACCCCCCCCCCCCCCCCCTCGCCGAAATATTCCTTTTCACCGGAATATTATGGCCGGCCGGCGGCCGAAAAGTAGTCGGAAAATGACCGATCGTTTGGCCGGTAGTCAATGGCCAGTGGCCGGTGGTCGGAAGTCAATGGCCGGTGGCCGGTGGCCGAATTCAATGGTCGGTGGCCGAATTCAAAAGCGGATTTGTCTACACAAGGGCGGCTACACATGGGCGGATTGGAGGGTCTGATTTGGACTTATTCACACAAGGGCGGCTACACATGGCTGCCTCTCATAAGAGAGGGCAGCCCTTTTGGCCTATAAAAGGAGGCCATTTCTACACACATTTGATAGTGTGAAGTTGATGCAACAAGGTGGGTGTTAGGTGGTGAGAGTGAAGCAAGGCGGGAGCTCTATTAAGGGTATAATCCCTTTGTAAACTACTTCTTGTTTTGAAGTACTAAAGCCATTGAGTGGCTGCTTTCCCGTGGACGTAACCCACATTGGGTGAACCATGTATATCGTGTGTACTCTCTCTCTCTCTCTCTCTCTACTCTATAATCTCTTGTGTGTGAAATCTATCTCTCTCCATTAAGTAATCTACTCAAATATCTATTTAGCTACGTCTTATTTCCTAACAGTTTCGCTTTCATTGTCGTTGTATGACCTTCACTTATTGCCTTTCTTATCTTGCAGTGTTTGGAACTAAGTTGGTGTTTGTTTTCAAGCTTGACGCGTGCCAAATTGTTAAGCAATGAAGGCTAGAGAGGATGAGTGTCATATTTTTAATGTTGAGACCTCAAGAAGACGAGTCTAGCAACAAAATTTTTTTCCTAGAGGATACAGCCCCACCCCCCAAGTGCTGCCACAAAACAAAGTTTTACAACGAGATGGGCAAGCAGCACTATATAGGCAACCTCGCAGAGTGTGCCATTTTAGCAGAGCCTTTGCTGATATTTGACATTATTAAAAGTGTGTGGACTTCTCATCCAAAGGTATCCTTTTGCGCTGACATGCGAGGAGATTGTGCAAAGCTACAACACTAAGTTACACATGCAGTCCATCAGCCTTGAAGGACTCAAGAAGCCGCAGAGGCATACTTGGTGGGTTTATTTGAGGATACCAACTTGTGTGCCGTCCATGCCAAGCACGTAACTATAATGCAAAAAGATTTGGCACTAGACCATCAGATACGAGCAAACTTGTAGCTAGTAATATGTACAAAAACACCTTTTTGCAATGGATATGTAATGACTTCAAATTTGGAAATGAAATGATGCTTACTCAATTTGGAATGTCTCGCTTCTTATGTCAATTAAGCTCTTTGTATTTAATTTGTGTTCAATAAATTTTTATAAGTTTTTTGTACATTATCAGGTGGTTCTTGCACACCATGCCATTGAACACGGAGGGGGAGACGGGGGAGTTGTGGATGAGTATTTTGTTGGCTAGTGCTGCAAAATCTTCACAACAGGCTTCAAGTGCCATTCGTTGAAATGCACACATCATATCTCTTTTGGCCCTGGTGGTGAAGCAGGCCCTTGTCCACAAGGCAACGAGTTTAAGCCACACAGGAGCCCCGTCTGGTCCAAACTCGCTGCCTTGTGGACAAGGGCTTTTTGCACCACCAGGGCCAAAACAACTATTATGTGTGTATTTCAATTGGAAAATAAGACCCAACAAAGTAATCATTGATAGTTTTTTTGCTACTGATGCCTTCCCAACCTCCTGTACCTGTGGAAGACTGAGAGACAACCAAAATGCCTTTGATTGACATCTAGAACGCACCAGATATGCTTGTTTTGGCCCAAACACTGTTAAAAACCCCTGTCCACAAGACATCAATTTTGGGCACTCGTTTTGCCCAAAATTGGTGCCTTGTGTATAGGGGTTTTTTGCAGTTTTTGGGACAAATCCAGCACAACGTTAGCATTAAGAATACCATTTGAAAGCTAATGACACATCATGTGACAAGTACTTGCCTGCACATTGACCCCTCCGTCTGGCAAGTTGGGACCCCCAACATTTTCATAGTAGATAGAGACTGACCCACAAAGCACTTGCACAATCATAGCTTTTAAATTGATCTGATGAACACCATGTCTCTATACCAAATAAAGATTCAAGGCAGCTAATAAAACAATAAACTTGTCCATCCAGAACTAGAAAATTAAATTCACTAAAATCCATGTATTTACACCAAATTGTAAGTCAAGATATAAAAGTACACGCTGAACTGATATTATAATGATATATGAAATTAAAAAAGGGGCTCATTACAGGTTTTTTGTTAGGAGGCACTATGCAACTTCCTTGCGTCTTGCTTCAGCATTAGGTAGGATGGAAGTTAGGATTGAGGCCGCTATGGCTTGTGGGTCTTCGACTCCTAAGGCTTGATTGATAGCTACACGGGCTAAGACCTTGCCACAAAAACCTATGCCAAAAGTGCCCATTGCAAGGGATTTGTTTATAAGAAAAACTACTTGCACAGTCTGAGGTATAGTAGACAAGCACAAGAGCTTGTTGACAGCCTTCAAGACACACAAAGAAAAATGTCCATCAAGGGAGAAGTCCTTGTGGATAATGAGATGTCTCCCATGGGTAGTTTGCCGATGTAGTTTGCAAGTGCTCCTTCTGGGCCAAAAACATTGCTCTCTCCTGCCTTGCGAGATGCCCACACCTCCATGTCTAGAAGATCCTGCAAAAGTTTGTGTTAGGAAAATACATTGGGATGGCCAATTACACAAGGAAGACAATTACCGCATGCTGCCTGTTATCGTCCATAGTTGGTGTGAGGTACAGGTTGAGGGATGATCTCCTCTCATAAAAAAATGTTTGGGGCATCAGAGTCAAGTGACTCAACATGAAGAGGTTGTTGATTTTCCACAAGCTTGGCTTGGGTTGCCAAGAACTCCTCCTCCATGACGTTTGCCTGCTCTGCAGCTGCAATATTTGAAGTGACCAAGGCAACTGTGTCAACGACTGCGATCACTAACTTGCACAGTTTTAGAGACATCATTTGGTATTGTAAAATGAATGTCAAATGTCACAAGATCACCTTCAAGGTTTTGTAGAGGTATCCATTTCCCACTCTTACACATCCACCGCTCGTAGTGGAAGCGTATATACAAAGTTGTGCAAACTTTTAAGTACATTATCCAAAGCCCCTGGCTTGTGCGATCACTAACTTTCACAGTTTTAGAGACATCATTTGGTATTGTAATATGAATGTCAAATGTCACAGGATTCCCTTCAAGGCTTTGTAGAGGTATCCATTTCCCTATCTTACACATCGACAACTCTAGGTGGAAACGTATATACAAAGTTGTGCAAACTTTTAAGTACTATATCCCAATACTTGAAGCCCCTAGCTTGCATTAATATCTATCTCCCTGATGCATACCCTCTATACATCCCCAATTCTCTCATAACAAGGGTTGTAATGCTTCAAAAGACATATTCTTGCATATAAATATAGTGGGTGTGACATTGAATGGCAGGGCCTTAAATAAATGCACAAAAACATGTATGAGACAACATTGACTTAGACCTACAAAACTAAAAGCCTTCTCAAACTTCAACAAGGAAAGAATGTCAAAAACCATCTTCTCCTTTATGGATAAGATGGATGACAAACATCAGGCTGCAGCCACTCCATGCTAAGAAGTGATTGCATGTCAATTCCATTGATCTTACCATAACAATGCTCAGAGGTGGGCACTATTGTTTGTGTGTAGAAGAAGATTCTGCTTTGCAGTAGTATCGATGGTTGCACACTGGGAAGCATCATGGCACCAATGTCAACATGAAAATCTTGAAAGGTTCCAGAGAGACTTCTTAATTGTTGTTGATCACCAAGTTTAATGGAAATATATCTATATAGACATCAAATGGCCCAAAATAAACATACTAGCATACTTCAACACATAGGTCAACTCAATGCATATGTCTAGTGCAACAACAAAGAGAAGCAACTTACAGTTAGGTGGAAAAAGTTTTGGATTAGTGTGCCCCAAATGCATATTAGGCATTGAATACACATGTTGAATAATAACCACCGTCCCATTGATCCTATGGTCTTTGAACCCAAGCAACCTCCCTTTCCAATGTTGATGCAAGTTGTCACAATCTAGAACACGATGAGTCCTGATGGCTGCAGGTTGCGGAACACTTGAGGCACCCACTCTCCATTGAATCTATGGTGTTGTACAAAGCAACCCTTTCTACCTCATCTTTTGGCTTTCTGTGAGTAGTAGAGTTTGACATTGCTACAGAGAGGAAGGGGCTACAATAAGAGGGTTTGATGGTGGTTTTGAATGAGCTAGAGATGGAGGAAGAAGTAATTGTTTTTGGAGAGAGGGAGATACAAAGGATTAAACCTTCAATGGAGAACCTTGGAGTGCAATACTGCAGCCATGGCAAGGAGCCAAGAGGTGGTTGATAGAGTTTTTGTAGGTGCTCCAACCATGGAAGCTTGGAGATGATGAGCTAAGAAGGTGAACTGGAAAGGGTAAAAGAGGGTTAGAGAAGTTTACCCCAATGTTGTAGCCATGGATATCTTGTAGATGATGGGCTATGAAGTGGTAGAAGAAAGGGTAGAAGAGGTGCGTGGTAAAGTCTCCACAAGTGCTACAGCCATGGAGATCTTGGGGAGAGAGGATAATGGAGGTGTAGATGAAAATGGGAAAGCACGTAGAGAGAGAGAGTGTGTGTTTAGATTATGAGCAGCAATGAAAAGCTTCCATATGTGCTGCAACCATAGCCATGCATAGCTTGTAGATGATGGGCTATGAAGTGGTAGAAGAAAAGGTAGAAGAGGTGCTTGGTAAAGTCTCCAAACGTGCTGCAGCCATGGAGATCTTGGGGAGAGAGGATAGTGGAGGTGTAGATCAAATGGGAAAGCACGTAGAGAGGAGAGTGTGTTGAGCAACTAGGAAAGCTCCCATATGTGTTGCAGCTAATGAAAGCTTCCATATTTTCTGTAGCTATGGAAAGCTTAGAGAGAGAGAGAGAGAGAGAGAGAGAGAGAGAGAGAGAGAGAGAGAGAGAGATGTGTAAGTGTACATAGAGAGACAGAGAGAGAGGAGGAGGAGGTGATTGAGAAATACAGATTTTGGTGAAAGAAAATAGATTTTTGACCATGTATTTGGTCAGTGGAGATTTTGGGGAGTGAAAAGTGAGATTTATAGAATTTTTTTTACTTTTTTGAAATTTTAAGGTTATTTTATGGCTGCCCATGAAAATGGAGGGACCCCCCCCCCCCCCCCCCCCCCCCCCTTTCTCTCTCTTTCTAGGGGACAAAGCTATAATGAGGGGAACAATTAGGCCCCCATGCCCTCTCCTACCCTACTTTTTTGAGGCTATAGTTGTGGCCACCACCCTCTTCCTATTGGACCATGCTTAATCACCCCTTAAGCTAAAGGACCCTTTTCGGGTTCATATTTTTCCTAATGGGGTAGTGGCTAGCACCATTGATGATGCAAGATCACAATCTACGGCACCTATCCCGAAGGTAGAAAAGTCGTGGCCACAAGACTTATTGGGAAAGATTAGTAGTGCAAAAGATGGTAGTGCAACTTTCAAGTCTGCACCTATCACTGAAATCAATATGGATCATGAGTTCTACCTTGGAGATATACAATCTCTGTACGGTGATACATGAACAAAAGTATCCATGGAGAGAACCTGAATCAGTGAAAACTTTGTCATCTTTCATATGAGGACACGAAACAAAATTTGAAGTTAGAGTGGTACCATCTCAATGGAAAGCCACACCAAAGATGGTGGACTCTAAGAGCCTACATGAATTGATGTCTTCTCTTATACAATGCATACTTTCTTCTGAGAGTTGTTTAAAATTAGACTACTTATATGGGGAGAAGCGGGCAAACACTTAGATAAGTTTGAAAAATCCTCTTCAAGATATTCCCTTAGATGATCAAATGGGTAAAACAACATAAGATAATCCAAAGGCAAAACCAATATCTGTAAACAAGGTGGGAGATTATTATGAAGGAGAAGAAGGGAATACCACCTTGCCCGTGGAACACAAAGGTGTGAAAACCAAAGCCATACTTGATAGTGGGGTTGGAGTGGGCATTGCCACCAAAGAAACTTGGGAAAAATGGGGGAGACTAGCTCTAAGAAAAACACAAATGAAACTGCAACTTGCAGATGGATTTATAGAAAGACCTTTTGGCATGCTAGAATAGATCAGAGTATCCTCATACGAAATCGAGTATGAGCATACCTTTGCAGTAGTGGATTTTGAAAAAGACAACACTTTAATATCATTTTGGGGTGACCATTCACACATCAACTTAAGATGGTGCAAGTTTGGGGCTATGACCATATCTACTTGCGTCATATGGATGTTACAACGAGGATCAACGTCAAAGACCACATCTATAGAGATGTAAATTTGAACTCCAATAGAGGACTTTGACTCAACAACGGTCAATGAAAAAGAAATACTTGCACGATTGCATAACAAAGCGCATATTTGGATGTGCGGAGCATTCGAAAGTGGAAGCCTGATGAAAGAAGATTGTCCTAGATAGACCGGTGTGGAAGACAAAGGCTACATTCAAGAACCATTTCTTGAAGATTTTTTTGAACCTTTTGGATGAGAACAGGCTACTCTATATGTGTGTGTAAATGAAACAACGCCTACGAAGTTTTTCATTGAGGAAGGCCTTGACATAGCTCCTTATTATATGATAAAGGTGTTGAAGGAAGCTAATGAAACTTGTGAGTGTGAAAGTAAAAAAGGTGAGGCAAACAGGTATCTCATGAATCACCATGCAAAGACATAGACAAAGGAAGAGAAGCGATCACAAGATTATGTCATCATTGACATGCCTAAACAATTGGCAAAAGTTGTTCGAAAAAGCTGACTCCAGAAAATGCACAACTAAAAGCAAATGAAGAAGCATTTTTTTCAAGTTCTATCGGCTGGCTTTCAAGCCTTACCATATTGATGCTAGCAAAGTGAGAACTATAGACATAAAATGTCAATCTGTGGAACATAGCTGACCCGACTAGTGCATGGAGGCTACAAGAGATATCTAATCTCTTGGAAAACCCAAGTTTAGTGTGCTCTGACCTAGATCGGTCTCAACAAAAGCTAACCTTGTTACCGCAAGTCTTATACGATGAATTCATGTAGCTACATTACTCCAAATGCACCAAAATTTACTACTTAGAATGTGCAGAGTATCCTCAATATCCCCATGTGCTTGAAAGTCATTTCTAACACTTGGAAAAAATCATGCCAAAGATAAATATCATATTTTGGGCTGGTTAGTTTTGGCTTTTGAAGCACTCTATAGCTTCCTTATTAGGACGTGCTCTATCTATTCCTATGGTCAAAAACCAGTTTGGATGCGTGTATTGTGCGTAGGGAATAAAAATAACTTGTAGACACGCACAACTAAAAACACAACTTCATCACGTAAAATTTACATTGAAAGGAAGAGCTTTCACATGCAAGTGCATTGGTATGCCCAAATCACCATGCAACACCGCACGAGGGAGACACAAACAATTGAAAAGACAGAAAACTCATAGTACTGTACTGAAGCGTACACTCACTTTCATTATCCAAAACTTAAAAGTTACAAAAATTGGCTTTTATGCCTTAGCTAAGGTTTGAGAAATGGATTCCTAGCTAATTGGGCTCAATGATAAGGCTTAGGAACTGCATTTAATTATAACTTTGAAAGCCCATGGCCCCTTTCCACTCTTCGACAATCAATAATAGTACAACAACTTTGGACTTTTACAGGATTTCTCATTAATAAGGAGGTTTTGATACAATCAGTAGGGATGAAAAATAAGGGTGATGTTCTTTTGATGCTTTGATTAGCTGAGCAGCTAACAAGTTCCACATCATATGCTCAACAAGGTTAAGATCAAGAGAGAAACAAGGATCAAACAAAAGATCTAGTGTCTCCTATGGTGATCAAATTCAACTTATGTGAATAAACATTCCATCACAAAAAAGCCTCCAAAATAAGCCAAAGAGAATCAACCAAGTGTTAGTATTCAAGAGCATATCAAAGTCAAAGATCTAGTTTGGATACGCCGATCACAAGCTCAGCCTCAACAATGAAAGGTAATAGGGTGGGTGGTGCTCAAGGCTAGTTTCAAGGAAGAACTAATGTTTGGGCCAAAAAACCTAATATAATAGCTGGGACCTACTCACATCCAGAAAAAAGTTATGTAGAGAGAAATTCGAGCTATCAACAAAAGACAAACACCTCAACCAAGAGAAAGAACACAGCACGTCAAAAACAAAGATCCAGTTTATATACACCAATTAGAAGCTCAACCTCAACAATGCAAGGTAATAGGGAGGGAATTATCAAATGAGTCAATCACCGCTCAAGGCTACTTTCAAGGAAGCACTAATGTTTGGGCCAAAAAACCTAATATAATAGCTTGGACCTACTCACCTCCATAAAAAAGTAATGTAGAAAGAAAACCAAGCTATTAATAGAAGACAAACCTCAACCAGGAGAAAGAATAGATGCAAAGGCAAAAGAAAAGACTTTCAAAGAAACAACCAATGTGGTAAGTATGGGTACCAAAGCAGATTTCTACCAAGCTATCCAACAAAGATAGGTGAAGTAGCAGATGATTTCAATAAAGCTACTAAAAGCACAAGGATTCTATGAAGATAACTATGGTTACTAAAAGTTCTAGCTCAGCATGGAACAATGAAGATCAATCATGTAGCACAAGGCTCCACCCAAAAGCAAGCAATGAAAACCGAGAGCCATCATAAGTCAATCACAACCATGGGTGATACAACCTCTAGCAGATGGATACCTCATCTCTAACTACGAAATCAAGGCTTCTACAATGGAAATAATCATATATGGATATCGAAGCCTAGTGTCCATCAAGTCAGAGCAGAAGGGAAAATGCAAAAGATGACCACATGGGGACCAAAGGCAAGGTGGGTTCCAAAAAACTCCGTCACAAAGAGCCCCCACACACATCAAACAACCGCTTATCATGGGATATAAAGCAAAGGCTTTATCGATCCCTACTACAACCGTAGAACCTATTTTACAAAGTACTACAAATCAAGAGGAGCAAAAATATGCCAACTACTGGATAAAATGGTGGCATTCAAAGACCAACACAATGAAACATGCTAAATCTCAAGAACTATGGAATTGGAGTTTTGGCCTTGAACATGTATGTCCAAGTTGCCATTGAAAATACACGGCATAAGAGTCAAATTTGGGTAGCTAAGCCCCTAAATGAGTGAGGCATTAGTCCCAAAACTTCAAGTAATATTCTCTGTGGTCTAAGATTCTTAGCTATTCTAGGTACTACTCAATTTGGAAGAATTGAGTATATTCACGTTGTGTCGCTCATGTTGGTATAAGTGAGCATAAGAGTCAAAGTCTATGTATTTTAATTCTGGGGAAGTAAAGGAGGAAGTCCAAAAGACACTCACACACCGAGCACAATGAGGTATGAGTGGAGACGCTTCTACATTAAAAACCCTTCTTGGAAACGTGGAAGCTATTGCAACATCCTTTGATGTCAAATAAGCAACATTTGTTCCTTGAAGCACCCATCAACTCCATCTTTCACACTGCATGCTTTTGTTTGACAAATTTCTCGTATGCATATAGAGTGTCCCATAATTGGCACTTGCATTAGGTACGCTCCTTTGTTTCTCCCAAGCACTCACCTTGCATGAACATGTGCTTCGATTCTAATTTCTCAACTCTGATAAGAGCGTATACCAAAGACGCTTTTTTCCCATTGGGTTTTTCCCCTTTGGTCATCCAGGTTGACCCTAATCTAGAATCATTCATCATTATCATCTCGTATATATTCCTTCTACATCAGCAATAAATAGATGACTACCCATATCATTCGTCAAAGGATCAGAGAAACAGCTAAAGGTCTCAACTTTTTGTCAAGAACAACTCTTCTCTTCAAGGACAACCACAAAGCTCCATTAAACAATGGCGAGTCAAAGAAGGGCATGCAACAACAACTGACAAGCAATGACAAATTCAACAGCGAGCTTTGAAACCTAAATAGCTCACACAGTGCTTCAAATTGCAAAAATATTGCAGACAACTCACACAAGAAGGATCCATCATAAACTCAAACGACCCAAAGAAGATCAATTCCTAACAAGGCAGGCAATGACACCTCATTGCCAAAAGTGGCCACCAAAAAGAAGAAGGCTTACAAGATGCAAAGTTGCCTCTACAATAGAAGCTCAACTCATGTATCGACCAACACACAACATATATAAATCACTCAAGGAACGGGGGAGCGTCATCAACCCTTTCAAAGCTAAAGACAGTCTTTGAAGACAAACCTAAAGACCATCCTAATGACCAAATTGCACATGGTCATGTCAAGGGACGACATGAGTTAGGAAGGGGGGAATGTTAGGAGGATTCAATACACAGACATCCACCTAGCCAAACATCTCATTTTTAATTAATTTGTACTCTGTTATTTTTCTGAGATACTGTACCTACACTATGTTCTAAGCATCTCATGTAAGATAGCTAAAAGCTCTTTTTCATATATGCCTAGATTCTTTTCTTGGTCATCCAATCTCCTACTTTCATATCCTATGGCATGCCCTTCTTGAAGCAAAACAGCTCTAAAGCATTGTCCATAACCATCATACTGGACCTGAAAAGGCTTTGAAAGGTCTGGTAATATTAGAACGGGTTGAGAGATAAGCTTTGCCTTTAAATTTTCAAAAGCTTTGTTCTCTTTTGTAGTCCATAAAAATTTAAAATTCTTTTTAGTCAAATCATATAATGTGCCTGCTATGAACGAGAATTTTTCTATGAAGCATCTATAGTATGCACACATTCCTATAAAGTTTCTCAATTCATGTAGATTTGTTGGTGTAGGCCATTCTTCTATTACCTCCATTTTTACAGGATCCATTCGAATCCCTGCTTGAGAGATAATGTGACTTAAATACTAAATCTCTTTTAAGAAAAAAATCAATTTTCTTTTGATTAATGTAAAGCTTATTGTCTCTCAATATTTGAAATATTACCTAAAGATACTGCTTATGTTCCCCAATAGTCTTTGAGTAGATGATAATGTCGTTGAAAACACTCCTGTCAAGCTTTGATGAGGTCTGAAAAGCCTTTCCATCATTCAAATAAAGGTAGCCAATGCATTGGTAAGTCCAAAGGGAGTACCAAGAATTCATATCGGCCAAAAGTTGTTCAAAAGGTTATCTTATGAATATCTTCAAGCACTATGCTTATCTGATGATAACCATTATTGAGATCTATTCTACTAAAGTAGGTAGACCCTTGTAGCTTATCAAATAAATCTTCTATCTTAGGAAAAAAAAATCTATTCTTTATGGCTATTTGATTAAGCACCCAATAGTCCACACACATTTTATAAGTACCATCTTTCTTTTGAACTAGTAGAACAGGCGAACGAGATGGTGATGAACTAGTCTTGGCCATCCCTTTCTCCACAAGCTCATTTACTTGCCTCATAATCTCCTCTTGTTGAGCCGGTAAGACTTGATAAGGAGGCTAATCCAGGAGGTGAGCTACCAGGTAGAAGTTCTATGGAATGATCATCTTGTCCCCTTTTGGGAGGAAGCTCCCTGGGAATGTCATTTGTAAACACACCTTGAAACTCATTTAAGAAACTAGAAAGTTCTAACTCCTCTTTAGTTTCATCTTTAACTTCATTAGGAACACATGCATTTTTCTTAGACTCCTTGACAAAAATCATGTAACAAGAAAGAGAGATTCATTAATTTGTCTAAAGTTTGAGTTTGTACAAGAGGTATAGTGTTGCCCGCACTATTTACATCCAGTGCAACATCCTTGCCTCGATAGGAAAAGAGGACTTTTCTCTCTGGAAACTTCATAGTGGCAGCCATGCGATCAAACCATGGTGTCCCTAGGATATGCTTGAGTGGAGAGATGAAGGATTCTTCTTTATCATCATAGCTTTGCACATGGAGACTTAGCTTCTCAATCATTAGAGTGACTGAGACCTCTTGCCCTTTGGAAGCTCCATCTGCTTGTACCACATTTCCCATCTCAAAGTCATGAATTCCTAGCTTGGTAGCTAGCTCAATAGAAATGAAGTTGTGGCTAGAGCTAGGGTCAAACAAAATGAAATCATCATGCTCTCTTACTTTTACCCAAGCATAAGAGAGTGGTGCTCCTTTGAAATGGACTTTCTCTTTTAGAGCTTCCACCATGGTGGCTCTAGGAGGGTTATATGTTCATTTCTCTCAGGGCATGCCCGAGAAACATGATCTTGCTCTCCACACTTGAAACACTTGTTATCTTTACAATAACGTTCAACCTCTTTAGGAGAAAATTTAATTTTACCTTTTTAGCCCTTTTCTTTTTCCTTTCCTTTGTTGTTGTTGTTGTTAGCCTTGGGAGAATTCTACATCACATTGTTCTTCCCCTTTGGCTTGGTTGATTTCTTGGCTTCCGTGGCTTGGAGCCCTTCTTGGTCCCTTGTTGGAAATGAATCTTCGAAGCGACCATAGTATGATGTATGACCTCCGTAATGGTTTTAGGTCTCTATGAGTTAACATACTCACACATCTTCTCAAATAGACTAGCACAAAATTGTTGCTATTGTTTCACAAGTCTATCTTTTTGTAGACAATTGCTTTGAGATGTAACTCCCAGAACTTATCCACATACTTTTTGATAGACTCATATGGGGCCATCTTCAAAATTTTCCATTCCGTGAGGACTTTGTCTTTGGCATCACTTGGAAGGAATTGCTTTGTAATAGCAGTCATCAAAGCTTTCCAAGTCTTTGGAACTTCACCTTGACCATGTAGGCTTGCCCACCATTGACGGAATGACTTTTGAAAATGCATAGAAACATTTTGGAGCTTTGAAGATTCTGAGAAATCTTCATCTCCAAAAGGGGCATCAAATTGTTGGATAAAGGCCAGTACTTTGTCACTTGCTCCGAAAGGTTCCATCATGTGTAAAAAAGTTGATGTTAATTCCTCCCTCTTTAAATTTTGTCAACTTATGTGACTTCTTCCATGCTGCATAACTCCTTCATTTACCCCTTCTCTTCTCTCTCTTGGGTGGCAAGTCACCATCCTCCATGTGAGAATATGGTGATGATGATGAAGAGGAAGAAGGCAAAGATGGTGACTGCTTTCTTTGCATATCTCCTTTGTTTACCTCTTCTCTTCTCTCTCTTGGGTGGCAAGTCACCGTCCTCCATGTCAGAAGATGGTGATGATGATGCAGAGGAAGAAGGCGAAGATGGTGAATGCTTTCTTTGCTTCCTCTTGCTTGGATTTCTTTCTCCCTTCTTTGAATGAACATGGAAGGGAGTGTTTGATAACTTCATCTTCCTTTTGGGAGGAGTAGGTGACCGTTGTGTCCACTGTCTTCTTTGGGAAGCATCACTTTCAGAGGTAGGTGGAGTGTCGCTTTCATAGCTCTCCCTTAAAAGTTCAGAACACCTTTATTATTCTCGAATAGTTTGCCTTGGAGGTCCCTCTGGCATCTCCTCCTCATTATTTAAAGAGATTCTTTTTTTGGAGGTCTCACTAGGAGGCCTCGGATGAATTCTCTCTTCTTGGGCATTTGGGGAAACAACTTGCAATGAACAACTCCAACCTTTCATAGATTACTCAAGGACCTCTCTTCTTAGGAAAGAAAAGAGAAACCTAAGCTTTGATACCATAGAGTTTTCCTTTAAAAGAGCGATAGCAAGGAGATCATAGGTTGTGTTGGGTTGATTCTTTACACAAATACACATTTAAAACACTTTAACCATGCACATAATTTAAAGGAAATAACCAAATAAGATGGACAACTTGACGAGGATCGGATTTGCTTGGAGCTGGCGGTCCCCCCTCCAAAAGGACTTGTATTATAATTCTCTCAAAAGAGAGCTTTGTTACAATACATGTTTGTGCCCTTCCAGAGCCTTGCTTGACTCAAGAAGACGCTGTCTTCAAAATTCCATGGTATAACCCTCATTCTTGGCCTTCTGTTAGCATAGCTTAGTAATAGAATAGTAGAGATGGAGAAGAAGCAACTTTCATTGGCTTAGATTGGCCTCCATAGCTAAGAGCTTGAGTATAGAATATCGTCTCTAGAGCTCCAGAGAGAGAGAGAGAGAGAGAGAGAGAGAGAGAGAGAGAGAGAGAGAGAGAGAGAGATTGCTTTTCCAATCTTGGGCAATTGAGAGTGTGTGTGAGAGGAGCAAGAGTTTCAAAATGCAACTAGCCCTCTTTTATATAGCTATGCTAGTGTGCAACTAGATTAGGATGCTTCACACTACCAATGAGGTGAGAACACCTCCTAATGCAACTCAAGCGTGCCCAACACTTGTCCCCTCTTGCCTTTCATGCTAGAACTCATCCCCCTTCTTCTTGGGACTCATCTTGGCAAGTGGAAACACCACACAAACTCACACACACTTGTGTAAGTGTACACAAAGCAAGCATGTGCCACTTTGGATATATGGCTTAGTTAAGCTTAGTAAACAAAGACTAGCATCAACTTATTGGGCTAATCTAGCCTCAATCTTTAGCTTTTCCCTTTCATTTAATAAAAACCATAAGCTTACCTTTTGATTAATTAACTCGGGTCCAAGATCTTTGCAACACAAACCTTGGAGGCTTATGAAACTGACCCAAGGCTATAGCCTACTTGCTAATTTAGGATAATCTTTGGTAAAAATAAAACTCACCCTTTGGGTTTAAAACTTTCACCTCCTGTGTAAACCTTAGCACAATGCTTTGGAGGGGCCGCCACAAGCTACTCCCAAAACCTGCTAAATTTAGATATTTTATGGAAAGTTGGAATTTCACCCTAAGGCTTCCTAGACTTCATTCTTAAAGTCTTAAGAGTTATTCTAAGGACTTGAGCTTATCACAAACACTTTTTAATTTTTAGACTCCTATAATTGCTCTGGGTCATCTCCTTTGTCTTGCACCTTTGATCAATGTTGCCCAAGAGACAATTATCCTTCCTTGACTTGCACCTATGACTAAGATAGCTAGTTAGTAATTACCCTTGCTCATTTATGGACTTTACCCTTTTGGTCCCAAGGCGTGAGGGGTTTGGTCCATTAGCACTTAAGAAAGTTCACTTTTCTCTTTTTGTTTTCCTTAGACTTAAGTGGCTAGTTTAAGTTGAAAAATACTTTTAGAAGGTTAGAAATTTATATTCATGACAGAGGGACCATTCCAAGAGTGAACTGAGGAGAGGATATTAAATTGGCACTACCTATGCACCAAAATAGATTCTCTAGAAGAGAAGAAGAGAAGGCAAAGGTAGAACAATAGTGGGTGGAGCATAATAGCTTGCTACAAGCTCTAACAAAGATCTCTAGGTGAATCTCTCTCTCTCTCTCTCTCTCTCTCTCTCTCTCTCTCTCTCTCTCTTTCTCGCCTTGCAAAACATGTAACTTAATCCACTTTATGTAGAGAGCTTTATGTTTAAAGAACTAAGAAAGTCCTCAACCATAAATTATGGAAACTCTTTCAAATGATACCATTTACTAGCTTTTAGGAAACACTTTTATATAGGCAAGAACGTTACAAAGTTGAGAAGTTTAATATTTAGCGCATGCTTAATTCTTTCCAAGTATTAAAAAAGTTCCTAAATTCAACTCCTTAGACTAGGAGTCCTCCATGCTAGGGTGCATCCTTTCATCGGTCATTTACGTTTAGAGTTAAGAAGTTTCATACTTAGTGCATGTTTTCTTTCCAAGTATTACAAAATATCCCAAATTCAGCTACTTAGACTAGGAGTCCCCCATGCTAGGGTGCATCCTTTCATTGGTCATTTACAACTGAGGAGAATAACACATTCTCTTTTGCCCACTTATCTCATAGTAGTTTCTAGATAAGAAAGACAATGGTTAGTACCCCAATTCATTTTGTGAGGTATCGAGGAGAATCAATGTACATTCTTCTCAATGCCCATTAAAATCAAATTGCATTGCATGCTCTAGTTTGCAAGCAACTCCTCCCTTTTGCCTACTTGTGGAATCCATCGAGCCCAAGAGTGGAGGAAATTCTTCTTGGTCCCTACATAGCCATACGCTCTCCAACCATGGCCAATCAGGTTCCCAATATCCTCAAACCTTTTTCTATATGGACATCTATAATATGTGCATTGGTCTTTTGACACCTGGAGTCCATAAAATTGGAAACCAATCCTAGTTCTCTTGGTTTATGATGGATGTAAAACTTGTCCTAGTTCTCTGGTTTATGATGGATGCATGTAACATGATCAAGGCTTGCATAGTGGGTTTTTTTTTTGGATAAATTGATTCCAAACGCACAACATGAAACCAGAAAGAAAAAGGGAATTGTTTTCTTGCTTCTTGTATTGAAATTCACGTTTGATTTCTCGTCTTTTGCCACAATTGTTGATTTTATGCCCTGAAAGTGAAGAGACTCCAGAGCAAGGGACAAATGTGAAAAACGAGCCCTTAGGTGTGTGTATTACGCAAATGAGAAGGTTTTTGCTAAAATAATAATAATAACAAGTGAAACAATCCGTTGAAAAATTACAAATAATGAGAAGCTTTTTGCTAAAATAATAATAATAAGAAGTGAAACAATCCGCCGAAAAATTACAAATAAGAACTTTTCATTGGAATTTGACTTATTTTATTTATCCAACTAGCTTTAGAATTATTTGGGTCATGTTTACTATTTTTCTTTATCTTTTATTGATTTTCTAAGTAATAAATGGAAAAAAGCAAGAAAATTACAAAAAAATATAGACAACGCACATGGACTCTGGGAAGACACAAAATTTTTCAAAAGTCAATTCAGAGCAACAATGAGCAAGTTTTGGCCAAAATCGAAGAAGTTGCGGAAAATGTTTTTAAGTTATAGACACCTGATTGGACAAATAGGACGGATGGGGGTCATTATGAATTCAAATTTTTTGGACATGGTGGACATCGAGCACATGAGGTAGGACTAACTGTGAAGTGGGGGAATGTTAACCACTTACGAACACCCTATCACCTTTGACAGACACCTTATTACTTTATTTGAGTCATGTGTTGGGTTCAAGCCTGCTTTCGGTCAGCCCGTGAGAACAAGACTCAAGGCATGCAGGCCACTTACAGTTTGCATGGCATATTTTTACTTTATAAGGCTTTACAATCAATTCAATCATAGCGTTATTTTTCTTGCTCTCTCTCTCTCTCTCTCTCTCTCTCTCTCTCTCTCTCTCTCTCTCTCTCTCTCTCTCTCTCTCTCTCTCTCTCTCTCTCTCTCTCTCTCTCTCTCTCTCTTTTTTCTCGCATCTGCCTCAGGTTCCAACAACTGGTATCAGAGCCCTACGGGCCTCGGCTCTCAGCCCTTGACTCAGCGCGTGGAAACTGTCGCTTGCAGAGGGGCAGCCCGAATTTCGACCTGCAGCAAAATCGAAAGCAAACGCCATCAGTCATTTCGCCCTGGCCCTGTGGTGAACTTTCGACACTGTGGCCTCTCCCAACTCGCTCTCTGCAGCCTGCTACGACAGTTTTTCATCAGCGCTGTTTGCTGCTACAGAGAATTCGCCATTACTGTGTTTATTTTGTTGATTTTCACACTATCTTCCAATTGGCCGTCTTATTTGAGCCTTGGCTAGAGGGTCTTCACACCCCCCACCAGTCAAATCTTGAAACACTCTCATTTCGGTGGTGTCGTAGGCAGTGTAAGGTCTCCAACCCCGAGCTAAAAGAGCACCATTGTACCATGAAAAGATCATAATGGAAAAAGTTACTATTTTTAGCAGTTTTCCAAATTCTGTTAGTGCCATGATGTTTAGAATGTTATAAAGCTTCCAAATGTGAATTAAAATAATTTTTGTGAAAAATTTCCAAAAATAGTAAGTTTTTGGTCACCCGACCCGTCCAGTTTTGATCGTCTCGAAAAACTGCACCTGTACCCCGAATGTGTAAAAATGCATTTTCGGACCCCGAGGGCTGCTATATATGGCAGGTACTCAGACCATTACGCCTTAGTTAGAGCTTAGTATAGCAATTTACGGCATTAAATTCCGACTCGTATGGGCCGTTTTAGCCTAAAACCAAAATTTCCTAAGGTTGAGCAGAGAGGCACCGTGGCTTGAGGCTATGTGAGAATAGGTTCCAGGCCACTCTGAGCCAACTTTAGTAGCTAGGGGGCGCCCTCTTGTCTTGTGGGAATTGTGAGTGTGAGAGCCACGGTGCCTCCCAAGCTTGAGTGAGTGTGAGAGCCAATTAGACTAGCTAACTGGACACTTGGTAGACAGGAAACTAGACTTGCCATGCATGATGTGAGAGCTCACTCAGATGCAAATCGCAAGGCTGGTCGATTTTCAGCTTGGAGGAGCCTATTTAAGAGTGTGCTCACACATACACACTCACATATGCTCACACACACACCCGGTACACACACACACACACACACACACACACCCAGTACATACACACACACCTACACACACCTTGGGGAGGTGCTGCCGGTACACACAGAGTTTTTGAAGGAGAAGCAAGGAGGGAGGTGCTGCCGAAATTCTCATCCTGGATTCATTGGATCAGAAAATCAAGAGGATTCTCAGCCCCTAATCACTGTAATCATGGTTTAGTTCTTGCTTTTCTTAATTCTCATCATTATTCTCCAAATTCCTCGTTTACTATGCTTAATCTTAGCTATAATTCCCAATAGCTGCCCTCTAAGTTTACATAACTATACTCCATTACATAATCATCATTCAATTAGCTAATTTATGTAGCCATTCATCATTCTTAATCAATGATTAATACATGATTAGGAGAGATTCTCTCTAGGCAACATAGTTAATAAATTGTCAGCAGGTAATAATGTAGATTTGATGAAATTCACCCTTTTACCATTCAATAGTAATGTAATTAATTAGATGCAAAAAGATTCTCTCACATTAAGATGTGATTAAGGTAGAAATTAATCCGTCATTAGGCCAATAAGAGGAGAATTTTCTATCACATATGCATGCGGTAATTCTGCATCTTCAAATTGCACTAAGAAAGTGATCGAGCTTGCTTACTTCATCTCTATTGCAAGTCAATTAGTAAAATTCTGAATTCTTAATCATCTAAGCCAAGTGATTAACTTTAGAGTCAATTCCCATAGGGTAAGCAAAGTTTTAACCATAAAATTACTAGGTCTCAAAGGAGAAATCTAATCCCTCTTGCATAAGGAGGATTCTTTAATGATTCTAATCTGCCAAATTGGTTGTTATGATGCTCTCGGACTTTAGCTCTTTTCTCCAAGTTTATCATTTAAAGTAGTGAGTATAAAATGGCCCCGGTTAAGAGAACTCGCTTCGGTGGTGCCCACAACCGCGAGGCGGGAACGAGCAATGTGAATGGAAAAGGAAAAGCTCCCATGGACGAACAAGCACCGGCCATCTCACGAGCCATTGATGAAGAAATGGAAGAGGTAGGTCACAATTTTATTCAAATTGTTTAATTTAACATTGCACACGTTTAGCTAGGAAAGAATATAGCCCCAAACAAGTTGGAGAAATCCGACAGAAACCTCGGCATTCGAATTCATTTGTACATTAAGTCTAAAGTAGGAAAGAAATGATTGATGGATATACTGTTTGCAATAGGAAAGAATTTATGCTAGGGAAAATTTAGCTCGGCATACTCATTCTATTTCCAATGTTGATACTAGTCCGAGCCCCCTCCTGATCACAGGGGGCAGAGTTCCTGGTTAAGGGCTCTTGAATCCACGTCTGCTAGTTAAGCGGTGGGAACCCACGTCTGCTGGTTAAGCGGTGGGAATGTCCATGTCGTGCTTTCTATGCGGTGGACATACCTAGTTGTATGGGCAGCTAGGCGACAATGGGAGGAGTAAACTCTCGCTGGAGGGGGGATGTTGTACCTCCAGAACATTGGACTTTTAATGAATAAGTTTGAGTAGAATTTTTACTAGAGTTAGTGTCTTGGTGCCGCTTTGCAATACTGATTGAAGGGCTGTCTTAACGAACATTGTGATTCGGAATCTAATCAAGGAATGTTTATGTTGAACAATCATTGTGGTAGTAATTAGGACACACAAGGAAGTGTGAGTGTGGGGGTGGAAAGTGGGGGCTTGGCTCAGGTTGCCAATGCCTATGAGAAGGGTGGTCCCGATTGATCGGGAACTCTCTGTCCCCATAGTGTTAAAATCGATACTAGTAATACTCATTGCCCCTAGAGCGGCGAAGTCTCAAGTATATGTGCCTCTGAAACATGGGAAAAAAGGCACGCGAGGTTTCTCTCCTCTTGGAAGGTGGGTCTTAGGATCGCTAGATAGGATAAGTACGCTTCCCCTGCGAGGTGGAGCTAGATCTCCTTGCTAGTAGGCTCGAACTCGATTCACTTTGTGATGAGAGATCGTCCGCTAGTTGAACCCTGAACCACTTTGTTTGTTTTCGCTATAGATCTAGTGGCCACCAGGTTCACCATCAGATCCGCCGTTTGATACGGCGGGGTGGGGACCTCACAGGCAGGAGCTCAACCTGTAGGGCATCTCAATACGTTGTTTACACAGGCAACATCTTAAAATGCAGTCAATAGCTTGGTGGAAGTTCTGCCATATCATCTTGAGATGCTCAAAGGTCTTGTCCTTGACTTGGAAAAGCATATCAAAATGCATGCAAGAACACACGAAAATTTCTTCGCTACATCAAGAATTTCAAAATACCATTGGCGGTATGTGCGACGTACCCAAGGGCTTCTCAACATGCTGTCCTGCATGGACAAGATTCAAATGCATGCAAAGCAAGCTTTATCACTAAGGAAATTTCCGACTCTTTTCAAAGAAGATTTTCTTCAAAGCACTCGGCATATCAATAGATGCAACACATATTGGTATGTATGCAAACTTTCATTGTTCAAGAATTACGAGACATTGATGCTCACAACAACCAAGACATATTTCCTTCGAGATGAATTTACACCGACACGCTTGGTTTTTCAAAACCGATTATCATCATCATTATTTGTTTTGTCCTATTTTATGTCAGTTTTTCTATAATCTATTGTAAAAAACAATCATATATTTCTTGTCAAAAGCCTTGTAGCCGATTATTGTCATGCTGTTTCACTGTCATGCCAGATTTTGTACGGGATATAGACACTGCCATCCATAAATGGTAAGACCTCCCATTTTTGTCAGTTCTCAACCTGTTTTTCCGCTTCTCATGAGGTTACTGGGTACACCTTAAACCCAAGGTTTGGAAGTGAACCAAAAACTCCATCTTTGGTAGCTAGCATTTTTGACCTACACCCTATCTGTTCAAGGGGGGGTTCTACTGTTCTAGCACTAGGTTATGGATACACCAGAAATCCTTGGTTGTGAGAAAACCTAAAACTCACGCTTGACGAGTAAACTAAAAACTCGAGATATCATGAGTTGCTTGTCCAGTTCGGGCTTGAGGGGGGGATTGTTGGGTTCAAGCCCGCTTTCGGTCAGCCCGTGAGAACAAGACTCAAGGCATGCAGGCCGCTTACAGTTTGCATGGCATATTTTTACTTTATAAGGCTTTACAATCAATTCAATCATAGCGTTATTTTTCTTGGTGTCGATCTCTCTCTCTCTCTCTCTCTCTCTCTCTCTCTCTCTCTCTCTCTCTCTCTCGACTTCTGCTGCATCTTCTTCCCTGCACCGCCATGGTTTCATAGCACCAGTTACAACATCATGGACCGGGCTTGTCGGTCCTACAGGTGCGTAGGTGATCGCTGATGAGAGGCGCACTACTTATCTCATTTTTTGCTATGATCGGCCACTGTGGGAACCCATGTATGAATGGGTCATAATTAATATGAAAGGTCCATTTTGACCTAAAATCCTCATTCTTTGAGGTGCATGCTAAAGAAGTGCTCTTACTCTACCTCTACTTTCTTCTCTATCATGTGCTCACAAGTGTGTGTGTGTGTGTGTGTGTGTGTATGCTAGAGAGAGAGAGAGAGAGAGAGAGAGAGAGAGAGAGAGAGAGAGAGAGAGAGAGAGAGCATTGCGACGACGAGGCGACGGCAAGGTGGTTAAGCACGGCGAGGGTAGCTCCCTCTTCTTGCGGCACAGAATCCTTCACGACGTCGGTGAGTGACACACCATTGCCCCCTTTGAGCTTACTAGGATAGTCTAGTTTTATGCTTGCAGTCATTCGTGGCTCGCACACAGTGTTCGGCAAGTCCCTAGCCTCCAAGACGTGCAACAGAAGTGCACATTTTTGGCGCTGTTGCTGGGGAATGCCTTGCACTAAGCTCGAGGAGCACTCTGTGCTACCTCTTGAAGCCATTCTTTTCATGTGTTTTGACTTTTCCTGAGCTTTTGTTAGATTTGTCAAGCTCTATAATGTGCAAGTTTTAGCAGGTTTTGTTAGTGTTAGTAGCTCTGCAATGTGAAGTAGACAGTGAGTAGGTTGTTAGTTCTATCAATGCTGTAGTGTGCAGTGCTAGCTAGTGTGTGTGTGTGTAGTGTGTTGTAGCTAGTTGAGTCAGAGCTGCTGAGTCAGAGCTGCAAGGGACAATTGCAGCTACAACTCTGACTCAGAGCTGCTGAGTCAGAGTTGTAGCTGCTGAGTCAGAGCTGCAAGGGACAATTGCGCTTGGCAGGCAGGCTCTGTGCACATGAGCTTGGTACCACGCAATAGAACATTATCCACAAAAGTTTTTTTCTTAAAAAGAAAAAGTTAAAGAAAAACACGTGCAAAGAATTTTCTTATATTAATAGGAAGGATTGGGATTGGGATCATTCCCCAGGCCCCCCAAGCTAAGGCCTCAGTCCTCAATCTTATGATATAGTATAGACACTATTATATATATATATACTACCCCCTCAAGGTGAAGGGAGGGTATGTGGGACAAGTCCTTCAAGTCCTCCACCCTTCCCTTCACACTTACGCCCTTGGACTTACTAATTTCAGCCTTCTTCTTGACTAGAAAAAGATCGTTTTTAGGATTCCGAGGGCCTTAAGTAGCCGAATCGAGGGCTGTAAAGCAGCGGTACGTCCCTCTAACCAAGATGTTTGTTTTGAGATATCACACGGCATATTTCGTGGCTTGGTTAAAAGAAGGCCAACAAAATAAAAAACCGAGAGTAAATTTGGGTTGCAAAACACCCAAAAAACTAGGTGAGCGGCATTCACGAGCACTCACCAACACTTCTAGGATGTTGAGGTCACATGCACCTACGCTCTGATTGTGTGCTAGAGGACGATCACATAGAGAGTGTCTCTGTTTACGCGGGCACCCATTATTCCTCCACATTAGGCTCTAGGCCCTCAGCGAGAACCCAAGGTAGTACCACTCACGACCCACATATTGCATCTAGTGACTCTTCCTCTAACTACGACGTCATGGAAGGTTACCCGATGCCCAATCCTAATAGTTCAAGCCAAGACATGCATGCCATGGACGCACGGTCCGGGCCGAGCATGCTTAGCCGCTTGAAAGAGACTTTTAGTAGAGCCACTCGCTCTGAACATGGAGCTAGTGATGTAAATGAAGGGGGTGGGGAAGTATATTCACCATTCATGACCAATGTAGACTCCATGCTCTTGGAGAGTGTGCATGTGGATACTCCATTCACTGCACTCCCTGACTCTTCATAGCTATTTCCCTCCGAAGTTATATTACTTGGTGGTAGAAGCCTTGCCGAAGTGGAGATTGAGCGATATATCATTGCAGCTAGGGAAAAGGAAATTGAAACCTTACGCAAGTTAAAGAAATGGAGAGAGCTAAAGGCCTTCGCCCCTATGTCAACACCCATGCTAGTCGAGCAATCGAGTGCTCCTGAATTGGCAACCACTAAGGGTCAAACCATAGAGAGCCACATTGCATCTAGTTCAATGGACATCCCTAGCACCTAAATCCTAGATGCAGTGTTTCTAAATGAAAATTGGGAGTATGAACCACAAATGGCCAACCTATACACATGTCACACCTATCACGTGGATTGGTTAGATGTCCTACAATCCACATTGGGTGCTATAAGTGTGTACCAATCATATGCAACTATGGGCCCTCATGCTCACGTAACTCCTACCCCTCCCATTGTTTCAACAACTTATGCTCCACGATCACAACATCTAAGCCCTTATGTCAATGAGACCATACCAGCTAGCATTAGCATGTCACATCCCACCTCTTCTATGCCCAGGGCCACACATATGAACTTTAAGCCACCACAAGGCACAACACCATACCAAACTTGGAACCCAAGGACTGCTTATACGCCAAACCAAAAGCCAATCCCTACTCCACATGTAGTCTCTAGAGCGCCTCTACTCATGATGCCTGCTCACTTAGGTGACTTGGCAACATTTGCTCAAGCTGTTGATCGATCTATTGCTGAAAATATGTGTAACATGCCTGATAGAGAGCCTAGAAGTAACGCAGTACAAGTAGCCAAGCTCACACAAAAATTTAGTGGAGACATGGATGTGAGAAAGCATATCAAAGTATTTGAACAAATATGCGATTTCCTAGGAGAACACAATGAGATGCATAAGAGTAATACTTTAAGCCTGACCTTGAGTGGGAAGGCTGGGGATTGGTTAAGGACCCTAAGGGTGGAAGAGAAAACGATTTACCCTACTCTTAAGAGACTGTTCTTAAGAGAATGTTCTTGAAAGAGTACACAAGAGAGGGAGTGATTTGGGGTGTAGCATCTCAGCTCCAGAAAGCCCAAGGAGAGGAAGGAGAGGAAGTGAGAGACTTTATTAGTCGCTCAAGCATTTGAATTCTCACTGTAATCCAAATGAACACTTCAATAATAACCAATTACCGGATAGATTCATTTGGGGGCTATGACATGAGGATATCTACGATGGCCTAGTCATTAAAGGTATCACCACTTGGGAAGTAGTCACCACCAATGCGATCCAATTGGATGACAATTTAATGATTCAAGGAGAAAGAGTGTCTGTTGAGCCTAAATCTACTAGCTCGCAAGCATCGGGGCACCAGCCAATGACCATAAAGCATATTGCTAAAGAGCCAAATTTATTTGAGATGACTTTAGCAGATCTCAACAAGGCCATTCAAGTAAGTCTTAGAGACAATCGTACTCCACAAAACAATCATATGTATCCAAGAAGGGAGCAACAATGGTGCTCAATTTGCTTCAGTCCACATAGTACCAATGAATGTCCTACGTTTAGAATAAAATTTAATGGGAATTGCAACGCATGTGGGCGGTATGGTCATCAAGCCAAGGATTGCATAGTATTTAAACGTGCGATGGCCAATTGTAACGTTTAATGGCCTAGTAACTTGAGTGTTGCAAAAAATAGCATAGACATAGTGAGCATTTCATTAGAAAAGATTCCTAATGAGCTTAGCAAGAGTGCTTGGATGGAGAGAGCAACAAAAAGCATAACACCTAGTGTAGCAGCAAGCTAACATGGATAGCATTTTTTGGAGCTCTTATTGTAAAAACACTCATTATTTTTGATAGATCGAGAATATTGTAACTCCTATTTTTTGGATAAACCTTGTAACTGATGAGCCAGGGCCACAAGCTTCGAGATTGTATCAACCTGTCATTACCTATCTTTAGTTAGAGCTCCCAAATTATTAGTTTGACCACCAAAAACCTTGGCTAAGCTATAAAAGACAATTTTTGTAAGTTATTAGTAAGTTTTGGGATAATGAAATACACAGCGTGAGCTAACGACGCTCACTTCTCTCCTTCTAGTGCTTCCTACTCCCTCCCCACTTGTCACATTGCAGTCGTGTTTGTTGATTCACGGATATATTTGCTTAGACGTATCATGATATGAAAGGTGTTCCACCTTCCGTGGTACAACACACAATTCCCATCAATAGCATGGCTAAACCAGTCCAGCAACGACCCTACCCAATGAATCATAAGTATTCAAAAATTGTTCAAGAAGAGATTGAAAAGCTTGTCAAATGCGGATTCATATACCCTATTGAGTGCTGAGAATGGGTGTCTTTAACAATTATTGTGCCAAAAAAGAATGGGAAACTCAGCACGTGCGTGGATCTCAAGAGGGTGAATGTCGCCAGTAGGAGAGACTATTATCCCTTGCCATATTTGCAACATGTGCTTGAAAGAGTTGCAAGGAAGGAAGCTTATAGCTTTCTAGATGGGTACTCTGGCATCAATCAAATCACAATTGTACTAGAAGACCAAGCTAAAATTGCTTCTATAACTAAAATTGGAGTGTTTGCATTTTGTGTTATGGCTTTTGGCTTAACCAATGCCCCATCTACCTTCCAAAGATTAATAAACACTGCTTTTAGGGAATGTTTGAGGGAGTTTTGCAAAGCTTTGTTAGATGACCTTTGTGTTTATTCTTCTTGGAAAGAACATTTATCATGTTTACAGAAAGTGTTTGAAAAGTGTAGATTGTATCGCATCTCATTAAACCCTTTCAAATGCCAATTTTGGGTTAAACATGGAGTCATTTTAGGGCATATAGTGTCCAAAAATGGGATTTCCACAGATGAGAGCAAAATTAAAGCCATTTCCAATTTGCCACCACCTACAAACTATAAAGGAGCTCAAAGGTTCATGGGCCATGTTGGTTATTACCGACGCTTTATTTTAAACTTTACCGAGATAGCTAGCCTATTGTACAAGCTTCTCTGGACCGCGGAGTGTGACCATGCTTATGAGTTATTAAAAAATCCCTTGACAAGTGCTCCCATCCTACGAGTGTCCTATTGGAACGTAATTTTTGATGTACATATTGATGCATCAAACTTTGCTATTGGGTGTGTTCTATCTCAACCAGGAGAACATAAATTGGACTACCCCATTAGCTTTGCAAGTCATCAATTAAATGATGCTGAGAGGAACTACACCACTACATAGCGAGAAGGTTTAGCTATGATTTACGCAGTAAAGAAATTTCACTACTACCTTCTTGCCAACGAGTTTGTTTTCTATGTGGATCATCAAGCCTTGTTGTATGTTCCATAGGAAGAATTACACGATGGTTATTAACTCTTCTTGAATTTGATTTTACCGTTGTGGTGAAACCCGGTAAAAGACATGTCATGGTGGATCACTTGTCTTGTATACCCAATGATGAAGCCCCTACTGTAATCGATGATGAATTGCGTGATACTTCCATGCTCGTAGTCGAGACCATGCCTGAATGGAGTGAGAAGATTGTGAATTTTTTAGTTAATGGTTTTCCACCCAAAGAGATTTGTAACGATATAGCTCGAAAACTATTAAAGGAATGTGAACCTTATCCTCTAATTGAAGGAACTCTCTACAAGCTAGGGAAGGACAATATTCTTAGACGTTGTGCTCGTGAGGATGAGTATTTATACATACTGCAAGAAGCCCACACGGGTATAGTCGGAGGACATTTTTCAGGGGAACTAACTGCTAGAAAGGTGTTGCAATCAGGCTATTGGTGGCCTACCTTATTCAAGGATGCATCACTTTTTGCAAAAGGGTGTGATGAATGTCAATGTTACAAGATCACACAACGAAAGGATAAGATTTCCTTACATCCTATTACAATGACTCAACCATTTGAAAAATGGGGTTTAGACTTGGTAGGCCCAATTAGTCCTGCGGCTTGTAACACCCAATCTCGATATATTATTGTTGCGATTGACTATGTGACAAAGTGGGTGGAAGCCAAGCCAACACACCAACCTAGGAGTTACACATGCATTTCAAGTTGAAACATAGGATGATTGGTTGGACTTTGACACACCTCTAGTGAGTTAAATAGCACCTAAGGGAAAGTGCTATATAACGCCTTATTGGACACATGTGCTAAATATAACCTGCTATCATATGGAGTGTGGTGTCAGTTAGAAAAGCCATCTCTATTTGAGAGTACCATCCAAGTCAAGGGTATCAACAAGAAAAAAATTGTTGTTTTTGGAACCTGGCACACTTATGTCAGTTATGACAATGGGGTTGTAGCTCAAGACTTTTTGGTCATGCCTACTGGAACTATGGAAGGTGTAACATTTAATGGTCTAGTAACATGTGTGTAGCGGAAAATAACATGAACATAGTGAGCATTTCATTTGAATAGATTCCTAATGAGAATAACAAGAGTGCTTGGGTGGAGAGAGCAACAAAAAGTATAACATCTAGTTAGATAGCATGAACAATACTTCAAAAGAGAGAGAAATTAAGCAATTGACAACAATTGAGGACCGGATTTGCATGGAGCCGGTCCCCCCTCCAAAAGGCTTTGTATTATGGTTTCTCCCATCAAGAGAGACATTTCACAATACAATTCTTTGTGTTCCTTCAATACTAGTTAGTGCAATGAAGATGGAAACGTCAAGCACTAAGCAAAACACTTATCAAACACAACATCAATTCCCTCATGGTCTCAGACCCAAGACCTCACACACCTTTGAAGATGTTCAGAGCTAATGGGGTATGAGAGTAGATTCAGAGGAAGGATTAGTCTTACGAGAAATATGTACATCTCCTCACATAATCACTCATATTAGCACAGCTTAGCTTAGTAATTAGCATGATAGAGGAGATGAGCATGCTTTGAAGCTTGGATCTTGGTTGGATTTGCATCACAAAACCAAGAGTTATTGGTGTAGGCCTCCCTTCTCACAAGCTTGGAGTAGGTGATAAGCTTTCCATTAAAGCTTAAGAAGGAGAGAGAGAGTCTTCTTGCTTCACACATGAGTTTGTGTGAGTGTGTATGCAATAATGCCTTGAAAAAATCAGCCCCCTCTCTCTCTTGGTCAACCCCTTTACTATTTGCTCATGCTGCAACCCTATTGGCCCTTTCCAGGCTTAGCCAATGAGTATTAAGAAGCATAAGTTATAGCCTTCTGATATGTGTCCCCCTTTCCCTTTTTGTGAGAGCTTTAGGTAATTAATAAATGCAACTAAACTCCCATTGGACCCCTTTGCCTCCTGGCCAATAGGAATCAGGCAAGCCATTGGGCAGCTGAATGCTCATTGGACCCCCTGGGAGACTGTCCAATAGTCTTCTAGAGAGATTAATTCTTATTGGTCATATTATTAATTGTTTTTAAATTAATTAAACTAGATTTACTCTAGCCTAATTCTCATTGGTCCACCTCCATGGCCATCCAATAGGGATGGAGTACACCTTCTGGGCATCTGGGCTAGGGAACGGACATGTGTCGCTCTTTCCCCTTGTGTGTATAGGAAGCTTGTTAGTGTGTGTGTGTATTTCTCTCTCATCCCCTACTTCTTGGGCTCGCCTCCTCCTTTGTAGGACTTGGGAAGACTTTTTTACACACATACAAAGCATCCAAATTTCCTAAGCTTAACCATTGGACACAACCTTTGAATTTTGAAACCTTAGCATTTTGGAAGTCTTAATGGGCTGAACCTTAGGGTCTTTAAGCCCATTGTTGCACATTGCTCTTTTGCAGATGGCCCCCCCTTTGGATCCCTATTTTCCCTCCATTTTTTGGATCTCTACTATGGCCGGTTTGCCGGCTTAACCAATATTCTAGCTTTTTCTCCAGTGGCACTTCCCCATATTAAATGATCAGTTTAACATGAGAAAATCATTCAGGAGAATTAGATATTAGTTATTATGACATTACCTCTCTCTGAAAATCATAGTCGTCATCGACTATGGGGTAGAGAAGATAAAGCATATTCATTAGTCCTTTTCCTAGCGGTTAGAGGATCCCTATGTTACCCTACAACATCGTTCTAGAATGGATGACTAGTCCATTTGGCGCTTAAGAGCCTAAGCTGTCGCAAGCATGTAAGGTTTTCAGTTTCCGAAACCTTCAAAACTGTACTAAGCTTGAAAAACTTAATGGAAAATACTATTGCAGGACTCCAAACACTATTAATTTTGGTATTTTTAGAATTATAAGCAGAGCTTTACTATGTCTAGAAATTTTCAGAATCTGATTCCGATAAAAACAGGAACAGTTACGGATCTGGAAAATTACCATAGAAATTTAATTAATAACAAAAAATGGATGGTTCATTATTAATCATTAGCCAAGACTTCTTTACACTAAGGTTCTAGAGTTAAATAGGAAATTCCAAATTTCATCATAGAAAATCTGCAAAAATCAAACAGGCAAATTTTGAAGGTATGGGGTGAGTGTGGAAGCTGGGGAAACTTGCCAGGAGCAGTGATGGCTGAAAAATGCGCCATTTTCAAGCTGGGGGGCTGCTTGGACTAGGGGAAAGCTGCCAAAAGCTGCCAGATGCCCAGAAAAAGCTATAAATAGGACCATTCTCTTCATATTTTGTTAGACTCGGAGCCTTGAGAATTTCTCTCTCATCTAGGGAGAAACACTACGCTGAAATCATTAGAGTTAAATCTCTAATTGATTAACCCTAACGGTAATCAACCTAATCCTTCTTAATTAGTAAGGTTAGATTAAGATAAATGGTTAATTAATCAAAGATTAGGCCTATATATGCTTCTTAAACCTCTTTAAATTAATTAATCTCTGCTGATTATTATAATTAAGCTTAGTAATACTAAGCTAATTATTTATCCTCTCATATTAGGGCTGAAATTAGCCAATTTAACCATGAATTAATGGTAAAAATACTAATTAGGATTATATTAAATTTAATTATTTATCAGAGATACATTAGACAGTTATTAATCTAAAAAAATTATCCTATAATTTTCTGAGAAGTTTTCCTAATTAATTAGGCCCAATTACCCTGTTTTTTGAACAATTTTAATAGGGGAAATTAGAAAATGGAATTTAAACACTTCTATATAGTTATCAGTGGTTAATTAGGTGTTCAAGAACCTGTGATAATTAGGAAAAGTTCAGAAAGTTAATTTAGCTAAAATACATTGTTTTTTGAGTAATTTTAATAGAGGAAATTAGTAAATGAAATTCAAAT
The DNA here is from genome assembly GCF_014529385.1 of Adiantum capillus-veneris. Taxonomy (NCBI): domain Eukaryota; kingdom Viridiplantae; phylum Streptophyta; class Polypodiopsida; order Polypodiales; family Pteridaceae; genus Adiantum; species Adiantum capillus-veneris. The sequence continues at coordinate 146,375,387 of NC_140935.1, forward strand.
ACTTCCATATAATTATCAGTGGTTAATTAAATGTTCAAGTACCTGTGATAATTAGGAAAAGTTTAGAAAGTTAATTTAGCTAATTACTTTATCTAAAATACCATGTTTTTGGAGAAATTTTAATAGAGGAAATTAGTAACTGGAATTTAAACACTTCCATATAACTATCAGTGGTTAATAAGGTGTTTAATAACATGTGATAATTAAGAGAAGTTCAGAAATTTAACTCAGCTAATTATTTTAGCTAAAATACCCTATTTTTTGAAAAATTTTAATAGGGGAAATTAGTAAATGGAATTCAAATGCTTTCATATAATTATTAGTGGTTAATTAAGTGTTCAAGTACCTGTGATAATTAGGAGAAGTTCAGAAAGTTAATTTAGCTAATTACTTTAGCTAAAATACTCTATTTTTTCAGCCAATTTAATAGGGGAAATTAGTAAATGGAATTTAAACACTTCCATATAGTCATCAGTGGTTAATTAGGTGTGTAAAAACCCGTGATAATTAGGATAAGTTCAGGAAATTAAATTAGCTAATTATTTAAGCTAAAATACCCTATTGTTTGAGCAATTTAAATAGAGGAAATTAGTAAATGGAATTAAAATGCCGTCATATAATTTTCAGGAGTTAACTAAATGTTAAAAAACCTGTGATAATTAGGAGAAGTTCAGAAGATTAATTGATCAAATTAATTTAGCTAAAATACCCTATTTTTTGAGAAATTTTAATAGGGAAAATTAGTAAATGGAATTCAAATGCTTCCATATAATTATCAATGGTTATTTAGATGTTCAAGAACCCATGATAATTAGGAGAAGTTCAGAAAATGAAATTAGCTAATTACTTTAGCTAAAATACCCTATTTTGTGAACAATTTTAATAGGGGAAATTAGTAAATGGAATTAAAATACTTCAATATAATTATGAGTGGTTAATTAGGTGTTGAAGAATTCGTGATAATTACGAGAAAGTCATAAAATTAATCTAGCTAATTACTTTAGCTAAAATACCCTGTTTTTTGAGAAATTTAAATAGGGGAAATTAGTAAATAGATTTAAATTGAATTGAGATCTTTATCAAAGGTTTATTAGACCTCAAGAAACCTGTGGTAATTATGCTACCATTAGAAAATTAGTTTAATTATATATCCCAGTAAAATTTGTTGGGGTATAAAGCCCAATGTGGTCGCCCAGGTAAGTGGGCGGGCCGCCAGGTATGTACACATATTCTTTTGTTAAAACCTAATAAGAACTCACTATGCTCTACACATTACAGTAGAGCGAGTTCACCATATCGTCGTGCTCTTCTTCTCGCACTCTCTCTCGCATCGCACTTCTGCTCGTACTCCTTCAACTGGTATCAGAGCTCAGATCGAGGCTCGGGGCAGCACTGCAGGAGGCTAGAGTCACCAACTCAGATTGGAGTGAAATTCGACAGGCGAAGACCACGGCCCCAAATCTTGTGGGAGAATCCGAAGGGCTTGGTGTTGTCAGAATTTCATTCTGAGGTGATCTCGGCCACCGTTCGGCTTCGACAAAGGTCTGCGCAGGTCATTTTCGACTACGTGGTCTCGGCGGGTGCAGATCCTACTCTGCAAATTTGGGGTTTTCGGCCGACGACTGCAGGTGCTGAGGATATCGACACTCCCAGAGTGTTGATTTGTGGCTGTCTACACATCGAAGGACGGCTCACAGTTCTTGGAGGCGTGTCACATACGACACGGGCGCATCTACACACAGACTGTAGGCGACATCCACTAGTTCATCAGGTAGCTTGTGTTTGCTGCTTGATATTCTAGATTTCATCCTGACATTGCAGGTACTTCCACATGGGATGTATTGTCAGAGATGATGTATGTTTGTTGAGGGTTTGCTGGCTGTGAGTCACGCAGCAAACAACCGCCGCAGCTGTTACATCATATAGTGGGAAATTTGTGGATGTATGACTTTGTGGGAAGTCTATGTATTGTCAGATTTACTGCAGCCTTTGTTGAGGGTCGAGTGAGGTTTTATTGAGCTGGGGGATTCTCGAATGTTGAGATCCTTTCGGTGATACAGGTCTTGGAGCGATCCCTCGAGCACCCTTAGATAGGCAGCTAGGATGTATTGACTGTGAGTTAGATTGTTGGGATTGCATCTTTGCTTTACTGCCGTTGAGGCATTGTCGCAGTTTATGCTTACAGGATAGTGACAGGACAGTCAGAGACAGTACATGTGCAGGACAGGTTTACCCATAGCTTACAGTGTCAGAGAGACAGTGTTTTTTGAGCTGTTTTTTGGTCTGTTTTTGAGTACACCAGAGCCATTTTACAAAGGAGACTCTGCCGAAATTTATGTAGAATCTGAAGCTTTCTTGGTTCATTTGACAGGTTGATATTGGTTCAGAGGTCAGTTTACAGGGGAAACTCTGCCCGATTTTTCCCAGGAAAGTAAATCACTGTGAAGCGTAGCTATGGCTGAATCACAGGACACTGCTCTTTACAATATCAAGAAGCTGGATGGAACCAATTTCCCATTGTGGAAGAAGCAGATTTGGCACGTGTTGGTACAAAAGAAGCAGATAAAACCTATAAAGCTCAAGGGGATAAAACCAGAAGATATGGACGAAGATGAATGGAGCGAAATGGATGAATTGGCACTTTCTACCATTATGCTGACTTTGGCAGAAAGCGTTTACTTCAATGTAGCAGACGAGATGTCGGCTTATCAAGCATGGTTAAAGCTGAGTGATCTTTATGAGAAGTAGAGTGCAGCTTCACAGGTATACTGGCTTAAGAAGCTTGTTGACTTGAAGATGAAAGAAGGGACACCTATGTCCAATCATCTAAATGAATTCAACACAATCTATAGTCAGTTGTCAGCTCAAGGTGTCAAGTTTGATGAACCTGTTAGAGCTATGTTCCTGTTGATCACATTGCCGGAAAGTTGGGACACTTTTCGCACAGCTTTGAGTAATTCTGCACCTCCAGATGGTTTGAACATAGCAGGTGTAGAAGGAAGTCTGCTTACTGAAGAAACCAATAGAAAGACAATGGACAAAGGCAAAGGAACAGCCTTAGTTGTCAGGGGAAGGACCAAACAAAAGTACAAAGGTGGAAAGAGGAGTCAGTCTCGTAGCAAGTCCCGCAGTGCTAAAGGCAAGAGTGACATAGAATGCTACCATTGTGGCAAGAAGGGTCACATGAACAGAGACTGCAGAGAATGGAAAGCAGAAAAAGGCAAAGAGAAAGCTGAAGACCATGGTAAGAAGAACAAGTCCTCAGTGAAGATTCAAGAAATAAATGTGACAAACACTGTTGCAGAGGATGACAGTCTAGTGTCAGGAGACATCTACTTCTTGAAGAATACAATGGACTCAGCTCTTCTTACAACATCTGATGGAAATGCATTGAGTGACTGGATTATAGACTCAGGGGCATCACTTCATGTGTCTCCAAACAAGGAGTGGTTTACTTCTTATGTGACCACTAAAGATCATGTTCGGCTAGGCAATGGGCAGACATGTGAGATCTTAGGTGTTGGAGATGTTCAATTGAAGTTTCAGAATGGCTCTTCTTTCACGCTGAAGAATGTGAGACATGTTCCCGCAATTACAAAGAGCTTGAGCAGCACAGGTTTACTTGATGATGCTGGCTACGTCACCACTTTTGGACAGAACATGTGGAAAATATCCAAGGGTTCTATGACAGTAGCACATGGAGTAAAGTCTAGAGGACTTTACATGATTTATGTATCAAATGTCTCTAAAAATGTAATCAATGTAACCGAGCAGCCGAACGTTTCTTTGTGGCATAGCCGGTTAGGACATATGTCTAAGAAGGGAATTGAAATCTTGTCTCGTTCTGGTTATTTGCCTCGCTTTTCATTTAATGATTTTGAATTCTGTGAATATTGTCTGTATGGTAAGCAAACACAGTAGCCACATAAGCATAGAAGCAGTAGAAGAGATACACAGTTGGCACTTGTTCATAGTGATTTGTGTGGACCTATGCCTAACCTATCTCTAGGGGGAGCTTCTTACTTTATGACATTTATAGATGATTACTCGAGGAAAGTATGGGTTTACTTTCTCAAGCACAAGGATGAAGCGTTTAGTGTTTTCAAAACGTTTGTGACACTTGTGGAGAATCAGAGTGGCAAGAAGCTTAAATGCTTACGCACCGACAATGGTGGAGAGTATGTTTCAAAGGCCTTTCAGGACTTTTGTGAGTCAAAAGGTATAAAACGTGAACTTACTGTTCCTTACAATCCTCCTCAAAATGGTGTTGCTGAGAGGATGAATAGGACCATACAAGAGAAGGTCAGAAGTATGTTGTCTAATGCACAGCTGCCAAATGGGTTTTGGGCTGAAGCTGTATCAACAGCTGTTCATCTTGTAAATAGATCTCCTAGCAAGGTTTTGCAGAAGGATTCAGTGCCAGAGATGGTATGGTCAGGCAAAATGCCCTCATACAAGCATCTTAGAGTCTTTGGCTGTGAGGGATATACTCACGTTCCAAAGGAATTTAGGAACAAACTTGAGCCAAAGAGTAGAAAGTGCATCTTTCTAGGCTATGGTAATTCTGGTGAGATGGGGTACAGACTTTGGGATCCCGAATCCAGAAAGGTTGTCCGTAGCAATGATGTTCACTTTAATGAATCCAAATATCATTCTAAACCAGAGAGGGTTGAGGAGATTAGAAGAGTTGTCTTCCAAGAAGATGGACCTGCACGTGCAAGACAAAATGTCAGGGCTCAAGAGGAGCAAGGACAGGATAGATTGGAACCATAGGTTGTGGCTGAGCCTGAGCCACCTATTGTGCGTAGATCTGGACGTGTCACGCGACCTCCTGATAGGTTTGTTCCATCTATGAACTATGTCATGTTGACTGATTGCAATGAGCCTTCATGTTACAAGGAAGCAGTGCAAATGAAGGACTCCGAGAATTGGCAATTGGTCATGCAGTCAGAGATGACAGCTCTGCATAAAAACCAGACATGGAAGCTAGTTAAATTACCACGGGGCAAAAAGACTCTACCCTGTAAATGGGTTTACAGGTATAAGATCACCGCTCATGATAGTCAGCCAAAGTACAAAGCAAGGCTTGGTGCCAAGGGCTTTAAGCAAGAACAAGGCATTGACTTTGATGAAGTCTTCTCTCCGGTGGTCAAAATGACTACATTGAGATGCTTTCTTGCATTGGTTGACATATTAGATATGGTGTTGCACCAAATGGATGTCAAGACAGGGTTCTTGCATGGTGATTTAGATGTGGAAATTTACATGCAGCAGCCAGAAGGGTTTGTTGAGAAAGGCAAGGAAGATTGGGTATGCCAGTTGTTAAAGAGTCTTTATGGCTTAAAACAATCACCGAGGGCATGGTACCATAAATTCCACAAGTTTATGCTTTCTCAAGGCTACAAACGTAGTGAGTTCGATCACTGTCTATATACAAAGAAGGCTAAGGATGGTAGTTGGTTGATCCTTATTTTGTATGTGGATGACATGTTGATTGCTGGCAAGCACTTGGAAGAAATTTCAGCTTTGAAGTCAAAGATGGCAAAATCGTTTGACATGAAAGACATGGGTGAGGCAAGTCATATACTTGGTATGCGCATTGAGAGAGGCAGATCAAAGAAGTTGATTTGGTTATCTCAAACAGAGTATATTGACAAGGTTTTGCAACGTTTCAATATGGAGAAGGGAAAGGCATTGAGTGTTCCATTGCCACCATATGTGAAACTTAGCAAACAAGATTGTCCTGTGTCTGAGGAAGAACAGGCTGAAATGGATAAGATTCCATATGCGTCTGCAGTGGGTAGTTTGATGTATGCAATGATTGCTACTCGCCCAGACATTGCATTTGCAGTGGGAGTAGTAAGTCGATACATGTCAAACCCAGGCAAGAAACATTGGGAGGCAGTGAAAGGAATATTGAGATACCTGAAAGCTACAAAGAGTATGCGTATATGCTATGGGAGTCAAGAGCTAAGTGTAAAGGGTTTTACAGACTCAGATTATGCAGGTGACTTAGACAACCGAAGGTCTACGTCAGGGTATGTCTTTACATTGGCTGGTGGAGCAGTATCATGGCATTCTAGATTACAAGATTGTGTTACTCAGTCTACTACAGAGGCTGAATATGTTGCAGCATCAGAGGCATGCAAAGAATCAATTTGGCTTAATCGACTAGTAACAGATTTGGGAATCAAAGAAGAGATGCCTGTGCTATATTGTGATAGTCAAAGTGCTATACAATTGGCTCGCAATCCAGTTTATCACTCAAAGACAAAGCATGTGGATGTGAAGTATCATTCCATCAGGGAAATGCTCGAGGATAAGCAACTTCAGCTTGTCAAAGTTCACACCACAGGAAATCCTGCTGATCTACTTACAAAAGGACTTCCCTCAGAGAGCTTTGCGCATTTTCGCAAGCAGTTAGGTGTAGGGTAGTACATCACTTCTCTACATCTCTTGTATATTAGCTTGTATAGTAGCTTCTCTCACACTTAAAGTACCACATTGGACTTTAAGTGGGAGGTTGTTGGGGTATAAAGCCCAATGTGGTCGCCCAGGTAAGTGGGCGGGCCGCCAGGTATGTACACATATTCTTTTGTTAAAACCTAATAAGAACTCACTATGCTCTACACATTACAGTAGAGCGAGTTCACCATATCGTCGTGCTCTTCTTCTCGCACTCTCTCTCGTGTCGCACTTCCGCTCGTACTCCTTCAAAATTACTCCAATTTTTGGGAAGAATAAAAAAGGGAAATATAGTAAAGTAAATAGAAACCCTTTGATGTCAATACCAGAGAAGGAGTATACTTTGGGAAATCTATTATAATTATCCTAACCTTAGATAAATAGTTTAGGTATGTATTTTGGTCAAAAGTAACCAATTTTTGTATATAATGGATAAGAAAAATTAAGAAATAAAATTATCTAAGTGCCAAAGAATTAACCGAGGTCCAAAACCCTTATTTTTGGGTAAACAAGGAAAAATAAATGTTATTCAATAAATCCTCTAATGGATTAAGTCTTTTTATAAGGCTGCCGAAATGGCTCCCAAGAGAACCAGGGGGAACCCTTTGACGGAAGATGAAGATGTTAGTAACAAACGCAACAAAGCAACTAACGACCATGAAGCAGGGCCTAGCCATAGGCCAACAGAGGAGAGTTTACGGGCACCTGCCCCACAGCAGATGGACGACCAGTCCCAGGTGGATTTCAATTATGCCATTAATCAGCTTTTAGATTTCATTTTAAATTAAGCATTGCATACGTAAGATTAGTAGGAAGAAAAAAACTGGCTGTAAATGGAAGGTAACTTCCACAAAACCCGCGAGCAATGATTGTAATTAGGAAAGGACTGTTTGGGACATGACTGGTTGAAATAGGAAAGAAATGTTTGGCCATCCTTAAGATAGCTTGTCTCAAGACACCTCTGATTCCTTGGAAATATTTTACTCCACGTAATGAGTAATGATGGAGATACCATCATGGAGGAGTCGGTTACCTCGGCACGTGTGGAGTCTTTACCCCGTGCTTGTTTATGTTTATGGATAGTACTTTTAAGTTTATCCTAGAGGAACCGCCCGGTTGTATGGGCAACTGGTTTTGGCGTATGGGCGCCCGGACTTTGGGTGAAGACCTTCCACCCCGGTTATATAAATAAGGAATGGGTGCCGTTTCTCACCCTTGTATAGGTGGTCTTGAGACAAGTTAGTACTGGTCAGTGATACTTAGAAATGATAGTACCTTGTCTTAAGTTTAAAGATGTCTGTTTTCTGAAAGAATGTTTTCAATACTGTTTTTCAAAGATTGTCTTAAGGAAATGCAGTTTGAAAAATTAAAAAAGAATCATTATTTTAACTGTGAAAGAATGTGGTAGTAATTAAACAACGATAGAATCATGTGTGAGTGCGGGGTGGTAAGTGGGGATTGACTAAGGTTGTCAATCATGGACGGGTGGACCTGATTAGTCAGGTAACTATCCATTCCCGCGCACTAAAACGATTAGAAACTTCTTCACTTGGACAAGGAATCCACCAGCGGCTGTGCCCTCACATATGCTAGAGGGAAAAAAGCGTTGGCTAAGGAAACCTTAATCTAAAGGATGAAGATTTAGGGCCGGAATTTTTCTTTTCTAGGGTCCCGTTTCCACTGCGAGACATGACTAGGTCTCTTCTAGGGCTATAAACCTAAACCATTGTCAATGGTAAGGGTGAATTCCCTGGAACTTTTTTAAAAAAAAGACTTTGACCTTAGTAGGCCTAGAGACCTGTCAAAGGTTCCATCCCGCTTTTGGTGTCGGCGGGTTTGGAGCCGTTACAAAGCATGTTCGCACATTAGTCCTATCAATCTTCCATAGTAGAGTGACAAGTTCTATTTGGTGTTACCATATACATGTGGTAGTGATGTGTGTGAACACACTAGGACCGCCGGGGCATTTTTTCCCTCTTTAGGAGGTTTTTTCCCCCGTGCATTGTATATACGCCCATCACTCTAGGGCTATCTATCTTTCCATTGCACACTAAGTAACACACTCTCTATTGTGTGCCTTGAGCTTCCTTCGTCTTCTCCAAGCTGTGTGCGTTTCTCTGCAACCCTAATTCCAACAATTGGTATCAGAGCAGGTCACGTCCTCCCGGGCTTAGTCGCCAGCTGCTCCAGCACACGCCTGCTCACTTTCTCCGATTTCAGTGAGCTTTGGCGAGCGTTCATAGGTCGACAAAATTTTGGGCAAGCTCAAAGAGCTTGGTCTGCTTAGAATTTTGATTTGGGCTCATTTCGGCCTCCGTTTCCACTACAGGCAGTACTACGCAGGCTATTTCGTCATTTTGTGCAGAATTTTTGTAAGTGCCGTTTTCAGCATAACAGGTGCCTTATAGTCTTCTACGGTTTGTGCTATATAGCACAGGTTGTTCCCGCTCCGTTTCTCCTATTTTCGGGCAGTTTTCACATCAGGTGCATCATTTACCATGGCTGACAACAACAACACAGATGTGTTCAAGATGTTTGCTGCTGAGGACAGGTTGGATGGGGACAACTACCCTATGTGGGCTTATATGATGCAACATTTTCTTGTGTCAAAGGGTGTCTGGAACATTGTGCAGGGCATTGATGTACGTCCTGGTTCTGAGGATGTAGGCGATGTTGAGGATGTTGCAGGTCTTCCTGCAAGGATTGCAGCTGTTAGAGTTGTTTTGCCTACGGCAGAACAAGCTCGTTGGGATGTTAAGGATGCACAGGCTCATGCATTGATTGCGTTGTCTATGAAACGCACCATTGTTCCTCACATCCGTTCAGCAAAATCTGCAAAACAGGCTTGGGATATTTTAGCAGGTCTTTATGCAGGCCGCAATGAGGCTAAAATTGCTTTGCTGCGTAAAGAGCTGGAGTCGAAGATTATGCATGAGGAAGATGATATGGACACTTTCCTTGCTAGTGTCAAGGATATAAATGAGCGGCTTATTTCTGCAGGTGAAGTCATTTCAGACAGTTCCCTTGTGCAGACTGTTCTTGATGCCTTACCAGATTCCTACCAGACTTTTGCTAGTACTTGGAGACTGATGACCCAACGAAATCCAGAAGTTGTCAAGTTTGATGCATTATGCACATTGCTGTTGCAAGAGTCACTATCCAGAAAAAACAGGACTAGACAGCGTGCAGATGAACAGGCTTTTATTGCTTCTCAAAGAAAGGGTGGTAACAGCAATGCAGCGACTTCTTATGGTTCTGCTGCGAGTGGCAAAAATTATGTTCCTAATGCTTCTGCTGGCAGTACTTCGTCTGGCAATTCTGGTGATAAGGGCAAAAAGAAGATGCGTTGCCATTATTGTAAAGCCAATGATCACTTGATCAAGTCGTGTCCTAAGTTGAAGGCCAAAGAGGCTAAGAAGAAAGAGGGTGGTTCCAATGCAAATGCAGGTTCCACTACAAATGCAGCCATTGTTGAGTCTTCTGTGAAAGGAGACTGTGTTGCTGATGTTGATGTAGAATGGGTTTTTAGCACAGAGTGCACTTACAATCCTGCTGTCCATGATGCATGCTTGTCAGTTGCTGCAGATTCACATGTGTGGTATATCGACAGTGGTGCTACAAAGCACATTACATCACATCGTAAATTGTTTACCTCTCTTGAGTCTGTTCCTCATGGGAATTTAGTCACTTGTGCCAACAATGCCTCTTATCCAGTTCAGGGAGTTGGAAAGATTGTGCTCACTGCTGCTAATGGCATTTCCTTAACACTTGTTGATGCACTTTATGTACCTTGGATCAAGAAGAATCTCTTGTCTATATCCGCACTTGCTAGACTTGGACTTGTAGTCAAATTTGTGGATGACAGATGTATAGTTCATGATCTCAGTTTTGGTGATGAAATTGTTGCATCTGGGCTTTTGTGCCGTGGGTTGTATAAGCTCACTTTGTATGACAAATGTGGACAAAACTTTGCAAATGCTGTTGCAGATTCAAGGGCTATTTCAGATGCAAAAATTTGGCATGCACGTTTTGGTCATCTGAACTTTGCCAGTTTGCTGCGTTTGTAGAAATTTGATATGGTTTCTTCTTTGCCACCTCTTGAAGCACCTGTCAAACATGTTTGTGAAGGCTGTATTTTGGGTAAGATGCAGCGTTCTAAATTTCCAAAGGATGGTTCAGTTCGGGCCACATGCAGGTTGCAGCTTGTGCATAGTGATGTTTGTGGGCCCATGCAAACTCCGTCCTTGGGCAATAACCTGTACTTCGTGACTTTCATTGATGATTACTCCAGGCATGCATGGGTATTTCCGCTTAAAGCGAAGTCCGAAGTTTTTATGTGCTTCAAACAATTTCTGGCTATGGCTGAAAATGTCTCGAAATGTACTATGGGCACCCTCCGTTCTGATCGAGGGGGGGAGTATATGTCTCATGAATTTAATGCATTTCTGGCTAGTCGTGGGATAAAACACCAATGTACAGTGCCTTATACACCTCAGCAAAATGGTGTTGCTGAGAGGAAAAACAGGTCACTGACGGAAATGGCATGATGTATGGTCAAAAGTCAAGCTTTACCGCATTCTTTTTGGCTTGAGGCCATCATGTGTGCCACTTATGTACTTAACAGGTGTCCTACGAAAGCTTTGCAGTCTATTACTCCATATGAAGCATGGCATGATAGAAAGCCTTCTATTGAGCACATGTGTGTTTTTGGCTGTTTGGCATATGCTTTGGTGCCACAAGTGCAGCGCAGAAAATTGGATGATAAGGCTATCAAATGTATTTTTGTTGGTTACAGTGTTGAAAGCAAAGGTTACAGGTTGTATCATCTGCAAACAAAACGTATTCTAGTTTCACGGGATGTAGTGTTTGTGGAAGATTCTGTTCAGCCCTTGCTGTCATGTACTAGAGACAATAATGTAAGCTCACAGGACATTTATGACACTTTGTTGCCTCTTTTCAGTGGTGGAAATACGAATGTAAGTTCCAATGAGGCAAATGTACAGCCTATGGGGGTTTCTAAAAATGTCGTAGATCAGCCTATTACTGATGCAGATGTACATGATGTACTTGATGAGGAAAGAACTGAAAATGAGCAGGCTAGAGGTATGCCGAAATGGCTGGTGCACACTTTACGTGACAGTAAATTGGATGCACCTTTGTCTAGTCATACTCGTTCAGGCTCTCGCCATGCATCTTATGCATCAGATTGTTATGCTTTGGCTGTGTCTAGCTTACATGATGTTGAGGAGCCTCTGACTTTTGATGAAGCACAAAATTCAGAAAATTGGATGGCTACCATGCAATCAGAATATGATGCACTTATAGAAAATGACACATGGACTTTATGTGATTTGCCTCCTGGCAAAAAGGCCATTGGTACGAAGTGGGTTTACAAGTTGAAACGCAAGCCGGATGGTGAGATCGATCGCCATAAGGCTCGACTTGTTGCAAAGGGTTATGCACAACAAAAAGGCATAGATTATGAAGAGACTTTTGCTCCCACTTGTCGTATGACTACTGTGCATTTTCTATGTGCATTGGCAGCTCATTTTGGTTGGGATGTACATCGATCAGACATATTTACTGCTTTCTTGAATGGTGACATATTTGAGGAAGTTTATGTAACGCAGCCTCGCGGTTTTGTCATAAAATGACAAGAGGACAAAGTGTGCAAATGTAACAAGGCTTTGTATGGGTTGAAGCAATCTCCTCGTGCTTGGTATGAGAAAGCTGACACTCATTTGGTCAAACAAGGCTTTCGTAACAGTCCAACAGAAAGCACATTGTATGTAAAGCGTGAGGGTGATGTATTTCTCATCGTGGTTCTTTATGTTGATGATTTGCTGATCACTGGACCAAATGAGAGACATATTGCTAAATTTAAGGCTGATCTGAATGCTACTTTCAAGATGAAAGATTTGGGGCTGTTGCATCATTATTTGGGTATACAGTTTAAGCAGTGTGATGGTGGTATTGCCTTGTGTCAGAAAAGTTACATAGAGACATTGCTATGTAAGTTTGGACTTGAGGATTGCAAACCTATTGCCACTCCCATGGAAACAGGTTTGAAGTTGAGTCTACATGATGCTGGTGATCCTACTGATGTCACTCTTTACCAAAATGCTGTTGGCTACCTCATTTATATATGCAACACGAGGCCGGATATTCAGTTTGCAGTTTCACAGGTCAGCAGATTTATGCATAGCCCAGGGTCTAAGCATTGGCAGGCTATCAAGAGGATTTTCCGCTACCTTAGTGGCACTTTACATCTTGGCTTGTTTTATCCCAAGGGGGGATCATTGCCGCCAGACTTACATGCTTTTTCGGACTCAGATTGGGCTGGTGCTTTTGGCATACCACACATTTAGAAACATACTCTTATATGTTTGCTTTCATGGTAGGCCAATAGAAATATGTCAAATTCTTTTTAGGGTAGACTAAATCCCTCTATGCCTCGCATAAGGAGGAGCATGAGAATCATACATTACTTTCTCACGGAGTGAGTTAGTAACGCATAGTCTATTGCCATAGAGAAGATAACCATCTTGTAAAGTAAATGGTTCCTCTTTCTTCCCTAGTGCAAGGGCTGAAATCACATCTCTAAAATCGGGATCAATAGCATACTCATCTATCATAGAAGATAGATCATTGTGAGTTGCTATGGAAACCGCATTCACTCTCGGCCATCTTGAGAGTGCATCAGCGACTTGATTATGCTTGCCAGCAATGTGAGCAATATGAAAATGAAATTGCGAAAGGAAATTTTCCCACCTCATTTGTTTGTTGGAGAGCTTGGTCTGCGTCATGAAGTACTTAAGACTTTAGTGATCCGTTCGTCGCAGAATAAAAGGAGTCCCCAATAAATAGTGCTTCCATGAGTCTAAGGCATGTAGAACTGCAAGGAGTTCCTTTTCATATATGCCTAGAGCTTGCTCAACAGGGTCGAGCCTTCGACTTTCATAAGCTATGGCATGCTCCAAGGCAATCACCACAAGCGTCACATTGGACCTCAAATGGATTTGAGAGATCCAGTAATGTAAGCACAGGTTGAGAGATAAGCTTTTTGAAAGCATTGTTCTCCTTGGTAGACCATGTGTACCTAATGTTTTTCTTTGTTATGTCATGTAATGGTCCTGCTATTAGTGAGAACTTTTCTATGAAGCGTCTATAGTATGCACACATACCTATAAAGCTTATTAGTTCATGAAGATTCCTTGGTTTAGGCCATCCTTTTATTACCTCTAATTTTGATGGATCCATTTGGATGCCATCTTGAGAGATAATGTGACCTAAATACTGAATCTCTTGTAAGAAAAATTCACTTTTCTTTCGATTTACATAAACTTTATTCTCTCTTAGAACTTGCAATATTACCTGGAGGTGTTGCTTGTGTTCGTCTAATGAATTAGAGGAGATGATGATACCATCAAAGAATACTCCAATAAAGGTTAGGTGAGGCCTGATAGCTTCTCCATCAAGCGGTTGGATGTGGCTGGTGCATTGGTCAAGCCAAAAGGCATGACAATATATTTGTAAAGACCAGATGTAGTGCGAAATGCGGTCTTTACAATGTCTTGATCAACTATCCTTATTTGATGATAGCCACTTTTTAGGTCAATCCTACTGAAGTAGGTGGACCCTTGTAGCTTATCAAATAGGTCTTCTACCCGTGGAATGGGAAACCTATTCTTGATAGTGATCCTATTTAGTGCTCTATAGTTGACACACATATGATATGTGCCATCTGTCTGTTGCACTAATAGCATAGGAGAACAAAATGGAGATGAGCTAGGCCTAACCATGCCCTTCTCAACTAACTCATGCACTTGCCGCATAATCTCCTCTTGTTGAGTTTGAGAAACTCTATAAGGAGGTTTATTAGGCGGTGAACTTCCTGGAAGAATTTCAATTGCATGGTCATAATTGCCTCGTTTAGGAGGTAGCTCACAAGGGATGTCATCAATAAAGACATCTTGAAACCCCTTGAGAAAATTGGATAACTCTAATTTCTTGTGAATGTGTTTATTTTCTTTTGTTAAAACATTAGGTTCATTTTGAGAATCTTTAACAAAAGTCATGTACATTGAAATAGAGCTCTTTATTGACTTATTGAAAGCTTGTGTATGCACAATGAGTATGGTGTTACCCATTTGCTTGGCATCTATGTACATATCTTTTTCCCTGAACCTAAAGTAGATTTTCCTTTTAGGGAATTTAACATTGGTAGCCATGCGATCAAACCATGGTGCCCCTAGGTTTACATCCTCATGCTTGAGAGGAGAGATAAAGAAGTCCTCTTTGTCCACATAGCTTTGGACATGGGGCCTCAATTTCCTGATTAAGGGAGTGACTGAAGCTTCTTGCCCCTTGAAGGCACCGTCTGCGGGTAGGACATCTCCCATCTCGTAAGCTTTTATGCCTAGCTTGGTGGCCAACTCTGTGGATATGAAATTGTGAGTAGAACCAGGTTCAAAAGAGAATAAAAGCATCATGTTCTCTTACCTTTCCCCAAGCATGGCATGTAGGAGATCCTTTGTGGTGAGTTTCCTCCTCTTGGATTTCGACCAAGGTAGCTCTAGGAGGTTCATGGCGGGTGTTCTTTTGGGGACAAGCGCGGTACGCATGCCCTTGCTTGCCGCACCTGAAACAATGGTTATCCTTGCGATAACGCTCAAGCTCTTCAGGAGAGATTTTGTTTTTGCCTTTGTAAACTCCCTTCTCCTTAGCTTTGTTGGAATTGCCCTTAGGAGACTTTTAGACATTGTCCTCCACTTAGGCTCATTGGAACCCTTGTTTTCCGTGGGCTTAGAATTTCTCTAAGCCCCTGTTTGGAAATTGATTCGCAAAGCCACCATAGTATGGTGTATAACCGCCGATATGGTACGTGGCCTTTGGGAGTTGACATACTCTGCCATTTCTTTAGTTAAGTCTGCACAAAATTGTTGCTTTTTCTCTCCAAAATCCAACTTTTTGAAGACAGTGGCTGTGAGTTGTATGTCCCAAAACTTGTCTACATATTTGTGAATGCATTCGTAGGGAGAGAGCTTCAAGCTTTGCCATTCGGTGAGTACTTTGTCTTTGGCATCGATGGCCAAAAACTGCTTCATAATGGAAGCTCTTAAAGCTTTCCATGTTCGTGGAGCTTCACTATTGGCCCGTAGGCTAGACCACCATTGTCTGGCGGACTTTTGAAAGTGCATAGCTACATGGCATAGCGTAGAGGACTCCATGAAGCCCTCATCTCCAAACGCCGCATCGAACTGTTGGATAAAGGCCAAGACTCCGTAGCACCAAAGGTGCCATTGTAGGTAAGGAAAGAGATGCTCTTCCCTCCCTCTTTGAACTTCTTGAGCTTGGACGACCTCTTCCACGCGGCATAGGATTTCCTATGGCGTCTTCTTTTTGATGGTTCAAAGGTTGCACGGCCACTTTCTTTAGAAGATGAAGAATTTGAGGAAGATGGAGAAGAGGGTGACCTCTTTCTCGCCTCTCTCTTGCCTTGATCTTCTTTGTCTTCACCATCGATTTCATAAAAGGAAGAGGATGAAGAAGATGGAGAAGAGGGTGTCCTCTTTCTAGCCTTTTTCTTCTCTTGCTTTTTGTCATGCCTCTTTGAATTATGGTGTGGAGAAGTGTGCGATGGTCTTCTCTGTTTTGGAGGTGATGGAGAGCGTGTAGCCCACCGTCTTCGTGGAGCCATCTCCGCCAAGGTGGCAAGAGACTCACTTATTTCTCGTTCCTTCGGTGGGGGCTCTTGAATTCTCCTTTGGGAAGGAGATGCATCATCAAGAAGCAAATTTTGAGCCCTTCGTATGGATCCTCTTCTTCTTTCCGAGTCCGAGAGAGGCCTCTTTTGGAAGTCTCACAAGGAGGCTTCCTAGGTACTCTCTCGTCATGGTAGGGAGCTTGGATAATCCCATGAGCACGAAGCTGCCGTTGCACTTCACTCTAGAGGGATGGATTTCCCATGGCTTGTTGAAACCTAGAAATAAGATAGTTAACAAGCATAGGGGCATCATTAGTAGCCTGCTGATTAGCAAAATCAAAGTTATCAACATTAATTTCACTCTCTTTACTATTGTCAACCATTTTAACAACTGTTAGGTGTAAAAGTTTTAGGTGTACTTTGGCACCTCAAGCCCTAGTTGCTACTCCTCTTTACCCCTTTAGAAAAAGCACTCAAGCTACTGTACCCGTGGCTCGAATATCATTAATTGCAAGGAATAGAAGAGAGGGTCGTTCAACACCAAAATAGCACCGACTCTTGTCAAGCTTCTAATAGCTCAATAGTGGTTAAGCCGTAGGCAAGCCCTGTAGGACTCCACTATTAAGGCCATAGCTCTCGATGGTGATGCCCCGTTAAATGCACAAAGGAATGTGCACTGCAAGGCTGAAAAATCCCTATTCTACTTACTCACATGCAATTAATAATACCAACCATTTATAGCTAGGTTGAGGACCTCCCTTCTTGAGCAAGAAAAGAGAAACCTTGTGCTCTGATACCAATGTAACATTTAATGGTCTAGTACCTTGTGTGTAGCGGAAAATAACCTGAACATAATGAGCATTTCATTAGAATAGATTCCTAATGAGAATAACAAGAGTGCTTGGGTGGAGAGAGCAACAAAAAGTTAGCACCTAGTTAGATAGCATGAACGATACTTCAAAAGAGAGAAAAATTAAGCAATTGACAACAGTTGAGGACCAGATTTGCATGGAGCCTGTCCCCCCTCCAAAAGGCTTTGTATTGTGGTTTCTCCCATCAAGAGAGACATTTTACAATGAAATTCTTTGTGTTCCTTCAATACTAGCTAGTGCAATGAAGATGGAAGCTTCATGCACTAAGCAAAACACTTATCAAACACAACATCAATTCGCTCACAGTCTTAGACCCAAGACCTCACACACCTTCGAAGATGGTGAGAGCTAGCGGGGTATGAGTGTAGATTGAGAGGAAGAAGGAGTAGTCTTACGAAGATGTACAGGTCCTCACATAATCACTCATATTAGCATAGCTTAGCTTAGTAATTAGCATGGTAGAGGAGATGAGCATGCTTTGAAGCTTGGCTCTTGGTTGGATTTGCATCACAAAACCAAGAGTTGTTGGTGTAGGCCTCCCTTCTCACAAGCTTGGAGTAGGTGATAAGCTTTCCATTAAAGCTTAAGAAGGAGAGAGAGAGTCTTCTTGCTTCACACTGAGTTTGTGTCAATGTGTATGTAATAATGCCTTGAGAAAATCAGCCCCCTCTCTCTCTTGGTCGACCCCTCTTGCTATTTGCCATGCTGCAACCCTATTGGCCCTTTCCAGGCTTAGCCAATGAGTATTAAGAAGAATAAGTGATAGCCTTCTGACATGTGTCCCCCTTTCCCCTTTTTTGAGAGCTGTAGGTAATTAATAAATGCAACTAAACTCCCATTGGTGGACCCCTTTGCCTCCTGGCCAATAGGAATCAGGCAAGCCATTGGGCTGCTGAATGCTCATTGGACCCCTTGGGAGACTGTCCAATAGTCTTCTAGAGATCTTAATTCTAATTGATTCTTTTATTAATTGTTTTTAAATTAATTAAACTAGATTTACTCTAGCCTAATTCTCATTGGTCCACCTCCATGGCCATCCAATAGGGATGGAGTACACCTTCTGGGCATCTGGGCTAGGGAACTGACATGTGTCGCTCTTTCCCCTTGTGTGTATAGGAAGCTTGTTAGTGTGTGTGTGTATTTCTCTCTCATCCCCTACTTCTTGGGCTCGCCTCCTCCTTTGTAGGACTTGGGAAGACTTTTTTGCACACATACAAAGCATCCAAATTTCCTAAGCTTAACCATTGGACACAACCTTTGAATTTTGAAACCTTAGCATTTTGGAAGTCTTAATGGGCTGAACCTTAGGGTCTTTAAGCCCATTGTTGCAATTGCTCTTTTGCAGATGGCCCCCCCTTTGGATCCCTATTTTCCCTCCTTTGGATCCCTACTATGGCCGGTCTGCTAGCTTAACCAATATTCTAGCTTTTTTCCCCCTGACACTTCCCCATATTAAATGATCAATTTAACATGAGAAAATCATTTAGCAGAATTAGATATTAGTTATTATGACAGAAGGAAACTTAAACCTAGGATGCAAGTGGATGTTAGCGACCAAATGCACTATTGATTGGGGGACTGGGAGTGTCAAAACACAGAAACTAACTCTTAGCCCTACCACTCAAGCGATAGTCTTGGAGATATCACCTCTTGAGGAAATACAACCTAATACAATGCATGTCCAAGAGGTTAAACCATCTGTACCTGTAGCCCAACCCTCTAGAGCTTCAACTTCTGTAGCTAAAACAAAGCATGAGACACAAGAGACTTATCGTAATATAACAAAGAAAACATACAAATGGGTCCCTAAAGCTTCTTTAGCACCATTTCTGACGCTAAAAAACAAGAGCCTTGTAAGAGACGTCCCACTCGCTCCAAGAAACATAAGAAAATGTTGCGTTGGATTCCTAAACGACTATTGGAAGCCCAACACTACTATGAAGGGAATGATCAAATCTGGGTACCTAAACGTAAATTGTGTTCTTACCTGTCATCTATAGACACATGTGAGTCAAATCCAATAATGATAAGCCGATTGAAGACAATGGGAAGGGAAAGATCATAGAATACTATACACCTGATCCGGAGCTAGTTTGGGTACCCAAGCGAGAGCGACTTGTATCGCTCGGCTCAACCATAGAAAAAACAAATGAAGCTTCTTGCTCTTCATGTAGTTCTTCTACAAAAACACAAATTTCTTCACAACTTTCACCTACCACCAAAAACGTACAAACAAACAAGGAAAGAATAGCACCTCCCATTGTAAATTCATCGCCTAAAACAACATTTAAAATAAAATCATGGGGGAGTACCTTACCACCCTTGCAACTAGATGAAACGCTGGTGGTGAAAAACTATTGGTCAAAGTCTTCACCCATTACAACTTGGAACAATTGGCTTCAAAAGGTGACGACATTGTTCCAAAAGGTATGATCTACCCAAGGAAGGGGGTAGTGTTTGCTGACATCCATCATTCGCTTGCTCCCCGCTTAACCTTTCCCCCTGACCTCTTAATCTCCCCATCTTAAGGAATGTATATATATATAGCCCTATAGTCAAGAAAACAAAAATAAAAAAGTAAAAGAGCAAGAGCCACCACCAAACAAAAAGCTTGAAACCTACAAATTCTAGTACATGACCCAAAAATCATAATAACACATTATGCACAAGGACACAACCTTTTGACATGACCCTTATAATATTTTCACACTAACCAAAATCTATTTGTGTGTACATATATGGTTAGTTTGCTAGAGTCATCCACTCCTACCTTGGGTGAGAGGTACCCTCGTTACTTTTCACAAGTGTTTCACATAGTCTACCTGATGCTTGCCTGTGAATGGGATTTGGTAGATACACGAGTGTGTGAGAAAAAGTTTGAGGAATTAGAATGGCTGATACGTCTCTTGACCACAGTTGATCCCTACTTAGCAGAGAACGTCTCTCTGATTGCATAAGATTACCCTTTTGAGCAAGATGACTATACATGCCTAGTGACATTCTTAGTGAACATATGTGTATCTAATGATGAGGAAGATTTACATGATTACACGGATAGCATGATTGGTCACACTGATGATGAATTTATTTTGTTGACGATGACGAGGATAGGGGTTTCGACTTAGGGCTACCCACCCATCTATACAATATCCAGTTCCCTTGACTCTATAGGGGGTGCAAATACGTAGGTTATGGTTCTTTATGTTGTTTCGATTGTGTTCATAAGTGGTTGGTACCTCTTCCCACTGATGTGCCTCCTAGAGGTATTCCTTGTGTTTTCTAGTGTGTACAGGAACGCATTGCAATAGTTGGGATTTTGAACTTCATGCAATCTTTGTCAAGTTCACTCTTTGAATCAAGCCCGATCATCAACACAAACATCCCTTCTAAAAATCTTCCATAACCCATTTCGAAACTTATAGTAACAATCATCAATCTGCAGACTTCAATCCTTTAAACCATACTTTAGCTTTCCCTTGAGGTACTATTGGTAGCTTCTTCAACCTTGATTTATATTAAAAGATTCCCAATTGAAAAATATAGAGTTCCATATCAAAAAACTAGTCTACAACTACTTTATCTCCAACAAGCACCTTATTAATATCTGGCATCATATTTGTGCTTTAGAACTTCATGGCATGGATCAATTAGTGTGCTCCTCCATGGGGGCATCAAAAGATGGAGAGGGAGAATGGGAAACACACATGGAACACACACAATTTCTTGTATATAGTTCAAGGTATCCACAACACCCCTAACTTCTTATAAACACCTTCAAACTATAAACTTCTTGATAGCAAACCACCGTTTACACACAAACTAATGCACATACACTGTGCAAGATCACAATTGAACACACACACACCACCACGATTTTCCTTCAGCACTTCCACTACTCACAACCTCTCTCTCTCTCTCTCTCTCTCTCTCTCTCTCTCTCTCTCTCTCTCTCTCTCTCTCTCTCTCTCTCTCTCTCTCTCTCTCTCTTTGCAAAACATGAACGGATTTGGGGCACAAGAGCAAAATAAGAGAAGAGGGGAAAGGGGGGAGCAATGATAGAAATTGGTGGGTTCACTTGAATATTGCTTCAAGAAACATGTACAACCTTCTCTGTGCACCAAAAATGGCTTCTCCCTTCTCATAAGAGGTGAAAAGAACCTTCCACAATGGTAGCCCTCAAGCTATTTACAAAAGTCTTTTTTTAAATATTTTTATCATATGTTTGTCCATCGGCCAAGTTGCTTGGGAGGACGAGTTCTCTTCCTTGCTGAGCCACTGCTCTCTCACATGGGAACCCCCCCCCCCCGCCCTTCTTTAAAAAAAAAAAAGAATCAACTTTAAAAAGCCTACAACAACCATTGCCAATGGATGTTTGCAAAAACTTTTTATAGAGCTGCCAATGCCTGTGCGACCGGCCATAAGGGTAGCCATGTAGCACCACATGTCATAAGGGGGAAGGGATCCATAGCTTGGAGCTCCTCTCTCCCTCTTGGAAACCTAATAGAGGAACATAGTTTGGTATATAACCCTTCATTACTTGGCCCCACTATGCATGAGGAATATCTCTTGTGCCATTTGGCAATTCCACGGTGAATCTCCACTTTGAAATTCACAAAAAAGTTTTAAACTTTCCTAAAAAATCTTGTTTTCATGCCCACTTGGGACTTCAATCATTTTTTGCTCCCTTAACCAATGACCAATCTGTAAAGTTCACTTATATTTATCTCAAGATTTGACCCCCAACATTTTCTTTGCATTTTGACATTTACTCAATCTCAAAACAAGGGCTTAAAAAATGAGAAAAACCATCTGTCCCATTATTGCTGTTGCAGTCTACCTACTTTGACTTGCCATAACTTAGTGCTTGAAACTTTGTTTGACAAGACATAAATTCCAGCTTGCTTCATTTTCCATCCACTAACTCTAAAACCTTTGGTAAGCCTAAGAAAATCACCGATGGCATGCTTTCTAAAGCAATCAAATTGGTGCAGAACTAGCCCCTAGCAAATTTCTTTTAGCTCACAATTTCATTCCGAATTTGATTGCAAATTTGAAATTGCAAATTTGAAAAGACCAACATGCTTTATAATTCAAGCACATCATTCCTATCATCTCACATACACTCTGATCAACACACTACACTTGCCCATTCCGATCGGGTTCTAGAAACCATTTTTTCCTTCAAATTGCTATAACTTGACCATTACAGCTCCAATTGCTAGACCTGCCCTAGACCAGCGTAGAGAACACCTTAAAAACCGTCTTTTGCACCATAATCTTTTCACTTTAGCAGCCATTTTGACCAGCATCACAACATAGCTTCTTGGCCCAAAAAACCTTAAAAGACATACACATCTGGATCCATGTGTTTGCCCCATGACCTTGATACTTGCTTTTGCACTTGAGTGTGTACCTATAGAAATCCATAGATTAGCTTGTGTCCTCTTCTAACTCTAACATACTTTGGCTATTCCACCATTGCTACATGTGTTTACATCATGAACAAGATCCCTATTCCTGGAGTACATGAAGGTATGTTTCATGGTGGTGAAAGACTAGATGTCTCAAATTTTAAAGTGTTTAGATGTATTTCTTATGTGTATGTGCTGGTGGGTGAGCTAAGAAGTAAGATTGACCCAAAAGAAAAAAAACATGTGTTCATTGGATGTTTCCTTGAGCAAAAATAATGTAAATTTTACAATCCTCTCATAGGTAAAGTCAGGGTGAGCAAATATGTTTTGTTTTGATGGAATGGAAAGTTGGTATAGTGATGTGAAGGATGGCTTAGGGATTGATGTAAGATAATGTGGCATCAAAAAATACAAGTGGACAATCATAGTTTTTGAGTGGACCACAAGGGTCACCTGGTGTAGGTTATGGTGAGAATCCATGGAGTGGTAAATTGCATGATATAACCACTCCTATTAAATCATCAAATGTATCAAGAAAAGGGAAGAAAAAATTGGTGATGTCCTTAAGCTGCTAATTTTGAATGTTAGTCATGACAATGGTGAAATAATTGTTTTGAGAAAAGCTTAGATGAGGATTTTGGCATATCCTCTATGAAGACTTTGAGTGCAAGAGGGATGCAAGCAAGGAATAATGCACGTGGAAGTTATCCTGGACTATGTGGGTATGAGAGAGTAAGAAATCCTTCACAAAGATTGACTTATGATAGTTATGTGGCTCATCATTGTGCATATATGGCAAAATATTACATCAAAAGTGGAACCCGCTTGTTTTGAAGATGTTGTCAAAGATGAGAATTGGCAACAAGATAAGGATGAGGAGATGGCCGCCTTGATGAAAATGGAACATGGGATTTGGTGCCATTACCATAGCGAAAGAAGGCAATTTGAGGCAAATGAATGTACAAGATAAAATAAAAATTTTGATGGTAGTGTGACTAGGTAGATGGACCGGACCAAGGATTTGATATTCACGTAATCACATGAAATGTCTTGTGATCATAATGTTTAATATCACATTCACATAATCACAATTGATGTGATCACAAAAAAGCCGATTAGTGGTGACTTGGTTACCCACCAAAACCCCACCGGTGTATGTGTTTTCCCCAATGGTCCAATAGAGGAATTATAAGAACCCTAAATCAGGCCCACCAAGAAATGAAAAAAGCCCAAATGGTCTTATCGACTTGTACAATTTCTATAGTTTAAGGGGAATCCACGTGAGTATTTTATGTAATCACGTACTTTGAAATGCGATCACTCAACATTATTAATGTGTTCACGTTTTCGTGATCACGTTAATGAAATCCTTGTACAAGGCAAAGGGTTATGCACAAATGTATGGAATTGACTATGAAGAGACATCCAACCCTTAAGCCAAGATGACTGTCATTCATGTCTTTATTGCAATGGCTATGACTTTAGGATGGGTCTTGAAATAGATGGATGTAAAAAGGGCTTTTCTTAAATGGAGACTTGAAGGAACTCATGTATATGATGTAGTCACAAGGTTATGTGAATGTGAGGCTATGTGACCTTGTATGTACGTTAAAGTAAGCATTATGTGAACTGAAGCAAGTATCTAGATCTTGGTATGAGAGGATTAAGGCATTCCTCATGTCTTTGGATATTGAGATGTGTGATGTAGATCCTTCATTGAATGTACAAAATAATAAAGCAAGAATTGTGATAATACGTATCTATGTGGATGAATTGATTGTTGGATAGCATGCTCCAAGCATATTGCCTTTGTTGGATAATGCCTTTGTGATAGCATGCCCCAAGCATATTGCCTTTGTGATAGCATAGAAGACGGTGTATGGCTATCACAAAGGCAATATGCTTGGGGCATGGTGAAAAAGTATTGCATGGCAATTTGTAAGCCAACTATGATGCCATTAGATAGGAATTTGAAGTTTGGAATTGATGCATGTCAAGTTTTTGAGAATGATACCATGTACAGGAAGATGTTTGGTAGCTTGAAATAATAAATTATCTCATATCCAAATTTGAGCTACATAGCTAGATTTGTGAGTCAGTTTATGCAGTCTCCCAAGAACCACACTTGGATGTAGTGAAGGGCACACTATGCTATGTGAGTGCTTCTTTGGATTATTCACTCTTTTATAGGGTTGATGTTAAGTTGCATCTCTATTGTTACATAGATGTCGATTGGGATGGTAGCACATATGATTGAAAATCTACTACAGGATTCATATTCTCACTTGAAAGTGCGAAGTGCTGCTATCACATGGAGCAAAAAAAAATCAACCTATGGTTTCTCTAGCAAGTACAGAGGTAGAGTACATGGGTGTTGCAGTAGCGACATGTGAAGTACAAGGCTAGGATTGCTATTTCAGGGGTGTTGCAGTGGCAAAATGTGAAGTATCATGGCTAGGATTGCTACTTCAAGAATTTGGAGTACAAGTATAGAGACAACCTTAACATCATATAACTAGCTTGAAATTGATTCTTTCATGCAAGAAAAAAGCAGATTGAGGTGCATTACCACTTTATAAGAGAGAGAGAGAGTCTTAGCAGATGACATTGGAATTGAGTACGTGATAATAGATAAGCAAGTTGTAGATATTTTCATAAAGGCCCTTGGAATGTAGAAGCTACAATGGTTTTGAGCAATGCTTAGCATATGGGAGATGGAATTGGGTTTGAGGGAGAGTTTTGTAGTGTCAAGCTCAACATGTACTACTCTTGGATGACTATCATTGACAGTCATCATCACTGGTGCACCTTGGTGGGTGTGCATATCTTTGCTTGTGATCCTATAGTTGGACTACACCAGCTTGGTCTACCTATCAAAGTGATGATACACTTATCTATCCAACTCACTAACTAGTGGTTCACACTAGACCATCGTGTTAGTTTCACCTTTTATTGTGCTTTTCCTTTTACCTCCATCTTTGTGTGTGTGTGCTTCCAAGAGCTCAAGCTCTCTCCTTCTCTATCTATTAACAAAAGAGGACCTATTCAAAATTATTTTTGCATTGCATAGAGGAGTCTTTCTCAAGTTCCTTCTCTTCCTCATTAGTAAGGACACCAAATCTATAAGCATGGGAGCATTTCCTCAAAGATGGATATTAGTATTAAATAGTTTGTATTCTAGACCAAAACCTTGCAAACATGCTTCCACCTTATCATCATCACCAACTCTCCATCAAGTGTAGCACCAATTGATGCAAGGACTCACATATGCTCTTTATCTTGAATGAATAATCATTGATTGCTATGTTTTCCCTCTACACTTCAATTGTAGCTTCCTTGTTTTTATGTTGGTGACATCCAATGATAGTAAAGTGTCCCAAGTCTCCATAGGGATGTGAGAATCTTGTATGTGCCCAATCATAGTGTCCTACATACTCACAAAAAGCCAATACATGACCTTTTGAGCTCCTTGATTCTAATATTTAAACACCTTTATCTATTTTACAACTGCACCTTCCTCTGGTAAGATGGGTGCAATCTCATGTTTTCCATGAATGTATTTCCAATAGCCTTTACCCACCACAAGGATATTTTTTTGGCTTAAGTTGTTGTTTGACCTGAAGTACCAGGCTCTCTCCACTTTATAGATCAATCTATACAGATCACCTTTGTACTTAAAACACTTGAATGAGTCCTCATTCTTATAGCTTTGTACAAAAATAATTCTAAGACTGAGTTGTTTTTGTGCTACCCCTGGTCACTTGTCTACAGCGGGCTATCTTTTAAATTTTTATGTCCATTTGTGTTTATTGATTAAAATAAAAGAGCCACACACGCACATGATCAATTCATGCGAAAAAAATCGAATTTATTTATCTACTATAAATGATGTAAAATACTTAGTATGGTGCTTAGAAAGCCCATGTGTCCTTAATATCTTATAAGGAACTTCAAACTTGCATAGATTTCTTGAAGATTCTACATCATCAAAATCAACATTTGCAGTTAAATATTGAGCACAGTGCTTGTCCTATTGCTCTTCTAATTTCTTGAACCATTGGTCACTTGTATAACAAAGGCACTAAGGGTCCTTTGATTTTGGTTGAGGTAGAGAATGTTAAGAGAGTTTGAGGCATTTCTACATAGTTTTGGGATAAAACACCAATGTATAGTGGCATATACCTTGAAAAAATGTTGTTGATGAAAGGAAAAATAGGTCAATGTTGGGGGTTCCCACACTAGCAGCATAACACACACGCCATCATCCAAATGCTACGATTATCAGTTTGACTAACTATGGCAAACACTCTTCTTGACATGAGAGAGAAGGCTATAAATCCATAATTGATCCACAATGTAAGCATCATTATTGATCTGTAATTCTATCATGTATCTCTCCCCCTCTACTAATTGGATTTCGACTATCAAATTATGTGAGAATGATGAATGCTTCAACCCTTGCTTTCATAAGGTGATGTGGCACCAAGATCAAGCCAAGGTATTGTAATGAGATAGAGAAGGAGAGATTTTGAGCTCTTGCAAGTACACACATACAACCAAGAGAGCACACTATGTAGATGAATACTGAAAGGTGCTTCTTCTTCTTCACTACTCAAAACGATGATAAAACCTATGTTAGATGAATACTGAAGATTCTTCTTCTTCTTCACTACTCAAAATGATGATAAGGTTATATGGGAAGTCAATAAGTAGACCAAGTTGATGAAATTCAACTATAGTACCAATGGCAATGATTCTCATGTCCGTTGCCTTGAGCTAGTGGCAAATGTAGGCAAGAAGTCATACAAGTGTACCATGTGTTGATCTTGATATATAAGTACTCCCTCTCATATTCCAAGATTAGGCCAAAATTGTCTCAACTTCTCTAATTTTATGGCCTTTGTGACGTGGTAAAAAACCTACTCGTATATTCTAAGAAACCTAAGCTCAATGTCTCTAGCCCAGAGGTAGTGCACCTCATTGTGCTTTGTCATCACATGGATCTATAGGTCCCACACTAATTCTATGCTACTAAGGTTGTCACAATAGATGGAAACCACCCTCTAAACATTAATTCCCAACCTCCAAGTAGAATATGTAGCCATGCTACGTCACATTTTTCCACTCAAACACCCCTATTCTCATCTTTTGTATGTGATTTAGCAATCATGGTCTACTTCCTTTTAATCCATGTGATGGCAATGCTCCCAAGTGAAAACATGAACTCATTGATAGATCGTCGATGAGAGACTAGTAGCCTAGTATGCATCTGCATAACCATAGAGCTACACTTCCATGCTAGCCTTGTAAAAGAGTGCATAGTCCAATGTAGCCATCACATAGCACAGTGCGTTCTTGATTGCATCCAAATGTGGGCTCCTAGGAAGCTACACAAACTAGCTCTCCCAACAACGGCTTGCACCTTGAAATGCTGATCTAAAGGCATATAAATAGGATTATAATTAGGCATACCATGCTCTGCAAGAATATCAAATGCATGCTACCTTTGTGACAACCATATACCCTCTTTTGTGTGTATAATCTCCATGCCCAAAAAGTATAATAGCTCTCCCAACAAAGCCTTCATACCAAAATCTTGCTTTAAGAGTCTCTTTAGATACTAAAATAAAGCCTCAATTTCCACAAAAAATCAAGTCAACCACTTTAATGAATATGATCGAAGTACTTGCCTCATGCTCTTGTATGTATAAAGAGTGATCCTCATAGCCATACCAAAACCAATAGTGATCAAATCAACTGTAACCCTTTCATGCTAAGCTCTAGGAGGTGCTTGCTTCAGCCCATCAAGGTACTTGTTTCATGCTCTCGTATGTCTAAAGAGTGATCCTCATCAGCCATACCAAAACCAATAGTGATCAAATCAATTGTAACCCTTTCATGCTAAGCTCTAGGAGGTGCTTGCTTCAGCCCATAAAATGCCTTCCTTAGCTTATATACATGGTTGGAAAGTCTCACATCCTCATATCCTTGAGGGTTCTCCATATACACCTCTTCTTGCCAGTCACCATGCAAGAACACATTGTTAACATCTATTTGATTGTTCACATCTATCTAATTGCACACATCTATTTGATGCAAAACCCAGCCTTTTGTCGTACCACTAAAATCATGGTAGAGATAGTATTTATCTAAGCCATGGGGTTGAATGTCTCCTTATAATATATGCCAAAAATTTGTGTATATCTGTTTGCTACCAATCTAGCTTTGTTTTAGCTCAGTGAGCCATTTGCATTGTGTTTCACCTTGTAAATCCATTTACATATAATCATATTTGTTTCTTTTGGAAATGGCACGAAGCTCCATGTCTCATTAGCACCAAGAGCAACCATCTTTTTATCCATACATTGATCCACTTTGGATCTATAAGAACATTCTCAAGGGAAGTAGGCTTTACATCCTACACAATATTTTCCATATATGCACAATGATGAGCCACATAACCTTCATATATCATTCTTTGCACAAGTTTTCTTACTCTCCAAGATCAACATTGTCTAGGATTACTATAAGGTGCCATATTTTTTACATGTACTGTTCTTGCAGGCTGGAGTCTTGATAGAGGGAATAGAAGGAGGGGATAGATTCCAACAAGGGTGGGGAAACCAACAATGGCAATAAACTGGCGATGATGTCAAGAGGACAAAGGGTTATGATGAGACTAAGGAGGGAAAAACAACTAGTTGAGGGAAACCAAGAAAAACGTTGATAGCAAGGAGGCTAATTTTGAAGGATCTACTAGCTCGGATACTGATTTCACAACGAGAGCGTTGGTTCCATGGAAAAATCTTTAGGTGATTGCACCATGTTTTGGTTGTTGCAATAGTAGCTCTTTGTACTCTGGCATGTTTTTTATCAACTAATGCCTTTGGGGTTTTTCTCCTTCCTTTGCCTCAATTTTTGTAATATCATGATTTCCTAGTCTTGTGTACTCTTGTTGATCCTCTACCAAAAAACCTCTAGACTACAGTACCAAAATTGTGTTGGGGTTTATAATAGAGATGTTGCTAGAACCAGTTTTGGTGACGTGCAACATTTTTGTTGTGAATTGGGTTTCTCTTCTAGTGTATGTTTGGCCTTTCATTGTCTCTATCTTCTTGCACTCATTCATGATTTTGTTTAGTACCAAAATGGAATTTGGCTAGAACCAATTTTGGTGACGTGCAACATTTTTGTTATGAATTGGGTTTCTGTTCTAGTGTATGTTTGGCCTTTCATTGTCTCTATCTTCTTTCACTCATTCATGATTTTGAATGGCTAGGCAGGCATGATTTTGGTACATAGTAATTACTCGATGGTGGCTGCCAACCATAGAGCTACTTATAATGAAGCTAAGGAAAAGTACATACATCAATGGTATATTCTTTAAGAGAACCAAACCCACCAACGTTGATTGAGTGTAAACCACACATCCTGTGTGTCAACAAACACACCTTGTGTGCAATGAAACCTTCTTCAAGGGAACTACTCATCACTTGGCCTTTCATTGTCTCTTATCTTCTTGCACTCATTCATGATTTTGGTACATAGTAATTACTCGGTGATGGCTAGGCAAGCATGATTTTGGTACATAGTAATTACTCGATGGTGGCTAGACAAGCATTCGCCAACCATGGAGCTACTGATAATGAAGCTAAGGAAAAGTACAAACATCAATGGTATATTCTTTAAGAGAACCGAACTCCACCAATGTTGAATTGGAACATGTTGATTGAGTGTAAACCACACATCCTGTGTGTCAACAAACACACCTTGTGTGCAATGAAACCTTCTGCAAGGGAATTACTCATCACTCTAAGCACAAATATTGCATTTATTGTGTGATGCAAATCCCACAAAACTTATTTCCTTGCTATATGCATAATAGGGAGATTTTTGTAAGAATACTGATATGTGGTGTTCTAGTCTCATGCAATTTGCAGATAAAGTGGCATTTTGAGTGCTATTTCCTTGCTATAAGCATAATACGAGGCTATTCAAAGTTAATAGGCCATTTCCATTACAAGGGACTTTAGGTCTTCCCTCAATGATTTCAAAAGGTACTTTTCTCATAGAAGTATGGACAATATTATTGTACGCATACTCTACAAGAGGTAAGTACTTTTTTCATTGTGAGTGTTGATCTACTTCTGTAACATCAATCTTTATTAGTAGATCGAGTATCGTAAGATTGTCTATCTCACTTTGGCCATTTGTTTGTGGGTGATAGGCCGAAGAGAAATTCATTCTTGTACCTAGATTTTCAAAGAGACCTTTCCAAAAATTACTGGTCATTCTAGGATCTCTATCTGATACGATGGATGTTGGCAATCCATGGTGTTTGAAAATCTAAGATACAAAGAGAGTTTCCATCTGGTGTGCCTTAATAGTCTTTTTGGTAGGAATTAAGTGTACTTGCTTGCTAAACCTGTTGACTATTGTCCATATTCCCATATTCCCATGGATAGATGTGGGTTATCCAAAGATAAAATCCATGGATATACTCTCCCATTGTGAATTAGGGATTGGCAATGGCTGGAGTAATCCAGGATGCTTCCCTCTATCATACTTAATCTTCTGGCATACCACATATTTTGAAACATATTCTTGTATGTCCACTTTCATGGTAGGACAATAGAAGTACGTCTCTACTCCTCGAAGAGTAGATTGAATGCCTCTATGCCCCACATAGGGAGGAGCATGGTATTCACACATAACTTTCTCATGAAGGGAGTGGGTAACACATAGCCTATTGCCATGGAGAAAATAACCATCCTACACGGCGAATGGTTCCTCTTTTCTCCCAAAGCTTACGAATAGACATAACTGACCCTAACTTTAAAGACATAATGGTTCCTCTTTTCTATGAATGGTTGCCCTTGAGAAAAGTGTTAAAAATTACGAGTTTTGGTGTAAAAATGAGAAAATGCTTCAAATTTTAACTTAAAACTCGGAGCTTTTCAAGTGTGCCTTTTCTATATCAATGGGGAACGTGCCTTCTTTTGACCCTGGTTGACCTTTCTTTTGGGAAAATTATAGACATAGCTTAGCCTTATAATAGAGAAGGACAAAATCCACTTGAAAAGTTTAAGAAAATAGAGTTAAGTTGCAAAACATGTAGGTTAAATTTCCTCAATGGATTTACTCAAACAATGGTGGAATGCAAGGATAAGGAACCTCGTCTAAAATTGGCTCTCCTTGCACTTATTGTTGGCAGCCTCCACATGCGTTGTCAACTTCCTAGCACACCTGTGTTGCAACTCATCTTCCCCAGCTGTTTGTATTCGACAGCGTTTCTGTCGTGACCCATGGCTGCCATCTAAACTGCCTTCAAGGGTGCATGCGGGAGAGAGAGAGAGAGAGAGAGAGAGAGAGAGAGAGAGAGAGAGAGAGAGAGAGAGAGAGAGAGAGAGAGAGAGAGAGAGAAAGAAAGAGAGAGAGAGTCTTTTGTCCCCAACGGTTTGTATTCGGTAACGTTTCTATTGTGACACCTACGTGCCATCTAATTGCTTGCAAGGGTGCACATCGATGTGTGTGTGTGTGTGTGTGTGTGTGTGTGTGTGTGTGTGTGTGAGAGAGAGAGAGAGAGAGAGAGAGAGAGAGAGAGAGAGAGAGAGAGAGAGAGAGAGAGAGAGAGAGAGAGAGAGAGAGAGAGGCTCTCGTGGCGGTTTGTATTCTGCAACCTTTTTGCCACGACACATGATTGCCATCTAAACTGCACTATCTAAAGTACCTTCAAGGGTGCACGTCGGCGCACAGTGGTAGAGAGAGAGAAAGAACGGAGGAGGAAGCATTGGGCAAGCAGAAGCAGAAGGAATGGAGCAAATGAAAAGCAGAAGGAGAAGGTCCATAATATTATGGTTTTGTTTGATGAGGTTACTTATGATAAGCTTCTTTCTGAGGTTCCAAAGTACAACCTTATTACCCCATCCATCCTATTAGATCGATCAAGGATGAATGGGTCACTTTCTCGCAAAGCTATGAGGGACTTGATGGCCATAGGCACCATATTTAGGCTTGTAGCTGCTCATCAGTGTTCATGAAAAATCAATTTTCCAAACACACAGAATTCCTTTCCTTGAATTTTCCAAGAGGAAATTCTAGCAAATTAGGTTATCTTTTTGGGTTTTTGCACTATTTTTCTCTATTTTGGTGCGGAATTTCTCCTTTTCCTCTTGCTCTCAATCAACATAGTTAAAATTGAAAATGGCACGATATTGAGTTGAGACAAAGGTTGCTGGCAGTAAGAAACTATCCCAAGAGACCTTTAATATCTATTATCTATTACTGGCGGGGTGTAAGAAACTATCCCAAGAGACCTTAAATATCTATCAATGTAAGAAACTATCCCAAGAGTCTATGAGATGAGGAGAGTTGAACTCAAGACCTGTCATTCAAGAGGGAAATGGCATAACCAATCTACCACATTTGGGTGGTTGAAAAGCTATACCATTTTACTCATTCTATTATCGCACACACACCCCGGAAACTATCCCAAGAGACCTTAAAGATCCCGACTAGCCTTGAGAGAGAGAGAGAGAGAGAGAGAGAGAGAGAGAGAGAGAGAGAGAGAGATTCTGCGATATTGCACGGCACGACAAGTGAGAATAGAGAGACAGGTTCGTGCTTGAAGTGATGATGGCGGGCGGGGGCATGGGAGTGCATAAGAACAAGTTCATCGAGCAATTATCACTACAAGAGGTTGTGTGCTCTTGTGACGCTGTTAGCGACGGAAATACACTGGGTTTTTATAACCCCCGGCGTCGCTAAAACCGTCGCTATGAGAGCATCGCTATAGGCGTCGCTATATAGCGTCGCTATATAGCGACGCTCATAGCGACGGTTATAGCGACGTTTACACAGAAGTCTATAGTGACGCTACAGAGCCATAAATAGCGACGGTTATAGCGACGCCCGAGAGAAATCTTTTTTGGTGAGAGGGCATTGAATGCCCTGCCACCCATCAACCATATTGTACTTGATTCACTTTTTAAAAAAAGTGCAAGGGTAGATAATAGACCCAAAATAGTCACCCACAAGACGCATTGTTTGCAAAATTGACAAGCGTAAAATTGACAATTGTACACATCATAGGCAAAATGAATTGATTGGCAAATGTAATAATGACAATTGTACAACATCATAGGCATAAAGAATTGATTGGCAAAATGAACTGCGGTGACAAATGTAATAATATACATGGTTCAAAAAGACGTATAAAATCCGTCTCATGATACATAAGCTATGAGAAACCCTAAACTAATGCTATCTAGCTACGGCTAAACTGACGTCGTCTAGTCAGACGTCTCATCGCGTCCAAGCGGCGTATCTATCGGATTCTGCAAAAAAAGACAATAAGACAGCTTTCAGTAAGTATAAACATATAACGACATTTATAAAACAATACAAAAAATAGAAAAGAGTAAACCCTAATACTAACCATGCCGCCGCGAGAACTGAGAATGTCCATCAGGGCGTTTAAGCCCTTCCTGCCTGCGTACTCGCGCTCATACGGCGTGGGATCACGTCTTGTCATCGACCACTGTCAAAACATACAAAGATTTCATTATGTTAGAATTAAAAAACTCATAAACCCTAAACTATTGAACATAAAGAGCAATGCGAAAACACTTACAAAATCGGCCTCAAATGATGCCCATCCACCGCTCCCCAAGTGGTGCGAGCTCCCTGCCTCTACTCGCGCTCTAGCTGCATCCTTTTGTTGCTTCCACTTGTCGGGATTCTCGCGCGCTGCTTTCTTCGCATTCTTCCAATCTTCTTTGGCCAGCCAATCTGGCCTATTCCACCCATGCTTGATTGCTTTTTGCACTTCGGAACGCTTGTGTTTGCAGTATTCGTGCATTCGAATCTTCATCAGGTCTTCATTGAAGCGCTGATCCCGTGTTGGAACGGGAAACTCATCATGAAGTATGCTGATGACTCTGGCTTTTAAATCACTTGGTACTTCACTCCATTTGTTTAGTATGTAGTGTCTAAACAGCTGAGAGCAAAGACCACGCATGCGCGAGATCACCTTCTTGCCGTCATCATCCATGATGATGCCGCCGCTGAAGTCGACGGAGTAAGGCAAGCCCTCTTTCCGGTGACGCGTGAACCTAGGTGTCCCGGCAGGGGTCTCTAGCGGCGTGTCGATGGGGGTACGGACGTCAGGTGTCTCCACCGGCGTCTGGGCCCGGAAGCGAGGAGTGTTGAGTGGGGTGGCTCCTGGCGGAGTAGGTAGAGGTGTGTAGCTGCTAGGAACAGTCAGCCGCGCGAAACCTGGCGTAGATGGCGATGCTGTGGCTGGTGTGGGGGCGGGCAAAGAAGGGGAGGGTAAAGAGCCTCGTCGAACACGAGGCAGTGTGGAGGCATCGGCGGCGGAATCCCCACAACAACCGCCACCGCCACCACTAGAGCGCCGGTGTCTAGACGAGTGTGAAGATCGTCTCGTCGACACCGAAGCTTCGGAGCGCGCCGAATGCTCCGAAAGAGAGGGAGATGCAGATGGAGTAGGAACGCGCGATGATGCACCAGAGCGATGACGCTCCACGTACCACTGTCTCTGCTGCGGTGACAAAGAAGAAAGAAACTCCTCATCATCCATACCTGCATTAAACACACGAATATTTAAACTTAATATTGAATGAATAGAGTAGACAATGACGCAAAGACCATTAAATACAATGACGTAATGACGCATATAAATACAATGACGCAATGAATTGAGTGATAGAAGAGGCAAGTCAAAAACTTAGAATTTTCAATCAAAAGATGTGAGCGCGAGTAGAAAAGAGCGTTATACACCATGGAAGGTACTTAGAGAGCCAGAGCTTTTACAACACGGAGCAAAATTGTTCAAATACAATATTTGTGGCTTTAAGAGATCTCTCTCTCATCCTTGCATAAC
The DNA here is from genome assembly GCF_014529385.1 of Adiantum capillus-veneris. Lineage (NCBI taxonomy): Eukaryota > Viridiplantae > Streptophyta > Polypodiopsida > Polypodiales > Pteridaceae > Adiantum > Adiantum capillus-veneris. The sequence continues at coordinate 146,410,745 of NC_140935.1, forward strand.
TCAGCATAACTTCCTATATCTATATAGAGCTCTCCGTTTAAACACATATCCTCTGTTTCATTTTGTAGCTCCTCTGCATGCACCCCATATAGAGTAGTAGCATCTTGATGCTCGTCTGGCACCACCGCAACGGCTTCTGATTGAGCATCTTCTCTGATCTCCTCCATTGATGCCGTTGTGATTGGCACATGGTAGCCTTCATACGTCCTTGCACTACGAGGGGCTACCTCTATGACGTACCACCAGTTTGATGTAGACTTTGTAGGATGAAATATTACCTGCCAGAGCCACATAACTTACATGAGAGCTTTCAAGCACATAACTTGTAAAAGGGGGATGTTAACTATTTACATATTTACTTGTTCACAATGCTCGGGTAGTACGAAAGTGTCTCTTAGGTCAGTCCATTTCTTAGTAGAATCCACCTCAAGAAAACCAGACTCTCCTCTACGCAGAGTAGCATTGCGACCCTCCATGATTATCTTGAACCATTGCACGTCGAACAAGTCGACAGAAAATCCTCTGTAATCGATCCTCAAAATCTCTTGTAGCGTGCCGAAGTAAGTGAGTTCCGCCACCACAGGATCTGCATCAGAGGAACGTCGTCGACTAGACTGTTCAAATTTTGCCATGATTCCACAATCTTGAGTAAAACGCTTTTTGTCGATCCGTTCCACCCTAAAATGTCAACCTTTACACCATGCTGCTGTGTATGACTTATACTACAACGAACAAAGATTATGAGTGGCCGTTCAAACATTTAGAAATAAAGTCACTAGCTAGTCATACATTGTAAACTTACCCTGGTCGCGCAACCCCGAGAGTACTCCAGACCATCTTAAGCTCATGAATGTTGGTAGGCTCTCCAGACCCGTCGGATAGTGCATCGGTGGTCATCTTCCCCATCTCCACTCGATTCGTGCCCTTTGTCGCTCTTGCTTTGCATCCTCATATTGTGAAATCCACTTTTGCATCACTGGATTGTGAAGCATGCAAAATCGGTTGATTTTAGCCTCTAGATCTTCCGTCAGCTTCTTCTCAACACCGAGATTGCACATGACAATCCCAGATATGCGCTCATCATCTATGGTTCGCCATAACGTGTCCCGGGCTTTATCAAATCCGCCTAGCCACTCTCCAATGTACACTAGGGACTCTGATACCAACCAACCTTCTGCCATGCTACCCTTCGGACGTGCCTTTTGACGCACATATCCCTTAAGCGTTTTCATGAAACGTTCTAAGAAGAACATCCATCTGGAATGAACTGTGCCAGCTATTTCCACCTCATCAACTATGTGAACAAGAAGATGCACCTGAATGGTTAGCATGGTAGTAGGAAAATGTTTCTCAAACATGCACACAAGCTCCGCAGCATTTAGTTTGGCGAATGGTATGGAGTCTACGTTGATCTCCTTTTGTGAGATCCATTGCACCAGATTTGCAAGTTTGTAGATTGTGTTACGGATGTCGAGAGACAAACATCCCTCAATGGCAACCGGTAAAATAAACTGTAAAGTATGTGCACCAATGATATTAAAGTCCACATTTTATGCAATGATATTAAAGTCCACTATGAACGTACCTGACACATTTTATGCCAATCGTGTGACTTCAAACCGGTAAGCTTTCCTTCTTTAGTAAAACACGTTCGGAGCGAGTGCATTACGCCAGTGGGGGTCCGCAAAGATCGAATGGTTTCTTTTACTTTGCGTTCTTGGGCTCCTGTGAAAATCCATGGTGCTTTAGGGAGTTTTATCGATCCATCAGACGCTGCTTGCGGCCAATATTGCTCCATACGATCCACACTTCTAAGGTCAAATCTGGCTCCCAAAGTATCTTTCTTGCCGATCAGATGGTAACATAGTAGATTACCCGCATTCTTGAATATGTGCATTGGATCGAGCAAGTGATTGATCATGAGTCGGGGCCAGTATGGTAACTCGTACCATAGAGATAGTCTCTTCATCCCTGGAGGCAATCCGTCATCGCACATCTCCTTCTGCTCTAACCATGCTTGTGCAGACATCCTTGGTGGCTCTCTTCCCAAAAAGCCGTCGCGTAACACATGATTCTCTGGAAGATACGCTTGATGACCTTCGTAGATTTGCTTCTTCAATGAGGGCGCCCTACGTGCATTCAGTCTAGGTCCACATGTGACACATGCTCTGTATCCGCTTGTTTGAAGCCCTGCATGTATACACATGATAATAGATCAACTATGGGAAAAAACAAGATTTACAGTGTCTGAATGAGAAGTGTCAATAGATCACCTGAGCATTCTGTTAGCCCGGGATAGTCATGCATGGTCCACATTAGAATGCCTCTGATCAAAGCATTCCGTCGTCTTGTGTGTCGGCTCATATCCACCACCTCTATGCCAATCCACAATTGTTGTAGCTCTTCCAATAGTGGACGAAGATACACATCCATATTCTCCACTTTATATCGCCCTGGCATAATCAAGCTTAGCCATAGGTGCCCCTTCTTCGTAGTCAACCACGGGGGAATGTTGTAGTTGACGATGACAACGGGCCATACACTGTAAGATGTTGATCTTTGACCAAATGGATTTACGCCATCCATAGCCAGGCCTAAGCGCAAATTTCGAGCTTCCCTAGCAAAATCCGACCATGTTCCATCTATATGTTTCCAGGCTGTGCAATTTACAGGAATTCGTAGCACACCATCCGAAGATTTATTCTCCTCATGCCATGATGCTAGGGCGGCCATGGACTTACATTCGAAGAAATACTTGATGCGAGGAAGCAGAGAAAAATGTCGCAAAACCTTTTGTGGAATTTTTGTCCCGTGGAGATCTACTCGATATCTTTCGGAATCACATTTCGGACACTTCTCCATGTCTATGTATTCCCCTCTGAAAAGAATGCAGTCATTAGGACAAGCGTGGATAGAATTGTAATCCATCCCCAAGTTTCGCAAAATCTTTCTTGCTTCATCTCGGGAATCTGGCATCACATTGTCAGCTGGTAGTATGTGCCTTTTAAGCAATCTACACAACATAAAAATACGATACAGTCGTGTAAAAATCTATCAGATCATTATACATTTAGAGTTTTATTAAAGTAAACTAATTGTAATAGATCACCTGAAAAGCGCTGTGACGCTAGTGTCACTCCATCCAAACTTTGCCTGCATGTTGAGAAGAACCAGGAGTGCTTTCAATCTAGACATACGTGCTCCATTATACAATGGCGTATCGGCTTCACTTTTCATATCATCATAGATAAGCCTTTCTGAATCCATGATCGTCTCGATCATTTCATCAATCTTGGGCTCAAACATTGCCTCGTTGGGAATGTGCTCTGCATGATCATCCCCCGAGCTGTCAGAGGCTACATCTTGTGGCCTCACATATGCTGCTTGACCAAAGCGCCTGCGAACACGTCTATTGGGTTGCAAGATTGCTGCTTATTGGCCAGCGTCAGAGTCCGACGAGTTATAATTGGCAACAACTCGATCTATAATAGATGGATCGAACTCGCCAAATTCGCGAACGTGCTACAAAGAAACACGTCTTGTCCGTCGCACATCATGCTTGCATTGATTACAAGGACATAAGACCCTCGTTGAGAGATAGGTGTTTTGGTTGGACGGTCCCACATCCTCGTCACTACTCATAATGAGGATAAAAATCTTATAACCTGGACAACAAATTTAATATTCTATTGGCATTCTTCGTCTTATCTCTCTCTCTCTCTCTCTCTCTCTCTACCTCACATTCTCTAGTCATGTCCAATCCCCGCACACCTCGGTCTAGAGGTGCACGGAGATCAGAACCACCGGGTTATAATCTCGTCTTTATTGGTCAATACCTATATTTGTGGGTACAAGAAATCTACAGACCCATGTCTACATGATACTGCATGTAGTGGACAAAACCCCTTTGCCTCTTCTCTAGCTGTAGCACTTCACAGCATCTTAACATCTTTTCACAGTAGATCTTTTCACTGTTCGTCTAACTCTAAACCCTAAACCGTAAGTAATTCTTAAGTAATTCTTAAGTGTAAATCTAAATAAACGTAAATCTAACTAAAAATAAACCTAAATCTAATTCAACGTAAGTCTACATCTAACCTAATCTTTAACGTCTTTTGGGATAGTTTCCTACGACGTTAAAACTCTCTTCTTCTTGTGTGTGTGTGTGTGTGTGGGGGGGGGGGGGGGGTAAACCTAAATAAACCTAAGTCTAATCTAATATAACATAAATCTAAATCTAACATAAATTAAGTTATATTAAAAACAAAGAACTAAACTAACAGGGATTATAAGAACCTTAAAATTGATTTAACACATAATTTTTCACATAACTCGGCAAGAGTTGGCATTCTCATCACTAAAGATGTGAGAGTTAACTTCCGGCGGTGACGCTGCCTCATCTCCATCCACATCTGACGACAGCAATTGGCCCTTTGGACCGTTCTTGCTCTTGTTACTAACTTTGAAGTTGCTGTTGCATGACTAGAGGTTGTCTAGGTGGTCATTGTCGGGGATGTAGTGACTCTTGCCGCCCTGAAGATCCACCTTCTTCCCTATCTTATGAAGACATTTCACCAGTACTTTTGGATCGACGGAGCCCACCATGAGTGAAGGCAGCAATACCCTATATTCCATTGAGGGCTTTCTTCACTCGCTTCATGCAGGCATCGCAGTCTATGGAGACCTAAATCTAATCTAATATAACGTAAATCTAAATCTAGCGTAAATAAACGTAAATCTAACTAAAAATAAACCTAAATCTAATCTAATTTAACTTAAATAAACCTAAATCTAATTTAACGTAAGTCTACATCTAACCTAATCTTTAACGTCTTTTAGGATAGTTTCCTACGACGTTATAACTCTCTTTTTCTTGTGTGTGTGCGCGTGTGTGGATGTGTGTGCCAATAAAAAGAGATAAATGGTATAACCTTTCTATCACCCATGCCAAGTATGATAGATTGGTTATGCCATTTCCCTCTTGAATAATAGGTCTTGAGTTCAACTCCTCGTCGGCTAGATCTTTAGGTCTTTTAATTTTAATTAGTTTCCTACGACGTTAAATTAGTTTCTCTCTCTTTCTCTCTCAATGTGTGTGCGTTTTTTTGTTTATGCATGTTTTCTCTCTCTTTTCCTTTCTCAATGTGTGCGTTTTTTGTTTATGCATGTTCTCTCTCTCTTTTCCTCTCTCAATGTGTGCGTTTTTTATTTATGCATGTTCTCTCTCTCTTTTCCTCTCTCAATGTGTGCGTTTTTTGTTTATGCATGCTCTCTCTCTCTCTCTTTTCCTCTCTCAATGTGTGTGTGCATGCTTTGTTTGTGTATGTGTGTGTGCATTTTTGTTTATGTTTGTACTCTTTCTCTCTCTCTCTCTCTCTCTCTCTCTCTCTCTCTCTCAAAAACACTATGTGTGTGTGTGTGTGTGAGAGAGAGAGAGAGAGAGAGAGAGGGAGAGAGAAAGAGGGGAAGGGAACATGAGAGTGAGGAGAGGGAAGGAGCATACTTGGCTCTCCTTCCTCTCCTCGTGTGTGTGTGTGTGTGTGTGTGTGGAGAAGAAAGAGAGAGAGAGAGAGAGAGAGAGGGAGAGTGTTACCTGCTCCTTGCTTGAGGGCGCCGAAAAACTCAGATCTGAGATCTGAGTTTTTGGGCACTCTTTGTTATTTTTTTTAGCCCAGCCGGCGTCGCTATGAGCGGCGCTATGAGCGGCGCTATGAGCGTCGCAAATTTACAAGTAAATTTGCGACGCTCATAGCGACGCCGGGATTTTTTTTTTGAGCGTCGCTGTGTGAGCGTCGCTAATATGAATAGCCTCTTGTAGTGTATGGGCTACCAATCGAGAGAATCTAGAGCTATATTTTAAATTCGATCGTTGCAACGCCGCCCTCATATTCTCGTTCCCATCGTCGTCTATAAGAGCATTGTTGTAGAGCAGCACAAACATGACTTGGACTACAACAGGAAACCCACAAAATTCCTGTGATTTCGAAAGGCCACCTTTTTGAGCCTTGGAACACTGCTGGAAGGAAAAGGGAAGGTTGCCATAAGTTTATTTTTGAGTGTTGCAACATTAGGTGAATGCTTTCAGTGCTATAACTGGATGCTATGAAAGCGTGCATTTCTGCAACTCTTATTAATTAATTCGTAATGTTGCAGGGCGAGGAAGCCATAGGCACGCCACGCTTAGCATGCTAAGGTAGGAGAACTGAGAGCGAGAGAGGATGCCCTGCAGCAAACCGAGAGCGAGAGAGAGAGAGGCTCTGGCTCGGAAAAAAACGAGCAGGGAGGAGCCATGGAGTGAGTCACCAGGGGAGCTGTAGGTTAGAGGGGGACGGGAGATCACGAGGGAGGTCATACAGGCAAGCCAAGCCGAGGATGAGATGGCGGGGCTGAGAGGTGCTGAGAGCGAGCATCAGAAGCTCTGCCTGAAAAGCATGCCGAGGAGGATGCTAGTTGCCATGTTGAATGGAAGCGAGTAAGTTGCTAGTTTTTTTTAATAAAAAAAACCAGCCTTGAACTGTCGTAACGTGCGCGCGCTGGCGCGCGGTGAGTGAGTGAGAGAGAGAGAGAGAGAGAGAGAGAGAGAGAGAGAGAGAGAGAGAGAGAGAGAGAGAGAGAGAGAGAGAGAGAGAGAGAGACGACGTCTTGCTGACAGCTCTTGAGTCTTCAACCGGCTCAAGGCTCCCGTTTTAGGGCTTGAGCTTGATCAGCGTGCAGTTCATCCGCGATCCGGTTGCCAGCTGCCAGCAGGTCGATGAGGTGCGGGCTTTTAAATTGGACTCATACTAGTGGTCGACGTTGTGGGAACATACGGGTCGCAAATATTACGAGTTCTGTGTTGGACGGCCAAGGCTAGTTGATGTTGGATGCATAATGGCTTCCATGTATTGTTCTTGAGGAAGCCGATTATCGTGATTATATACTAAAACATGTATGTTTGTGTGAGCAATACTGGCGCGATATGTGTCATTTTGCATCATGGCCGTGCCTTGATTGTACAAGCTCTGATCTCTACAGAATAGTAAACGAAAACGTGCTTCATTCGCTCCAAACATTAATCAAACGAACCAACCAAACAAATGAACCTATCCATATTGTTCTGCTATAGTCTGTGTTGGTCTGTAGCATTTAGATGATACGCAACAATGAGATCATAGGCATGTATTTCTCGGCTAAGAGGGCGGCCACATACGCCTGATAAGATGGAGGCATTTAAATGGAAGCCTCCACTAGGAGCAGGCCCGATATGAGATGGCTGCAGTTACATAGGATTCACAGTAGCCGGTTTTATGCTTTAATAGTCTCTAAACGATTAGTGTTGGTTGTAAAAAGGGCCTATGGCAAGCTGGAACAGGAGCATCAAATTGGTAGCTGCCGATGAAGGAGGCGCATAGTAGCTTTGGAGGGTGGTTCAACCACCCTCTACACTAGAGGTGATCTGAAGATGAAGCAACCTGCCAGCTCAGCCATGTATGGCATATGAGAACGCAGTCGCCCCCTTATTTCACCCCGGCTTAGAGGTGGTTTTATCAGGCCTATGTGAAGGCATTCTTACACATAGTCGGTGACTGTCAGCCCTATGGGGGGATGCTCAAGGTCATCAATAGGATCTGCCCTTGGGTCCGACACCCCCCGTTCGATGGTTCGTCGCCTGCAGTAAACGAGTCTTATTATGATTGGGCCTTCCGACGCCAAAGGATGCCATCAAAAATCCCTTATCGCATTTAGCTACATGCAAGAGCATTGGCCTGGACTCATCAACACTTGTACGGCTGGTCTTCATTCTGATGCATGCAGCCATTCACGTAGCCGATCATGGGAAGTCAGGGGTGTGGTGGCCCGTGGGGTAAGTTGGGCCAAGTTGCACTTTTCTCCCAAACGTAGCTTGCGAACGGCTCATTTGCACAGAAGTCTCTTGATCTCGACTACGATGTTGATGATGAGCTTGACAACAACAACAATGTCACCTTCCCTATCCCTCCTCAACCTAATGAGGGAAACCCACAATCCAAGAAGGCTTCACCTGCTGATGATGATCCTGCTTATTGAGCCTAGTGCAATAATTCAATGTTGTTCTTCATTCACGGGGGGTCCACAATTCTTTTGCCGGCCCAAAACTTTTGCATTTTGTGGCCTTTGTTTCCGCAACCAACTCTACTGTCATCAGATAGATCAAGACCTCCACCTCTTTGTTGGTGTTGGAAATTGGAATCATGGGTAACTTTGTGCTTTGATTGTTAAGGAGCTTTTTGTCTTACTTATATAAGTATTGGTGCGATTTGTTAAGAGAGAGAGAGAGAGAGAGAGAGAGAGAGAGAGAGAGAGAGAGAGAGAGAGAGGGGGGGGGGGGGGGGGGGGGAGGGGGATTTAGTGTGTGTGCGTGGGCACGTGTTTTCTCATGTGCCTTGAATTGCCTTCAAGGGCGCACACCGACACATGGCACTAGAGAGAGAGAGAGAGAGAGAGAGAGAGAGAGAGAGAGAGAGAGAGAGAGAGAGAGAGAGAGAGAGAGAGAGAGAGAGAGAGAGAGAGAGAGAGAGAGAGAGAGAGTCTCCAACATGACACTGAAAAAAGCGCAATAGTAGGCCCGTGACTTTCCAGGATGTATGCCGCATGCAGATCCACCAAGAAGATTTTAAAAGATTTACACTATCATCCAGATTATTCATTCCCATAGTGATCGTGATAACACAATCTCAACACAATGAGCTTTGAAGGTAGGAGGTGTTATGGTTTTGGAATGATATCTGGCTTCATGAAGAATCTGTCCTAGCTTCATGAAGGCAGTGCAAGTGGTGAATCCTAAGGGGCACATGGCAAAGAATAAACAATCCAAAGGGGCACAATTGGCACAAAGGGTGAAGAATCCTAAGGGGCATAGGCTGTATGAGAGGGACGAATCCAGAGTGATACAAATTAAGCCCACAATTGTATCTCCTAGTAGATGGTGTCTCTTGCAGCTAGTGTTAGTAGATGGGAAAGCACTATGTGCATGTCTACATCACAACAAATAAGGGGGGTGCCCCACAATCACTGTGATGGTCCCTTCTCTTTGCAACCAGCCTACAGATGGGCTACTCCTGCAAATATGACGAAGGCATCAAATAAAGTTTGATGCAAGACAAAGATTGTTGACCTACTCTACACGCATGGTCAAGTTGTGTATCTTGAGCCCTTGATCAACCTCCAAATTGGAGGAAAGTTCAAGCTAAAAGTAGACACCTACGAGTTAGAATTACAACATTCTAGCTAGATTTTGAGCATGATTTGAAGAATAATAAAATTAGGAAATTCTTCAAATTTTGACATAGCAGTTGATTAGTTTTTAGTATGCCCTTGTTTTCTTCAATTACAAAAGTGTGTTTTTGGCAAGCCCTTGTTGGGACACCATCTATAAACACTATTATTGGTATGTGCCCATGCAATTTTATTTGAGAGGGTCATGTTCGAGAAAGTCGGTTATTCTCTTTCACCTAAACCATTGAAATTTGAGCTTCCTCCTTGTAAACATGCAAACAAGAAGTATAAGTAAAAAATTACAAATTTGTAGGATTTTTGATGTATTGTTTATATATTTTATCAATTTTTATGCCCTTTTCAAATGTTTGTAGTCCGATAATCTTAACATGATGCTGCCATACTTCACAATGTGGAGATAATAGAGGGAGGAATGATGGCTTCTTGTGACAAAATTACTCACCCTATTAGTAGAGGCAACAAGCTTGCACCCACACCAAACCTAGTTGTGTCAATCCAGTTGAATGTTATGATGTTGAGAAAAAAAAACCAAGAGAATGAGGAGCTCTTTTTTATAAGAGATTTTGTCAAAACTATTTTGTTTTTGTTAGCGCGGAGCTACCCTTGTGTTCTAATACTAATTTTTTTTCTTTTTAGTTATTTTCCATGGGCCCTACATTTGTAACTACAGCTAAAATAGGAAAAGTTATTCTTTTTTATGGGAGCGTTCTACCAATGCTCTAAGAAAGGGGTTTCTAGCTTTACACAATTCAAATTGGTCTAAAATTGAGAAAGAGGTTTCTAGAATGGACACAATAAAAGTGTTTGTAGAACTCATGCTTGTGAAAAATTGCTAGTATCTTTATAATTGTTTAATATAGTCCTTATGCTATTATAGTCCATAGCAAAGATTTCTATTTTACTTGCATATTAGAGGATTTGCAACTCATTGACAGTCGTCCTGAAGTTGCATACATTGTAATATCACTATATCTTTCTATTGACATGTCACAAAATTTAAATTTCGGGCATTGCCAGCTTAGTGTCTACATATTAGTGATTGTATATGTATAAGCTACAACAGAACATTGAAATCACATGAAAAATAACACCTCTACCCACTCCCTTGGTTTGTGTGCTAAAAATTAAGAGATCTCCTTGCTATTTTGTTATTGTAGCTTACTCTTTTGCTCGGTTTAGAGATTGCTTGGAGAATCTTGCTCGGAGTTAGGGATCCTTCATAAATGAAAGTCACGAAGTACAGGTAATTGCCCAAGGACGGAGTTTGCATGGGCCCACAAACATCACTATGCACAAGCTGCAACCTGCATGTGGCCCGAATTGAACCATGCTTTGGAAATTTACAACGCTGCATTTTACCCAAAATACAGCCTTCACAAACATGTTTGACAGGTGCTTCAAGAGGCGGCAAAGAAGCAACCATATCAGATTTCTGCAAACGTAGCAAACTGGCAAAATTAAGATGACCAAAACGTGCATGCCAAAGTTTTGCATCTGAAATAGCCCTTGAATCCGAAACAGCATTTGCAAAATTTTGTCCACACTTGTCATACAAAGTGAGCTTATACAACCCATGGCACAAAAGGCTAGATGCAACAATTTCATCACCAAAACTGAGATCATGAACTGTACATCTGTCATCCACAAATTTGACTACAAGTCCAAGTCTAGCAAGTGCGGATACAGACAAGAGATTCTTCTTGATCTTAGGTACATAAAGTGCATCAATAGGAGTGAAAGAATTGCCATTAGTAGCAGTAAGCACAATCTTTCCAACTCCCTGAACTGGATAAGAGGCATTGTTGGCACAAGTGACTGAATCCCCATGAGGGACAAACTCGAGAGAGGTAAACAATTCACGATGTGAGGTAATGTGCTTTGTAGCACCACTGTCAAAATACCACACATTGGACACACATTCTCTCTCACTCTCTCTCTCTCTCTCTCTCTCTCTCTCTCTCTCTCTCTCAGCCTTCACACAAGTTCATGAATTGTTGGTCACAAGAATGAAGTCTAATAAGATTTCTTTTAAGGAATCTTGTGAAATTCCAAATTTTGGATGTTAGCGTAGTTCATGAATTGTTGGTCACAAGAATGAAGTCCAATAAGATTTCTTTTAAGGAATCTTGTGAAATTCCAAATTTTGGATGTTAGCCTAGCAATTTTCTTAGAAAGGAATCTCATCATTAATAGAGATGTTTAGTAGAGAAAGGAATATCTAAATTTTTTGTAGAGAAAAATAGGAGTATCTATTGTTGTTGTTTTTTGTAGAAAATAGTTGAATTAAAAGGAAAGTGAGGAAAATACAACTGCCTTGTTAGGAGGGAAAGGGGTTATCTCGTCTGTAAGAAATTAGACCACAAAGGAGTGAAGTGAAATACTTCATACAAGGAAAAGAAATGTTGCCTCCATCTTTGCCACCTTATGATATTCAGCATTTCTTTTACCTCAATGCTTGAAGCTTCTTTTACCATACCGAGACAATTCTTTATGATACCTCTGAAATTGATGGCCAAGGGAATGAAAGATGAAAAGTGATTTACCCCATGAGTTGCTTTATTTCTCTTTGTCCAAATCCGCCAGAGAAATGAACCTCTCAAGGAAGTGCAAAGTGGAACATCCATGGTCCCCTAGGAGAAGGCATTTCCAATTGAGCGTTGATCTTTTTGCAGTTTAGTTCTAAAAGGAAGATTACATTGGGTACTGGACTCTTCATGACATTTTCACCTGGGGTAGATCCTATCTAAAATCTCTAACTTATTTGATTTGGCTCGTGTTCTTATTCCTCGATGGAGGATCAACAAAATAAGGCAACTATGTTTGATGGCCATAGGATAAGCCCAAATACACTTGAACCTTTACTCCCATTGTTTGGATTGCCACTGAAGCCCCATTTACTATTTAGCTTATTCACTACCTTTGAATACATCTCCAAAGAGACAATATTGTGAAGGTACACATGAAGACAAATTTGTGAGAGGAAAATATGATTGCTCTTAGAACATTGTTGTGAGAAAACCTAATACCTTTCAGTAATCATTGTTGCATAGCCTTTAAAGATGTTTTTGCTTTATTCATTTAGCAAGAATATTGATCGATTCTCTCTCTCTCTCTCTCTCTCTCTCTCTCTCTCTCAAAATAGAGGTCATAATGATCCTCTCTCACTGTGAATGCACGTGCTTTTTTGAAAATAGGTATCTAATTTCAGTTGGTGCAAGGCTTATTCATTTAGCAAGAATCTTGATCAATGAGCTCTCTCTCTCTCTCTCTCTCTCTCTCTCTCTCTGTGAAATAGAGGTATGTTTCCCACTGTGAATGCATGTGCTTTTTTCAAAATAGGCCTCTACCTTGGCAACACTACATAAGAAAACCAATCATGAGTAAAGGGGGTACTCGATCTAGGAAATTCAAAAAATTTGTGAAACAAAACTCCAAATGATGCATAGTTTCTATGTTAAAGGAAGCTTCGTGTGCGGTGCACCGTGCATGCCACTCGTGACTCACAACTGGCAAGTCGCGAATCACCTTGTTGAAAATGATGTAGCCTGCGCATGAAAGGGAACATGCACCATGCCTGTGCATTGAAGGCGGCACACTGCAGATAGTGAGCTATAGCCATGTTTTTCCAAGCAGCGACCTGTAGTGATTTTTGAGGAGTATAGTGTTTTTGCCATGATTTACAATCATTTGAGAGCTGCTCAAAACGGTCCGCGGCGCCGTGGGCTGTTTTCAAGAGCTTTTGGACCTCTTTTAAAGATGCATGTTCGTGCGAGACACACACACACACACACACACACACACACACACACACACACACACACACACACACACACACACACACACACACACACACACAGAGAGAAGAAACACTTCAAACTATCGAAGTTTTCTTTTTGAGAGGGACTGAAGATCAAAATCAAACTATTACTATAGATGGGATATAGGTGTCTCAGAATCAGTGGGTATTTGATCAAGTAGCTAAAGTCATATGCCCAGGTAGAATCAGACTCATGAGGATAGGCCCTAAGTTTAGAGGACCAAAAGATGTTATATTTTTTGATCCTCTGTTAGACCCACCAGTAGTTAAGAAGATTTTGGTATAGAGTGTTACCCTTTTGTACATAGTATGAGTCCATCTTGTACATAGTATGAGTCAATGATTGTATTAACTCTTGTATATACTATGGTTTTATGATAATGACATGTTTTGTGTAATTCAAATGGAATGATTATGGTAACTGTTGGACTTCTGTTTTCATTTAAGTTTGAAAGTATATACATAGATTAGGAATTTTCATGACAAAACAAATTACTCCTTAGCGACTTTCATTAATTAAAATCTAAGGGCAATGCAAAAAGCCTTTACACTCCCACTCAGGAGAAGAAACTACTACTAAAACAGGTTCAACTCCCGACCTTCAAGGGAGAGGGACCTAACTTAGAACGTGATGCAGAAGCATGGCTTGATGCCATGGACGACTATTTCCTGGCAGGAACCGCTTCAAAAAATCAGGTAATGTTGGGAATATTATGACTCACTGGGGATGCTAAACTCTGGTGGAAACAACATTGTAGGGATAATCCTTCCATTAGTCCATCTTGGGAGAAAATGAAACAGGTAGTAAAAGAAAGATATCTTCCTCCGGCTCATCAAGCTATAAGAATGAATGAATTTTTCGCCCTCAGGCAGTTAGGGCTTACTTTAGAAGAATACTATACCAAATATGTGTCCTTATGGTGCTATGCACCACCAATGACAACGGAACAACAGATTGCTCGCTTCTCCCAGGGCCTTAACAAATCTTTAAGTACACACTTAGAAGCTATGAGGATCACCTCAATTCAAGATGCCCTTCTCAGAGCTAAACTGCTTGAGGCTGAAGGAAACCCCCCTACAAGGAACTATCATAATTACAATAACTTTAGAGGAAGGGCAAGGGGAAATTTCAACCAAGGAAATCAATGAAGGGCAGTAATAGCTGCAACTAATATAGAATAGACTTTTCCAAATATCAAATGTTATGGATGCAATCGAATGGGACACTACAGGAGCAGATGCCCCGAGGAGCAAAACCCCAGAGTTGCTGCTGGGACCATTCCTCACTCTCAGATAGTCCAAGGAAATAATCAAAGAGGAGGAATAAAGAGTATGAGGTAGGAAAAGGTAGAGGAGCTAGAGCCTATGTTGCAGTGGGAGAGCCAACCTTGATGAATGAAGAAGATGAAAGAGCTACCCTTTTGCCACCATTGATAACTCGGGAGCTCAGCAACAGTATGCAGTCATCCAAACCATGCAAACAAAGAAGGTGAACAATTTGAATTACTTATAGATTGTGGTAGCACACTCTTTTCTCTCCCCCAAATGCTTAAGAAAGCTAAGATTAAACCAATACCCCACGGAGAAATTAGTAGTAGAACTAGAAAATGGGAAAGAGGTCCTATCCCAATTTACAGCCGAGGAAGTAGAATTCGAACTGGGAGGAACCCTCACTTCATCTTACTTTCGGACCCTATCAGTAGGAATCTATGCCGAAATTCTAGGAATGTATTGGTCAATAAAAAATCAAGCCCATATTCATTGTGCTCAATGGAACCTATCCTTCAAAAATTGCTTAGGTGAAGAAACATTAGTACAAGGATCCAATGGGAAGCCTAAAGCTCATTTAGTTAAGGCTAGTCTACTTCTGAAAGGGTTATGCAAGGGGCAACAGATCTTTGTACTAAAACTCAATAAGACTGATGATTCAAAGGACAACCCAACTCCAGAATGGCTTAAGGAATTTTTGGATATATTTCTGGAAGATTTCTCAAATTTACCTCCCCCAAGGGACATAGACCATGAAATAGAAACCTTTCTAGGTAGTGAACCAATTTCAAAAAGACCCTACAAAATGTCACTCCTTGAAGCTATTGATTGAAAGAACAGTTTCGTCAACTTATTGAAGAAGGATTCATACAAGAAAGCATTTCACCCTGGGGAGCATCTATTCTATTCCAAAAGAAGAAGGATGGATCTTAACATCTCTGCATCAATTATAGGGGACTTAACCAGGTATTTGTAAAGAATAAGTAGCCTATTCCTCGCATTGATGAATTACTTGGTAGATTACATGGGGCCAAGGTATTCACAAAAATTGATCTCAGATCAGGTTACCATCAAATCCGGATTAAGGAAGTAGATATTTATAAAACCGCATTCAACACCCGATATGGGAATTATGAATTCATAGTAATGCCTTTTGGTCTTACAAATGCTCCGGCTACCTTTAACCGACTCATGCAAGATATATTCAGAGAATATCTGGATAATTTTGTATGGGCATTATAGGATGGTATAGAATCTTCGTCAAAGATTACACAGACATCACTGCACCCTTGACTCAGCTACTTAAAAAGACAACCAAACATACATGGGAAAAAGAGCAGGAGGAGTGTTTCCTCAAACTAAAACAAAATCTCACATCAGCCCCTGTACTCAAGCTCCCTGACTTCACTCAAGAGTTTGAAGTAGTAACCAATGCCAGCGGCCTTGCTATAGGAGGAGTCTTAAACCAAGAAGGCGGACCAATCGCCTTCACTTCTCAAAAATTGAGAATCCACGAGCTAAATTATCCAACTCATGATTTGGAACTCCTAGCCGTCATCCATGCTCTCATGCTCTGGATGCACTATCTTCTAGGGAGAAAATTTCAGTTAATCACTGATCATCAAAGTTTGAAGTGGATTTTCTCTCAAGCAGCACTCAACATGAGGCAACGATGATGGATAGAACTTTTACAAGAGTATGATTTTGAAATAAAGTATAAACGAGGAAAGGAGAATGTGGTTGATGATGCCCTTAGCGGCAAGTTTTTTCTTGGGACCATTTCCACAGTCGACAACCCAATTCTAAACAAGGTTAAGGAAACCTCCCTGGAAGATGAGGTTTATCAAAAATTCCTACAAGTTATCAATCAAAAGGACCTAAGGGGAAAGAGAAGGACAGAATCAAGGATTATTCACTTGAAGATGGGCTTCTCTATTACAAGCACTGACTTTACATTCCTAGGAGTTCCACCTTGAAGGAGTTAATCCTTTATGAAGGACACAACACTCCAGCAGCCGGCCATCCTGGCTATGCAAAGACCCTTAATGCCATGAGGAAAAGTTGTTTTTGGCTAGGTTTGAGAGGAGATATACTTCGCTACATCAAACGATGCCTTTCCTATCAAAGAATTAAGGCTGAACGGGTAATGACGCCAGGGAAACTTGAGCTTCTTGACATTCCTCAAATGAAGTGGGAACTCATTAGCATGGATATGGTAACAGGCCTTCCTACCGTTCAAGGAGGTTACGACTCCATTATGGTGGTACTGGACATGCTAACCAAGGTGTCTCATTTGATACCTGTGAAAACAACTTACACTGCATCAGACATAAGCCCTCTATTTGTCAAAGAAATCTTTAGATTACATAGACTTCCAAAAAGAATAGTCAGTGACAGAGATGCAAAATTTACTTCAAAATTTTGGAAAGCTTTATTTGAAGCCTTAGGTACCCAGCTATGTTTCACTTCAGCCTATCACCCTCAGACTGACGGTCAAACAGAAAGAGTGAATCAGGTTATTAAAGACATCCTTAGGGCTTACTGTAGTAGAGAACCCCGAAAATGGATATAGTTTCTTCCTTTGGTGGACTTCGCCTATAATTCGTCGTTCCACAAAAGCATTGGGATGTCACCTTTTAATGCACTTTATGGGCATGAATGCATATCATGCCTAAACTTTTCTGACCCCACTACGAGAGTAGAAGCTTCAAAACAAATGTTGGAAGAGATGGACGCTCAAACTAAGGCCAACGCCATACGACAGGACATTCAAGCAGCTAAGGACCGCCAAAGACATTATGCTGATAAAAAACGGTATGACCGGTCTTTCAAAAAAGGGAATGAAGTATTCCTCCGGGTTCAGCCAAAGAGAAGCAATCTATCCTTGGGAAAATTCAAAAAACTTAGCCGCAGATATTGTGGACCTTACGAAGTGATAAAATTAATCAGTGATCAAGCTTATAAACTAAAGTTACCTAAACACCTCAAGGTCCATAATGTGTTTCATATTAGTCTTCTAAAACCTTATATCCCAAACCCCAATCACACTCTAGACGACGAACAGATTGTGATGCACAAGGAATTTTTGAACTCCAACCAGATTGTATTCTCAATACTAAGGAAAGAAGTTTGCAAAATAAAGTAATCAGGGAGCATCTAGTAAAATGGAAGGACTACCCCACTGAAGACGCTACATGGGAGGACGAAGTATTACTTCTCAAAGATTTTCCCAAATTTGGTTGAGATGAGGACATCTCAATTCCTTAAGTTGGGGTGATTGTAAGGTTTCCAGTTTTCGAAACCTTAGAAATTGTACATAGCATAATCAAATTAATTTGTCTGTCAAGAAAACAATGTAGAACTATCCAATCGTGGCAATTATTGGTTATTTTTGGAACCGTAATCATGACTTTACTATAGTTAGAAATTTTCAAAATTGAATTTCGATAAAAACTGGCATAGTTATAGGCCCTGGAAGTTTACGTTGTGAATTAAGTTATTTAAATAAAATTGTAAGGTTTGAGTAATCATTTGTTACCATATACATGTGGTAGTGTGTGTGAACACACTAGGACCGTCGGGGCATTTTTTCCCTCTTTAGGAGGTTTTTCCCCCCATGCATTGTATATACGCCCATCACTCTAGGGCTATCTATCTTTCCATTGCACACTAAGTAATACACTCTCTATTGTGTACCTTGAGCTTCCTTCGTCTTCTCCAAGCTGTGTGTGTTTCTCTGCAACCCTAATTCCAACAATTGGTATCAGAGCAGGTCACGTCCTCTCGGGCTTAGTTGCCAGCGGCTCCAGCACACGCCTCCTCACTTTCTCTGATTTCAGTGAGCTTTGGCAAGGGTTCACAGGTCAACAAATATTTTGGGCGAGCTCGTAGAGCGCGGTCTACTCAGAATTTTGATTTGGGCTCATTTCGACCTCCGTTTTCACTACACGCAGTACTGCACAGGCTATTTTGTCATTTTGTGCAGAATTTTTGTCAGTGCCGTTTTTTGCATAACAGGTGCCTTATAGTCTTCTACGGTTTGTGCTATATAGCACAGTTTGTTCCCGCTCCGTTTCTCCTAGTTTCGGGCAGTTTCCACATCAGGTGCATCATTTACCATGGCTGACAACAACAACACAGATGTGTTCAAGATGTTTGTTGCTGAGGAAAGGTTGGATGGGGACAACTACCCTATGTGGGCTTATATGATGCAACATGTTCTTGTGTCAAAGGGTGTCTGGAACATTGTGCAAGGCATTGATGTACGTCCTGGTTTTGAGGATGTAGGCGATGTTGAGGATGTTGCAGGTCTTGCTGCAAGGATTGCAGCTGTTAGAGTTGTTTTGCCTACGGCAGAACAAGGTCGTTGGGATGTTAAGGATGCGCAGGCTCATGCATTGATTGCATTGTCTGTGAAGCGCACCATTGTTCCTCACATCCGTTCAGCAAAATCTGCAAAACAGGCTTGGGATATTCTAGCAGGTCTTTATGCAAGTCGCAATGAGGCTAAAATTGCTTTGCTGCGTAAAGAGCTGGAGTCAAAGATTATGCATGAGGAAGATAATATGGACACTTTCCTTGCTAGTGTCAAGGATATCAATGAGCAGCTTATTTCTACAGGTGAAGTCATTTCAGACAGTTCCCTTGTGGAGACTGTTCTTGATACCTTACCAGATTCTTACCAGACTTTTGCTAGTACTTGGAGACTTATGACGGAAGGAAATCCAGAAGTTGTCAAGTTTGATGCATTGTGGACATTGTTGTTGCAAGAGTCACTTTCCAGAAAAAACAGGACTAGACAGCGTGCAGTTGAACAGGCTTTTATTGCTTCTCAAAGAAAGGGTGGTAACAGCAATGCAGCCACTTCTTATGGTTCTGCTGCGCGAGTGGCAAAACTTCTATTCCCAATGCTTCTACTGGCAGCACTTCATCTGGAAATTCTGGTGATAAGGGCAAAAAGAAGATGCGTTGTCATTATTGTAAAGCCAATGATCACTTGATCAAGTCGTGTCCTAAGTTGAAGGCCAAAGAGGCTAAGAAGAAAGAGGGTGGTTCCACTACAAATGTTGGTTCCACTACAAATGCAGCCATTGTTGAGTCTTCTGTGAAAGGAGATTGTGTTGCTGATGTTGATACAGAATGGGCTTTTAGCGCAGAGTGCACTTACAATCCTGCTGTCCATGATGCATGCTTGTCAGTTGCTGCAGATTTGCATGTGTGGTATTTCCACAGTGGTGCTACAAAGCACATTACCTCACATCGTGAATTGTTTACCTCTCTCGAGTCTGTCCCTCATGGGAATTCAGTCACTTGTGCCAACAATGCCTCTTATCCAGTTCAGGGAGTTGGAAAGATTGTGCTCACTGCTGCTAATGGCAGTTCTTTCACACTTGTTGATGCACTTTATGTACCTGGGATCAAGAAGAATTTGTTGTGTGTATCTACACTTGATAGACTTGGACTTGTAGTCAAAATTGTGGATGACAGATGTACAGTTCATGATCTTAGTTTTGGTCATGAAATTGTTGCATTTGGCCTTTTGTGCCATTAGGAAAAGTTTGGACTCAAAAATGGGCCTTGTAAGAATTGTTGATGTGGCATAGCTTTCAAAAAGTGGGGATCGGTGAATTTTTTGCAAATAAGATCCAAACTTGTTGGAGGTTGGATATTTAGAATCTACTCTTCAAATGCTATCTATTGATATATAGCATGGATGTATTGGACATTGCCTTCATGTAGATCTAGAAAAAGGTGATTTTAGATTACTGTAACGGTAACAAAACCTGGCTGATTGAAAAAAAATGGCATAACTTTCATAGAAGTCATCCAAACTTTTCGGACCTTGTGTCTTTAGAATCCATTTTTCAAGAACTTTCCAATGATAGGTCATATCATGGGGTTTTAAGCAATATTTAGAGGGGTCTACCGGGTTGCTTTCTTTTGTACAACTTTGATGATGTGGCACTCTTAAAAGGCCCAAAAATGAGTTAAAAATTTTCCTAATGCATGGGCTGTATAAGCTCACTTTGTATGACAAGTGTGGACAAAACTTTGCAAATGCTATTGCAGATTCAAGGGCTAATTCAGATGCAAAACTTTGGCATGCACGTTTTGGTCATCTGAATTTTGTCAGTTTGCTGCGTTTGCAGAAATCTGATATGGTTGCTTCTTTGCCGCATCTTGAAGCACCTGTCAAACATGTTTGTGAAGGCTGTATTTTGGGTAAGATGCAGCGTTCTAAGTTTCCAAAGGATGGTTCAGTTCGGGTCACATGCAGGTTGCAGCTTGTGCATAGTGATGTTTGTGGGCCCATGCAAACTCCGTCCTTGGGCAATTACCTTTACTTCATGACTTTTATTGATGATTACTCCAGGCATGCATGGGTATTTCCGCTTAAAGTGAAGTCCGAAGTTTTTATGTGCTTCAAACAATTTCTGGCTATGGATGAAAATGTCTCGAAATGTACTATGGGCACCCTCCGTTCTGATCGAGGGGGGGAGTATATGTCTCATGAATTTAATGCATTACTGGCTAGTCGTGGGATAAAACACCAATGTACAGTGCCTTATACACCTCAGCAAAATGGTGTTGCTGAGAGGAAAAATAGGTCACTTACGGAAATGGCACGATGCATGGTCAAAAGTCAAGATTTGCCGCATTCTTTTTGGCTTGAGGCCATCATGTGTGCCACTTATGTACTTAACAGGTGTCCGATGAAAGCTTTGCAGTCTATTACTCCATATGAAGCATGGCATGATAGAAAGCCTTCTATTGAGCACATACGTGTTTTTGGTTGTTTGGCATATGCTTTGGTGCCACAAGTGCAGCGCATAAAATTGGATGATAAGGCTGTCAAATGTATTTTTGTTGGTTATAGTGCTGAAAGCAAAGGTTACAGGTTGTATCATCCGCAAACAAAAGGTATTCTGGTTTCTTGGGATGTAGTGTTTGTGGAAGATTCTATTCAGCCCTTGCTATCATGTACTAGAGACATTAATGTAAGCTCACAGGACATTTATGACACTTTGTTGCCTGTTTTCAGTGGTGGAAATACGAATGTAAGTTCCAATGAGGCAAATGTACAGTCTATGGGGGTTTTTGAAAATGTTTTAGATCAACCTATAACTGATGCAGATGTACATGATGTACTTGATGAGGAAAGGGCTGAAAATGAGCAGGCTAGAGGTATGCCAAAATGTCAGGTGCACACTTTGCGTGATAGTAAATTGGATGCACCTTTGTCTAGTCGTACTCGTTCAGGCTCTCGCCATGGATCTTATGCATCAAATTGTTATGCTTTGGCTATGTCTAGCTTACATGATGCTGAGGAGCCTCTGTCTTTTGATGAAGCACAAAATTCAGAAAATTGGATGGCTGCCATGCAATCACAATATGATGCACTCATAGAAAATGACACATGGACTTTATGTGATTTGCCTCCTGGAAAAAAGGCCATTAGTACGAAGTGGGTTTACACGTTGAAACGCAAACCGGATGGTGAGATTGATCGCCATAAGGCTCGACTTGTTGCAAAGGGTTATGCACAGCAAAAAGGCATAGATTATGAAGAGACTTTTTCTCCCAATTGTCGTATGACTACTGTACGTTTTCTATGTGCATTGGTAGCTCATTTTGGTTGGGATGTACATCAATCAGACATTGTTACTGCTTTCTTGAATGGTGACATATTTGAGGAAGTTTATGTAATGCAGCCTCGTGGTTTTGTCATAAAAGGACAAGAGGACAAAGTGTGCAGATGTAAGAAGGCTTTGTATGGGTTGAAGCAATCTCCTCGTGCTTGGTATGAGAAAGCTGACACTCATTTGGTTAAACGAGGCTTTCCTTACAGTCCAACAGAAAGCACATTCTATATAAAGCATGAGGGTGATGTACTTCTCATTGTGGTTCTTTATGTTGATAATTTGCTGATCACTGGACCAAATGAGAGACATATTGCTGAATTTAAGGCTGATTTGAATGCTACTTTCAAGATGAAAGATTTGGGGCTATTGCATCATTACTTGGGTATACAGTTTAAGCAGTGTGATGGTGGTATTGCCTTGTGTCAGAAAAGTTACATAGAGACATTGCTATGTAAGTTTGGACTTGAGGATTGCAAACCTATTTCCACTCCCATCGAAACAGGTTTGAAGTTGAGTCTACATGATGCTGGCGATCCTGCTGATGTCACTCTTTACCAAACTGCTATTGGCTGCCTCAATGATGTATGCAACACGAGGCTGGATATTCAGTTTGCAGTCTCACATGTCAGCAGATTTATGCATAGCCCAGGGTCTAAGCATTGGCAGGCTGTCAAGAGGATTTTCGGCTACCTTAGTGGCACTTTACATCTTGGCTTGTTTTATCCCAAGGGGGGATCATTGCCTCCAGACTTACATGCTTTTTCGGACTCAGATTGGGCTGGTTGTTTTGACACGTGAGTGTCCACAAGTGGTTTTTGTTTCGTGCTTGGCAATTCATGTATATCATGGTTGAGCAAGAAGCAACCTATTGTCGCGACTTCGAGTTGTGAGGCTGAGCACAGGGCAGTCTTCGCAGCTACGGTTGAGTGTGTATGGCTCAAACGCCTTATGGCTGATTTGGGTGTTGGACAGGACACTGCCAACACTATCTACACTGACAGTCAGAGCCCATTGGCAGTTGCGAGGAACCCAGTTTTTCATGCTCGCACAAAGCACATTGAGGTGCATTACCACTATGTCAGGGAGAGGCTCTCAGCAGGAGAGATCAGCTTGGCTTATGTGCCAGCACAGGACAACCTTCCAGATCTTTTCACAAAGGCATTGTCTCGTGAGAAGCTTGAAGCTTTCCGCAAAGCTTTGGGCTTACTCCCCTTTGTGGACTGATCCTGTCCTCAGGGCATGGCACTTCCCTTTACTAATGTGCTAGCTCTCGTTCACCACATCACTCCAAGGGGGATATGTTACCATATACATGTGGTAGTGATGTGTGTGAACACACTAGGACCGCCGGGGCATTTTTTCCCTCTTTAGGAGGTTTTTCCCCCCATGTATTGTATATACGCCCATCACTCTACGGCTATCTATCTTTCCATTGCACACTAAGTAATACACTCTCTATTGTGTGCCTTGAGCTTCCTTCTTCTTCTCCAAGTTGTGTGTGTTTCTCTGCAACCCTAATTCCAACATCATTACTGCAAAAGACTTTTATCCTAAAGTTCTTAGATATATATAGATATTTCCAAAATTAATCATCAAAAGTAAAAAAAATAGCAGAAAATCGATTCCGTGGATCTGGGGGGCTGTGTGGGGCAGTGATGAACTAGTCCATGCTAGATTTAGCAGCACGTGGCGCTAAGGGGAGGCTGGGGACTGGCTTGAGGTGCAAGAAACTGCCAGAATCAGCCCAGGAGCCCTAAAAACCTATAAATAGGCCCCCTCCCTTCACAAAAAAATTCAGACTCGAAGTCATGGCCATTTCTCTTTTACCTAGAGAGAACTCTACTCGAAAATCACTAGAGAGAAAAAACTCTAGTTGATTAATCCATGATAATTAGTTTAAACCCTTATAAATTAGAAAAATTATGCTATTTTACTTAAATCTTCTCAATTAATCCAATTAATTAAGAAGATTGAACTTACTTACACTCTAAATTACTCTCTTGATTCTCAATTCTCTATTGATTATTGAGATTAAGATTAGGGACATTAATCTAATTAATTAGTAAGCTATATTAGGATTGAAATTAATCATTTTAGTCATAAATTAATGGTAATTATAGTAATTAAACTTAGAATTGTTTAAGATAATTATCAGAGCTGTATTAAACTATCAAAATGCTAGAAAATTTATCTACTAATTTTTTGATTAATTTTTGTAATTAATTAAGCAGAAATTAGCTTTTTTTAATCAAAAAATTTGATGGAAAATCTATTTAATTCACTCAAAAATTCTTAAGTTAATTATCTTAGTTGGAAAATATTGCTAAAAATATAGGGTAAATTATTCATTAATAGATAATTAATTTAAGTATTTAATTGAGTTGAAATTAACTATTTTTAACCATAAATTAAATGGGGAAACTAGAAAAAAATATTAGATAATTATATGCTATTTATTAAAGTTAGCTTACATGTTAAACATGCCATGATAATTATCTTGAGGTTAGAAAAATAATATAGCTATTTATCTAGGTTAGATTAGACTAATTTTAACCATAAATTAAAGGGAGAAATTAGAAAAACATGTTAGATAATTATGTACTATTTATGAGAGTTAGTTTACATGTTACAAAAGCCATGATTATTAGCTTAGCCATAGAAAATTAATTTAGCTTATTATCTTAGTCAAAAAACCCTATTTTTAAAGCTAAATTAAAGTGGGAAATTAGTAAAATAAATTAGATAGCTTTGGGATATTTTTTAGGGTTATAACACATCATTAAAAAGCCATGATAATTAGCTTAGCCATAGAAAATTAATCGAGCTAATTATCTTAGTCACAAAACCCTGTTTTTTAGGGTAAGTTAAAGGGGGAAATTAGTAAATTTATGTAGATAATTACAGAGTAGCTATCAGAGATAGGAATCATGTTCAAAAAGTCATGATAATTAGAATATACATAGGAAATTATTTTATCTAATTAAATAGGCCTAAATTGTCTATTTTTTAGCAAAAAGTAAACGGGAGAACTAGTTAAAGTACTTAGATAATTATATAATAATTATCAGTGGTAAAAATTATAGCTAGAAAACCAAGATAAATAGGTCATACCCAGATAATTAGTTTAGCTAGATATTTTAGCTGATATTACCTGATTTTGTCTATAAATTGAGAAGGGAAATTTGTAAATCAATTTAGTTAACAAGATAATTACTAGAGTTATAATACATCAAAATCCACCTAGGGTTAATATCCAAAAATCAGGTAAGTAATTCACAAATTACTAAATCCAAATTAGGATATTTTGGAGTAGAAATTAAATAAGAAATCTAGTAAAATAGCTTCGATAATTATAAGATAATTATGGGAGAATAGTAACACTACTAGGAAGCTAAGGGAAAAATATCTCAACCAGATATTTATCAAAGATACTTATTTACTCCAAAAATCTCTATTTTTGGTGGATAAAAGGAATAAGAGAGATTATTCAATAAAATCTCTAATCGATTAAGTATCCTTTTATAAAAGCTACCACTATGGCTCCAAAAAGGACCCAAAGAAATCCTCTGTCCGATGAAGAAGATACAACCCACAAGAGGACTAGAGCATCGCATGACAATGAGGCTGGGCCTAGTCATTGGCCTACGGAGGAGAGTCTGCAGGCGCTAGTGCAGCAGCAGATGGTTGACCAGTCTCAGGTGCATTTTCATTTATTTACTTAAGTATCTAAATAGCTTAAAGTTCTTTTATAAATTAACACTGCATACGTAAGAACTAGGAAGGAATAATTGGCCGAAAACGGAAGGTAACTTCCAAAAAACCAACGAGCATTGTTTGTAAATAGGAAAGAAATGTTCGGGTTAAGACTGGTTGAACTAGGAAAGAAATGTTTGATCATACTTAAGACAATTTGTCTCAAGACACCTATGATTCCTTGTAATATTTTACTCTAGGTGTGAGTAATGATGGTGAATCAACCATGGATGAGTCGGTTTCCTCAGTGCACATGGCGTCTTTACCTCGTGCTTGTTTGTGCTTGTGGATATCACTTAAGGTATCATTTTTATCCTAGAGGAACCGCTCGGTTGTATGGCAACCGAGTAGCGTATGGGCGCCCAGATTTTTGGGTGATGACTTTTTTCACCGCGATTTTTATAAATAAGAAATGGGTGCCGTTTTTTCATCCCTGTATAGGTAATCTTGAGACAAGCCAGTATTGGTTAGAGTTACTCTAGATTGACAGTACCTTGTCTTAAGTCTAAAGATGTCTGTTTGCTAACAAAATGTTTTCAATACTGTTTTTAAGGGTTGTTTTAATGAAATCTTGTTATAAAAGATAAAAGGAATCATTATTTTAATTGTGATAAGAACGTGGTAGTAATTAAATAAAAAAGTATCATGTGCGAGTACGGGGTGGTAAGTGGGGATTGACTAAGGTTGTCAATCATGGATGGGTGGACCTGATTAGTTAGATAACTATCCATTCCCGCGCACAAAAATAAACGTCTAGAAACTTCTCCACTTGGAAGAGGAATCCACCCACGACTGTGTCCTCACATATGTTAGGGGGGAAAAAGCATTGGATAAGGAAACATTAATCCAAATGATAGAAGTTATAGGGCCAAAATAGTTTTAGAAATTCAAAAAGTTGTCCCGTTTCCACTGCGAGACAAGACTAGGTCTCCTTCTAGGGCTATCACCATTGTTAATGGTAAAGGTATATTCCCTTGATTCTTCTTGTTTAGAGACTCTAATTTTATTGGGCCTAGAGACCTGTCAAGGATCCCATCCTGCTTTTTGGTGTCGGCGGGTTTGGAGACCTGGTAAAGGTATATTCCCGTGATTCTTCTTGTTTAGAGACTCTAATTTTATTGGGCCTAGAGACCTGTCAAGGATCCCATCCTGCTTTTTGGTGTCGGCGGGTTTGGAGACCTGAGAGAGAGAGAGAGAGAGAGAGAGAGAGAGAGAGAGAGAGAGAGAGAGAGAGAGAGAGAGAGAGAGAGAGAGAGAGAGAGAGAGAGAGAGAGAGAGAGAGAGAGAGATGCAGCGATTGTGTTAGAAGACATACGGCCACTTGACAATTTTTATGCGGTCTATATCATGTTAGCTGAGGTCTGATATGAAAATCAGCCAGTCAAGACGGGCTACCACACTTTTGTCATTGTGTGGTGCATTCAAAGTTACAAATAGGGAGCAAAATGGGCTTGAGGGAGAAAGAGAATTAATTTGAGCATCGCTGCTAGTCCAATATGTAGCATTATGCAGTAAAATATGGAGTTGTGGACTGCTAACCGATTCTTGAGAAGACTAGGTTCTTCGTACTGGGCACGACTCTTTTCTCTGCCATGTCCGCCAAGCTTCACCCCTTGGTCGTCCACAAGACCAGGCAATAGGTCATGAGGGAAGTCAACATTAAAATCTCAAGCCTACGCTTAGGCTGCTCCAGGAGGGAGTAGGCTCTCTTTCAAAGGACTCGGCACAATATCTCTACTAGGGAACATCCTTTCCAGGGCACTCTACGTCGACACTGTTGAGGTGACAAGAACCATGCAGGCCGTGCGCGCTACTGGTCGTCACCTTGGGCTTTCTAAATCTACCACGGTCATAGCTACAAATGCAGGTGTCGGCCTTACCAGTTCCATGGCTTCTCAGCTCATTTGAGCCTCCGTACAGGTCATCAACCAGACCCTCATGCTGCAAAGTAACCCTAACTCTTTCACCCTGGCCCCTCCATTTGGAATCGCAGGAGTTTTGTTGACTGTGCATCTTTCGCTGCTTGCCATGATTTTAAATCATTTAAAAACTCCCCAGAACAGTCCGCGGCACCGCGGATTGTTTTTGGGAGTTTTTGGATCTGTTTCAGACGAGAGAGAGAGAGAGAGAGAGAGAGAGAGAGAGAGAGAGAGAGAGAGAGAGAGAGAGAGAGAGAGAGAGAGAGAGAGAGAGAGAGAGAGAGAGAGAGAGAGAGAGAGAGAGAGAGAGAGAGAGAGAGAGTCAGGTCAAGGACCCCAGCCATAAGCATGGAGGGAGACACAATCCCTTCATCGAGATAGAGATAGGGTGCCGATGCTGCATTTTATTTCCAACGTGGAAGGGCGCTATCAAAGCCATGTCCAAGACATATTTGCAACAAATTGGTCGACTTGATCCGTAGTACGATGGCAAAAGTTAGCACCAAATTCACGTTTTTGTGTAGCAAAATGGGGCACCAAAATTAGTAGACCCACCAAGGGGGAATTTAGAGTCATTGCTTCCAACAAGGCTTAAGAATCCGTTACAGGTCCTCTAACTAAGGAAGTACTCCTGTCGTGGTGTTCCTAATTTTGTGTATATTAGCCTAATCTATTGGGAACTTGGGAAGGAAAATTTGGTGGCTGATGCCTTGAGCAGGAAGAGTACGGTAGTAGCTGTCACAACCTCTACTACTTCTCTAATTGACCTTATTCGAGAAGGTATGACTAATGATCCGTATTACTTAAGAATCCAATACTTAATAAACCTAAATAATCGCACAGAGAAGCAGGAAAGGCAAATCAAAGGCTTTCATGTTGAAGATGATGACCTTTACTTTGGTAATCGTCTTTGTATTCCAAATCAAGCTGAAATCAAACTTCAGATATTGCAAGAAGCTCATGATATACCTATAGCAGGACATCCAGGATACATTAAGACTTACTATACTGCCCCTCTACTGTAAGAAAGAGTTTTTTTTTTGCCAGGACTAAAGCGCGATGTGTTGAACTATGTTACAAGATGTTTAACATGTCAACATATTAAAGCTGAATGAATTCGATGTCCCGGTAAGCTTCAACCTATTGATGCTCCACGAATGAAGTGGGAATGCATATCTATGGATTTTATTACAGGACTTCCTACATATCTGGGATATGATTCTATTTTTGTGGTTGTTGATATGCTTACAAAAATGACCCATTTATTTCCAGTCAAGACAACATTTACGGCTAAGGACATAGCTCAAGTCTTCATGAAAGACGTTTTTATGTATCATGGTCTACCTTGAAGGATAATATCTAATCGTGATGCGAAGTTCACCTCTAATTTTTGGAAAGCGTTATTCCTACAGGGACCCATTTAGCTTTTAGTACTGCTTATCATCCTCAAACTGATGGGTAGACAGAGAGAACAAATCAAATCATTGAAGACATGTTGAGAGCTTATTGTATGCATGAACAGAGTAAACGGACCATGTATTTGTATTTGATTGAATTTGCGTATAACTCATCATTCCAACGCTCAATTGGAATGTCTCCTTTTTAAACATTGTATGGACAAGAGTGTCTTACTCCACTCAAATGGAGAGACCCTCTCATACGAGTACAAGCATCCAAAGAAATGTTGGATAAAATGCAACTACAAACCGATCTTATACGGCAAGATATTAAGACTGCTCAAGATAGACAGAAGAGTTACGCTGACCCAAAACGATCTACCAGACTTTTTGAAGAAGGCGATATGGTATTCTTGCTCGAGTAAAACCCAAACGTAGTTCTTTATCAATGGGTGAGTGTAAGAAGTTAAGTGCAAGATATTGTGGACCTTTTGTAATCACAGAACGAATTAATGACCAAGCTTACAGACTTTTTTTACCACCACACATAAAGGTACATGATGTTTTTCACGTCAGCGTACTCAAGAGGTATGTACCTGATCCACAACATATTCTTGATGACTCTCTATTATCTGCATTCACCGACGGAACTTTTGAAGTATATCCCGGAGAGATACTTCAAAGCAGAATCAAGCCTCTACGTAATCGGACCATTATTGAACACCTTGTTAAATGGTCAACGTATCCTCAGGAAGATGCCACTTGGGAACGTGACGATGTAATGAGACTAAATTATCGTGACTTCATGTCGAGGTGAGGACACCTCGAAATTTTCAAGTGTGGGAGGATGTAAGATCCCCAATTTTTGGGTCTCTTTTAAAAATAAGAAAAATAACTTTCAATATCTATTTCGTCGAATTTTTGTGAAGACAATTATGTCGGGATGTTACGGTGTGGCGTAGTTAGCTACAATTTTCATTAGTTGGTTAGATACTGTTTGGATGGTCAAATTTAATGTAAAAATTGAATGGTAAGTGGGAGAGTTGACCACCAAAAAGCAAAGGCTTGTTTTTAGGAAAGAAAGAGTCTTTCTTTTAAAAAAGGGAGGAGAAGCTTAGTTTAGGACTCTTTTCTTGGGAGCCAAAGCTTCTTTTTAGAGTCTCTAGATCGCACGTCGAAATCCGTGTCCTCAAAAAAAATAAAAAGCTATGAACGTGCGCGAACTTGTCTCTCCTTGCCTCACTCTATTCTTAGCTAGTGTTTTTGACCCTTAGAGCCTATATAAAGACCTCTCTTCTTTCACTTTGAGGAGGATAGATACACTCTCAAACGCGGAAGCTCTCTCGCTTTGACGTCAGAATTACTATCTATTATACGGAGTGGTGCAAGCTCTTCATCACCATCTCCATAAACTCTTCTCTCTCGTGAAGAAGAAGAAGAAGGATACTCTCCCTCTAATTGCTTATTATCTTCTCTCTTGTTTCATGGTGTACGGACTCTCCGGAAGTTTTCATTGCGGATACCTCTACGTAGCTCTCATCATCGATCTCTTGCGGCAAAGCAAGAAGCCTTTCGACAACCCCAAATCAATCCAAAAGCATGGTGAGAGACCATAAACTTCATAGTCATCATCTCTTTCTCTCTATGTCGTTTTTTCTACGTAGTCACCCTCTCGGTGATTTTCTTTGGTATACGAGTGTATGTATGGATTAACCAAGTACATACGAGGTTGCCTCATGATTGTTTCATCATGTTTTACACATTGATTTATGCACATGATGTGTTATAATCACGCACCTGCATAAAGAAGCGCTTTTCGTTTCACGTCAAAGAAGCGGTAGGAATACTGTTTTGGTCATAAATCACAAAGTGTTATGAATCAGTCCGAACCCTTTATACCATAGATAAAACACATCATTTAGAACATTTTCTCTCTTATGTGTCATGTGAAAAACACGCACGAGTTAAGAGATATGGTCAAAAAACAGATTGTTGCAAACTACACAACTAAAATTTTCGACTCCAGGCTCCTTGGAGAACTACTATATAGATTCACCGGTGGGCAAACCCACTTAACCAATTAAAAAGCTTGATAAAACTTGATGATAAATGAATGTAGGTCTCCGTTATCATTTCGGTAATGTGAGTTATTAATCACTCTATTATCATTTTTACCTAACCGCGTAGGAGTGCTATCAAAGGGGGATACCATATGACGTCGTGAGTTGACCGAGCCGTTTTGATATGTTCTATGATTTGTTTTGGTGATTTGATTTTAATTATTAGATGGCCCTAAACTTACATGAAAGTATATGGTTAAACATTCCGAACCGCATAGGCAGACATGAATAAAGTGACTTCATTGGAGGTTACTGTTTGTTGTGTGAGTATCATATGCTCAAAGTGACATGATGGAGTGATAGTCTACATTATAGAGCTGAACTTGATGCATTGGTTTGAGGTCAAACACTTTCATTTGCATGTTTTGCATGCTCCCAAAAATGTCAAAAAAGTTGTTTTTGCATATGTGTGAAGTTATGGTTTATGGTTGACTTAAAGGTCGGAGTTGTGTTGCATCATGATTATGGTGTTGGAATGTTATCATATGATTTATGGGAACTCATGGATTGATGTGGATGCCTCATATGCATGGTTATGATTGCTTTCCACCTTTCTAGGTTAAAACTAGCTCTACGTGCTAGAGTGGTGAAGTGCGGATGTTATGCATCAACATTGCATGGTTGGATGTTGTAAAAATTGGATTTTTATATCATGATTAGTCGCTGGTCGGACTCTTTTTATGCATGAAAGAATCACATCTTAAAGGTCACATGTGTGTAGACTCCGATTGA
The DNA here is from genome assembly GCF_014529385.1 of Adiantum capillus-veneris. Lineage (NCBI taxonomy): Eukaryota > Viridiplantae > Streptophyta > Polypodiopsida > Polypodiales > Pteridaceae > Adiantum > Adiantum capillus-veneris. The sequence goes on from NC_140935.1 coordinate 146,442,650, forward strand.
TTGTAGGGGATATGTCAAACTCCAAGTGTGGGAGTTGGTTCAGTGTGATTATGATTTTTGGTTAAGGATTGAGATTACCTCATGGATTATGGCTTATGGTTTATGGATTTTGGATTGGGTCATGAAGTGATCAAGATGGTTTATGGTAGACGTGTAAGGGTAGAGACCCTGTACAGTCTAACTGTTTGGAAAAGGAATTATTTGTGCATCTGGGAAGTGTTATTGTGATTGGACTCATGTGTTATGTTCCTCATGGCAACATCGCTACAAGACTAGGATCACCTACATCGCTTAGCCTTAGACTAAAGGGTCGCTGACCTGGGGCTTTGCTGGATTAGGGGTGTTGCCTAGGTCTTCTTCTTTTTTAGGCTCATCTACACGGTTAGTGCGTCGGGGGTTGAATGACCTACACGGCTAACGCATCGGGGATCTTGCCTTGGCTTGGCCTAAACACCCGATGCAGGGCATCGAAGAGGCGTGGCACCTAAACTGGTATGGTTGGTGTTGATACCCTACCACCTGCTAGTATTTGGGATCCTTTCAGAGCTCGGGTTCATGAAGGGTGTCATAAAATCTAATATCTAACCAACCCAAATGATTTTCTCATATTAAATTGATCACTTAATGTGGGAGAATAAACGGGAACAAGCGTTAAGATATAGATATGTGCTTATAGATCTATCTCAACACGGGGCCAATGGTAAAGGGGCCCAAATGAGAGATGGTCTATCAAAGAGAAAGGCTAACCAATGGAGCATAAGACCTTAGGGTTAGCTTCATTGAAGACCTCCAATAATGTGTGTAAAAGTCCTTTGACCTTAGGTAAGCTAGGGCTGAGCTTGAGGCGGGAACCCGGCCCAAGCTTGAGGTGCTTGTCGTGCTTGTCATGCTTGAGGTGCTTGATTAAGGTGCTTGAGGTGCTTGACCTACTACATGCTTGAGGTGCTTGACTTGCTACTTGATTAAGGTGCTCGAGGTGCTTTGACATGCTTGCCTGTGCATTGTCATGCTTGATGACTAAGGTGCTTGAGCACCAAAAGTCAAAAGATCCCTACAAGATGGGGGGCGAGCCCTTTTCCTAGGGGCTAGAGAGAGAACACACACTCACACACACAAGGAAGGCCCAAGCTTGAAGAGGAAACAAGGACACATGTCAGGCCCCTCCCTACCTATGTTACCTTCATGAGATGCCTGAAACCTATTGGTTGGCCACCCAAGGGGTCCAATAGTAATTTAGGAGATTTAGTTAATTGATTTAGCATTTATCTAGCTCTCTCTCTCAAAAGGGAAAGGGGGACGCTTGTCTCAAGGCTACCCCTACTACTTGTAATGCCTCCTGCTTATGATTGGCCAGGCCTGGAGGGATCCAATGCGCTTCAAGCATGAGCTACAAGGGGGGGTCAACCCAAGCTAGCTAAGGGGTTGCTTAGGGGGTATACTCACCCACACACACTCACAAACACTCTCATTGTGTGCTATCCAAAGTGCAAGAGCTCCCTCTCCTTCTCCAATCAAGTAGAGGTTGAGAGCCTACACCAACACTCTTGGATATGGAGTGCAAATCCAACCAAGAGCCATGCTTCAATGCTTAAGCTTGCCATATCCTTCTTCTTCATTACTATGCTATTATGTATGCTAGCAACAAGAGTATGATAAGTGAGGAACTAATTCTTTCTCCTACGAAATGTTTCTTCTTCCTCTTCCCTACCCTCATTCCCTGCTAGCTCTCTCCACCTTCGAAGGTGTTTGAGGTCTTGGGACTGAGGCTTGGGATAGTTAAAGCTTTCTTCAAGTTTATGCTATGTTTGTGATGCATGAAGCTTTCCATCTTCATTGCATCACCTAGGTCACAAGGAACACAAAGATTGTATTGTAACAAGTCTCTCTTAATGGGAGAAATCATAATACAAATGCCTATTGGAGGGGGGACCGGCTCCACATAAATCCGGTCCTCAACTATTGTCATGTTCTCTAAATTCTCTCTCTTGCAAAAGTATTGTTCATGCCAAGTTAACTAATTGCTATGATTATGTTGCTATCTTCAATTATGTTCACCCGTTATGCTCACTAGGTTATTTCTCAAAAGTACTCTCATTAATATCCGCTACTCTCAAGTTAAATAGGCCAATTCCATTACATTGGTATCAGAGCATTTGGTTTCTCTTTTCTTGCTTAAGAAGAGAGGTCCTTAAGTAGCCTATAAATGGTTGATGTTGTTAATTATATTAGGGTAAGTGGAACTGGGATCTATTATCGGTTTTTTTGAGCCCACTCTGTGGGGGATGGTGCACACCTTGGGAGCTTTGGACTTAATAATGGAGTCTTTTTAGACTTGCCTACGGCTTTACCATTATTGAGCCATAATAAGTCCGAAAGGAGCTAGCCCTTGGCAACTCTGCTATGTTAGACCTACTCCTCTACTCTCTATAATTAACCACTTTCAGACGTGGGTGTAGATACTTAAGAGCCGATTTTCAAAGGCTAAGCGGAGTGGCAACTAAGGTTTTGAATTGCCAAAGCATACACTAAGTACCTACATAAATTTTGTTAACATGGCTGACAATAATCAAGAGAGTAGAATGAACATTGATAGCTTTGATTTTGCACATGAAGGTGCTAATGATGATGCTCCCATGTTTGTGAATTATCTCGTCACTAGGTTGCAGCAAGCTATGGGCAAACATGCTTTGCAAGCCGAAGTTACTCAACAACTTCGTGCTTATGGAATTTCCCTTCCTCTCCAAGAGGAGAGAGAGCTTAGGCGGCCTCTTGAAGAGACCCCCAAAGGAAGACTCTCTCCCATTCGAGAGGAGGAATCCAAAGAGCAAGAAAGCAATGAAAGTATAAGTTCCTCTGAAGATATGGCTCCACGAAGACGGCGGTCTAGACGATCGCCTACTCCTCCCAAGAGGAAAAGATCAACTCATAGTCCTTCTCCTCATCACTCTGAAAGTCAAGAGAGGAAACAAAGGAAGAAAAGGGCTAGGAAGAGGCCACCCTCTTCTCCTTCTTCTTCACCTTCCTCCTCTTCGGACGAAAGTTATGGCTATTCTCCTAGAGAATACAAGAGGGGAGGACATCACAAATCATTTCCTGCATGGCGAAGGTCACATGAAGCCCCAAAGACATGGAAAACTCTACGAGTTTCCATCATGAAGCAATTCCTTGCAAGCGATGCAAAGGACAAAGTGCTTACCGAATGGCGCAGCTTAAAGCTCCTCTCCCATGAGTCTATCCACAAATATGTAGACAAGTTTTGGGATTTACATCTCAAGGCTACTGTCTTTCAAAAGATAGAATTTGCCGAGCAAAGGCAACAATTCTGTGAGAGATTACCTGAAGAGATGGCCGAATACATCAACTCTCAACGGCCTGCTACTATTACCGAAGTAATCCATCACACCATGGTTGCTTCACACATCAATTTCCATCAAGGGGCTAGACGTAATGTCAAGCCCATGGAAAACAAAGACAAAAATGATGCAAAGGGGAAAACCAATGCTCAAAATAATTCCCAAGTCACTTCCAACAACAACAACCACAACAACAATCGGTCCAAGGAGAAGGGAGTTTACAAAGGTAAAAACAAACTCTCTCCTGAAGAGCTTGAAGCTTTTCGCAAAGACCATAAGTGCTTCAAGTGCGGGGAGCAAGGACATGGCTATCGTTCTTGCCCCAAGAAGAATAATCACAATGAGACTCCTGGGGCTTCCACCATGGAAGCTCCAAAAGAGGATGCTCATTACAAAGGATCATCACTTTCCTATGCTTGGGGAAAGGTAAGAGAGCATGATGCCTTCATCTTGTTTAACCCTGGCTCTACTCTCAACTTCATATCAATAGCGTTGGCCACCAAGTTGGGCATTCAAGCTTTTGAGATGGGAGATATAGTTGTGGCTGATGCAGCTTTCAAGGGACAACAAGCCTCCGTTACTCCCTTGATTGGGAAGTTGAGGCTTCATGTCCAAAGCTATGTCGACAAAGAATACTTCTTCATCTCTCCTCTCCAACATGAGGATGTTATCCTAGGGGCACCATGGTTTGATCGCATGGCTACCAACATGAAGTTCCCTGAAAGGAGAATCTACTTCACCTACAGGGGAAAGAACATGTATATAGATGCTAGTGAGCATGGTCGCACTATTCCACTTGTAAATCCTCTTGCTTTTGATAAGTCAATGAAGATCTCAGTTTCTGCGTACATGATTTTTGTCAAAGAGTCTCTAAAAGATACTAATGTTTCATCAAATGTAAATAATGGGAATCAAGAAGAGTTAGACTTGTCTAATTTTCTAAAAGGATTCCAAGATGTGTTCATCGATGATATCCCTATGGACTTACCTCCAAAACGAGGGGATGATGACCATCGTATTGAGCTCCTTCCTGGAAGCTCACCACCTAACAAGACTCCTTATCGAGTCTCACAAGCTCAACAAGAGGAGATCATGAGGCAAGTACAAGAGCTGGTAGACAAAGGGATGGTGAGGCCTAGTTCCTCTCCCTTTTGTTCTCCAGTCCTTTTAGTGCAAAAGAAAGATGGTACATACCGTATGTGTGTGGACTATCGAGCACTAAAACATATCACTATCAAAAACAGATTTCCCGTACCTCGGGTAGAAGATCTGTTTGATAAGCTACAAGGCTCTACCTACTTCAGTAGGATTGACCTTAAGAGTGGCTATCATCAAATAAGGATAGTGGATGAAGATATCTTAAAGGCCGCGTTTTGCACAACATTTGGTCTTTATGAATATCTAGTCATGCCTTTTGGCTTGACTAATGCACCAGCTATGTTCAATCGTTTGATGGAGAAAATTTTTAGACCATATCGCAAATTCATTCGAGTGTTCTTTGATGATATCATCATCTACTCCAAGTCTTTGGAGGAACATAAGCAACATCTCCAAGTGAATTTTCAAGCATTGAGGGAGAACAAGCTTTATCTCAACCAAAAGAAAAGCGAATTCTTCCTTCAAGAGATTCAATACCTAGGTCATATTATCTCTAAAGATGGTATCCAAATGGATCCATCAAAGTTAGAGGTAATAAAAGCATGGCCTAACCCAAGAAATCTACATGAGCTAAGAAGCTTTGTTGGTATGTGTGCATACTATAGACGCTTCATAGCAAAATTCTCTCAAGTAGCAAGACCACAACACGACTTAACTAAGAAGAACGTTAAGTTTGTATGGACTGCTAAGGAGCAAAATGATTTTGAAAATCTCAAAGAGAAGCTTACTTCCCGACCAGTCCTCGTGCTTCCGGATCTCTCAAAGCCATTTGAGGTCCAATGTGATGCTTGTGGTAATTGCCTTGGAGCAGTTTTGCTTCAAGAAGGGCATGCCATAGCATATGAGAGCCGAAGGCTCAATATTGATGAACGAGTCTTGGGCATTTATGAGAAAGAGCTTTTAGCTTTTCTAGATGCCCTAGACACATGGAAGCACTACCTATTGGGGACTCCATTTATCCTACGAACCGACCCCCAAAGTCTCAAGTATTTCATGACGCAAACCAAGCTTTCCGACAAACAAATGAGGTGGGCAAATTTTCTTTCGCAATTTAATTTCCATATTGCTCACATAGCTGGTAGGCACAATCAAGTTGCCGATGCACTTTCACGACGACCAAAAGTTAATGCGGTGTCTATAGCTACTCACAATGATCTATCCTCTATGATAGATGAGTATGCTACTGACCTTGACTTTAGAGACATAATGTCAGCCCTTGCTTTGGGGAAGAAAGAGGAACCATTCACCTTGCAGGATGGTTATCTTCTCCACGGCAATAGGCTATGTGTTACCCATTCCCTTCGTGAGAAAGTTATGTATGAATACCATGCTCCTCCATATGCGGGGCATAGAGGTATTCAACCTACTCTCCGAGGAGTAGAGATGTACTTCTATTGGCCTACCATTAAAGTGGACATACAAGAGTATGTATCAAAATGTGTAGTATGCCAAAAGACCAAGTATGATAGAGGAAAGAAACCTGGATTACTCCAACCATTGCCTATTCCAAATTCACCATGGGAGAGTATATCCATGGATTTCATCTTTGGATTACCCAAGTCTATCCATGGGAATACAGGAATATGGATAATAGTCGACAGGTTTAGCAAGCAAGCACATTTTATTTCTGTCAAAAAGACTATTAAGGCACATCAAATGGCAACTCTCTTCATATCTCAGATTTTCAAGCACCATGGATTACCCACATCCATCGTGTGAGATAGAGATCCTAGAATGACTAGTAATTTCTGGAAAGGTCTCTTTGAAAATCTAGGAACAAGATTGAATTTCTCTTTGGCCTATCACCCACAAACGGATGGCCAAAGTGAGATAGCCAATCTTACGATACTCGATCTACTCAAGATGTATGTTACCGAAGTAGATCAACACTCACAATGGGAAAAGTACTTACCTCTTGTAGAGTATGCTTACAATAATACTGTACATACTTCTACGGGAAAATCACCTTTTGAGATCATTGAGGGAAGACCTAAAAGTCCCTTGCTACTCAAAGTACATGGGAAGATCTTCGCCGCCGATGAGTATAGCCGTGACCTACAAGAATCTTTTGAAAAGATTAGGGAGGCTATATCCATCTCTCAACAAAGGCAAAAAGCTACTGCTGATCAGCACAGAAGAGCCTTAATGTTCAAAGAAAATGATTGGGTCTTACTCAAGTTTCCTAAGGCTCGATTAAGGCAAACGACGGGCAAAAATCCTACGGGCCATCAAAAGTATTATGCTAAATTAGCAAAAAGATACTATGGTCCTTTCCAAATCTTGAAGCCCATCAATGAGACAGCTTATCAACTCAAGTTGCCCAACCATTGGCTCATACACAATGCCTTTCATGTAAGCCTACTTAAGCCCTACAAAGGAGAGCCACCCACTGAACCAATTACTGAAGACCCTCCCGAAGTTGAAGACCAAGAAGAGGTGCTACAACCTGAAGCTGTCCTTTGGCATGAAGACAAGGTACTACGACATGGTAAGATTATCCGACGGTATCTTATTAAGTTCAAAAATTATCCTTTTGAAGATGCTAGATGGATGCAAGGAGTACAGCTTAAGGATATTATGAACCTTGTCAATGCTTACAATGCTACATTAGAGTAAGCAAATGTACAAATTTCTTTTAAATGACTCATGTTTTTGTCTTATAAGACTAGTCCTCTTTTTAATTGTGCACAAATTTAACTAGTATGCATGCTTAGAATCATGCTTGTGATGACGACGTCTCTCAAACACCAAGTAGAATTTGTCACTCTACTTTGGGAGAGTGAAATGGACTAAAGAGCAGACATGCTTGTGACAGCTATGTCTCCCAAGCACCAAATGGATTAGTCATCCATCTTGGAAAGATGTCGTAGGGTAAAAAGGAATCCTCTACCCGCTAAGTACGATTGACTAATGACCAAGGCTTTATCTCTTCTACCTCATAGTCGACGACGACTATGATTTCAAGAGAGAGGTAATGTCATAAAATCTAATATCTAACCAACTCAAATGATTTTCTCATATTAAATTGATCACTTAATGTGGGAGAATAAACGGGAACAAGTGTTAAGATATAGATATCTGCTTATAGATCTATCTCAACACGGGGCCAATGGTAAAGGGGCCCAAATGAGAGATGGTCTATCAAAGAGCAAGGCTAACCAATGGAGCATAAGACCTTAGGGTTAGATGTGTAAAAGTCCTTTGACCTTAGGTAAGCTAGGGCTGAGCTTGAGGCGGGAACCCGCCCCAAGCTTGAGGTGCTTGTCGTGCTTGAGGTTCTTGTCATGCTTGAGGTGCTTGATTAAGGTGCTTGAGGTGCTTGACCTACTACATGCTTGAGGTGCTTGACTTGCTACTTGATTAAGGTGCTCGAGGTGCTTTGACATGCTTGCCTGAGATGCTTGTGGGAACACCCCTAGTTCAAGTGCATTGTCATGCTTGATGACTAAGGTGCTTGAGCACCAAAAGTCAAAAGATCCCTACAAGAGGGGGGGCGAGCCCTTTTCCTAGGGTCTAGAGAGAGAACACACACTCACACACACAAGGAAGGCCCAAGCTTGAAGAGGCAACAAGGACACATGTCAGGCCCCTCCCTACCTATGTTACCTTCATGAGATGCCTGAAACCTATTGGTTGGCCACCCAAGGGGTCCAATAGTAATTTAGGAGATTTAATTAATTGATTTAGCATTTATCTAGCTCTCTCTCTCAAAAGGGAAAGGGGGACACTTTGTCTCAAGGCTACCCCTACTGCTTGTAATGCCTCCTGCTTATGATTGGCCAGGCCTGGAGGGATCCAGTGAGCTTCAAGCATGAGCTACAAGGGGGGGTCGACCCAAGCTAGCTAAGGGGTTTCTTACGGGGTATAGTCACCCACACACACTCACAAACACTCTCATTGTGTGCTATCCAAAGTGCAAGAGCTCCCTCTCCTTCTCCAAGCAAGTAGAGGTTGAGAGCCTACACTAACACTCTTGGCTATGGAGTGCAAATCCAACCAAGAGCCATGCTTCAATGCTTAAGCTTGTCATCTCCTTCTTCTTCATTACTATGCTATTATGTATGCTAGCAACAAGAGTATGATAAGTGAGGAACTAATTCTTTCTACTACGAAATGTTTCTTCTTCCTCTTCCCTACCCTCATTCCCTGCTAGCTCTCTCCACCTTCGAAGGTGTTTGAGGTCTTGGGACTGAGGCTTGGGATAGTTAAAGCTTTCTTCAAGTTTATGCTATGTTTGTGATGCACGAAGCTTTCCATCTTCATTGCATCACCTAGGTCACAAGGAACACAAAGACTGTATTGTAACAAGTCTCTCTTAATGGGAGAAATCATAATACAAATGAGAGATGGTCTATCAAAGAGCAAGGCTAACAAATGGAGCATAAGACCTTAGGGTTAGCTTCATTGAAGACCTCCTATAATGTGTGTAAAAGGCCTTTGACCTTAGGTAAGCTAGGGCTGAGCTTGAGGTGCGGGAACCCGACCCAGCTCGAGGTGTTTGTCCTGCTTGTCATGCTTGATGACTAAGGTGCCTGAGGTGCTTGATGATTGAGGTGCTTGAGATGCTTGAGGTGCTTAATTATTGAGATGCTTGAGGTGCTTGACATGCTTTAGATGCTAGGGTTGCACTTGAGGTGAGAACCCACCCCAAGCTTAAAGTGCTTATGAGCCAAGCTTGTGGTGGGAACTGGGCCTATGCATGAGGGGTTGAGGTGTCAAAAATTCAAAGATTCAATCCCAAGGAGGGGGCAAGCCCTACATGAGGGGGGATGAGAGAGAACACCCACACACTCACACAAGGCATGCATGGTACAAAGAAAGCAAAAGGGACACTTGTCAAGTTCCTCCTCATGTTGCCCTCATGGTGTGCATGAAGCCTATTGGTTGGCCACCCAAGGGGTCCAATAATAATTTAGGAGATTTAATTAATTGATTTAGCATTTATCTAGCCCTCTCTCTCAAAGGAGAAAGGGGGACACTTGTCTCAAGGCTACCCTTGCTTCTTGTAATGCCTCCTGCTTGTGATTGGCTAGGCCTGGAGGGGTCCAATGAGCTTCAAGCATGAGCTACAAGGGGGGGTCGACCCAAGCTAGCTAGGGGGTTGCTTAGGGGGTATACTCACCCACACACACTCACAAACACTCTCATTGTGTGCTATGCAAAGTGCAAGAGCTCCCTCTCCTTATCCAAGCAAGTAGAGGTTGAGAGCCTACACCAACACTCTTGGATATGGAATGCAAATCCAACCAAGAGCCATGCTTCAATGCTTAAGCTTTCCATCTCCTTCTTCTTCTTCATTACTATGCTATTATGTATGCTAGCAACAAGAGTTATGATAAGTGAGGAACTAATTCTTTCTCCTATGAAATGTTTCTTCTTCCTCTTCCCTACGCTCATTCCCTGCTAGCTCTCTCCACCTTCGAAGGTGTTTGAGGTCTTGGGACTGAGGCTTGGGATAGTAAAACCTTTCTTCAAGTTTATGTTATGTTTGTGATGCATGAAGCTTTCCATCTTCATTGCATCACCTAGGTCACAAGGAACACAAGATTGTATTGTAACAAGTCTCTCTTAATGGGAGAAATTATAATACAAATGCCTATTGGAGGGGGGACCGGCTCCACATAAATCCGGTCCTCAACTGTTGTCATGTTCTCTAAATTCTCTCTCTTGCAAAAGTATTGTTCATGCCAAGTTAACTAATTGCTATGATTATGTTGCTATCTTCAATTATGTTCACCCGTTATGCTCACAAAGTTATTTCTCAAAAGTACTCTCATTAATTTCCGCTACTCTCAAGTTAAATAGGCCAATTCCATTACAGAGGGGGGCAAAGCGGCCTCACCTATGTATGGCTCAGGTAGGATGGAGGTGTTCTGGCTCGCTCCCGGCGAAGTGAAATTCTCTTTGCCCATAGTAGAGCGGAAGTGGATGGGTGGACCGGTCGATCCCTACACAGGGTCCGGTGCTATGCTAGTTATTTTGTCATAAATTTTCTGATGTTATGGTACACCCAGATTTTGTCATTGCATTAATACATGGTTGCCTGTTCCATTTAGATGGGCATTTAAAGATTCTCTGTTGTCAATTTCTAATGTCTCTGTGCACTCTATTTCACCCTCCACTATATTCTCTCTCTCCCTCTTCCCGCAATGCAGTGTACACATATATTCACCCTCCACAATGTTATATTTTTTCTCGAGTACACTTTCATTCACAACACCCATTCACGGGTAGCACTAGTCGTTAGGCACCTTTTGATGTAGTCCGGCTCATGGCCTAAACTCCATGCTTGGTCGGGCGCTAAGAACTCCTCCCCTATACAAATGCTTCCACAACTCTGATGTATATTGAAAATTGTATAAAGGTGTAAATTGTATATTCTATGCATAGACCCTTGGGTATCTCTCAACACTAAAGAGGGAGAATTCGATTTGGGTCTTTTTCACTAGCTACACGCTCATTGGATGCTTTTGGGGCTAGCCAATGGTTGGCCTTGGTCCATTCAGGAAACAAGGGTAGCCTTGTGACAAGTGTCCTTCTTACCCCTATTTTCCAAGCTTCAAACATTTTAATAAAGGAGCTAAATTCTCATTGGACCTCTTGGTCAATTGGCCAATAGGAATTAAGATAGCCCATGGGCTACTTAATTCTCATTGGACCCCTTGGTAGACCGTCCATCGATAGAAATTTAGGAATTCCTAGCAATTAACTAGAATTCAAAATGCCTTTCCTAATAAAATATATGCTCAATTTAATTATATAAATGCTTATTGGACCTTTAAGGTGGCTAGCCAATAGGATTTAAGCACATTTAGGAGGCAACTAGGCTAGGAGCCTGACATGTGTCTTCATAGCCCCTTTAATGGGAGAAGTCTTTGTAAGAGGTGTGGACCTTCTCTCTATTCCCCTACTTCTTGGGCTCACCCCCTCCTTTGTAGCATCCCTTGTTGACTTGAAGCACCTCAAGCACCTTAGTCACATGCATAGGTTCCCACCTTAAATAATGACAATTTGAACTTAATGTCCTAGACCTTAGGGCTTATAACACTAACCCTTGGAGGTTTTAATGAAGCTAACCCTAAAGTCTTAATGATTTATTAAGTGCAGCTTGCTCCTTTATGGACCCTTTAACGAGATGGAGTCATCTCTCCCTTTGGTCCCATGATGAGGTAAGCCTAAAGCACTTACTGTACCTAGCTCTTTGATAGACTATCTCCCTTTTGGCCCCATGATAGAGAAGCCATCATCTCCCATTTAGGCCCTTAGTTGAGATAGGTCTAAAAGCACATATCTATATTCTAGCTCTTGTTGCCATTTTATCTCCCCATATTAAATGATCAGTTTAACATGAGAAAATCATTAGCAAAGCTAGATATTAGATTTTATGACAAAGGGGCTTGCCGAGAAGAAGAAGATAGGTCCTTAATAGAAATATAGTGTACTTGCAAAAATGTTCGGGTATATTTTGGGTCACAATGTGGGCAATTCCAAAGAGCGAGCAAGATTTTCCGAGCAAATACAAAATCAAGCAAACTAATCCATGTAAAGCTCAAGGAGCTTATGTAGCCCTGTCACCTCTAATAGCATTTTGGACTTGATTAAACATCAGAGTCTCTCTGAGAAGTCCTAAGAACACCCATATAGAAGCCATCTAAATGAAGTTTAAGTAAGAAGGAATGCACAAATCAACATGTTAGCACAACCAAATAAATGTCCACTATAGAAATCTCACTCAATTCTACAAACAGGGTCCACACTATGTAGTATTTTTTTGATCAACTCTCCATATTCTAGATGATGCCTCTAGTGATCTTAAGTGCTAGTGAATTATGGTTAGGAATGCAAACACAATTGGAAGAAACATGTAAGTTTCCAACAAAGGGAACAAAAGAATGCTATCTTGGAACTAGGATGACACTTCATTCTCTCTCTCTCTCTCTCTCTCTCTCTCTCTCTCTCTCTCTCTCTCTCTCTCTCTCTCTCTCTCTCTCTCTCTCTCTCTCTCTCTCTCTCTCTCTCTCTCTCTCTCTCTCTCTCTCAGCTAAATATCAGGAGCACATGGATACAACCGACATAGGAGTTGGGCATGAAGATGGCTTTCTACAAAGAGCATCTTCTCCAACTCACAGAGGACGGCTTTGTAACTAGGTCTACATACATGGATACATACTTATTTCATGGGATAAGATGCACTATTGGACAGATACACACATCCTCACATCAGCTCCAGATCGAGACTGGCCGATTTCGAGGGGTGCCGGCAGGAGCCAGGATACGTCACCTATGTAACTTAGAGCCAGAGAAAGAGCTGCACTACACATGTCAATGTCCGACATACTATGAGATACGTGGCCACTTCCATTGCCTGTTCAGAGAAGGGTTCGGATCTTTTTCTAGAGTCATGAGATACAAGGATCAAAGGTGTCTTGGATTGTTCCTAGTAGAGCTACATAGACTTAGGGAGAGCTTGCTGAGGACATCAGGGGAAAGACAGCCTCAAAGACGAAGCACAAATTTCTTTACACTAGCCAGAGGAGAGCCAATGGAGTAGTCATTATAACAAATCTCAGAGCCTACTCATATTAGAGGTACATTGCTTGATAGAGCCACTGAGCTTGGCAGATCCAGGCATCTATGACCTCAGGGGGTCTCCCACTACCGACGAAGGCTGCAATAGAAGATATAGATCACTCTAGCTTGATATGCAAGACGCCCAACTAGAGTACTGACCATGGAGGAGGTCAATAAGATCCGACAATTTCTGATGAGAGATTTCATATGAGCCCACTCTCTCTCACTTGAATGCACTCCCCATTGCCACTCTCATTATGTCTTGGGAAGCACACAAGTATTCTCTCTCTCAAGCATTGTGAAGAGAAGAGCCTACACCAACAACTCTTGGCTATGGATGCAAATCCAACCAAGATCCAAGCTCAAAATCATGCTAACATCTTCTCCATCTCTATTATGTAAGTTAATCTATGATACTATGAGTGATGATATGCAAGGGTATTAATGCTTTCTCGTAGAAATACTTCACCTTCTCTACTCTTCCTCAATCCCTCCTAGCTCTCCTCACCTTCAAAGGTGTTTGAGGTCTTGGGATAGAGGCTTGGGATATTTTAAGTTCATTTCAAGTTTTCAAAGTGTTATTAGTGCAAAATCTTGGTGTATGAAGCTTCCATCTTCATAGCACCAAAGAAGGTCTCAACAAACACAATATTTGTATTGTACCAAGTCTCCCTTGATGGGAGAATCTATAATATACAAGCTTTTGGAGGGGGGACCGGCTCCAAGTAAATCCGGTCCTCAAACGTTGTCAATGTCTCTAATTCTCTCCCTTTTTCAAGTTATTTCTCATGCCATGTTAGCTAGGAAATGTATTTAATGTTTCTCTCTCCAATCAAGCAAAAAAAGGCAAGTGTTAAAAATATGCGGGCTCTGATACCATGTGAAAATGTAAGGGGGAAGAGAGAAGGAGGATATGAACACAACACATATACAAGAGAGACATTGATGTACTAAAATGGAAAGCTTTATTAATCAAATTACTACAATGAGATACAAACTGAGTACTTAAAGTACTCAAACAAGTGGTTTAATGTACTTTTTACTATTTGCAAAAGGTACAATATAGGCACTTCTACGAGACTCAATGTATCATCCCCAAACCTAGGCTAGAGACCAAAGTCCCAAGTACAACAAAGTTGTTTTCCTAGCTAACAACACTCTATACAAGATGATTTAATGCCTGACAATGTCTCTGTTGTCTCTTTGTCTCTCTCTATATCTTTCTCTGCAAAATTGGTGTCCTAGCACATCTTTATATAGTTGTAGCTCTCAAGTCCAAGCATAGGTTGTCAATTACTTTGGTAGGTAGATACACCATAATGTGGGTAACATTCCTTCTTTACACTTCATGAGGAGATCATGGCTATATCTCTTGGTAGGTAGCTCCCAAGTTGGTGTGTTAGTCATGTGTGCAGTATGTAGCTCTGCAAGTAGCCAACTTGGTGCCTTCACCAAAAATGGTAGGAGTGAAATTAGGCTAAACACTTTGACCAATTTATATTCCATATTTATTAGAATTATTTCTCTTTGTATTGATCCATAAGATTGCTATTGTAGGTAGCTTTTGCTATCACCCCTACAAATTTGCATGCAGATCTCTTGAGATTACTCCTACCTTTTAGATACTTTTCAATTGTCTTCTAGGTGGTTTTTGCAAAGTCCTCCGATGTGTATAGTTGATGATGTAGAGATTCATGACAATCCAAAATGATGTCAAAGAACCATGCCATCATTCTACCATGTCAACATTATGGACCCTTTGTTTCTACCTTATTGAAAAGGATGTGTTGGAATTGAAACTTTATCACCATCCCTCAGATCCATAAGCATCTCTAATGAGAAATCTAAAAACATGAAACCAAACTTGAATTAAAAAAACCAAATCTCTAATGATGAAATTGAAAACTTTATAAACAAGCCTTGTCTTATTCATGAACCTTGCATAAGGAGCCTTCACTTACTATTCAACTCCTTCCCTTAGGGGAAGCTCCTATCATGCCAAGTGCTGATCTATGCTTGAAAGTAGCAAGCTCTTTCCCTAGAGATCATCTTTGTTGCAATGATGGCTTCTCCATAAGCCAATGCACTGAATCCTTGTATATTCAGCTGATCACTTGCATACAAAATTTATTGTTTCCATTGCCTTCTACCACAATTTTCCTTGTATGTAGTAGTCTCAACATGCTCCATGGTAGAGCTAAGAAGAGAAAAATCAAATTTCTCAAAGGCTTATTTGGGAATCCAGTCTTCTTTGTAGATATCCTTGCATGATGGTGTGCATCCATCACTATAACATCCTTGCTTCCTTTGAGCTTGAAATATTTATTCCTTCTTCCATGCCAAGCTCTTGAGGTGTGCTTGACTCTATGTAGAACCTTTCCTTTCTTTCATATGAAATGCTTTGAACTTAAAACCATGAATCCATGTGGTTGCTTCTCTTCCTTCAGCTTTTTTTCCAAGTGCCTTGTAGTTGCAACAACACTCCTTTGTGGTTGCTTTGCTTCTTCCTCAAGCTGCCCATTGAGGAAGGCATAGTGGAACTCCTTTGCCCACACTTTATGAGTTTGAAAGAGGGGTTGATCTTCTCTCATGTCTGGCTGAAGGTGTTGCAGTAAATCCATCCATCTTGAAGAGCTTTCCATACTTCTTCCCTCTGGCAATCACTTTGTAGTGATTCTTTGGGTCTCTAATGAGGCATTAGATGTCTTCAAACTCCACTTTGAGACCTTTCTTTGTCATGGATCCAATAGAGAGTAGGTTCTTGGTAAGGGATGGTACCAAGAGAACATTGTCAAGTTCCTATTCTTGTGCCCAATTGAATGGGTATGTCTCATTTCCTTGCAATAGTATTCGGAGTATTATCTGTTGTCTCTATTGCTCCATTATGAGAGCATAAAAGCCTTAAAAAGTATTCATCATGTGAAGTCATGTGGGAGCTTGCCCCACAATCAAATCACCATGGTTCTTCTTCACTATGAGTTGCCAGCCCTTCCAAAGATAACAATGATGTATCCTCATGAAAGCAATGTGAGCTTACTTCTCCACCTTCTTCATCCATGTAGTTGGTTGATTTCCCCTTCCAATTATCTTGATTGCTCCTGCAATCCTTATCAAGACACCCATACCTTGAGCATTTGAAGCAGATTGTATGGAATGGTAGTTACCTCTACCTCTTGCACTTGCTCTATCTCTAGATGAATGGCTTCCTCTACCATATGCAAATGAGTTACCTCCATAAGGTGGTTGATCTTGGTTGTTCTTTTTGTTGTGTTGATATCTTCCTCTTCCTCTTGTTGTAAAGAGAGCCCTACCATTGGTGCTTGGAGGTGTTCTTCCTCCATCATGTATTGTCCTCATGGCTACTTGCCTTTGATCTTCATCTCTAAGAATTTTTTCCATCTCATCGAGTGATAGCTTCTCCCTCAAGATAATGAGCCCTTGAACTAGGCCCTCATATCCATCTCTCAATCCATGAATGATGGTTGTAGAGAGTTCATTGTCCGACGTTTTGTCACCAACACCTACTAGTTGTTGATGTGGTCCTTCACCCTCTTGATTAAGTTTGTAGCATCCTCTTCTTGATTCTTCTTGGTGTTTGTAAGTTCAGCTCTCAAAGCCAGTTTTCTTGAAGTTCTCTTGGACTCATAGATGTTCTTCAATGTATCCCAAGCCTTATTGGGAGTCTTCACATTCATTAGATGGTTGAGAATGTCATCTTTTGACACTCAACTTCATCATGTCGACAGCAAACATAGACTTCTTTTCTCATTTATCCATCTCCTCTTGAGTATGATCATTTGCACTTGGTTTCTTTATAAAAACCATCTCCCATTATTCTTGGAAGAAGAGTAGGGACTCCATCTTCACCTTCCAAGTTGTAGACTACAGAGCTGCAGAGCACAGACTGCACCAGAAATGGTAGGAGTGAAATTAGGCTAAACCCTCTAACCAAGCTATAGTCCATATTGAGTAGAAAAATTTTACTTTATATTGCTCACAAAATCACTGCTATATGTGGCTGCTATCACCCCTCCAAATTTGCTTGCAGACATCTTGAAATTACTCCTACCTTTTAGGTACTTTTAGTTGTCTTCTAGGTGGTTGTCGTAGAGTCCTCCAACATGTATAGATGATGCTGTAGAGGTTCATGAACATCCAAAATGGTGTCAAAGAACCATACTAAGGTACCATGCCAACATTATTGACCCTTTGTTTCTACCTTATTGAAAAGGATGTGTTGGACTTGAAACTTTAACAAGAAGTTCTACCTCCAACAAATTAGAAGGGAATTTTGATCATCATTCTACTTTATCATTGCAATAAAACAAATTTTTAAATCTCTCTCTCTCTCTCTCTCTCTCTCTCTCTCTCTCTCCCTCCCCCGAAAGAGGTTAATTAGTGTTACCTGAAAACAACTCTAAGAATGCCCAAATTGTGATGATTTCAATGGCACACTGAAGCAACAAACTAGAACTTTGAGAATTGAGTACAACTAGTTGTCACATGGGAAAGTTCTAAAAACCAAAAACCAAATGAAAAACCTCTCTTAGAAACATTAAAATTTTGCTTATGGTAAGCTAATGGAGAGAGGTTGACATCAACCTCAAAAAGATAGGCAATTCCACCAAAAGTAGACTTTGCAATCTCTCTCTCTCTCTCTCTCTCTCTCTCTCTCTCTCATCACTCACTCACTCACACACACACACACACACACACACACACAAAGGAGAGTTCCTAGTAGATCTCTATTTGTGTGTTACACACACAAAGAGACACACATACCTATATGTATTTATGCATGCATCTCTCTCTCTCTCTCTCTCTCTCTCTCTCTCTCTCTCTCTCTCTCTCTCTCTCTCTCTCTCTCTCTCTCTCTCTCTCTCTCTCTCTCTCTCTCTCTCTCTCTCTCCCTCCCTCACGCACACACACACGCACGCACGCACACAAACGCGCGCACGCACGCACACACACACACACACACACACACACACACACACACACACACACACACACACACACACACACACACACACACACACAATGATAGATCTAATGAGACAAAGATAGGAACGCTCCAATTTCCTTCTTGCAGTACATTTAGACTTAAACTTTGTGAAATTTGATTAGGTCTGGTTAAATCTACCCAAGTTATAACACTACCTCTCATTACACAAGCTCTCCAAGTTTGCACTCCCTTGCCTCTCTCTCTCTCTCTCTCTCTCTGGTGTGTGTGTGTGTGTGTGTGTGCGTGCGCGTGCCTGCGTTCTAATAAAAAGAGAAAAATGATATAACCTTTCTATCACCCAAGTGTGGTAGATTGGTTATGCCATTTCCCTCTTAAATAAGAAGTCTTGAGTTTTGCACTCCTCATCAGATAGATCTTTAAGGTCCCTTGGGATAGTTTTCTATGACATTAAAATCATCATGTTCTTCTTCTTCTTCTTCTTCTTCTCTCTCTCTCTCTCTCTCTCTCTCTCTCTCTCTCTTCAAGAGAGGGAAAGAGAGAGTGGAGAGTCAATGAGAATTTTGGATGGTTGAAACTCATAGATGCTATGCATTGATAAGGTAGTGCCAAATATATTCTTAGATGCTTCATTATTAAATAAAATCATTCTCCAAAGTTATGATAAGGCAACCTAGCTAACTATCAATAGTGACATCCCGTATAGAAAAATGGAGAAGACAACATTTAAAACCCCTCAAAAAGAAGATCCAATAAAAATTCACCCATACCTTTATCCTTGCAACCTTCTTGAAGCTTAAAGTGATTGTGGGTTGCTTCAAGGCTCTATATTGTTCCATTGAACATGCTATTCTTTGATGTTCATTCCTCGGCAAGCAGCTTAGAGGTGATACATTTTTTTGCTCTTAGCATGGCCCAATTATTTAGGATCTATAGATATGATGTATAATCTTAATATAATATACTCACATTTGTCGTGACTTGTTTTGAAAACAAAAGGATGTATAACCCTCGTATATGTGATGCATAATTTATGAGGATTTGTAAACTAGCATATTATATAATATTTTAGTCATAATCGTTGAGATTTTGTTGTGTGATTAGCCAAGAAATTACCTTGCTATTATCAAAAAGTTGATGCATGAGTTCATCTCTCTCTTCTCTCTCTCTCTCTCTCTCTCACACACACACACACACACACACACACACACGTGCAAGCACAAAGTGAAAGGGAGTCTTCAACATTATGAAGGAAGACACAAATCTATATAAAGCTCCATTGAGAATTTTTTCTCATAATACTTTGAAGTAATTGGCCTTGAAGATATTTGCTTAACTCTTTGTTCACCTATGTTCTCTGCTAGGTAGTGGACATATTTGATACACCATGTGTGTATGCATTGTAAAGATGGCATGGATAGGCTCTCTCGCTTTATTTCTCTACCTATCATTGTTTGAAAAAAAGATTTTTTCTCTCTCTTAATTAATTTATATTAACAAAAATAAAAGAGTGTTTCCATAGTTGTTCTATAATTATAACTTGAACTTACCCACAATGCACCCCAAGTCATTACTACACTCAAACTTTGTTTAGTCATGTCAACATAGCCTAACATGATTCTCATACCTCTCCCCATTTCTAAACTAGCTTATTCACTCTTCCCAAGATCCATTCTGATGTCATCTAATCTCTTTCAAAATTCTATGTTTGAGGGTCTAAAAAACCACAGAGTTAATCACATGTAAAAGATTATATGGAGCTTGGTCTACCAAAATTTTTGAACCATGATGATGATGTGAAAGTGTATTGTGTATCTATGTGCAAATATACAAGTGACTAAGTGATCATAGTGTGCAAATGTGGAGTGTGCATAGTGCATGTTACCTATATGATTACAATGTCATATGTACAAAGCTATCATAATAGTAGAGAAGCTAATCTAGAAAGAGTGAGGTAGAAGAAACTCCAAGCTCCAAGCACAAGAGGATGAAACATGACTCATTCAGGCCTTTGGTAAGTATGTTTGCATTCATCTGGTCACTTGGACAATGTTCAACCATTATGGTGCCCCTGCATACTTCATACCGGACATAATGACAATGCACAGCAATGTGCTTTGACTTATTATGTTGAACATAGTCTTTTGCAAGACTAATAGCACTTTGGTTATCACACCGCAAGGGTGTGCTAGAAAGAGGAGAATGATCAATATCAACCAGCTTTTGTTGAAGCTAGATCAACTCACAAGCTGCAAGTGATTCTACAACATATTCAAACTCAATCATAGAAACTGCAACCTAGCATGTCTTGTTTCTTGCTAGTCCAAGAAACAAGACGACCATTTATGAAGAAGCAATTGCCACTAGTAGATTGCATAGATAAATGTGAGCTTTCCCAATCTTCATCTATGTAACCCAAGAGAGAGAGAGAGATTGCATAGGATCCAATGTCAGTTGTTGTTGATAGACCAAACCAAAATTTGTAGTGCCTCTTAAGTATTTCAATACACACTTTTCTGCAGACCAATGCTTAAAAAAAGGACGTGCAAGATGTTGTCCAAAATAGCTAGAAACAAACAAAATATTAGGGTAAGTGTTCATGCCAACAAACTGAAGACATCCAATCATCTTAGCATAAGGTTGATTCGTGACAAGTTGATCGCCATTGTCAGAAGTGTTCTTTATAGAACTCGCAATACAAGGTGTGTTGGCCAAATGTGCAGATTCCATACCAAATTTTTGAATAGTATCTGCAATAAACTTTGACTGTCGAAGGAATAAAATATCTTTTGTGTAGTTCCTTTGAATCCTTTGAATCTGAATGCCAAGACACGAGTGAATCTCTCCAAGATCCACCATATCAACTACAAAAGACAATAACTTTTTCACTTACTGAAGAAATCCCAAATTATTGAAAACAAGGATGGTATCATCCACGTAAAGAACAAGAATCACAAAACTACTACCTTGGTGCTTTATATATAAGTTGGGGTCTGAAGAGCAAGAGATGAATCCTTTGGAGGTGAGAAAAAGGTCAAATTTTGTGTACCAGGCCCGCAAAGCTTGTTTGAGACCATATAGTGCCTTATGGAGTTGAGCAACAAGGTCTTCTTTATATGAAATAACAAACCCTTTTGGCTGTCCCATATAAATTTTCTCTTCCAAATCACCATTGAAAAAATAAGTTCGCACATCCATTTGATGAGCTTCTAAATCAAACTGAACTGCAAATGCCAATAAAACTCGAACACTTGTAATGAAAACATGTGAAAAGGTCTCTTGATAATCAACACCAACAACTTGGGAGTAACCTTTCACAACTAAATGTGCCTTGAACTTGACAAAATATCCATCTACTTTTACCTTTGTTTTATACACCCACTTACACTTAATAGTTGTACAACCAGGAGGTAGTTCAGTTAGTATCCATGTACCTTTAGAGATAAGAGAATTGTACTCTGCTTCCATACCCTCTTGCCATTGATCCTTTTGTTGTGAAAACATAGCTTTATTATAAGTGACGGGATCTTTAAAAGTAGAGAAAGCACTATCAACAATATCATCATCGTAAACATGACATGAACCATGTTCAAAATCAATAGGTAGATCAACAAAAATAACAATATCATCATTAGCAACATTCAGAATGTATGGTTATGAAGAGGAAGGCTACTCTATAGGAAAATATTCATCATCTAAAAGACATGGAAAAGTCTGAAGCAATGATTTAGTATCATTAAAATTATCCATGGACCATGAGCCTCCCATAAACTATTCGTTAAAAGTAGCATCACGATTCACAATTACTTTCTTCGAGGAAGGTTCATAGAATTTGTAGACTTTGAAAGTATCAAAATATCCAATAAAAATAACTTCAAGACCAGGAGCATCAAGCTTTGTTTGTGTTTCTTTGAGAACATGGATATAAGCAATGCAACCAAAGGTTCAAAAATGAGATACAGAAGGAATGTCACATGTCCATGCTGTGATGGGTATCTTATCAGAGGGTGCAGTAGTAGGAAGGTGATTCTGAATAAATAATGTTGTTAAAGTATTGTCAGCCCAAAAATCACGAGATAATTCAAAATGAATCAACATACATCTCACAGCATTGAGAATAGTGTGATTCTTACCTTTGTATACACTAACCCTTCATTCCTAATATATACAAAAAGGTGAAATAAAGAAATACATGTTGCATATTTCACAACTCTGTGTTTCCCCCAATCCTATTCTCCTTCCCTCTTCCTTGCACGCAGGTGCACAAGGCTATCGACACCCCTTCAACTAGTATCACAGTGAGTTTTTTTATTCCAAGCCCCGACCCTTCCCTCCCGTGTGTGCAAGGCATTGTAAAGCTTTGAAAGCTTGAAGGCAAGAGAATAGTAAGCAAGCAGACCTAGGTAGAGTAGGAGAACCCAAGCAGGTCGAGCAAGTCAAGGGAAGTTTTCATAGGTTGTAAAATTGGTCAAGTAAAAGATAATCAACAACCAAGTAGTGCTTAGAGTAGCCAATCAATAGCAAGCCCTTCCACTAGCAGCACCAAGCAAGAAAAAATAAAGCAAGCTAGAATCAAGAAACAAGGATCGAGAAGAAATTGAGAACATTGGGAAGCAGAGAATCGATGGTAGATGGCAATAATTGAGCACCAAATTTTGTGGGAGAACGAGCAGGTCTAGTAGATCTGCAAGGTCGAGAGAGCACGAGAGAATTGAGGACCAAGGAAGAGTTGCTTGATGAGTCGACAATGTGAGAGAAAACAAGGGGAATCGAACACTACTGCAGCAAGCAAATTGAAGAGCAATTGATAGCAGTAGAAGCAAGTTGTGTGTAGGACAAGACTACATCACGAGAGCTTTGGGACTCTCATAGCTTGGGATGGAAAAAGTGCTTCCAACAAATTTTTCTTGATGAAGAAACTTATGCGTTTGAATATGAAAGAAGGCAGTAGAGTTAGTGCACACTTGAATGAGCTCAATAGCATATATTCTCAATTGACATCAAAAGAGCTGAATTTTGATGATGAAATGAAGGCCATAAGTTCTTGTTATTCTCTTTGCCTTCTTTTGGGATACGTTCAATACTGATGATCAATAACTTTGCACCAGGTAGTAATCTAAAAATTGATGATTTTAGAGTGCATTACTCACGTAAGAGATTAGATGTCAATCTCTCGATAGTGGTGGACATGGAGATGCATATATGGCAAGTGTCCATAATATCCATAGGCAAAGAGGTGAACATAGTCGCAGCCGTGATCATTCACAAAATCATAAGGATCACCACAATTGTAGCAAGAGTCAAGGTTGTGACTTGACAAAAGTATAATGCTATCATTGCGGTAACAAAGGCCATTGAAAGAACGGCTCTTGATGAGTGTTATGCACTAAATTAGATCATTGATTCAGGTGCCAATTTCAATGTTACTCCCCATAAAAAATGGTTCTCGACATATACTACAATGCATGGTTCAGCCAAGCTTGGAGATTTCTATCAGCTTTATATGTGCAGTATGGGAGATGTCAAGTTATACATGATGAATGGCACTGACTTTATGCTTTGTGGACTCAGACATGTTCATAAACTGACTAAGAGTTTGGTGTCAGTTGGTCAGGATGCTCTAGGCTATATTACTGTTTTTAGCAATGGTTCTTGGATGGTGCATAAGGAAAATTTGGTTATCATAAAAGGTCACAAATCTGGTTCATTGTACTCTTTGTATGTCTCTTCAATCAAAGAGAGTTCTATCTATGTAGCCAAGAAGCCTTCTAATGAGTTGTGGCATATCCAGCTAGGCCATATGAGCCAGAAAGGAATAAGATCCTTCAATGTTTGGGCTACTTACCTGTGTTAAACTATTCTGATTTTGACTTATGTGAGCATTACATCTATGCCAAGCAAACTAGGCAAACTTCCTCGCCATTACATCAAAATGTGGCAAACCCTCTAGATTTGATTCATAGAAATTTATGTGGGCCTATGCCACACAAATATCTAGGGGGAGCATTGTATTTCCTAACATTCATAGATGACTCTACTTGGAAGGTGTGGGTCTACCTCTTGAAGAGGAAAGATGAAGTGTTTGCTACATTCTAAAAATTATTAGCTATGGTTGAGAACCAATCTGGTAGAAAGCTAAAAACTTTTCAAATTGACAATGGTGGAGAGTATGTCTCCACATAGTTCAAGAAATTCTATAACGAATGAGCAATTTGGTGACAATTTACTACGTTGTAAACACCTGCTCAAAATGGCATTGTTGAGCGAATGAATCACATGATTCGAGAAAGAGTCACAACCATGTTATCTATGGAAAAATTACCTCATGAGTTTTGGGGAGAGGCTATTATGATAGCGGTACACATCATAAATAGATCACTTAGCACTCCGTTGAATTTCAAGATTCTACAGGAGATGTGGAATTGCAAGAAGAAAAATTACGATCGATTATGTGTGTTTGGGTGTTGTTGGGGGCAGATCACTACTGATAGTTGCTAGCAAAGTGAGAACTAGGCCAACAAACAAGATTTCAACCAAGGATTGAGCTTGACCCATAGGAGCATGGAAATAAATATATGGGTGTCAATCACCAACGTGCTAGAGATAATTGTTGGAATTAGGGTTGCACAAAAATGCACACAGCTGGGAGAAGACGAAGGAAGCTCAAGGCACACAATAGGGAGTGTATTACTTAGTGTGCAATGGAAAGATATATATCCCTAGAGTGATGGGCCTATGTACAATGCACGGGGGAAAAAACCTCCTAAAGAGGAAAAAAGTGCCCCGGCGGTCCTAGTGTGTTCACACACAGCACTACCACATGTATATGGTAACAAATCCCCCCTGGAGTGATGTGGTGAACGAGAGTAGGCACATGAGTAAAGGGAAGTGCCATGCCCTGAGGACATGATCGGTCCACAAAGGGGAGTAAGCCCAAAGCTTTACGGAAAGCTTCGAGCTTCTCATGAGACAATACCTTTGTGAAAAGATCTGCAAGGTTGTTCTGTGTTGGCACATAAGCCAAGCTGATCTCTCCTGCTGAGAGCCTCTCCCTGACATAGTGGTAATGCACCTCAATGTGCTTTGTGCGAGCATGAAAAACTAGGTTCCTCGCAACTGCCAATGCGCTCTGACTATCAGTGTAGATAGTGTTGGCAGTGTCCTATCCAACACCCAAATCAGCCATAAGGCGTCTGAGCCATACACACTCAACTGTAGTTGTGACGACTGCCCTATACTCAGCCTCACAACTTGAAGTGGCCACAGTAGGTTGCTTCTTGCTCAACCGTGATATACATGAATTACCAAGCATGAAAGAAAAACCACTTGTGGATACTCGCGTGTCAAAACAACCAGCCCAATCTGAGTCCGAAAAAGCATGTAAGTTTGGTGGCAATGATCCCCCCTTGGGATAAAACAAGCCAAGATGTAAAGTGCCACTAAGGTAGCGAAAAATCCTCTTAACATCCTGCTAATGATTAGACCCTGGGCTATGCATAAATCTGCTAACCTGTGAGACTACAAACTAAATATCTAGCCTCGTGTTGCATACATAAATGAGGCATCCAACAGCAGTTTGGTAAAGAGTGACATCAGGGGGATCGCCAACATCATGTAGACTCAAATTCAAACCTGTTTCCATAGGAGTGGCAATAGTTTTGCAATCCTCAAGTCCAAACTTACATAGCAATGTCTCTATGTAACTTTTTTAACACAAGGCAATACTACCATCACACTGCTTAAACTGTATACCCAAGTAATGATGCAACAGTGCCAAATCTTCTATCTTGAAAGTAGCATTCAAATCAGCCTTGAATTCAACAATATGTCTCTCATTTGGTCCAATGATCAGTAAATCGTCTAGATAAAGAACCACAATGAGAAGTACATCACCCTCACGCTTTACATACAGTGTGCTTTCTGTTGGAGTGTTACAAAAGCCTTGTTTGAACAAATGAGTGTCAGCTTTCTCATACCAAGCACGAGGAGATTGCACAACCATACAAAGCCTTCTTACATCTACACACTTTGTCCTCTTGTCCTTTCTTTACAAAACCGCGAGGCTGTGTTACATAAACTTCCTCAAATATGTCACCATTCAAGAAAGCAGTAACAATGTCTGATTGATGTACATCCCAACAAAATGAGCTGTCAATGCACATAGAAAACTCACAGTGGTCATTACAACAAGTGGGAGCAAAAGTCTCTTCATAATCTATGCCTTTTTGCTGTGCATAACCCTTTGCAACAAGTCGAGCCTTATGGCGATCGATCTCACCATTCGGCTTGCGTTTCAACTTGTAAACCCACTTCGTACCAATGGCCTTTTTGCTAGGAGTCAAATCACATAAAGTCCATCTGTCATTTTCTATAAGTGCATCATATTTTGATTGCATGGCAGCCATCCAATTTTTTGAATTCTGTGCTTCATCAAAAGATAGAGGTTCCTCAACATCATGTAAGCTAGACACAGCCAAAGCATAACAATTTGATGCATAAGATGCATGGCAAGAGCCTGAATGAGTACGACTAGACAAAGGTGCATCCAATTTACTATCACGCAATGTATGCACCAGCCATTTTGGCATACCTCTAGCTTGCTCATTTTCAGCCCTCTCCTCATCAAGTACATCATGTACATCTACATTAGTAATAGGTTGATCTGTAACATTTTCAGAAACCCCCATAGGTTGTACATTTGCCTCATTGGAATTTACATTCGTATTTCCACCACTAAAAAGAGGCAACAAAGTGTCATAAATGTCATGTGAGCTTATTATTGTCTCTAGTACATGACAGCAAGGGTTGAACAGAATCTTCCACAAACACTACATCCTTGTGAAACCAGAATACGCTTTGTTTGTGGATGATACAACCTGTAACCTTTGCTTTCAGCACTATAACCAACAAAAATACATTTGACAGCCTTATCATCCAATTTTTTGCATTGTGTTTGTGGCACCAAAGCATATGCCAAACAGCCAAAAACACGCAAGTGCTCAATAGAAGGCTTTCTATCATGCCATGCTTCATATGGAGTAATAGACTGCAAAGCTTTTGTAGGAAATTTGTTTAGTACATAAGTGGCACATATGATGGCCTCAAACCAAAAATAATGCGGCAAAGCTTGACTTTTGACCATACATCGTGCCATTTTTCCAAGTGACCTATTTTTCCTTTCAGCAACACCATTTTGCTGAGGTGTATAAGGCATTGTACATTGGTGTTTTATCCCACGACTAGCCAAAAATGCATTAAATTCATGAGACATATACTCCCCCCCTCGATCGGAACGAAGGGTGCCCATAGTACATTTCGAGACACTTTCAGCCATAGCCAAAAAAAAATTGAAGCACATAAAAACTTCAGACTTCGCTTTAAGCGGAAATACCCATGCATGCCTGGAGTAATCATCAATGAAAGTCACGAAGTAAAGTAATTGCCAAAGGACAGAGTTTGCATGGGCCCACAAACATCACTATGCACAAGCTGCAACCTGCATGTGGCCCTAACTGAACCATCCTTTGGAACGTTGCATCTTACCCAAAATACAGTCTTCATAAACATGTTTAATAGGTGCTTCAAGAGGCGGCAAAGAAGCAACCATATCAGATTTTTGCAAACGCAGCAAACTGGCAAAATTCAGATGACCAAAACGTGCATGCCAAAGTTTTGCATCTAAAATAGCCCTTGAATCTGCAACTACTTTTGCAAAATTTTGTCCACACTTGTCATAAAAAGTGAGCTTATATAGCCCATGGCACAAAAGCCCAGATGCAAGAATTTCATCACAAAAACTGAGATCATGAACTATATCATCCACAAATTTGACTACAAGTCCAAGTCTAGCAAGTGCAGATACAGACAAAAGATTCTTCTTGATCCCAGGTACATAAAGTGCATCAACAAGTGTGAAAGAATTGCCATTTGCAACAATAAGCACAATCTTTCCAACTCCCTGAACCAGATAAGAGGCATTGTTGGCACAAGTGATTGAATTCCCATGAGGGACAGACTCGAGAGAGGTGAACAATTCACGATGTGAGGTAATGTGCTTTGTAGCACCACTATCAAAATACCACACATGTGAATCTACAGCAAGTGACATGCATGCATCATGGAAAACACGATTGTAAGTGCACTCTGCACTAAAAGCCCATTCTACAACAACATCAGCATCACAGTCTCCTTTCAGAGAAGACTCAACAATGGTTGCATTGGTAGTGGAACTAGCATTTGCAGTGGAATCACCCTCTTTCTTCTTAGCCTCTTTGGCCTTCAACTTAGGAGACTGCTTGATCAAGTGATCATTAGCTTTACAATAATAAAAACGCATCTTATTTTTGCCCTTATCACCAGAATTGCCAAACGAAGTGCTGCTAACAGAAACATTGGGAACATAAGTTTTGCCACTCGCAGCAAAACCATAAGAAGTGGCTGCATTGCTATTTACCACCCTTTCTTTGAGAAGCAATTAAAGCCTGTTCAACTGCACGTTGTCTAGTCCTGTTTTTTTTGGAAAGTGACTCTTGCAATAGCAGTGTACATAATGCATCAAACTTGACAACTTCAGGATTTCCTTGGGTCATAAATCTCCAAGTACTAGCAAAAGTTTGGTAAGAATCTGGTAAGGCATCAAGAATAGTCTGCACAAGGGAACTGTCGGAAATGACTTCACCTGCAGAATTAAGTTGCTCAATTATATCCTTGACACCAGCAAGGAAAGTGTCCATATCATCTTCCTCGTGCATAATTCTTGACTCTAGTTCTTTATGCAGCAAAGCAATTTTAGCCTCATTGCGACTTGCATAAAGACTAGCCAAAATATCCCAAGCCTGTTTTGCAGATTTTGTTGAATGAATGTGAGGAACAATGGTGTGCTTCACAGACAACGCAATCAATGCATGAGCCTGCGCATCCTTTACATCCCAACGAGATTGTTCTGTTGTAGCCAAAACAGCTCTAATGGCAGCAAGACCTGCCACATCCTCAACATCGCCTACATGATCCTCAGAACCAGGACGTACATCAATGCCATGCACAATATTCTAGACGCCCTTTGACACAAGAACATGTTGCATCATGTAAGCCCACATAGGGTAATTGTCCCCATCCAATCTATCCTCAGCAGCAAACATCTTGAACACATCTCTGTTGTTGTCAGCCATGGTAAATGTTGAAAACTGCCCGAAAAAAGGAGAAACAAAGCGGGAACAACACGTGCTATATAGCACAAACCATAGAAGACTGTAAAGCATCTGTTATGCAAAAAACGACACTGACAAAAATTCTACACAAAATGACAAAATAGCCTGTGTAGTACTACCTGTAGTGGAAACGGAGGCCGAAATGAGCCCGAATCAAAAATCTGAGTAGACTAAGCTCTACGAGATACACCAAAAATTTTGTCGACCTGCGAATGCTCGCCAAAGCTCACTAAGACCGAAGAAAATGAGTTGACGAGTTGTAGCTACTGGCGACTAAGCCCGAGAGGACACAACCTGCTCTGATATCAATTGTTGGAATTAGGGTTGCAGAGAAACGCACACAACTTGGAGAAGATGAAGGAAGCTCAAGGCACACAATAGAGAGTGTATTAGTGTGAAATGGAAAAATAGATAGCCCTAGAGTGATGGACGTATATACAATGCAGGGGGGGGGGGGGAAACCTCCTAAAGAGGGAAAAAATGCCCCGGCGGTCCTAGTGTGTTCACACATCACTATCACATGTATATGGTAACAACAATCACTACCAAGGAAAATCAACTCAAAGCACATTATGTATATGCAATCGCTACAATGCTTATGCTCTCCGAAACATGACCTAATGTTGTCGAATCGTCATGAAACTCAAGGAGTAACCTCTACATACCTAGAGGACTCTACCCTAAAGTTTCTAACCCAATTACTACCTGCAAACACTTGCTACAAAAATCACATATGAAGTTAAATCAAAGATTATAGGTCACCGATTCTCAACATGCTTAGGCCTAGAGTGTAGTTTACTCGGTGTGAATGCAATGACATAAAGCAACCACAAAACTAATACACGATTAGAGAGAAAACTCACTTTGAAGCTTGTGGGAGATCTCTTTGCGAAGAGATCGGAATCGTGCAAGCTTGGCATTGAAGTGTAGCTTTCATCGTTGCTAACTTGATGGTGTAGTCGTCTTCACAATGTAGCTTCCGTAGTGCATGTAGAGAGTAGAAGAAGACCTCACTCACTCTCTCACACCAAATACACAACCACAACGCGCTTAGTTGAGCTCAAAAAGATGATTAATTCAAAATTTGTCCTTAGGGTTACAGAAATTAGCTTGTATACCTCAGTCTTGGAGGTACTAACTTATCAAAATTACCTCCTACTTTCTACTATGGGTTTAAGTGATCCGCATATTTAATAAATTAAAATCTAGAAACTCGATTGAGTCTCAAAAAGGAATAAAAAGAATTACAATTGAGTCTGTCAAATTAAATAATACAAAAATGGTGTTGCTTTCCCGTGTTCAGCTGTCAACACTCCCCCCCTCCGCGTCCATGTTGTCCCTAACATTACGGGTCTCAGTCTTTGTTGGGTCTTCAGGCTGAGTCCTTGCTTAATGGAATCCCAATGGCTTGATCATCTTTAAGTATGATTCATATCTTATGTTACCAATGCTCATCGTTGGGCCAAAAATCCTGCTATTATTGTACAAGGAAAGAATCTTGTGTAAAATGCTTGTTCAAAAGCTTGCATATGATAACTTGGTAGAAACATCACTCTTTGGTAGAAGTGATGTAGAACTTGTGGTGATGGCTAAGTAGAGAGGTTGTAGGCCAACTTCTGGAGCATGTCGCCCATCGACAGTAAATTGGAGTCTGTGGCTTTATGCAGTGCAAACACCTCAATGCAGGCCAGCAATGTTTTACGTATCTTTCGAAGCATTACACATGTCAAGTCAGGGGAGCCAGTGAAAATCTTAATGGCGCCCGTGAGGGTTTTCACCATATAAGTTTCACTTATTCTCTCCCCTTTCTTGGGTGGTGGAAGCTTAGGGTAATTTAGCCAATTGGGATGTTTCTCTAGCAATGTGTAATGATCCTTCTAGGTTGTAACTCTGGGGATAGGGCAGAAAGTTATGCAGTGCAAACACCTCAATGCAAGCCAGCAATGTTTTACGTATTCGAAGCATTACACATGTCAAGTCACGGGAGCCAGTGAAAATCTTAATGGCGCCCGTGAGGGTTTTCACCATATAAGTTTCACTTATTCTCTCCCCTTTCTTGGGTGGTGGAAGCTTAGGGTAATTTAGCCAATTGGGATGTTTCTCTAGCAATGTGTAATGATCCTTCTAGGTTGTAACTCTGGGGATAGGGCAGAAGGAGACATCATCCCTTACTCGTTTTGGTGCCTCACACCAGACATACAAGGTATGCTAGATACTTGCAGAGCCATTCTCTTTGCCATTTAAGAAGTGAATCCACTATCCTTTTGGAGGCCTCTTGATCTTTGATGTCACCATCAAAGACTGGTGTTGGCTCCTCTCCCTGGATGCGCTTTTGCATTGTTATCACTTCATACTTGAGTAGAGGGTAAGGAAGGGATGGCTACATCCATTCATCTCTGATCACATTTGCGTCAAGCTTTTGGACACCCACTAAGTATAGCATCCTTTGTTCCCCCTAATTCTAGCTCATCTTCCATCCTGTCTTTATCTTCTTGCAGCTTTGTGATATCCTTATACACTTCAGCTATTTGTAGAGTCAATTGTGTCTCTTTCATTCTCATCAACCCTTAGTGTTTTGATGAAAGACTCAAGCTCTCACTCCATCACCTCACCTCTTTGACTTAATACTTGGAGATTTATTGAGAGGTGGTCATATTCTTCTTGTATATTCCCCTTCCTTGTTTGGAGCATGTTGTTTTCCTCTGCTAGTGTGAGAGATTGCGTTCTGGTTCTCTCTAGTATCTAATGAGCATCTCTCACATCTTCTTCATTAGCAGTTGTTAGGTTTCTTTCTGATAGTCAATGGAATGGTTCTGATAGTGGAATCTGGTGTCGCATACTTAGCAATACACCTACTGGAGGAGGTCTATAAGGCTAGCCAAAGGCCTCCATTCTGGCACTTGTGGAATTTGCACCAACCTCGGTACTCGAGGTTGTGGTGGTGACAGCAGTGCTGGTGCCTCTATTTGTGTATCTTCATCCTTGGGTTTTTCTTCAGCTTTCTGTTCATTTTTTGTAGCCCATGGTGGGATAGAGGTACCATAATTTTCTTGAGAAGCACCCGTGGATGTGTACCTAGCTCTGAGGAGATCATCATAGGTGTTTTTGTCGGTCTTTTCTTTGCCTTCAGGTTTTGGTTCAACCCCTATTGACTTTGTAGATGACTAAGTTTTGATGGCTTTGGGCTTGGCTATTGGGTGTACACGGGTGGAGATTCAGGTGGGGTTGCACTCTGTCCTTCAACCTTGACTTCCTCTCCTTCTTTTTCCTCTAGTTGTCCTTTCCTCTCTTATACAATTGATTTTCAATTAGTGCAAAATCTTGACCTCTATTTCTACGGCCCTTTGTCATGCTCTAGAGGTGTTTTCTAAAAATTTCCTCGTGGTCAGGTAGTCAACTATATATTGGCTCCATTTTGGTTCAATTGACCTGAAACAATGTTGCATGTTCTACCGATGGTTTAGACCTACAAGTTGCACAATTAATAATGTACACATGAACGTCAATGAGCATATTCCGCCAATAAACTCCCAACTATTTCAAGTGCTAGTATGTTTTCATTTGCAAGCAACGAAATGCTAAGTCCTAAACATGTACTTCCAAAAGATAGCGATTGCACTCCTTCGGACTTATGCATAATCGCAAAATGTTGTCTAAACCTAAATGATACAAACATCCACCAAGTAAAGGGAAATACCTTGATTAGCAAACCGTTCGTCTTTTACTTTCCAGCCCCGTTCTATCAAACTCACCTCCATAGGATAGTAAATTGACTATCTCTTCAGACCATTTTGGTATCATTTCAATGTTAAAAAGATATGCATTAGGTATGTCATCATCAACTTGCTTGGGGTTTTTATGGGCTTTTTCTTCCCTACTGAAACTTGTGCCATTAGTTCTGGTGTTATCACTCTCCCTACATCGTCTGGGTGAACTGCCTCGTATTCTCGTTCGTACTTATCAACAAAAATAATAGTTTTTATGTTATCAAATCATCAGTATACATCAAGGCCCCATGGGCATTGGTTCCCCTAAGAAAAATTTCCATGTATTTTGGCATGTTTAAGGGTTTTTAAGAGGTGCTACCCCCCATGGTCCCTTGCTGCTCGAAACCTCCAAGTTATTGGTTATCCATCCATTGATATGATCCTTCAGAAGAGGTGTTAGTATCACTGTCCTCTTCTATGATTGGTGCTAGGGAATCTATCCTTGCTTGGTTTACACTCCCTTATCTCGACATTAAGCTAATTTGATTTCCGGCCACTCTCCGTTCTCTTTGAATACACCTTCCGATCTCAAATTTATCAAATTCTTCACACAAACAACTATCAACCCAAACCTCTTACCTTAGAAGTCTGCTTGTAGTTGCTTTCAAGCCGCTTTTCAAATTGGTAGAGTACTTTGCAATTCCAATTGATCACCAAGTTGCAACATCCTTGGTTATGGCTGTCTGTACAAAACTTTAGTCTGCAAATATTTGTCAAATCAATAATTCTCACCGACTAGTGTATAAAGACAAGAACCTTATATGAGTTCCAATTTTTGATCTAATACGACAAATGGAGAGCTAGAATCACAGGGAAGACTTCTAGACCAGCAAATTCTCAACTTGAGCATTAAATTGGCCTACAGACATCATACGCGTATGATGTCTAAATTCTCAAAATTGACTCAAACTTGAATCCTGTACTCTCCTTGATATGCTTTGTCCAAATCTAGGCTTACTTTGAAGTTCTAACCCCTATAGGTAGATCAATTTCTCCTTTTTAGGCCTTGGTCATTGCCATCTTCTCCAAGAGGTTAACTAAGCCAAAAATGATCCAAATTGGGTGAAACTTTGTCCTTAAGCTTTATTTGGTGTCTTTAACACCCTGGTGAGCTCTGTTGTCAATTCTGATGTCTAAAAATACGCTTGAGACATCATATGCGTATGATGTCTATCTTACCAAAATGAAGTGGAATTCACTCCATAGGTCCTCCACCACACAAGCAACTCACTGTAACTTTCAAAATGCAATTTCAAGACCTTTTGTGCTAGATATAGTCAAATCAAACATTCACTTTGCCTAGATTTGTCTCTTGGTCTCTACAAGCCTTACATTGCTTCAAACTCGATGGAATTTGGCCTATTTACTTCTTAACTACTCTTAAGTACAATAGCTCACCAAAATGTATCTTTTGACCCTAAATTGAGCCTCTCACACATCATACGCGTATCATGTCTAAGTGGTCAGAATGAAGTTCTGTTTCATTCCCAGGTGCCCCTTGATGTGTACAACATGCACATGTGCTCACATCAAAATTTGGATATCAAACACCTTATCACCACTTTTTACCAAGGAATTTTCCGAAAAGAGTAAAACTCTCTCAATGCTCAATTTATATGCCCAAATGAGATGAAACTTGGTGTATGTGCCCTACACAATATGCAGACTATGGATATCAAGTCAAAAGTTCAGTTTGTTTGCCACATTCATACTTTAGACATCATACGCGTATGATGTTTGCTGATGAATTTTTGGCCAGATTTCATCCACAAGCATCCACAAGTCTCCAACTCTGCTTTTCAAGTACTTTTATCCATTTTTATGAAAAAAATATGCACAGAATTGCAAGTTTTCCATTTGTTCTGTTTTCAACAGATGGCTTTTATGTTTTGGGGACCAAATGTTGGTCAAAACTCTAGTCTCAAGGTGTACTTAGGGTAAAACACCCCTTTAGAACACTCTGATGCATTCCGTTTTGGAAAATTTGGTCTTTTGCTAGGCCCGAAGACATCATACAAGTATGATGTCTACTAATGCAAAATTGCAGTTTTTTCATCCAGATCTCTTGCATATGTGTTCTTTAATGGCCAGCATCACTCACCCATGCACAATTGTCTATTGAAACTTGTTTATTGCATGTTATCCCTAAAAATCAACTTTTCATAGATCACAAATGCAAATAACTCGATGATGAATAGGTCTATTTGAGTTCCAAAAAATAATTACAATTGAATCAATCAAATTAAATAATACAAAATGGTGTAGCTTTCTCGTGTTTAGCTCTCAACTTTGGGTGTGAAGCATTCTCACAGATTCCCAAAGAGCTTCAAAAGAAGCTGGATCCCAAGTACACAAGTGCATCTTCATTGGTTATGGTACAAATGGAGAGATGGGATATCGTCTCTGACACCCAAAATCTAGAAATGTTATATATTCACAACTCACAAGTGATATTTAGTGAGTCTAAAATGCTAAGACAGCCTATCAAAGAGGTCAAATATTGGAAAGTCTGATTTGAGGATGTAGCCTCCACATTCAAAAAAACCAACTCAGTCTATTGGTGAAGCTCCTACCACTAGTAGTGCTCTAGAGAGCGAAATCCAGTAGTTAGGTAGTGAGGAGATCTACGCGTGCATCTCGTGCACCTGAGTGATTTGAGATAGGATTGGACTATGTTTTAGTCACTGGTTTCGATGAGCCCACTTGTTACAAAGAAGTTATTCAAATGGAAGATAGTGTGAAGTGGGAGCAAGCTATGCAATCGAAGTATAACTCAATTGTGAACAATGATACATGGGACTTGGTTGAATTGCGAGAAGGCAACCATGCCTTACCTTGCAAATGGATTTACAAGAAGAAGTTTATATCTAATGATCCTAATCCTAAGTACAAGACTAGATTGGATGCTAAGGGATTTAAGCAACAAAAGGGATTTGATTTTGATGAAATATTCTTGCTAATGGTCAAGATGTACTATATTGCATACAATGCTTGGCCTAATATACATAGAGGACATGGAGCTTGTCCAAATGGATGTGAAGACAACTTTTCTTCATGGGGATCTAGAAGAGGATGTTTACATAAAACAATCTGAAGGTTTTGAACAGAGTAGCAAGGAGGAGCTTGTATGCAAACTCAAGAAAGCACTTTATGGCTCAAAGCAGGGTTCTAGGAAATGGTATCAAAAATTTGATGCTTTTATGCGGTCCGAGCGATTTAGAAGGATTCAAGAGGATAATTGCTTGTATACAAATAAACCCAGTGATGGTTCCTTGGTCATTCTCATTTTATAAGTAGATGACATGCTCATTATAGGAAAGTCCATTGAGGAGATTGCCAGATTGAAGCAAATGTTGAGCAAAAACTTTGCTATGAAATATTTGGGCGAAGCAAATCATTTTCTTAGTATGTGTATCAAGAGAGATAGGAAAATAGGCATTCTTGAGTGAAGGCAGTGAGTACCCCACTACCGTCATATTGGGTGGTAAGGGTGAAGCTACTGGTTTCACCTTCTTTGCTACACTACTGTATTTAGTTTCAACATGGATTTATGGGCCAATTGTTTTCTTGGAACATTGGTTTCCTTTAAAAGCTTCCATAACTTGATACCTTTCCACATAGCATACTTCCACAACCTCATTCCCAAGATGCAAACTAGACTCCATTATAGCATCAAGCTCACCCATTGTATCTACAAAAGAGACTTGCTCATGCAAACCCAAAACATTATCACTAGGCTCTAGTAACCCACTCTCTTTATGCCTATCTTTATATTATGTACATATTGCCTCTCACACCTCTTCAAATTCTCAAGTCTTCTAAAACAAAATGATCCATTCCTTGTTACCAAGAACCCTGTAAAAAATGTTTCACCCATTTTTGGATCAAGCAAGAACCTTTTTGTTTTTGTACCACTGCAATCCCGCTATACAATGGTACTTGGCCAAAACCCATCATTTCCCTATGATCATGAAAATCTTTACTCACCTTTGGTAAAGGATTCTATCTGAGGTTGTCATGATTCCTTTCATGGTTTACACAAATTGTGATAAATTGAACAACATGTTTACCATCTTTGCTTTGTATCCTGGCATAAGCTGACCATTACCTTTGTTTCCATTTGAACTTCCACAATGTAGGGCTACCCAAGGATAAGATGATATGAAGATGTATCCTGTACAAAGAAATTTTGTTCAACCTTTATTTCATTTATTGTCACTTTTACACTTGGACATGTTGCATACAATTCAGGTGATGAATTGTTTGCCACTTTGACCATCCAACCATCTTCTGTGTCCATTGGCCATTTACATTATCATAGAGACTTACTGACATTATATTTACTTCACACCTATGGTCAATGAGGCGACAAATGGTTCTTCAAGATCACCTACCTTGACCAATGTCTCTGTAGTAGCTCGCGCTGAGTGACTTCTAGAATAAAGGCTTTGAGGAATGGTTCTTCAAGATCACCTACCTTGACCAATGTCTCTGTAGTAGCTCGCGTTGAGTGGCTTCTAGAATAAAGGCTTTGAGGAATGCTTTGATCTTCTTCCCCATCATCAACAAATTTCACGTGTCTTACCTTCCAAGAAGATTGGTAGCATCCTACCATAGCTTCATCACCTTCTTTAGCATGCACTTGTACTCTTGTGTCTTCACAGTTTTGATAGCCTTCAGATTGTGGGCGAATAGCCTCTCCACATATTTGCCTCTTTCTCTTGATGATGTTGATAATTTCTTCATGGAACTTACGCTTTTCTATACCAAGCACCCCCCCCCCCCCCCCCCCCCCCAAAAGTAAAATCAACCTTGCTATTCAAAATCCTCTCCTCTAGAACTTTTTTCAAGTTTATAGCAAGCTCAATGTCAAATTATAGTTTGTAAGCTGGTCCTTTTGGCTTACCTTTTGTTGTCTCTTTCTTCTTCCATGTTGTACACTCGTCCATGGTCACTTCTAGTGAATGTGCCTCTTGTGTTCGTGGTGCTCACAAAGGTGTTGCATCATTCCTTCCTCCACTTCTTGTAGATATTTTTGAAGGCCCTTCATCACCATTTTCACGCCTATCTTTTCCTCTACAATGTTTTCATTATTTTGACAGTTTGTAATTTAGGCATGCATGGACATTGAGTCCATTGATCACTCTAACCTGTTTCTAGACGTATGTAGTCACCTACTTCATCTAGAATCACTTTTGTAAGTTTTCCTTTTTTAGCTGTTGGATGCATCCAACGTCAACAGCCATTTTCACCTTCTCATGGACATTATTTTTCCATTTGCTATGTATATATTCATGGACTCATATTGAGTTCCAAGTTGTATCTGTTTATTCACTTTATGTACTTTGGACGGCCGGCCATAACTTTTAAAACCCTAGGTATATAAGTGAATGTAGCTCGTGTGAAAAGGAGAGATATCATTTTGACAGAAACCTAGAGTAGAGAAGAAGAAGGAGGAGGCTATGGAGGTGGAAGCATGGAGCCGCATGTACTCTCTTCACGGACCGATTATATGCATGCAATGAAGATGAGTCATTTTGCCTTTCTCTTGCTTTTCATTAAGTTGTGTATAAGTGTCTTGATGGTGTAGATTAAGAACTAATTGCTCTCTAATTCTTGATTGCCTATTGTATGTTTGATTCTAGTAGTGTGTGCATGATTAGATTAGTGTGTAGATTATTGTGCATGCATTGCTCTAATCATAACTCCATGAGGTTGGGTGAGCTTGTGATTAGGATGTGACCACGAGGATTAGTAGAGAATGCAATGATTAGCAACCTTGATTAGCATAAGGGTTAGCGTGTGTACATACACTACTCCCCTTCATTAGTTCTCTCTTCTTCCTATTGTAGATAATCTCATGTGATTTTCCCACTCAATTCTATCTCATTTCTCTCACACAATCACCCATGTGTGATGTTTCCTTGCCTAGCCGGGTCGCTACCATGTCACTACCATCCTTCGATTGATAATTTTGTTCATTCTTTGGAGCTATGCTACGAGGGAGCTAACATTTGGCGCCGCCGTTGGGGATGGTAGCCTAAGCTAGAGGAGAAATTTTTAGTATAATCGAGTGTTTAGGAGTAGATTTAGGTAGAAAACCCCCAATTTCTCACTAATTGATCACTAATTTTTTACTAATCCGCTACTAAATTTAGGTGCTTTACATGTGCGTATGCCTAATTAGAGGTTGACTCGTCACTCTTTTGATATGAAATTGTAAAAATTTTGACTAAAATTGAGTGATTTTTAAGCGTGTAATTATGGATTTTTCCCTAATTAGGCTCTCTAATTACTCTCTAATCACATGTGTTTTTTGTGCTACACATAAATAAATCGTTGATTAGAGTTGTGATTATTATTCTTATTTGTTTAATTTTATTGAAAATGATGCTACACATGAGATTTTGTGCTCAATTGATTGTAGGTGAAATGTTGTTAAGCGGTTGCTAGTACACACACATGTGTGTAGGCATCAATTGGAGTTAGAAATTGACGCGTTGTTCATGAAATTGTGAGTGCACTAACCCACTCAATTGTTGATTTGATTTGCAGGTGTAATTAAAGTTTGATTACACAAAAGATCAGTGAAAATTTAAGTGCAATTAGTATGTCCATGTGTAGACAAAGTGTGCACTTTCGAGTGCTAATTATGGCTTAATTGGTGTCAATTAGAATTGTGAAAGGCAACGACTTGTTTAATGATGTGATGAAAATTATGGTTGAGATTTTTTGATTGCTAAAATTGCACCATTATGCCATCGAAATTGCGGTAGAAATTGTGTGTGTGCACTAATTACCGGATTTATGCTTAATTTTGCTAGTTTTTGCACACATAATTGAACTAGAACTTGGTTGCAAGTTAATGTGTAATTGATTGCATTGCAAAGTACAAAGCACTATAATCTACCATATGTGCAGAAATTTGCTTAATCGCATCATCAAGTTTGCTAGTTTTTGGGTCAAAATTGGACAAAAAACATACGAAAACGGTCAATTTTGCATCGATTTGATTGTCAAATGCATTGGAAATTGATTGGGATTGTAATCTTGATCTTTCAAGTGCTAAAAATCAAGTAGAACAAACTGCATAATTTTCAAAAAGAATTCGGCTAATTTTTGGTAATTATTTCATTAATTTTTGGTATTTTTAGCATTTATTATACTAAATGAGTGCTTAAAATTGTTCAATTTTTATCAAAAATTGATGAAATTGTAAAAATTGATGTGAACAATCGATCCGAAATGAAATTTTTGAAATGATGAACTCTCGTTATGTTTTTGGTTGTTTTTAGCATTTTTCAGGTATTTTTTGGTTAATTTTACCTTCTCGGGCAAATTTTTTTAACTTTGTTGCATATGTGTATATTTTCACCCACCTCGCTTCCTCGATCACCGGGCCCCGCTCAACCTCGCTTGCATTCACATTTGCACTTACCTTGTCCCGCACTCGTTGCCCCCATGCACACACTCTCTAACCAGTCTCCACTCCTTGACCTCGTGTGACCCAACCCCTGCGCGCACACACACACACACACACACACACACATACCTACAGAAACTCAAACACATTTTCTCTCTCATGCACACACAAGACCAGAAAAAATTAATTAATTAAATTTAAGAAAAAACTCAAAAAACAAAAATTTTGGTTTTTTTTTTACTCTTTTTTATCTTGTTTCTCTTCATTGCATTGCACATTCACACGCATTTAAGCACGAATAGACGCATTTAGAGCTCTGAGAGTCAGATTTCATTCGAAATTGTTTGATTTTGTCGATTTGAGCCGTTTTTAGCATATTCGAGCCAGACCACACACACGGCCCTTGTTTGACACAATTTTGATTTTGGGTCTACAATTTGCACACTTTAGAGCTATTTCACGCGCAATATTGCATTTTGGCTCGATTTGACCGCAGAGTCCCACGATTGACCATATTTGACCTTGACTTGCGATAGAAATTCGTTTTGGCCTTCATATTGACCAGATTTAGCTAGATAGAGACTATTCACACGCGAGATCTCGATTTGGTCGCTTTTGGCTATTCTTAGCACACCGGCGCACGATTAGAGCTCGATTTGGTTACTAGACCTACATTTGGCTAC
The DNA here is from genome assembly GCF_014529385.1 of Adiantum capillus-veneris. Lineage (NCBI taxonomy): Eukaryota > Viridiplantae > Streptophyta > Polypodiopsida > Polypodiales > Pteridaceae > Adiantum > Adiantum capillus-veneris. Next base: position 146,483,775 of record NC_140935.1, read on the forward strand.
GACTTTGACCGAGTGACCGATTTTAGAGCCAGATTACACACAGAGATCCCGATTACCATTTGGATAGCCATTCATTTCCAGATTATGCCTTGCACCTAGTGCATTGGTTTATTGCCCCCTAGCACCAAATTTGACCTAGACTGCTAGACTTTGGCAGTCATGAATCTTGAGGTTTGATCACCTCCAAAATTTCCATCCTCGCCACCATCTAGGAGGCTGACCTCATCAGAGATCATAGAAGAGGCTAGGGCAGATATGGAGCGTAGGATGCAGAGCCATACTAGTGCATGACCAGAGCTACAAGCCACAGAGACAGTTACACCTCAGATTTTGATTGTTCCTACTATTAGCACACATGCTAGAGAGGTTGTAGACATGGTACCACCTTCCACATTGCCAACCATGAGCACACTAGATACTGAGCTTTCCAACTCACATGCACCAGATTTACTGATGATTGCTAGATCACCTAGAGCCACCATGCAGGCACGAGCCGAGCCTAGGGTTGACACTCCGAGTATTCAGGACCGAGATGAGATTGTGCTACATTTTGTAGGTCACAGAGGAGCCATACCTTGGTTTCTTGATCATGACTGACATTCCTATACCTGAGGTGCCTTGACATAGACCCTTCTATACGGCAGATAGCCAGAGTTTAGAGGAGACATTTTGGTACGACTGAGTTCTTTACCAATGAACTCAAGGACACATACATGTCCCTGCAGACCAGCCCATATGATGCTATAGACAAAGCACATCCAGATGATTGTTTAGATACCCATGTACATCCTAGGATAGTGCAGTTATGTATATTGGAGCACACGTTGACTTATGTTGATGATTGTGGGCATAGATACAGATATGAGCAGACGAGATGGTATATTGAGCCAGCCATGAGCGTTATGGAATATCTTATTGGAGATCTTCGTGATAGGATTTATAGGGACCCATTGGGTGAGGTTTACTATTTGATGATTGGATTGCCCTATTCTCCACGGCATGGCCAGGATACTAGACAGATACCCACCGAGAGTTCACATACTCCTCCTAGACAAATATCCCGTACCAGGTCACCTCCCATAGTTGCATCACCTAGACAGATTTTGCCACAGAGAACAGTTGATCAGCTACGATCTAGAGTGATTGAGATGAAGAGGACGAATGCTGAGATTGACGATAAGACGAGTACACTAGAGGGCCCTACCATGGAGCCACCTACATTGCCAATTCCAGAGGTTGATACTTGTTCTACGAGGGATGTACAACCTAGTGAGATTGCTCCTACACTAGACACGAGCACTGAGCCACTAGAGATTGATAGTGCTAGATTCCATAGTTATTATTCATGATCCCCTTGCACCTATCATAGAGGTAGATGTCCCACCACAGCCTATACATGAGGAGATAGCCGATGCACATGACCATGAGAGTGTTGACATTACTACAGAGCCTTTAAGAACCGAGATACCTATAGAGATAGATGCTTGCATAGAGACACCAACTTATGAGAATTCACCACCATATTCATTGATGATTGAGCACACAGACCCCCCATGCGAGACACGGACAGATGAGGTATATAGAGACCATGAATGTCACCCCCTGAGTGTAGATGTCACACATCAGGATCCAAGGACCCCTTTGACGAGAGTGACTTCTACCATTGTACTTGAGATACCCCGGGAGGTAGAGCTTATATTAGAGGATGTTCACACCAGGAGTAGTCCCACCCATGAGCCACCTAGGACATATCAGGACTATAGCTCATCATCAAGAGCTTATGATAGGACTACTAGTCATGTTTATGTGCCTTGCATGATGACACATGTTAGACCTTTAGCTAGTGATGACATGCCAGTTTGGATTGAGAGCCACAACACACATGATGGACTATCACATGGTTGGCTCACATCTAGGCAGTCACTAGAGGCACAAGGATTCTATAGAAGACATAGACAAATTTGGGTTCCTAAACCACAGACCATTGCACATCCTCCCAGATCTACTACAGTTTCTTTGACCACACGTATGCCACAGAGATCTAGACCACTTTCACGACCATTAGAGAGGCCTACTCCACGCTAAGGACATACATGAGCTAGAAATCCACGACCACATATGAGGAGAGCTTGACATACCTTCTTTGAGATACCGCGGACATTGAAAATTTGGCAACTAGAGAGCCTACCACTTATTACACCACAGGGTGCCATGAGTTGTAGCTCACCAGAGATTCCTATTGATCATGCTATTGATTTAGAGCTAGGCAAGAGTCATCCAATGAGGGATTCCAAGCTACAGAGTTATTTGACGACACAATCTCACAGGCTGATGTCATCCCTAGACCCATTACTTGTGCTATAGATTCTACCATCCATATGGAGCTAGGTGTTAGCCAGCCATTGACCATTAGATAGAGAGCTAGGAGATTACAGGCTTTATTGTTTGGAGAGAGTTCTCTTATCCTCTTATCCCTCCTAGTTGCACTAGACTATTGACTTAAGCATATTGACTATGGTGCACTAGCTACATGCATTTATACTAGAGGGACTTTTTTCCTACGGGTTTTTTCCCTCTAGGTATCCAGGTTTGAGACCCTAGTTTAGGATTTCTTTCATTTTCTAATAAAACTTTCACTACTATGCTAACACACCTTTCTAGGTGGTAGTGTCTTGCCTTATGATTTGTAGCATAGATGGACTTCAACTTCTAGGTTGCATGGTTCCATTGAGCTTCAGAGTTATATGCCGATTTCCACAGCTACTGAGGAGCTGCATCATATTTTGCCAAGTGTATCACTTCCTATGCTATATGTTTTTGTACACCTATATTTGCTTATTGTGGCTTTTCATGGTTTGATTGAGTCCATTTTATTATGTCTTGTTATCTGCCAGTAGAGATAAATAAGTTTGTACATACTTTAGTTAATTAACATAGAGTTTAGTCTTATTGATAAGCCTTGAGGTTAGGATCCTGTGACTTTAGGTTAACTCATTTACTTGACCTACTAGTCCTAGTTGGCAGAATTATTTAAATGTTTGAGACCTTAGGAGGGTTTTAGGCATAGAGAGGCTTCCTAACTTCACAACAAAGAGCACTAGTAAGAATACAAAGGATATGGAAGCAGAAAAGTGCCACAAGTGTAAAAGCTTAAGCTGGAGGAGAAATCCTAGCTGAATTTTGGTACTTCACTCACGTATAGCTTATGGTATTAGAGTCCTAGAGATTCCCAATGGGGCTCTTTTCCTTGAGAAGCAAAAAACCTCGGGCATACAAAATAAGCACTCATGAAAAATGCTCTTAAAAACAATGTGAAAAAAAAATGAAGAAGAAAAGAGCAAGAAAAATGAAAGAGAAAAAGAAAAGACTTCCATTGAGCTTAAAGTAAAAATTCAAGCTTTTGTTTGGAGTTGTACAATTAGTTCGCTTATCTCTGCTCATAAACACAAATAGGGAATCCTGCCTTTAGAGAATTGACAGAAGCGACTGAGCTTGTCTATGGTAGCTTGAGCTTAGTGACAGCGGATCTGGAGCTTGATTGGTGCAGATCGAAGCCGCATCGGTGTGGATCGACAGGATCTCGGAGCCCCGGTGCATGCAGCCCCTCTTGAGCTTTGGGGGATCTTGAGGATTCTCAAAGAATCGAGAAGAAATGAGATCTGCAAGACAGGGATTGTGAGTAGAGCTTGTAGAGCTTTTGAGCTCGAGTGCAGGTCCAAGAACTTGTGATGGTGTTACACATACACACACAAAAACTTGGACTGAAGGTCGAGTGCAAAAGCTTGAGGAAATAGAGCAGGTGAATGGTTCTCTGCAGAGCTTGGATAGAAAAGAGAATCGAGCTTGAAATTCGCAGCAAATCCAAGCATCAAAATTGGGAATTTTAATCGAGCTAAAATTTGTAGCAGGGAATCGAGCAGGAAGCAAAGCTACAGAACCAAACAGAGCATGAGGAGGGAGCTTGGGAGTGTTTTAGAGCTAATTGATTTCAAGCATTTGGGGCTTCAAGGCAATAAGTGCAAAGCATGAGGGATCTTGGTGTTACACATACACACACACACTCACACAGATTCGCCCAGACAGTCATTGACAGTGAGCCAGAAGAAGAAGAAGAAGAAGAAGAGAGTTTTAACCTCGTAGGAAACTATCCCAAGAGACCTTAAAGATCTAGCCGACGAGGAGTTGAACTCATGACCTGTTATTCAAGGGGGAAATGGCATAACCAATCTACCACACTTGGGTGATAGAAAGGTTATACCATTTTTCTCTTTTCATTAGCACACACACACACACACACACCCGAGAAGAAGAGAGTTTTAACGTCGTAGGAAACTATCCCAAGAGACCTTAAAGATCTAGCCGACGAGGAGTTGAACTCAAGACCTGTTATTCAAGGGGGAAATGGCATAACCAATCTACCACACAGAGAGAAAGGAAAAGGTAAATTTTTATTTTATTTCTCTCTCCAAGAGTGGCTTCACACGACTCTCAACAGCGAGAGAGAGTGTGAAGAGAGAATTAAGAGCCAAGAAAGATAAAAAGAGAAAGATAGAGCGAGCTTCGAAGCCTCTCTTGATCACGACAACGAGAGCATATGCATACGCTCTTAACGTGGGTGCACACGTACATACAGATAGGTGTGTGCAAACACGGGCAAGTAAGCTCAAGTGTTTCCTCAACGTTGGCCCTACATCTTTCTACAATTTTCTCGGCATTTTGGCTTTCTTCTTAGCATTGATGACTCGCAGATTTTGGCCGCTATGACCTCGGCGTTCTTCTCGGAATTGGCCTCAATCGACTTGGTGGCTATTCGGCTAGCGTACTTCCGTCCGGTGGCGGAAGGTGGCATCAATCAGGCTTTTCTCAACTTCAACATAGCGAGAGCAAACGAGAGCGATTTGGCTCTGCTCTAGCATAGCTTCGCCGGAAACTCCCCTCCCACGCCCATTCTGAAGTGGATTAGCTTCGACGGACATTCCCCTACATCCCAGCTTCGACTTGGCCATTATGGCTTCGACAATTCTCCAGGTTCCAGTTTCAGTGACACACACTGGTGAATAGCGGTGATGGGGGCTTTTCACAAGCCAAGCTCCCATACCCCTCTTCTCTCGTCCCCACCCCATGAAAACCCCCTCTTAGGGAGGGAGTGATAAAAAAGCATTGGAAAAAGTAAGAAAAAATAAAGTATGATTATGTAAATATATAAGAAAGGTAAAATAGGCCACCTCATGCCTGTGGGGTAGCCCATCCCCACCTTGCCTCCTTTTTCTTCACTGTTGCCCCGTCGGGTGTCCCTTTTCCTCTCCTCCACTCAAAAGGTCAACCCCCTCTCTCTTCCCCTTGTCCTTTCTCCTTTCTCTCTCCCCTCAAGCTACCCCACCTCTCACCAATAATGCATTATAACTCACCAATAATGCACCCTAACTCACATGCAACTTACCCTATCTTCCAAAATAGTATACCCCACCCCCTCTTTCTCTCTCCTATCATATCCCATGATCCAAATACCCCCCTCTCTCTCTAAAGGGCGCCATGTCTCTTGTCTTGTAGCTAAATAACCTCCCCACACTCACACACACTCAGTTTCACTAAAAAAAGTGCCCACAGACCCATCCCCACCCGGTGGTTACCTGATTTTTCTTGTGTTCACACACATCTGCACACAGATTCACCTCTGAACACACTCCCCTCTCTCCCCTCTTGTAATTACTTTATTCTCCATGTCACCTCTCACTTTTTTCATCAACCCATCTCTCTCTCTTAGTCTCTCTCTCATGAGACTGCTGTTCTGGCACATATACACACAGCCAGACAAGTGGGGCCCACAGTCACATGGCCTATGTACATAATGATTTCTTCATTTCTAAATTCTAGAATTCCTCCCCCCTCCTCCTCTATATAAAGAGGGGTCACCATCACACTAAATACACACACAACATCACCAAAGAACACACTATGCACTGTGTGTGCCTAGTGCACACACACACACACACACACACACACACACACACCATCACCATCACCGCAATCACCATGCTTGTCTTGAGCATGACCTCTACACCCTTGGCTATGGAAGATGAAGGGCAACTAAATGAAGGATGATGGCCATAATCCTCGTGCGAGTCTTCGCCATCAACTCCCACCTATCCGCCATGTGCTCTACCACTCTCTCCCTTCTCATTCCCCTACCCTATGCTCCCCATTTCATCGCCTAATTCTCTAAATAAAGCTTAAGGTTTTGTGAGTATGTTTTCTTGCAATGTTTTGCCCATGTGAGGTGTGCGGAATCGCCAACTAGTCTTGTGTTTTGGAGTGAGCTTCTGTATGTGTGAAGGGTGTGCGGATTCGCCATCCTTTTGTGATGCCTAAGTACTAAGCCGCTATACCCCCTCCCTCACTCTCTCTCTCTCTCTCTCTCACTTGATCTCATTCCCTTTCCTTTTCATCATTACTCCCAAGCATCCATCTCTCTTGGATGAAAACTTTGTTATGGTGGTGTGTTGTTTGCGTCCTAGCCGCTGAAGCTAGGTGGTGCCCCCTGTTTGCTTTACCATGACAGGCTCGAGGCGCGCCATTCGGTCCCCAGTGTTTTAGAGGCCGTCGGGGTTCGGGGTTCGCTTTGCTTCCGTCATTTGGTGCCGCCATTGAGGATCTTTTCATGAAACCCTTCAGTTTACAAGACTGAAACCCTTAAACTATTGTGAATGGATGAATGGCTAGCAGGATTTGCTAATTGGACGACAGAAGAAGAAGAGCTCCAAGCACAACTAGACGAACTCCGCATCTCCATCGAAGCTCGAGTGCTAAGCGTAACGGTAATCGATTTGCAGTGGGAGAGTCAACCAACACGCCAAACCCAGTGGATATACATAGGCCAAGTGCCAAGAAGAAGAAGGAGAAGGTCGAAACCATGTCCGCAACCTACAACCAACCCACAACAACAAAATGGAAGGAGCTCTACACAATAGAGAATCAACACTATTCTACTTTGAGAATCGGGTAACTCAAGTCACCGAGGTAATTATCACAGCCAGTTTTCAAGTCGCACCTGATGCTGCAGCATAGATAACGGAAGCATTGGCTCACACTCTCACTAGAGAAACTAGGGATCTACTGAGTTTGTTTCAGGAAGGAACACCACCCTCTCCCACAAGCTTGGACAGTGACTAAGCACCTCTAAGCTTCACATGAATCAGTACAACCTACCTCAAGACAGATCACACATACCAACACGTGTACGCTCAATCAAGGTAATACTGGATTTGAAGGCTCACTACCAGCACGTCATTGACACCATGCCTGGTGGGGAGCGGTTTTTGTAGGTTCTGGCATCAGATCAACCATTTGTCTTACCTTTGGTACAAGGCAATGTACCGTTTGAAGTTTTAATCTATGTCCTAGTATAAGAGGGTATACACGCCTCCTTGTAAAGAAGAAAGAAACTTTTGCAAGTTAAGCAGTGTGTCTTTCTAGCTCTCTCTCAGTAATCATGGCAAGTGTAGCATTTCCAACATTTAAAGGAAAGAAGGGGGAGGATTTGGTAACAGACTTCCTAGATGACTTTGAAGTAGCATATGTAGTGAGCAACAAAGATACGGATGAATCCCGGGTTAGAATCTTTAAGCATCTCATGAAGCTAGAAGCTAGATCATGGTACAATGCACTTCCACAAGCAACCAAGGATGACTAGGAACCCTTAAAAACTGCTTTTAAGAGGTGCTTTGGGGGAGGTACCACTTCAGAAAAGTTGTGGGACAAGTTGAGAGATTTGAAGCAGGAGGGTCTTTTAGAATATGCCACCTATGAGTCCAAATTTGTGGATTTGTGGGAACGGTGGGTTGAGTCACTGGCTAGGGGGGAAGCTGCACCCGATTTTCTAAAAAAAGATCGGTTCACGCATGGCTTATGGCCGCTTCTCAAGGAGAAGGCGAAAGGTAGATTCCCGGCTACGTACGAGTTAGCCGTTGAGATTGCTCGCCTTAAAGAAAAGAAGCTGCGAATGAAAGCCAAAGAAACCGAGTCAACAGAATCAGGAACATCGCATCAACCAGCAACTACGACAACCACCATTCCACCACCACCACCGGCTCTTGGGGTAAGAGATGACCAACAAGATATGTTGGCCCATATTACTGACCAACTGCAGAATTTGTCTGTCCACTTAATACAGCAAGGGAGGAGTCAAGAAAGAGATCAAGACCCTGGAAGAGCACGACGACAAAACAGGGAGTATCATTGCTACAACTGCGGAGAAGATGGTCACGGTATGTACTACTGTCCCAAACCACGACAAAACTATAATAGAGGAGGTAGGAGGAACCAATTGTCACCCCCTAGAGAAAGAACACCCCCACCCCGAGCACCACCCCCACCAACACAAATTCTACGTCCACCCCAGACACCACTACAAGCATCCATCCCACTTCTTCCACCAGCCCCACCACCTGATCGCCCTGTAAACATCATAAGGCTAGAAGAGAAAGGAAAAGCCATAGTAGTGGATCCACCCAGAGCAAAGGAGAGGGACAAGGGTAAGGAGAAGGTAACCTTTTTAGAACCACTTGAAGCCATGACTGTGAAAAGAGCTAGGAGGGAGAAAGCTACACAATCAGATGATGAGAGAAGCATGAGAGGAGAAACTAGCAAGAGGCCATCCAGGCCACGACGGAAATTGGGCATCACCGACTTCCAGCTAGGGGAAAGTTCTAAGCCCTATGATCTAACATTGGATGTGGCAGAGCAAGGACCGAAGATTACATGGCCACAGCTGCTACATCTTGCACCAAAAGTAAGGTGACAATGGTCTAAAATGGTAAGTACAAGACGCTCCAAAACAAAGGTAGCCGAAGCAATTTCGGGATGCAACATGGATGACATCCTTCCAATTGTCGACGTAAACATAAAAGGAAAGAGGGTTGGAAACACCTACATTGATGGAGGTGCACAAATCTATGTAATGAGCGAAGCTATGATGCTTCGATTAGGGCTCGAGGTTGACAGGCCTTCTCCATGCAAGGCAAAGATGGCAAACACCGCAAAAGTAAAGTGTGTGGGTGTGGTAAGTGCCATGAAAATCAAAGCTTTCAACACTGAGGTAGAGGTAGATGTTTTTGTAATGCCTACTAAGGGGGAGGGCTATCCACTAATTTTGGGAAGGCCATGGTTGATGGCCATGAAGGCAAAACAGGACTGGGGTACTGGCCTTCTACGCATGAGCGGTAAGAAAGGGGAGACGACATGAGGATTGGCAAGCAGAAGCAAATGAATCTGGAAACATCGGCAGATGAAACCACTAGCGAATCTTCCAGTTCTGAGGAAGAGACCACATCCACCGACGAAAGTGACAGTTCCATTGATGTGATGGGTATCATTATGAAGGATCCACAAAGGGAAAGCACAACTGGTGATCCATCACCAAAAGGGCAACCCAATGAAGAGGAGAGAAAATCACCTAGCCTAGGAGGAAGTAGGTTGAAGGGTATGTTGTCTACGGAATTAACACTTGAGGAGAAAGATAGTTTTTTGCAAATGTTGATGGGATTTCCTAACCTGTTCATTGACAACTATGAAAGAATCACAGGCATTACAGTGGTGGAACATCATATTAAGCTGAAGGAAGGGGTAAAACCAGTTGTGCAAAAGCTACGACGATTGGGGGTCATACAAGAAAAGGCACTCTTGGCCGAGGTAAGGAAACTCCTGGAGGCGGGATTCATCTATCCTGTAGAAAACTCAGAATGGGTGTCACCCGTAGTGGTGACGCCTAAAAAGAATGGTAAGTGGAGGGTTTGTGTTGACTACAAACCACTAAATGCAGCTACAAAGAGAGACCACTTTCCTCTCCCTTTCTTGGATGAAATTCTGAATGAAGTAGCGGGTTTTGAATGCTATACCGTCTATGATGGTTATTCTGGATACTTTCAAATACGCATAGCCTTGGAAGATCAGCTAAAAACCACTTTTATCATGCCATGGGGTTGTTTTGCATACAGGGTTATGCCATTTGGTCTCACAAATGCACCTGCCACATTCCAAAGATATGTCACATATGTTTTTCAACCATTCTTTGGAACATCCATAAGAGTGTTCATTGATGATTTTTGTATATATAGCTCCCGTATTTCACATTTAGAAAAGGTAACTGAAGGTTTGGCCAGGTTGCAGAGCCTAGGTGGGCAATTAAATGTGGATAAATGCCACATTGGGGAGAGTAAAGTCATTCTACTAGGCCATGAAATTTCAGCAAAAGGTATCAACGCCGACCCAAGTAAGGTGTCCGCACTCATAGCCTTACCTTGACCAACGATCGCACGTCAACTGGTCTCTTTTCTACAGAAGGTGAGGTACTTAAGTAGATTCATACATCTACTATCACAACTTGTTATACCACTGCAACAACTCACTCAAAGATCAACTTTCACTTGGGACGAGGAAAGCGAACATCACTACAACAAGGTAAAGGAGGTCTTAGCCACTCTGCCAACTATCTCACCACCTAAGTGGGATGAAAAATTCTATGTCACCTCAAGTGTTGGTGATGACTCATTGCGGGCTGTGCTACTCCAAAAGGATACGACGACATCTTTCATGAGGCCAATCTACTTCTCTAGTCGAATGATGACAGAAGGAGAGAAAGGTTTCACCCATGTGGAACACTTAGTCCTAGCTCTTAGATTTGCAACTACAAAGTTTAGGTCATATTTGTTGCCTAAGCAATTTGTGATTCTAACCACGGATGAAATATTTCCCTATGTTGTACAACACATGGATGTGTCTGCTAGAATTACTAAATGGCTAGTTCGTCTGCAAGAGTTTGACTACACGGTACAGGTAGAAAGCACGACAAGGGCAAGTTTGGGGGGACTCATGACCTACCAAGTCTTTGAAAGGAAGGAGAAGCAATCTAAGGAAGGAGAAGTCCGATTACATCCAGTACCACCGATGGTAGAAGGAGCATACTCTCTCTACTTTGATGGAGCCTACAAGCGAGCGTCCGACAAAGCAGCTGCAGGCATAGTGGTCTTTGATGACAAAGGGACAAAGGTATTTTCGTTGGGCCAATTGTTAGATTCACATTCTAACAATGAAGCTGAGTATGCAGCACTAACCAAGGGTCTACAATGGTGCGTCTCGCAAGGTGTACAACGCCTTAATGTATTTGGGGATGCTCTACTTCTGGTAAGGCAAGTAAATGGAGCATGGACATGCAAGAATCCTAGTTTAAGGACTCACTTAAATGGTGTAAAAACCTTGTTGGGTAAGTTTGAAGAAGTTCAAATACACCATATCCCAAGGGCTCAAAACCAAGAAGCAGATGCCCTAGCAAGTGAAAGACTACAGGAAGTGGTGGTTGGAGCAATAAAACTAAAGCTCCCTCTATTTCAAGGCAGTGATGCCTTGCCTGACATCATGCATTTTTTGGAAACAGGGGAATGACCATCAGATTTAACAAAGGGGCAGAAGCAATGGCTGACGCGGAAGGCCACAAGGTATCGACTCATCAATGATGGTTTGTACTGTAAGGGTAAGGACCAAATACTCAGGAAGGTCCCTCTCTCTCACGAAATCACGGGAGTAATTGCTAGCTGTCACGACGGGGTTTGTGGTGGTCACTTTGCCCTAGACATAACAAGTAGGAAAATCTTGCAGGCAGGCTTTATATGGCCTAGCCTCAACCGTGATGTACACCACTGGTGCAAAACATGTAAGTTGTGTCAAAAGGCCGGCACTAGGTCACTTATGCCTGAACCACAGACACCTATTCTCTCATATGGCCCATTTGAAAAATGGGGTATCGATGCCATTGGGCCATTACCTAGGGCCAACTCAGGAAAATTCTACATTATCATGGGGGTCGACTACATGACTAGATGGGCAGAGGCTACAGCCACAACTAGAATCACAGCGGTAGAGGTAGCTAAATTTATCTACGAGCACATATGCTGTAGGTTTGGCACACCTTTAGAGATCATCTCTGATAGAGGGCCAGGTTTCAGAGCAGACTTGGTAGGAGAATTAATGCAGAAACTGGGCATTACAAGGAGACACTCTTCACTATATTACCCTCAATGTAATGGCCTAGTTGAAAAGGTAAATGGAATGGTTTCTAAAATTATTACCAAGCAGGTAAACAATCATCCTGGAGACTGGGATAAGTATCTACTACCAGCTTTATGGGCCTACAGAACTTCATTTCATACATCCTTGGGATTCACACCGTATCATCTAGTATTTGGTAAGGAAGCAATCTTGCCCATTGAAGTGCAACTACAAAGTCTCAGAGTAATGGCAAGCCAGCTTCAACAGCCCAACATGCATTTGAGAGATCACATCATCAACTTGGAAAGACTGCAGCTGGACAGAGAAGAAGCAATAAATTATTATGCAGCACAAGCAGAGCATAGACGGCTTAGCTTTAACGAGCATCTCCGGTAAAAAGGATTGAAGAAAGGAATGTTGGTGCTCCGCTACGACAATCGCTTCGACACGCGCAAGGATAAGAAACTCCTACTCCGATGGGAAGGTCCTTTCATCGTCAGGAAAAAGTATGCCAATGGAAACTACCAGCTTATGGAGGCTGATGGAAAACTTCATAAAACCAGGGTAAATGGTTGGCGACTTAAACCTTATTTTCTTCGATTTGACCAGGCTCCACCTATTGACATTCCAGATGAGGACACACCATCAGCCGCCACCTCCGACGATAATGATCAAACAGATGATCTAGAGACATGAATGCCTCTAGCCAAAAGGGGAGGGCTAATGATGGGGGCTTTTCACAAGCCAAGCTCCCATACCCCTCTTCTCTCGTCCCCACCCCATGAAAACCCCCTCTTAGGGAGGGAGTGATAAAAAAGCATTGGAAAAAGTAAGAAAAAATAAAATATGATTATGTAAATATATAAGAAAGGTAAAATAGGCCACCTCATGCCTGCGGGGTAGCCCATCCCCACCTTGCCTCCTTTTTCTTCACTGTTGCCCCGCCGGGTGTCCCTTTTCCTCTCCTCCATTCAAAAGGTCAACCCCCTCTCTCTTCCCCTTGTCCTTTCTCCTTTCTCTCTCCCCTCAAGCTACCCCACCTCTCACCAATAATGCATTATAACTCACCAATAATGCACCCTAACTCACATGCAACTTACCCTATCTTCCAAAATAGTATACCCCACCCCCTCTTTCTCTCTCCTATCATATCCCATGATCCAAATACCCCCCTCTCTCTCTAAAGGGCGCCATGTCTCTTGTCTTATAGCTAAATAACCTCCCCCACACTCACACACACTCAATTTCACTAAAAAAGGTGCCCACAGACCCATCCCCACCCGGTGGTTACCTGATTTTTCTTGTGTTCACACACATCTGCACACAGATTCACCTCTGAACACACTCCCCTCTCTCCCCTCTTGTAATTACTTTATTCTCCATGTCACCTCTCACTTTTTTCATCAATCCATCTCTCTCTCTTAGTCTCTCTCTCATGAGACTGCTGTTCTGGCACATATACACACAGCCAGACAAGTGGGCCCCACAGTCACATGGCCTATGTAGATAATGATTTCTTCATTTCTAAATTTTAGAATTCCTCCCCCCTCCTCCCCTATATAAAGAGGGGTCACCATCACACTAAATACACACACAACATCACCAAAGAACACACTATGCACTGTGTGTGCCTAGTGCACACACATACACACACACCCACACCATCACCATCACCGCAATCACCATGCTTGTCTTGAGCATGACCTCTACACCCTTGGCTATGGAAGATGAAGGGCAACTAAATGAAGGATGATGGCCATAATCCTCGTGCGAGTCTTCGCCATCAACTCCCACCTATCCGCCATGTGCTCTACCACTCTCTCCCTTCTCATTCCCCTACCCTATGCTCCCCATTTCATCGCCTAATTCTCTAAATAAAGCTTGAGGTTTTGTGAGTATGTTTTCTTGCAATGTTTTGCCCATGTGAGGTGTGCGGAATCGCCAACTAGTCTTGTGTTTTGGAGTGAGCTTGTGTATGTGTGAAGGGTGTGCGGATTCGCCATCCTTTTGTGATGCCTAAGTACTAAGCCGCTATACCCCCTCCCTCACTCTCTCTCTCTCTCTCTCACTTGATCTCATTCCCTTTCCTTTTCATCATTACTCCCAAGCATCCATCTCTCTTGGATGAAAACTTTGTTATGGTGGTGTGTTGTTTGCGTCCTAGCCGCTGAAGCTAGGTGGTGCCCCCCTGTTTGCTTTACCATGACAGGCTCGAGGCACGCCATTCGGTCCCCGGTGTTTTATAGGCCGTCGGGGTTCGGGGTTCGGGGTTCGCTTTGCTCCCGTCAACGGCTCCATTGAACCATACCCAAGCGGTTTTCCCATGAGCACGACTCTCGAATGGTGATTTTGACCACAGGCAGCGAGTCGTATTTTGTGCTTGGTTTTAGATCGACGTGCTTACCCGATCGATGACATAGTGTGCCAGTTTCTCGACGGTTTGCTCGCAATTTACACTTCCTTGCAGTGCAGAATATGTATGATTGTGTAAGGAATTCTAGAGAGCAGTTTTTTTCATTGTTTTGGTGCAATTTCATGTGATGTATACATTTGTACATGCAGTTTGAGCTAGCTATAGCTCAAAGGTCCCAGATTCATAGGTTTACAACTTTTTTGGACAGGTACAGGTCCATAGAGCCACTTGTTCAAGAATGAGCCAGCTTACCAGGTTTTTGGCAGTGCATGTATGCCATTTGTGGATTTGTTTACTAAGACATTGAGTGTCTATTTTGCTACAATTTTTTGGTGATAATTTTTGAGATTTTTCTCAAAATACAGGGGGAACTCTTTCCGTTTGTTCCCTGATTCTCACCATGTTTTGTACGTATTCGCACCTACTCTTTGATGGTTTAGTGGTTGAATTTGACTCCCACTTTGATAGTGATCAAGTTTTCACTCTCACTTTGACAAGTTTTGTCAGTTTGGACACAATTTAATGTTCTTGTATCCACTCTTGCAAGCGTGAAGATTGTGTATGCTTATGTGGCTACAGATAGACAGTCACAGGTTTCACAGGTTTTCTACAAATTTTTGCAGGCAATTTCTATTGTGGGATACATTTTGAACTAGTTTGCCATCTACTTGCATATATGGTTATGCGCTTTACGCTCAGTTAATCTATTTGTCTAAGGTTGTGTGCTTGCATAGTTTGCAGATTGTGGAGTTTTTTTTATGCATATGTGAGCATCGCGTTTGATGCAGTTTGATCATGGTGTCATGATTGTATAGTGGTCGATTTATTCCCACTTTGACATTGATTGAGTGTTTACTCTCACTTTGATGCTTGAACACACGTTAAGTGTTCTTGTACCCACTCTCACAGGAGTGCATTTATGGTATGCTCGTAGTGGTTACATTTTTCCTTTGATTTTGTCTCATGTTCTCACATCGACACATATTTCGAGCATAAGACTACGGCATGCAGGTTACATGTTTTCACTATTGAGCTACTGGTTGGTTTATTCTTGAGTAGCGTAGTGGTCAAGTGATCTCCCACTTTTGACGCGTATGCAATGACATGATGTGTGACAAAATTGACTCTATAGTGACGGCTCGTGAGGAACGGAGGTCTTGATCTTCCCGACATATGCGATGTTGGTATTGTGTTCACACAGTGCACATTAGGTGCTGTTGTTTTAGATGCATGAGACAAAAGTGAAGACAGAAGTTTGATGCACAGATAGTTATGACACAGACTAGAGAGACGACTACATATGCCAGTGATGGTGATGTCACACTTACCTCTAGCCTTCACCCATGATACATGTCTGACAGAGATGGCTCTCACTCCCGATGACTACTAGATGAGTCTATAGCATTTCATGTCACACCATGTCGTGACTGGCTCAACACATTTGCTAATGGCAGTTATGGTCGTGTTCATCTCGTTGATGGTTCAACGTATGACATAGAGGGTGCAGGAGATTTATGTGTATTACTACGTTGTGGTGCATCTTATATGCTTACACGTGTGTTATGTTCGTGGGGTCGTGTAGAGCTTGATCTCATCGAGATGCCTGAGAGACGATGGATGTTAGGTACTGCTTCGAGAGCAGTCTTTCCAAATGTAGTTGGGTTGCCTAGTTATTGTGCGAGGTGCTAGGTCATACATTGTATACCCATTGTAGGTTTCTCAAGTGTGAGACGGTATAGTCTCCATTACTACCATGACATGTGAGGAGCGAGAGACCAGACGTGTCTCCTTCACGAGTAAGCTCCAATGTGCTCAAGAGATGGAGCATTTAGCTGTGCAAGACATGTCAGTGGAATCTGCAATGGCAGAGGTGGAGCAAGATTTCTCCAATGAGACACAACAGGTGTTGTCAGAGTTTGTGCAGGTAGAGGTAGAGCAGTTCTACTCTCTAGAGATAGGCAAAGTTGATCAACATGGAGTTCTTTGACATGCTCATGCTAGAGGTTGATGAGTTAGTGCCACAATACATAGTTCCACCTATGGGTGACAGGGACGTACCCCTCCCAGTGTCGGCATTAACACATCCATATGTGATGGGTAGTGTTGATGATGCAGTGATTGTAGATAGCACAAGGGGGGTGAGTATACTAGGATTGCGCAGGTTTCATCAGCATTTGGGCATCTCATGTACAAGCTATTAGTGTCGAGGCCCGACATAGCAGCTATAGTGGGATCATTTGCAATAGGGATTGTCAGTCGTACAATGACTGACACTAGCATGATGTATAGTGGAGTTTTGCAGACTGTCCGTACAGAGTAGTCTCTGGGATTTGCATGTAGGATGTACCATGGGTATGCACACTCGCCTATCCCTAGAGCCGATATGATTGCATATAGATCAACTGAGCAAGCCAGTGGGCGTAGGTTGAGAGAGTCTCTCACTTGTTTTCTTGTACATACTAGTAGTTTAGCTGGTAGGACCCTTTAGTGGGAGGTTGGTGGGGTACAGGCGTCTGTGTCTTGCCTGGCTACCTAGGCTATGGGCGCCCGTCCACTAACACCGGCTTATTCTTGTGTACATATACAAAGAATAAGGTGCAGCTCATAGTTGAGTCTTGCTCCACCCACTTATTGTCTACTCTCTCCTTCTCCCCTTCGTGCATGTACACTGCACCGCGCATGCACGCATCCATGCACAAGCACTCTTCACTAAATACTGCATGTAAACCAAATTTGTAAATCCCCAAACCTTGAGTCTATGAGAGACAATTTATGATATCTCAATTCAATGATATTATGCATGAAAGCACTAAGGTGATATACATAATAGGATCAAGATTAGGGTCACTTGTGCAAGAAAATAATGAGATTATTCACTAATTTGCATCAGCTACTCAGGCTCTACCCCCGAGGAAAGAAGAACAAACTACTAATATACAAAAGGATTTGTTGGTTAAGGAAAGAAACAAGATCTCCTGCTTAAAAGTTGAACAATTTCTTTTTGGAAATATTGTCCCCTTAGTACACATGTATTCTTTGATGTCCTTTGTACATTCTTTGCTCAATCAATATAAGATCTCCACTCACAATTGTGAGTATAGAGGAAAAACTTAAGTGGATGGGGCATTGCTTTCATTGGGATCATCCTTGTCATCTGAGGGCTGGAACTCAGAAAGACATTCTCCATCATTGCACCTCAATGATCAATCCTCAACGTCATCTTCAAAAAACACTTCAAATTGTGTTTCCATCTTTTTTCCTCATCTGCTTCCTTCTCTTATAGAGATCAAAGATTTTGACCCTGCAAAACAGCTCTTACGATCACACGAATCTTTCACATACTTAGTGAGGAACATATGAGGAGACAACCTCCTATCTTTGTCGATCAATAAGTTTCCATTAGGCTTATTTGAATTGGTCTCTAATGGAAGTGTGCTTTTGGAAAAGTCTAGAAACAAAGGCTCTTGTAAATATCCTTCAATGACAATGCTATCCTTTTTTCCTCTGTATACATGCATGCACTATGCTTTAGGTTTAGACAGTCTTTGATAACTGGTAGCTTATCCGTCTAGTTTAGACTCTTTGCCGACCCTCACGTCAAAATTACAGTTAAAAACTTTATAGATCAAAAGTTTGCAAAAGAGGGACCATGGCTCTTGACTACTAAACACGTCTATGAAAATCCCTCCTACGAGTGAGTGTTATGCTCTCTTTTGGCTTTTAGTTTTTGGCCTTAAAGCCTCCCTTGAGCCTATCAACCTCTACCTCAAACAATTTCCCGTTGTACAATTGTTTCCATTCTCTTATAGTGAATCCTAGGGTTTTGTTCTTGCCAAGGCGACATGATGGAGGATTGCAATTGCATATAATTCTTCATTGATTAGCCGGCTCCATGAGGTCTTTCGATGCAATTGCCCTCAGAAGAGTAGTTTATTACCTTCAAAGCAAGATTCTTATGTTAACTTTCACGTGAACCATGGACAAATATCCACATACACATATACAAATTGAACTCACTCAAAGCATTTTTCATGGTTGGATAGGCTTGAGAAAGGTCTCCACTCAATAGAGCATTGAACACATTGCTGCGATGGTCATTCAAAAGGTCCACATATGCATGGTTGTACAATCGATCCTCATTGTTAAGCCACTTCAAATTCTTGCTGCATGGACACCCATCAATAACCTGCATTCAATATTTCATGAGAGCTAATTTGGCCATGTGATTTAATTCCCGTCATGTGTTGTATTAGAACTAAGTTCAACCTTATCTCCACCATTCCTCTCCTAGTGAGGGGTCAGAACTACCCTCTAGGTGTTCTTTTGACTCTTTCTGCGAGTGATGTAGAATGCATTGTGATACTCATTTATAAACTCCTCTCTAGTGTGAGCTATTCCCATCAAGGCAGCATTATGTAGTTCCTTCGTGTATTGGCCCTTCAAATAAGACATGAACATTTTCATATCATAATCTACCACTCTATTTTTCTTACACATCCATGAGCATCCTCTAAGAAAAATTATCTCACTGAACATAAGAGTTGCAAGAGGATGAAAAGCAGCACGTTAAACTAGTATTGAAGCAAGCCGCCATGCATATTGATCCCCACATCAAGCTCTTTGTGGAGCCACCCATGAACCTCCTCCTTTAGTCCTTGTAGTAGTGTATCCATGCTAGATGCTCCCATTGCCCTACCCATGCATAACATATATATGTATAAAGTGATATGTATGCTTTGTCATTCTTTCTAACAAATAATAGTGGACCTCGTGTTAGCACATAGAGTGATGAAATTTTAGTTGATCGATTAACATGAATATATGATTGCACACATGTTGAGTCTTGCTTCAATTGTGAGCACGTTGCCTTCAATTTCACTAGGGACATGAAGAAGGGGAGCTTCCATGCAATAGTGGTACTTCGAATCATACTTGTGAGCTAAACCTAAACAGTGTAGTGAGCAAAGGAGGAAAATTCAAGGATATTTTGTCCTTAAGAAATAAATAAATAGAGAGACAAAGGGCCAATACCTTCCTCGATCTCTGCATTCCATGCCCTAAGTCGATGATTGCCATCCCACATGTAAATCACTTTTCGACTCAATTCTTCCCAATCAGCAATATGCAATTATTGCTCAATTTTATTTTATTTTTTCTCATGTAGAATCCCATTGGTAGGAAATATCATTAGTCACTTCCACTATCTTTCCATTTGGAATTTGTGGGGACACCATAAATTCCTTCGTCGATAGATTTGCTTGTTGTGTACACTTAGTTCCACTGCAAGTTGCCAATTTAGGTTCTTCACCTTTGTTGTGGCTTGAGATCCAAAAGTGCTAGCTCCATTCTCTTCACCCTATCAAGGAACAAGCTTAATTTATAACTTTCTTGAAGAAAGCTCCCTGGATAAAATTAGAGTTAAGTTCTCTTACCAAATTCCTTCATGGCCCATGCAATGAGAGTGTCCATCGCTACCCCCAAGGTAGTAATATTGTCATCAATGGGTGCTATGTATGGAAGTGGAAGATTGTGGCTAGATGCTAGTCTAATTGACACTCCAAGATTACCTCTCAAAAGTTCCTTCCAATGTAGCCTCTCATGGGACAAGGATTGAATTACCATTTTGTTTTTGACCTCCTTGTGTTTGCTCAAAAGGAGAATGTTCTCCTATCGGGTAAAACAAGTGACAAAAGCCTGAATTATCCTCGTACGTTGATATGCAATTGCAAAAGAAACAAATTCTTATTCAAATAGTCGTCAATACTTGAAAATAAAAATAAAGGATTAGCTACTTTCATGAACTTAAAAGAACAAGTGATTAGTGTACAATTAATTTTTTGATGGCATCTCCCTTGCACATAGAGCCTCATTTTAGAAACTCCAACAATGTCATTTCAGTAAGACTCTTTAAACAATCCTCTGAAGAATGTACTTAAATCCTTATTTAACTGAGGACATGAAGAAGGAGAGAGGGCAAGATGTAGAGAGTTTTTTTAATAAAAGTTTTGGTGGTTCTACCTTGCACATAGAGTAGCCAAGAGAGAGGGAGAGAGAGAACATTGAAGAGATCCTATCACCATCATAGGGCTTGAGAGAGAGGACAATCAATGAGAGTTGCGGTGATGGAAAACAACGGAAAGAGAAGGGAAGAAGAAGAGAGAGCAGGCGAGCAAGAGAGAAAATGTTGGTAAGAAATAAACAAGTCATAGGAGAGAGTACAGAGAAGAGGAGAAGAAGAGAGAGCAACACACACACACACACACACACACACACACACACACACACACACATAGAGCATGGGAGATAGTATGTCACCATTACAAGACATGGGACAGAGGACGATCATCAACATAGATGGCAGCCAATGATGAGGGAGACAGAAGGGGAGAAGAAGAGATAGAACCCGGGTAAGAGAGAAATCATAGGAGAGAATAGAGAGAAGAGGAGAAGATTAAAGAGCACCAGAGAGAGAGAGAGAGAGAGAGAGAGAGAGAGAGAGAGAGAGAGAGAGAGAGAGAGAGAGAGAGAGAGAGAGAGAGAGTCCCTTGCCATTGTGAGGAATGGGTCAAAGGATGATTGATGGCAGAGACAATGACAAACAATGATGAAGAGAGAGGGGGAAAAATCATTAGGAAGAGAATGGGTATAGGAGGTCCTCTTTATCTGGCAATTTAAGGAAATACTTAAAACTTAATCAAGCTTCACCAAAGGATAGAATGGTGGGGTAGATAGCCTAGATATGCCTATATAAAAACATTTTTTGCACTTTTTCTTGGAGAGTATATGCAGATTTTACTAGATCTTGTTGGCATTACTCTCTTACCAAAGTACCTTTTCAATTTTCAAATATTAAAAGTTTCCCTCTCTTATTCCCTCTTTGTTTTTTTTCTCCCCCTCCAAGTGTCCCAAGCTCTCTTTCTCTCCCCTCAGCTTGCTGAAAAGTGCACATCTACAATCTTTATCTACACTCTCTCTCCTCCTATTCTCATGGTAGGGTGCCTTTTGTAAAGTAGCCCTCCACACATCATTTTAGCTCTGTAATATCTCCTTCTAGATTTACAACCTCTTCTTTCATGCTACAACATCTCCTTCTAGTACATTTAACATCTTTCTCCATATGTAGAACATCTCCTTCCAGATATGAAACTTCTTTTTCCATACCTCCAACATCTCCTTCTAGATCTACAACCTCTTTCTGCATAGCTACTTGATCTCCTTCCAAATCTGCAACCTCCAGCATCTCCTCTAGATTTGCAACCTCTATCTCCATAGCTCTAACATCTCCTTTCTTGATCAAAGTTCCCAAGCCCACTTTCGCTCTCTTCCCAAGCTTGCATCTCTCTTTTGAGTTCCAGAACTTCTTTCTTGATGTGAAACATCAACTTTCCTACTCTAGCTCACTATCCCTTTTGAGATCTCTTTCCACAGTTTCTACAACATCTCCTCTCTCTCTCTCTCTCTCTCTCTCTCTCTCTCTCTCTCTCTCTCTCTCTCTCTCTCTCTCTCTCTCTCTCTCTCTCTCTCTCTCTCTCTCTCTCTCTCTACACGCACACGCGCACGCGTGTGAGAAATATTCACTGCAAGTAATTTTTAGCTACCAAACGATTACAATGGAGTAGAGATCTATTGTACATGGTGTCAATGCAATGGAATGCAAAGGGTGTATGTAAGGCTTATCAAGGGTCACAAATTTTCAATGCTGGAAAAGGATCTTGAGGTAAGTGCCAGTTCCTGTAAAGCATGCGTGATTAGTGTATTTTTCCCATGAATGACTTACTGGGGATTTTTTAAATTAGAATAATTTTTTATTAATAATCTCTTGAATTAGCAGCTTTTATATATTCAACAACATTGGAAACTGTTACTAGTTACCTCCAAAAGATTCATTTGTAAGCTGTTAATCAATGGCTTGAAAAACTTGACTCCAATGCATTTCAGCAATGTAGGCCACAAGTTGGATTGGTCTAGATTTAACAATGTTCACCTTGCTCTTGGAAGAGGTAAAGTGTTGAATGTTTACATTGCAATTGAATTTAGCTATGGTTTTAGGAGTCTCTCATCGTATTTAGCTTTTGATATTGTACATTTTTGTGTTCATGTTTGATTTACAGAAGGTGTATTGTAGAAGTTAATTTCATGAAATTTCATGCGTGCAATATTCGAATACTCAAGCCCAAGGGAGATATAATCAATCACTTAGTGGCTCAGTTGCAGACCAAGAACCAACCAAGTCAAAATGGACATTCAAGTGTGGAACATACCAAACCTCAAAAACCAAGAATAAATTGAAGGTGTTTGAAAGGTGCCACAATGAAAGGCAAGATGCATAGGCCAAAAACGTGGAAAAGGGAGGACCCCTTCATCATGTGGTGGGAGAGATGCTTGAGAGCCTACCTTTATTTCCCTTGTATTGAACACTTATGTAGACAACTCATATGCTAAGCCAATGGGCTTGTGTACTTGATTAATGCAATACAATCTTTACCATCTTACACTATTATCTCTTTATTTGCACTGCTTTTTCATTGTTTTGAAGTACTCTATGTTGTCATTCAAATAGTGGTTATTTGTGTGCACTTGTCTTGAAATATTGAAGTCTTCCTTATTTTCTAGGACCCAATTAATCTTGTGTCGAGACTCAAGTTAGCCAAGAACTCTTGTATTTGACACGTTCTTGTACATAACTAGATATCAATAGTGGATGGCAAAAGGATGGTCATAAGGCACCATTAACCAAGGAAATCTCTTGTGTTTGACCGGTTCTTGTACATAATTGGATAACAATAGTGGTTGCAATAGTGGCTGGTGAAAGGATGGTCACAAGGAACCATAAAACAAAGGAAAGCTCATTATTTATATTTCCAAATAAAGGACATCTAAATCTAAACGTGGACATGAATCATGTAGTTTCCAATATTTTAATCACCCTTTATAGAAATTAGAAAGAGAATGGGGCATAAGAGGGCCTCTTTATTTGGATGTTTAAGTAAGTACTTAACACTAGTCTTAGGATGTATGTATGAAAGTTTCGTGGGCCTTATAAGTTAGTGGTGGATTTTAGAACATATGCACAAAAGTGCCTTGGATTAGGTTAGTGGCTTAGGCCACGTAGCTTATGGTAGATTTTGGTAACTTGACCATAACTCTTGTATACAATATGGAAGTTCCTTGGGCCAAATTAGTGGTGCTTTAGGATATATAATTGGATCACGTTAGTGGATTAGGCCACCTAGCTTATGGTAGATTTTGGTAATTTGACCATAATTTTTTATACATTATGAAATATTCATAGAAGTATAGATTTAATATGTTTAAAAAATGATGACTCATATTTGATTTCAAGGGACCCAAAAAAAAGAGTTTTTTTCTAAATTTATGCATTAAGTTGCAATTTATTACTAAGCTTAAATGAGTATTGAATTGCATCAATCTTTGATGAGACATCTTAGAAGCTTCACAATTCTAGTATATACCTAAAAATAGAATTTTCAAAAAATCTTGAGCCAACTTAAGAAATATATGACCTACATTTACCACTTAGTAAAAATTTATGCTATTTGATAGTTTGTCCCCTTAAATTTGGACATGGAAATGTGTTAAATATGGATCTTGATTTACCCTTTGTAAGTCTCATTTTAGAAAAGTACATTTGTAAGATCCCTGTAATGAGGAGAAATCATCATGCATGAGAAAAATTACTTGCCAAAAAAGATAAAATCACTCGTTGAAAAACCAAAAATCAAGCTCGCTAGAATATTCCTTTTTGCCAAAATATATTGGTCGAATTGTGGCCAAAAAGAGGATTTTTTCGTGTGAGACCATGTTCTTAGGGAAAATTATTGCCAAGTCCGGCATCATTTGCACCAAAGAACTATGCACGGGTGGGTTGGGGGGGGGGGGGGGGGGGGAGGGGTGACATTTGTGATGGGAAGACATTGCTCAATCACCTCTATCAGCCTTGAGGAAGATCTAAAGCATTGGCTTAACCAAAGATACATTAGTTGAAAGTGGGAGAGTATCCTCCACTTAGACGGTTTTCTATCTATGATACAAGACAAATTGTTGTTATGGGAGTCATCAAGGTAGCGGAAAAGAAGTAGGCCAGTGGTGCCAGGTTACTAAGGCTACCTACTAGACTTTGTGATGGTAGTAGGCATAGTAGTTTTTTTCTATGTTTCTTGTTTGTTTTGATGCTCTGGATGATATTATCTAGAGTGTTGCAGACATGCCCAAGGCAAAGGAGGTTCCAAAGGAAGAAAAAAAAGGCAAAGGAGCATGTTGCCCCCAGAAAAACACAAACACATGCCAAAGAGGAGCAAAAAAAGGAGACAAAGAAGAAGTAGAGAAGGACATCAGAAGAACCAAAGCCCAAGAAAGAGGAAGATAAGTAGAAGAAAACACCAAAAGAGCCAAATCTCAAGGAATAAGAGAAGCAGAAGAAGACAACAAAAGAGGCAGAGCCCACGGAGGACAAAAGAAAAGAAGAAGAGCCAAAAACACACAAAAAAAAGACAACAAAAGAGACAAAGCCCAAGGAGGACAAAAAGAAAGAAGAAGAGCCAAAAACACCAAGAAAGATCCCAACAAGAACAGAGGAGGCAAGCACAAGAAAGAGTCATATGACTCCCAACAAAAAAAAATTGTGAACCAACCTTTTGTAAATAGCAAACTTTTTTTATCAATAGTACATATTCTCTCCTTGAGAGCATTTTGTAAACAATACATACTCTCTCCTTGAGAGCATTACATACTATTTTGTAAAGAGCAAACCTTACATCCCTTGTAAATTCTACAACTTTCATTGGCTCCATCTCTCATGTAGATCCCAATATAGTCTTCCAATTTTTGTTGTAATTGTGGCAACCCTTGCATTTGTATTTGCATATTTTTTCAATCCAATTGTGTTGACAATAGCATATCAATGCCAAAAGTATAATCACACCATCTTCCAATCGTACACCTAAAGGGCCTAAATAAGTTGCAAATCATGGGAGGATTTTTTTTCAAGTAAGTGGAGATAATGAAAATTGGTTGAGAGTCTACCTCTTCCTTCTCTTTTACCTCAGCCTCTACCTTCTCCTTCTCATGGTCTTTTCTCTCTTTTTTCTTCTCTTTCTTGCTCACAAGACAAGAAGTGAGCAATAGGATCAAGCACCCTTATCCATATCTCTTGGCATATTGCTCATTGTAAGGTTGACAACCCTAAACCCGGTTGAGCTATCTATTTATAGTGTTGTGAAGCAATTGGAAGACAAGACTGCAATTTATTATTTTGAACATACAAAAATAATACAATATTGAAGACATTTCAATGGCAATAAACAAGATAAGACACTTTCACCAAACAAATGAAAATGAAAACCAACAAGATGAGACATTTGCACCAAACAAATCGAAAAGGAAATCAACAAGATCAGACATTTACACCAAACCAATATTTGTCATCAATTGATATGGAAATACTATACAAATTGTCAAGCTACTACACTTGATATAGTTTTTCTATATTCCTAGCATAGGGAGTAGGCTTTAGCTTGCAAGAAGGTACACTATTCCTTCTTGCCATATAAATTTCTTCTCAATCCTCGTCGAGACCTACAAGCCATATAAAAAATTAGGAAAAAGTAATAATATGTCTCACAGAAAGAAGTAAGGAATGGTAGAAATAAAGAAAGCATTATCTACACACCTTCATTTATCTCTCTAGAAAGCAAAAGGTGTAGGCAAATCTATCTCCTCATTATGTAAGTCCTGCCTCACAAGGTGCAATGTGCAATTGGTTCTTATCAACGTTTCCAGGCATTCATTGTTCATCCATACATCAATATCTTGAATGGGGTTCTCATTAAAATCATCCGTGTTTTGATCTAGAGGGACCAAGTCACCTCCCACATAAAGCCATCGATTATTATCTTTAAAAAATGTAGTTTTGGATATGGATCATGTATTTACAGGTAATGGAGCTAGATTTTACTTTGCAAATGACTCCATTCATTATTTTTTGAGCCCAACCTTCATCCACAAATTCTAATACATCTTCACCAACTAAACACTTAACCAACATCATATTTCTAGACACTTTCACATCTACCTTTGCAAAAAAATCCACAAATACAATGATGGGCATAAAAATTGAAACTTTGCTTTCCTTGCTTGCAATGTTGGCCTTTAAACATCTCTGGATCTCATAAAATATCTTGCACCTATAGATTTCACTTGTTATTGAGCTTGGTAGTGGCCACTCTCCACTTCTAAAATCAGGCAATGCAAGCTTGGAGACAATGCCCCAATCCGTAATGAATTTTGGTGGAACATAAAAATATATCCCTTTTTTTGCCACAGACCCATGAGCTCTCCCTTTGTAAATCTATCCACCAATGGATCTATGCTAGACATCCGAAATATCTATGACACACTCCATCGGCTATCATTCCTTTATGCTTGAGGGATACATATTTGTAATGAGCATAGTACAAAACATGTAAAAAAAATAAATAAGCAGAGAACCACAGACAAGCCAAAGCAAAGTGGAAATAATGTAGTGTGGACATATGAACCACTTACAGTTAGATTTGTGCAGAGGAAGATTTGAGCTTCCAAGATGAAGGTGAAGCTCCTTGTGCATGTAAACATATTGCACTAAGACCTCCTTCACTATCTTATTGGATCCAACAAGTCGGAAGTCTTTCACTCTTTCTTAGTGAAACATGGAAACATGCTTCACTAAAACCTCCTTCACTATCTTCTTGGCTCCAACAAGTCAGAAGTCTTTCACTCTTCCTTTCCAACATGACAAGAATGGAATTTTGGATGATCTTTTCTTCTCCTACTCTATTGCATTATATTCCAATTACCCTTGGTTATCAATATTGGGATCCATTGGTTGTGCCCATCTAATGTGGCATAAGTGGTGATGGTTTCGTGGATGTGCTAGGGCATTTAGACTCAATTGGCTCCATTGCTTGAGGAGAATAGGTTGCAAAGCAGCTGAAGGTGAAGAGAGGGCAGCATGAAGAGGAGGAAGAAGGAGATGGTGAGACGAAGAGAGGGGTGGGAATAGGAGGGAAAGAAGGCCGTGAGAAGATTCAAAAAAACTTTTGGGTCAATGAAAGAGAACTTCTTGAGGTAAAAAGACCATGTATTTGAAATTTACCTTAGATTGTGGCTTAAAAAATTTTCATTCTAGAATATCAAAAGCAATTTCTAAAGAGAAGATTCTGTAACGGAAGCCCTTCTCTCATTGGCCTAAAACACTCTCTCGCTCTCTCTAAATGTTAAAAGGAAAAAAAGAGGTATCAAACTTTGCCTAATGACTGATGTCAGCCTTGATCTTTGATTTGATTAAAAAGTTTCTCTAAAACATACAAAGGATTTTTTTTCAGACTGATGGTCTCCATTGCAAATTTATAGGCCATTCTATGGCTTAATGCTGACATCGGGATTCCCTGTCCTCCACTTTTGCGTTTCTTCTTGGCTTGTTTGTTCTCCGTCAAAAATGCATTGACTTCATCAACTAAACTTGGTCGTGACTTTGTGGAAAATGGTAAGTGCAATACATGAGCCAAGGCTACAGTTGTTCCCTGTATTAATCTATCTAATATTACAATTGAATGAATCATGGATAATCCCCGCATCAAAGGCAAGAACCACCTCCATGCCCCACAATCTTAGCAATGTCCTCTCATTAACATGAAATACATACTTTTCCCATGTTGTAATGTGGCACTGGACATTCTTGTTTGAATGGTTGCAAAAGCTCTTCAAGCTACATAGTTTTTACATTGATTGCATCTTGCATGGCCTGTGACATAGGCTACTTATTCTTCCCCATCTAAGAACATTGCAAAAGACCTTGTGCAGAGAAGGAAAACTCACTAGATGATGAAAGCAAGTCAAAGCAGGAGAACTTAGGAGTATTTGGTTGTGTAGTGAATGTTTTAGAAGGTGAAGAAGATGGCAATGCATGCACAATGAGCTATGTGGATGAAGGTGACATAGATGATGGAACAGGGAGCTTAAGACAAGGTGACATAGATGATGGAACAGGGAGATTAAGACAAGGTTCTAGTTGTGCAAGATGTTGAGGAACTAAAGTTGGGCCGCACACACGTCGCATAGTTATTCTAATTCGGGCCATGAATGCACCACTCATTTTTGATGTGGCACATATGGATTGGCCCATTGTTGTCATGAGTACTAGAAAGATTCCAAAAAATATTTGGTCATTAATGACTCATCAGTTACCGTTTACACCAATCTCCTTCAATTCCTCCTATATCTGATCTTGAAGTAGAACAATCCCTAAGAGTGTTACATGGTTCTGATCCTCTACTACTTCTAATCCCTATGTCTGATATTGGACAAGTCTACAGGCTCCGCATATGATTTTGAATTAACTATGTTGTGAGATGTTGATGCTAGGGTTTTGTATGATTTAGAATAGTACAACTTGATTTTGGCTCCAATATAGACCCTTGGCAACAATACATCTGATAAATCTGTAAGTCCAATTGGGCCATTGGCAAACACCCAATCAACTTCATATGGACCTGACCATGCGATCTTAAAAATAGGCTTCTTTGGGCCTAACTTTGAATGATATAATACAACTAGATTCCCCTTCTTGAATTCTTGAACATTTATCTTGCTATCCTGCAAGTGTTTCCTCCACTGCTAGACTACTTTCTGCTCTAGCATAGTTCTCTGTCTGATTTCATTCAACTTTGGTAATTCATCCAGCATGTTCTTTATATTTTCATTAAAATCCAGGTCCTGCTCATCACTGGCCATTCTCAGACTAGGAATTGCAAATTCTATGGGTATGACTACTTCTGTTCCGTATACCATTCTGAATGCAGTCATTCTAGTTGTGACCTTGTGAGCTATTCTGTATATCCACGTTGATGTTTAAAGCTTGGTGTCCCAATGATGAGGCTATTTCTGAAAAATCTTTGTTAGAATTTTCTTCATCATTTTATCGTTGCTTTTTGCCTATACATTGCAACTATGATAGCACGATGTCAATTTCCAATGCTTGATCGAAAAGATTTCAATCAGGGATCTGAATTATCTTGTTGATGAAATGAGTCCCCTAGTCTAAAAAAATCTCAATCAGATAGCCAAATCTACAAATAATGTGCTCATACAAGAACCATATTGTTGATTTTGCAGTGTTGTTAGGTAATGCCTTGGCCTCAACACATATTACTAATATAACATGTTGCCATTATCATGTATCTGTTCTTCTTAGGGGTAACTTTTCTTAATGTACCCATGAAGTCTAATTCCCATTTCATAAATCCCCTAATGGTTGTATGGGGTTGCTATTGCTATTGGACTTCATTCTATGACAAATATCATAAGTCTTACAAAAGGGCCTAACACCATGCATCATACTATGCCTCCATAAATCACTTGCAAGATTTTCTTATGTAAGTGATATCAAATCTGCACCACATTGAGTCTTTCCTGGGTTGTGGAGTATCATAAATTCAAAATCCATTAAGAACAACATCCATCTAATCAATCTACCTTGAATAATCACTTTGTTAATAAAAATAGGAGAGCTATATGATTAACATAGAAGTGAAACAATTTGCCCACCAAATAGGGTCTAAATTTTGTTGCACTAAAAAACCATGCCAAGTGCTTCCATCTCTATTGTTGAGTATCCTTGTTCAGCTAAATTGAATCGACAAAAAACTGGCAAAATAGAATGGGTAGTTTGTCTTTCCATAAAATTGGGCCAATATAGCTTCCATCACCATTCCAGACGCATCGACTTGTACATGAAATGAACTTCTTGTTGACAGATGATTGGATTCTTGTTGATCACCTCCTTCAAGCATTGGAAACTTGCTTCACATTTGTGGGTCCAAATGAACTTCACTCCCTTATAGGTCAGTTCATACAATCGAAGAGCCTTCGTGGAGAACATATGAATAAATCATTGATAAAAGATAATTTATCCCAAAAATGAACTGAGTTTAGACACATTTGCTTTGCCTTTTGCCATTTCAATACCATTTATAGAGACATTGTGCCTCAAAAGTTATCCTTTCTAGACCATGAAGACTGACTTGAATGGGTTTAGGAAAATCCTCTTTTCCTTGCATCTCTCAAAGACCATTTCTAGAAATAGGAGATGTATTTCCTCTATTGAGAAGGCTGTAAAGTCATCCAAAAAAATAGCCAAAAACTTGTGTAGGAACTCACTAAAAATCTCCATCGTACATTGTTGAGAAAAGTAGCTGGAGCATTGCAGAGTTTGAATGGAATCACCAGGTATATGAATGCTCCCCATTCAGTAATGAAGGTTGTCTTTTCTCTATCTTATGTTGCAACTCTCACTTGGTTATAGCCATCATAGCCATCCATGAAGCTACACATTTCATGGATGAAATGCTCCCCATTCAGTAATGAATTCTCCCCATTCAGTAATGAATGCTCCCCATTCAGTAATGAAGGTTGTCTTTGCTCTATCTTATGAATGCTCCCCATTCATAAGATATATGAATGCTCCCCATTCAGTAATGAAGGTTGTCTTTGCTCTATCTTATGTTGCAACTCTCACTTGGTTATAGCCATCATAGCCATCCATGAAGCTACACATTTCATGGCCTATTATCTCATCTAATATCCTACCTCTGAATGGGAGTGGGAATGTATCCTTGATCGTCTGAGCATTGAGATTTTGATAGTCAATACACACTCTTGACTTCCCATTCTTCTTGGGTACTACTACAATAAAAAATATCCAGTCACCACTTGCTACCTCTGTTATGCATCTTGCCTTCAATGGGTTTTCAATCTCCTCCTTGACCTTCTTCGCATAGTTGGAATTCATTCTATATGATTGCAGCCTAACTGGTCTCACCATACATGCCATGGTTCATGCACTCATCAGCCCCCAATCAACGCACTCGGCCCGTCACAGCTGCACAAGCTCTTGATGATGCACCTGTCATCATATAGCCCCATCATGGTGTCGTCTCGAATGATCGCATCATTTGCATGATGGTTCACGCATCCATGTGTCCCCTTCAATGCATCGAACCATTTGCCGACCTTGTTGTAGCTGCAACCGTCAGTCCCTCGTCGAGGCATTGAGCCACCCAATGTTAGCCTCATGTTGTCACAACTGCACATGGCCCGTCGGTCCTCGTCGATGTGCCCGACATCACCCATCATGGTGTCACGTTGTATGTGCCGTGCTTCATGCACCAATTGGCTTCATCATCCTCT
The DNA here is from genome assembly GCF_014529385.1 of Adiantum capillus-veneris. NCBI lineage: Eukaryota > Viridiplantae > Streptophyta > Polypodiopsida > Polypodiales > Pteridaceae > Adiantum > Adiantum capillus-veneris. The sequence goes on from NC_140935.1 coordinate 146,515,471, forward strand.
CAAGGCCAACCTTCTCTTGGTTTCCCCCGGCAAGGGGTCCTCACCATTTGTCAGGCCCATGGGGTCATGGACTTTGTTTTTGGGACAAGGGACATATCTCCCTAGGGTGTTGCAGATATGTCTACCACCACTACTTTTCCCTCGATGTGCTTATTATGACTACTTTTCAACTAAGAAATATATGGACCTTGTATCAGCCTTATAGGATTTTGGGACTATAGGCGAATTGGCAGTCATTAAGTGAAACAAAGAGAAAGAGAATGAGTATGTCTGCTTTTGTAGGTTTTGTTGCATGCTACATGATTGATAATCCATTTGCAATGGCTAATTCAATAATTTCATAAATGCTCATGTTTCTTGTGTGCTTATCCCACTACATTCAAGAAAAACCTCTCTCTCTCTCTCTCTCTCTCTCTCTCTCTCTCTCTCTCTCGTCCCCCCCCCCCCCCCAAAAAAAAAAAAAAAAAACCAAACCCCAAGATCTAGTCAAAAGAATAAGGCAATGAGAGTATTGCAAAAAGATTTTTTTTGGTTGCACATAATTGCCTTCGCCTAGTAGACTTTTATGCCACTTTTACTTGCAACTCTAAGTATGGTCATACACCACTTCCTTTCCATATCAACACCTCTTATGTATTATGAAGTGAAAAAAAAAAGAATAAGAAGAGGAAGAGGAAGAGGAAGAGGAAGAGGAAGAGGAAGAGGGAGGTTTTCCTACTCCAAAACTTTACTAGTAAAGAGAATAGAAGGTTTGCCTACCTTTTCTTGCAAGAATTCCATGGTTCTCTCAACTCTCTCCATGCTCAAACACACGTTGTTCAAATGCCAAAGGATGCAAGAGAATGGCATTGGCAAGGATGGGCTAGAAGAGAGAGGGTCAAGGTGACAAAGGGAACCACACTTCACTTTTGACTTTCCATTCTCCCGGATCCAAGTTCTTGGATCCACTCCTCCAAGTACGCAAAGGCTAGGAAGACCAAAGTTTAAGCACACACATGTAACCACTCGTTCATTATTGCTACTACCCACAAGAATATTTTGAAAGCTTACATTAATGGATAATGGTATGGTCTTCCTAGATCCATAACTGGTCCCCTCCCTTTTGAGTGCTGCCCTTTATAGCCATGCTTCAATTATCTTCTTTTCCCCTATGGTCTTGCAGATGGTCATCAACTCTCCCGTGTCGTCTAGCGTGCTATACTACTTGCATTAACTTAATTAAGAGGAACGAAAGCTTACTATAAATGACACCAAATGCACGCTAGGAGAGAAGCTTGATAGAAAACATCAGGAGCAACACAAGGTACAATTTTAACCAAGTGGGCTACAAGCCATCATATGATTATTTCCTTCTTGGACAAAGATATTAAACATCAAAAAGATAAAATAGCTACAAGCATAGTGATTTCTCCACATGTTACCTATGCACATGAGTTGGGATGAGTAAGAGGTGAGCCCCAATGAATGATAGGTGAATCATATTAATGTAGGACCCACATAGGAATGGTGTGCTAGATTCTCTATGAGAACCCTTGGTCAACTAGCCTTATTTGAGCTTGTTGGTGGTGTTGGCCACCATCATTTTCTTTACATGGAACGAATACCCAAAGGATGTCAAGAATATATCATCCACATGCTATAAGATCAAAGCTATTTGTATTCTTGATAGCTTTAAAACTAGCACTAATGTTCAAGGATACACTTAAGCTTTACTTTGAAATAAACTTTATTGCTTGACAATTATTGTTTGTATCACTATATTCTGGGGTATGCTAAAAGGATTATGCATCATCCTTGGACTTATCTAACATTATAATAAGTCTCAAGAGATGATGCATCAAGCTTATAGATCAATGAAGAATAGTGTTATTTTGTTATTGTCTCTCTTTTTCTTTTTTACATTTCTTCTCCTCTTCTTGTCTATTAGAGTTTTCTTGAGTGGTAAATAAACCTACAAACTTGTGTCATAATCCAAGAGTCTTTACACAATTGTACGTTCAAGAGAAAAATCTTCTTGCAATTAGACACAATCCCCCAATATGAAGAATTATAATTAGAATTAGACACATTGGAACGTATAGAAGTCATGGATGATGGTTATAAAGCAAATGGGATAACTCCTAAAAACAAAAAATAGTGGCTAAGGTGTATCTCAAATACATTCAAAGATCTAGTGGAAATAAAATTGTTATGAGATAAAAAACTCTTAGTCTCTAGCTAATCATGGGAGTGCATCAGAGGCTGAGGCTGTGACTATAGTTATTGGCATGATATTGTTCTATGAAGATTGACAATTTATTTTCATTGCAATAGTGATCAATGTTGGTTTAGGAGTATTACAACAAGTTTCTTACTCTTTGGCTTGTGCCGTACACTAATCATGTAGGGGCTATAATCATCTCTCATATGCAAGTGTGGGCCAAAGTCTTGGGCATGGATCCCACACTACTTTCACCATCAATGCTTAGACATAGAAATAAAGTATGTATAAAAGATTTTCAAGCCACTAGAGGACTGCACTGCTTAAAGAGGTCTTGATCTACCCAATTGTTGACACGTGTTTGGCATTTTTCAAGCCGATAAGGGGGCCAAATTGGAGGTAGCATGTGTTGCCAGATGGCGCCCCCCTCTTGGAATCACATCCCCCATTATCTATTTATATAGTATATATGCATATGTAGAATGATCTTCCAAGAGAATGACTAGAGCATGTAATGGCTAGAAAACATATGAGAGACTAAGGAGGCATAACGTAAGGCTTACACCTTAACAACACTCAATTGGTTACTTTAAAAAAATACTAAATTTTGAGAAATGACAATTTATGTTAGATGGTATGGTTTAGCTTTAAGGGTGAGAGACCAAGGGCTCGAGTATGCTCTTGGCAAGGGGTCCATGTTGGCTTTCTTTAATCGTTAAAAGTTACCTGAGCACGAAAACAAGCTTTTACAAATGTCCGGAGGGGCACATTGTCGTGCCGTGGCACGTGCATGGTGGGAACGGAAGCTAAGCCCTACAATATTATGGATTTTATGTGTATACCTTAAGTATGCATAAGTATATGCATTTTCTATTTAGCATGCAAAAAGCTAGTCGAAGTCTGATGTGTCACTCTTGTTGGGAATGGGCTTCGATCCCGGGCTTCTTTGTGAACGTCTTCTTGGAGCTATGATGAAATGAGCCTATAAAACTTACCTCCTATCTACTAGGCATCCTAGGTGGCATATGACATGTATAGCATGGCCAAAAGTGGCCTTAGTCATAGTATACCCCATGAGGTGTCATTCTACACATAGTAGGTGCACTTTGAAGTGATTATGGACCTAGAAAAATCCTTTAGAAAAGTGGTTACGAGTTTGTATGCCAAGCTCTCTCTCAATTTTTTATAAATCTACTCTTGGAGGCTTATGGCGGCAAGGAGAAGATATTTGGAGAGAAATATAGAAGAACCTCTAAATAGTTCTTAAAGAGAAAGATCTAGAAGAACCTCTAGATATTACTTGAAGAGAAAGATCTAAAAGAACCTCTAGATATTTCTTGATGAGAAAGATCTAGAAACTTTGAAGATAATTTCAAGATATTTTTGAATCCCTTAGATATTTCTAAGCAAATATCTTCTTCAAGAGGCAACCTCACCTATAAATAGAGCCTCTTGCTCCTCACTTGGGCATCAAGCAAACCATCAAGCAATCAAGCGCTCAAGCAATCCCCATAATCAAGCCACTCTATCAAGCCATCACCCAACCTCCTAGACATCTCCGTGAGGAAAACTTTCTCTCAATTTCAGCCCAACACATCTTGAGCTTGCTCCTTCATGCCTCAATCCTTCTATCTCCTCACTTGTAATACTCATACACTCTATGTAACCTTCTTTCATCAATAAAGACGCATTGTTGGTGGCTTGCAAACGGTGTTGGGACTATTACGCATCATCTACTTCATCAAGTTGGCTACAATACCACAAAGTCTTGAGGTGTGCTTCACTTGTTTGGTTTGAGCTTGTGTGGGTCTTTGTGTGTTGGTTGTCTCTCTTATCTCTTTCCTCCATTGTTTGACTACTTTCTGAGCTTTCTTAGATGAATAACCCCAATGGTGTAACTTTTCAACCCTTTCACTTTGTGCGAATTAATGTTTGTATTAGCTGTAAAATCCACTTCCAACAGAGAATTCTGTTACTCTTTGGGCCGGAAAGACTGCAAGAAATTCTTCTTTCTCCACATCCTCTTATTTTGCCACTACTAGACTACTCTAATTCTTTCGATGTGCACATATTATTCTCCTCTAGGGGTTGAGTCTTGCTTTCTTAATATTACTATGAACCAAGAAGACTTGTATACTCGGCTCATTCCTATCGCTGGGCAAAATATCTACATCTTTGTAAGCACTAAGTTACAATTTCAAAGAACCATTCGCAGTCTATTTGGAGCACAACAACTTGCTGTCATAAATGCATCAGTGAACCCTTTCATCTTACCTTTGATTAGATACGATCAAAGCCTTGATGTTTTTATCTTTGTCTTGTTTTGAGGGTTTCACGTGTGCGTATGTGTGTGTCTGCGTGTAAGATCCCAATGGCTACACACAATGTATTTGATACAAACACTAAGCTCGCTTAAGTGAAAAGCTTCACAGTCTCCCCACAAACCCTCACAGCTAGAGGCCTGGCGCCTTCCTGGCAAGACCGCCAACTCTTTGACAACGTATGACACGAGCCTAAGAATGCTTCAACACATAATACAAAATTCTTGATGATGGTGTCAACTTCATATGCCTTTGCTTGAATTGGCACGCCATCCTTCGAATGGAATTAAGGATGTGAAATGCTAGGCCTTGAGATTTCACGATATGAAGCATTTATATTTGGATTTGGAAACTTGGGTTGAAAAGAAATCTTGGGTCAAACTTGGCGTGTGGGTAAATCTGATTGTCGCCCCCATGCCCTTGGGGGATTCAAACTTGTGTCCCCGACTTGAGAGGCACACACATGTCTTCGTGTCAATCTAGTGGAAAAATTTGATCTTATGTGGCATCCAAAATTAACCTTAATTCTGACAAGATTCACAGTGCTTGGCTCACTTGAGGATCTTAGATGCATATGTGCTCTTGACTCTCTTATCAATTTTTATTTGAAAACCCGCATTGCTTCAACACAAGTGATACTATTTTCTCCACTTTTTCTTTGAACAACTCCTTGTGGTGGGTTGAATTCATTTTTTAGGTACAATTTGTGATTTCCTATAGTATTTGGAGATCATAAGGTTATGATCTGAAGCCTATCTATGATTTCCTATTGTTTGGAGATCATAAGATTATGATATTGATTTTTACTAGGTTGTGCATATGAGCTAATCTATGATATGCAATGGAGCCGTTTGAGGCAAACACAAGCTAACGTCTCTCCCAAGGATATCAATATGGAGTTGCGCTCACCGTGCACAGCTAGTTGCGAACTAGATGCGAGTTTTCTTTTGGCAACTCCTTGTGGGAACGATAATAGTTTTGCCACTCGTTGGCAACACAAAGGCTCAATGTGAACTGGCCCTTAGAAATGGGAATGGTTTTCTAAAGAATCTCCGTAAATACCGACAGTACCTATTTTCAAATAGGTGAGACACGCGGCACTCCTGCATGCATTTCGGCCTCGATCCCTTTGCCTCCGCTTCAATCGCCCAAGGCATCTCCCCTCAATAACCCCTTCTCCAAAATTGAACCCACGTAGCCTACTACTGACCAGTGACGGGCGAACCGAAATGGCTTCAGAACGAACTCCTCTCCTACAACACTCCATCAAGGTAGAGAGAGAGAGAGAGAGAGAGAGAGAGAGAGAGAGAGAGAAGTCTTGCAATGCAACCCGTGTGTTCCATTTCTCTTCTTGGCTGCAATGCTTGTCTGTCTCAAACAAAAACAATTGCGGTAGCTTGATGAGATCGTTCAATGATAACCGTAATTTTTTTCTGGGTGTTGGCTCCTTGCCTTTCACAATGCACATGGCTTGGTCGTAGCAGTTCAAGTGTTTGGAAGCACTCTTGAAGTTGCGGTGGCACACACCACATACCTCTCTCAGAGGCTACTATATTGGTTATGGTTGAAGAGACCTTATTCCAGTTTGAACCCAATGCTGTTAATTTTTGATCCTCCATTCCATCAGGACAGAGCTTCTTTTGGGACCGAGGCTTTTCGATCATTCACATCAGTTTAAGGATGCAGCTGGGAGGTAGCGTCGGCACTGTCTCTATCTTTATCATCGTTTCCATTTGTTTTTGCTATGAAGGGGATGTGCTTCATTGGCCCATGGAATTTTTGATGCCTTGGAGTAGATGAGCACCTTTGTTCAGTGATTATGATGATACTTGTGGTTGAGAAGCTAGATTATTGAACTTTCTAATGCCCCTGAAGTGCACTAGGGCCTTTGTACAATGATTATGATCATACGGGTTCAGGAGCTCGACCAATGAAAACCTTCTACATTGCTTAAGGCACCCAACAAATTTAAGGGAAATGGCATGTGGCAAGTCTATTTTTTGTCACATTCACCCTTGATTTGTAGTATTACTTTCGTTCCTCACAGCTAACATTGGGCTTTCCCCCTTGTCTTTACGTCGCAAATATAGTAGGAATTTTTTCATCCACATTTTGCAATTTTCTTTTACACTGGCATCAATAATGTATTATGAATAACCTCTCTGTTTCGCCCTTTGAGTGGAGCTAGTGCCCCATATCTCTTGGGGGTGGGTTATAGGGAGTGGGCTGTTTTGTGGGTGTGCCGGAAACCTGTGCGAGGTAGGTTCTCTTCACCGTTACAGTCAGGGTTCGGGGGATGGAAAATCCTGACCGTCCATCAAAATGACGTTCTGAGCGGGAATGCCTGCATGCAATCGTTGGATTTTGCTCAGCATCCAGAATTTGAGACCAGTTGTCTGATGACTCAGGACTGCATGCCAAATCAGCGCTCGTAATGAATGGGACCATAGATCCCCTTTAAAAAAATGAGGGTGTTAAATAGAGAGGTGTGTTGGGGGGGGCGCGCTAACCTATTGTATCATCACATTTTGAATATACTGGAAGTCTGCCAGCGTTTGTGGCTCTCTCTCTCTCTCTCTCTCTCAAATAATGCTTGTACCCTTTCATATTACAAAAATTTTACTGAAGAGGCAAAATTTGCCAATTATAAAATACAACTATCAGCCACATGACAAGATACAAACATCGGTGAAACATCCCTTCAGTATCTTGAAAAACCACAAAGTTGAGGGGAAAATACATGTATATAATTATGTGCAGATAGGGAGAAAAGGAAGCGGAAGAGGTGGATGACCCCAAGACATGATACACAAAATTTCCCAAGACATATTGCAGCGCCAAGCAGTGCACTCTGCCAAGATGTCATCCTTCTATAACCTCGACTAACCAGTTGTGTGCACCACCGGAACAACACAAAGGCTGGACCACCATCCACACCAAAAACAGCAGCCCATATTGAAGGTTTTCAAGACCGAAATACATGACCCAAAGAGAGGCCCGTCACCAGTATTTGCATGAAGATCTTTAAAGCCAGCAGGACTATCTGATCAAGAGCTAAAAGAGAGACCAACGCGGAAACGTGCATAAGCATAAAACAGTAGGGCAAGACAAGCCGACGAAGAGGCAATATGCATACACATCTCCAATCCAACAGGACAATAATTGCCAAGAGAAATATCGACCCTCTCCATCCCACATAAACCTCCAAATTCTTGAGCCTGAAAAAATCTCACAAATAGGAGAATAAAACAGGAAAACAAGCAACAACATGCATACAAGCATATAGGAAGATGTATAGCTAGCACTCATATTGTACTCCGGTTTGTAGGTTCTCTAGGAGATAGCCCTTTGAGCATCCTTGAGGGTCTTTTGTACACAAAATACAGCTCTCATTTTCTACTGAAAAAAGAAGGCATACAAGCAGGCACACCCACATCCACACCTCCCACATGCAGGCAAGCAAACGGCACACACATGCAAGCAGACACGTACAGACAACCAATCCACAAAGCAATTATATGTAGAATTTTTTTTTCACATAGAGAAAAGACAAGCTTATAGCAAATAGGAAAAACGAAATCTAATACTTGCAATATTTCCAAAGAAAAGACAAAGAAAGAAGGTGATGCATGTCACAAAAGTGATGATGTGGCAACCTTTACTAGAAGAGGAGATTGGGAAAAATGCCTGAAGGTGATTTCTCGGCCAAGTGATGATGTGGCATTGTTCTACGTTAACCTCTGTGAATCACGGCGCGTTTCTAGGGATGATGATCTTGCAGCTCAGCCATATTACAAAAGATGCTTTTTGGGCGCCTAGTTAACGGTTGCTTTTGGAAACAATGCTAGCTTTTGTACTAAATGCTTTTGGCCAATGGCCTTTAAATAAGAGCTCTGGGGGAAGCTCCTTTTAGCCTGACAATTGTGGATCGGAGAGTGCTTCTCTCGTCGGTGGTTGTACTCTTTGAAGATCACTATAAAAGAAATACCGAAAGGGGCGCTAGGGTTTTGGGACCAGTGCATCCGGGAGTGAAACTCCGCCACTTTGTGTCTACTGTGTGGATTCTCTCTCTCTCTCTCTCTCTCTCTCTCTCTCTCTCTCTCAATTACTAGTTGTGTTAAGTGTTAAGTTTGTTCTAGTTTCGTTCTTTTAGTTGGCACGTGGTGCCCTTTACGATTACAGTGGTATCAGAGCTTTAGTCGTTTGTTGTTTTGACAAGCAAGTGGGTCCTTCCGAAATAGACAATGCAACATGTTTGGATTTTATTGAGTACTTGCAATTTCTTATCGAGAACTTTTGTGACATTCTCTTGAAACATCATCAACAGAATTTGCCTGTTGTGCAAGATTTTCAACACTTCTTGAATTACATGCTACCACCATTGATGCCTTGGGGTTTCTATCCTCTGGCACTAGACAATGAAAGAGCTTATTCTCGACAATTACACAAGCTTCTATTCCAATTGGGGGAGTTTTTTGTCAGGTGTGATAAGTCAGTGGCATGGCACCACCAAGTTCCATAGTAAATGGGCATCAGACTCACCTCCCAGCCATTGAGCCAATACACCGCCGAGCTTAGGAGCCTGCAGCCAAACGGGCTAGCCTCTACCACAAGGGCTGGTGTCCCATACCATGTTACGAGGCTGTGGCAACCACTAACCTGGTTTCTTTCCCTTGATTTTTATTTAATTTTTGGGACCCTCTTTTTGAAGTCACAAATGGTCGGACATTGTATGGCCAGTGTGAAATGGCTGACAGCCAAGAGTTTCACTCGCAATAGTAAAGTCCAGGTCGCCACGAGTTGGTTGGGCCAGTTGACACTGAAATCCGAGCAGTAAAAGTATGTCTAGGCTCAATTCAAAGTCATTTAGGCCCCACGCGACACTTATAAGTTGGTGGGTACTAGGAAATTAACTCAAAAGAGGCAAAGTGGACACATGGTGGCACTAGATCAATTTGCAAGATTGATCCCAAGGGGGGGCGCCCATTTTTGAGAGAGGAGGGGTTATCTTCTTCATGAAGTGCCTACAGTGTGTGTGTGTGTGCGTGTGTGTGTGTGTGTGTGTGTGAGAGTAGTGGGTGCAGGTTTCACAGCTTTAATGGAAAGCTTGCCTTCTCCCTTGTCTTATGTAGCGCAATGATTCCACTCTCATGCACCTCTCCCCCCCTTTGAATACAAAAACGTAATGCCCGACACAAGGGCTTTCCATCTGTATGTACTCTCACTTCTCAGAGCATCTGGACGCAGAGTCTGAGAGTGAGTCCCGACTACTCGCTTGTACTTTGAGTTGCAGATTAACACAAAAAGAAATACCGAAAGGGGCGCCAGTCTTTGGCGCCAATATCTCTAGGCACGGAACTCCGTCGGACCAGTGTCGGTCAATTGTGAACTGTGAACTATTTTGAAGTGATTTATTGTGGTGTCGTGGTAGATTCTCGACTTGGAGTGTCCAAGTCTGTTACAGTGGTATCCGAGCACGGCCGATTTCTCTTCTACGGGAAATCCGATCCTTTTTATGCGGCACTTATGGCTTCAGACAAAGATCAGTTGACTTCCTCTGCATCCGGAGATGCGGGAAGAGATCACAACGAAGATTCACGCGCGAGGAGTACGGCTCGCCTCGGCCTACTCAGGCGGCGATCGAAGAGATGGAGTGTCGACGATTGATCGGCGATGCAACAAAGATGATGCTAAATTTTGCGAAGGACCCGAAATTTGCAAAATTTATGCGCCAGACCCCCTTCGACGAGGTGCATGCACAGTGGTGGCAAACCACAGAACCACCCCTCAAACCGGCCTTGAAGAAACCTCCTACTCCGAGGATGTACACAGAGCAAGAATTAGAAGAGGTGGTTGATACACGAATTGCTGAGCTTTTTGAAAGCACGACAAAAAGCAGAAGAAAGGCGCTGACTTCCCGTGTTATTTGGGTCGTCAGTCTACATTTGAATCGGCAAGAAAGCAGAAGAAGCGTGTTCGATTTGAAGGAGTACCCAATTCTTCTTCTTCTTCTTTTTTCTTCTGACAGTTCTTCTAGCTCCTCTGACTCGAGCGAAGAAGACAAAAAAGGCAAAAAGCGAAGAAAAAAGCAAAGCTTTGGAAAGGGCAAGAAAAAGGCAAAGAAGCCTAAATCTCGCCCCGTGGTTGATAGTTCTACAGAGGACTCGTCTTCAGATAGTTCAGACTCTGATGACAGCAGCTTTTACCGAATAAGAAGAGTTTTTATAAAGCCAACCAGTATGACTTTCTGGAAGATAAAAGCAAGAAAGTCAGAGAGTTTAAGGAAGGTGGACAGTCAATTAAATTTGACACGTTTTCTGGTTATAGATATGCTTTGAAAGCTTTGTCTTTTATACAGTAGTTTGACATAACTTTCTCACGAGGGAGTTACTCAGAGCACTCCAAGATTCTGAGGCCTGCCTCTTACTTTAAGGGAAATGCTCGAACCACGCTTCTATTAAACAAGACAGCGCCAGTTAAATGGCTGAAATTTAAAAGGCTTTTTATTTCTTCTTGGCTGACTTGAGAGTATGAACGCGACATACGAACTGCTTGGAACCATCTTCGGATGACCAGGAAGGATACATTGGATGCTTATTGCGAGAGATTCTGGAGCTCTTTTCTACCCTCCTCTTCATTTAAGAAGATCTCGTTCAAAGAATAGATTGAGCGGTTTACCTTGGGTCTTCCTACAGAGATCCGAGATCACTGCTTAGAGCAAAAGTCAGATTCCATTCATGAACTGATGAGTTATGCGAAACAGGGTTTTGCCATTCATTCAGGCAATTTGACTTACCCCACAGATGAGATCATGACGCAGAGAACCGAACAGACTTCGGAAAATGAAAGTAGAAAGAAGAAGAGCACCCTAGAAACTAAAGAAAAGGATGCACGACCCCAGCTCACTTGTCGAGAGAGGATCAACTATATCAGAGAGGGGAAGTGCTTTGATTGCGGGGAAACTGGGCATATATCCGCAAAGTACCCTAACAAGGCACCGAATGAACAGGATGAAGAAAGGCCAGAAAGTTTCAAAGCAGCTGAGAGATGTGGCAGAAAAGGCAGATAACAGAATTGTTACCACATTGCGTGGGACCCGAACCGAATCAAATGAATGAAAGTACAAACTTTTCCGTTTTTAGGGCAAAGGGAAAGATCAGGAAGCTCTTTTGAAGGAGCCAAGGCCAAGTTCTTTTCACTTGAATTGGCGGCTCGATTTGGAATTACGCCCGACAGGCTAAGGCCATAGGCGGAGGTAGTTCTAGCGGCCGGGATGTAGCCATTACACCGATCATTGGCAAACTTCGTTTGCAATGATAGGGGTGTTTAGGGCACGAGGATTTCTACATACACGCTAAGGGTTCTTGTGGTTGACAATGAGAATCTTGAGAGGACACTTGAGATGCAAGCAACACGTTTGATGCAACTTGAAGAGGAAGTCAAGTAATGTAAACGCTCGTGGACTTAAATGCTTTAAAGGAGCGCATGAGCATAGTAGAGCAGGACAATGTATTGCAAGAGGAGAAATTTGACACCATGAGCTTGGGAGGTTGTGAAGTCCTACTCGAAATCCCCTTGATACCACAAGAACAACGCCATGGTTGACTATCGGGCCGAGAAAGCGACTTTGACAAATGAAGGGCTCAGAGATTGTACTTGATGAACTTCAGTTTTTTTACTCACTTTTTTTTGGGAGAGAACTGAACGATGAATGAAGGTCGAATATGTTTTGATTTGAACAAAGAACGCTAGGATTTTTCTCCACACTCATGCTGATTGCTTTTCAGAGGGCCTGCCAGGCGAGTTTCCACTAAGGATCATATCATTAATCTGATACTTGGAATCACACCACCGAGCCGGCCACCTTACCGTGTGAGCCGAGCCCAGAGATACACCTGTTCGGGACACTTTGTCTCAGCATCCGGAGTGCAGATGGACCCGGCTAGGATAGAGATTATATCCGTGATTGGCCCGATTTGGAGAATGTTTATCAGAAAGTTTGCAGAGGTTGTTTACCCCTTTGCATTTGTTGACATAGAAAGGAGTCCTTTTTTCTCTTGGGGATTCACAGAAGTGACTGCCTTTCAGGAATTGAAACAGAATTTGACTATAGGACCAATTTTTGACTTTGTCGGATTTGCAAAAGTCGTTTGAAGTATATTGTGATACTTGTGGTCGTAGTTTGGATGTGGTCTTAATGCAAGAAGGCCGTTGTCATTGCCTATGAGAGCCGATTGTTTTCAAGGCCGGAAATTGACAGTACAGATATGTGAGAAAGAGCTTTTGGCGGCTATCCACGCTCTTACTCAGTGGCGACATTACCTACTTGGAGCCGATTTTACGGTTTGCACAGATGGTTGGAATCTACGCTACTTCTTGTCACAGAAGCAGCTATCGGAAAAGCAGATGCGGTGGGCAAACATCTTGTCACAGTTTTACATCCGGATTGTCCATGTGCAGGGACATAAGAAATTGGTGGCAAATACTTTGTCCCGGAAGCCGTTGGTTCTGGCTATTTCTCTGATACATCATAGAAGCTTCGAGGATATGGTCGGTCAGTACGCCACAAATACAGATTTTGCAGATATATTCCGTTGAATACAGAATGGGGAGGTAGTAGCGGACTATTCCATTCTGGATGGCTACTTGATGAAGAAAACCATGTTGTGCGTTACACAGCCATTGGGGGAAAAGGTTCTTACCGATTGCCATTGTCCGCCTTTTTACGGGTCACCACGGCATTGCTACCACCTTGAAAGGGGTAGAGAGAGATACTTCTTTTGGCTGAGACTCAAGAAGGATGTGGACGAGTTTGTGCGCAGTTGCTTGGTATGCCAGAAGGTCAAGTTTGACAGGCATAAATCACAGGGATTGTTACAGCCTTTACCCATACCCACCCGCCCCTGGGAAAGTATTGCAATGGATTTCATTTTTGATCTCCCGAGAACACATCGTGGGCACGATTGTTTATTGCTCAGATCTTCAGATTACATGGCATGCGTGAGACGATTGTCTCCAACAGGGACCCAAGTTCACGAGTTTGTTTTGGACGGCTATTTGCGAGAACATAGGCACACGATTGCAGTTCTTGTCATCGTTCTACCCGCAGACTGACGGGCAATCAAAAATTGCTAATTCAGTGGTACTGGATTTGTTGAAGTCTTCTTCGTTGAATCGGAAAACTACATGTGGAAAGGTTTTTACCTTTGGTGGAATATGCCTACAGAAACACGATTAACTCTTTGATGGGGAAGGTGCCATTTGAGATTATTGAATGTGCTACGAAGGTTCCACCCTTTTCTTTGAAGCCGACCAGTTCACAAGGGATTTGTTCCGGAAGGCTTTCGAGAAATCTCAGAAAAAGGCAGCAGATCGACTTTGTCGTGATCTAAAATTGAAGGAGAACTATTGGGTGCTCTTACATTTTGGGAAGGCACGCCCGAGAAAGAAAAAGTGAAAGGAGCGGCTTCTTTGAAAGCTTAGCATGAGATAGTGTGGACTTTTCCGGATTTTTCGAGAAGATAAATGATGCCTCCTTTGGACCGAAGCTGCCAGAATACTTGGAGGATTCACAATGTTTTTCATGTGAGTCTCTTGAAGCCTTTTTGAAGGCGATGTGCCTGATGATGAGCAACCCAAAATGGACGAAAATGAGCAGATACTCGTTCCAAAACAGAAATTGGCACAGAAAGAAAGAAGATAAAGCGAAATGACGGTTCTTGGTTAAATTCAAGACCTACTCTGCATTGGATGCGGAGCGAATAGAGGAGGAGGACCTATCAGATACTCCTCGGAATGTGAATCTTTACCTTGAAGCTTTTGGTTTAGCATAGTCTATTCCAAATGGAACCCTGAACTAAGCTTGGCCGGATATCTGGTGCAGTGGGTATGCACAAGAGGGGAGTTACTCCGCTCCTTTGTCAACAGATGCCTCGATTTTCGATACTAGAGTCACTGATGTCTCTTTGAGCTTCAAGGATATTGAGAGCTGACAGTATTCTGCTGTATGACTTTATGAACTGGAATTCCCGAACATGATACTGACGTGTTCTTGACTTGTTTAAGTGCAAGAACTGATAGACATGGTTGCAATAGGGATTAGTCAATCGGGCATCTATGAGGTCCTGAGTGGATCTAGATGCGATTGCTAATTGCATTGCCGATAAATCATGGTCTGAGATCCGAATCAATGTTGAATGTGATTTGTCATGTGATGTCCTGTGATGTCGTGTGATGTGATTGTCGATTGGTACATGTGCTAGATGTGTGTTCCTAGTGCGTCGGTACTAACAGTCAGTGTCTGCTAAGACACTTTATTAGCAGACATTTTATGGCTTCTGTCTGTTTTGCAAGCGTAATCGAGGGCGATTACAATGCTTTCAAGAGGGGGGTATGTCACAAATTGGTGACGTGGCGTCCCAAAACACACACATATACCCTCTCCTGGCCGGAAATGCCGCTGCTGAATGATGACGTGGCTGCACCGTACGGACAGCCCCCGAAAATTGCGGCGCATTATGCAAAAAACCAACCACGTGGCAGCATGTACAGACGCCCGCTGGCTGCTTTTTGGCTGTGTTGGATTCTGCGCAAGGAGATAGAGAGAGAGAGCTTATAAATTTTAAGCCCTTTCTTTATTTTCCCTAAGAGGGCTTGTGAGAGAAAATTGAAAGCTTTATTTGGGACAGCTTTTAATTTTCAGCTTTTGGGGCTCTGCTTTTAGCATCCCTTGTAACCTCTTTATAAGAGTTGTTGGGCTCTCAATTCTCAGAGCATCTGGACGCAGCGTCTGAGAGTGAGTCCCAACTACTCGCTTGTACTTTGAGTTGCAGATTAATACAAAAGAAATACCGAAAGGGGCGCCAGTCTTTGGGGCCAATATCTCTAGGCATGGAACTCTGTCGGGCCAGTGCCGAATCAATTGTGAACTGCGAGCTGTTTTGAAGTGATTTATTGTGGTGTCGCGGTAGATTCTCCACTTGGAGTGTCTGTTACATCTTCCCTCTGGGAGAGGGCGTGTGATGCTTTTATAGCTCAGAGACAGTACCATGCAGATGTCTATAGCTACCAAGCCGCACACTTCCAAGGACTTGGCAAGCTTTCAAGAAAATTTTTGCCCGAAGTTATATAGTTTCTGACATCTTCCTTCGGAGTGCAACTTCTGGCAGAGTGGGGTCCTGAAAAGCTTGCCATGGAAACCCTAACAGATCATAATTTGAAATTTCTCGACATCTCTCAGTAGATGTCTCTTCACGAATAGATGATCTTGGAGGTCCAATGTGATTGCTATCTTGGGACTACCATCGCCGCCAAAGAAACACTGTTTGTCCAAGAGCTGATGGACCATGCTGTGCTCGGCTACGACCTTATGGAAGGAAATCTAACCCTAACTTTGGTGCAGGTTTCAGGATGGAAAGTCAATCGACTTTTCGAACTCGGTTGATGTCGAGATTGCTTTTTAAGTTTGAGTTCTGTTTGAGAACTTGTTTGGTGATCCTGTTTGGAATTTGTTTGAAATGGATGGTATCTGTTTTGAACCTGTCTTGGTGCCGATTTGAAGTGTTCGACTCTGGTTTGATACTGGTTTCAATGATTGGTGATTTTACTCCCGCGTGGAGAAGTGAGAAATACTGTTTTGGTATTGTTTGAACCTCGGAACGACGCAGGCCGATGCTTGGGGTGCGTTTCGTTGTATGTTTGAAAACCTTCGAACGACACAGGCCGATGCCTGGGGAGCGTTTGGTTGTATGCTTGTAAAATAATTGTTGTTGTGACTCCCGGCCCGGAGCAGGATGGTTATGCGGGAGGAGTATTAAGAAGTCTGAGCAGTGGTTACTCTTAGCACCTCCAAACGGCGCAGGCTACGGTCTGGGGGGCGTTTGGTTTTAAAAGGCCTCTATATCTCTTGGCCCGGACCTTTCTAGGTTATGCGGGAGAAGTGATGAGGGAGTCGTTGAATATCTCCCGGCCCGGACCTTGTTAGGTTATGCGGGAGGAGTGTTCATCGGCGACTTTATGTTTTTATGTCTTGTAACATGCATATGTGAGCATTTGTGTTGCATTGTGATGTGCCAACCACTGAATATTCCTAGTTGGATGAGATTGGTATGTAATTTTAGTGCATCAAGACACTCGTGGAAGATCAGTACAGTCTGGGTGTGATGGCTAATTTTACTACGCCGGAATATCAAAGTTCCGATCTGGACGAAAGGAGAAGCTAACTCCTTGATCAAAAGAGCCGAAAGGAGAAGCCGACTCCTTGATCGAAAGAGCCGAAAGGAGAAGCTAACTCCTTAACAGAAAGAGCAAACTGATTGTCCCTCAGAATGACCCTCGGAATTTTTTTTTGAGCTAACTTGAGTTGTTTTGTAGATATGTTGTAATCGCGGACGATTACTCTCTTTCAAGAAGGGGAGATGTAACAAACTGTTGACGTGTCAAAGCTCTGAAGAATGGAGTCAACTTGTAGATGCCGGTCGAGGGGCCTAAACCCTAAGAAGAACAAGTAATAGAAGAAGAAGAAGTCCTACCAACTTATGGGGACCCCATCCGATGGGGCCCCAAGTGACATAAAGGATTAAAATAAAGCAGGACCTGCACACACGCAAACTGATGACGTGGCAGATTTTCGAAAATTGCGTTGGCATGATGACGTGGCAGGATGTACGGATTTCCGCGTTTTGTGTTGATTGTTGTACGGAATTCCGTGATTTACGCTGGCAGCTTTTGGCTTTGCTTTTGGACCAGATGGTTTTGAGTTTGAAGGCTTTTTACTGAAAACTGCTTTTGGGGCCTAGGGCCTTTAAATATGAGGTTAGGGCTCATTCTCTGGCATGCTTTCTGGAGAAGGTGCAAAGTTTGGAGTATCGGCTTGTACTGTGTTGATGCAATATAAAGAATTATCGAAAGGGGCGCCAAGGTTTGGGGCCAATAATCTTTGGGGTGAAATTCCGCCACTCCGTGTCGCGTGTCGTCTCTCTCTCTCTCTCTCTCTCTCTCAGTTCAATTGTTATTGAAACCCTAAAAGTCTGTTTCGGTCTGTTCTTTTCTATTGGCACGTGGTGCCCGCCTTGTGACATTGCCCACTTTCCTATTTTAAAAATAGTCTGAATCTGCCCAAAAACTCAATAAAACCTTATAAGTTAAAAACAATGCTTTCACAGCACTTCCCAGGCGTCCCTGGATGCAATCACATGCATAGTTGCAATGCAGACATAGACTTCCTCGCGGGAAAGCATTTGCTTTCCCAAAAAGCAATCCTGCTTTCTTAGAAAGCATCTGTTTTTCCTCAAAGTTTCCTCTGAACCCATCTTCATTCAAGTGCTTGCTTTTCCTTGTGCACAATTCTAACACAATTCGGAATTTCCTCTCGACTATGAATATCCCCTTTCTGATGCAACCGTCACCCACCTTGTGACGCATCACGAATATCCATCACCTAGTCCTTTCCTACCGAACTTATGGTACAATCCCCTTCGCGATGTTCTATGTCACCCATCCTATGATGCATAAGAGATGTCCGTTCTCGGATGGCCGGATACTTCTTCCCGATGCTCCTTGTTACCCATCCGATGTGACGCATCAGATGTACCCGTTCCTGATGATATTCCCGTTTAGAGTGCTCCCGTCATTACTTTGAATGATGCACTAGGAATACTCTTTACTCGGATGTCTCCAGTGAGAAAAACCCTATCACTTAAAATTCAATAATCTATTTATAATTATTTTCTTGGTGTCCCAAGCGAGAAAACCCTCTCACTTATAAATCCGATAATTCATTTAGAAGTATTTTCATGTTAGATAAAGCCAATTTAGCAACAAGGGGAGCATTCTGCTGCTCAAGAGACAAGTCTAAGCCAACCTAACAGCCCAAGTATTGAATTGCAGTCCCTTGGGAGATCCATGTGAAACCCTCACGTGGAAGCCAATCAAGCGTAGGAGCATTGCCAACCGTGAAAGCCACTTTCTTTCTCCAGTTGATCAGTGCGCTTGATGCACAACAAAAAGTCTCAAGAGCTTTCTCACACTTGCGGTTGGCCTCCTTGCCCTCCAAGTACAAAGCTAAGTCGTCTGCAAACTTAGCATCCAGTAGCTCGTTGCCCCGAATAGGTAGCGCTAAGCCACGTAGACCAACCTGGCGTGAAACCAAAAATCTGCTCATCGCCTCAGCATAGAATAGAATGAAGAAGGGGGCAAGAAATTTGCTCATTGCCTCAGCATAGAATAGAATGAAGAAGAGGGCAGCCTTGTCTGACCGAACGTGTGAGCATGAAACGATCTCCTCTACCTCATGCCAAAAGTACTTGACTGTGTGTCCGTCTGTAAAGAGCTAACACACCTCTGATCCAGGCATCTGAGAAGCCCATCGTGCGTAGAGTGCCCTCCAAAAGTCCCAGTCAACTCTATTGTAGGCCTTCTCAAAATCGATAAGAAGTATCACCAGATCCTCACCACGAAGGCGCGGAAGGGCAGATGCCTCCCAAAAAGTAAAGATGTTATCAAGGATATTACGCTCCTTGACAAAACTTGTATGTGCCCCATGTATAATGCTCTCTAGAAGTGGTCGAATCCTTAAACTTAGAGCCTTGGCAAGAATATTATAGACTGAGTTGAGGATGTCTATGGGCCGCCACTGCCGAATCTCATCCAAGGAGCCACCCTCCTTGGGAATGAGGTAAAGCAGGCCCTCACTCATGCTGTCAGGCATCTCTCGTGTGTGTAGGATGTACTGAAAAGCGCTGCAGAGATGTGAGCCAAGCAAGTCTCAATAATCTAAGAAAAAGCTAGGAGTCAAACCATCCTCGCCTGAACAGCTACCATGGGAAAGTGCTCTGAGGGCCGCGTGGAGCTCCTCTAGCTGAAGAGGTAGCTCAAGCCTCTGGCGCATCTCCTCAATCACAAGACAAGGCGTCTGTGCCCAAACCTGCTCTCTGCATGCATCCTGACCCTCTGACTGAGGCTCTGCTTACAGCCAGGTCATGGTAAAAGTCAGTAGCAACTGCACACATGTCCTCTGGCTCTGAAGCAACTGACCCGCCAGGCCTCCTCAACTGGCTGACACTGGCATGCGCATGTCGGGGTCCCACTGTCTCAAAGAAAGCCTCTGTCACTCTGTCACCCACCTGGGTCCACTGAGATGCCTGTAGATGGAAAGCAAACTCATGGCGCCTCTCCTCTGTGCTGGCAAGCTCTTGGCGAGCATGCTGTAACTACTTCTCCAACCAATTTTCGGAGCGCCCGTATGACTGCCACGTCTTAGCTGATGCGCAAGCCTTTGTGTGTGTGTGGGTGTGCTTTATTTTAATTCCTTTGTCTCTTGGGCCCCATCGGACGGGGTTCCATAAGTTGGTAGGACTTCTTCTTATGCTGTTGCTTGTTCTTCTTAGGGTTTAGGCCCCTCGGCCGTGATTTGCGAGTTGGCTCCATCATTCAGGGCTTGACACGTCAACAGTTTGTGACAACCTCTATCCCTCTAGCTGCAAGGAACATCACATGAACTCTGAAGCAAGCTGCCTCAAAGTTTGGTGAGGGGTCGCTGAGAAACCGTGTAAAGTTGTAGGCAAAGAAATCCCAACGATGATGAATGTCGAAGCTCGTCAGTCCACGACGAACTGCTGCAATGGGAGACGTCTGCACCAAAAGGGGGGTTCGCAAGAAAGGTTGTCCCTCTCTCGCCAAGCGTCTCGTGGCAAAAGCGTTGCCAAGAGATCTCCTATCAATCGAGGATGGTCCTGCCCCCTCGGATGACTCCGGGGGGGAGGAATGGGAGGAGATGTGGAAGCAGGGGGCCTAGTGGGAGAAGAAGGAGAGGGGGGGCATGGAGCGGTAGAGGGAGGAGGGTGAGGTGGAGAGGCGGAGGGGAGGGGAACTCGGGGGGTGGGGGGGGGGGGTGGGGGAGAGACTGTTGGAGGTGAGACTGAAGTGGAGGGTGGAGCAGGGACCTCGTCCTGTTGAAGAGGGTCGAAACGGTTCTCTGTGGGAACCCACTGCTGCTGGACTAGAGCTTGGGGACCACTCTGAGTGCCAGGTTGGCGTGGTGGCCCCTGTCGACGTCAACGACGAACCTGATACCAGCCCTCCTCCGCTTGAGCCCCATGCTTGGAGGGTGGCTCTGCCTGCGTACCTTGTGATGATTGTCTGCTGCTGCTGGCGGTTGGCTAGCCCTTGAAGGTTGGGGCTGAGCCTACGGTGTAGGTCGAGGTCTCCTCCGTGGACAGGCATTCGCAAGATGGCCCATATGACGACAAATAAAACACTGATTCGAGAGGCGCGAATACTACACGCTCTGATGGAACCAACCTCCACTCACCCGAGGTAGTAGGATGACCTTCGGGAGAGTGTGGGTTTCTCGAACCTGAACACGTACTGTGGGGATGCCGGCCGCCTTGGCAGCTACAAAGGCTGCAGTGCAAGGTCTCCAAGACAATCCCAATCTCTGAGCCCATCCTGGAAAGGAGCGGAAGGTACTCCCTCGGCAGGCCGGGGAAGCAGACTGTCCATCTATATGTATTGTTGTGTGGGTTTCCCGAACCAGAACACGTACTGTGGGGATGCCGGCCGCCTTTGCAGCTATAGAGGCTGCAATGCGAGGTCTCCAGAACAATCCCAATCTCTAAGCCTATCCTGGAAAGGAGCGGAAGGTACTCCCTCCGCAGGCCGGGGAACCAAACTGTCCATCTATATGTATTGTTGTGTGGGTTCATGCGCGATTGCCGAGGCAAGAGCCTCTTGCACGGGTACTGGATTAGCTAATTGCTAATCCCCCGTAGGTACAGGTGAACTTAGAGAGATTTCACTTGAGGAATCTCGTCCGATTCAAAGGGCAAGTAGCCCTACAGTTGCAGGAGCTGGAGGGCTTGCTACGGATGCGACCGGCATGCGAAACGGAGCCTGAAACAGTGTATTACAGCCTGCTGTGTATTTTTGAAGGTTTAGGGTTTTGACCCTTTTTGATCCCGAATACCCTCGGGAGCTTCGGGGAAGCTAGGGGATCAGTGTGCAGGTGTGCTGGTGCATTTTCCGGGCAGAAAACAGAGAATTTAGGGTGCTGCAATTTCTCGCCAGGTTTGGGAAAGTGCTCAAATGCGCCAGGAAAGTCACCTTTTGCTTGGGGATTTTGTCTGTGAAGCCTCCTACTACGGTTATGTTGCTGAAGTCGGGCTAGAGTAGGTCATTTTGAGCCGGATAAGTGGGATAGCTCGTAGGAATTTACAGGTTTTTTCTTCAGTTTTAATTGAATAAAGAAATACCGAGAGGGGTGCCAACCTTTGGGGCCAATGCAGTGTCATTGTCGGCTTGGAAGCACTCTAGCTCCCGGGCCGTGTTTTATTTAAAGTGTATTTTCCAGTCACATGCTTATTTGTGAATTTCCTCTGTTTCATAAAGTTTAACAATGTAAAGATCGGGTGAAAGCTAAAGTCTACCGCCCTCTAGCGAGTGTACAAGCCGGTTTCATACCACCACGCCCACACCAATACGGGTGTGTGGGTAGAAGGGCGAAGGCCCTTCACGGGAAGTACGGCTTCACGCCTAAGTCCCTTACGGGAAAGTACGGCTTCGCGCCTAAGTCCCTTACGGGAAGGAACGGCCTTGTGCCCAAGCCCTTTACGGGAAAGCACGACCTTCGGGTCTAAGATTACAGAACGGAGGGGTTTCCTCGGGTTCTCGTGCTTGTATAAGAATTCTCCCTGAGTAAAAGAATACTCTTAACGAGGGGGGACCAACCCATCTTCTGGTCCCCAATACTGTGTCGATCTTCTCCCTTCTCTCATGTTTTCAAAGAATTATAATTTTCAGATTTTCTAAGTGCTCGTGTACGCTCCCGTTTTGTGACAATCGACTTCGAGCTCGATCGATGTCGGGAATGCTTTTTCACTCTGACTTAACAGTTTTCTGAATTTTGTTTGAGAACTTGTTTGGTGATCCAGCTTGGAATTTGTTTGAAATGGATGGTATCTATTCTATCTTGGTGCCGATTTGAATTGTTTGACTCTGGTTTTAATACTGGTTGCAATGCTTAATGATTTACTTTCGGGGTGGAGTAGTGAGAAGTGCTGTTTTAATATTGTTTGAACCTCAGAACGACGTAGACGGGATGTCTAGAGAGCGTTTCGTTGTATGCTAGAAAACCTCCGAACGACGAAGACGGGATGTTTGGGGAGCGTTTGGTTGTATGCTTGAAAACTTGAAGCGACGCAGGCTACGGTCCGGGGAGTGTTTGGTTGTATCAGTCCTTTGAGCTCATGGCTCGGATCTTTTTAGTTTATTTGCGGAGGAGTGACTAGGTAGTCATTAAGTAGCTTCATACCACATATTGTCTGTCTCAGGGGAGTGCTTAGCGGCGGTGTTTGTTGTGTCTTGTAACATGCATATGTGAGCATTTGTGTCGCATTGTGATGTACCACCCACGGAATATTCCTAATTGGGGGAGATTGCTTGTGTATGTAATTTTAGTGCATCAAGACACCCGTTATAGATCAGCGCGGTCTGGGTGTGATGGCTAATTTTACTACGCCCGAATATCAAGAGCTTCAATTTGGAATGAGAATATACTCCTTATTGAATGAGATTTTTCTGGGAAGCCAACGATCCAGGATATCAAGAGCTCTAATTTGGAATGAGAAAACTGATTGCCCCTCCAAATGTTCCTCGGAATGACCCTCAAAAATTTTTGAGCTAGTTTTACAGACATGCTGTAATCGTGGACGATTACTTTTTTTCTAGGGAAAAGGGGGATGCCACAAACTGCTGATGTATCAAGCCATTGAAGAACGGAGTCAACCTGCAGATCCCGGCCGAGGGGGCTAAACCCTAAGAGAAGAAGCAGAAACAACAGAAGAAGTTCTACCAACTTGCAAAGTCTTGCCGAGTGGGCTATTTTTAAAGAGAAGTTCCCACCAACTTATGGGACCCCGTCCGATGGGGGCCCAACATGCCCCCCCCCCCCCACAACACACACACACATACACACACATATTAATGTGCAAGCGGATGATGATGTGGGGTGCCTGTATGGACAACCTGCAAATTGCGCTGGTAGTGCTAATTGCGCTGGTAGTGCTGGCGTGGCTCTTGTATGGATTTTCGCGTTTTACGTTGATGACATGGTAGCTATACGGATTCTCGTGAAATGTGCTGGCAACTTTTAGCGTCAGCTTTTGGGACCGTATACTTTTAGAACTTCAAGCTTTTTATGTAACTACTTTTAATAGGCCAGGGGCCTTTAAATATGTGCCAAGGGCTCATTCTTTGGCACGCTCCTGCGTGGAGGTGCTTAGGATGGAGTACTGGCGATGTATTGAGTTCAAGCAATATAAAGAAATACCTAAAGGGGCACCAGGGTTTGGGGTTAGTGCTCTCTTGGGGTGGAACTCCACTCCCCATCTTGTGTGTCATGCATCTCTTTCAATTCAATTGTAATTTGAAGTGCTTAAAGTTGTTCAGTCTGTTCTTTTTTGTTGGCACGTGGTGCCTGTCCCGGTTACAAGCAATCTATAAGGCGGTAGTTTCTCTTATGAGAAACCCTTGGTGGCACTGTTATAAGGCCTCTTTTGGAAATGACCTATAGAGTTAGGGTAATTTTGTTACGAGTTCCTTGTTTTTTGATTATACACCTCAGTTTTATCTTCTTAATCTTGTGATTTTCCTTGTGCTCTGTGTTTTGACAAAATGTAGAAAACAGACTTGTGTAAATAGACTCGTATACAACTAATTTTACATGAGGGTACTCTGGATTTACTTCAACCAATAAAACTTTTTACGTTGTCTAAATAGAGTGGAGTTTCTCAAAATGCTACTACTAATGCCAAAGACAAGAATTCGTCTGACTTGGAGCATGGTGATGCTATTGCTGTAAGTAAAAATATGTGCTGGCATTCAAGAATTCTGAAGATCACTTGTTTAAGCAAGGATGATTGTAATGCCTGCTTTGATCACTTTGACTATGGTTCACAGCCAGAAAATGTTGGATTTTTACGAGTTTTACGGCTTGTAAGTCTCTATCCCGTTATGTCTTTGGTATGTCCTCTTGAACGTTTGTGCACGTGATAAAGTTTGTTTTCACAGGCCAAACCTGAGACTTCCATGCTGATAGTAGCGACGGTTGCGCTTTTTATTGCGGCATTTTCAAATATCCTGGTGGTATGGTATTTTAATTTGTGAGTTTGGTTGACTCGGTGCACCGGGATGGCTCATGTCACCGAGTTAAGGTGGTCTTAGGCTATTGCTCATGCTATATTCTAGACTTGGCTGCTAATGTGGTAGCTTGCTACAAAGAACTCTCTTGATCTGAATGATTTAGTAAAGCCAACAGGGTTTCGGAAAACATTGTAAATCTGAAGTGTAGAACTTTTAAACAGCCAAAATTTGCAGGTAGCATAATTGACATTGTGAATGGCGAAATCGATACAGAAGCTGAGAAGGCAATAGCATTTCGAGAAGTCAGTAACACTATTCTCATGATAGTGGTCATTGTAATCATAGGGTATGGATTTCCTTTACTCTCACCTATGCTACATACATTTTTTAATGATTTGGAGATGTCATTATGTGAGTACTTGTAAACCAGAGTGACTCTCTTTGCATGATGCCGTCAAAATAGAGCATCCTTTTAGTCCCTTCGTTTTGCTACGGTGGAGCTACTTCTAGGTGCACTGGCCCCAAGTTTGGCGCCCCTTTCGGTACGTCTTTTTGTATTGATAAGAATAGAGTACAACTGCCGGGAGAGTCCTTTGCTTTGTGTGCCCACACACTGATCTGCGAGACTCTCCCAAGGCACACTTATAAAGGTCCTGAAAAGCATTGAGGCCCAAAAGGTAGACACCCAATCTCCCAAAATAACTGTGCCAAAAGCAGCAAAAATTCTGTAGCCCAGCTATCACATGGCAAGCTGTAAAACGCTCCATAAATCGTGGAGATTTATACGGACAGCCATGTGAACAAGTACGAACATCCACATCAGCAATTTACAATCCCTCTCTCTCCCTTTCAGTGGTTTATGTGCCATGTCATGACTTTTGTGACATATCCCCCTCTTGAAAGAGGAGTAATCTCCCTCAATTACGCCTACAAAATAGACAGTAGACAAAGAATAGCTTAGTAGACACTGACTCTATGCTTAACTACATTTCACCACTCCAAACCATGCACTAGCACAAAGACACAAGTCATTGAACAATCACACTCACATTCACATCACTATCCCCATCGAGATCTTATGACTTGTCTAGCAATCACATCTAGACCTATAATAGGACTTATTTTTGCAAAGATTTGCGGTAACTTTTGTTTGAAGCAAAATTCGGTCATTTTAGAGTTTTTCCATAGTTTAGGGATTTATTCTGATTGTTTTCGTAAAATTCCAAATTTTGACCTAGGATACTTTTTGGGAGCGAGTTTTGAGGTTGCTAGGGTTGTAATTTGGAAAAGTTTTGTACTTTTGTGTTTGTATGTGGGACGCCTCTCTCTAAGCCTATTTTGTTCGCTTTGCTAAAGACAGGAGTTCGACGACAAAATAGCCGCTTTTCGGCTACCTATTGGGGGAGACGGTCTCTATAATCGGCGGAGGTTGCATGATTGTGATTGTGATTGAGATTGCGAGTGTGATTGAGATTGAGATCGAGAGTGTGATTGTGATTGGGATTGAGATTGTGCACAAGTTCAATCTATTTTCGCTCTCTTGTGTCGTGTTACAAGACCGCATTGATCATTTACAGATGTCTTGATGAATTAAATTACGTCACTCCGGATTCACATCAACAATATAAAATGTTGCAGTCATTTGATCATCAACATATGCTCAAATAAAATGCTGCAATCATTTGATCATTAACATATACTCAGACAAAAACAACAAATGAAAGAGTACATGTTTCATTTAGTTCCTTGGGAATTCCAACCACAAGCCCACAACTTATGGCAATTGTTATGTACATCTCATAAAGTCACTCAACAAAGTACTATAAGCTTGTTAGCACCCGAAAAATCTCGGAGACTCAGAGAGAAGCTGGTTGACTCGCTTCCCGTGTGGATAATCTGTGACAAAGGAGTGGAGTAGACGTGCACTTTTGGGATATTCGGCGCTAAACCAAAAGCTTCAAGATAAAGCTCTAATAACTGAGTAGTATCTACCCGTTCCTCCTCCTCCATCCACTTTGCATCAAGAGTTGGATAGTTCGTGAACTTGACCAAATACCTGCAGACGAGCTTATGCTTCACTTTCCTTTCCTTGTGTGTTCGGACCTACTTTGATATAAGAATCTCATCTATTTTTCTACCTTTGGTTGCTCCTTAGGTTGCCTGTCCTGTGGCTCTTTATCCTTGAAAGAATCCTCCAAGTAGTATCCGGCGACTCCAATTGAAAGGATACATTGTTGATCTTTCAAAAATCTTGAAGGGCCCATAGTATCGCATACTTAGCTAAAGAAAAGCTTCTCCTTACCTTTCATTTTCCTAAGGCAGCTTTCTCAATCCTAACAAGTACCCAATTCAGTGCCTTCCATTGCAAGTCACCATGATGCTTGTCTGCTGCCTTCTTGTGCCGTTCTTGAGACTTCTGCAAAGCCTCCTTAACCTTCGCACAGACAGTCTCCAAATCTTGAGCAAAAGGATCTGCTTGGAAAATCTTGTCCTTGGTGCACAATATAGAAGAAACCGTTTTGCCACCCTCGATAGTCTCAAATGGTGCCTTCCTCGTTGAAGTGTGATGTAACAGGCTTGGACACTCGAAGCGAAAAATCAATAGCAACACACGAAGAGAAACTTCAAAATTACTGAAGTCTCATATATATATATATATATATATATATATATATATATATATATATGTATATATATATATATGTATATATATATATGTATATATATATATGTATATATATATATATATGTATATATATATATATATATATGTATGTATATATATATATATATATATATATATATATATAGAGAGAGAGAGAGAGAGAGAGAGAGAGAGAGACGGCCCGAGGTAGTTTCGTGCCCAGAGGTATTGGCCCCAAAGTCTGCAGCCCCTTTTAGTATTTCTTTATCATTAATCATTGCAAAGTACAACTCCCGAGGGACCTCTACTCTCAGACTCTTCGTCCAGATGCCCTGGAGAGTGAGACCCTTAGGGCTCTTATAAACAGTACATGGGATGCCCAAAAGCAAAGCCCCAAAAGCAATCAGTTTAAAAGCACTTTCACCCAAAAGCTCTGGTCCCCAAAAGCTAGCGATCTAGATTCTCAAAGGTAGCCATCGTAATTTGCAGAAATCCGGATAACCTGCCATGTGTCACATGAAATGCAAATCGCGGCCTGCCACGTCAGCATCCATACGATTTGCCACATCAGCATGTCAGTGCATTTTACGGAAATCCCTTTTAGGGTTTCGGGCCCCACGGTCGGTGCTTCATAAGTTCTTCAAGTTAGTCCGTTCAGTTTCTCTTGTCCCACTTGGCCATTTCTGTGCGAGATGGTCATGCCACGTCATCACTTTGTGAAATGTGAACACTGTTGTTGTAAGCTAACTCCACCAACAGTAAATACCACTCTTAGTGAGACTTATGCTTAAAGATATAACACTTCAGCGAGGCTAAAACCATTGAATTGGTTATCTTTGATTGCCCATCGGTCTGTGGATGAAACGACGATGAGAATTTGAGCGTAAAGCCCACATTCTCACACACTGCTTTTGAAAACAAACTAGTGAACCAGGGATCGATTTCCGAAACGATAGATATAGGCATCCCCTGTAACCAAAAGATTTGTAAGACAAACAGCTTTGCCAAAGGGTCAGCCTTCACTTTCTTCTTTACTGGCACAAAATGAGCGTGCTTGCTGAATATATCCACTTTAGTCCATATGCGGTCATGCCCACTTTGACTCTTGGTAAACTAAAAAACCAAGTCTATTGCAATACTCTCTCAAGGGCGATCTAGAATCAGAAGAGGTTTTAGGAGTCCTATTGCTCTGTGCTTGTCATACTTAACTTTCTAACAAGTATGCACAAATTTGTCCACTTCCTTCTTAGTTGCGGCTAGTAGAAGTATCTCTCGACACCCTGAAATGTCGCCTCTATGCCCTCGTGCCCAAAAAAGGAAGACTGTGACACTCAGTCAACACCTTGGCCTCAAACTATGGGTAAAACACAACATAGACTTTTGTAATACGAATCCTTCTTCGAGAGAATATTTTGAAATTGTCTCCTTACTCTGTAGCCTAGTGAAGATCTCACCAAATTCAGGGTCTGTAACATACTCGTGCATTTCATGAAAGGCACGATGATGTACTAAAGCGACAACGGATATCTCTGGCTTGCGAGACAATGCGTTGGCCACTACATTCTTTTTCGCTTTAGATATAATTTTTGGAAATGGAACTGTGACCAAATGTTTGTCCATCTCATATTCTTCTCAGAAAGCTTGTTCTAGGACAAGAAATCTCAAACTCTGAGAATCCGTGTATAGTGTAAAATTTGCACCAAGCAAATAATGCCTCCATTGAGTCAAAGCGTGTATCATTGCCATGATCTCCTTGAAAACCTGAGTCAAAGCGTGTATCACTACTATGAGCTCCTCTTAAATTTATGCAACCCACTTTGGCCTGGATAACATCCCACTTTCGTAAGCAATTACATGGCCATCTTGCATTAAGATTGCTTCCACATGCATCACAATAGACCTCAAAAGACTTCTACAAATTTGGTAATTTCAACATTGGCCATGTATTCAACTTATGCTCCAGTCTCTTAAAAGCTGTGATTTGTGAAGGTCCTCACGTGAAAGGAATCGGTTTTGGAGTCAGGGTATGCAACGACGAAGCAATGTCTGCAAATTGTAGAATGAACTGTATGTAGTAAGAGCAGAATCTGAGAAAGCTTCTTACATCTTGTACATTCCAAAGAGTTGGCCAATCTCGTATTGTAGCCACCTTGAGTATACTAACACCTTCTATTGAGATAGTGTGTCCCAGAAATTTTATCTTTGAAAGGAAGAACTCACTCTTCTTGCCATTTATAACCAATTTGTGCTCTCTCTAACGCCTGAATTTTTTGTAGTAAATGCTCTTTGTAATCGGTCTCGGATCGGGAGAAAACGATGATGTCATCAAAGAACGTTTCCACAAATTGGCGATACTCTTAAAGATTTGATCCATCATCCTGGTGAAAGTTGTAGGAGCTGTCTTGAGTCCGAAAGCCATCAGCAAATACTTCTACAATTCAAAGGACGTCTTGAACACGGTCTTGTATACATGTCCAAGGGCGATCCTAATCTGATGATAGCCACTTTTGAGATCAATTTTGCGAAAGAAAGTAGAACTCTATAATCTATCTATTGTATCATCAATCTTTGGTATTGGAAACCTGGTCTTGATGGTGATCTTGTTGAGAGTCCTGTGATTGATGCACACCCTCTAGGATCTGTCTTTCCTGAACTAGTAAAATCGAGGAACAAAAAGGTGATGTATTATACTTGATCAATTCTTTCTCCAAAAGGTCTTGTACTTGGCTCACTATCTCTTCCTATTGAGCTCGGCTCACTTTGTAAGGAGGTCTATTTGGAGGAGTATTGCCAAGAATCAGATCTATGGTGTGATCTTTTAGTCTTTCAGGTAGTACCTCGTCAGCCAAACCCTCAAAAAGACCAATTGGCTGAGCTTGCAAAAAACTTCACTGCTCGGACTCCCACTCCTATGATTTAGAATCCTTACTGTCATCCAGATTATTGAGAAAGATCGATTAAACAAAGACTTGATTTCATTAATTTAGAAATGGTTGAAGCTGATACAAGGGGTACGAATTCACCTTTCAATTTTACATCAATCACTATTTTCGGACCCTTGCTATTCTTCAACTGGATTTGCTTTGCCCCATAGTCTACGAACACTTTGTTCTAAGTTTGCCACAACATCCCTAACAGAATATTGCACCCTTCCAAAGGAATGATGTTGAAGTCCTCGTGCCCTAAATAACTCGAACTGTGTAGCCACAGGTTGCGAATGGCAGGCATTACAGCAACTTCAGGCCCTTGTGGCGCCAGAACAACATCCATTTGTGGCCCCATGTCTTTAGGATTAATCTCGAGTAGAGCTGCCATCTCGGTCAAGATAAAGATGGCATTGACTCTGTTGCCAAAGAAAAGAGTCTCTTGATACTGCACCTGTCACACGCTTGGGCGCCCAAAGCCGGGAATCGGGCACGACACACGAGAAAGTCACTTTAAACTCTTCACAACTTTTAACACACTTTAACATTGAGTCGACACGGCCCGGCGTAGTTCCGTGTCCAGAGAGATTGGCCCCAAAGACTGGCGCCCCTTTTGGTATTTCTTTTATATTAATGCTTGATCAAAATATAACTCCCGAGGGGACCTCTGCTCTCAAACTGTGCGTCCAGATGCTCTGAAGAGTGAGGCCCTTGGACCCTTTTTATTCTTACAAGGGATGCCAAAAGCAGAGCCCCAAAAGCAGTTAAACTCGAAAGCAATTCGTCCAAAAGCTTCTAACTCAAAAGCAAAGAGTCTCAAAAAGCAAAAAGCCTCCAGCGCAATTTGTGGAATTCCGTACAACAGCCACGTCAGCCAATGCGTTTCGCGGATGTCCGTACTGCCACGTCAGCTGCTTGTCAGTGCGTTTTATGGGCCTCTGTCATCATCTGCCACCTCATCTGTCATGTCCGGGCAGTACTGTCACGTCATCATTTTGTGATAACATTGTGCCCCATGTATTGGAGAGCTTGCACAGAAGTAGGGTCAGCCACCATGTTTGAGCATTACCCGATGTTTCCTTTCGTACTTTGGAGGCTTCAGAGAAGTCCCCCAGAGAAAGCTATGTCAAATTGCTAAATGTAAGAGAGGGCTCGATGGGAATAATTGTAGCCTGAAAAAGTTTCAAACCTTAATGCTTGATCCCCATCCTTGAACTCTTTGGTCTTCTTTTTTGTCTTTTCAAGGTTGTCGCATTGGGTGGCTCTTATGAGGTGGTTCCGCTTCTTACCATAAGAGTGTGCGAATCATAGGCAGAACTGTCGGAAGAGGACGAGGTGTCCCCCTCTGAACTCTTAGATTTCTTTTTACGTTTTCTAGACTTCTTCTTGGATTTTCTTTTCTTGCTTTTCTTGGTCTTTCTTGGCTTCTTCCACCTTTTCTCATCCTCATTGGAACTAGAGGAAGAGGAACTGACGGAACTCTCTGAAGAAGAACTAGGGTCATTCTTGCAACAAACATGCTTCTTGGATCCAGTAGCGGCCTTGAAAGTCTATTTCCGACCTAGACAACCAACATGTTGGTGGTTGCTCCTCTATCTGTCCAGTGTCTGGTGTGAAGAAATAATCTGTCTCTGGGATTGTCTCTCTCCAGATCTCCTCAGTAAACTATCTGTGTGTCTGTGTAATTCAAGTAGATACAATCCAAGACATCTTTGGTTGTGATAGCTCATGACTTTGGAGAAGGGTCTCAAGACCTCTCTAAATAGACAGTGGAAGCGACCCTGTATCTTGTAATACACTATGCATTGACATATATAATGCATCTCCTTCTTTGGCTCTATATGGCATATGCGGTAGTTTTTGGTATCCCTTTGAATCTACCAGTCTCAATCTCAAGCTGGTGTAAAGAGGTTCGTACTAACCAATGGCACACCATAGTCCATGAGAAAGATGTGTATCCATATAGCTGGGTCGAATCACAAACCCATTCCCTGTGAGTTGGAGAAGATGCGACGAAGTACTACTATCAGCTTGATCTGGTGATAACTTGTGACTTTGGGATCGCGATCCTTGTCAGTA
The DNA here is from genome assembly GCF_014529385.1 of Adiantum capillus-veneris. Classification (NCBI taxonomy): domain Eukaryota; kingdom Viridiplantae; phylum Streptophyta; class Polypodiopsida; order Polypodiales; family Pteridaceae; genus Adiantum; species Adiantum capillus-veneris. The sequence goes on from NC_140935.1 coordinate 146,547,775, forward strand.
AATGGTGACCAAATGTCTTGGCTGCCTCCCATCATGTAACTCGCAGTAGCTCAGTTTTATTTTTACTTTGATATATTTTTTATTTGTTGAAAGGCTCAAGCTAAATCCAAAGCGTTTGTGTTAAGCAGCTCTCTAATTTGGTTGATAAGGCCTAGGACAGCTCCAACAAGGACTAATTCTACAAAATCACTTTTTGTGTCGGCCCTATCTATGTCCTCTTGGTGTCCAATTGGATCAAGTTGTGGCAAATGAGTCTAGTAATCTCCACACGTGTAAGAGACAGTGATGGTGCATCAAGGGAGTACTAGAAGGGAGGCAAGTGTCCATTGACATATGTCTTCAACAAAAAGATCACAATGTAGCGTAGGGGCAAAACTCACATCTTGGATGTAAAGCTAAAAGGAAAATCTGTCCCTATTGTATCAGCTTCGGCTATCAGGTCTGTAATTAAAAATCATCTTTCTGCGTACTCGATTTTTGCATTTGATGTTCCAGATAATTGTTAGTCAAATTTATCTGCGCTAGATTAAGAAAGGTCAGTATTTTTGCGAGAGTTTAGTGATTGTTTTTCTGATTCATTACCGTCTTAGTCGTCGCCGGAGAGGCCTAAGTATCATGTGATAGATTTGGTGCGAGGTTGTAGCCCACCAAATAGACCTTCCTATTGGGTTGGTGCAGCCCAACAGAAAGAGATTATGAGCTACGTAGAGGACGTGTTAGAAAAAGGGTTGATTCAACCTAGTTCTTCACCCTTTTGCTCCCTTATGATGCCATTTGTTCTTACAACTGCTTTGACGACGTTAGTGGGGATGTCGTAGTATTTAGTCAATACTATGCATGATGTTGTTGATGGTCATATTGTCCTGTGGGTGACTACCACGGAACTATACCTTGCACTTTTCCTTCAAGGGTGAATCTGGGCTTATCCTGAATTCATCTAGGTATATTTTTTAGTCGTATACCAGACATGCAGACTTCACATTGTGAAGTTTTCGTCCGAGTTACGACCAATTGATATTGTGCTAATTCTTTCTATCTTTTGTGGTGCGTATAACCTATCAACTACCTCATTCTTGTGCTAATTTTTCCGATTTGATGCTTCTTTATTGCTAGGCTTCATTATGGCTGAGTCTACCCTTGATCTCTGGAGTCATGAGAAACTCAGTACGCTGAATTTTGTGTTGATGTATGCTCATGTGTGTGTGTGTGTGTGGTGTGTGTGTTGTGTTGGGGAGTATATGTTAGTACCTAGTTCTATACCCACTATTGGGCACTGACGATGTTAGTGGGGATGTCGTAGTATTTAGTTAATACTATGCATGATGTAATTGATGATTATATTGTCCTGTGGGTGACTACCTACCATGGAACTATACCTTGCACTTTCCTTCAAGGGTGAATCTGGGCTTGTCTTGAATTCATCTAGGTATATTTTTTAGTCGTATAGCGGACATGCAGACTTCACATTGTGAAGTTTTCGTCCGAGTTACGACCAGTTGATATTGTGCTAATTCTTTCTATCTTTTGTGGTGCGTATAACCTATCAACTACCTCATTTTTGTGCTAATTTTTCCGATTTAATGCTTCTTTTAGTGCTAGGCTTCATTATGGCTGAGTCTGCCCTTGATCTCCGGAGTCATGACAGAAACTCAGTACGCTGAATTTTGTGTTGATGTATGCTCATGTGTGCGTGCGTGTGGTGTGTGTTGTGTTGGGGAGCATATGTTAGTACCTAATTCTATACCCACTATTGGGTACTAAAGACGTTAGTGGGGATGTCGTAGTATTTAGTCAATACTATGCATGATGTAGTTGATGGTTATATTGTCCTTTGGGTGACTACCTTGCACTTTCCTTCAAGGGTGAATCTGGGCTTATCCTGAATTCATGTAGGCAAATTTTTTAGTCGTATAGTGGACATGCAGACTTCACATTGTGAAGTTTTTGTCCGAGTTACGACCAGTTGATATTGTGCTAATTCTTTCTATCTTTTGTGGTGCGTATGCCGTATCAAATACCTCATTTTTCTGCTAATTTTTCCGATTTTTAATTCTTCTTTAGTGCTAGGCTTCATTTTGCCCTTGATCTCCAGAGTCATGAGAGAAACTCAGTACGCTGAATTTTGTCTTGATGTATGCACATAATGTGTGTGCGCGTGTGGTGTGTGTTGTGCTGGGGAACATATGTTAGTTGTCATAAAATCTAATATCTAATATCTAACCAACCCAAATGATTTTCTCATATTAAATTGATCACTTAATGTGGGAGAATAAACGGGAACAAGTGTTAAGATATAGACATGTGCTTATAGATCTATCTCAACACGGGGCCAATGGTAAAGGGGCCCAAATGAGAGATGGTCTATCAAAGAACAAGGCTAACAAATGGAGCATAAGACCTTAGGGTTAGCTTCATTGAAGACCTCCAATAATGTGTGTAAAAGGCCTTTGACCTTAGGTAAGCTAGGGCTGAGCTTGAGGCGCGGGAACCCGACCCAGCTCGAGGTGCTTGTCCTGCTTGTCATGCTTGATGACTAAGGTGCTTGAGGTGCTTGATGATTGAGGTGCTTGAGATGCTTGAGGTGCTTAATTATTGAGATGCTTGAGGTGCTTGACATGCTTGAGATGCTAGGGTTGCACTTGAGGTGAGAACCCACCCCAAGCTTAAAGTGCTTATGAGCCAAGCTTGTGGTGGGAACTGGGCCTATGCATGAGGGGTTGAGGTGTCAAAAAGTCAAAGATTCAATCCCAAGGAGGGGGCGAGCCCTACATGAGGGGGGATGAGAGAGAACACCCACACACTCACACAAGGCATGCAGGGTACAAAGAAAGCAAAAGGGACACTTGTCAAGTTCCTCCTCATGTTGCCCTCATGGTGTGCCTGAAGCCTATTGGTTGGCCACCCAAGGGGTCCAATAATAATTTAGGAGATTTAATTAATTGATTTAGCATTTATCTAGCCCTCTCTCTCAAAGGGGAAAGGGGGACACTTGTCTCAAGGCTACCCTTGCTGCTTGTAATGCCTCCTGCTTGTGATTGGCTAGGCTTGAAGGGGTCCAATGAGCTTCAAGCATGAGCTACAAGGGGGGGTTGACCCAAGCAAGCTAGGGGGTTGCTTAGGGGGTATACTCACCCACACACACTCACAAACACTCTCATTGTGTGCTATGCAAAGTGCAAGAGCTCCCTCTCCTTCTCCAAGCAAGTAGAGGTTGAGAGCCTACACCAACACTCTTGGATATGGAATGCAAATCCAACCAAGAGCCATGCTTCAATGCTTAAGCTTGCCATCTCCTCCTTCTTCTTCATTACTATGCTATTATGTATGCTAGCAACAAGAGTTATGATAAGTGAGGAACTAATTCTTTCTCCTACGAAATGTTTCTTCTTCCTCTTCCCTACCCTCATTCCCTGCTAGCTCTCTCCACCTTCGAAGGTGTTTGAGGTCTTGGGACTGAGGCTTGGGATAGTAAAAGCTTTCTTCAAGTTTATGTTATGTTTGTGATGCATGAAGCTTTCCATCTTCATTGCATCACCTAGGTCACAAGGAACATAAGATTGTATTGTAACAAGTATCTCTTAATGGGAGAAATCATAATACAAATGCCTATTGGAGGGGGGACCGGCTCCACATAAATCCGGTCCTCAACTGTTGTCATGTTCTCTAAATTCTCTCTCTTGCAAAAGTATTGTTCATGCCAAATTAACTAATTGCTATGATTATGTTGCTATCTTCAATTATGTTCACCCGCTATGCTCACAAAGTCATTTCTCAAAAGTATTCTCATTAATTTCCGCTACTCTCAAATTAAATAGGCCAATTTCATTACATTAGTACCTAGTTCTATACCCACTATTGGGCACTGGCGACGTTAATGGGGATGTTGGAGTATTTAGTCAATACTATGCATGATGGTGTTGATGGTTATATTGTCCTGTGGGTGACTACCATGGAACTATACCTTGCACTTTCCTTCAAGGGTGAATCTGGGCTTATCCTGAATTCATCTAGGTATGTATTACAAATGCTCTTGCTATGTTCAATAGGATAATGGATAAGATCTTCCGCCCACATCGAAAGTTTGTTGGCACATTCTTTGATGACATGATAGTCAATTCGAAGAATGAAGAGGAGCATAGGTGTCACTTCACCATTGTGTTAGAAGAGTTGCGCAGTCACAGGTTGCTCATCAACCCCAAGGAAAGTGGATTCCTTTTGGAAGAGATCCACTTTTTAGGCCAGGTTGTGTCAAAGGATGGTGCCCGAATGGAATCTTGCGAAGGTTGAAGCAATCGAGACGTTGACAGCTCTGAAGGCTGTGCATGATGTCTATAGCTTCTTGGGATTATGTTCCTATTACAGAAGATTTATACGAAATTTTTCTGAGATTGCGTCACCCCTACATACTTAGCAAAAGAAAGAGGTCACTTTCAATGGACACAAAGAGAGATTTCAGCTTTTGATCTCTTTAAGAAAAAGATGACTTCGGATCCATTAATTGTTTTGCCAGTTCTTAGGAAGTCATTTGTGGTCTAATGTGATGCGTGTGGCAATATTGGGGTAGTGTTAATGCAAGATGGCCGGGTAGTACCCTATGAAAGCAGAATCTTGCAAGGGTCTAAAAAGATTATGAAAATCTATGAGAATGATCTACTGGCTGAGATTCATGTGCTTTCAAGTTGGAAACACTACTTGCTAGGTGCTTATTTTGTTGTCCAAATTGATCATCAGACCTTGTGATACTTCTTGACGACATAGTCAAAGCTATTTGAAAAGCATATACGACGGGCAAGCATTCTCTGTATGTTCCACTTACAGATTGTCCATGTGGAAGGCAAGAAGAATGTGGTGGTTGATGCATTGTTATGAAAGCCACAAATTTCAGCTGTGTCAATTCCTTATCATCATGAGCTTGATGATATGAAGGAACAATATACTAATGATGAAGTTTTTGAAAGGATCTTTGAACAATTGTTAGATGGACACCGCCATGAGCACCATCTCCTGAGGGATGGTTTTATGATGATGCATGGAATTCTATCATTAGGCCATTGCGACAAAAGGTTATGGTAGAAAGTCATGTCCCACCGTGTGCAGGGAATCATGGTATAGATGTGAGAGTGAAAGCAGTTGAGACATTCTTTTATTGGCCTACTTTTAGGAGAGATGTAGATGCCTTCGTGCGGGCATGCGTGATTTTCCAAAAGGCAAAGTTTGACAAGCAAAAAGCACCAGGGCTACTACAACCATTTGCTATTCCATATAAGCCATGGAAAAGTATTGGTATGGATTTTATCTTTGCTCTTCCGAGAATGCCGTCAAGGAATGATGGTATATGGATCATTATCTAGAGGTTTAACAAGCAAGCCCATTTTATTCCTGTGAGGAATCTAATGAGACGGCATGATTGTTCATATACAATGTGTTTAAGTACCATTGTATGCCATAGTCAATTGTCGGTGATTGTCATCCTCGCTTGACGAGCGTGTTTTGGAGAGGATTGTTTGAACACATTGGCACCATGCTCATGTTTTCATCTTCATTTCATCCACAAACTGATGGAGAGTCAAAAGAGGCTAATTCTATTGTCTTAAATCTGCTGAAATGCTATGTGTTAGATAATAAGGGCAAGTGGGAATGGTATTTATTCATGCTAGAATATGCAAACAACAGTACGATGCATTCATCAACAGGCAAGGCACCTTTTGATATTGTCGAGTGGCAAAAAGGTTCTCCTATTTTGCAGACCAAGGATAAGATTTTTAAAGTAGATCGATATATAGAGAATATGGATGAAATATATAAGAAAATTAAGCTTGCCTTGGAGAAGACTCAGGCAAACCTGAAAAGGGCTGCTGATCGTCACCGACATGAACTGTTGTTTTTACTTGGTGATTGGGTTCTTTGCGCTTTGAAAAGCCAAGATTAAAGAAGATGAAGGGCAAGGGAAGGTTGTTTCCCAAGCTCAGTGTCACAGGACGGGCTCCACGTGTCAATAGAAAAGAACAGACTGAACATACTTTTAGCACTTCAAATGACAGCTGAACTGAGAGAGAGAGAGACGACACGTGACACGGAGTGGTGGAATTCCACCCCAGAGAGTATTGGCCCCAAACCTTGGCGCCCCTTTTGGTATTTCTTTATATTGCATCAACACAGTACAAGCCGATACTCTAGACTCTGCACCTTCTCTAGGAAGCATGCCAGAGAATGATCCCTAACCTCATATTTAAAGTCCCTTGGCCTGACAAGCAGTTACAGTGAAAAGCCTTCAAAACTCAAAAGCTTCTGGTCCAAAAGCAATGCTAAAAAGCTGCCAACGTAAATCACGGAATTCTGTACAACTGCCACGTTAGCAGTCAACGCAAAACGTGGAAATCCATACAGTTTGCCACCTCCTCATGTCAGTGCAATTTCCGAAAATTTGCCACGTCATCAATTCACGCTGTGTGTGTGAGGGTCGAGCTTTATTCTAATCCTTTATGTCACTTGGGGCCCCATCGGACGGGGTCCCGATAAGTTGGTAGGACTTATTCTTCTGTTACTTGTTCTTCTTAGGGTTTAGGCCCCACGGCCAGGATCTCCAAGTTGGCTCCATTCTTCAAGGCTTTGACACGTCAGCAGTTTGTGACATCTCCCCTTCTTGAAAGTGAGTAATCGTTCGCGATTACAATATATCTACAAAACAACTCAAGTTAGCTCAAAAATTTCCGAGGGTCATTCCGAGGGACAATCAGTTTGCTCTTTTTGTTAAGGAGTTAGCTTCTCCTTTCGGCTCTTTTGATCAAGGAGTTGGCTTCTCCTATCAGCTGTTTGATCAAGGAGTTGGCTTCTCCTTGCGTTCAGATCGGAACTGTTGATATGCTGGCATAGTAAAATTAGCCATCACACCCAAACCGCATTGATCTTCCACGGGTGTCTTGATGCACTAAAATTACATACCCAGGCAATCTCATCCAATTAGGAATATTCAGTAGTTGGCACATCACAATGCAACACAAATGCTTACATATGCATGTTACAAGATACAACAAACAGCGCCGCTGAGCACTCCCTTGAGACAAACGATCTGCGGTATGAAGCTACTCAACGACTACCTCGTCACTCCCCCCGCAAATAACCTAAAAAGGTCCGGGCCATTAGCTTAGAGGACTGTACAACCAAACGCTCCCCAGACCGTAGTCTGCATCGCTTGGAGGTTCAAGTATACAACCAAACGCTTCCCAGGCATCGGCCTGCGTCATTTGGAGGTTTTCTAGCATACAACGGAACGCTCCCGAGGCATCCGCCTGCGTCATTCCGAGGTTTTCAAACATACAACGAAACGCTTCCTAGGCATCGGCCTGTGTCGTTCCGAGGTTCAAAAAATACCAAAACAATATTTCTCACTTCTCCACCCGGGAGTAAAAATCACCAATCAATGAAACCAGTATTAAAACCAGAGTCAAACATTTCAAATCGGCACCAAGACAGGTTCAAAACAGATACCATCCATTTCAAACAAATTTCAAACAGGATCACCGAACAAGTTCTCAAACAGAACTCAAACTTAAAAAGCAATCTCGACATCGATCCAGCTTGAAAATCGATTGACTTTCCATTCTATAACCTGCACCAAAAATTAGGGTTAGATTCCTTTCATAAGGTCGTAGCCGACCACAATATCATCCATCAGCTCTTGGACAAATAGTGTTTCTATGGCGGCAATGGTAGTGCCAAGAGATAGCAATCACACTGGACCTCCAAGGTTATCAGCTCGAAAAGAGACACCTACTCAAAGATGTTGAGAAATTTCAAGTTATAATCTGCTAGGGTTTCCATGGCAAGCATTTCAAGATACCCCACTTTGCCAGAAGTTGCACTCCGAAGGAAGATGTCAGAAACCATATAAGTTTGGGCAAAAATTTTCTTCAAAGCTTGCCAAGTCCTTGGAGTGTGTGACTTGGTAGCTGTAGACATCAACATCTGCATGGCACTGTTTTTGAGAAAAATAGTGACTCGAAACAAACCTTGGACCCTTCTTCGAAAGTGATCTTTTTGGCTTATGCCTTGTAAGACATGAGCGGTGAAGACGGGAGCGCACCCGATGCGTGATGTATGAAGGGCGGGAGTGGCTAATAAGTCCATTAATCTCTGGTTTCCTTTGTCTGCTCTTTGGTAGGACCGGTATGCTTTCAGAAAAGCACACGACTGATGCTCTGATACCACTGTCGCAGGACGGGCACCGCCAATAGAAAAGAACAGACTGAACATACTTTTAGCACTTCAATAACAACTGAACTGAGATCCATAGTATCTCATGTTAAGCTTTGGGAAAACCTGCTCCTTTCTCTTTTTCTTTCTCAGGCGTGCCTTCTCAAATCGTAAGAGCACCCAATCGTCTTCCTTTAATTTCAAATCGCGACGGTGTCGATCTGCTTCCTTCTTGTGTCTTTCCTGAGATTTAGCTAAAGCCTCCCGAACCTTGGCAAAAGCAATGTCCAAGTCCCTTGTGTACTGGTCGGCTTCAAAAATCTTATCTTTCGTGCTTAGGAAGGGTGGAACCTTTGTAGCACCTTCAACAATCTCAAATGGCGCCTTCCCCGTCGAAGAGTGGATTGTGTTATTGTAGGCAAATTCCACAAAGGGCAAAAACTTTCCCCACGGAGTCTTCTGATCAGAAATGTAAGACTTCAATAAATTAAGTACGATTGAATTTGCAATCTCAGATTGCCCATCTGTCTGCGGGTGGAAAGATGTTGAGAACTGCAACCGTTTGCCAATGTTCTCCCAAATAGCCTTCCAAAACAAACTCGTGAATCGGGGATCTCTGTCAGAGACGATTGTCTTAGGCATGTCATGTAATCTAAAAATCTGGGCAATGAACAGTCTCGCTAAATGATCTTGCTTGACTGTTTTCTTCACTGGAATGAAATGAACTTGCTTGCTAAATCTGTCAATAACAGTCCAGATATCATCATGCCCACTTTGTGTCTTCGGGAGATAAAAAATGAACTCCATAGCAATACTTTCCCAGGTTCGGGTGAGAATGGGTAAAGGCTGTAACAATCCCTGTGCTTTATGCCTGTCCAACATGACCTTTTGGCATACCAAGCAACTGCGTACAAAGTCGTCCACATCCTTCTTGAGTCTCGGCCAAAAGAAGTAACGCTCCACACTTTTCAAGGTGGTATCAATGCCTCGGTGACCTGTAAATGGTGGACAGTGGCATTCGGTTAGAACCTTTTCCCTCAACAACTGTGTAACGCACAACATCGTTTTCTTCATCAAGTAGCCATCCCGTATAAAATATCCTGCTACTACCTCCCCATTCTGTATTTGACTGAATACATCTGAAAAATCTGGATCTGTGGCGTACTGATCGGCCATGTCCTCGAAGCTTCTATGATGAATTGCGGAAATAGCCAAGACTAACAGCTTGCGGGACAAAGCATCTGCCATCAAGTTCTTCTATACCTGTCCATGGACAATCTGGAAGTGAAACTGGGACAAGATGTTAGCCCATCGCATCTGCTTTTCTGAAAGATGCTTCTGTGACAAGAAGTAGCGCAAACTCTGTTGATCAGTTAAGACCGTAAAATCGGCTCCGAGTAGGTAATGTCGTCACTGAGTAAGAGCATGGATAACCGTTGAAAGCTCTTTCTCATAAATTTGTGTTGTCAATTCCGGCCTTGAAAACAATCGGCTCTCATAGCCAATGACATGGCCTTCTTGCATTAAGACCGCACCGAGGCGACGACCACAAGCATCACAATATACTTCGAATGACTTTTGCAAATCCGGCAAAGCCAAAACTAGTCCCGTAGTCAATTTCTCTTTCAAAGTCTGAAAGGCAGTCACCTTTGTGGGTCCCCACGAGAAAGGGACTCCTTTCTGTGTCAAGATATGAAAAGGGGAAGCAACCTCTGCAAATTTTCTAATAAACCGCTAGTAGTAAGAACATAAGCCCAAAAAGCTTCTTAGTTCTTGAACTTTCTTCAAATCGGGCCAATCACGTATAGTCTCAATCTTGGCTTGGGTCCATCTGTACTCCTGTTGCTGAGACGATGTGTCCCAAAAAGTGTATCTCCGGTAAGAAAAATTCAGTCTTCTTGTTGATTACTAACTTGTGATCTCGTAATGCCTGAAAGACCTGTAGCAAATGTTGTATATGTTCTGCCTTATCCTTGGAGAAGACTATAATGTCATCATAGAAAGTGCCAACAAAAGATCTGTACTCTCTGAAAATCCTATCCATCATTCTGTTAAAAGTCACTGGAGCATTGGTAAGGCCAAAAGGCATCACCAAAAATTCATATAAACTGAAGCTCGTCCGAAAAGCTGTCTTGTAGACATTTCCCGGCGTGATTCGGATCTGATGATATCCGCTTTTCAAATCGATCCAGGTGAAACAAGAGGATCCCTGTAATCTGTCAAGAATATCATTGATCCTCGGAATCGGAAATCTGTTCTTGATGGTGATTTTATTGAGAGCTTTATAATCAATGCACATTCTCCAAGATCCTCTTTCTTTAAAACCAACAACACCGGAGAGCAGTAGGGTGAAGTACTCCGCTGGATAAGACCCTTTTCCAAGAGGTCTTTCACTTGGTTCATAATCTGTTCATTCTGGGCTCGGCTCACTCGGTAAGGTGGCCGGTTCAATGGTGTGCTTCCAGGTGTTAGGTCAATAGTATGATCCTCAGGACGAGATGGGGGCAACTCGCCTGGCAGGCCCTCAGAAAAGGAATAGGCATGAGTGTGGAGAAAATCTTGGCGTTCTTTATCAAGTTCAGACATATTTGTCCCGTGTTCATCATTTAACTCCTTCAAATAGATCGAGTGAACAAACAGACTGGATTTCATTAATTTCAAAGCGGCTGAAGTCGATACAATGAAGACAGACTCGCCCTTCAATTTCACATCAAGTACAATTTTTCGGCCCTTTTCATTTGTCAATGTCGCTTTCTTCGCCCGATAATCGACCACGGTCTTGTTCTTATGGTACCAAGGGACTCCAAGGAGGACATCACAACCTTCCAAGGGCATTATGTAAAAGTCCTCGTGCCCCTAATACCCCTGACAATGCAACCGAAGTTTGCCAATGACAGGTGTAATGGCTATGTCCCGTCCGGGTGCCGCTAGAACTGCCTTTGCTTATGGTCCCATCCGATCGGGTGTAATCTCGAGCCGCGCCGCCAATTCAGGTGAAATGAAGTTGGACTTGGCTCCTCCATCAAAGAAAATCAAGGCTTCTTGATCTTTTACTTTGCCCCAAGCTCGGCAAAGTTCTGTACTTTCATCAATCGTGCTTGGGCCAGTACCCATGCAATCTGGAACCGGTCTTGCTTTCATCTTGCCTTTTCTGCCACGTTCCTCAGTTGCTCTCGAACTCTCTAGCCTATCTTCATTCTGTTCTTGTTGTGCCTTTTTAGGGCACTTCACGGAGACGTGCCCATGTTCCCCGCATCCAAAACACTTCCCCTCTTTGATGTAGTTGGCCCTCTCTTGAAGAGCGAGCCGGGGTCGTGAATCCTTGTCTTTCTTTTCTTGGGAACTCTTTTTCTTTCTACTTTCATTATTAGAAGTCTGTTGGGTTCTCTGAGTCAAGATCTCATCAGTGGGGTAAGTCAAATTTTGTAAATGTATTGCAAAACCTCGTTTCGCACGACCCACCATTCTTGAATAGAATTTGACTTTTGTTCCAAGCACTGGTCTCGGATCTGTGTAGGAAGTCCGCAACAAAACCGCTCAATTTGTTTTTTAAACGAGACCTTCTTAAATGAAGACGCTGGTAGAAAAGAGCTCCAAATATTTTGCAATAAGTGTCTAGAGAATCTCCCTTGGTCATCCGAAGATGATTCCAAGCAGTTCGTATATCTCGTTCATACTCCCGAGTCAGCCAAGAAGAAATAAAAATCCTTTTGAATTTCAACCATTTAACTGGAGCTTCCTTTCTGAGTAGAAGGGTGGACCACCACGTTCGAGCATTTCACTTGAAGAAAGATGTAGCCCTCCGAATCTTTGAGTGCTCTGAGTAATGCCCTCCAGAGAAACCTATGTCAAATTGCTGTATGAAGGCCAAAGCCCTCGGAGCATCTCGGACAGAAAAAGAGTCAAACTTAATTGATTGTCTACCTTCTTTGAATTCTCTTACTTTCTTGCTTTTATCTTCGAGGAAGTCAAAATGGTTGGCTTTATAAAAATGCTTCTTCTTTGCATAAAACATGTGATCAACGGAGTCCGAACTGTCTGAGGATGAGTCCTTTGTAAAATTGTCAGAAACTGGGCGAAATTTAGGCTTCTTTGCCTTTTTCTTGCGCTTTCCGAAGCTTTGCTTTTTGCCTTTTCTGTCTTCTTTGCTAGAGTCAAAAGAGCTAGAAGAACTGTCAGAAGAAGAAGAACTGGGTAGTCCTTCAAATCGTACACGCTTCTTCTGCTTTCTCGTCGATGCAAAAGAAGATTGACGACCCAAATAACCCGGGAAATCAGTTCCTTTCTTGTGCTTTTTCTCATGCTTTTTGGATTTGTTGTTTGCGTCAAAGCCAGCTAATCTGTGTCTGAACCCTCTTATAATTCTTGCTTTGTAAACATTACGGGAGAAGGTTTCTTGATTGCTGGTTTGATGGGTGGTTCTGTGGCCTTCTGCCACTGGGTGTGTACTTTTGCGAGGGATTGCTGAGTCAAAAATTTTGCAAATTTTGGATCCTTCACAATTTTAATCATCTGCTTTGTTGCCTCATCAACCAATTGTCGACGTTCCATCTCTTCAATCTCGAACTGAGTAGGCCGAGGTGGGGCGTACTCTTCCTCTGATTCATGAGAATCTTCTCCGTGATCTCCTCCCGCATTCGCGGATGCAGAAAAAGTTGACTGATTTTTGTTGGAATCCACAAGTGTCGCGAGAAAAGGATCGGATTTGCTGGTACAAGAGAAATCGGCCACGCTCTGATACCACTGTAACAAACTTGGACACCTCAAGTCAAGATTCTATCGCGACATAGCAAAGATTCACTTTAGAACAGTTCACAAAATTGACACGTCCTGGCGTAGTTCCGTGCCCAGAGGTATTGGCCCCAAATACTCGCGTTTTTGTATTAATCTGTGTTCAAAGTACAAGAGAGAGCGGGTAGGTGCTCACTCTGAGACTCTGCGTCCAGATACTCTAAGAAGTGAAGCCCTGCCTGCTTATTTATAAGTAGAAGGGATGCCCAAAAGTAGAGCCCCCAAAAGCATTAAATAAAAAAGCTTATAACCTCAAAAGCAACTATCCCAAAAGCTGCTAAAGTGAGCGAGCGTATTTTCAAGAAATCCGTACGCAATGCCATGTCAGCAATTCAGTGAAATTTGCGCCACAATTTCCAGAAGTTCCGTACAATTGCCACATCAGCCTGTCGGCGCGTAATACGGGGGTCCGTACTGCTGCCACATGGTAGGCCTGCCCCGACCACTCTGTGTGTGTGTCTGGAAGCCTGCCACATCACGAGTTTGTGACAGCTGACGTGGCAACAATATGGATTTCCGTAATTTGCGCTGCTTGCTTTTGGACAGATTTTGGAGTCTATTGCTTTTAGGAACCAATTGCTTTTCAGTTTAACCGTTTTTGGGGCTATGCTTTTGGCATCCCTTGTAAGAATAAAAGGAACCAAGGGGCCTCACTTGTAAGAAACTTGGACACTCCAAGTCAAGAATCAACCGCGACAGCACCAAATAACCACTTCAAAACAATTCACAGATCACAATAGATTTGCACTGGCCCGGCGGAGTTCCGTGCCTAGAGATATTGGCCCCAAAGACTGGCGCCCCTTTCGGTATTTCTTTTTGTATTAATCAATCATCAAAGTACAAGAGAGCGGTTAGGGTTTCACTCTCAGACTCTGCGTCCAGATGCTCTGAGAAGTGAGGCCCTCACCACTAATTTAAAGGTTACAAGGGATGCCCAAAAGCAGAGCCCCAAAAGCTTTTAAAATCAAAAGCATCAGTTCTCTCTCTCTCTTAGAGAGTCTTTTCTTAAAAAAAAAAAAAAAAAAAAGCAAAAGCAAAATTCGTGTCGCTCATCATTTTCCAAATTTTTTTTTTTAATTTTAATAATCCGCCTCCGCGATTTTCGGAATTTAGGGTTTTTGGCAAAAATTAGGGTTTGCAGGAATTTTAGGGTTTTTGACAGAAATTAGGGTTTCTGCTGTCCGCCACGTCATCACTTTGTGACATACCCCCCTCTTGAAAGCATTGTAATCGACCGCAATTACGCCTGCAAAACCGACAAAAGCCATAAACCGTCTTAGCAAACACTGACTGCTAGTACCTACGTACTTGGAACACACATCTAGCACATGTACAAAGTCGATAGTCACATCACACGACATCACAGGACATCACCAGACATCACAGGACATCACATGACATTCAACATTCATTCGGATCTTAGACCATGATTTATCGGCAATGTAGCTAGCAATCACATCTAGGTCCAATCGGGACCTCATCGATGTCCGATTGACTAACCCCTATTGCAACCATGTCTATTCGAGATCAAGTAGACCAAAATGCTGCAGTCATTTCGTCTATCCGTTCCCGCACTCACAAGAAGTCAAGAACAAATCAGTATCATAATCAGGAATTCCATTTCATAAAGTCATCCAGCAGAATACTGTCAGCTCTCAGTATCCCTGAAGCTCAAAGAGACATCAGTGACTTTAGTATCAAAATCGAGGCATCTGTTGACAAAGGAGTGGAGTGACTCCCCTCTTGTGCATCCCACTGCACCAGATCTCCGGCCAAGCTGAATTCTGGGTTCCGTTTGGAGTAGACTATGCTAAACCAAAACATCGAGGTAAAGTTTCACAATCCGAGGAGTATCTGCTAGGTCCTCCTCCTCCATCCACTTCGCATCAAATGCAGGAAAGTTCTTGAACTTAACCAAGAACCGCCTTCGGACTTTACCCTTATTCTTCGTATCCTTATGTGCCAAAATCTGTTCAGGAACAAGGATCTCCTCGTTTTCTTCCACTTCGGGTTGCTTATCAAGCTCCCCATCATCAGGCACATCACCTTTAAAAGGTTTCAAGAGACTCACATGAAATGCATTGTGAATCCTCCAAGTATCTTGCAGTTTCAGTCGGAAGGAGACTTCATTTATCTTTTCAGTAATCTGGAAAGGGCCATAGTATTGCATACTAAGCTTTGGAAAAAGCCTCTCCTTTCCCTTTTTCTTTCGTAGGCGTGCCTTCTCAAAACGTAAGAGCACCCAATCATCCTCCTTCAATTTCATGTCGCGACGATGGCGATCCGCTGCCTTTTTCTGTCGTTCTTGAGACTTCTGCAAAGTCTCGCGAACCTTGGCAAAAGCCGTATCCAGATCTCGCGTATATTCATCCGCTTCAAAGATCTTATCTTTCGTGCTCAGGAAGGGTGGAACCTTCGCAGCACCTTCAACAATCTCAAATGGCGCCTTACCCGTCGACGAGTGTATCGTGTTATTGTAGGCAAATTCCACCAAAGGTAAAAATCTTTCCCATTGAGTCTTCTGATCTGAGATATAAGACTTCAATAAATCTAGAACCACTGAATTGGCAATCTTGGATTGCCCGTCAGTCTGCGGGTGGAACGATGACGAGAACTGCAACCGCGTGCCAATGTTCTCCCAAATTGCCTTCCAAAACAAACTCGTAAATCTGGGGTCTCTGTCGAAGACAATTGTCTCAGGCATGCCATGTAATCTGAAAATCTGGGCCACAAACAGTCTCGCCAAGTGATCCGGCTTGACTGTTTTCTTCACTGGAATGAAATGAGCCTGTTTGCTAAATCTGTCAATAACAGTCCAGATACCATCGTGACCACTCTGTGTTCTCGGGAGATCAAAAATGAAATCCATTGCTATACTTTCCCAGGGGCGGGTGGGTATGGGTAAAGGCTGTAACAATCCCTGTGCTTTATGCCTGTCAAACTTGACCTTCTGGCATACCAAGCAACTGCGCACAAACTCTTCCACATCTTTCTTGAGTCTCGGCCAAAAGAAATATCTCTCTACCCCTTTCATGGTGGTAGCAATGCCGCGGTGACCCGTAAAAGGTGGACAGTGGCATTCAGTCATAACCTTTTCCCTCAATGGCTGTGTAACGCACAACATAGTCTTTTTCATCAAGTAGCCTTCCCGAAGGGAGTATCCCGTTACTGTCTCCCCATCCCGTATCCGTGTGAAAATATCTGCAAAATTTGTATCTGTGGCATACTGATCGACCATATCCTCGAAGCTCCTATGATGTATCGCGGAAATAGCCAGAACCAACGGTTTTCGAGACAAAGCATCTCCCACCACATTCTTCTGTCCTTGCACATGGACAATCTGGAAGTGAAACTGTGACAAGATGTTCGCCCACCGCATCTGCTTTTCCGAAAGCTGCTTCTGTGACAAGAAGTAGCGCAAACTCTGATGGTCTGTAAAGACAATGAAATCCGCTCCGAGTACGTAATGCTGCCACTGAGTAAGAGCATGGATAACCGCCAAAAGCTCTTTCTCATAGATCTGTGCTGTCATCTCCGGCCTAGAGAACAAACGGCTCTCGTAAGCTATGACATGGCCTTCTTGCATCAAGACGGCACCCAAACTACGACCACAAGCATCACAATATACTTCAAATGACTTCTGCAAGTTCGGCAAAGTCAAAATAGGTCCCGTAGTCAATTTCTCTTTCAATGTCCGAAAGGCAGTCACCTCTGTGGGTCCCCACGAAAAGGGTACTCCTTTCTGTGTCAAGATATGCAAAAGGGGAAGCAACCTCTGCAAACTTTCGTATGAACCGCCTGTAGTACGAACACAGTCCCAAGAAGCTTCTAGCTTCATGGACATTCCTCAAATCGGGCCAATCACGGATAGTCTCTATCTTGGCCGGGTCCATTTGCACTCCTGCTGCTGACACAATGTGTCCCAAAAAGTGTATCTCTGGTAGGAAAAATTCACTTTTCTTTGCATTAATCACTAACGTGTGATCTCGTGATGCCTGAAAGACTTGAAGCAGATGATCTCTGTGTTCTGCCTCATTCTGGGAGAAAACAATGATGTCGTCAAAGAAAGTGCCAACAAATAGCCTGTACTCTCGAAAAATCCTGTCCATCATCCGGTTAAATGTCGCAGGAGCATTGGTTAAGCCAAAAGGCATCACCAAAAACTCAAATAACCCAAAAGTCGTCCGAAAAGCTGTCTTGTAGACATCTCCTGGCGCTATCCTGATCTGATGATATCCACTCTTCAAGTCAATCCTGCTAAAGCACAAGGATCCCTATAACCTGTCGAGTATATCATCGATCCTAGGAATCGGAAATCTGTTCTTGATGGTGATTTCGTTGAGAGTGCTATAATCGATGCACATTCTCTAAGATCCGTCTTTCTTCAAAACCAACAACACTGGAGAGCAATACGGTGAAGTACTAGGCTGGACAAGACCCTTTTCCAAGAGGTCTTTCACTGAATTCATAATCTTTTCATTCTGTACTCGGCTCACACGATAAGGTGGCCGATTCGGTGGCGTGCTTCCAGATTTCAGATCAATGGTATGATCTTCAGGCCCTCTCAAAAGCAATCGGCATGAGCGTGGAGAAAAAAAAAATCTTGGCGTTCTTTTCTTCAGGTCAAAACATATTCAACTTTTATCCATCGTTCAGTTCTCCCAAAAGAATGAGTAAGAAAACTGAAGTTCATCAAGTACAATCTCTAAGCCCTTCATTTATCAAAGTCGCTTTCTCGGCCGGGTAGTCAACCACGGCGTAGTTCTTGTGGTACCAAGGGATCCCGAGTAGAACGTCACTCACGTGCCCTGAACACCTCTGTCATTGCAAACGAAGTTTGCCAATGCTTGGTGTAATGGCAACATCCCATCCGGGTGCCAGTCGAACTACCTCCGCCTGTGGCGTCAGTCTGTCGGGCGTAGTTCCAAATCGAGCCGCCAATTCCAAGTGAAAAGAAGTTGGCCTTGGCTCCTTCAAAAGAGCTTCCTGATCCTTCGCTTTGCCCCGAAAGCGGCAAAGTTTGTACTTTCATTCATTAGATTCGGTGCAGGTCCCACACCATGTGGTACCAATTCTGCTTTTCTATCTGCCTTTTCTGCCACATTCCTCAGCTGCTCTCGAACTCTCAGACCTGTCGTCGTTTTTATCATGCTGTTCTTTCTGTGCCGTATCAGGGCACTTCGCGGAAATATGTCCATGTTTCCCGCATCCAAAGCACTTCCCCTCTCTGATGAAGCGAGCTCTCTCCTCAGGAGTAAGCTTGGGTCGTGCATCCTTTTTTTTTTTCTCTGGGTTGCTCTCTTTCATTCTACTTTCATTCCCAGAAGTCTGTTCGGCTCGTTGTGTCATGGCCTCATCTGTGTGGTAGGTCAGACTACCAGAGTGAATGCCAAAGCCCCGCTTCGCATGACTCATCAACTCCTGAATAGAAGCCGACTTCTGTTCCAAGCAGTGATCTCGGATCTCTGTAGGTAGACCCAAGGTAAACCGCTCAATCTGTTCTCTGAACGAGATCTTCTTGAATGAAGAGGCGGGTAGAAAAGAGCTCCAGAATCCGGAGATGGTTCCAAGCAGCTCGTATATCTCGCTCAAACTCTTGAGTCAACCAAGAAGAAATAAAAAGCCTCTTGAATTTCAGCCATGTAACTGGGACAGTCTTGCTTAATAGAAGCGTGGACCACCAAGTATGAACATTCCCCTCAAAGTAAGAGGCAGCTCTCCGAATCTTGGAGTGCTTTGAATAGCGTCCTCCCGCGAAAGCGATGTCAAACTGCTGTATAAAAGACAAAGCCTTCGAAGCATCTGAGTATCCTGAAAAGTATCAAACTTGATCGAGTGGCCACCTTCCTTAAACTCTCGGACTTTCTTGCTTTTATCTTCGAGAAAGTCATACTGGTTGGCTTTGTAAAAATTCTTCTTGTTCGCATAAAACTTTCCGTCATCGGAATCTGAGCTGTCTGTAGACGAGTCCTCAGTAGAACTGTCAGTCTCTGGGCGAGATGTAGCCTTCTTTGCCTTTTTCTTGCCCGTTCCGAAGCTTTGTGTCTTGCTTCGCTTTTTGCTTTTTTCTGTCTTCTTCGCTCTAATCCGAGGAGCTAGAAGAACTGTTAGAAGAAGAAGAAGAAGAACTGGGTACTCCTTCAAATCGAACACGCTTCTTCCGTTTCTTTGCTTTGTCGAATGTCGACTGACGACCCAAATATCCCGGGAAGTCAGTACCTTTGTTCCGCTTTTTGCCGTGCTTTTTGCCTTTCTTTTGCACGTCGAAAAGCTGAGCAATCCGTGCATCAACCACGTTCTCCAGTTCCTTCTCCGTATATTTCTTGGAGGCAGAAGGTTTCTTGAAAGCGGGATTCGGGAGTGGTGTTGTGGTTCTCTGCCACTCCATCTGTACCTCTTTCAAAGAGGTCTGGTTCATATAT
This sequence comes from Adiantum capillus-veneris, assembly GCF_014529385.1. Classification (NCBI taxonomy): domain Eukaryota; kingdom Viridiplantae; phylum Streptophyta; class Polypodiopsida; order Polypodiales; family Pteridaceae; genus Adiantum; species Adiantum capillus-veneris. Next base: position 146,567,181 of record NC_140935.1, read on the forward strand.
TTTGCCATCTTCGGGTCCTTGGCAAAATTGAGCATAATCTTTGTTGCATCACCAATCAATTGACGACGCTCCATCTCTCTTTGCTCCGCCTGAGTAGGCCGAGGCGGGCCATACTCTCTGTCTGAATCTTCGTTGTGATCCCAGCCCGCATCTCCAGATGCAGAGGGAGTCGACTGATCATTGCCTGAAGCCATAGGTGCCGCGGAAAAAAAATTCGGGGATCGGATTTCCCGTAGAAGAGAAATCGGCCGTGCTCTGATACCACTGTAACAAACTTGGACACTCCAAGTCAAGAATCAACCGCGACAGCACCAAATAACCACTTCAAAACAATTCACAGATCACAATAGATTTGCACTGGCCCGGCGGAGTTCCGTGCCTAGAGATATTGGCCCCAAAGATTGGCGCCCCTTTCGGTATTTCTTTTTGTATTAATCAATCATCAAAGTACAAGAGAGCGGTTAGGGTTTCACTCTCAGACTCTGCGTCCAGATGCTCTGAGAAGTGAGGCCCTCACCACTAATTTAAAGGTTACAAGGGATGCCCAAAAGCAGAGCCCCAAAAGCTTTTAAAATCAAAAGCATCAGTTCTCTCTCTCTCTTAGAGAGTCTTTTCTTTAAAAAAAAAAAAAAAAAAGCAAAAGCAAAATTCGTGTCGCTCATCATTTTCCAAATTTTTTTTTTTTAAATTTAAAAATCCGCCTCCGCGATTTCCGGAATTTAGGGTTTTTGGCAAAAATTAGGGTTTGCAGGAATTTTAGGGTTTTTGACAGAAATTAGGGTTTCTGCTGTCCGCCACGTCATCACTTTGTGACAACACTCTTCAAAGCATCTGGATGCAAAGTCTGAGAGCAGAGGACCACTTCGGGTGTTGTACTTTGCTCAAGCATTAATAAAATAAAGAAATTCCGAAAAGGACGCCAGGTTTTTGGGCCAATACCTCTGGGCACGGAACTACGCCGGGCTCTGTCGACTCAAGTTTTCAAGTTTTGAAGTATTTCAAGTGATTCTCTCGTGTGTCGTCTTAGATTTCCGACTGTGACAGTGGTACCAGAGCACGACCGATTTCTCTTCTACCGGGAAATGCGATCCTCTTACCGCGACACACATGGATTCAAACGATGAATCCCATAAGAATTAGACGAACCCTCCAGACATTTCTGAAACGGGAGGCGATACGAAAAATTCGAATGGGTTAGCAGATCACGAATACGGGCCACCTCGGCCTACGCAGTATCAGCCAATGAGATGCAACGTCAACAGGAGGTTGATGAGTGTGCAATCCAGATGCTCAAGTTTGCAAAGGATCCACAATATGCAAAATTTTTGATCCGCAAGAACTGGAGGATGTGGTCAACTAATTGTTTGGGTAAAGAAGAAGGAATTGAAGAAACGTAACAAGGGAATTGACTTCCTTGGTTACGTGGGGTGAAAATCCTCTTTTGAGAATGCGAGAAAACAGAAGAAGCGTGTACGCTTCGAAGGATTGTCCAGTTCGTCCTCATCTTCTTGTGACAGCTCGGATAGCACAACCTCTTCCGACTCGAGTGATGAGGACACAAAGGGCAAGAAATGACGAAAGGACTATACGTTTTATTCAAAAAGGAAGCACTTTTATAGAGCCAATCAATAAGATTTTTTGGACGACAAGGGCAAAAAGACCAAGGATTTCAAAGAGGGTGGACAGACAGTAAAATTTGAATACTTTTCAAGATTCCGAGATGCTCCCAAGTTTGACATATCATTTTCTGCAGGTTGCTATACAGAGCATTCCAACATTAGACGGACAACATCCTTTTTGAAAGGCAATGCACGGACATGGTGGTTCACTCTCTTGTTAAGAAAGAAGCACCAACAAAGTGGTTGAAAGGACATTGAGTCTCCTCTCAAGACGGGGTGGTAAGATGAAAGAACAGACGAGTGCAGAAAAGCGAAAGCTTTACTCGCAGGAAGAGCTGGAACAGAACTGTTGACAAGAACAGGAACCAGATATTGGAAAGGACTCTGATAGAAATATTGATGTACTGACAATCTGGTTGTTTGTGACAGATAACCGGAAATAGGAGCGAGGAACTCACATCTGTTTGGATTGGGAAGCCTGGAGTTGGACATCCACTCTTTTGCAACGAGGTGAGCCATCTCCTTGTCTGTTTTGCAAGTGAAATCAAGGATGAGATGGTGAGATCAGGAGCGACGGAAGCTCAAGAATGAATCCATTGATTGAAGATAAGAATAATTGGTTAAAGTTTAGGCATCTCAAGTGAACTGCCCAATGTGATCCCATTATCTAGTTTGGCTTTTAGGTATTTATTTTACTTATTTATTAAAGTCTTGGGTAGGGCAATTTACTAGGATTGCTATATAAGCAACCCCTTGCCTCCATTGTATACACATTCAGTTATTCATGCCAAGGTTGATTGGTTCAGGAGACTCTCTCTCTCTCTCTCTCTCTCTCTCTCTCTCTCTCTCTCTCTCTCTCTCTCTCTCTCTCTCTCTCTCTCTCTCTCTCTCTCGTGCTCACTCCCTTTGGTCTCTACGCTTCTGCATCATCGACTTTGACATGGTATCAGAGCGGGCGGCTTGAAGCCCTTGGCGTGGAGGAGCAGTCCCGAGAAGCAGCAGCAACAGCATTTTAAAACGCTGCCCCCCCCCCCCCCCCCCCCCCCCTGCCCGCCTCCTTCCCTTGCCGGAAACCCACATGCCTTTTGGAAACACTGTCGGAGTTTCCTTCTCGTTGAGCGTTTTAAAATGCTCGCTGTCAAGCAGTTCCAAGAGCGCGTCCTTAATAGTGTTTTGAGACGCCTTGTGCGTCAGCGATCGGCAACCCCCTCCTGTGCGTTTTGAGACGTTGGGCTTAGCAGTGTTTTCCCACCCAGCCAAGTAGCGCCACCCTCTCTCCTCGTGCGTGTTGAGACGCTGCCGTCAACGGTGCCCAGTCCCCTCTCGATTTGCATTTCAAAACGCTACCAAACGCCAGTAGTGCCCCTTCTTTCCCTCTAAAGCGTTTTAAAACATTTTTGTCCAATGGCTTGCCAAATCAACTGTGAGCCCAAGAGAGGGGCATCAAAAGAGACTCTTTTGATTGGCTTTGGGAAGTCTGAAAACCCGAGTGGTGAAGCGGTTTGGGAAACGGCGAGGCGAGCAGGTTTGCAGTTGAAGAGAGGGATAGCAGAGGGTGTTGAGCGGCTTGGTAGTTTTAGTTTGGCTTTTAGGTATTTATTTTACTTATTTGTCAAAGTCTTGGGTTGGGCAATTTACTAGGATTGCTATATAAGCAACCCCTTGCCTTCATTGTATACACATTCAGTTATTCATTGCCAAGGTTGATTGGTTCAGGAGACTCTCTCTCTCTCTCTCTCTCTCTCTCTCTCTCTCTCTCTCTCTCTCTCGTGCTTACTCCCCTTGGTCTCTACGCTTCCACATCGTCGACTTTGACATGATTAATTTGAATGAATGGATGATGATGCATGTTGAATGATTCTAGTTCATCAAGATTCCCATATGAATGAGATCACCGGATATTGTGGCGAGCACATCAAGAGTTCTTGCCAGATGAGATGGCTACACAGGGATATAGGTGTAACAAGACTTCTGGACGAATGAGATGACTAGATGACTGAAACACTGTGTTCAGTACGAAGTAAGTGTGTAAATGAAGAGATTTGAAATAGGGATTTCCGAAGATGAATCTGATTTATATATGAAATTAATGTTTTTTGGAAGAACTTGTTAGATGTGTGTAGATAACAGGTGAAATCGATGATAATGGATGACGAATTTGGAGCAATGACAGCTCTAGAATGAACCCGATAAGTATCATGAATTTTGAATGAAACTAATGGAAGAACCTACTATTTGTGAACAGATAATAGGATTAAGAATGAGATTTTGATTTTGGAGCAGTGACAGCTTCCGAATGAACTTGATATTGAATTATGAATTTTGAATGACGAATGATTCAATGGAACTGTCGTGAGCGCATCAAGAGTTCCTGCGGGATGAGATGGCCGCATAGCTAGAACTGAATGATTGGACCACTCTGTTCAGTATGAACTTAGTGATGGATTGGGATCCTCGAAAATGATCACTCGCACATGACAGTGTTGGATTGCAGAAATCTATGGACATGATCGCAATATGGGATTAGTCAATCGGACATCAGTGAGATCTGGGATAGATCTAGATGCGATTACTAAATACGTTGCCAAGAATCATGCTCCTAGATCAGAACAGAATCCATGGACGTGATCGCGATATGGAATTAGTTAATCGACATCAGTGAGGTCCGATCGCTAAATACGTTGCTAGGAATCACAGTCCTAGACTCAGTGTGAATGTGTGAACTGAATGTGATTTGATTGTGATCTGATGTGACGGTCGGCTTTGTACAAGTGCTGGATTTGTGTTGTCTTGTGCGTCGGTACTTAGAGTCAATGTCTACGGAATCGGTTTATGGCTTATGTCTGATTTTGCAGGTGTAATCGAGGGCGATTAATATTCTTTCAAGAGGAGGGTATGTTACAAAATGATGTCATGCCCATGCTACCCAGACACACACCGCGTAACAGAGCTGATGATGTGGCAACTCCGTAAATTGCGTTGACAGGTTGTATGGACAACAGGCCACGTGTAGGAGTACGGAAATTTTCCATAACGCGCTGACATGTTGACGTGGCAGCAGTACGGAAATTCCGCAATTTGCACTGTTGGCTTTTTGGGCCAGCTTTTTGACGAGTTGCTTTTGGAACACTTTGCTTTTGAGTTTAACTGCTTTTGGGGCTTTGCTTTTGGCATCCCTTGTAAGAATAAAAGGACCTAAGGGGCCTCACTCTTGTGAGAATCTGGACGCAAAGTTTGAGAGCATGGACCCTTCGGGAGTTGTACTTTGCTCAAGCATTAATATAATAAAGAAATACTGAAAGGGGCACCAGGTTTTGGGGCCAGTACCTCTAGGCATGAAACTACGTCGGGCCGTGTCGACCAAAATTGAACTGTGATTTTAAAATTTTGAAGTATTTTAAGTGATTTTCTCGTGTGTCGTGTCAGATTCTTGACTTGGGGTGTCCAAGCTTGTGACAATTGGACCACTCTGTTCACTATGAACTTAGTGATGGATTGGGATCCCCGGAAATGATTACTCGCACACAACAGTGCTTGAGTGTAGATGGAATGATCGCTCGCACATGACAGTGCTTGAGTGCAGAAATATATGGACATGATCGCAATGTGGGATTAGTCAATCTGACATCAGTGAGATCTGGGATAGATCTAGATGCGATTGCTAAATACGTTGCTAGGAGTTGTGGTCCTAGATCAGAACCGAATCCATGCACGTGATCGCGATATGGGATTAGTTAATTGACATTAGTGAGGTCCGGTGCGGATCTAGATGCGATTACTAAATAGGTCACCAAGAATCACGGTCCTAGATTCTGTGATGTGATCTGACTGTGATCTCAATGTGAAGTGATGTGACTGTCGTCTTTGTACAAGTGCTAGATTTGTGTCGTCTAGTGTGTCGTACTTAAGAGTCGGTGTCTAATGAACTAATTTATGGCTTATGTTTGATTTTGTAGGCGTAATCGAGGGCGATTACAATTCTTTCAAGAGGTGGGTGTGTCACAAATTGATGACGTGGCAGTACTGCCCAAACACACAGAGATGACATGGCAAAAATTGTGTGGATTAGCTGTACGGTAGGTGAGGAGGTAGGCAGTACAGACGCTTGTGAAATGCGCTGACAGACTGACTGTATGGACGCTCGTTAAATGCGTTGACAGGTTGACTGTACGGATGCCCGTAAAAAGCTCTGACAGGGTGTTGATGTGGCAGCAGTACGTATCTCCGCAATTTGTGCTGCTTGCTTTTTGGACAGATTTTGGAGCCTATTGCTTTTGAGTTTAACTGTTTTTGGGGCTCTGCTTTTGGTAGCCCTTGTAAGAATAAAAGGACCGAAGGGGCCTCACTCTTCAGAGCATCTGGACGCAGAGTCTGAGAGTAGAGGACCCCTTTGAGTGTTGTACTTTGCTCAAGTATTAAATACCGAACGGGGCGCCAGGTTTTGGGGCCAATACCTCTGGGCCAATACCTCTAGTATTAAAATAATGAAATACCGAACGGGGCGCTAGGTTTTGGGGCCAATACCTCTGGGCACGGAACTACACCGGGCAGTGTCGTCTTAAGGTTTGAAGTTGTGAAGTATTTTAAATGATTCTCTCGTGTGTCACCTCGGATTTCCGACTTGGGGTGCCCAAATCTTGTGACAAATGGCTGGACATTGTATGGCCAATGCGAAACGGTCGATGGTCAAGAGTTTCACCCGCAGCAGTGAAGGTTAGGCAACCACGAGTTGGTTGGCCAATCGGCAATGAAATTCGAGTAGTGAAAGGCTGGCTAGGCTCGTCAAAGTCATTTAGGCCCCACGCGACACTTCATAAGTTGGTGGGTACTAGGAAATCAACTCAAAAGAGCAAAGTGGACACATGGCGGCTTGTGAGTAATCTGCAAGGACAAGTCAGCACTTTGGGCGCCCCAAATCGATCAAGAGAGAGACAGGAGCTGATTTGATGTCACAGGGACAGGCACCACGTGCCAACGGAAAAGAATAGACTGAACAACTTTAATCACTTCAAATAACAAGTGGACTGAAAGAGATAATTGGTGCACGAGACGGGGAGTGGCGGAGTTCCATCTCAAGAGAGCACTGGCCCCAAACCTTGGCGCCCCTTTCGGTATTTCTCTATATTGATTCAACTCAGTACAAGCCAATACTCCACGTCCTGCACCTTTACCCGGAAGCGTGCCAGAGAATGAGTCCATGGCACAAATTTAAAGGCCCTTGGCCTATGAAAAGCAATTACATGAAAAGCTTCAAACTCAAAAGCAACCGGTCCAGAAGCTGCCAGTGCGTTTTGCGGAAATCTGTATAGTTGCCACATCATCAACGTAAAACGCGGAAATCCGTAAAGGTGCCACATCAACATGTGATCGTGTTTTGCGGGTTGTCCGTATAGTTGCCACATCATCATGTTCCACGCGATTCTTGTGTGTGTGTGTGTGTGTGTGTGAGTGGATCTTGCTTTATCTTTAGGTCTCTTGGGCCCCATCAGACGGGGTCCCATAAGTTGGTGGGAACTTCTTCTCCTTCTTCTTCTTCTTCTTCTGCTGCTTCTTAGGGTTTAGCCCCCTCTGTCGGGATGTGCGGGTTGGCTCTGTTCTTTAGCGTCTTGACATGTCAGCAGTTTGTGACAAGCGAGAAAACCCTCTCACTTATAAATTCAATAATTCATTTAGAATTATTTTTCTGTAAGATAAAGCCAATTTAGCAACATCCCTCTCACTTATAAACAGTTGTCCTCAACTGTAGAGGTCCAACTGAACTGCCGGGGAGAAACCGGAAAGATTCCAAATCTTGCTCAATGGTGAGTTGAGCTAGTCCTTTCTCAAAAGAGAACTTAAAAATTAAATTAAACAAAAATTCAAAAATTTAATAATTCAATACTTAGCTTACCGGTTCATGTCCTTCCTCTAGTACCTCGAGGATATCCTTCACCAATCATCAAACTTACGAACAGTGGAAGAACTCGTTATTCGCGTCTTTCCAACAGATCGAACGTTTCCCTCATTCAAGATTCTGTTAACTCAAATCCACCTTCTCAATCCGAGAAGAATAATCCTCCTAGAAATCAATCTAGGTCTCTGTCCTTGCGCATAATCCTGCGCTGTTAGTCTAGAGGGTATGAAACCTCTTGTGTCCTCCCACATAGTCGATGTCTTTCTTTCACAAACAAAGTTTGCGATCACCTTAAAGAAGGTTCTTGTTTCGGGCCGTCGCTCAATGTAGGTGGATCCAATCCGAAGATTCTTTGTGCACGGCGGCACTTCCTTCCAATCTTTTCCTCCTGCGAGTTATTACCACCAGCAGTGATTTCCCGACGCCCATTAGCGTCTCTTCCTTACATAATCATAAAAAATGATTCACCTTGCGAGCATCAATGACAATTTGCAAAATCTCAGGCAGATAGGATTCTAGCCATAGCATTTTTTGAACGTACGTTCGAACCTCGTTCACAATAGAGAGAACCCTCTTTGATTCTCAGGGATGTTCTCCCATATGTAATTCTTACCATTTTGAAACGGTTGGTGAACTATATTCTTACGAACATAATAGTTCGAATTTATTTCAACAGCGTGTAAATGCTACTTGACCTGCTCATGGAGAAACATATACCGCAACCAAAAGTTGCTACTGTAATGGTAAGGCACATAGCGTACTCACTGATCGACGACCATCAGAAAACCTCTTCTCCGTAGAGAAACTCAAATTCCTTCTACCGAACACATCTCAAATAGAGATTCTTGTGTCGGAATATCCTTGCGCGCAAAAAGGCGCTCAAGAGAGTATAACAAACTCTCGTCCAGTTCCTTGGCATAGGTCTGCATCTTCGTGTGTTATCCATGTACTCAAAGGTGTACATAATTCTTAAGCTGTGTTAGAGTTTCGGTGAACCTGGGAAATTACCTTCCCTTCGTAAGATCCTTAGAGCGAAGACGCTCAACTTGACGATCCCTTGGCTCGATCTTAGAGCAAAACCCGCTCATCAAATAATCTAGGATTTCAATCCTTGGATTCCTCGAGCACAGGCCGTAGTCGTCGCTTGTTCTTTCCCGCGTAAAGAGAGTGTTCATTCACTTGTGCGAAAAGCACTATCATATCTTCCCTGACCGGGTAGGGGGTATGGGCTTAAAGAGTATTCAAGCTTAAAGAAAGCTTTTCTTTGTTGGAAAGCTCATAATGGTTCCTTCATAATTTCCTACCCGCAGTAGCAGGTAATCCGTTTGAGAATTACCGGATACTAGATCAATAGTTGACCTTCCGGCTAGTTAAGCAAACCAATTCATCTCAAAAAACAATGTTTCAATTTGATCCTACTCTCATAAACACTCGAGAGTGAGTAGTCCTGGTCAGACATAACCATACCTCGTGCAAAAGAGCAAACAAGCACCATGCACTTTATGATTTCCTCAAAGATGTAACTTTGATCAAAGACCTCCCCTCTCACTTAAAGTTTGAGGGTCAAAAACTCAGGAGTTAGATCGAATTCCCTTACTCCAAACTTTCTCCGGATAGCAATGTATCCTTCGAGGAGAGGTAACAAAAATTCGTTGTTTCTGTGTTTAATGGTTCTCGTCCCACTGCGGGGATTAGATTCTATGTACACTGAGATGTACACTTCAGCTTGTACTACTGACTCCACCATCCGCTACAAAGTATCTTGCAGATGCGTCTACAAAATTTGGGCAAAAGTCCTTCGTTGAATTTCTTCATCTTTCCTTCCTCAGAGAGGGTCAAGAGTGGAGCTACCTTGGCAAGAGTGAACCACTACTTGCTTTGACTCGCTCATGTTCCTATTGGGCAAACCAATCCCAATCTTCTTGAATGCCTTCCTCAAAGTGTAGAGGAAAAAAAAAAAATTTTGTCGGAAAATTCAGCCTTGAATTGTTATTGTAAGTTCCTTGCAGAGCTTTGGTATACCACCAAGTACTTGCAATTCCCCTTGAGGTGTTTGGTCACATGCCTCACCTTCGACGCTTCTGAGAAATTGCCATTTGCAAAGGCAACTTCAAACTGTCGAATTAACGCGGTAGCTTTTGGGACATCTTCTCTTCCGTCACAAGTATCATACTGGACCTAAGGTCTAAAGACCTTCTTCATATCCTTCCCGAAATGGCGGGATTTCATGGCTATAGGTCTGGATTGACGTTCATGGATATTTTCTGGATTCTGAAGGATCTCGAGCATTCCACTCCTTGGATTCTCTAGGTTCTTGAGCATCATGCTCTTGTCGCCTTCTCAAAGAATCCCAAGTCTTGTGTCGACTTCTTGCAGAGAGGAAATTTTTTTTCCAACTCTGCGAGCTTTTCCTTGCAGGACTTAAGGTTCCGCCTGCTTACTTCTCTCTTGTCTTGTCATGGCTTCTTCCCGTATCTTCCCATAGTCGTCCTCCTTTACAGAGAAAGAGAGGAGACCATGCTCTGATACCATTGTCACAAACGGGAGCGCATAACAATATAAAATACATTCGGATAAATAGACTTTATCACTTAGTACTGAAGCCAAAGGATATAGAGAGAAATAGATAGAGAGAGAGATAGAGAGTGAGAAGATCGACACAGTACTGGGGACCAGAAGATGGGCTGGTCCCCCCCCCGTAATAGTATCTTTATTACTGAGGAGAAGTCTATACAAGCACTTGAACCGAACGTATTACCACGTTCGTTCTAGAATAAGACTTGATGGTTCCCGGAAGCCTCGGCTTCCGATTCCTAGGGCAAAACCCTATTCCAAGGAACTTCCGTTCCTTATTCCAAATCCTTGAGAACCAAGGTTCTCGCCTCTGGATCACACCTTCTAGACTCAGGGCATGGCATCCCTGCAACTCTTTTCCGACTCTGTTTCCAGAGTCCTGTTCTTGCAGAATAACTCCGCTTTCTTGGACACGAAGTCCTTTCCTTGGGAATTTCAACTTCCGGATCACATCTCGAGAGTCTACCTCTCTTCAATCCATGGATCTGCTTCCCAAACTTGGGTACGAAACCCTTGGGCTGATCTAGCTCTAGTTCCTCAGAGCGCTTTTATCCTGCAGAGGCTCATGCCTTCCTCTGCTCCTACTCCCTCACGAAGAGGAAGTACACCTGCAATCAAATACTCAGAGATCATAACATGAAAATCGTTACCTTCAAACGCAACTCGGTTCTCGAAAAAGCAATTCCCCGGAAGAGATCTTTGCATAGAAAATCCTCTCTTCCAATCCTACACACAAGAGGTGTGTTCTTGGGTTCCTTCTCGTAAATCGGCCCCGTCTACGACGTTTATGGGCTGAAAACAGAGAAAAACAGCAACTTCTCGTGATGGAAACACGCTCCGTAGGCACTTCTTCGCGAGGGAACTCGCGCATTGAGTCTTGGCAACATCTGGTACACTTGGGGCAGCCATGGGCATCGCCGGCAATGTCTTCTTTACGGCTGAAATCTGCAACAGCATCTCCTCCTCGCAAAGATTGGTCTTCCCTTCTGAGTCAGGGCATGTGATGCTTTTATAGCTCCTAGCCACGGGCACGAATAGCTGCTCGCGTAGAGATCGCGGCCGTTTTTTTTTTTTTCAATTTTTTTTTTTCGTTGTTTTACCAAAAAAAGAGAGAGAAAACGCTGGCTGATCTGTTGCCTTATTTATCAGATGGCTGCCCACTTATTAAGTGGGCGGCCGGCGTATTCTAAAAATAGTCTCAACCTGCACAAAAACTCAATAAAACCTTATAAGTTAAAAAAAATGCTTTCACAGCACTTCCCAGGCGTCCCTGGATGCAATCACATGCACAATTGCAGTGCACCCGTCACCCACCTTGTGACGCATCAGGAATACCCATCACCTAGTCCTTTCCTACCGAACTTACGGTACAATCTCCTTCACGATGCTCTATGTCACCCATCCTATGACGCATCAGAGATGTCCGTTCCCGGATGGTCGGATACTTCTTTCCGATGCTCCTTGTCACCCATGCGATGTGACGCATCAGAAGTACCCGTTCCTGGTGGCCTTACAAATATTCCCGTTCTCAATGCTCCCGTCATTACTTTGAATGACGCACTAGGAATACTCTGTACTCGGATGTCTCCAGTGAGAAAAGCCCTCTCACTTAAAATTCCAATAATTCATTTAGAATTATTTTTCCTTGGTGTTTCAAGCGAGAAAACCCTCTCACTTATAAATCCAATAATTCATTTAGAATTATTTTTCTATAAGATAAAGCCAATTTAGCAACATCGGCTGCGTCAGGAGCTACAAAGATGCCTTGTGGGTGGTGAGATTGACATTCTTATGCTACAGGAGCATCACCTTTGTGAGAGCTGCATTCGACGATGTGGTCAGATTTTGCATGGTCGCTATGAGACGTTTTGGCGAGCTGCATTTGGACCTGGAGGCATCCAGGGTGGGGTATGTATGACTATTGCGGACTCTTTGCAGCAGGCCATTGTGGGCAGAAGGATTATTGTGCCAGGCAGGGATCAGTGGATTACTATGCAGGTTCAGGGTTGCCTCATGGGCTTCCTGAACATCTACGCGCCCAATGTGGTGAGCGCATGTGCAGAGTGTTGGGCTCACATAGTAGAGTCTCTGCCGCGGGTAGAGCAATGGTGCATTGGGGGAGACTTCAACATGTTGGAGGACCCCGCTGACAGGATTGGAGGTAGCCATACTGTTGTTGTGCATGGAGTTGAGTTGGCAGCTTGGGAGAGGTTATGTATGACTACGGGTTTTAGATGTGGCAGGATTCTAGCTTTGTGAGGCTAGCTGACAGCCTGGCCTTCTCTCGTTCGGACCGTAGAGTGGGAGGAGTGAATCTATCTCGGATTGATCGCTTCTACACTAGTGACCACTTATGTGACTTGGGTGGGACTGTTGGCATTCTGGCTGGGACTTCCTTTTCAGACCATGCACCAGTGATCCTCACAATGATTGATAGGCAAAGGAAGGCGAGAACGATGCTGCGCATCCCTGAGAGGGTCTTGCTGGACTCTGTGCTCAGAGAGCGAGTGGAGGCTCTCTGAACATAGAGCTTAGACATGGAGGCTCTTTGAACAGAGAGCTTAGACATGCAGGATTCTCTTGTTGACAGAGTGGCCTCAGGACTTGCTCACCTTATTCGACTCATTCTTCAGGAGTCTTCGGCTCGCCTGGCTGTAGCGAGAGAGGAGGAGCAACGTCTCTGACGGGGTGTTACTTCCTTGCAGAGGATGCAGGAGCAGCATCCAGACAGTCCTTGGTTGGAGGAGCAGTTGCAACAGGCCCGCCAGGGGCCTGCTAGCACAGAGGAGAGGCGCCATGAGTTTTCTTTCCACCGACAGGCATCTCAGTGGACCCAGGTGGGTGACAGAGTGACAAGCGCTTTCTTTGAGGCAGTGGGACTCGAGCATACGCATGCCAAGGTCAGTCAGTTGAGGAGGCCCGACGGGTTAGTTGCTTTAGAGCCAGAGGACATTCTTGCAGTTGCTACTGACTTCTACCGTGATCTACTATCTGCAGAGCCTCAGTCAGAGCGTTAGGATGCATGTAGAGAGCAGACATGGACACAGATGCCTTGTCTTGTGACGGAGGAGATGCGCCAGAGGCTTGAGCTACCTCCTCAACTAGAGGAGCTTCACGCGGCTCTTAGCGCCCCCGTGGTAGCTGTCCAGGTGAGGATGGTTTGACTCCCAGTTTTTTCTTGGAGTATTGTGTCTTTTCAGTACATCCTGCACATAGGAGAGATTCCTGACAGCATGAGAGAGGGCCTGATTTACCTCATTCCCAAGGAGGGTGGCTCCTTGGATGAGATTCGACAGTGGCCATCCATCACATCCTAAACTCATCCTACAAAATTCTTGCCAAAGCTCTGAATTTGAGGATTCAGCCACTTCTTGAGAGCATTATGCATGGGACACAGATAGGTTTTGTCAAGGAGCGTAGTATCCTTGACATTATCTTTACTTTTTGGGAGGCTTCTGCCCTCGTGCGGCTCCATGGTGAGGATCTGGTGATACTTCTTCTCGATTTTGAGAAGGCCTATGATAGAGTTGATTGGGACTTTTTGGAGGGCACTCTATGTAGGATGGGCTTCTCAGATGCTTAGATCAGAGGTGTGTCAGCTCTGTACAGACGGGCACATAGTGAAGTTCTTTTGTGAGGAGGTAGAGGTGATCGTTTTATGCTTAGACGTTCGGTCAGACAGGACTGCCTTGTAGCCCCCTTCCTCTTCCTATTCTATACGGAGGCGATGAGCAGGTTTTTGGTTTCACAGCAGATTGGCACAGGCAGAGTTGTAGTGGCCAACCAAGTGTTGTTGGCTACTATGTGGTACATCACTTCTTGTTGGATCTTTTCGAGTTCTTGCATCAGCCAGGTAGAGAGGCTGATCAGAAACTTCCTTTTGTCAGGGCGTGACACTCAGATAGCCCGGGCCAAAGTGGCATGGCAAGTCATCATTCTTCCTTGTTCTCAGGGAGGGTTGGGGATCATAGACCAGCAGCGCAGAGCAGAGGCACTTCTTCCAGGAGAGGAGCCCTGGAAGTTCATCGTCAGAGGACTTCTTCCAAGAGAGGAGCCCTGGAAGGAGTTCTTACTTCAGTGGCTTAGTGCTAGAGTGCCTCAAGCTGGAGGCCCCTGGCGACCTTCGAATAGATGGATTTTCACAGAGATGCGCAGAGTTGGCTTGAGCAGGAGACTGGAGGACCGCTTCACTGTGAGTCTGCTCCGATCCTGGGAACAACTGCGGAGAGGCCTGGAGTAGCATCAGCCTGCTTGCAAGGAGGAGCGCCTTAGACAGTCCCTTGTTTGGATCCCCATGGTTAGCACTTAGAGAGGCCACTTGGTTGGTAGTAGGCCTCATGTTTCCTAGGGTCCAATGGCAGAGGGTCCAGGTGATTGGCTACAGTTTTCAGGCTTGTTAGAGGAGCTTTAGGGCATCCAGCTACAGGGCATGAGAGGGGTGCAGAGCATGTGTGAGGACATCTCAGAGGCAGTACCAGCTGAGTGGCTCACACCTCTCGCGTCAGCAACGCCCATCTTGGTTCGGGCTTGCTTAGAGACTGTACCCTCCCTGTTTTTTGAGCTACAGGGTGAGGGACGCTTACACACCGGGTTGCAGTAGAGGCCCCACAGGTGGCAAAGTGCTGTTTTCAGAGTGGTGGGCATCTACGGGAGGACTTGTGTCATAGATCCTGACCCAGCAACTCTTGAGAGTGGCCACTAGAGATTGTGGGCTTGGGAGAGTTGTCCATTGGCAGGAGTACAGTGGGATCCTGGAGAGTGGTTTTGGAGGGACCCTTTCTCCTCAGCTGACCATCCAGGCGTCCCTTGTTTGCAGTACACTGTTCGACTAGGACGTCACATACTGGCAGCGCAAAGAGAGGCTCGTCCTGTTGCAGCACCGCATTGGCAGGAGGAGGGTCTCACAGTTGAGTTCTTGGCAGCATTTTGGGAGAGGTCGTGGGACTCCAAACAACCGAGGCGAGTCACTTTGTTCCAGTGGCTGGTTGCACATCGAGCTACAGCAGTTGGGAGCTGGCTTGTACATAGTGGTCTCTTGGCAGCATGTGCAGCTTGTGACCATCTTGTGGAGAGTTAGTGTCACTGTCTTTGGGACTGTCCTTTGGCACATCAGGTTTGGCTTCGTGTTCTTCAGCTGATGCCAACTCTTTCCACTGCTCGGCAGTACACTTGGGGGGTAGCCCTATGGGCAATTTCATTAACTAATAGAGGGATCTTTTTCTCGGGAAAAAAAAAGGGTAAATTTTTGGCAGGGAAGTTTGCCAGAGTGGAGTCCAAACGTCAACTGCAGGTCGACACGTGTGTGAAAAGATTGATGAAGTACTCCAGAGACACGAGATTTGAGAAACACGTGAAGATTTACCTGACTTGAGAGAATCAATGGCCTCACGTCATTAGAGCAAATCTCATCCATCTTTGGGCAAATTTTCGAGAGGGAAGTTTACGAGAGTGGAGTCCAAACGTCAACTGCAGGGTGACACGTGTGTGAAAAGATTGATGAAGTACTCCAACGACCCGAGATTCAAGAAACACGTGAAGATTTACCTGACTTGAGAGAATCAATGGCCTCACGTCATTAGAGCGAATCTCATCCATCTTTGGGCAAATTTTCGGGAGGGAAGTTTGCCAGAGTGGAGTACTCTAGAGAGACGAGATTCGAGAAACACCTGAAGATTTACCCGATGAATGAGATTCGCTCGAGATGACGTGAGGCCATTAATTCTCTCAAGTCGGGAAGAAAACTGAAAGGATAGACGAGTGCAAAAAAGCGGAAGCTGTACTCGCAGAAAGAGTTAGACAACACTCTTGAAACGAAGATGAACTAGATACTAAGGCTTAAAGCACTCTCGAACGGAAATCGGTGGGTTTCCTCGGTTATTTGGGCGGAAAGTCGAGTTTCAAGGTGGCAAGCAGATTCAAAAAGCGTGCTTGTTTCGAGGATGACTCATATTTTTCTTTGTCTTCAAAAAATAATGACAGTCCGTCGTCTGTACTCGCAAAAAGAGTTACACAAAACTCTTAAAAAGAAGATGAACTAGAAACTGAAAGGCTTAAAGCACTCTCGGAAGCAAAGGAAATCGGTGGGTTTTCCTCGATTATTTGGGCCTGAAGGTGAGTTTCAAGGTGGCAAGCAGATTCAAGAAGCGTGCTTGTTTCAAGGATCACTCATATTTTTCTTTGTCTTCAGAAAGTTTTGACAGGTCGTCGTCCTCTAGGTCTCTTGTCTCATCAGGGCAAGAGTCTTCCAGTTAAGCGAATGGATCGAAGGAGCCGGACGACAGATCATCACAGGATTCCGGAGCAGTACGAGAATCAGATGGTAGCGCATTCGAGGGTTCCGACGAACTAAGGGAACCTGATGCAAGGTCATAAGAGGATTTTCGAAAGGAAAGAGGAAAATTACGAATCTAGTGAAAGCTTCTAGAGAAGGGTCTCATTCAGCCCCAATACATCACCTTATTGTTCGCCAGTGCTGCTGGTTCTGGATCTTGGAGAATGTGCATTGACTATTGAGCTCTCAACAAAAT
Organism: Adiantum capillus-veneris; assembly: GCF_014529385.1. NCBI lineage: Eukaryota > Viridiplantae > Streptophyta > Polypodiopsida > Polypodiales > Pteridaceae > Adiantum > Adiantum capillus-veneris. Next base: position 146,583,794 of record NC_140935.1, read on the forward strand.
CACCATCAAGAACAGGGTCCCTTTTTCGAGGATCGTGATATACTAGGCAGACTTCAGGGTTCTACTTACTTTAGGAGAATTGATGTGAAGAAGTGGTTATCATCATATCCGAATTGCTCCTGGGGATGTCTACAAATCAGCTTTTAGGACATCTTTTGGTTTGTATGAGTATTTAGTGATACTTTTTTGGTCTCACGAATGCTCCGGCTACATTTAACCGCATGATGGACAGGATTTTCAAAGACTATAGATCATTTGTGGACACCTTTTGTCGACGATATCATCGTATTCTCGAAGAATGAGGTAGAACATTGACACCGCCTGCTAGAGGTTTTCCAGGCGTCAACATCGGTTGGTGGTGTATGGGAAGAAGAGCGAGTTTTTCTTACCCGAGATCCGCTTTTTGGGACACATCGTCTCTGCAAAGGGTGTCATAATGGATTCGGCTATAACAGACTTGGGCACCCCAAGTCGAGAATCTGGCATGACACACGAGAGAATCACTTTAAAATACTTCACACTTAAATCATAGTTCAATTGAGTCGACATGGCCTGACGTAGTTCTGAGCCCAAAGAGATTGGACCCTAAGACTGGCGACCGTTTCGGCATTTCTTTTTATATTAATGCTTGAGCAAAGTACAGTTGCCCGGTGTTTCTCTCTGCTTGGAGGCTCGTCAGCACATCTGAGCCAAAGAGTGGCCCGGGGTCTTATTTAAAGGTCCTTGGCCATGGAAACGCAGTTACATGAAAAGCCTTCAAACTCAAAAGCATAGGGCTCCCAAAAGCTATCACTACTTGCAGCCAACAATAAATCCGGATATCCGTACGCTGCCACGTCATCACAACTAGCGCAAAATCCGAAAACCCGTACGTCTTGTCAGCACCATTTGCGGAGATTGGTAAAGCCAGTCCGCTAGTGCTTTTCTTTTATTTTTAATGTCCCTAGGGCCCCATCGGAAATGACCCTATAAGTTGGAACAACTTATCACTTTAGGTCTCTTCCCTTTGAGCATGCCACGTCATCACTTTGTGATATACCCCCTCTTAAAAGAATTGCAATCGTCTTTTCGCACAGACCTGCTTGCTCGCTGCTGCTGCCCCCCCCCCCCCCCCTCCCGGCCCTCGCGTAACCCCTTCGCCCGCTGCCTCCTGCCCCGCCCTCCTGCCCTTCCCTGCCGCTCGCCGCAAACTGCCATCCTCCCCCCCGCTGCCCCCCCCCCCCCCCCCCCCCCCCACACACCTGTCTTCGCTCGCTGATCCCCCCCCCCCGCCGCTCTCTTCGCTCTCCGCCGTTTTTCTCGAAGGTTCCCTTTAACTGGCTCTGGCAGTGCTGATTTTTTGGACAATGCTCGTCACGGTTTGTCGGAGAGAAATTCCTCCATCCGCTTCTTCGCCACATCAGTAGACACAGATGGAGGCTCTAGCTCCGCCACAGAGGGACTCATCCGAAGCCCCCTTGCCCGACCCAGCTGAGCACACCATTCGACTTGCTCTTTCACCGACAGAGCAAGCGAGCCTAGCCGCAGAGGTAGAGCGCTTGCAGGCGACTTCTGTCATCTGCAAGATTCTCGGCACCCGATCGAGCAGAGGAGAGCTGCGTGCCCTTCTCGAGGCCCACCTTCTCGCAGAGGTGGGCAAGATCTTGGACGTACAGATACTCGGACGAGGTTACTATCAGATCGAGTTTGAGACCTCCGTGATGGCGTCCAAGGTCATCGCCATGACTCCATTGACCATCCGAGGAGCTGGAGCACACTTTCGAGAGTGGACACATGGTTTTTTTCACAAAACGGGAGCGTACACGAGCACTTTAAAATCTGAAAGTTAAATAACTTTGCAAATGTGAGAGAAGGGAGAAGATCGACACAGTATTGGGGACCAGAAGATGGGCTGGTTCCCCCCCCCCCCCCCCCCCCCCCCGCCCGTCAAGAGTATTCTTTATTCAGGGAGAGTTCGTATACAAGCACAAGAACCCGAGGAAACCCCTCCGTTCTTTAGACTTAGACCCGAGGGTCGTTCCTTCCCGTGAGGGACTTAAGCGTAAAAGCCGTACTTCCCGTGAGGGACTTAGGCGTAAAAGCCATACTTCCCGTGAGGGACTTAGACGCAAAAACTTGGTCTGAACCTGCCCAAAAACTCAATAAAACCTTATAACTTAAAACGAATGCATTTAACAACACTTCCCAGGCGTCCCTGGATGCAACCACATGCACGAATGCAATGCAAACATAGATTCCTCGCGGGAAAGCATCTGCCTTCCCGCGATTGTTCCTGCTTTTCGTAAAAAGCTTCATTGAACCCACCTTTATTCTTGTGCTTGCGTTCTTACGCGTATTTTCTTACTCAGTTCGGATTTCCTCCTTAGCCTACGGGATGCCCCCTTACTGATGCACCCGTCACCCATCATGTGACGCATCAGGGGCACTCGTCACCCGGCCCTTTCCACCGAACTTACGGAAACTCCTTCGCGATGTTTACCGTCAAGCATCAAATGACACATCAGAGTTGTCCGTTCCTGATGGCAGTTCCTGTAGCTACAATCTTTTAACAGTTCTTAGTGCACATAATAAAATATCCTAAAAAAAATTAATCATTAAAAATAAGAAAATAGTCCAATTAGCAACATCCCTCTGGCTTCTAAACAATTGACCTCAACTGTAGTGCTTGGACATATACCTCCAGTATCTCGGGATAAGCTGCTAATTCCTCCTATGTCATCCATTGAGCATCTAGATTCGAATAGTTCTTAAACTTAACCAAATACTTCCGTGTTATCTTTCCGCTTTTGAGAGACCGCTCGTGATGACTTACTATCTTCTCCGGTTGGAGTATTTCTTCCGTTTCCTCAATCTCAGGAGGTTCCTCAGCACTAGGCTGACTCGGAGGCGGTCCCACATACGGCCAGAGTAAACTGACATGGAAAGCATTATGGATCCTCCAATTAAGCGGTAGCTCTAATCGGAATGTGACATCATTCACTTGCTCAGTGATCTTAAACGGCCCATAATAACGAGTGGAAAGTTTTACCACCTTCCCTCTATGAGACGCTTGTTTCTTAAGTTTTGCCTTCTCAAACTTGAGTAAGACAAACTATCCGACTGTTAAGTCTAGATTCCTCCTGTGCTTGTCTGTAGCTTTCTTATGCTTTTCCTGAGAGCGTAAAATAGCTCTCCTAACTTGTCCGTAGGCTGTGTCCAAGTCCCGGACAAATTCATGTGCTGCAAATATCTTATCCTTAGTTAAAAGGATGGGTGAAAGCAAAGGCTTACCATATAGAGTCTCAAAAGGTGCTTTCCCCGTCGATGAGTGTATGGTATTGTTATACGCATACTCGACAAGGGGTAAATATAGACAAAAAGTTTGCCCATCTCATCTGCTTCTTAGATAGTTTCCTTTGCGTAAGAAAATACCGCAAACTCTGGTGATTAGTCTTGATCACAAAATCCGCTCCTAGAAGATAGTGCTTCCAGTTGGATAAGGCGTGAATCACAAGCCCAGAGTTCCTTTTCGTAGATTGATCCATGCAACTCTGCATCCTTAAGCCGTCTGCCTTCATAAGCCACTGCATGGCCTTCTTGGTTTAACACTGCTCCGATGCAATCGCTTGAAGCATCGCAGTGAACCTCAAATGGTTTCCTTAAGTCAGGCACTATCAAAATAGGTCCATGGCTTAGCAAGTACTTGAGCCGATCAAAAGCTCCTTGTTGTCTCGATCCCCATTTGAAAGGAATCTTTTTCTTTGTCAAATCATGAAGTGGTCCTGGTACATGGGCAAATCCTCGGACAAACCTTTGATAATACGAACATAATCCCAGGAAACTACGTACATCATGTACCGTAGTGGGAATAGGCCAATCTTCTACCACTCGGATCTTGGCAGGATCCATACTCACTTGATTGTGAGAGAGTATATGGTCGAGATAGTGTATCTCTGAGAGAAAGAACTCGCTCTTCTTTGCATTCACATGCAACTCAGGCTTTCGCAATTCTTGAAACACTAAGTCCAAGTGCTTCCGATGTTCCTCTTCTGATTTAGAGAAGATGAGTATGTCGTCAAAGAATACTCCCGTAAAAGCTCGATACGGGCTGAAAATGCGGTCCATCATGCGATTGAACGTCGCAGGAGCATTGGTCAAGCCGAAAGGCATTACCAAGAATTCATATAGTCCAAAGGTAGTGCGGAAAGCAGTCTTATGGACATCCTCAGGGGCGATCCGTATCTGATGATACCCACTCTTTAAGTCTATGTGACTAAAGACACTTGCACCCTGCAACTTATAAAGTATATCATCAATCCGAGGGATCGGAAAGCGATTCTTCGAAACGTGCCATCTTTCTTCTGCACCAGTAGAACTGGAGAGCAGTAGGGTGAAGCACTTGGCCGTACTAACCCTTTCTCTAGAAGCTCGTTGACTTGCTTCAAAATTTCCTCTTGCTGAACAAGACTTACCCTATAAGGGGGTTGATTGGGAGGTGAGCTACCCGATATAAGATCTATGCGGTGATCTTTCGGGCGTACCGGAGGGAGTTCATCAGGAAGTGTTTCCTTGAACATCTGGAATTGAGTTCGAGCTTGGTGGTGCGGGTTCCTTCCTTGCTTTCTCTTGCCTCGTAGAGGCTTGTTCTTGCCGTTGCTGCTTTAGCGGGCAGGCCGGTTTCATATGTCCTTTTTCGCCACAGTAGAAGCATCTTCCTTCCTCTCTGAAAGTTTGAAGTTGAGTAGGAGAAAGGTACTTGTTCCCTTGCCAGTGCCCTCTGGCTTCCTAGAATGATCATCGTCTCTAGATGGAGGACGTTTTCTTCCTTGGCCCCCTTGGTCATCGTAGACCCTCTTTGTCTGGCACGGTAAGTGCTATGCTCCATCTTTCTGGGCGTCCCAGTTGAGTGCAAATCCTCAGCAATGATTGCTGACTCCATTGTCCTCTGAAGAGTATCATGCGGATACACCTTCATACTCTTTCGAAGCTGCGGTTGGAGACCCGCTTCGAACTTTCGTTTCTTTTCCTCATCGGCAATCTTCATGAAGGGAGTGACCTTCAGAAGAACCGACCAATACTTGTCCACATCGGTCGTTACTCTTTCATGTTCCTTCTGGGCAAGCCAGTCCCATTCCTTCCGTATGTCCTCCTCGAAGTCAGGCGGAAGAAATTGTTCATAAAATTCAGATTTGAAGCTCTCCCAAGTTCTGGCCTGAGAACCTTCCAGAATTTTGGCTAACCACCAATTACTTGCCGTTTCCTTGAGGTGCATCCCCACATGGCGTAATTTGGATTTTTCTGTGAAGTGCCCATTGGTAAAGGCGACTTCAAATTGTCTGATGAAGGACAGTGCTTTGGAGATGTCTCTCCGTCCATTGTAGGTTTCGAGCTTGATGTCCTTGTCGCCCGATTTGAAGACTCTCATGCGATGTTGAGACTTGCGACCATGCTTCTTGAATCGAGGTTTATCTTTAGGTTGATGTAGGGTAGTGGCAGTAGTAGCGGCTTCCTTCTTCTGACGAGATGATCGAGAAGTAGAAGTATAATCAGGAGAGTAAGATGGAGATGAGATAGAGATGTCCTTGCTCTCTTCTAGCAAAGAGAGCGCTTTTTCCTGGCCTTTCCTTGAAGTAGGCCGTTCATTCCGATCCGTAGATCCTTTGTGCACCTTGGCACGTTCTTCTTCTCTTGCCTCCTGTGGTGTCACGCCAAGAGTGTTGTTTGGATGCTTGGCTGCATCAGTTCCATTCGTTTTCTTCATTCCGCCCAAAAGCTTTTGGACGTCTGGCAACGGTAAGATTTGTTGCAACTTCGCAAGCTAAGCTTGCACTTGTTGAAGCTCGTCTTCAACGCTTCTCCCTTGGCTCGACATGATTCTTCTTGTTCTTCCCTGAATCGTCCTTCTTTGCAGAGAAAGAGAGGAGTCCGAGCTCTGATACCACTGTCACAAAACGGGAGCGTACACGAGCACTTTAAAATTTGAAAGTTAAATAACTTTGCAAATGTGAGAGAAGGGAGAAGATCGACACAGTATTGGGGACCAGAAGATGGGCTGGCCCCCCCCCCCCCCCCCCGTCAAGAGTATTCTTTATTCAGGGAGAGTTCGTATACAAGCAGAAGAACCCGAGGAAACCCCTCCGTTCTTTAGACTTAGACCCGAGGGTCGTTCCTTCCCATGAGGGACTTAAGCGTAAAAGCCGTACCCGGCCCTTTCCTCCGAACTTACGGAAACTCCTTGGCAATGTTTACCGTCACCCATCAAATGACACATTAGAGTTGTCCGTTCTTGATGGCATTTCCTGTAGCTACAATCTTTTAACAGTTCTTAGTGCACATAATAAAATATCCTAAGAAAAATTAATCATTAAAAATAAGAAAATAGTCCAATTAGCAACAGTTTTGACCTTGCTTCGGATATTCTGGTAGCGGAGGTAGAGATCCCCATCTCCATCTGCTTTCCTGGTTTGCGGAGGGAGTACCTACCACTCTTGTCCAGGATAGGCTCAGCCATTGGGACTGTCCTGGAGACACCTCGCACGGCAGCCTCAGTAGCTGCCAAGGCGGCTGGCATTCCCTCAGTTCCCGTTCTGGTTAGGGACATTCACACGCTCCCGAAGGTCATTCTTCTGCCTCAGGTGAGTGGGGGGTGGTTTAGACAGAGCGTGGAGTATTCGGGCCTCCCGAACCAGTGCTTCATGTGTCGATAGATGGGCCATCTTGCGAAGGCCTATCCACGGAGGAGGCCTCGACCTACACCATAGACTTAGCCCCAGCCTGCAAGGGCTGGCCAATAGCCACAGGCAGAGACACAGCGCACACATGCAGAGCCACCCTCTGAGCCTGGGGCTCCAGCGGAGGAGGGATGGCAGCAGGTCCGTGGTCGACGACTGCAGTGTCCACACGGACAGCTTGGCACTCAGAGTGGTCCTCAGGCGCCTCCCCAGCAGCAGTGGGTTCCCACGGGGAACCGTTTCGGTCCTCTTGAGCAGGATGAGGTCCCTGCTCTAGTCCCCACCTCAGCTTCACCCTCGACAGCCCCTCCCCCCCCAGAGTTCCCCCCCTCCTAATCATTCTCCCCCCGCCTCCTACTCCCGCCGCCTCTTCCCCATGCCTCTCTACCTCTGCCGCTCCCCCCCGCCCCTCTTCTCCACCTCTTCCCCCTGCTCCTACTCCCCCCCCCTCCCGCTCCAGTTCCACAGTCGACCCAGGGGACAGGGCCATCTCTGGTTGCTAGGAGATCTCTTGGTAGCGCCTTTGCCACAAGTCGCTTGGCGAGAGAGGGACAGCCTTTGTTGCGACCCCCTCTACAGGTACAAACGTCTCCCCTTGTAGCTATCCCTCGTGGTCTGACGAGCATCGACATCCGGCGCCGATGGGACTTCTTCGACTACGACTTTACTTGTTTTCTCGGCGACCCCTCAACAGACCATGAGGCAGCCTGCTTCAGGGTCCATGTTCTATTCCTTGCAGCTAGGGGGATAGAGGCCTTGAACTCAACGGTTGGCTTCTCTTTTCCCCTTTGCGGCAGGGTCCAGACTCTGGACTCTCGACTCAGTGTTGGGATGGTTGCACACACAGGTGGAGAACTAGGAGTTACAGACATGCTTCAGACTTTGTGGCCATTGGCCAAGTTTGCGGTGACCCTCCAGATACAGCAGGATGTAGACACATTGTTGTTTACTTCTTTGCCGGTACACAGTGCTTGCCATGCTATGTACCACATTCATGAGGATTCTTGGACAGAGGAGGTTGCTTTACGTACGGCTCGCTCTGCTTGGGCTTGGGCCAGGCACTCGTTGCAGTCACGCCTATCTAGAGGACGCTCAGATGCGGATTACTCCCCATCCAAGCCTGCCTCGAAGATAGCCCGTTTAGCTGCTGCGGCAGCATCTGTTCTCTCTCGCTTCCCATGAGGATCGTCTCATGGAACATGCAGGGATTTGGTGGGCCCCAGTTTCAGCGTCAGTGGGGCCGACTGAGTCAGGATCTTCAGCGCTGCCTTGTGGGAGGAGAGATTGATCTCCTTATGCTACAGGAGCACCATCTGTGTGAGAGCCGCATTAGACGTTGTGGTCAGCTCTTGCGTGGACGATATGATACTTTTTTGTCAGCTGCTTTTGGACCTGGAGGCATCCAGGGTGGGGTATGTATGACTATTGCGGATTCTTTGCAGCAGGCCATTGTGGGCAGAGGGATTATTGTGCCAGGCAGGGCTCAATGGATCACTATGCAATTTCAGGGTTGCCTTGTGGGCTTCTTGAACATCTATGCGCCCAATGTGGCGAGTGCACGAGCAGAGTTTTGGTCACAGATAGTTGACTCTGTGCCACAGGCAGAACACTGGTGCATAGGGGGGGACTTCAACATGTTGGAGGACCCTTCTGACAGGATTGGTGGTAGCCATGCTACGGTGCGTGGAGTTGAGTTGGCAGCTTGGGAGAGGTTTTGTATGACTCTGAGGTCTCGGATGTGTGGCAGCGCTCTAGTTTTGTGAGGCCCCCTGATAGCCTAGCCTTCTCTCGTTCGGACCGCACAGTGGGAGGAGTGAATCTATCGCGGATAGATCGCTTCTACACTAGTGACCATTTCAGTGACTTGGGTGGGACAGTTGGCATTTTGGTAGGGACTTCCTTCTCGGACCATGCACCAGTGATCCTCACAGTGGCAGACAGGCAGAGGAGGGGGAGCACGATGCTTCGCATCCGAAAGAGGGTCTTGCTGGACTTTGCACTTAGAGAGAGAGTTGAGGCTCTCTGGATAGAGAGCTTGGACATGCAGGATTCTCTTGCTGACAGAGTGGCCTCGGGACTGGCTCAGGTTAGTCGTTTCTTTCTCCAGGAGTCTTTGGCTCGCCTGACTGCAGCGAGAGAGGAGGAGCAGCGTCTCAGACAGGGGATTGCTTCGTTGTAGAGGATGCAGGAGCAGCATCCAGACAGTCCTTGGTTGGAGAAGCAGCTACAACAGGCTCGCGAGGAGTTTGTTAGCACAGAGGAGCGGCGACATGAGTTTTCCTTCCATTGACAGGCATCTTAGTGGACACAGGTGGGCGACAGAGTGATCGGTGCTTTCTTCGAGGCAGTGGGACCTAGGCATTCGCATGCCAAGATCAGTCAGTTGAGGAGGCCCGACGGGTCAGTTGCTTCTGAGCCAGAGGACATGCGTGCAGTTGCTACTGACTTTTACTGTGAGTTACTGTTTGCAGAGCCTGAGTCAGAGCATCAGGATGCATGCAGGGAGCAGGTGTGGGCACAAATGCCTTGCCTTGTGACTGAGGAGATGCGTCAGAGGCTTGAGCTGCCACTTCAGCTTGAGGAGTTGCACACGGCTCTTAGTGCACTCCCCCGTGGTAGTTGTCCAGGTGAGGATGGATTGACTCCCAGTTTTTTCTTGGAGTATTGGGACTTGCTTGGCCCAGATCTCTGTAGTGCTTTTCAGTGAATCTTGCACACAGGAGTAATGCCTGACAGCATGAGTGAGGGTCTGATTTACCTCATTCCCAAGGAGGGTGGCTCCTTGGTTGAGATTCGACAGTGGCGCCCCATCACCATCCTCAACTCAGCCTACAAAATTCTTGCCAAGGCTCTGAGTTTGAGGATCTTGCCACTTCTAGAGAGCCTTATACATGGGACTCAAACAGGTTTTGTCAAGGAGCGCAGTATCCTTGACATCTTTACTTTTTGGGAGGCTTCTGCCCTAGCGCGGCTCCTTGGTGAGGACCTGGTGATTACGACAGAGTTGACTAGGACTTTCTAGAGGGCACTCTACGCAGGATGGGCTTCTTAGATGCTTGGATCAGAGGGGTGTCAGCTTTGTACAGACAGGCACACAGTCAGGTTCTTTTGGCAGGAGGTAGGGTGATCGGTTCATGCTCACACGTTTGGTCAGACAGGGCTGTCCTCTTGCCCCCTTCTTCTTTCTGTTCTATGTTGAGGCGATGAGCAGGTTTTTGGTGTCGCAGCAGGATGGTCTACGGGGCTTAGCACTCCCTATTCGGGGAGATGAGCTACTGGACGGTGAGTTTGCTGACGACTCAGCCTTGTACTTAGATGGCCAGGAGGCCAACCTTCACAGGTGTGAGAAGGCTCTTGAGACCTTTTGTTGTGCATCTGGTGCACTGATCAATTGGAGAAAGAATGTGGCTTTCTCGGTTGGTAGTGCTCCTGTGCCCGACTGGATGCCAGGTGAGGGTTTCAGGTGGATTCCCTCAGGGACTGCAGTTTGGTCAGGGCGAGACACTTTGACTGCCCGAGCCAAAGTGGCTTGGCAGGTCATCACTCTTCCTTGTTCACAGGGAGGGCTTGGGATCATTGACCCAGCATAGCAGAGCAGAGCCCTTCTTGGGAAGTTCATCGTTCGAGGTCTTCTTCCAGGTGAGGAGCCCTGGAAGGAGCTCTTGTTATAGCGGCTTCGTGCTAGGGTGCCTCAGGCAGGAGGCCCTTGGCAACCTTCGATCAGATGGATCTTCACAGAGATGCGTAGAGTTGGTTTGAGCAGGAGACTGGAGGATCGCTTTATTGTGTGGTTGCTTCGATCTTGGGAGCACCTGCGGCGAGGCCTGGAGCAGCACCAGCCTACTTGCACGTAGGAGCGCCTACGACGACAGCCACTTGTTTGGAACCCCATGGTTAGCACTCAGAGAGGGAACTTGGTTGGTAGTCGGCCTCATGTTTCCTGGGGTTCCATGGCAGCGGGTCGAGCACGCTCTTTAGGTGACTGGTTACAGTTTTCAGGCTTGTCAGAGGAGCTACAAGGCTTTCAGCTACAGGGCATGAGAGGGGTGCAGAGCATGTGTCAGGACATTTCAGAGGCAGTACCAGCTGAGTGGCTCACGCCTCTCGAGTCAGCAGCGCCATGATGGATGGGAGCCTTCATGCGACTGGAGGTTCTCATCTCTGTTCGGTCTTGCTCAGAGACTGTTCCCTCCCTGTTCTTCGAGCTACAGGGAGAGGGACGCTTACAACGAGTTGCAGTAGAGGCCCCGCAGGTGGCAGAGTGCTGCTTTAGAGGATCCGAGTGGTGGGCATCTGTGGGAGGACTTGTGTCATCGATCCTGACCCAGCAGCTCTTGAGACTGGACATTGGAGGCTGTGGGCCTGGGAGTGTTGTCCACTGGCACGAGTACAGTGGGACCCTGGTGAGTGGCTCTGGAGGGACTCCTTCTCTTCTGCAGACCACCCAGGTGTCCCTTTCTTTCAGTACACTGTTCGACTTGGACGTCACATACTGGCAGCACAGAGAGAGGCTCACCCCGTTGGAGCACCTCATTGGCAAGAGGAGGGTCTCACAACTGAGTTTTTGGCAGCTTTCTGGGAGAGGTTGTGGGACTCCAGACAGCCGAGGCGAGTCACTTTGTTTCAGTGGTTGGTCGCACACAGAGCTACAGCAGTTGGGAGTTGGCTGGTCCATAGTGGTCTCTCGGCCGCATGTACAGCTTGTGGCTACCTTGTAGAGAGTCAGCGTCATTGTCTTTGGGACTACCCTTTGGCACAGTAGGTGTGGCTTCGTGTTCTTCGGCTGATGCCTGCTCTTTCCATAGCTCGGCAGTACACTTGGGGGGCAGCGGCTTGGTCCACTCTCACAGGCCTGGCACTTTAGTTTGAGCTATCTTCCACCAGTAGGATGATAGTGATGTAGGGGGGGCGGTCTACACTCCAGCCTGCCACCACAGAGCTTACTCCACAAGAGTGGTGCAGTGAGAGAGAGGAGTGCTGGGAGCTCATCAGTGGCCTGACACTCTGGTTCATCTGGCGGGCCTGCTGTTTCCGCATCTTTGAGGCTCGCCCTGTACCACCAGCAGAGACTATTCGCGATCTTTGGCTAGAGCTGATCCACACTCTTAGAGGATAGCTAGAGAGACTCCAGGGCAGCTCCGACCGCATGCGGGAGCGTAGAGAGGCCTTCCTTCGACTCTGGTGTCCTGGGCCTTTTTTCACCATGGTCCAGGGTGTACTCAGATGGCACTACCGTCCACGTGTGTGGCTTTTCCCTCCCATTTCTTGATTTAGCCCCATTGTACATATGCTGTTTTTTCATTGGGAGAGTCTCTCCGTCATGGTTGTTGTAGCCCTCTCTCGAAGAGGTGGTTGTAGCCCTACGGGCAGTTTCATTAACTAATAGAAGGACCTTTTTCTTGGAAAAAAAAAAAGAATTGTAATCGCCCTGATGGTCGCTCGGGCCCGCTACTGCTGCTCGCCCCCCCCCCCCCCCCTTGCTGTTGCGCCATCGCTCTCCTCCCCCCCCCCTCCCTCCCCCCACTGCCCCTTCGCTGCCCCCCCACCCCCTTCAGCCCCTGCGCACTGCCTCTCTACCCACCCGCTGCCCTCCCCTATCTGCGCGCGCTGCCCCATTAGCTGCCGCAGCCCTCTGCCCACCCCTGTCTGCGCACTGCCCCTTAGCTGCCGCAGCCCGCTGCCCTCCTTTCGCTCTGCCTTCCGCGCCATCCCCCCCGCTCGCTGCTGCTTGTGCACCCGCACATTGCACGGCTGCCCTCTTCGCCCTCGCTGTCTCCTCATCACCCCCCCCGCCCCCCCCCCCCCCCCCCCCCCCCCCTCTTCGCTCCCGAAGGCCCTCTGCACCTGGCTCGGCAGCACTTTCTCTTCGGAAAAGTGCCTGGCTGACTTGTTTGCAGGTTTCTTCTTCGCCGCCCGCTTCTTCGACTCAGCAGTAGACACAGATGGAGGCTCCAGCTTCACCTCAGAGGGACTCGCCTGAAGCCCCCTTGCCCGACCCCGCTGAGCACACCATTCGACTTGCTCTTACGCCGGCAGAGCAAGCGAGCCTTGCCACAGAGGTAGAACGCTTGCAAGCGACTTCTGTCATCTGCAAGGTTCTCGGCACTCGTCCCAGCAGAGGAGAGCTGCGAGACCTTCTCCAGGCCCGCCTCCTCGCAGAGGTGGGCAAGATCTTGGATGTCCAGATTCTCGGACGGAGGTACTACCAGATTGAGTTCGAGACTTCCGAGATGGCCTCCAAGGTCATAGCTACGAGTCCATTGGCCATCCGAGCATCACGCGCCCACTTTCGACAGTGGCGACATGGTTTTGACCCGTCTTCGGATGTGCTAGTAGAGGAGGCGGACATGCCCATCTCAGTCTGCTTTCCGGGTTTACGGAGGGAGTACCTTCCACTTCTCTCTAGGATTGGCTCCGCCATCGGAACTGTCCTGGAGACACCTCGTACGGCAGCATCAGTAGCTGCCAAGGCGGCTGGCATCCCTTCAGTTCGAGTTTTGGTCAGAGATACCCACACGCTCCCGAAGGTCATCCTTCTGCCTCGGGTGAGTGGGGGTTGGTTTAGACAGAGTGTGGAGTACTCGGGTCTCCCGAACCAGTGCTTCATTTGCAGACAGATGGGCCACCTAGCGAAGGCCTGTCCACGGAGGAGACCACGACCCGCACCCCAGCCTCAGCCCCAGCCTGCCAAGGTTGGGCCGCAGCCACAGCCAGCGACACAGAGCACAGATTCAGCGCCACCCTCCGAGCCTGGGGCTCCAGCGGAGGAGGGGCGGCAGCAGGCCCGTGGCCGTCGACGCCAGGGGCCACAGCGACAGCCTGGCACTCAGAGTGGCCCCCAGGTGCCTACTCAGCAGCAGTGGGTTCCCACGGGGAACCGCTTTGGTCCTCTTGAGCAGGAGGAGCCCCCTACGCCAGCCACCACCTCTGCTTCACCCTCGCCAGCCGCTCCGCCTTCCGATCTCCCCTCCTCCTCCTCATGCCGTTCCCCGCCCTCTGCTACCGCTCACTCCCCACCTCGCCCCCCCCATGTCTCTGCCGCCCCACCCCGCTTCTCCTCTCCCCCGCCCCCCCCCCCCCCCCCCCCCCCCCCCCCCCCCAGCCCCTTCTCCCCCTCCTTCTGCTTCAGTACCACAGTCGGCTCAGAAGACTGGACCCTCGCCGGCAGCTCGGAGATCTCTTGGCAGCGCCTTCGCCACGAGTCGCCTAGCGAGAGAGGGTCAGCCTTTCTTGCGGCCCCCACTGCAGATTCAGACATCTCCTCTTGCAGCTATCCCTCGTGGTTTGACGAGCTTTGACCTCCGACGCCGCTGGGATGTCTTCGATTACGGGTTTACTCGTTTTCTTGGCGATTCCGCAGCAGACCACGAGGCAGCCTGCTTCAGAGTCCACGCTTTGCTCCTCGCCGCTAGGGGGACAGAGGCCTTGGACTGAGCAGTTGGTTTCTCCTTCCCCCTATGTGGCAGGACTGAGACAGAGTGGTCCCTCGACTCAGTGGTGGGATGGTTGCATACACAGGTTCTCGAGTTCTCTCACCACATGGGAGAACTGGGCGTTACAGATTTGCTGCAGACTTTGTGGCCACTGGCCAAGTTTGCGGTGACACCCCCAGATTCAGCAGGATGTAGACACATTGTGGTGTACTTTTTTGCTGATACGCAGTGTTTGCCTTGCTATGTATTCATTCATGAGGACTGCTGGACAGAGCAGGTTGCTTTACGCATGGCTCGCTCTACTTGGGCTTGGACCAGGCACTCACTGCAGTCTCGCCTATCTAGAGGACGCTCGGATGCGGATTACTCCCCATCCAAGCCTGCTTCGAAGATAGCTCGTCTTGCTGCTGCGGCAGCATCTGTTCTCTCTCGCTCCCCATGAGGATCGTCTCGTGGAACGTGCAGGGACTAGGTGGGCCCGAGTTTCAGCGACAGCAGGGCCGATTGCGTCAGGAGCTTCAGCGTTGCCTTGTGGGAGGAGAGATTGATCTCCTTATGCTTCAGGAGCACCATTTGTCTGAGAGCCGCATTCGACGATGTGGTCAGATTTTGCATGGACGCTATGATACCTTTTGGTCAGTTGCTTTTGGACCTGGAGGCATCCAGGGTGGGGTATGTATGACTATTGCGGACTCATTACAGCAGGCCATTGTGGGCAGAGGGATTATTGTACGAGGCAGGGCTCAGTGGATTACTATGCAGGTTCAGGGTAGCCTTGTGGGTTTCCTGAACATCTATGCGCCCAATGTGGCGAGTGCTCGTGCAGATTTTTGGTCACAGATTGTTGAGTCTTTGCCACAGGTTGACCAGTGGTGTGTAGGAGGGGAGTTCAACATGTTGGAGGACCCTTCTGACAAGATCGGAGGCAGCCATGCTACTTTGCATGGAGTCGAGTTAGCAGCTTGGGAGAGGTTTTGTATGACGTTGAGGGTCTCGGATACATGGCAGCATTCTGGCTTTGTGAGGCCTCCAGAGAGTCTTGCCTTCTCTAGATCGGACCGCAGAGTGGGAGGAGTGAATCTATCGCGCATAGATCGCTTCTACACTAGTGACCACTTCAGTGACTTGGGGGGATCAGTGGGCATCCTGGCAGGGACATCCTTCTCGGACCATGCACCAGTGATCCTCACAGTGGCAGACAGGCAGAGGAGTGGGAGCACGATGCTTCGCATCCCAAAGCGGGTCTTGTTGGACTCAGCACTCAGAGAGAGGGTCGAGGCTCTATGGACAGAGGGCATGGACAGCCAGGCTCCACCTGCAGACAGAGTGGCCTCAGGCCTAATTCAGCTTAGCCACGTCTTTCTCCAGGAGTCTTTGGCTGGACGGGCTGCAGCGAGAGAGGAGGAGCAGCGTCTCAGACGAGGCATTGCTTCACTACAGAGGATGCAGGAGCAGCATCCAGACAGTCCATGGTTGGAGGAGTAGTTACAGCAGGCTCGACAGGAGCTTGCTTGCACAGAGGAGAGGCGCCATGAGTTTGCCTTTCACCGACAGGCATCTCAGTGGACTCAGGTGGGTGACAGAGTGATAGGTGCTTTTTTTGAGACAGTGGGACCTCGGCACTCGCATGCCAAGGTCAATCAGTTGAGGAGACCCGATGGGTCAGTTGTTTGTGAGCCAGAGGATATGCGTGCAGTTGCTACTGACCTGTACCGTGAGCTATTGTGGGCTGAGCCCGAGTCAGAGAGACAGGATGCATGCAGGGAGTAGGTTTGGGCACAGATGCCTTGTCTTGTGACTGAGGAGATGCGGCAGAGGCTTGAGTTACCTCTTCAGCTTGAGGAGCTGCACACGGCTCTTAGGGCCCTCCCTCGTGGTAGCTGTCCAGGTGGGGATGGGCTGACTTTCAGCTTCTTCTTGGAGTACTGGGACCTGCTTGGCCCAGATCTTTGTAGTGCCTTTCAGTACATTCTGCACACAGGAGTGATGCCGGATAGCATGAGTGAGGGCCTGATTTACCTCATTCCAAAGGAGGGTGGCTCCTTGGATGAGATTCGACAATGGCGCCCGATCACCATTCTAAACTCAGCCTACAAAATTCTTGCCAAGGCTCTGAGTTTGAGGATTCAACCACTTTTGGAGAGCCTTATACATGGGACTCAGACAGGTTTTGTCAAGGAACGCAGTATCCTTGACAATATCTTCACTTTTTGGGAGGCTTCTGCCCTTGCACGGCTCCGTGGGGAGGGCCTTGTGATTCTTCTTCTCGATTTTGAGAAGGCATACGACAGAGTTGACTGGGACTTTCTAGAGGGCACGCTACGCAGGATGGGCTTCTCAGAGGCTTGGATCAGAGGGGTGTCCGCTTTGTACAGACAGGCCCACAGTCAGGTGCTTTTGGCAGGAGGTAGAGGTGAGCGCTTCATGCTCACACGATCGGTCAGACAGGGTTGTCCTCTTGCCCCCTTTCTCTTTCTGTTCTATGCGGAGGCGATGAGCAGATTTTTGGTGTCACAGCAGGTTGGTTTGAAGGGCTTAGCACTCCCTATACGGGGAGATGAGCTTCTGGACGCTGAGTTTGCCGACGACTCAACCTTGTACTTAGAGGGCCAGGAGGCCAATTTACACAGATGTGGGCAGGCTTTGGAGACCTTCTGCTGTGCATCGGGCGCACTGATCAACTGGAGAAAGAAAGTGGCTTTCTCAGTTGGTAGTGCTCCTGTGCCAGATTGGATGCCGGGAGAGGGTTTGAGGTGGATTCCTCCAGGGACTGCAATTCGGTACTTGGGTTGCCAGGTTGGTTTGGATTTGTCCCCCGAGCAGCAGATTGCTCCTCTTCTCCTGTCCATGAGGAGAAAGCTGTTACATTGGAGCTCAGCACGACTTTCGCTGGCTGGTAGAGTAGTAGTTGCCAACCAGGTGTTGTTGGCGACTATGTGGTACATCACTTCTTGCTGGATCTTCTCGAGTTCTTGCATCAGCCAGGTAGAGAGGCTGATCAGGAACTTCCTTTGGTCAGGTCGCGACACTCAGATTGCCCGAGCCAAGGTGGCTTGGTCGGTCATCACACTTCCTTGTTCTCAGGGAGGGCTTGGGATCATTGATCCAGCACAGCAGAGCAGAGCCCTTCTTGGGAAGTTCGTCGTCAGAGGACTTCTTCCAGGCGAGGAGCCCTGGAAGGAATTCTTGTTGCAGAGGCTTCGTGCCAGGGTGCCTCAGTCAGGAGGCCCTTGGCAACCTTCGACCAGATGGATATTTACAGAGTTGCGCCGAGTTGGTTTGAGCAGGAGACTGGAGGACCGATTCGCTGTGAGTTTGCTTCGTTCTTGGGAGCTATTGCGGCGTGGCCTAGAGCAGCGACAGCCGACGTGCACGGAGGAGCGCCTACGGCAGCCCCTCGTCTGGAACCCCATGGTTAGCACTCAGAGAGGCCACTTGGTTGGGAGTAGGCCTCATGTTTCTTGGGGTCCCATGGCAGCAGGTCCAGCGCGCTCTCTAGGTGACTGGCTAGAGTTCACAGGTTTGGCAGAGGAGGTGCAGGTTGTCCAGCTACAGGGCATGAGAGGGGTTCAGAGCATGTGTCAGTACATCTCAGAGTCAGTTCCAGCTGATTGGCTTACGCCTCTCGAGCCAGTAGCACCCCGGTGGATGGGAGCCTTCACACGACTGGAGGTTCACATTTCAGTCAGGGCTTGCTCAGAGACTGTCCCAGCCCTGTTCTTCGAGCTTGAGGGTGGGGGACGATTACAGAGAGTTGCAGTAGAGGCCCCGCAGGTAGCAGAGTGTTGTTTCCAGAGGATCCGAGTTGTGGGCATCTGTGGGAGGACTTGCGTCATAGACCCTGACCCAGCAGCTCTTGAGACAGGACACTGGAGGCTATGGGCTTGGGAGTGCTGTCCACTGGCACGAGTACAGTGGGATCCTGGTGAGTGGCTTTGGAGGGACCCATTCTCTTCTGCAGACTGCCCAGGAGTCCCTTTCTTTCAGTACACTGTTCGGCTTGGACGTCATATACTTGCAGCACAGAGAGAGGCCCGCCCCGTTGCAGCACGTCATTGGCAGGAGGAGGGTCTCACTGTTGAGTTCTTGGCAGCTTTTTGGCAGAGGCTGTGGGACTCCAGACAGCCGAGGCGCGTCACCTTGTTCCAGTGGTTGGTTGCACACAGAGCCACAGCAGTAGGGAGCTGGCTTGTACATTGTGGTCTCTCGGCCGCATGTACAGCCTGTGACCAGTTGGTGGAGAGTCAGCGACACTGTCTTTGGGATTGTCCCTCGGCCCAGCAGGTGTGGCTACGAGTTCTTCGGCTGATGCCTGCCCTCTCCACGGCTCGACAGTACACTTGGGGGGCGGCGGCTTGGTCCACCCTCACGGGCCCGGCACTTCAGTTTGAGCTATCTTCCACTAGCAGGATGATAGTGATACAGGGGGGTCGACCTACACTCCAGCCTGCTACAGACCTTACTCCACAGGAGTGGAGCAGTGAGAGAGCGGAGTGTTGGGAGCTCATCAGCGGCCTAGCTCTCTGGTTCATCTGGCGGGCCCGTTGTTTCCGCATCTTTGAGGCTCGCCTTGTACCACCAGCAGAGACTGTTCGTGACTTTTGGCTAGAGCTGATCCATACTCTCATAGGACAGCTTGAGGGACTACAGGGCAGCTCCGACCGCATGCGGGTGCGCCGCGAGGCTTTCCTTCGTCTCTGGCGCCCTGGGCCGTTTTACTCCATGGTCCATGGGGTGCTCAGATGGCACTACTGTCCACCTGTGTGGCTTTTCCCTCCTCCCATCTCTTGATTTAGCCCCATTGTATATATGCTGTTTTTTCATTGGGAGAGTCTCCCCATCATGTTTGTTGTAGCCCTCTCTTGCAGAGGTGGATGTAGCCCTATGGGCAGCTTTCATTAACTAATAGAAGGATTTTTTTCTTAAAAAAAATAAAATTGTAATCGCCCTTGATTACGCCTGCAAAAACAGACAGAGGCCATAAACTAGTTTAGTAGACATTGACTAAGTATCGACCCACTAGACAACACAAATCTAGCACTTGCACAAAGACGACTCAGTCAGTGCACATTTAGATCATATCCAAATCAATTACATAAAATTCATTCTAAGTCTAAGACCGTGATTCCTGACAACATGTTTAGCAATCGCATCTAGATCCACGCCGGACCTCACTAATGTCGGATTAGCTAATTCTTATTGCGATCATGTCTATAGATTCTCAAGACCGAAATGCTGCAATCATTTAGTCTTTCAATCCTGCACTCTAAACAAAATCACATGAGAGAGTACTCATCAATGAGATTCAAGCTCGAGAATTCCCATTTCTAGTTTCCATATTCATAAAGTCATACAATAGAATACCATCAGAGTCACCAAATGTATTGCATCTATACCTTGAGGCCTTTGGGTTACAGCCTACGTATGCCCCAACCCAACGTGTTCAAAGGAGGCGTAATGATGGAGCTAGCACATCAAATGTACATATGGATTTAGTGCAATAGAAGTGTGCATCGCTCTTCGAGTGTTAAAGGTATTATGCTCACTTCTATCATAGATGAAAATGACAAAAGTATGAAGGTCTCATTAAGTCATTTGTATCTATGTGTTATGACCGTTCTTGCGGGTACATGCGATGATAAAAGCGTGCTGATAACACAAGATGATTAATAGCATGTATATGTGGCATGCAATCAAGGACGTTTGCGATTTCAAGAGGGGGGTATGTCACGAGGACGTGGCAATTGCTGATTATTGTCACGAGGACGTGGCAACTTCTAACCTTAGTTGTTGGTTTCTTTTCTATGAATTTTTTTTAATTTTTGGGACCCTCTTTTTGAAGTTGCAAATGGCCGGACATTGTATGGCCAGTGTGAAAGGACCGATGGCCGAGAGTTTCACCCGTAGACGGGAAGGCCTTGTCGCCACGAGTTGGTCGGCAGGCCGACTGACACTGGAATCCGAACAGTAAAAGGGTGTCTAGGCTCAGTTCAAAGTCATTTAGGCCCCCTCGTTACACTTATAAGGAATTAATTTTAAAGAGGCAAACTGGACACTTGGCAGCACCAGAGCTTGCAGAGAGTCAAAGACTGCCATCTCAACTGGGAATTGGCACAAAAAGCCATTTGGGACTCTCTCTCTCTCTCTCTCTCTCTCACACACACACACACACACACACACACACACACTGTGACTTACAGTGTGTGTGTGAGTAGTTGGTGCAGGTGTTGAAGCTTTAATGAAAAGCTTGCCTTCTCCGTTGCACTATGTGTTGGGTATACAAGCCCAATTGTGGGCATATCTAATGTTAGGTGTCTAGCCTACAGGAACCCTGCTTATAGCATGCAAATGCAACTTTAGTTATTTTTGTGGCAAATACTGCTTTATATTGTAAGTAACAAACAATCAACAATATAGCGTTTTTTTTTGTGTATCGTGTCGACTACTCTCTCTCTCTCTCTCTCTCTCTCTCTCTCTCTCTCTCTCTCTCTCTCAACTCGCTGCTGCACTTGCTCCTAGCCATGGCACCTCAGAGGCTTCACCCCCCATAGCCCATATCCTATCATTTGGTATGAGAGCCTTGTTGGCCTTGGTTCGAGTCAGCACGCGGGTACAGCCGCTTACACAGGCGTGAGAAGGCTGTCGACCGGCATCAAAGCGCGCAAAGGTTGTATGAACAGCATCGTCCTGGCTTGCTGATGCGATCTCAACTCTTGAGCGACTCCTAATTCGGCCTCTACAGGCTCCTTTTTCATCATTCGCCATCTGCGCTGTTGTTTGTGAGCTTACCGACTACTGAAGGTTTATTTTGGGTTTTATTTCACGCTGTGTTTGATTTGGCCAACCTCAATTAAACCCTTAAGCAAGAGGGATTCACACCCTCAACTATTTGCTGGGGCTTAAGATGCTCGGAGTAAAGCGAGTAGAGAGAGTGTTGACTGGAGGCACTGCTCGGACTGTTGTGGGTGAGGCTGCTCAAGATGATTTGGGTACACTTGGATCCAGAAGCCTCACAAAGGTCCTTTCTATGTCTTCCCCAAAAGCATTGATGAGCTAATCATCAATCTTGGGAAGTGGTCAAGGTGGTACAAGTTCATGTCATTTGGGTTTACAGTGTTTGGACTTTACCTCATGACGACACATGCAATCAAATACTTTTTTGATAGGACAGAAAAAAACTCGACGGAGATTGATCCAATACATGTTGATGTAAGGAAGATGCAAAAACATCCATAAGCCAACAGTTTGCTTCGAGAACCAAGAGGTACATCAAAAGATGCTGAACATCCAGATCTGCTTCGAGCCTACAGTACAAGTTTTTCACCAACTATTTTTTGCCAGTTTAGTGTCATAGTTTTGTCAGCTTTTTTCTATTGTCAAAACCATCATAAACTTTCAGTCAAAGCCTCATTTTACATTATTTGTTGTCAGTTATTGTCATGCTTGTCAGTTGTCATTATGTCGAAATTGTACGGGTTATAGACACTGCCACATAAAAAGTGGTAAGACCACCCTTTGTTGTTTGGTCGGGTTCTGGTATGTCTCACACTGATAGTTGTTTGAGGGAAGTACACACACACATCTATGCTATAGTCAAGGGGGGGGCTTCTACTCATGGTTTCAGGTGAAGGAACTCTGCCATGGTCTGTCTGTCTCGAGTCCATTGTCAGTAGTTTGGGCTTGAGGGGGGGGTTGTTGGGTATACAAGCCCAATTGTGGGCCATATCTAATGTTAGGTGTCTAGCCTGCGGGAACCTTGCTTATAGCATGCAGATGCAACTTTAGTTACTTTTGTGGTTTGCATGGCAAATACTGCTTTATATTGTAAGTAACAAACAATCAACAATATAGCGTTTTTTTTTGTGTATCGTGTCGACTACTCTCTCTCTCTCTCTCTCTCTCTCTCTCTCTCTCTCTCTCTCTCTCTCTCTCTCTCTCTCGTTCAACTCGCTTCTGCACCTGCTCCTAGCCATGGCACCTCAAAGGCTTCACCCCCCATAGCCCATATCCTATCACTATGTAGCGCGATGATTTTGCTCTTGCGCACCTCGCTCCCCATTTGATTACAAAATCGTGATGCCCCGCTCTAGGGCTTTCCATGTGTACGTACAGTTGTGTGGGTTCATGCGCATTGCCGAGGCAAGAGCCTCTTGCACAGGTATTGGATTAGCTAGTTGCTAATTCCTCGTAGGTACAGGTGAATTCGGAGAGATTGCACGCGTGAAATCTCGTCCGATTTAAAGGGCAAGTAGCCCTACAGGTGCGGGAGCTCAATGACTTGCTACGGATGCGACCGGCTCGCGAAACGGAGCCCAAAACAGAGAAATACAGCCTATTGTGTATTTTTGCAGATTTAGGGTTTTGGCCCTAAACGGTCCCTAATACCCCTAGGAGGTCCGGGGATGCGAGGGGATTGCTGTGCGGGTTATCTGGCGCATTTTCAGGGCAGAAAACAGAGAATTCAGCGTGCTGCAGATTCTCACCAGGTTTTGCAAAGTGTCCGTATGTGTTGGGAAAGTCACGTTTTGCGTGGGGATACTGTCTGTGAAGCGTCCTAGTATAGTTATGTTGCCGAAATCGGGCCAGAACATGTGATTTTCAGCCCAGATTATGCGGGACAGCTGGTAGGAAATCATTGGTTTTATTGCCTCTTTGAATACAATAAAGAAATACCGAAAGGGGCGCCAGTCTTTGGGGCCAATAGGTGTCGGCGTCTGCTTGGTAGCGCTCTAGCTTCCAAGCCGTCTGTGTTTAAAGTGTCAATTCTCGTTATACGTTTTTATTTGCAACGTTTCTCGGTGTCCTAAAGTCTAGAGTAAAGTTTTGGGTGAAAGCCTATGTCTATCGCCCCACGAGCCGGTTTCAATCAACACAGTAGTATCCCTGAAATCCAAAGGGAAAGTAGTGACTTTTATTCCGTCTAGGTAATCTGTGACGAAGGAGGGGAGTGACTCCCCTCTCGTGCAGTCTACCTTGTTGATCTATGGGATCTTTCGGAATAGACGCAGCTAAGCCGAAAACCTCAAGGTAAAGTTCCAAAATCTGAGGAGTATCTGCTAGGTCCTCCTCCTCCATGCACTTCGCATCCAATGGTGAATAGTTCTTGAATTTCACTAAGAACCATCGAATCACTTTACCTTTCACTTTCCTTTCTTTATGGGCCAGTATCTGTCTGGAATGAGTATCTCCTTGCTCTCTTCTGCTCCAGGTTGCTCATCAGTCTACCTGTCAATTGACGCCTCACCCTTAAAAGGTTTCAACAGACTCACATGAAAAGCATTTTGAATCTTCTAAGTGTTTGACAACTTGAGTCTGAAGGATACATCATTTATCTTTTCTTAGGATCTGGAAAGGGCCATAATACCTCATGCTAGGCTTTGGAAATTGCCGCTCCTTAACCTCTTGTTTCCTTAGGCGTGCCTTCCCAAAACGTAGTAGCACCCAATCGTTCTCCTTCAAGTTCAAGTTGCGTCAATGTTTATCTGTTGTTTTTCTATGCCGTGCTTGAGACTTTTCGAGAGCCTCGCTTACCTTAGCAAAAGCAGTGTCCAAATCCCTCGTGTACTAATCTGCTTCAAAAATCTTGTCCTTGGTGCTAAGAAATGGAGGAACTTTCTTAGCACCTTCGATTACCTCAAATGATGCCTTCCTTGTCAAGGAGTGAACCGTTCTATTGTAGGCAATTTGACGAATAGGTTCATGCCATGTGTGCAAGAATGGTGGGTGTGTAAGAGAGGTGTAAGAGTGGTCAAAGGATTGCACTTTTCTCGCCAAAAAAGGGGGGAACAACTTTATTATTTCTGGCCTTCCATAACTTCTACATACTATCTCCCATTTCAACGGAGATTATAGATCCGTAATCTACACGTCGAGCTCTTTCCATAGATATGCTACACGATATGGTTTTGCCCGCTAGATTTTGAATTTCATTTTTTGATTGCTTTCTTAATACTAGAGGTTTGACTCCCTTAAACTGCCAAATAAAGAGGCCCTCCTAGACCCCATTCTCTTCCTAATGCCAAAGGCAAGTACTTTTCCCATTGAGTCTTCTGGTCCGAAATGCAAGAATTCAATAAATCAAAAACCACTGAATTGGCTATCTCAAATTGCCCATCTGTCTACGGGTGGAATGAGGATGAGAACTCCAACTGCGTGCCAATGTTCTCCCAAATTTCCCTCCAAAACAAACTTGTGAATCGGGAATCTTTGTCCAAAACTATAGTCTTAGGCATGCCATGTAACTGAAAAATATGTGCAATGGACAATCTCGCCAAACGATCAGGCTTGACCATCTTCTTTATTGGAATAAAGTGAGCTTGCTTGCTAAATCTGTCAATGACTGTCCAAATTCCATCGTGCCCACTTTGAGTCTTGGGAAGATGAAAAATGAAATCCATAGCAATGCTTTCCTAGGGGCGGGAGGGAATGGGTAAAGGCTGTAGAAGTCCTGGTGCCTTATGCCTATCATACTTGACCTTTTTGGCATACCAAACAACCGCGAACAAAGTCATCCACATCCTTTTTGAGCCTCGGCCAATAGAAGTAACGCTCCACACCCTTGAAGGTGGTATCTATGCCGCGGTGGCCCGTAATAGGTGGACAATGACACTCTATCAAAACCTTTTCCCTCAAAGACTGTGTAACACACAACATCGTTTTCCGCATCAAATAGCCGTCCCGTATGGAATAGCCTGAAATTGTCTTTCCATTCTTTATCTGGGTAAAACAGTCAGCAAAGTCAAGATCTGTGCCGTATTGGTCAACCATCTCCAAAGCTTCGGTGATGTATCACGGAAATAGCAAGAACCAAGGGCTTCCGGGACAATGCATCTGCAACTAAGTTCTTCTCTCCCTGAACATGGACAATCTGGAAGTGAAACTGTGTAATGGAATATGGCTATGACATTGAGAGTAGCGGAATTAAGATGATTGTAGTGAGCATTTCTTTAAGAGAATTCATCATAACATAAGAAGAGTACTTGATTAGAGATAACAACATAACCATTATACCTAGTTAGCTTGGCATGAACGATACTTGTAAAAGAGAGAGAATTAGAGTAATTGACAACAATTGAGGACCGGATTTACTTGGAGCCGGTCCCCCCCTCCAAAAGGCTTTTGTATTATAGATTCTCCCATGAAGAGAGACTTGGTACAACCGGCAAGCTGCATAACCTTACTTACAAAAGCATACTTTGGCTAGCAGTTCATGCGCCAGCTGCGTGGGGATGTTCATGAGGCAAAGTTGGTTTGTCAAAGTCTAAAAGAGTTGGCTGACTCAAGACCCTTATTGGCTTCACAAGAGGCCGCTCTTTGTCTGGCTCGTGTGTGCCTACGTCAGAATGATCAACGCAAAATTAATAAATGGCAAACTCCGCTCGCAAACGCGCTCTCATTGATAAAGGGTGTGCCTCTAAACAATTCTTCAAACACCTGCATCATACTAGACAAACCCAAGGTATTAGGCGGGTTATGCTCCCCTTAGACTTGGACATCTACGAAACAGGAGCTTGCTGATGCTATGGTTTCTCAATACAGTACTGTGTTTGCTGTGTTTGCTGCTCCTCCCTCCGCCTCTACTAAGGCTCACCGAGCGTGGCAATTACTGTTATCTCAAGTGCAACCAATCCTTTCAACAGAGGCTACTAATTGTCTTGAAGCAGCATTTATGCAAGATGAGTTACACTTAGCCTTGCTTGCTCTTGGTAGATGGCGGTCACCTCTGGCTGGGATGGTCTTATAGTTGAATTCTTCATCTCTTTCTTGGATTCTCTCAAGGAGCCTCTGCTTCTCATGATGAATGCCGCATGGGAGACACAACATCTGCCAGGATCTTGGAAAGAGGGTGTTCTTGTATTGGTACCTAAACGCAAACTCTACGAGCAATTTTCCCACTGGCGGCCTATTACCCTTATGCCCGTCATTTCTAAGATTTTGGCCAAGATGATAGTACTTCACATCAAAGATTATCTTTTTACAGGTCTTTATCAGGTGCAGTACGGATTTATCCCTCGTCGCCAAATAATGGATAATTTGGCCAATATGCTGGTGGGTATGGAATTTGCTAAGTATCTGATGCAAGTTGACATAGATAAGGCTTCGGACACTGTCCATTGGGATTACATTGTGGATGTCATGCGGTGTCTCGGATTTGGCCCAAGTTAGTGCATATTGTGTATTTTTTATACGCTCACAGTACGACCTCAGGGATCCTTGCAGGCGAAGTGACCGATTCTTGGTCTCTTGGATGTTCAGTTTGACAAGGCTACCCGCTTAGTGCTCTATTATTTGCCATTGCTACCCACCCTTGTAGCAGGCTACAGTGTCACTTTCACAGGACACATGGTTAGTACAATTGGTCTGGTGTGGTTCACACTGGACGGACTCTCTGGGCTGGGTAGTGACACGTGGCAAGGATATGGACAGTGGTCTAGTGGACATCGTGGCCAGGTCACCACCACCACCAAGTTTGGAGATAGACTTAGATAGTTGACATTTATGAGCCGTTGGTGGCTCTTTATGGTTGTACATATGAGTAGTAGCTGTTGGGTCATCACGATCATCTTATTCATATATGGTTTAGCGTCGTTGTCTAGAGGAGAGAGTCTATACACAGCACGTCTGCACCATCCCTGCACATTTAAGCCTCGACACCCCCTTTGTACCCGTGAGTTCCGGGCTAGAGCTGAGTGTGCTGCCACGCCAGAGTCTGAACTGGTTCCTTTGAGATAGTCGAGTCCATATGTTCTGTGTTGGTTTGCTGTTATTTGTTGTTTTCTGTGTTTTCATTCTGTTTTGAGTGAGATGTCACGCACATAGCACTGAGGAGCACCCACTGTAGAGAGAACGACACACTATCCACGATACAGGTGCTCTCATTTTTGGCACACCCGATGGGACCTCAACTGAAGTCTCACTCTCTGTTGAGGTACAAATTGAGGAGCTAGCTGGTTTTTACCGACTGCCCACTTAGAGCTTACTGCCATTTCAAGGAGAAACCTGGCCATGATGACAGAGTGCTATTATCTGAAGGGAATGCGGCAACTACAACAGAGCCTCGCCCCCAACCTTCAACAAGGGTTGACACCTGCATCCAACATGGTTTCACCCTATGTCCATCAAAACCCTATGCCACCTCTGCTGACAACACCTCCTATGCAAGGTACGCACAACAACTTTGCATCTCCCAGCTTTTATCATGCTAATGCTTCTTCAGTTCCCCAAAGCTTCTACACATCAGCATCCGTCCCCATGCAACATGGGCCGAGACCACCTGGCCCCTCCAATAGGCCAATTTTGTGCTACAGGTGCGGGGAGTATGGACATTATCAGAGCAAGTGTCCGTTGCCAGGAGGGTCTTCTCCTTGCCGACACTGCCCTGAAGCTAAGGATCACTATAATAAGGACTACCCAAAACAACGCGCATCCACATCTGCAAGCCTAAGCCAGAATCAGCAGGAGTTTACATTCTCAAAGATCAACCTAATCATAGTATGCACCATTCCACAGGCCCCGCCTTCAACTCTTATAGTTGCCTCTCAAAATGGGTTGAAACATGTGGAAGAGCCTGCTGGTGTGCTCATACCGGCACAGAGAGCTGCTCTTGGTCCTAGCCTCCCTGATGGTCATCTCCAGTCACATAAATGAGTCAACCTCCCCTAATAGCTGACAAACCAGTAGGTAGTGCCAAGAGCCAACCTACCTCTCTTCTCTTAGATATTGATGGTGCCTTCATGGAAGCAATAGAGGACTTGTAGAAGCTCAAGATACCAGAGCAAGCACTGATCAAAAGAGAGAAGCCCAACATAAACTTATCGAAAAACACCTTTCAGCAAGTGTCATTGTACGAAATGCTTGGACTTGATGCAAATTTTCGAAGTGACACCCTTTCCATCATTCAATCTCTGTATCTTGGTGCAGGGTCTAGTGGCGGGCACCTACCAGTGCAGCCCTTAGAGTCCTATATGATATCCCATCCCGCTGCTCCCCTCACTGATTATAGAAGCCCTCGTCTCACCGTGTCCGTCTTGGGGCGGCAATTCTCAGGAGTGATAGTGGTTGGTGGATCTGGCATCAACCTGATGCCCGAGTTCACTATGTTAGCTCTAGGTCTATAGACTACTGCCCCTGCTCCCTTCACAGTTACATTGGCCGACTGGTGGACAGTCTACCCAGTGGGCATAGTGGACACAGTGCCTCTGCAGGTACAAGACTTCACATTTAACTTGGATTTTGTTGTGGTTCGTCTTCCCAAGGTTGAGGGAGGATTTCCCTTGCTCATCGGTAGACCATGGCTACGACATACTAAAGCACTGCATGATTGGGGAAATGACGCAATGTGGATACATACTCCTGGCTCCCCGATGCAACCCATTTGCCTAGAAGGAGGCATGGACCCCGTTGTGCAGCAAGTTTCTTTGTCAATGAAAACCAACCCTGAACAAGAACAACCTACTACACCTAAAGGGTCAGACAAAGATCTGCTAGAGTGGTTGGAAGCTACCAAGTCTACGCCTTGTTATGAACTATCTATTCAACCTTTGCCTGAGGTCACACCCTTTTGCTGTGTTCCTATCGTAACTGAGCCCAATGAGCCACTTAAGCCAACAACTAGCGTAGAAGTCACAGAAATTGATTGCTCAGTTGACCCTTTACTAAAAGCATTCACATTGGGTAAGCTCGCAAAGGAGCGCAGTAGGAGGACCACTGCCATTATAACTCAAGTGGTATCTACTATGTTCGCATTGTATCTGTATCTATTGCTTTTGTATGTTGTTTCCTACCCATCCCCTATCCACCTCCTCACGCCCCCACCGTATACACCCCTTTCCCCTTGCCCCTACCCACCCACTCTCCCCCTCTCACCTCTATCTAGCCCCTCCCCTCCCCCCGCCCCTACCCACCCCTTTCCCTCCCTCGCCCCTACCCACCCCTTTCCCCCCTCGCCCCTACCTAGTTCCCCCTCGTCCCTACCCTCCCCTTCTCGCCTCTATCTAGCCCGCCCCTCGCCCCCCTGCCCAAGTCTCGCCCCTTGCCCAAGCCTCGCCCCCTACCCACCTGGCCTTGTCCCTCACCCCCCCTACCCACCCCTAGCCCCCTGCCCAGGCCTCGCCCCTTGCGCCTACCCACCCCTCGTCTCTCTCCCTCGCCTTTCTGTGTGTTGCTTCTCCTACCTTCGGAGGTCCCTTTCATCCACACAGTATCGTTTCCTACTCCAGTTTGTGTGTGTTGGGTGCAGTCCGTCTCTATCTCTCATGCACACACCTACGCACATACATACTTCCAGCTACTTTCTCCCCCGCCTTCGCTCATTCTCTCTCTCTCTCTCTCTCTCTCTCTCTCACACACACACACACACACACACTTTTTTGTAAATCCTCTCTCTCTCTCTCTCTCTCTCTCTCTCTCTCTCTCTCTCTCTCTCTCTCTCTCTCTCTCTCTCTCTCTCGGAGACGGAGATCTCCTATAATTTAACCATCAACCGGCCCTCTGGCTTTGTTTCCTTGTTCACAGGAGATGGCCAGCAACACAAAGGGGGAGAGCAAGTTTTTTGTAATCTGATCATAGAAGACGAGCAAGCCGAAGAGCCTTTGGCTGTTTCCTTGTGGCTTTCAAGCATTCACCTGGTTGCCATCCTGTTGCTGTTAATGCTTTTCGTTCTGCCATCACGATGGAGCTTAACCTTATTTGCGGTGTTACTCGGGCTTATGGTCATCCCTCTTTTCGAGAAGAGTGCTGTTGCAGAAAGCGTTGCAAGGTTCATCTGCAAGCATGGACCAGGTCATTTTTCTCTCACTATGGTTATGGAGGTTAAAGATGCGCTGGATCCAAACCGAGCATATCTCTTTGCTGTGGAGCCTCATTCTGTTTTGCCAATTGGGATTCTTGGACTATGCAATCATATTGGGTTCCTACCTATTCAAAGGCTTAAGGCGTTTGCAAGCAGAGCAGTGTTTTTAACTCCACTTTTGAGACGTGTGTGTCCATGGTTGGGCCTAGCACTTGCTTCAAGAAAGATTGTAGTCGATACATTAAGCAGGAACTACAGTTGTATCCTGATCCCTGGGGGGGTCAAAGAGATGTGTTACATGGAACACGATCGCGAGGTTGTTGGGTGCTCCGTAGAATCAGGAGCTCACCATTGTACAAAGTTTTTAGTATTCCTCTCACCGAGATGGTGAGCGGTCTTGTGGCGGGCAACCTGTAGCAGGCTACAGTGTCACTTTCATAGGACACACAATTAGTACAGTTGGTCTGGTCTGGTTCACACTAGACGAACTCTCTGGGCTGGGCAGTGACACATGGTAGGGATACGGATGGTGGTCTAGTGGACATCGTGGCCAGGTCACCACCACCACTCAGTTTGGAGATAGACTTAGATGATTGACATTTATGAGCCGTTGGTGGCTCTTTATGGTTGTACATATGAGTAGTAGCTGTTGGGTCATCACGATCATCTTCTTCATATATGGTCCAACGCTGTCGTCTAGAGGAGAGTCTATACACACAACACATCTAGACGACACCCCCTTTGTACCCGTGAGTTCTGGGTTGGAGCTGAGTGTACTGCCACGCCAGAGTCTGTATTGGTTCCTTTGAGATAGTCGAGGCCATATGTTCTGGTCTGCTGTTGTGTCTCTCTGTGTTGATTTTCTGTTATCTGTTGTTTCCTGTGTTTTTATTCTGTTTTGAGTGAGATGTCACGCACATTGCACTGAGGAGCACCCACTGTAGAGAGCACGACACTCTATCCACGCTACAACCCTCTGCTTTTACACTTGGATCACTTGATCTCCCAAGGCCGCCTTCATGGATTACATTTGCCTTCTTGTCAGAATTTCATTGGGCAGGCCTATGCGGATGACTCCTTGTTCACGCCAAGGAATACTCTAGATGATATGTGCGAAATTATGTATGCATTGGACTTGTATGGTCTTGCTGCTGGTCTTAAAGTTAACTTCTACAAGTCTAATCTCTTGCCTCTTCATGCACATGCTTGGAATCAGCTTTTGTGGCCGGAAAGATTGTGCCTCCGCATGAAATTACTTGACATTTGGGATATCCTATTGGTTGGCATGTGACTGGCACTCAGCAGATTGAATGGGTTACGCATTGCCTCAATATCGAACTCCAATATTGGAAATTGTCTACTTGGCCACCACATGTCAGACTCCACATTGTACAGAGTATCATGATGGCATATGTTGAGTTCTATTTGCCCTTGCTGCCTTGGCCGCAACACAGACTTACCTTTCTTCAGTCGTCTATACTATCGAATTTATGGCATACAAAGGCTAACAAATGTGGTTTGTGCTTGATGTCCATGGGGAAGATTTGCTGTCCAAAGCGCTTTGGCGGCCCTAACGTCTTGGATTTGCGCAAATATGCTCTTGCTCGAAAAGCATTGATTTTGCCCACGCTTGCTGAGTAGCGACAACCAAGGACAGTGATGGTTGCTTTCTTCTGTGAGCATGTGGTTACCTCCTCATTTGGCCACTGGCATTAATCTCTTTGGGAGTTTATGTTTGGGAAACTGGATGGACATATTCCTGGCTGTCCTTTCATCTTTGCTTTGATATCGGATTGGAAAAAGGTCACCTTACATCGACATGGGCTGGTTGCACTGAGCCTAAAGGTAACTCTTTGAGGTTGGAAAGCATTTATTGGAGCCGAGCATTCCCGATGACTTTGGTTGACAACTTACCACGCTAGGCTTACTTTCTTTCTCGTCGGGGGCTGCGTATGGTTACTAATGTTGTGAATTCAAAAGAGAATGTGCTTTGTTTTGAAGAGATGGCACGCAGTTTTGGTTTAGGCATGTATTATCGATCTCTCTGGAAACAATGCACCTCATGTTGGCTGACCTTCTCCCCATTCCACCTCTGGCTGATGGATGCCGTATCATGGATTGGCGACTATAACAATTCAACTTCATTACAGTTTCTGCTTGCCAGGTTTACAACATTTTGTTGCCCAATCCCTGGCTTGCGGACCATTGCAATGCCCTATGGTCATTACAGCGTTCTACTCAGTGGTAGCAGAAAGCCCTTATTGCCATTTGGAAGACCCAACTTGCCTCTTAAGGAACGTCTATTTCTGTGGGGTTGCTTGGTGGGTCTGTTGCCAGTTGGTTCTTTTTTGAGATCAGCTCCTCATGCTGCATTCGTTGCTTTGCTTCCGAAGAATCCGTCAACACTTGCTTTGGGATTGTCGTTGTACTAGAGTCTTTATTGCACGGGTTTCTACACTCATGCGTCTCCGTTTTTCCGCAGCTGTGTTTCAGAAGAAATTCTGGCTTTTTGGATTCATGTCACTAGCATTAAAGCCTTTTGCTGCTTTCTTCACATGGGTCAGATATTGGACCTTTTGGAGTATTTGGCGCCAACGCAACACCCGCACGTTTGACCCCATTAATCTGGATCCTTTCCCCTACTTCAAGATGTTGCTTCGGCAATCCTTGCGCTTTGCCCTCGTTTTTTCTGGGAATTTATCGCTTGACCTTTATCAGCTTTCTTATGCTTGCTTTTAAAGACTTTTCATACTTGAACACATTGGTGTTCACCCTTATGTAGCGACTTCTTGTTGTGGGTTTTCCTCCTTCGGAGGTTTCCGACTTGTAAATTAATCAAATGCACTTACTATATAAATCAAAAAGTGTGTGTGTGCGCGTGCGTGTGTGGTGTGATGGAGCTGATGGCTATATTGTCTTGTGGGTGACTACCATGGGTCTATACCTTGCACTTTCCTTTAAGGGTGAATCTGGGCTTATCCTGGATTCATCTAGGTATATTTTTTAGTCGTATAGCGGACATGGAGACTTCACATTGTGAGGTTTTCGTCGGAGTTACGACGAGTTGATATTGATCTGATTATTTCTATCTTTTGTGGTGCGTATCCCCTATCAGCCACCTCATTTCTGTGCTAATTTTTCTGGTGATATTGATCTGATTATTTCTATCTTTTGTGGTGCGTATCCCCTATCAGCTACCTCATTTCTGTGCTAATTTTTCCGGTTCAATGATTCTTTTAGTGCTAGGCTTCATTATGGCTGAGTCTGCCCTTGATCTCCAGAGTCATGACAGAAACTCAGTACGCTGATTTATGTGTTGATTTATGCTCATGTGTGTGCGCGTGTGGTGTGGGTTGTGTTTGGGAGCGTATGTTAGTACCTAGTTCTACACCCACTATTGGGCACTGGCGACATTAGTGGGGGTGTCGTTGTATTTAGTCAATACTTTGCATGATGGAGTTGATGGTTATATTGTCTTGTGGGTGACTACCATGGGCCTATACCTTGCACTTTCCTTTAAGGGTGAATCTGGGCTTATCCTGGGTTCATGTAGGTATATATTTATTAAACTTAGCAAGTACGCAGATTTCGATGAAACGTTCATCAAGTTGCGACTAGCTGATGCTGTTTTAAATATTATCAATCTTCAGTGCTGCAAAAATGCCCTATTTACTATCCTTTTTTTGTGGGGCCATGTTGCCATTTACTGATGTGTAGTTCTACATCTGGTAGGGCACCAATGATGTTGGTAGAGATGTAGTATTTAGTCAATCGTATACAATACAAAATCTGATTTTGAGCACCAATGATATTGCCCCCAGACTGTTGGTATAGTAGAGCTGTTGGAAAACGCTTTAGCATAGCAACCTTAGCAACTGGCGCTGGTTATGGTGGTTATTCGGAATGGTAGGTGGCAGTGGCTTGTGTGAGTCAAGGATGGCAGGTTTGATATCCTTGTAAGGGATGACTGCCATTTTGTCCAAGCTAGCTTGATTTGTGCAAGCATTTCCGGGCTTTAGAATCTGGCTTATTGATCATGTCAAAAGAGTGGAATGCACCACATAATTAATCACTAACCACTGTGATTGGTTATTTACTTTTGACACAATTGTCAAGTCTGACTCTGGCCTTGCTGAAATCTGTGAGTCTAGCCTTTGGAGAGTGAAGAAACGTACGGCAAAAGAAAGGACAACTGGATCTGCACTATTTATTCTTGACCACATTGCACTTCAGTGGCTGAAGAGCAGTCTCAAAGACCATGGATTGGGTGTCAGCTACTTTGGTGAGGCCATGTGTATCCCTGCTTGATTTTCTACTCCTACATTAAAGTTTATTCTTGCCTTGAAAACTACATTATATTAGTTCAGTCGAGTTTATACTATACATGGTGCCAAGTTGTTGTTTTGTGGGGAAAACATATTTGGTAACATACAAATGTGCAAAACAAGCGAACTACAAGAATTAACTTTGGATGTGCAAACTGCCCTTTGGTCTCACCTCAGAGTAGGTAGTACTCGTCAACAAAGTATTTCTGAGATGCAATTTTTGCTTCCTCCCCAGCTCTCGAAGAGGGTCTCTCTATTATCTGGCCAAATGGAAGTAAGTACACTTTGTTTATTGAACAGATCTTTTGCTGCCGCCATTCGGGCATACTTGTTTACGGCTGCAAGTGAGCGTGTTGTGGCACGCTTAAGAAAAGACCTTTTTGGCCACCTTATTAGCCAGGTGAATTTCTCCTTGGTATGCTAGATACTCAGTATGGAGTTTTTTTTAATCACAATTGTGCCTTAATGTGCTAGTAAAAGATTGTCTGCTGCCATGTAGGAGATAGCCTTTTTTGATGTGACCAAAACGGGAGAGTTACTGAGTCGACTTTCCGAGGATACTCAAGTCATCAAGAATGCAGCCACAGTAAACTTATCTGAGGCTCTGCGCAGCCTAACGACAGCGCTAGTTGGTATTGGGTTCATGTTTCAAACATCTTGGCGACTAACATGTAAGGATGCCCGTGCAAGGTTTTACGAGTACCTTTTATTCATGAGATGTTTTTATCCCCAGTCTTCAGAGGGCTGCCCTTGAACATTCACTTGCACATAAAGCACACATTAATTAAGCCGCACAGTAGGTATTAGGATGCAAGTGTATGCCAATGCAAACAAACCTGTGATATCTGACAGAAGATGCAGCTACTATATTGCAGTGAAATATTTGCAGCAGAACTTGTTATTTAGCTTTAAAAATGGATGAGGTTTTGGAATCCAACAACAGATTTGACCACTCGTCTTTGTCAATGCCTCAAGGGCTGCTGTCTAAGGAGATACATCTCTATTTTCTTAAGTAGAATCTGTGACCACCTTTTGCTCTAGCCTCTTTGGCATCCTTTCATGACAAAATTCCCTTTAGGAAGCTGCAAGTAAGCATTTCTTCAAATCCGTTCAAAGATTCTTTGACATTTCATCTCTCTTGCTCTTTTAATAGGTAAATTTCCAAAGCTTTTCCCATCTTTGATTTCGTGAGACACCATTGATTGAACTCTCATAGCCATAGAAGGCTCGGAATACATACACATACACATCCAGTATGGATGTGTGTTATATTGTAATGCACACAATAAGGTTGACAGGCACAAGAAAGGTGGTATGGTACAGGCTCGTGCTTCATGTACAAGGTACATCGATTGTGAAAAGCGATAGAATTGTATGCATGTTGAATGGTTAGGGTCAAAATTGTTCAGAACACTCGAGTAAGTGACCACTTGAGTATTTTAATTGTAAAGCTATGTGTATATTATGGTCATCTGATTTTTGAAGGTGAAATAAGACAAAATTGCCGTGCCTGGTTTCCAAAAAAAATTATGAGAGATTGTTGTCATCCGTGACTAGTATTATGGCTTGGAAATGTATGTACTGGCAGCTGGTATGGATTTCTCCATATGATCATTAAATTATCTATCTAATTGTATATTTATTTGGTTTACCATGCTTGATATGCATTTCGCAATGGCAGAATTTGTATAACTGTCTCTAATATATCCTATTTGTTGAATTAAACATTCTTGGAGAGAATCCACCTTGTAGAAAACCATTTGCTGTGTACATAACCACAATAACTAGTTGAGCATGTAGGACCTTATTTAAGCCATCTTTTGGTCTAAATAGATGTTTCTTACCAAATCTGTGGCAGAGCACAAAGTCCAGTTTTCATACAACCACTGTACTGCACTCTCGGCCTACAAGGATGGAAACACTACCAAGGAGCTCCTTCATCTAATAAAACCAAAATCTAATAGGCGCATACTATAACTCTGAATGCTGGAGATGGGAAGGTTATGTAACTACTGAGCTTGATAATGTGTTGTGCACAACTATAGATATCAAGCGAATCTTGATTCTAATTTGATTCTCATGAGAGGAAATCTCTCTTGATGATGGCTCTAATGGCAACAATACCCAAGCTGTCTATTTGCCTATGTGTAAGAGAGATATACAAGAAGAAGAGAAACACCACATGTAGTAGCTGGTTGATAACGACGACTGTGAGCCAGTTTTATAACAAGAGAAATGAACTTCTTTTGACAGATGCTAAAGTTAAGAGTTTTTATAGAGCCAAAGGCTTTTGGTTTTCTGAGTAGCTTCCTTTGGCCATGTTTCTAGAAACAATAAGAGGTTGACATGGGTTCAAGTCTGGGCAGAAAGTGCTAGCTTTTAGCGTCTGCTTCATTTTGCTTTATCCTTTTGATTCTGCTTTGACTTCGAGAGTTTGCATCATGTTTTATGGAGAGAAAACTCAAGGTCTTATAAGGGGGAGAGGGGAGAAAGGGGGGGGTGGGGGGTTCCTCCGTCAAGAGATTTTCCATTTTATAAAGACAGCTGAGAATACTACGTAGTACAGAGGGTGCCTGAGAGCTGAGCCTTCTCGCAACTCTCTGTCATATATTTATATATGTATTGCTAATTTAGCAATAGCTCAAAGAACCATAATTCTGAATGAATTATCAGAATAATTAGATCCATAAGTGAGAGGGCATATTTCGGATGTGTCATCAAAGGATGACTAGAGCATTGGGAATGATAATTAAAATAATCAGATCCATAAGTGAGAGCTCATAATTCAGATGCGACAACAAAGGAAGACTACAGCATCAGAGTCTTCTTTCTCTCTCGTCACTCACAGTATCTCTTTCTCTTCTCTCTCTAGTCTTTTGCACATCTCTCTCATCCAGTAAAATGAGCTCTCATGAAGGAAAAGGAACCTTTAGTACACACTGAGCATTCATCCTGAGTTATCATCATAAATCACTTACGCAAGCTCTGCAAAGCGTGGGGCAAAGTACGAGATTAGGAGATCCTGTATTTTTCGATGGAGGAGCCAAGGCTAACTTCGTTACACCGGAATTGGCAGCTTGGCTTGGAATAACACCTAAAGAAATGGGACCACGAATGGAGGGGTTTTAGCGGCACCAAGGCATGATGTCGCCATTACACCTATCCTTGGCAAACTTTGGCTGCATTGTCATGGGTATTTAGGGCACGAGGACTTCTATATCATGCCACTTAAGGATACCCTGGTACCACAAGAACCCTGTCGGGGTTGATTATTGGGCTAGAAAAGCAACATTGATGAATTAAAGGACGAGTTACAAACACGATGTCCCATAGACAGCTTTGCATCTGCTCCCATTAGCTGCAGATAGAGACAGGTCGATATACTTCGGTACCTCGAGAGCAGCGGATATGCTAGTTATGCGACTTGGAGGAGCATTATATATGTCGGTGCCAAGTATACTCCAACTTCAAAGAGGGCTTCAGTCCTTTATCTGATCAGATAAGCGTTGGGTTTTTCTTGCTAGACTTACAAAGGCACAAACATGCTTTGTTACGGAGTCTGACATGCTTGAGCAGACCCATTAAGAGGCAGTTGGCAGATCCCTTGCTGAGCAGCAGCCCTCATCAAAACCCAGGATATGTCACTTTTCAGTTCATGGGCCTCTCCAAAATTAGTAGATCGTGATGCCCTTGTGTTTCTTACAGATATATTTACCATGGCCGCATACGGGCCGTTGACAACAGGCATAGAGCAGCTCCTGTGAGGTTCTTTAGAGAAGAGTAATCTGATTCTGTGATGCAGCGACCCATGAGAGAGTTGAATCCATAATGCAGCAGTCCATGACACAGTTTGTGTGATGGTACTTAAGAGTGGCAGCCCGTTTGACAGATCAGGATTTGGGAGATACGCACGCATTTTGTTGCATTTTTAGCATATTGTTACCTTAGTCTTTTTTATTTTATCATGCAAGGATGATGCTGTTTGCAAGTGTCATAGGTCTTTTGGAGGCGTAAATAAACATTTCATCTCTCTTGCTGATTTTTAACAGAGAACGCAAAGGCTGTATCTAGTTCCGGAGCCCTAGCTTATGACTATCCTTAACAAATTGCTAAAGATGGTAGTACGTGCTTCCAAAATGCCATCCACTTCTGGGGTCCTGCAGAGGCTGAAGAGAACCATGTTTCAAGCTCTTTCATCTCCAAGCAGTGAACTGGTAGAAGGGTGCTCGCTGCTGCTGTCCCGCCCCCACCCCTGCGTTGCTCCACCCCCCTTCCCGCCCCTCGTTTCGTTCGCTGCCTCCTCTCCCCTTGAAGGCATCTCTCGTCGTGCTCCAAAGGATTTGGTCTCTTGACATTTTTGTCGGGGCTTCTTCAGAGGGTCGTCTCCTTTCGCTTCTCGTTCCTACACAGCAACAGACTGTCACGTGCACACTTCACTTGCGCTACGTGGACATGCTGCTACAGCCTAGCATGAGTCTTGGCTTAGGACTGAGCCTGGCACTTTGTGAGCCTCTAGAAGGACGTGCATGTCCACGCCGGTCACAGTTGCATTACCTTCTCTTGCACAGGACAACATTTTCAGCATATAGGCTTTTGACCGCGTGAACCATCTCGTATGACTCACTTTAATAAAAGTGACATTGGGGCAAATTAATGAGATTGTGGATTTGGCCTGATCGTAGAAAACTGTCGACCCAGCCTTACGCTCGCATAAAGGTAGCCCTTGGGCATGCGAAGGGGAGGGGAGGAGGGATCTGCAGTAGTACCCAATGTTTTCAGCTTTCCAGCGTTTCAGTTTCAGCCATCGTTTTAGCCCAGATTCAACCACCATTTCAATAGCCCATTTTCCTCCGCCTCATCTGAACTTGCGAGTTGGTGGCAGAAGAAGGCTATGGAACCTACCGCCGGGCCCGTCTGAACGTGGTCTTATTAATTAAGAATCCTTCCCCCCCCCACCCCCCCCCCCCCCACCCCCTCTCTCTCTCTCTGCTGCTCCTGCTGCCCCCTGCTCACGCGCTCTGCATTCCCCCGCCCCCCCCCCCCCCCCCCCCCTCTCTCTCTCTGTGCTGCTCGCGCGCGTTGCTCGCTGCTGCCTGGCTTGCGCTCTGCCCCCCCCCCCCCCCCCCCCCTCTGCCCCTCGCGCCCGCCCTGCACTGCATCCACGCGCTCGCCGCCCTGCACCCCCGTCTCTACCCCGCGCGCCTGTCGCCCTGCACCCCCGCCGCCCTGCCCTGCTCGCGCGTTGCACGCTGCCCTAGCCCCCCCCAACCTCTACGCGTAGCATGTCTTTCCCCCCCCCCCCCCACACCTCCCCCCATTTTTCTTTCACGCGTAGGACGTCCATCCTCTACGTGTAGGCTGTTTTTTTTTTTTTTTCCGCCCCCGTTCCCCCCACTCTATCTACCTGATGTACTCGGGGGAAAGTAACAAATAGCTAGATAGAGGTATCTGCCTGTCTCTGCTTTCAGTCTCACCCACATGTACCTAGTCTGCTCGTCCCTGCGGGCTATATGTATCAGTGGCTGCAGATCCTCTCTAAATAACACTGCCACTCCTCCCGAGCCCCGCCCTCTGTGCTCTGAGCGTGTCTCTTGTCTGTAGGCTGTCTCCCACCTATATCCACTGATGTGAGGCATGGATTGCCCCGGGGCCTGGTGTGTCTCAGAGTAGAAGATGATGTCTCTTCCAGTAAAGCTATCCTCAAAAGCACCCACATCAAGACGCATAGATCCATTGCAATTCCAGGCAGCTACTTTGAGTGTGGTCCCATAAGTCTCGCACCGTCATGTGGAGCGTCGCTCCAGTATTACTACTTTTCCGTCTCGGTAAAAAGCGATCTTGCCTTTTCCCCTTGCCGCTCTAATCTCTGGCATTACTTCCTGCATATGAGCGATCTGCGAGAGGGTGAGATCGTCCCCGAGAAAGATGCCAATCTCCTTAAGAGTTGGTCTTTTCTTCAAGAATGACTTCTTTGCTTCGATGGAGGGAAAACGGAGGATGAGTGCTCTTTCTTTTGAGGTTTCTCCACTACCTCCATTTTTCTTTATGTTGCCCACTCTCCATGCTCTTGTGTGTGTCGGCTCATGAATCCCCATCAGGGCTGTGAGTTCTTTTACTTCTTCGTCCACATTGCCTTTGTCTTTAAGACCGCAAATTCTCACATGTAAAGCGCGCACCCTTCTCCTCTGCTCCTCCTCTAGTGTCTTGTTAATGATGATGTTGGGTGTGGACGTGGGCGTTATCTCCTTGTCTTTTCCTTTCTTGGCCACCTTGATCCATTTCTCGGCTTCGTCCGCCTTATGTTGGGTTTTGATAAGAACATCCACCCAAGAAGTCGTCATTTCTTTGTGCTGTTCTTCTCCCTCTTTAATGGCCCGTACTTGTTCCTTGATCGTGTTGATTTCTTCAATTACTGAGGGTTGCAGTTCACCCTCTTCCAGTGTGTTTCTTGATCGGGCTTCGGCGAGTTCTTTCTTGAGTGACGCGATCTCTTCCTCTTGGGTCGTCACTCGGTCTTCCAGCGTGCTTATCTTGCTCTCTTGGATCAGCACACGTCCTTCGAGGATGTTTATTGTGCCCCAGAGATTGCGGTTCAACTTGGTGATGGTCTCCGTCATTTCCTCTTTACATTTTCGAATGGCATCCTCTAAGGGGTCGGCTTTATCGTTTGTCTTCCTCATGCTTGAGTGGTAGAGCGGAGGCGGTACGGCCCGGGGGTGAAGACGTTAGTTGAGAGAGAGAGAGAGAGAGGGGGGGGGGGGGGGGGGGGGGGGGGGGGGGGGGGGGGGACTATACTGACACAGACATTACATGAGGCAGCAGCAGAAGCATACCCACACACCCAGCCTGAGCAGAGCCGCCGATCTGGGAGCATGCCTCAGAACAGCGGGTACGATGAGGAGTGCCGCCATACTAGAGCCAGACTTCAGAGGGAGGTGCTGTTGGGGGACGTCACTCACAGATAGTCACAGATGGACTTTCGACGCTTGGTGCGGCGGAAGAAGAGGGCTTTTTTGGCTCGACTCGAGCAGGATCTATATCAGCTATTCATGAGTCAAGACTCGCATGAGGCGTGGCGGCTCTTTCATGAGCAATCCCCCCCCCCCCCCCCCCCCCCCCCCCCCCCCCCCCCCCCGCTATTTCCTCCACAGAGACCTGGGGTCAATACGCATCATCTTTGTACACAGTACCTGAACAGCCGCCCCTCCCCAACCCCCCCGACCCATGCCCACATACATATGTCTTTTTCACCGTTGAGATGGTGAAGAAAGCTATTGACAGGATGGAGACTGGGAGAACATATGATCATGAGGGCCTAGTAGCTGAGCATTTCATGCATGCCAAAGACCTACTGGCAGAGCTTCTAGCAGTTATGTTTAGCCGTGCCATGTGTGAGGGCCTACCGGACACTTGGAGCCTATCTATGATCGTACCTATCTTCAAATCAGGAGACCCCATGGAGCCTGGGAATTATTGCACTATTATGATCGGGCACACACTGGCACGGTTGTATCATCCATTCTTGAGCAACAGCTGAGTAGATGGGCCGAGAGGGAAGGAATGCGTGCAACTGGGCAGGCAGGATTCAGGAGAGGCTTCTCTACTCTTGACCATATCCTAACACTCAGGGCCATCATCGAGGAAGGTAGATCTCATTGGAGACGGATCTATTGTAGCTTTGTGGACTTCCGCAAAGCTTTTGACACGGTACCCAGAGCTAGACTGATGCGCAGATTACAGGAAATGGGAGTACCCACAGAGCTCATTTGGGGGATCATGGCATTATACAGATCAATAGTAGGGCATGTACGCACTCCGGAGGGACTCTCAATACCGGTTCACTCCACTATTGGGGTGAAGCAAGGTTGCCCGCTCTCTCCTACTCTTTTCGGTATGTATGTGGATGAGGTTTCTGACTACATTGACAGGGACGGGGATAAAGGTGCACAGTTGGCAGGGACATGGATTCCACTTTTGTTATATGCGGACGATATTGTGTTGATCTCCGAATCCCCAGAGGGAATGCAACGCCAATTGGATGCTTTGCATACGTTTGCCCACGAAAGTGGTTTGTCTGTCAACCTTGGTAAAACCAAGGTTATGGTGTTTAATACCACCCCACAGTGGATCAGGAGATCAGCACCTACATTCACATACGGCCAGGAGACTGTGGAGTACACAGACGCTTACACTTACCTTGGAGTGGTTTTTACTGGACCCACATTCTCACTCAGAAGAGCAGCAGAGACCAGACTGACTAGAGCCCACGCAGCATTGGGTAGATTGGAGAGGATGTGTTCTCAGGTTCAGTTTCAGGAACCCCGGACGAAGCTCTGGCTCTTTGACACCTTGGTGGCCTCAGCATTGCTCTATGAAGTTGAGATATGGGGACCTTCATTGGATCACCACGGGAGGCCGGGTCGCACAGACGGATGGGGGAACATGGAGAAGCCTCTCGTCTCTATGATCTCGCGGCTCATTAGAGACAAGGCATCAGTACCACGAGCCATTATCCGAGCAGAGCTGGCGGCCCCCCCATTAGTGGTAGAGGCGCTCACCAGATCAGTCTCCTTCATAAACCGCACATGGGAACTTCCCAGAGACTGGAGCTGGCAAGTATCAGCAGACAGATTCAGAGGGTACTCAGGCAGACTCATCCTCCGAGCCTGGGTCTCAGGCAGAGGAGGGCTGGTAGCAGGTTCATGGTCGACGTCAACAAGGGCCACCACGTTAGCCTAACCCTCCGGGTGATCTCCAGGCTCCAGGCTCCAGGCAAGCAGCAGTGGGTTCCCACAGGGAATGGTTTCACCCTCTTTAGCAAGATGAGGCCCCAACGCCACCCTCATCCTCAGCCTCACCTTTGATTGATAGCCCCTCCTCCTCCCCCCCCCCCCCCTTCCCTCCTCTATCCCCTCCCACTAGCCCCCCTGCTTCCACATCTCCTCTCGCTCCTACCCTATAGCCGGCCCATGGGGCAAGACCTTCCTCGGCTGCTAGGAGATCTCTTGGCAGCGCTTTTGGCACGAGTCGCTTGGCAAGAGAGGGACAACCTTTCCTGCGAATCCTCTTCTGGTGTAGACGTCTCCCCTTGCAGCAGTTCCTCGTGGACTGACGAGCTTCGACATTCATGATGGGACTTCTTTGTCTACGACTTCATACGGTTTCTCGGCGACTCTTCACCAGACTTTGAGATAGCTTGTTCCAGAGTTCATGTACTGCTCCTTGCAGCTAGAGGATAGAGGCCCTGGACACAACAGTTGGCTTCTCTATTCCCTTCTGCAGCAGAGACCAGTCTGAGTGGACGCTAGACTCGGTGATAGATTGGCTGCAGGCATAGGCCCTCGAGTTCTCTCATCACACGGGAGACCTGGTGGTTACAAATCTGGTACAGACTTTGTGGCCGTTGGCCAAGTTCTTAGTGACACCTCCAGACTCGGCAGGATGTAAATACATTGTGGTACACTCCTTTGCTGACACTTAGAGCCCACCATGCTATGTATACATACATGAGGCTCCTGGACAGAGGATGTCGCCCTGCATACAGCATGCTCTTCTTGGGCTTGGGCTAGACAGTCTTTGTAGTCACGCCTATCTCGGGGACGCTCGGATGTGGATTATTCTCGATCCAAGCCAGCCTTGAAGATAGCGCGGTTAGTTGCTGTTGCAGCATGGGTTCTTTCTCGTTCTCCATGAGGATTGTCTCATGGAACATGCAGGGATTAGGTGGGCCCCAGTTTCAACGCCAGCGGGGTCGATTGCGTCAGGAGCTTCATCAATGCCTTGTGGGTGGAGAGATTGATCTTCTTATGCTGCAGGAGTATCATCTTTGTGAGAGCCCCATTAGACGATCTGGTCAGCTTTTGCGTGGTCGATATGAGACATTTTGGTCAGCTGCATTTGGACCTGGTGGTATCCAGGGAGGGGTATGTATGACTATTGTGGACTCTTGGCAACCGGCCATTTGTGGACAGAGGTATTATTGTGCTTGGCAGGGCTCAGT
The DNA here is from genome assembly GCF_014529385.1 of Adiantum capillus-veneris. Classification (NCBI taxonomy): domain Eukaryota; kingdom Viridiplantae; phylum Streptophyta; class Polypodiopsida; order Polypodiales; family Pteridaceae; genus Adiantum; species Adiantum capillus-veneris. The sequence goes on from NC_140935.1 coordinate 146,628,052, forward strand.
GGATGTCACAAAACGGGAGCGTACACGAGCACTTAGAAAATCTGAAAATTATAATACTTTGCAAATGTGAGAGAAGGGAGAAGATCGACACAGTATTGGGGACCAGAAGATGGGCTGGTCCCCCCGTTAAGAGTATTCTTTTATTCAGGGAGAATTCGTATACAAGCACGAGAACCCGAGGAAACCCCTCTGTTCTGTAATCTTAGACCCGAAGGTCGTGCTTTCCCGTAAAGGGCTTGGGCACAAGGCCCTTCCTTCCCGTAAGGGACTTAGGCGCGAAGCCGTACTTTCCCGTAACGGACTTAGGCGTGAAGCCGTACTTCCTGTGAAGGGCCTTCCCGTAAGACGTGAGATTCCTGCAAAACAAACCACACAAACACGCGACAACAATTCGTATGGCGAATCCACAATAGATACCTGTCGTTCTTGTGCGGGAAAAGAGACTTCCGTGCTTCGTAGTCTCGCGATCTCTTGCGGCCGAGTCTTCTCTTGCTGATGTTGGTACCTCCCGTCGGTGAGGGCATGTGGTGCTTTTATAGCTCCCTGGCCACGGCACGAATAACTGCTCGCGTAGAGATCGCGGCCGTTTTTTTTTTTTTTTTTTTTTGCGCTGCTCTACCCAAAATACGGAGAGAGAATTTGCTGGCTGGTTTTGTTGCTTTATCTTCTAAGTGGCTGCCCACTTATTAAGTGGGCGGCCGGCATATTTTAAAATTGGTCTGAACCTGCCCAAAAACTCAATAAAACCTTATAAGTTAAAACCAATGCATTTAACAACACTTCCCAGGCGTCCCTGGATGCAACCACATGCACGAATGCAATGCAAACATAGATTCCTCGCGGGAAAGCGTCTGCCTTCCCGTGATTGTTCCTGCTTTTCGTAAAAAGCTTCATTGAACCCACCTTTATTCTTGTGCTTGCGTTCTTACGCGTATTTTCTTACTCAGTTCGGATTTCCTCCTTAGCCTACGGGATGCCCCCTTACTGATGCACTCGTCACCCATCATGTGACGCATCAGGGACACTCGTAACCCGGCCCTTTTCACCGAACTTACGGAAACTGCTTCGCGATGTTTACCGGCACCCATCAGATGACACATCAGAGTTGTCCGTTCTTGATGGCAGTTCCTGTAGCTACAATCTTTTAACAGTTCTTAGTGCATACAATAAAATATCCTAAAAAAGAGATTAATCATTAAAAATAATAAAATAGTCCAATTAGCAACATCCCTCTGGCTTCTAAACAGTTGACCTCAACTGTAGTGCTTGGACATATACCTCCAGTATCTCGGGATAAGCTGCTAATTCCTCCCGCGTCATCCACTGAGCATCTAGATTCGAATAGTTCTTAAACTTAACCAAATACTTCCGTGTTATCTTTCCGGATTTGAGAGACCGCTCGTGATGACTTACTATCTGCTCCGGTTGGAGTATTTCTTCCGTTTCCTCAACCTCAGGAGGTTCCTCAGCACTAGGCTGGCCTGGAGGCGGTCCCACATACGGCCGGAGTAAACTGACATGGAAAGCATTATGGATCTTCCAATTAGGCGGTAGCGCTAATCGGAACGTGACATCATTTACTCGCTCAGTGATCTTAAACGGCCCATAATAACGGGTAGAAAGTTTTACCACCTTCCCCTTATGAGACGCTTGTTTCTTAACTCTTGCCTTCTCAAACTTGAGTAAGACTAACTGTCCGACTGTTAAGTCTAGATTCCTTCTGTGCTTGTCTGCAGCTTTCTTATGCTTTTCCTGAGAGCGTAGAATAGCTCTCCTAACTTGCTCGTAGGCTGTGTCCAAGTCCCGGACAAATTCATCTGCTGCAAAGATCTTATCCTTAGTTAAAAGGATGGGTGGAAGCAAAGGCTTACCATATAGAATCTCAAAAGGTGCTTTCCCTGTCGATGAGTGTATGGTATTGTTATTCGCATACTCGACAAGAGGCAAATATTTCTCCCAGTCAGATTGCCGGTCTGACACATAAGCTTTTAACATATCCAATACTGTGGAATTGGCTATCTCACTTTGCCCGTCCGTTTGAGGATGGTAGGCAGATGAAAAATTCAGCTTCGTACCAAGATTATCCATCAAGGCATGCCAAAAATTTCCTGTCATGCGAGGATCTCGATCCCTCACAATAGACTTACGCACTCCATGATGCTTAAAGATCTGTGCCAGAAAGACCCTAGCCATATGATCTGCTTTGATCGTTTTCTTGATTGGTATAAAGTGTGCTTGCTTGGTAAACCTGTCCACAATGGTCCAGATCGCGTCATTTCCAGTCTGAGTTCTAGGGAGGTCCATGATGAAGTCCATGGCAATACTTTCCCAAGGTTCATTAGGCACAGGCAAAGGTTGTAGAAACCCAGGCGTCTTATGCCGATCATACTTCACTTTTTGGCAAACCAAACATTCCGTGACATACTTATCAATGTCTGCTTTAAGGCTAGGCCAAAAGAAATATCTTTCCATTGCTAAGGTCGTAGGGAGAATACCCCGATGACCCGCATAAGGCGAAGCGTGTGCTTCATCCATGATCTTCTTTCTTAATGGTTCCGCCACACGTATGGCCTGATGGTGGTAGAGAGAACCGTCCCGAATGGAATAGGGAAACTCATTCTCTCCACAATGTAGTTTTCCCCAAACGGTGGAGAAGTCTGGATCATTCGGATACAAATCCGGTAGTGCTTCTAATTCTTAATGATACACCGAAGTGATAGCGTTCACCCTTGGCCGCCTAGACAATGCGTCCGCGACCACATTCTTACTCCCAGCCGTGTGGAGGATCTAGAAGTGAAACATAGACAAAAAGTTTGCCCATCTCATCTGCTTCTCAGATAGTTTCCTTTGCGTAAGAAAATACCGCAAACTCTGGTGATCAGTCTTGATCACAAAAACCGCTCCTAGAAGATAGTGCTTCAAGTTGGATAAGGCGTGAATCACAGCCGTGAGTTCCTTTTCGTAGATTGATGCATGCAACTCTGCATACTTAAGCCGTCTGCTTTCATAAGCCACTGCATGGCCTTCTTGGTTTAACACTGATCCGATGCAATCGCCTGAAGCATCGCAGTGAACCTCAAATGGTTTCCTTAAGTCAGGCACTATCAAAATAGGTCCATGGCTTAGCAAGTACTTTAGCCGATCAAAAGCTTCTTGTTGTCTCGATCCCCATCTGAAAGGAATCTTCTTCTTTGTCAAGTCATGAAGTGGTCCTGTTACATGAGCAAATCCTCGCACAAACCTTCGATAATACGAACATAATCCCAGGAAACTACGTACATCATGTACCGTAGTGGGAATAGGCCAATCTTCTACCACTCGGATCTTGGCAGGATCCATACTCACTTGATTGTGAGAGAGTATATGGCCGAGATAGTGTATCTCTGAGTGAAAGAACTCGCTCTTCTTTGCATTCACATGCAACTCATGCTTTCGCAATTCTTGAAACACTAAGTCCAAGTGCTTCCGATGTTCCTCTTCCGACTTAGAGAAGATGAGTATGTCGTCAAAGAATACTGCCGTAAAAGCTCGATATGGGCTGAAAATGCGGTCCATCATGCGATTGAACGTCGCAGGAGCATTGGTCAAGCCAAAAGGCATTACCAAGAATTCATATAGTCCAAAGGTTGTGCGGAAAGCAGTCTTGTGGACATCCTCAGGGGCGATCCGTATCTGGTGATACCCACTCTTTAAGTCTATGCGACTAAAGACACTTGCACCCTGCAACTTATCAAGTATATCATCAATCCGAGGGATCGGAAAGCGATTCTTGATTGTGATCTTGTCGAAAGACCGATAGTCTATGCACATTCGAAACGTGCCATCTTTCTTCTGCACCAGTAGAACTAGAGAGCAGTAGGGTGAAGCACTTGGTCGTACTAACTCTTTCTCTAGAAGCTCGTTGACTTGCTTCAAAATTTCCTCTTGCTGAGCAAGACTCACCCGATAATGGGGTTGATTGGGAGGCGAGCTACCTGGTATGAGATCTATGCGGTGATGTTCCGGGCGTACCGGAGGGAGTTCATCAGGAAGTGTTTCCTTGAACATATGGAATTGAGTTCGAGCTTGGTGGTGCGGGTTCCTTCCTTGCTTTCTCTTGCCTCGTAGAGGCTTGTTCTTGCCGTTGCTGCTTTAGCGGGCAGTCCGGTTTCATATGTCCTTTCTCGCCACAGTAGAAGCATCTGCCTTCCTCTCTGAAAGTTTGAAGTTGAGTAGGAGAAAGATACTTAGTTCGCTTGCCAGTGCTCTCTGGCTTCTTAGAATGATCATCGTCCCTCGACGGAGGACGTTTTCTTCCTTGGCGCCCTTGGTCATCGTAGACCCCTCTTTGTCTTGCACGGTAACTGCTATGCTCCATCTTTCTGGGCGTCCCAGTTGAGTGCAAATCCTCAGGAATGATTGTCATCGTAGACCCCTCTTTGTCTTGCACGGTAACTGCTATGCTCCATCTTTCTGGGCGTCCCAGTTGAGTGCAAATCCTCAGCAATGATTGCTGACTCCATCATCCTCTGAAGAGTATTATGCGGATACACCTTCATACTCTTTCGAAGCTGCGGTTGGAGACCCGCTTTGAACTTTCGTTTCTTTTCCTCGTCGGCAATCTTCATGAAGGGGGTGACCTTCAAAAGAACTGACCAATACTTGTCCACATAAGTCGTTACTCTTTCATGTTCCTTCTGGGCAAGCCAGTCCCATTCCTTCCGTATGTCTTGCTCGAAGTCAGGCGGAAGAAATTGTTCATAAAATTCAGATTTAAAGCTCTCCCAAGTTTTGGCCTGAGAACCTTCTAGAATCTTGGCTAACCACCAATTACTTGCCGTTTCCTTGAGGTGCATCCCCACATGGCGTAATTTGGATTTTTCTGTGAAGTGCCCATTGGTAAAGGCGACTTCAAACTGTTTGATGAAGGACAGTGCTTTGGAGATGTCTCTCCGTTCGTTGTAGGTTTCGAACTTGATGTCCTTGTCGCTTGATTTAAAGACTCTCATGCGATGTTGAGACTTGCGACCTTGCTTCTTGAATCGAGGCTTATCTTTAGGTTGATGTATGGTAGTGGCGGTAGTAGCTGCTTCCTTCTTCTGATGAGATGATCGAGAAGTAGAAGTATAATCAGGAGAGTAAGATGGAGATGAGATAGAGATGTCCTTGCTCTCGTCTAGCAGAGAGAGCGCTTTTTCCTGGCCTTTCCTTGAAGTAGGCCGTTCATTCCGATCCGAAGATCCTTTGTGCACCTCGGCACGTGCTTCTTCTCTTGCCTCCTGTGGTCTCACGCCAACAGTGTTGTTTGGATGCTTGGCTGCATCAGTTCCATTCGTTTTCTTCATTCCGCCCAAAAGCTTTTGGACGTCTGGCAACTGTAAAATTTGTTGCAACTCCGCAAGCTGAGCTTGCACTTGTTGAAGCTCCTCTTCAACGTTTCTCCCTTGCCTCGACATGGTTCTTCCCGTTCTTCCCGGAATCGTCCTTCTTTGCAGAGAAAGAGAGGAGTCCGAGCTCTGATACCACTGTCACGAAACGGGAGCGTACACGAGCAATTAGAAAATCTGAAAATTATAATACTTTGCAAATGTGAGAGAAGGGAGAAGATCGACATAGTATTGGGGACCAGAAGATGGGCTGGTCCCCCCCGTGAAGAGTATTCTTTTATTCAGGGAGAATTCGTATACAAGCACGAGAACCCGAGGAAACCCCTCCGTTCTGTAATCTTAGACCCGAAGGTCGTGCTTTCCCGTAAAGGGCTTGGGCACAAGGCCGTTCCTTCCCGTAAGGGACTTAGACGCGAAGCCGTACTATCCGTAAGGGTCTTAGGCGTGAAGCCGTACTTCCCGTTGTCAGGAGTTTTTTGGAGCAAGGGATTGCGCATATGTACATATACATGCATGGTGCATCAAATAAAGGATTGCCCATTTTCCTTAGCCAGGTGGTTATGTGGGGCCCACATGTGTACAGGTAGGACAGCATGTACATAGTGCATTGATTTTCACTATTACCAGTACCACTGTGTTTTTCTACAATAATGAGGAGTTTATAGCGCGTAAAACTTCTCGAGGAAGCTATCCGCGGGCCGATGACATGAGGTCAGCAGGTGCGTCAGATGGCATCTAGTGGCGTCAAGAGGGCGAACGAGGTCAATATTTGCACGCGGATGAGGACGGACACAACGTGGGTGTTTTCTTGTGAGAGTTATGCAGAAAGGTCATCATTAGGACCACTTTTTGGGGCCACTTCACGTGGTGGCGAGATGCATTATTGGAAAAAAGCTGAGTGCCAGGTGTGCAAATGATGCAAAAAGGTGACAACTATGCACTGCGAGGTCAGTTTTTGGCCTGTTCGGGGTCCGTTTGAGGTCATCTAAAAGGCCAAGGGTGCCCAACTAATAAAGCTAAGTGTGGGAACTGAAAAAACAGAGAGAAGACCAGAAAAAACGTGGAGAAGAGAGGAGGAACAGCCGCAGGTGTGTTTTTTGGGTTTTTGGAGCCTGTTTTGGCCGTAAACTGCTCATCCGAGGTCGGATTTGAGCACTTTGACATTGTAGACTGGGGTTTTGGGCCGTTCCGGACGCGATGGCGCTGTCCATTTTGCCAAATTCCTCACTCTTTTTCTGCTGTTTTTGCTGTGTAAGTTTCTCCTATGATCGAAACTTCTGCTCTAGTTTGTGATTGTATCTGGCTTATTTTACCCATATTGTGTGAGCTGTTTGCCCCATTGGTGGTGGCCCAAGCTCATTTGTATCTAAACATCAAAAATTCTCCTCTTTTGAGCTGAGTTTTTTGGGTGTGTGTGTGTGTGTGTCTGTGTGGAGTGGGCAAGTGGATAATCTCTCTCCTCTCACTCCATAGGTGTGTTCCCTGTTTCGGCCAGGTGTGTTGTGTAAGACGAGTGGTGCCCCATAGTGTGTGTGTATCTTCCCAAGAGTGTGTGTCGGGTCGTTATAGAGGCGCTGTGTGTGTTTTCATCCCGCTCACATTCTTTTGGCGTCCCCACGGAGGATCTTCTTCGAGTACCTTCTGCTTCGAGCTTCGAGCTTCGAGCTTCGGGATTACAGGTTACAGGTTACAGGGACAGGTACAGGTAGCTGGAGTACAGTGATATACTAGCAGTGATGTCACTTGCAGTTGTTGTGGGTATGCATCATTTGGCGCTTGTTTGAGCGCATTGTCTGCTGGATTGTACGTTACTTGTGGAAACTGCCATTGTACGCATTTGTGGAGCCATACTTGGTTGTATTTGGTAGTCCCAGCCATTTCTGAGACTTGGTCTGGAGGATAGTCATTTCTGAGACTTGACTATATGCGATTTGCATTAGCCTTCGTGTGAGGGTCGATAGCGTGAGGTTTTTATTGAGCTGGGGGATTCTTAAATGTGGAGATCCTTTCGGTGATACAGGTAGCTGGAGCACCCTTTTTGTGACCTCGCCATAGGCTATGTACTAGTGAGTCCTATTTGATGCTCGGGTTCTATTGTTGACAGTTTATGCATACATATACAATCTATATTTTGGGTTCACACTGCTCTACTTATGGGGAAACTCTGTCGAAATTTTCCCAAGTTATGATGGCTGGTTTTTTGGTATTTTGAGCCATTTATGATGTTATGCTGCTGAAATTTTGGCAAGATCAGAGGTTGAGTCAGGTGTGCCTTCTTGGGAGCTTCATGGTTGGCTTTAATGGATGATCAAAATGGCCCTCAGTTCACTCCTTTTCATTTAACTCAAAGAATTCAGATTAATGTTCATGTGTCCAGGAAGATCTTTTTCCAGCAGCGCATAGTCTTTATGTTTGGGCCAAGAAGATTGAGAGAGATCCTGGAATGTCCTTTGCCTGTTGTCATTCCGATGATTAACTATGAAAACTCATTTGATGTGCATGTGTTTGTCCTTATCTAAAGCTGAGCTCGATTGAAGTTTCTGGGGATTGGGTAGTGAAAAGTTTTGGGTTCTTGCACGTGTGTTCGAAGGGGTTCTCAAAGCATCATAATTTGGGTAGCCATGGCTTTCTCTTATCCGGAGTTTCATGGAAGAAGTGATGAAGATGTGGAGGACTTTCTGGAAAAGATGGAGGTTGCCTGCATTAGCAACCAGATTCATGACCCTACGTAAATGTTACGCCTTCTCCAAATTTGTTTGAAGAATGATGCACGAGTTTGGTTTAAAGCATTTGAAGAGGAGTTGCGTGTGGCTGATCCACCTGTAAGGTTGAGTTGGGACAATCTACGACATGGGTTGGAAGTGGAGTTTGTGAAGATAGAAGATCCTGACAAGGTGTGGCAAGAAGTACAGGGTTTGGTGCAAAAGGAAGGTGAGCCAGTAGATGCGTACATACGTAAGTTTTCATTGGCATGGGAGCGAATGTGCAAGGCTTTAGCACCACAGGTACCCCCGCCTGACATGATGAAGAAGGACAGGTTCTTGGCTGGTCTTTGGGAGAATATACGTTGGAGAGTGGAGCTAAAGAAGCATAGGACATATGAGGATGCACTAGAGGTAGCAAGGAACAAAGAGTGGAAGCTAAGGAAAATGAGCCAGTTAGGGGTGGAGTCTTTGCCAATGAGGTCTGAATTTCAGCCTATAGAGTCTTTACAAGGGCGCATGTCAGGGGTTCATCATGAACCAGTAGTTCCTGTTACTACTCAGGTTATGCCAGCAGTGGTCACTACAGCAGTGCAAGATGATGGGCTAAGGCAAGACATGAGGCAAATGGTAGATTTGATGAAGAATCTCAGCCTAAACATGCTAGGTCAAGTGGGAAATAATCGAGGTCGAGGGAGGTTTGCAAATCAACAAGGAGGTAAAGAAAGGCCTAGGAATGGTGTTGGACAAAGCAATGGTAGGTTTTGGAGGCAAACGCCCACATGTTATAATTGTGGAGAGTTGGGTCACATCAGCCCGCAATGTGATAAGCCACCAAGGATGGGGGGAGACATGTATCCATTGCCAAGACAGGTGCTAACTAGGTCAAATGATTATGGCATCGAAATTAAGGGAGACGAAGGAACCAGTGGACTGACCCAGGAGGCAAAGGGAAAGACAAAAGTGCTAAGTGTAGTCACCTTGGAGAAGGCATCAAAGCTAGAGGATACATTAGTGATGCCTATTGGAAAGAGGACCACAGAGGATAAGGAAGGAAGAAGTGCCCCAGGTCCTAGTAAGAAGAAAGGAAAGAGCCATGAAGGTGAGGATGTCAAGGCCAAGAGGAAAAGGAGAGCTCGTCGAAAGTTTCATGTTTCAGATTTTCCACTAGGGGATGGGCAATTAAGCTATGACTTGAAGGAGGATCTGACGAGCAGGAAGGCAGATGTTACTTTTGGGCAGCTTATAGAGATGGTGCCTAAGGTAAAGCGACAGTGGAAGAGGATGGTTAACCCAATGGAGAAAGAGCCAGAGAGAGGTTCAGTGAAGGTGTTGGCAATGGATGAGCTACCAGACATTTGTCCAATAGTAGATGTGTGGCATAAAAGGAAAAATTTGGGACAAGGTTATGTGGATGGCGGAGCCCAAATATGCGTCATAACACACTCATGCGTTGAGAAGATGGGTCTCACAGTGGCTGGGGTGTCAGGTTTTCGGATCAGATTGGCAAACCATCAAAAAGTAAAATGCTTAGGTGTTGTAAAGAGCTTAGAAGTGGAGGCATATGATGCAAAGGCAGTGGTTGATTTTCATGTGATGCCAGCAGGGTTGGGAGCATATCCTATTATACTGGGAAGACCATGGTTACGTGCAGTGGGAGCTGTTCAAGATTGGCGACATGGTACAATTAGCCTCTATGGAAAGACAGGTACCAAGAAGCTTTATAATATGGACACAAGGAAGCGATTGGAGGAGCTTTATGAAGATGAGTCTAGTGATGAAGACTCTTCCACTGTGACAGATGAGGACAGTGATAGCACTACCAGCAGTGATGAAGATGCTGATGTTGCATTTCTTTTGATGGATAAAGAAATCCAGGAGTGTGGTTTAGTCGCATTTGCGAATGAAGTTGAAGATGAAAGTGAAGGGCCTTATGAAGTGATTGAAGGGCTGATGCAAACCAAGGTTGAGTTGTCAAAGAAGCAGGAATTAATGACGCAAATGATTAGTGGAGACCTCTCAGCTATGGAGAAGGATATATTTTTGCATATGCTGGCTAGTTTTCCTGATTTGTTCATTACTTCATATGAAGAGATCAGAGGGTTCAAGGGTGAAGAGATGCATATAAAGCTGAAAGAAGGTGCTAAGCCAGTGCGGCAAAGGCTAAGAAGGATGGGTCAAGAGCAAATGGAAGCCTTGCGGGTAGAGGTGGACAAGTTATTGAAGGCAGGGTTCATAGTTCCAGTGGAGACCACAGAATGGGTGAGTCCAGTTGTAGTCAGTCCAAAGAAGGATGGGAAGTGGAGAATTTGTGTGGATTTTAAACCCTTAAACGCAGCCACTAAGAAGAACCCATATCCTCTTCCATTCATCGATTAGATCTTGGATTCAGTGGCAGGTTATGAGAGGTACAGTGTGTGTGATGGTTTTTCAGGCTATTTTCAATCGAAGATTGCTCTTAAAGACCGCACAAAGACAACTTTTATTACGCCATGGGGCTGCTATTGCTACACAGTATTGCCATTTGGGTTGTCAAATGGACCTTCCTTCTATCAAGAGAGAGCAAATTGGGTGTTGGAACCATTCATTGGTAGTTGTGTTAAAGCTTTTATGGATGACTTCTGTGTCTATAGCAGTAGGGCTGATCACCATGAGAAGCTGCAGATGGTATTGGCTCGATATGATGAATGTGGAGGACAACTAAATCCAAAGAAATGTCATCTAGCACAGCCAAGGATGAAGTTATTGGGCCACATGGTGTCAGAAAATGGCATTGAGGCTGATCCAGACAAGGTTAAGTCTATTATTCTTCTTCCATCACCTACGAGTACGAAGCAATTGGCAACCTTTATACACAAAGTGAAGTACATGGCAAGGTTTATTCCATTGTCTTCTCAGATTCTTTATCCATTACAACAAGTGGCAAAACATGATCCATTGCAATGGGATGACAATTGTGAAGAAGTGTTTCAAGAGGTGAAAGAGGTGTTAGGGGGTTTGTCAGCCATGCAGACTCCTGATTGGGAGAAAGTTTTTTATGTAAATCCCTCAGTAGGGGATGATGCCATTGGAGCCATGCTATTGCAAAAGGGGAAGGGCAGCCATTATATGAGGCCAGTGTATTGTGCAAGCCGAGTGAAGTTGGTAGCGGAGAGAAAGTTATCGGAAGTAGAGCTAGTGATGGCCAGTGTAATATTTGCTTGTCGACGATTTCATCATTACTTGCTACCACGGCCTTTTGTTTTCTTGACGAGTTATGCCTTTTTGCCACAGTTAATTAATGGTACTAACATGTCAAATGTGGTGAAGAAATAGGTAATTGAGCTGCAAGAGTTTGAGTTCTCTTTTCTAGTGGAAGATAGTACAAGGGCTACCCTAGCTGATTTGTTGACCTACAAGGAGAATCCCCTTATTGTTAAGGAAGAGGTGGTGAGAAAGGTAGTTGAAGAAGTGCCACAGATCAGCAATGCACATGTGTTGTTCTTTGATGGTTCATATAGAAAGAGCCATGATGCAGCTTCAGGGGGTATAGCACTTTATGATCCAGAGGGGAAGCTAGTATGCAAGAGAGGGTTCAAATTGGATGCTCATAGTAACAATGAGGCTGAATATGCTACATTGGAAGCCGGATTACACATTTGTTTGAAGCATGGGGTTCGAAGGTTGAGCATAAAAGGTGATGCCTTGTTAGTGGTGAAGCAAGTGCTGGGTGTGTGGAAGAGCAAGAACACCTCATTGAAGGAAATGTGCTTCAGAATTAAAGGCCTGTTAAAAAAGTTTGAAGCATGGAGCATCAGACACATTGAACGTGCTCTAAATGGAGAGGCACATGAAGCAGCTCAAGGCATGATTGGGGAGCTATTCGTGTTGAGGACCAATTTACCTCTTTATCATGGCCGGGAAAGTTTGGCTCAAGAAGAGGAGTTTTTGCTAACAGGAATCATTCCAAAGGAGATTCAGAAGTCTAAGAAGTATGGCTTTGTGCGTAGAGCATACAGGTACAAATTGATTGGTGATGTCTTATACATGAAAGGGGCTGATCTCGTGTTGAGACATGTACCTTGGCGGGAGGAGCTTTACAGAGTGTTGGAAGAGAATCATGAAGGCGCATGTGGTGGCCATTTTGCTCTAAAGATCACCTTGCATAAGATTTTGCAAGAGGGGTATGTATGGGTTAGTTTGCACAAGGATGTTCACCATTGGTGTAGGTCTTGCAATAGGTGTCAAGCGTTTGGGAAGAGAGTGTTGAAGCCAGAGCTACGAAAAACCATTATGGCGTTTGATGTGTTTGAAAAGTGGGGGACTGATGCAATAGGCCCGTTACCTATCACAAGCAGAGGCAAAAGCTATATCTTGACGGCAGTGGACTATCTCTCTAGATGGGCATAGGCTATAGCAGTAAAACAGATCACTGCAAAGGATGTGGCAAAATTTGTGTATGATGAAATATGTTGCAAGTTTGGGGTGCCATTAGAGCTACTTTCAGATAAGGGGCCAGGATTTAGAGCTAAACTCCTAGACTTCTTATGCACAAAGATGAAGATTAGGCACCAGCATACCACTCCTTATTACCCGCAGTGTAATGGCTTAAATGAAAGATTCAATGGTGAGTTGGTACAAATTCTTTCTAAAGTGACAGAGCACCAAGGAAAGAATTGGGATTTGGAATTGCCTAGTGCATTATGGGCTTACCGTACTTCGGTGAAGACAGGTACAGGGTTTACTCCATTTCATTTGGTGTATGGAAAGGAAGCACTATTGCCTGTGGAGGTAGAGTTGCCTGCGGTCAAGATGTTAGAGAAGTTGCTTGGGTCGCCTAGTGATGCATTCAACGAGAGGCTCTTGCAGTTACAAGAGGTCCAGTTGGATAGGATGAGCGCATTGGAGCATTATGGGCAGATGCAAGAAAAGGCTTTGGCAAAGATAAATGAAAAGGTTAAAAGTAAGGGTATCAAGAAACATGACTTGGTTTTGCGCTACAACAGTAAGCTGGACAACACCTTCCAAAAGAAGTTTCAAATTAAGTGGGAAGGCCCTTTCAAGGTAGTGGAGTGTTTTCCAAATGGCACATATCAGCTGGCTAACCTGGATGGTGTTCTACATAAGTCAAGGGTAAATGGGTCGCGTCTTAAATTGTATCATGCTAGATTGATGATGGTGGAGCAAGATGAGTTGTCTGTAGATCAAGCAGTGTTGGTGAGGGATGAGGAGACCTGTGATGCGGCGAGTCTCATATCTCTCTTTGCTGCTACTGATCATGAATGATCTAGCAGGCTAGGGGATGGGCAAATTATGTCAGGAGTTTTTTGGAGCAAGGGATTGCGCATATGTACATATACATGCATGGTGCATCAAATAAAGGATTGCCCATTTTCCTTAGCCAGGTGGTTATGTGGGGCCCACATGTGTACAGGTAGGACAGCATGTACATAGTGCATCGATTTTCACTATTACCAGTACCACTGTGTTTTTCTACAATAATGAGGAGTTTATAGCGCGTAAAACTTCTCGAGGAAGCTATCCGCGGGCCGACGACATGAGGTCAGCAGGTGCGTCAGATGGCATCTAGTGGCGTCAGCAGGGCGAACGAGGTCAATATTTGCACGCGGATGAGGACGGACACAACGTGGGTGTTTTCTTGTGAGAGTTATGCAGAAAGGTCATCATTAGGACCACTTTTTGGGGCCACTTCACGTGGTGGAGAGATGCATTATTGGAAAAAAGCTGAGTGCCAGGTGTGCAAATGATGCAAAAAGGTGACAACTATGCACTGCGAGGTCAGTTTTTGGCCTGTTCGGGGTCCGTTTGAGGTCATCTAAAAGGCCAAGGGTGCCCAACTAATAAAGCTAAGTGTGGGAACTGAAAAAACAGAGAGAAGACCAGAAAAAACGTGGAGAAGAGAGGAGGAACAGCCGCAGGTGTGTTTTTTGGGTTTTTGGAGCCTGTTTTGGCCGTAAACTGATCATCCGAGGTCGGATTTGAGCACTTTGACATTGTAGACTGGGGTTTTGGGCCGTTCCGGACGCGATGGCGCTGTCCATTTTGCCAAATTCCTCACTCTTTTTCTGCTGTTTTTGTTGTGTAAGTTTCTCCTATGATCGAAACTTCTGCTCTAGTTTGTGATTGTATCTGGCTTATTTTACCCATATTGTGTGAGCTGTTTGCCCCATTGGTGTTGGCCCGAGCTCATTTGTATCTAAACATCAGAAATTCTCCTCTTTTGAGCTGAGTTTTTTGGGTGTGTGTGTGTGTCTGTGTGGAGTGGGCGAGTGGATAATCTCTCTCCTCTCACTCCATAGGTGTGTTCCTTGTCTCCGCCAGGTGTGTTGTGTAAGCCGAGTGGTGCCCCATAGTGTGTGTGTGTATCTTCCCAAGAGTGTGTGTCGGGTCGTTATAGAGGCGCTGTGTGTGTTTTCATCCCGCTCACACCGTGAAGGGCCTTCCTGTAAGACGGGAGATTCTGCAAAACAAACCACACAACCACGCGACAACAATTCGTATGGCGAATCCACAATAGATACCTGTTGCTCTTGCGCGGGAAAAGCGACTTCCGTGCTTTGTAGTCTCGCGATCTCTTTCGGCAGAATCTTCTCTTGCTGATGTTGGTACCTCCCGTGAGTGAGGGCATGTGGTGCTTTTATAGCTCCCTGGCCACGGCACGAATAACTGCTGGCGTAGAGATCGCGGCCGTTTTTTTTTGTTTTTGCGTTGTTCTACTCGAGATAGAGAGAGAGAATTCGTTGGCTGGTTTTGTTGCTTTATTTGCTAAGTGGCTGCCCACTTATTAAGTGGGCGGCCGGCATATTTTAAAATTGGTCTGAACGTGCCCAAAAACTCAATAAAACCTTATTAGTTAAAACCAATGCATTTAACAACACTTCCCAGGTGTCCCGGGATGCAACCACATGCACGAATGCAATGCAAACATAGATTCCTCGCGGGAAAGCGTTTGCCTTCCCGCGATTGTTCCTGCTTTTCGTAAAAGGCTTCATTGAACCCATCTTTATTCTTGTGCTTGCGTTCTTACGCGTATTTTCTTACTCAGTTCGGATTTCCTCCTTAGCCTACGGGATGCCCCCTTACTGATGCACCTGTCACCCATCAAGTGACGCATCAGGGGCACTCGTAACCCGGCCCTTCCCACCGAACTTACGGAAACTTCTTCGCGATGTTTACCATCACCCATCAAATGACACATCAGAGTTGTCCGTTCTTGATGGCAGTTCCTGTAGCTACAATCTTTTAACAGTTCTTAGTGCACACAATAAAATATCCTAAAAAAGAGATTAATCATTAAAAATAAGAAAATAGTCCAATTAGCAACAGTGGATTACTATGTAGGTTCAGGGGTGCCTCTTGTGCTTCGTGAGCATCTATGCGCCCAATGCGACAAGTACACGTGCAGAGTTTTGGTCTCACATTGTAGAGTCTCTGCTGGATGCAGAGCAATGGTGCATTGGGGGTGACTTCAACATGCTGGAGTACCCCTCTAACATGATTGGAGGTAGCCATGCTACTGCGAACGGGGCTAAGTTGGCAGCTTGGGAGAGGCTATGTACGACTTTGAGGGTTTCAGATGTTTGGCAACACTCGGGCTTTGTGAGGTCCCCAGACAGCTTGGCCTTCTCTCGCTCGGACTGTAGAATGGAAGGAGTGAATCTATCTCGGATAGATCGCTTCTACGCTAGTGACCACAAATGTGACTTGGGGTGGGTCAGTTTGCATTTTGGCTGGGAGATCTTTTTCGGACCATGCACCAGTGATCCTCACTGTGACAAATAGACATAGAAGGGGGAGCACGATGCTATGCATCCTTGAGAGGATCTTGTTGGACTCAGAGCTCAGAGAGCGAGTATTGGCTCTTTGGACAGAGGGCTTGGACAAGCAGGACTCCTCTGCTGAGAGAGTGGCCTCAGGACTTGCTCAGCTTAGTTGCTTCTTTCTCCAGGAGTCTATAGCTTGCCTGGTTGCAGCGGGGGAGGTGGAGAAGCGTCTTTGACGGGGCGTTGCTTCCTTGCAGAGGATGCAAGAGCAGCACCCAGATAGTCCTTGGTTGGAGTAGTAGTTGCAGCAGGCTCGCCATCATAGAGGAGAGGTGCCATGAGTTTTCTTTCCATCGACAAGCGTCTCAGTGGACCCAGGTGGGTGACAGAGTGACTAGGGCGTTCTTTGAGAGAGTGGGACCCCGTCATGCGCACACCAATGTCAGTTAGTTGAGGAGACCCGAATAATCAGTTGTTTCAGAGCTAGAGGATATCTGTGTAGTTGCTACTGACTTTTACCGGACCTGTTGTCAGCAAAGCCTCAGTCATAGCGTTAGGATGCATGCAGAGAGCAGGTTTGGGCACAGATGCCTTGTCTTGTGATTGAGGAGATATGCTAGAGGCTTGAGCTGCCTCTATAGCTAGAGGAGCTCCATGAGACCCTCAGAGCACTTCCCCGAAGTAGTTGTCCCGGTGAGGATGGTTTGACTCCTAGTTTTTTCTTGGAGTACCGGGACTTGCTTGGCTCAGACCTTTGCAGCGCTTTTCAGTTATCTTGCACACATGAGAGATGCCTAACAGCATGAGTGAGGGTTTGATCTACCTCATTCCCAAGGAGGGTGGCTCCTTCGATGAGATTTGGCAGTTGTGGCCCATCACCATCCTCAACTCAACCTACAAAACTCTAGCCAAGGCTCTAAGTTTGAGGATTCAGCCACTTCTAGAGAGCATTATACATGGGACCCATACAGGTTTTGTCAAGGAGCACAGTATCCTTGACAACATCTTCACTTTTTGGGAGGCGTCTGTATACATGGGACCTAGACAGGTTTTGTCAAGGAGCGCAGTATCCTTGACAACATCTTCACTTTTTGGGAGGCGTCTACCCTCGCGCGCCTCCCAGGTGAGGATCTGGTGATACTTCTTCTCGATTTTGAGAAGGCCTACGACAGAGTTGACTGGGACTTCTTGGAGGACACTCTACGCACGATGGGTTTCTCAGATGCTTGGATCAGCACTCTACAGGCGTGCACACAGTCAGGAGCTCTTGGCAGGAGGTAGAGGAGACCGATTCATGCTCACACGCACGGTAAGACAAGGTTGTTCTCTAGCCCCCTTCCTCTTTTTGTTCTATGCTGAGGCGATGAGTAGATTCTTGGTTTCACAACAGGTTGGTTTGCATGGCTTAGCGGTCCCTATTTGGGGCGATGAGCTACTGGATGATGAGTTTGCCGACGACTTAGCTTTGTACTTGGAGGGCCAAGAGGCCAACCTCCACAGGTGTGAGCAGGCTCTAGAGACGTTTTGCTGTGCATCAGGCGCACTGATTAACTAGAGGAAGACAATGGCTTTTTGGGTTGGTAGTGCTCCTACGCCTGATTGGTTGCCAAGTGAGGGTTTTAGATGGATTCCCCTAGGGACTACAGCTCGCTACTTGGGCTGTTAGGCTGGCGTGGACTTGTCTCCTGAGCAGCAGATTGCTCCCCTCCTCTTGTCCATCAGGAGGAAGTTGCTACATTGGAGTTCAGCACGACTCTCTTTGGCAGGCAGAGTTGTAGTGGCCAACCAAGTGTTGTTGGCTACTATGTGGTACATTACATCTTGTTGGATTTTTTCGAGCTCCTGCATTAGCCAGGTAGAGAGGTTGATAAGGAACTTTCTTTGGTCAGGGCGCGACGCTCAGCTAGCCTGGGCCAAAGTAGCCTGGCAGGTCATCACTCCACCTTGTTCTCAGGAGGGGTTGGGGATCATAGACCCAGCACAGTAGAGCAGAGCCCTTTTTGGGAAGTTTGTTGTCAGAGGATTGCTTCCAGGGGAGGAGCCCTGGAAGGATTTTTGGCTTCAACGGCTTAGAGCTCGAGTGCCTCATGCAGGAGGCCCTTGGAGACCTTCCATCATATGGATCTTTACAGAGATGCACAGAGCTGGTCTGAGCAAGAGACTGAAGGATCTTTTTGTTGCGAGCCTGCTTTGTTCTTGGGAGCAGCTACGGAGTGGCCTGGGGAAGCACCAACCCACCTGCACGGAGGAGCGCTTTGAGACAGCCCCTTGTTTGGAACCCCATGGTCAACACTCAGAGAGGCCACTTAGTTGGTAGTTGGCCTCATGTTTCTTGGGGTCCCATGGAAGAGGGTCCAGCATGCACAGTAGGCGACTGTCTTCAGTTCTCACGTTTGCCAGAGGAGTTACAGAGCATCCAGCTGCAGGGCATGAGAGGGGTATAGAGCATGTGTGAGGACATCACAAAGGCTGTACCAGCTGAGTGGCTCACACCTCTAGAGTCAGCAACTCCCAGATGGATGGGGGCCTTTACGTGACTGGAGGTCCTCATCGCAGTTCGAACTTGCTCAGAGATAGTACGCTCCATGTTCTTCAAGATCGAGGGCGAGGGTCGACTACACAGAGTCTTAGTAGAAGCTCCACAGGTTCCAGAGTGCTGTTTTCAGAGGATACGAGTAGTGGGCATCTGTGGGAAGACTTGTTTCATAGATCCTGACCCAGCAGCTCTTGAGACAGGCCATTGGAGGCTTTGGGCTTGGGAGAGCTGCCCACTGGCACGATCCTGGAGGGTGGGTTTGGAGGGACCCTTTCTCTTCAGCCGACCATCCAGGGATCCCTTTCTTTCAGTACATTGTTCGACCGGAACATCACATACTGGCAGCACGGAGAGAGGCTCATCCCGCTGCAACACTTCATTGGCAAGAGGAGGGTCTCACAGTTGAGTTCTTGTCAGCCTTTTGGACGAGGTTGTGGGACTCCAGACAACTGCGGCGAGTCACTTTGTTCCAGTGGTTAGGTGCAGACAGAGCTACAACAGTGGGGAGCTGGCTAGTACATAGTGGCCTTTTGGGAGCATGCACAGCTTGTGACCATCCTTTGGAGAGTCAACGTCACTGTCTGTGGGACTGCTCTATGGCACAACAGGTTTGGCGGGTGGGTCCTTCTGCTGATGCCAACTCTTTCCACAGCGCGACAGTACATTTGGGGGGCAGCTGCTTGGTCCACCCTCATGGGCCGTGCACTACAATTTGAGCTATCTTCCAGCTGTAGGATGATAGTGATATAGGGGGGTCGACCTACACTCTAGCCTGCTTCAGAGCTTACCCCACAGGAGTGGTGCAGGGTGAGAGAGGTGTGCTGGGAGCTCGTCCTTGGCCTGGCACTCTAGTTCATTTGGTGGGCCCGTTGCTTCCGCATCTTCGAGGCTCGCCTTGTGCCACCAACGGAGACTGTTTGAGACTTTTGGCTGGAGTTGATCCATACTCTAAGAGAGACTTCAGGGCAGATCCGACCGCATGGGGGAGCGCAGAGAGGCGTTCCTCCTACTCTGGCGTCCTGGGCCTTTCTTCACCATGGTCCAAGGTGAGCCCAGATGGCACTACCGTCTACCTGTGTGGCTTTTCCCTCCTCCCATCTCCTGATTTAGCCCTCATTGTACATATGCTGTTTTTCATTGGGAGAGTCTCCCTTATGGTTGATGTAGCCCTCTCTAGTAGAGGTGGTTGTAGCCCTATGGGCAGTTTTATTAACTAATAGAAGGATCTTTTTCTTTTAAAAAAGAAAAAGCAGTGGACTGGTATGCACATACATGTTGTCAGGCTAAGTGGTCACTTTCACAGATGCTTTATTACCTCACCATTTGATTTTCTGCTGTTTCTGTATCTGTTGTAGACCTAAAATTCAAGTCTTTGTTTGACTTGTTACACCATATGCGGTCTTCATAGTGGCCAGAAATGACTTGCTACGGGCTCAAACACAAAAGAAAATAGGGAAATGCTTTCCCAAGGGGAAACGATACCAGGGAATGCAACATGGGAAATAAGATAACCATATTTCATTTTAGGAGGATATAGCCCTCTCTTTTGGTTGTCTTGACTTGGATCTATCATTTTTCATGATTTGTCAATCTGCTTGTAATTGGGCATGTTGGATGATACTAGGTATTTAAATATTGTTTCACGTTTTAAACTTTCTTTTGCTACTTATTAACTTCTGAAGACTTTGTGTCACCCCCGTCCTTCCTCCCTTGAGTGATACATGGCGATCTGTTTCTTGCCTTTCAAGAATTGCCATATCTGCATCTGTTCTGTATCCATATCATAATTGGAGCTTCCCACACCCGTAGCTACCTTCAGAGTTGATAGACTTGTATTTCATGTTTTTGTTGAACGAGTAATGTCATATTGTCTTCGGGCTGCCTGGTGTGTTGTAGCATGTAAAGGTTCTCATGTTTAAGCAAAGCTTTTATTTAACTGTGTTGTCCTTGATGTTTAAATGTGCTTGCAAACAACTAAAGTGCTTCTATTGTTCATGAAAGTGCTTGCCTTGGCTGTTATTCCTGCGATATTTCTGGGTGTTAGAGCTTTTGGAAGATACCTTCGTGAGCTGTCACATAAGACCCAGGCCGCGGCAGCGGTCGCAGCATCTATTGCAGAGGTATTGTTAGTGCCAAATTACCATACAATTTTGACAAGCATTTAAAGTAATAAAGTCTGTATTATTCAATATGTGACATGAGCAGGAATCCTTTTCTGCCGTTCGGACAGTCCGGTCCTTTGCACAAGAAGAGTTTGAATGCTTTCGCTATGGAGAAAAGGTTTCTGATAGTTTGAAGTTTGGGCTAAAACAAGCGGTACATTTTGAGAAATCACATCTGCAACCCTCTGAAAACTGGTTGGAATTTCTAGGGGCAAGCTACCTGTCTTTGTACTTATGTTGATGAACTCTTCTTCATGGGCAGCTAGCAGTTGGAATCTTCACTGGATGTGCTTCTGCTTTAACAACTCTTTCAGTTGTGGCTGTAGTTGTTTATGGAGCTTATTTAACAATATACAATGATATGACTACGGGATCTCTAACAACCTTCATACTGTACAGCCTTACAGGTTTTGACTTGATCCCCTCTATGCAATGCTTTTCTGAATGATGTGATCAAGAAAACCTTTACAACTTATTACATCACAGGCAATAAAGATCAACAATGTCAAACGGTAGATGTGGCTGAGGTTATAGTAGCATCTGTAAAGATTCAGCTCTCTCGCAGTGGCTTTTACATGGATGCTAGGAACATTGCCCGCAGTCAAGTTCACTTAGAATATAGAAAGGGGCGACACAGCTGAACACCTTGCCAATCGTAGTAACCTTGAGCCTAAAAATTGTGATGATATATTTGAGGTGAAATAGAAAACGAAGTTAAGAGGGGGACATGATTTCTAAATTTTTAATTTGTTAATTTTTAGTAAGGGTGCTAAATGTTGAGGTTAGTAAGGGTGCTAAATGTAGAAGAATAGAGGTTGGGTATTTTTTGTTTATGATCTGCACATTTTTTTCCAAGACCATTACACAATCAAGAGGTTGATTTCTCAACGTGACGGGTGTATGCTGGTAACCTAAACATTAAGATTTTTTGTCTTACTTTTCTTCTCAACATCCTGCTAATGTTAGATAACTGTACCTGGTTGTGGAATTCTTTGCGCCTCAAGGTTAAGATATCTAATTCTTATTGTAGAAATCTTCAACAGCCCTCAACGTCATAAAAGAAGACTGCGTATATTTTCTCTCTGAGAATAAACTAATGGTTTTTGTGACATATGTGCTTCTTCTTCAGTTGGGACATCCCTTTCATCACTTTCCAGCCTATACAGTACAGCTATGAAGGCCGCCGGAGCAAGCCGGCGTGTGTTTCAATTACTTGATCGAGTCTCTTCAATGCCCAAGGCTGGAAATAAATGCCCCATTAAGTGAGTGACGTTCTGCCCAGTGGCAAGTGTGCACATCTTGGCTGCCCATCTGTAATAATGGCGATCATAACATAAATTTTATGTTTTTTTTTGAGCTGTAAAGTATTTCCATGGTCTTATTGAATTGTTAGCAGCATAAATTTCCTAACAAATGATTATGCTTGTTTGAAATAGTCTGTATAAAAAATTACCGAGTACAATTTCTACCAAACATTCCAATTCCAAGGGAATTGATGTCTTGAGTGTGGGAGAGAGTCTTGCAATGGAAATTGGGTTTCCATGGATGCTTCTCGAGTGTGTGCTCTAGGTGCAAACTATTTGGGAGGAGCCTTGAACACCTTTTAGGTGATAGTGAGGCACAGCCTAGGCTCATGTATCTGTTGACTCCATGCATAAAGGTAGAAAAATGTCTGCCCCAATCCAAAGGGCTCTATGTGAGGGCCTCATCTATTTGGTCTAATGCCCCACAACCTTGCACACCAAGTAGCAAGCTTCCAAAGTTGATATCCAATCTCATGATGGTATGAAGAAATCTGATGCCAACTGCCGCCAAACTCTGAGAGGAGGCCAGTTAACTTCGTTGTAACTGCAAGACCCTCCCCCAGGATAGATAGTCATGTCCTATCCCCATTCTGGCAAAAAACTCCGCTCCTATCCAGTGCTAGAAGCTCATCCAAAGTTCATATCCAATCTCATGATGGTATGAAGAAATCTGATGCCAACTGCTGCCAAACTCTGAGAGGAGGCCAGTTAACTTCATTGTAACTGCAAGACCCTCCCCCAGGATAGATAGAGTCATGTCCTATCCCCATTCTGGCAAAAAGCTCCGCTCCTATCCAGTGCTAGAAGCTCATCTGCCTGGTCCGATGCCTTGAACTATTTGTGAAACTGTCTATGGAGACAGATCCACAATCCTGATATGGTGCTTGCTGACCAAAAAAGCCTTTAGATAGTCTCTTAGCTGCCCTGTGGACAGCTTGTAACCAACCACCTTACGGACCAAGCAACAAGCCTGCACTGGAAGTCATTGAATCATGGATTGTAAGAAGAGAGTCTGAAGAAAATATGATACTGAAAGCTGCGTTGCCAAACTCCATAAAAGTGCTAAAAAAACCGCATCACTGTCTTTGGGACTGTCCTATGGCACAACAGGTTTGGCTTCGGGTTCTTCGCCTGATGCCAGCTTTTTTCACAGCACGACAGTACACTTGGGGCGCAGCTGCTTGGTCCACTCCACAGTTTGAGCTGTCCTCCACTAGCAGGATGATAGCGATCCAGGGGGGTCGACCTACACTCCAGCCTGTTATAGAGCTTACTCCACAGGAGTGGTGCAGTGAGAGAGAGGAGTGTTGGGAGCTCATATGCGGCCTGACATACACTCCAGCCTGTTATAGAGCTTACTCCGCAGGAGTGGTGCAGTGAGGGAGAGGAGTGTTGGGAGCTCATATGCAGCCTAACACCCTGGTTCATGTGGCGGGCCCGCTGCTTCCGCATCTTCGAGACTCGCCCTGTACACCAGCAGAGACAGTTCGAGATCTTTGGCTAGAGCTGATCCATACTCTCAGGGGACAATTCGAGAGACTCCATGGCAGCTCCGACCGCATGCGGGAGCGTAGAGAGGCTTTCCTTCGACTCTGGCGCCCTGGGCCTTTCTTCATTTTGGTCCAGGGTGGGCTGAGATGGCACTACCGTCCACCTGTGTGGCTTTTCCCTCCTCCCATCTCCTGATTTATCCTCATTGTACATATGCTGTTTTTTCATTGGGAGAGTCTCCCCTTATGATTGCTATAGCTCTCTCTAGTAGAGGTGGTTGTAGTGGAATGGGCAATTTCATTAACTAATAGAAGGATCTTTTTCTCGGAAAAAAAAACCATCCTTGAGGAGATAGTGCTCATGGCATCGCCCATCTTGCAAATGTTCAAAGATCCTTGCAAAATATTCATAAATAGCATACCGTTCCTTCATGTCATCAAGCTCATGATGATAAGGGGGGATGTCACAAACTGCTGACGTGTCAAGTCACGGAAGAATGGAGCCAACCTTGAGATCTCGGCCGAGGGGCCTAAACACTAAGTGAAGCAGGAGAAGCAGCATAAGAAGTATTACCGACTTGCAAAGGCACCGAGTGGCCTATTTTTAAAGAAGAGTTCCCACCAAATTATGGGAACCCGTTGAAAAATTAAAGTGGGGTCAACACACACACACACACACACACAAAGCGTAAAAACTGATGACGTGGCAGCTTGTACGGAATCGCAGATTTCGTGTTGACAATCTGACTTGGCAGCTGTACGGACGTCCGTAATTCGCGTTGACATGGTGACGTGGCAGCTGTATGGATTTCCGCAAAACGCGTTGGTAGATTTTTGCGCTAGTGCTTTTGGGACCAATTGTTTTTGAGTTTGACTGCTTTTCATGTAACTACTTTTCAAGGCCAAGGGCCTTTAAATATGTGTTGAGGGCTCATTCTCTGGCATGCTTCAATATGAAGGTGCAGGGATTGGAGTACTGGCATTGTACGCAGTTGAAGCAATATAAAGAAACACCGAAAGAGGCACCAAGGTTTGGGGCCAATACTCTCTGAGGTGGAATTCGACTACTACGTGTCACGTGTGCTCTTACTCTTCAGTTTAGCTGTTGTTGAAGTGCTAAAAGTCTAATTAGTCTGTTCTTTTCCATTGACACGTGCTCGTCTCGTGACACTCCATATATATGGAACATCCATGGGATTCGCAACAGCGCATCGTATCCTTCCAGTGGCATGACAAGGCTGCTTGCATATAAAACATTTGCTCTCTGCCATTAGAACTTTCTTTTCCTCAAATGACTTGCGCACAAAAGGCTTCCTTTTTTGTTTCTTAGCCTCCGTTCGAGAGGTTTTGGTTGAGTCCTTGCCTTTGTTTGCCTTTTCTGACCCATATGATGCTTCAGGAGC
Source organism: Adiantum capillus-veneris (assembly GCF_014529385.1). NCBI lineage: Eukaryota > Viridiplantae > Streptophyta > Polypodiopsida > Polypodiales > Pteridaceae > Adiantum > Adiantum capillus-veneris. The sequence continues at coordinate 146,652,778 of NC_140935.1, forward strand.
TGCTTTTGCAATGGGCTTCTTTGTCGAATTTTTCTTGGGTTGGTCCCCTTTCACATTGCCCTGGAATCCACTGTCTTCTCCTCTCAACAAAGCATTTCCAGTGTTGGCAACCTCCATAAGCTGAGTAACGGTGGCCACTTTGTTCTTTGTGCAGTAGTTCCGAAGCCCTTTAGGCAGCCCACAACAATGCTTCTCAATCTGCTCTGTTAGTGGCACAAACCTGTAGGAGGTTACTGAGAGCAACGCTTTACAGAACCTCCGATTTTACTCCTCTAGGCTCTTGCAAGTAGCTGTAGTGATTTGATGCCAGTCTATCATGACATCGGCCTCAAATTCATTTGACAGCCAAACGGAAGCAAACATTTGCTTGAAGTATAACCCATGTAGCGGGTGCTTGTCCTTGCATCAACAATGTCGTCCACCATGCGTGGCAACTTTCTTGACCTTGGAGGCCTCTGTAAAATACCCCCCCCTGCATAGGCCATGTCAAGCTGCTGGAGGAAAGTAAGAGCCTTTGTCTTGTCCTCGAAACCACTGGAGGTATCAAACTTTACAGCTGCACCACCTTCTTTGTATGGTTTTGGCTTTTCGAGTGCTCCCAAAGTATCATAGGGAATTGTTTGCAGCATGTGCACTGTAATAGGAATCATCGGTGCCCCTTGGCCATTGACATTTTGCGTCATTCGTGCCATATGTGCCTGTTGGTTGGAAAAACCAGCCATGCCCTGTGGCACCCTAAACTGGCCCTGATTGCATTGAAACCCTTGCTGCATGCCAATATTTCTATACATGGGGTTTGGTATCATGCATTTGCATACCCCCAAACACTGTTCTTGGCATATATTGCTGGTTTCCAGGCGCATAACCAGCCATGCTTTGAAACATTGATCCACCCCCGAAATACCCAGGATGTACCGTGGGTGGTGGAAAAACTTGTTGCATAGCCTGAAAATTGGTTCCCTATCCATTTAATGCAACATGCAGACTCTGATAGGTGACTGGCTGAACTGGTAAAGCCTGTGGAATAGGCGTCCTAACCATCTGTTCGTGGACAAAAGGAGCTTATCTTGGAGCTCCACGTGACTTTGCAATGTGTGAGTGCTCCCGGCCCTGCTGGGATGCACAAGGGACTTGGGCTTGAGCCTCAACAGACTCTATTGCATGAGACGGTTGTGTTGTTTGCTGTGACACTGGCGACGCTTGCAGATATTCCATAAACCTAGGATTCTGCACCAACCGAGAGAACACATTCACATCAGCAGCAACTGTGCCTTGAACGCAACCTCTTCTAGTTGCCCAGTCATAAACCCTTGACCCTTGTGGATCATTCAAATCAACAAAAGGTACAAATAGGGGTGGCCGTAAACTCTCGCCATGTTCGAATAGTGGAGGAGGAACAACCTGTCTGTCCTGTGAAGAGGAACCCTCTTCCCTAGTGTAATTCTGAGTTCCTATGCTTTGTGTCTTCACCGCAAACCAACCAAGGCTCACTCTTTAAGGAAAAAGTGATTCTGTCCCGGTGACGGAACCATGAAACCGGCCCGTAGGGCGGTAGACTTTAGCTCTCACCCGATTCTTTATTTGAAAAACTTTACTTGAACTTTACGACACAGAGAACCTTCGCAAATGAACCTGGAACTGGAATTTACACTTGGAACAAACCATGGATTGGCAAAGAGTTCTACCAAGTAGACAGTGACACCTTGTAGGCACCAAAGACTGGCGTCCCTTTCGGTTTTTCTTTATTCTTATAAAACTTGGGAGAAAACCTACAAGTTCCTACGAGCTGTCCTGTTTTTACCGGGCTGAAAATAGCCTACTCTAGCGCGATTTCACCAGCATAACCGCAGTAGGAGGCTTTACAGACAAAATCCCCATGCAAAAGATAACTTCCCCAGCGCATACGAGCACTTTCCCAAACCTGACAAGAATCTGCAGCATGCTGAATTCTTTGTTTTTCGCCTCGAAAGTGCACCAGATCACCCGTACAGCAATCCCATCGCTTCGCCGGAGCTCCTGAATGATTTAGTGATCAATTAGGGTCAAAACCCTAAACTTGCAAAAATACACAGCAGGCTGTATTTTACTGTTTTGGGCTCTTCATAATTTGCAGTAAAAGGAATAGGAGTCAAGGTTCCTAGTGCCACATCCTCGTTAGCAAGTAGAGTGGAAAGAGTATGCTTTACAAAATCATATGAATCACATAGTTTCGAGTACTTCTTCCGCTCCTTTTCCACACTCTTCCAATTCATGACGCTGTACTTGAAAATGACTATTTGCATTGTAGCGCGGATAATGTGTAGTGCTCTCTACAGTGGGTGGTCCTTAGTGCAATGTGCGTGACAATCTCACTCTAACAGACTGAAAAGAAAGGAAACAATACACATCAACAGAGCTCACAAAGGCACAACAGCAGACGAGAACATATGTCTCGACTATCTCAAAGACTGATACAGACTCTGGCGTGGCAGCCCACTCAGCTCCAGCCCAGGACTCACAGGTACAATGGGGGTGTCGAGGCTCAGATGTGCCGGGATGGTGAAGACGTGCTCTGTGTATAGACTCACTCTAAACGACTACGTGAAGCTCCGAGGTGAAGAAGATAATCCCTATGACCAACCACTACTACTCATATGTCACACCATAAAGAGCCACCAACGGCTCATAAATGTCAGCCATGTGGTGAGCTGGCCACGATGTCCACTAGACCACCGTCGGTACCCTGCCACGTGTCACTCCCCAGCCCAGAGGTAAAGTCTTGTACCTGCAGAGGCACATTGTCCACTATGCCCACTGGGTAGACTGTCCGTTGGTCGGCCAATGTAACTATGAAGGGAGCAGGGTGAGTAGGCTGTAGACCTAGAGCTAACATAGTGAACTGGGGCATCAAGTGGATGCCAGATCCACCATCCACTATCACTCCTAAGAGAATTGCCGACCCAACACGGACACTGTCAGGCGAGGGCTTCTATAATCAGTGAGTGGAGCAGCGGGATTGGATATCATATAGGACTCTGATGGTCACACTGGGAGGTGCCCGCCGCCAGGACTTATTCCGGGGTAAAGTGACCGAATAACGAGTGTGTCACTTCTAAAATTCGCATCTAGTCGCAGCATGTCATAGAGGGACACTTGTTGGAAAGTGTTCTTCAAGACTGTCTCTGCTGTAAGATTCTCTTTTTCTACCTGTTGTTTCTCTGGTGCCTTGATCTTCTGTAGATCGGAAACTGCTTCCAAGAAAGCTTTATAAATATCGGAGAGCAAAGATTTGGATTCTTTCATGGCACTGGGGGATGGCTTGTTAACAGTTGCAGGCAGGGTATCCACTGGTGTGAGAATGTGTGGGGGAGTTGAACTTGTTGGAATGCTAAGACCAAGAGTGGCTCTTTGGGCCCGGATGAGGACGCTCAATGGCTCCTCTGCCAAGTGCGGCGGCTTATTTTGAGGGGTAACCACGTGGGTAGAAGGGGGCGACTGAGAAACGGTGCTCACTGCTATCAAATTGAGCTTGGGAAAGGCAAACTCATTATGGCTTTGACTCGAGCTCGAAGCCGTGGATGCACGAAGTTTAGGGTAATCCTTACTGTAGTGATCCTTCGTTTCAGGGCAATGACGGCAAGGAGGGGACCCTTCTGGTAGGAGGCATTTGCTTTGGTAATGCCCATATTCCCCGCATCTGTAGCACAAAATGGGCCGATTCAAAGGGCGAGTCGAAGGGCGAGGTGGTCCTTGCTCCTGGTGCATTGAGTTGGAGGTGGAGGCATAGAAGCTTTGAGGTGATGAGGGAGCATGGGTATGATAAAAGCTCTGAGACGGAAAAGTACTTGGCATACCTTGCATAGGAGGGGTTGTTAGCAAAGGTGGCATATGGTGTGGATGGCCACAAGGAGAAACCATGTTGGATGCAGGTGCTGGCCCTTGTTGAAGAGTAGGACCAAGACTTTGCTGTATTTGTCGCAATCCCTTGCGGTAGTAACAGTCCTTGTCCTCATGTCCAGATTTTTCACAGAAGTGGCAGTAAACCCGAAGGGGGCATTCCTGTGGAGGGTGCCCTGGAGAGCGGCATGAGCTACACCAAACCGTAGCCTTAGTCTCTTGCTGACCCTTGAGCTCTTCTAGCTCGCGCTTGATGTGTTCCAATGCCTCGTGATGTGGAGGCGTCTCCTGTCTAATAGAGAAGGACCTCTCCTCTTTAAGAGCTCGCTGTAACTTTAGGGCTTCCAGTTCCCTGCGTAAAGAAGTTAAAGGATCAGAAGGACTTTCCAAAAACACAGAGGGGGTCTCTATGTGAGGGGGGTTGGAGAACAGCTTCCTAGCCCCCTCTATCCTCGTAGCAATTGCGATGAACTCCTCCAGAGTGGCGTCGGGTCGGAGACTCTCTCGTAGTTTTTGATGAGAAGTTTTGGGAAGCGCCTTCTCTACCCACTTCTTAACCATAAATTCACTTGGTTGCTGGGGAAGCTTGGCAACCAGAGACTTGGTTTTCGTCATAAGTTCTACAAAAGTCTCCTCTGGCTGGAGCACCATGTTGGCCAACTCATCCAACACCTTCTCCTGGTAGTCATCTAGCCTGAAAGCTGCACAGAACTGTTGTCTTAAGGTTGCCCAAGTTGCAAAATGGTTCTCTGCAAACTGGCTATACCATTTGTCTGCTAAGCCATCCAAGGTGGATGGAAAGAGTACCAATAAGCATCTTCCCTGTTAAGACCACGACCCCTACAAAGAGATACAAACCTCCTTGCATGGTCGTCATCATCTTCTGAAGAGAGTCCTTTGAATGTAGGGAACTTGATGTTTACCTTAGCCAAAACGCTAGCCAACGGCTCCATGGCCCCTTGCTGAGTCTGTTTTTTTTTTTCCGAGAAAAAGATCCTTCTATTAGTTAATGAAAGCTGCCCATAGGGCTACATCCACCTCTGCAAGAGAGGGCTACAACAAACATGATGGGGAGACTTTGCCAATGAAAAAACAGCATATATACAATGGGGCTAAATCAAGAGATGGGAGGAGGGAAAAGCCACACAGGTGGACAGTAGTGCCATCTGAGCACCCCCTGGACCATGGAGTAAAACGGCCCAGGGCGCCAGAGACGAAGGAAAGCCTCGCGGCGCTCCCGCATGCGGTCGGAGCTGCCCTGTAGTCCCTCAAGCTGTCCTCTGAGAGTATGGATCAGCTCTAGCCAAAAGTCACGAACAGTCTCTGCTGGTGGTACAAGGCGAGCCTCAAAGATGCGGAAACAACGGGCCCGCCAGATGAACCAGAGAGCTAGGCCGCTGATGAGCTCCCAACACTCCGCTCTCTCACTGCTCCACTCCTGTGGAGTAAGGTCTGTAGCAGGCTGGAGTGTAGGTCGACCCCCCTGTATCACTATCATCCTGTTGGTGGAAGATAGCTCAAACTGAAGTGTCGGGCCCGTGAGGGTGAACCAAGCCGCCGCCCCCCAAGTGTACTGTCGAGCCGTGGAGAGGGCAGGCATCAGCCGAAGAACTCGTAGCCACACCTGCTGGGCCGAGGGACAGTCCCAAAGACAGTGTCGCTGACTCTCCACCAACTGGTCACAGGCTGTACATGCGGCCGAGAGACCACAATGTACAAGCCAGCTCCCTACTGCTGTGGCTCTGTGTGCAACCAACCACTGGAACAAGGTGACGCGCCTCGGCTGTCTGGAGTCCCACAGCCTCTGCCAAAAAGCTGCCAAGAACTCAACTGTGAGACCCTCCTCCTGCCAATGACGTGCTGCAGCGGGGCGGGCCTCTCTCTGTGCTGCAAGTATATGACGTCCAAGCTGAACAGTGTACTGAAAGAAAGGGACTCTTGGGCGATCTGCAGAAGAGAATGGGTCCCTCCACAGCCACTCACCAGGATCCCACTGTACTCGTGCCAGTGGACAGCATTCCCAAGCCCATAGCCTCCAGTGTCCTGTCTCAAGAGCTGCTGGGTCAGGGTCTATGACGCAAGTCCTCCCACAGATGCCCACAACTCGGATCCTCTGGAAACAACACTCTGCTACCTGCGGGGCCTCTACTGCAACTCTCTGTCATCGTCCCCCACCCTGAAGCTCGAAGAACAGGGCTGGGACAGTCTCTGAGCAAGCCCTGACTGAAATGAGAACCTCCAGTCGTGTGAAGGCTCCCATCCCTCGGGGTGCTACTGGCTCGAGAGGCGTGAGCCAATCAGCTGGAACTGACTCTCAGATGTCCTGACACATGCTCTGAACCCCTCTCATGCCCTGTAGCTGGACAACCTGCACCTCCTCTGACAAACCTGTGAACTCTAGCCAGTCACCTAGAGAGCGCGCTGGACCTGCTGCCATGGGACCCCAAGAAACATGAGGCCTACTCCCAACCAAGTGGCCTCTCTGAGTGCTAACCATGAGGTTCCAGACGAGGGGCTGCCGTAGGCGCTCCTCCGTGCACGTCGGCTGTCGCTGCTCTAGGCCACGCCGCAATAGCTCCCAAGAACGAAGCAAACGCACAGCAAATCGGTCCTCCAGTCTCCTGCTCAAACCAACTCGGCGCAACTCTGTAAAGATCCATCTGGTCGAAGGTTGCCAAGGGCCTCCTGACTGAGGCATCCTGGCACGAAGCCTCTGCAACAAGAACTCCTTCCAGGGCTCCTCGCCTGGAAGAAGTCCTCTGACGACGAACTTCCCAAGAAGGGCTCTGCTCTGCTGTGCTGGATCAACGATCCCAAGTCCTCCCTGAGAACAAGGAAGTGTGATAACCGACCAAGCCACCTTGACTCGGGCAATCTGAGTGTTGCGACCTGACCAAAGGAAGTTCCTGATCAGCCTCTCTACCTGGCTGATGCAAGAACTCGAGAAGATCCAGCAAGAAGTGATGTACCACATAGTCGCCAACAACACCTGGTTGGCAACTACTACTCTACCAGCCAGCGAAAGTCGTGCTGAGCTCCAATGTAACAGCTTTCTCCTGATGGACAGGAGAAGAGGAGCAATCTGCTGCTCGGGGGACAAATCCAAACCAACCTGGCAACCCAAGTACCGAACTGCAGTCCCTGGAGGAATCCACCTGAAACCCTCTCCTGGTATCCAATTTGGCACAGGAGCACTACCAACTGAGAAAGCCACTGTCTTTCTCCAGTTGATCAGTGCGCCCGATGCACAGCAGAAGGTCTCCAAAGCCTGGCCACATCTGTATAAATTGGCCTCCTGGCCCTCTAAGTACAAGGCTGAGTCGTCGGCAAACTCAGCGTCCAGAAGCTCATCTCCCCGTATAGGGAGTGCTAAGCCCCTCAAACCAACCTGCTGTGACACCAAAAATCTGCTCATCGCCTCCGCATAGAACAGAAAGAGAAAGGGGGCAAGAGGACAACCCTGTTTGACCGATCGTGTGAGCATGAAGCGCTCACCTCTACCTCCTGCCAAAAGCACCTGACTGTGGGCCTGTCTGTACAAAGCTGACACCCCTCTGATCCAAGCCTCTGAGAAGCCCATCCTGCGTAGCGTGCCCTCTAGAATGTCCCAGTCAACTCTGTCGTATGCCTTCTCAAAATCGAGAAGAAGAATCACAAGGTCCTCCCCACGGAGCCGTGCAAGGGCAGAAGCCTCCCAAAAAGTGAAGATGTTGTCAAGGATACTGCGTTCCTTGACAAAACCTGTCTGAGTCCCATGTATAAGGCTCTCCAAAAGTGGTTGAATCCTCAAACTCAGAGCCTTGGCAAGAATTTTGTAGGCTGAGTTGAGAATGGTGATGGGGCGCCACTGTCGAATCTCATCCAAGGAGCCACCCTCCTTTGGAATGAGGTAAATCAGGCCCTCACTCATGCTATCCGGCATCACTCCTGTGTGCAGAATGTACTGAAAGGCACTACAAAGATCTGGGCCAAGCAGGTCCCAGTACTCCAAGAAGAAGCTGAAAGTCAGCCCATCCTCACTTGGACAGCTACCACGAGGGAGGGCCCTAAGAGCCGTGTGCAGCTCCTCAAGCTGAAGAGGTAACTCAAGCCTCTGCCGCATCTCCTCAGTCACAAGACAAGGCATCTGTGCCCAATCCTGCTCCCTGCATGCATCCTATCTCTCTGACTCGGGCTCAGCCGACAGTAGCTCACGGTAAAAGTCAGTAGCAACTGCACGCATATCCTCTGGCTCACAAACAACTGACCCATCGGGTCTCCTCAACTGATTGACCTTGGCATGCGAGTGCCGAGGTCCCACTGTCTCAAAAAAAGCACCTATCACTCTGTCACCCACCTGAGTCCACTGAGATGCCTGTCGGTGAAAGGCAAACTCATGGCGCCTCTCCTCTGTGCAAGCAAGCTCCTGTCGAGCCTGCTGTAGCTGCTCCTCCAACCATGGACTGTCTGGATGTTGCTCCTGCATCCTCTGTAGTGAAGCCATGCCTCGTCTGAGACGCTGCTCCTCCTCTCTCGCTGCAGCCCGTCGAGCCAAAGACTCCTGGAGAAAGAAGTGGCTAAGCTGAGCTAGGCCTGAGGCCACTCTGTCTGCAGGTGGAGCCTGGCTGTCCATGCCCTCTGTCCATAGAGCCTCGCCCTCTCTCTGAGTGCTGAGTCCAACAAGACCCGCTCTGGGATGCGAAGCATCGTGCTCCCACTCCTCTGCCTGTCTGCCACTGTGAGGATCAGTGGTGCATGGTCCGAGAAGGATGTCCCTGCCAGGATGCCCACTGATCCCCCCAAGTCACTGAAGTGGTCACTAGTGTAGAAGCGATCTATGCGCGATAGATTCACTCCTCCCACTCTGCGGTCCGATCTAGAGAAGGCAAGACTCTCTGGAGGCCTCACAAAGCCAGAATGCTGCCATGTACGCGAGACCCTCAACGTCATACAAAACCTCTCCCAAGCTGCTAACTCGACTCCATGCAAAGTAGCATGGCTGCCTCCTATCCTGTCAGAAGGGTCCTCCAACATGTTGAAGTCCCCTCCTACACACCACTGGTCAACCTGTGGCAAAGACTCTAACAATCTGTGACCAAAACTCTGCACGAGCACTCGCCACATTGGGCGCATAGATGTTCAGGAAACCCACAAGGCTACCCTGAACCTGCATAGTAATCCATTGAGCTCTGCTTGGTACAATAATCCCTCTGCCCACAATGGCCTGCTGTAATGAGTCCGCAATAGTCATACATACCCCACCCTGGATGCCTCCAGGTCCAAAAGCAGCTGACCAAAAGGTATCATAGCGTCCACGCAAAATCTGACCACATCGCCGAATGCGGCTCTCAGACAAATGGTGCTCCTGAAGCATAAGGAGATCAATCTCTCCTCCCACAAGGCAACGCTGAAGCTCCTGACGCAATCGGCCCCGTTGTCGCTGAAACTGGGGCCCACCTAGTCCCTGCACGTTCCACGAGACGATCCTCATGGGGAGCGAGAGAGAACAGATGCTGCCGCAGCAGCAAGACGAGCTATCTTCGAAGCAGGCTTGGATGGGGAGTAATCCGCATCCGAGCGTCCTCTAGATAGGCGAGACTGCAGTGAGTGCCTGGTCCAAGCCCAAGTAGAGCGAGCCGTGCGTAAAGCAACCTCCTCTGTCCAGGAGTCCTCATGAATGAATACATAGCAAGTCAAACACTGCGTATCAGCAAAAAAGTACACCACAATGTGTCTACATCCTGCTGAATCTGGGGGTGTCACCGCAAACTTGCCCAGTGGCCACAAAGTCTGCAGCAAATCTGTAACGCCAAGTTCTCCCATGTGGTGAGAGAACTCGAGAACCTGTGTATGCAACCATCCCACCACTGAGTCGAGGGACCACTCTGTCTCAGTCCTGCCACAGAGGGGGAAGGAGAAACCAACTGTGGAGTCCAAGGCCTCTGTCCCCCTAGCGGCTAGGAACAAAGCGTAGACTCTGAAGCAGGCTGCCTCGTGGTCTTTTGCGGAATCGCAAAGAAAACGAGTAAACCCGCAATCGAAGAAATCCCAGCGGCGTCGAAGGTCAAAGCTCGTCAAACCACGAGGGATAGCTGCAAGAGGAGATGTCTGAATCTGCAGTGGGGGCCGCATGAAGGGCTGACCCTCTCTTGCTAGGCGACTCGTGGCGAAGGCGCTGCCAAGAGATCTCCTGGCCGCCGGCAAGGGTCCAGTCTCCTGAGCCGACTGTGGTACTGAAGCAGGAGGAAGGGGAGAAGGGGCTGGGGGGGGCGGGGGAGAGGAGAAGCGGGGTGGGGCGGTAGAGACATGGGGGGGGCGAGGTGGGGAGTGAGCGGTAGCAGAGGGCGGGGGAGGGCATGAGGAGGAGGAGGGGAGATCGGAAGGCGGAGCGGCTGGCGAGGGTGAAGCGGAGGTGGTGGCTAGAGTAGGGGGCTCCTCCTGCTCAAGAGGACCAAAGCGGTTCCCCGTGGGAACCCACTGCTGCTGAGTAGGCACCTGGGGGCCACTCTGAGTGCCAGGCTGTCGCTGTGGCCCCTGGCGTCGACGGCCACGGGCCTGCTGCCACCCCTCCTCCGCTGGAGTCCCAGGCTCGGAGGGTGGCGCTGAATCTGTGCTCTGTGTCGCTGGCTGTGGCTGCGGCCCAGCCTTGGCAGGCTGGGGCTGAGGCTGGGGTGCGGGTCGTGGTCTCCTCCGTGGACAGGCCTTCGCTAGGTGGCCCATCTGTCTGCAAATGAAGCACTGGTTCGAGAGACCCGAGTACTCCACACTCTGTCTAAACCAACCCCCACTCACCCGAGGCAGAAGGATGACCTTCGGGAGCGTGTGGGTATCTCTGACCAAAACTCGAACTGAAGGGATGCCAGCCGCCTTGGCAGCTACTGATGCTGCCGTACGAGGTGTCTCCAGGACAGTTCCGATGGCGGAGCCAATCCTGGAGAGAAGTGGAAGGTACTCCCTCCGTAAACCTGGAAAGCAGACTGAGATGGGGATGTCCGCCTCCTCTACTAGCACATCCGAAGACGAGTCAAAACCATGTGGCCACTGTCGAAAGTGGGCGCGTGATGCTCGGATGGCCAATGGACTCATAGCTATGACCTTGGAGGCCATCTCGGAAGTCTCGAACTTAATCTGGTAGTACCCCCGTCCGAGAATCTGGACATCCAAGATCTTGCCCACCTCTGCGAGGAGGCGGGCCTGGAGAAGGTCTCGCAGCTCTCCTCTGCTGGGACGAGTGCCGAGAACCTTGCAGATGACAGAAGTCGCCTGCAAGCGTTCTACCTTTGTGGCAAGGCTCGCTTGCTCTGCCGGCGTAAGAGCAAGTCGAATGGTGGGCTCAGCGGGGTCGGGCGAGGGGGCTTCAGGCGAGTCCCTCTGAGGTGAAGCTGGAGCCTCCATCTGTGTCTACTGCTGAGTCGAAGAAGCGGGCGGCGAAGAAGAAACCTGCAAACAAATCAGCCAGGCACTTTTCCGAAGAGAAAGTGCTGTCGAGCCAGGTGCATAGGGCCTTCGGGAGCGAAGCGGATGGGGGGGGGGGGGGGGGGGGGGGGGGGGGGGTGATGAGGAGGAGACAGCGAGGGCGAAGAGGGCAGCCGTGCAATGTGCGGGTGCACAAGCAGCAGCGAGCGGGGGGGATGGAGCGGGGAAGGCAGAGCGAGAGGAGGGCAGCGGGCTGCGGCAGCTAAGGGGCAGCGCGCAGACAGGGGGGGGGGCAGCGGGCTGCGGCAGCTAACGGGGCAGGGCGCGCAGATAGGGGGGGGCAGCGGGTGGGTTGAGAGGCAGTGCGCAGGGGCTGAAGGGGGTGGGGGGGCAGCGAAGGGGCAGCGGGGGGAGGGAGGGGGGGGGAGGAGAGCGATGGCGCAACAGCAAAGGGGGGGGGGGGGGCGAGCAGCAGTAGCGGGCCTTCAGAAAACCTAATCCTTTTTGCAATTTTTTGATGTCCCTTTGATCAGTCACGTAAGTTACCTTGTTGAGCCTGTTGCTCAGTAGCCATTGAGAAGGTGATCTGGAAGATGTGGAACCGGAGGGAGGAATGGGTGATGTCATATGTGGAGGTATGGGTGATGAGGTTGCTGGACTTCTAACAGGTTCCAAGGGTCGTCTTCTGTTGTAGTACTTCAGAGGGCTCAGTAGTGCGCTTTGACGCTCTACTGACTGCCTTGTATGTGTCATGCAGTGACCACCAACCCAACCAAGCTTTGGGCAAGAAGACCTTGAACTGGCTGAAGACAGGTCTAGACTCTACTAGACCAGGCAAGTGACTAGACCAGGTTGGACCAGGGACGAGACCAGGCTGGCAAGTGACTAGACCAGGTTGGACCAGGGACGAGACCGGGCTGGACCAGGGACGAGGTCCAGACTAGGGCGAGAGATGACTAGTGCGAAGGACTAGACCTGTTGGACCAGCCGAGAGAGGAACAGTGCAAGGCAAGGTAGGCGAAGCTAGATAGACCCAACTAGCTTCAAGATTTGTACCTCACAGAGTGAGATTTTAGTTGAGGTCCCACCGTGATCGCCAAAATGAGAGCACCTGTAGCGCAGATAATGTGTAGTGCTCTCTACAGTGGGTGGTCCTCAGTGCAATGTGCGTGACAATCTCACTCAAACAGACTGAAAAGAAAGGAAACAATAGACATCAACAGAGCTCACAAAGGCACAACAGCAGACCAGAACATATGACTCGACTATCTCAAAGACTGATACAGACTCTGGCGTGGCAGCACACTCAGCTCTAGCCCAGGACTCGCAGGTACAATGGGGGTGTTGAGGCTCAGATGTGCCGGAATGGTGAAGACGTGCTCTGTGTATAGACTCACTCTAAACGACTACGTGAGGCTCCGAGGTGAAGAAGATAATCCCTATGACCAACCGCTACTACTCATATGTCACACCATAAAGAGCCACCAAGGGCTCATAAATGTCAGCCATGTGGTGAGCTGGCCACGATGTCCACTAGACCACCGTCGGTACCTTGCCACGTGTCACTCCCTAGCCCAGAGGGTCCGTCCAGTGTGAACAAGCCTAGACCAACTGCACTAACTGTGTCCTGTGAAAGTGACACTGTAGCCTGCTACATGTATCAATCTCCCTTTCAAGATCTTTATAGATATCTTGAGCATCCCTTTTTGCTTTCTCTAGCTTTGTTTGCAACTTTTGCTTTTCCTTTTGTAACCCTTCCACCAGCTGCTTGAGCTCTATCACCTCTTGATCTGCGCTGTAGATGTGGATGCTTGAGCAACACCGAGTGATCCCACAGCCTTGCATCTGAAAGAACTTGTTGGGGGTTGTTAGAGTCGCTCGAGTTCATTTCTTGAGTTGGTTCTGGAGAGGGTATTGCTGAAGATGTTTTTGTAGATGAAAAGGTTGCCGCTTTTTGGAAAACATAGACAACCCGAGCCACTTCTTGTGGCCATCTTTGGGGCAGCTCGGTGAATGGTAGTACTTGAGACACACAGTAGGTTGAGGATGGGGCTAACTCCAGTAAAGGAGACTTATTTCCTCCTTTAGGGTTTATTGGCTCCCCATGGCCAAAGGCTTCCACCAAGGGAGAAGCTGAGTTATCAGCCTGTGTGACCTTTACACTTACTGCTGGCTGAAGTGGCTCCCTGAGCTCAGCTATTGTAGAAACATTGGAGACGGAAGTAAAGATTGAATAGAGACTCCATAACAAGGCATAGACTTCATAGCTTCCAACCACTCTAACAGGTCTTCTGACCCATCAGGTTGGGTAGGTTGTTCGAGTTTAGGATTGGACTCCATCGACAAGGAACTATGTTACACCATTGATCCACGCCTCCTTCAAGTCGAATGGGTTTTATTGGAGAGTTAGGAGTATGTATCACATTGCGTGATTTCCCCAATCATGCAGTGCTTTAGTGTGCCGTAACCATGGTCTACCGATGTGCAAAGGAAATCCTCCCTCAACGTGGGGAAGATGAACCACAACAAAATCCAAACTAAAGGTGAAGTCCTATACCTACAGAGGCACCTTGTCCACTATGCCCAGTGGGTAGACTGTCCTTTGGTCAGCCAAAGTAACTGTGAAGGGGGCGGGTTGGGTAGACTGTAGACCTAATGCCAACATGGTGAACTCAAGCATGAGGTTGATGCCAGATCCACCATCCACTATCACTCTGGAAGAGGGGTATTTACTGGTGAGATAATGTGTGAGGAAGTTTAACTGCCGGAATGCTAAGTCTGAGAGCTGCCCTTTGGGCCCGAGTGAGGACACCCGCATGCTCCTCTACCAACTGCAGCTTGTCTTGAGGGGCAACCACATGGGCAACAGGTGGTAGCTTAGGGATGGTTCTAACTGCTATCAGATTGATCTTGGGAAAGGTAAATTTATTTTGTCTTTGACTTGGGTCTCGAAGGACGTGGATGGGCGAAGTTTGGGACAATCCTAACTATAGTGATCATTAGCTTCGGGGCAATGACGGTAGGGAAGGGACCCTTCTGGCAGGGGGCATTTGCTTTGGTAATGTCCATATTCACCGCATTTGTAGCACAAAATGGGCCGATTGGATGGGCCAGTGAAAGTAGTAAAAGCTTCACATGGTGTGAAAGCTTCACATAACTACTGCCCAAGTAGTAAAGTGGTTTTCAGTAAACTAACTTTACCATTTATTTGCTAAGCTATCCAAGGTTGATGGAAAGAGTACTAGGTAGGTGTCTTCTCTATTGAGGCCATGATGGATATTCCTAACCATCATTCGGTTGAATGTTGCTGGAGCATTCGTAAGTCCAAAAGACATAACCAAATATTCGTACAAACTAAAGGTTGTCCAGAAAGCTATCTTGTAGACATCCCCCGGAGCAATTCGGATCTGATGATATCCACTCTTCAGATCAATTATGCTAAAACAAGAGGATCCTTGTAGTCTGTCGCATCGATCCTTGGAATAGGGAATTTGTTCTTGATGGTGATTTTATTGAGAGCTCTATAGTCAATGCATATCCTCCAAGATCCGTCTTTCTTCAATACTAGCAATACCGGAGAGCAAAAAGGTGAAGTGCTAGGTTGAATGAGACCTTTTTCTAGTTTCTTTTACTTGGTTCAATATTTCTTCATTTTGGGCTCGGCTAACTCAATAAGGTGGCTGGTTCAGTGGTGTACTTCCGGGAATCAAATCAATCGTATGGTCCTCAGGACGAGGTGGAGGTAACTCGCCTTGTAGGCCTTCAGAGAAACAATCAGCCTGAATGTGCATAAATTCTTGTCGTTCCTTTTCCAATTCAGACATATTTGATCGTTGTTCATCATTCAGATCTTTCAAGAAGATCGAGTAAAAACTAAAAGACTAGATTTCATTAATTTGGAAATGGCCGAAGCCGATACAAGTGGGACGAACTTGTCCTTCAGTTTTACATCAAGTACAGTTCCTCTACCCTTCTCATTCTTCAAAGTCGCTTTCCTGGCCCTATAATCGACCACTGGACTGTTCTTGTGGAACCAAGGGATTCTAGGAGGATGTCACATCCTTCCAAAGGCATGATGTAAAAGGTCTCGTGCCCTAAATACCCCTGACAATCTGTTAGGTGCAGCGGAAGTGAATGTTGAACTTTGCTCAAGATGAGTGCTCCGAGTTGTGCTCAAGGGTTCCTTTTACTTACGGAAGAGAGAGCCTGCCGTTCCTTTAGTAAGAGAGTGCAAATGATCACAAACAAAGTGGTAAACACTGTGAATGAAGGTGCTGAGACTGAGAGATAGAGAGAATAATACGACACCAGAATGTTGTCAAACCCTCCTCCAAGGGCCCCACTCTCTATGGCGAGAGAGGTCTATGCTATTGATTGCACAAATCTCATACAATGGTCTAAATGCAATGGTCTTGCCCAGGATGTCGACGACGATGACGACGACAATGAGACGGGCAAAAAACTGAAAACGCTAGGGGCTCGAATCTGCAAATCTTGTGTCTGCTGAATTCTGACTCTATGTCGGTGATGACGGCGATGACGACGACGCGACGATGATGCGCTGAAAACGCAGATGCTGAAATCTGCGAATAGCGGGCTGAATCTGCAAACGCTCGTGCGATGAGGATCTGCTGCAGTAAGGTGAGATCTGCGAGGTTTGGGCGCTGCGGCACGAAATCTAATTGTTGGAAACTGAAAACGCTGATGCAAGTGGCGGATCTGTCGTCGGGAATCTGCAAACGCTGATGGTAATTTGCAAATGCAAAAACGCTAGGCTGATCTGCTGTCTGCTGCAAAAACGCTAGGGAATCTGTTGTCGCCAGGCTGATCTGCAAATGCTGAAAACGCTAGGCTGTTTCGCCAGGGATCTTGCTGAGAAGGTGCACTGCTAGATACTTGGTTCCTGCTGCCTCTTCTGCCAGAAAGTGCTAGCGCTAGCTTTTCTTAGATAGTTCCTTAGCCAATTTGCCCTACCCAGTTTCCCAACAAAGTCACTTATTAATAATAAGTGAAAAATGGCTAAAATAGGTCTGTGCATTGTAAAAATGCTCCTAATGGGTTGTGATGGTAATCTGATGATCATGATGGTGCAACCAGAGGATATGCATCTACTCTAAGTGCCTGGATATGCACGGTCTGCGAACAGACTCACAAAAGTGCCAGAACACTGCCTAAGCTAACTGAACCCTTGTCATGAAGTAGCTTGTCCACGTACACATAGGGTTAGATGTGCACGTGACACAATGCAAACGAAGTTTGCCAATGACAGGTGTAATGGAAACATCTCGTCCAGGTGCCGCTAGAATAGCTTTTGTCTGTGGTCCCATTCTGTTGGGCGTAATTCCAAGTGGAGCCGCCAATTTGGGTGACATGAAGTTGGCCTTGGCTCCTTTGTCAAAGAAGATGAGGGCTTCTTGGTCTTGTACTTTGTCCCATGCGTGGCAAAGTTCTGTGCTTTCGTCCATCTGATATGTGTCGGTCCCCACATAATCTGGTACCAGTCCTGCTTTCGTCTTTCCTTTTTTGCCACTCCTCGGCTTCCCTGGCATTCTCTGGCCTATCTTCTGATGGTGCTCTGTGTGGCTTTTTAGGGCACCATGCGGCAATATGCCTTTGCTCGCCATAATCAAATCACTTTCCTTCTTTGAGATACTTGGATTTTTGATCCTCTGTCAAACGGGCACGAGTATCTTTCTTCTTTTGAAACTTTTTTTTCCTTCTCTGATCATTTGTCGGATTTTGTCCGGTCGTTGGCGTAACTGTTGATCTGTGGGATAAGTCAGGTGACCCAAATGCATAGAAAACCCTTGCTTAGCATGTCCCATCAGTTGCTGGATGGACTTGGATTTCTTAGTAAACAGTAATCTCGAATCTCCTTAGGAAGTTGAGAGCAAAACCGCTCAATTTGCTACTTAAAACTGATCTTTTTGAAGGAAGAGGCAAGTAGAAAAGCATCCCAAAACCTTTCGCAGAATGTATCCAAAGTGTCTCCGTTAGTCATCCGAAGATGATTCCATGCTATAATCACATAGCGCTCGTACTCTTGAGTGGGCCAAGAAGAGATAAAAAAGTCTCTTGAATTTAAGCCACTTGGTTGGCGCTTCTTTTGTAAGAGAAGAGTGGACCACCATGTCCGTGCATTTCCTTTCAGATAAGATGCCGCCCTTCTAATTTTGAGTGCCCTGAGTACCGCCCTCCAGAAAAAGCTATGTCAAATTGCTAAATGAAGGCAGGGGCTTTATGGGCATCTCTAAACCTTGAAAAAGTATCAAATTTTATTGCTTGTCCACCTTCCTTGAATTCTTTTGTCTTCCTTTTTTTTCTTCCAGAAAGTCATATTGATTTGCTCTGTAAAAATGCTTCCTCTTTGAATAAAACATCTAGTCCTCGGAGTCCGAACTCTCAGAAGAGGATGAATCCTCGTCAAACTTGTCAGAAAAGTGTTGGGATCTGCGGTAGGGTCTGCTTTCTTGGCCTTCTTCTTGTTCTTTCTCAATCTTTGGGTCTTTGGTCGTTTCTTGCCCTTTCTGTCCTCATCACTCGAATTAGAAGAGAAAGACCTATATGAAGCTTTTGCTCACATCCGAACTTGCTTTCCTCACTTTTGCAACCAAGACTTAGACCTTCACACTTTCCTCGCGTAGCCACAGTGTGGACTTTCAATTGGGACTCTCATCACCACAATTCTAGAGCATCGAGAATCACTTATGAGCCCCATATATAATACATCACATGTATCTTTGGTCCATAGGTCATATTTGACCTCCGAGGACGATAATAAAGGCACGCTAATTGACAGAGCGACTGAGCTTAGGAAATTGAGACGACCACGACCAAGATGCAGAAGCACACTTCATCGGAGGAGACTACAACAAAGGATTAGAAGAATTCTAGCCAGACACCTAGAATGCTCCTAAGAAGTTTATTTATTACTTTGTATTTAGTTTTTCACATTTATTTTCACACTTTCACACTTTTCATACTTAGTACTTTAGTACTAAGGTACCCAGACATTGTAACAGATTCACCACTTTTGTATCAGTTTGGTCTCATAGGTCATTCTGGCCTTTTGAAGATGTTAATATAACATTTCATTTCATTTCATTTCTCTCTCTCTCTCTCTCTCTCTCTCTCTCTCTCTCTCTCTCTCTCTCTCTCTCTCTCTCTCTCTCTCTCTCTCTCTCTCTCTCTACTCTGAGACACATCAGACCCCTGGGCAGTCTATGCCTCACATTAGTGGATATAGATGGGAGACGGCCTATAGACAGGAGACACGATCAGAGCATAGAGGGCGGGGACCAGGAGGAGTGGAAGTGTTATTCAGGGAGGAGTTACAGCCATTGCTACATATAGCCCGCAGAGATGAGCAAGCTAGGTACATGTGGGTGAGACTGAGAGCAGAGAGACAGATATCTTTACATTGCTATTTGCTACTTTCCCCCGAGCACGTCAGTGTATGCACCACCCAGAGGACAATCCCCTTTCTCTATTTTGGATGATGACATATGGGAGTTCTCTAGAGATGGTGACATCATCATTCTAGGGGATTTCAATGCTAGGACTGCCCATCATCAGACAGTAGTTTATGATACTTCAGAGGAGATGCTGAGAGAGTTGGATGCTGCAGAGACAGGCCTATCCAAACTATCACAAGATGGAGAACACACTGAGTATGGACGACACTTGATAGACATGGGGATTGCACATGGATTGGCCATCTTGAATGGCCTACAGAGATTTCCCGCTTCAGGGGGTTTTACATGCTTTCCACACAGACATGGAGCCAGCACAGTGGATTATGTCATGGCACAGCCGACCCTCATCTCTAGTATCCAGGATCTCACGGTTGGACCAAGACCTGTTGGTGTGGCAATGGATCATGCTCTTGTGTCAATGACTATCTCTTTTCAGTTTAGTGTAGCACACAGGCTACGGACAGCAGCCCCTACTCGCTACACCTTCACACGGGAGACAGACTCTGTATACATAGATGGGATCTACAGATGCCTATGCACAGAGGAGCCAGGGCAACCTCTGGAGGAGCTTACTACTATATTAACATAGACACTACATGACGCAACAGCAGAGGCATACCCACATACTCAGCCTGAGCAGAGACGCCGTTCGGGGAGCATGCCCCAGAACAGTTGGTATGATGAGGAATGCCGGGACACTAGAGCTAGACTTCAGAGGGAGGTGCTTTTGGGGGACATCACTCACAGACAGTCACAGATTGACTTCCGACGCCTAGTGCGGCGGAAGAAGAGGGCATTTTTGGCCCGGCTAGAGCAGGATCTATATCAGCTATTCTTGAGTCAGGACTCACGTGAGGCATGGCTACTCTTTCAGGAGCACTCTCCCCCCCCCCCCCCCCCGCCATCACTTCTACAGAGGACTGGGGCCAGTACGCATCATCTCTGTACACAGTTCCTGAGCAGCCCCCCCTTCTCGATCCTCCCGATCCATGCCCACACACAGGTGCTTTTTTCACCGCGGAGATGGTGAGGAAGGCCATTGACAGGATGAGAACTGGGAGAGCATACGATCATGATGGTTTAGTGGCTGAGCATTTCACGCATGCCAGAGATCTACTAGCAGAGCTTGTAGCAGTGATGTTTAACCGTGCCATGTGTGAGGGCTTGCCTGTTACTTGGAGCCTATCTACTATTGTACCTATCTTCAAGTCGGGAGACCCTATGGAGCTTGGGAATTATCGCACTATCATGATTGGACACACATTGGCACGGTTGTACGCATCTTTTCTTGAGCAGCAGCCGAGTAGATGGGCAGAGAGGGAGGGGATATGCGTAGCCGGGCAGGCAGGGTTCAGGAGGGGTTTTTCTACTCTTGATCATATCTTGACACTCAAAGCCATCATTGAGGAGGGTAGATCGCGCGAGAGACGGATCTATTGTAGCTTTGTGGATTTCCGCAAAGCATTTGACACAGTGCCTAGAGCTAGATTGATGCGCATATTACAGCAGATGGGAGTACCCACAGAGCTCATTTGGGGGGTCATGGCATTATACAGGTCAGTAGTGGGGCAGGTACGCACCTCAGAGGGTCTATCCACACCGATTCACTCCACTATTGGGGTGAAGCAGGGCTGCCCACTCTCTCCTACTCTATTTGGTATGTATGTGGATGAGGTTTCTGATTACATTGAGAGAGATGGTGATAGAGGTGCACAGCTGGCAGGGACATGGATTCCATTATTGTTATATGCTGATGATATTGTGTTGATCTCCGACTCTCCGGAGGGGATGCAACGGCTTTGAATAGGTTTGCTCAAGAAAGTGGTTTGTCCGTCAACCTTGGTAAAACCAAGGTCATGGTATTTAATACCACCCCACAGTGGATCAGGAGGTCAGCGCCAGCATTCACATACGGCCAGGAGAATGTGGAGTATACAGATGCGTACACTTACCTTGGAGTGGTTTTTAGTGGGCCAGCATTTTCATTGAGGAGGGCAGCAGAGACTAGACTGACCAGAGCCCATGCAGCATTGGGTAGATTGGAAAGGATGTGTTCACAGGTTCAGTTTCAGGAGCCTCAGACGAAGCTTTGGCTCTTTGACACTTTGGTGGCTTCTGCATTGCTTTTTGGAGCTGAGATTTGGGGACCTTCATTGGATCATCACGGGAGGACAGGCCGCAGTGATGGATGGGGGGACATGGAGAAGCCTCTGGTCTCTATGATCTCGCGGCTCATTAGAGCCAAGGCCTCAGTACCACGTGCTATTGTTCGAGCAGAGCTAGCTGCCCCCCCACTAGTGGTTGAGGCGCTCACCAGATCTGTCTCCTTCATACACCGCATGTGGGAACTTCCCAGAGACAGATATGCCCACCTTGCACTTGAGTCCTCTCGACAGTTAGCCATGCAGGGAGATACAGCATGCTGGTATGGGGAGATGACATCATGGTTTCAGGCGCATGGGTTCAGCATAGACAGATTGCCTCCCTTCCAGTACTCACTGGATGCACCCTCTCTGACTCTTACACAGTCCGAGATCACCAGGCTCATTCGCCAGGACGTGACTCAGCTAGACACCAGGAGGACATGGATACAACTAGCACAGGAGCTCGGCACGAAGATGGCTTTCTACAGAGAGCATCTCCTCCAGCTTACGGTTTATGGTTTTGTGACGAGGCCCAGATACATGGACACCCACTTGTCTCATGGGATACGATGTGCTATCGGCCAGATACGCGCATCTTCACACCAGTTGCGGATCGAGACTGGGAGATACAGCGGAATACCAGCAGAGGCCAGGACGTGCCCCCTATGTGACATCGAGCCGGAGACAGAGTTGCACTACACATGCCACTGCCCCGTCTACTACGAGATACGAGGCCACTTCCATTGCTTGTTCAGAGAGGGCTTTGGACCATTCTCCAGAGTCATGCAGTACGAGGATTAGAGATGCTTGGGTTTGTTTTTGCTCGAGCTACGCAGACACAGAGAGAGCCTGATGAGAGGACAGGCTAGCCAGTCTTAGAGACAGATCACAGATTTCTTTAGAGCTGCCACTGGACGCTCGGAGGAGTTACTACCACAGCACAGCTCGTCGTCTCACACCAGAGGCACACTGATCGACCGAGTGACTGAGCTAGGGAGATCCAGACGCCCACGACTGCGGAGGACTACACAGCATCGGCGGAGGCTGCATCAGAGGATTCGGATTACTTTGGCTCGACGTGCATGACGCCCGGTCAGACTACTGACCATGGAGGAGATTGATGAGATCCACCAGCGACCGATGCTGGATCTCTTGTGATCTAGCTATCCCAGCTAGCTGCTTAGTTCACACCTAGTAGTTTAGGATTCCATAGTATTTTATTGTGACATTTGTCATTTCATTTTTGTCATCTTGTTACTCTGACTCTGACTTCGTATCAGATCCACCACATTGTAACTTTCTGGTCTCATAGGTCACTTTGGCCTTTTGAAGACGTTAATATAACATTTCATTTCATTTCATTTCATTTCTCTCTCTCTCGTTCAACTCTCCTCGTCGATAGATCTTTAAGGTCTCTTGGGATAGTTTCCTACAACAACTCTCCTCGTCGGTAGATCTTTAAGGTCTCTTGGGATAGTTTCCTACGACGTTAAAACAATCTTCTTCTTCTTCTTCTCTTAGAGGATGCTGATGTTGACGATGGTGAGGATGTGGGGTATGCTTACATACCTACCCACTCTAGGTACCGTCAATTTATTTTTATTTTTATGTTCCTCAAACATAGTACTAGAGCTGCACATAGATGTAACCTTTTCGTCTTATAGGTCATTTTGACCTTTTGAAGACATCAGTATAACATTTCATTTCATCTCTCTCTCTCTCTCTCTCTCTCTCTCTCTCTCTCTCTCTCTCTCTCTCATGTGATGAGGATATTGATGATGATGAGGATGTAGGTTACGCTTACATATCTACCCACTCTAGGTACCCTCATTTATTTTTATCTTTATGTTCCCTTAACATTGTACTAGAGTCACACATGGTTGTAACCTTTTGGTCTCATAGGTCATTTTGGCCTTTTGAAGACATCAATATAACATCCCCCCCCCCCCCCGTTTTGAGGTTGAGAATGGTAGATTCAGAGGGATACTAGCAGCCTATATGCCGCCTGTACCATACAGAGCCAAGACGGAGACGCATTATATATGTAAGTGCACAGTGTACTACGAGATACGGGGATGCTTCCATTGTCTATTCAGGGACGGCTTTGGACCGCTCTCTAGAGTCATGAGCTATCAGGACCAAAGATGCCTTGGATTGTATCTACTTGAGTTACACAGACACAGAGACAACTTACTGAGGAGATGTGAAGAGAGACAATCCCAGAGACGAATTACCGATTTCTTCACACCAGACAGTGGAGTGGCAGAAGAGCAGTAGCTTCTGCAAAGCTCAGCTCATACTCACACTCGCAGTACCCTCATTGATCAAGCACTGGAGCTAGGGAGATCGAGACGCCTGCGACTAAGGAGAGGAGCTTCACAGCATCGACGGAGACTGCAACTGAGGATTCCAGCCATACTATCTCGACATCCAGAGTACAGATGAGGATAGACTCATGACCCATTATATCACCTGTTGTACTAGGCACCCATTGTTGTATCAGTGATCACACATATCAGCTAGTAGCACTCCTAGTTTCATTTTTAGCATCTCGTTTTTGTATCGAGACATGGTATCATTGTATCGTTTTGGTCTCATAGGTCATTTTGGCCTTTGGAAGACGTTAATATATCATTCCATTTCATTCTCTCTCTCTCTCTCTCTCTCTCTCTCTCTCTCTCTCTCTCTCTCTCTCTCTCTCTCTATACACAGCATCGACGGGTTCTACGACAGAAAATCCGGAGCACGTTGGCCAAGCATGCACGACACCCGGTTAGACTACTAACCATGGAGGAAATTGATGAGATTCGCCAACGACCGATGCTAGATCTCTTGTGATTCAGCCATCCCAACAAGCCACCCAAATTTTCCCGCTTAGTTTTATGCTTGGCTCACATCGACCAGCTTAGGCCCCCATAGTAGATATCTTTGTTTTGTACTGTTGTTAGGTTATTTTGTTACTCTGACTTTGTATAGATCCACCACTTTGTAACTTTCGGGTCTCATAGGTCATTATGGCCTTTTGAAGACATTAATATAACATTTCATTTCTCTCTCTCTCTCTCTCTCTCTCTCTCTCTCTCTCTCTCTCTCTCTCTCTCTCTCTCTCTCTCATTTCCTTACCCTTTGTATCATAATGCTATAGTGATGCTATAGAGAGAGGTAGGAGCGAGCAAGCGAGAGGTAGAAGGCTCATGGTCATTCATTTGAAATTTGAAACAGTGATGGGGATGAAGGTGAGGTAGAGATGGAAGATGTGTGGTTTTCTTATCCATCACGACCCAATGACACTATACTGAAGGTAGTCTAATTGTTATGTTTCTTTGGCCCAATTCATATCATATGAAAGAGTGTTGCTATTGACAGTGTTTTTATTGGTTTCATTTGAGAAAATAGGGTGTTTCTTTGACGTTAAAGCCGGGCGCAAAAGTTGCCCTTGTTGGTCCAAGTGGAGGAGGGAAGGTAAACCATTGTAAAGCTCATTATTTTTTGTGATTTCTGACTGGTCATGCCTTTTTTTAACATACATCACTAAAAATTTTCAGACCACAATTGCCAACTTAATGGAGAGGTTTTATGATCCCAAGAAAGGAAGCATTCGGTTGAATGGGGTATTGCTACCGGAAATATCACATCGACACCTGCACGAGAAGGTAGGGAAATTATGGATGCATTGTCATATTTGCATCACTATCTTTTTCAGGTGGCTATAGTTTCTTCTGGAATCAGGTGAGCATTGTGAGTCAAGAACCAGTCTTGTTCAACTGCTCAATAGCAGATAACATCTCATATGGGCGAAAGGATAAGGTCCCTCTAGCAGAAATTCAGCGAGTGGCAGTAAGATTACAGTCCTCAACAAACAAATGTGAATATTAAGAGTTCCAAGTTTCTTTTTAATCTCTTGTAAATTGCAGGAGATGGCAAATGCCCAAGAGTTCATTTCAAGGTTTCCTGAAGGCTATGGCACTCATGTTGGAGAAAGGGGTGTAAGACTATCGGGAGGGCAAAAGCAACGTATTGCAATTGCTCGTGCACTGCTGATGGATCCGTGTGTGCTCCTACTGGATGAAGCCACCAGTGCACTTGATGCTGAGAGTGAATATTTAGTGCAGGTATGCCCAAATGCTATTCATTATTCTCCAAGTATTTCTAAGTCTTCATACCCATCATTTGCGGCGGGTGAAGAAAATTTTCTGTCACCTACTGCAACTCTTTTTTGTGGATGGACTCCTTGAAAATCCATTGATCTTCTGTACTTGATTGTGCTTCCATCTACAATTTTTTTTTTCCTTTGCTATTAGCCCTGTTAGGGTCTATTTGAAGTACCTTGAGGGTTCTCTCCACCACTGAAGTGTTGTTGTTTGCTAGGATGCAATGGATCGTTTAATGAAGGGACGAACCGTTCTTGTGATTGCACATCGGCTTTCAACTGTGCAGAGTGCCAATGTGGTAGCTGTGGTGGCTGATGGGCAGATTGTTGAAAGGGGTGTTCACGAGGAGCTTCTTGCTAGGGCTGGTATTTACGCAGCATTAGTTAGGAGGCAGCTGCAAACGTCAAATGAGAAGACCGTTTTCTCAGACTCAAGTGAGCTACCGTCGTGAAAAATTGGACAATGAAGGTCAAGCAAGGTCTTCATTGTGACACAAGTGCCCCGAGAGTTGTCAAAATTGCTTTGTATATCTTGCTAAATTTTGATATGCGACAGCTGTCCCTGTTTTGGGGAGAATAATGAGATTGTTCTTCAAACCCCCTCTCCATTTTTGTCCATTGTTTGTGGTTAATTAGGTGTCAGGCGCATACTTTCTTTATTGATAAACTGAGGCCAAAGAAGTTTGAGGGCTTACAAGTTCGAATTGGAGAAGAGAAACTTTGATGAAGTAGAGCAAGGTATTATTTCAAGCAAGCAACATCCATCAGCATATGGATGAGGGCTAGAGGGTAGAGGGCACGCGCGCGCGCACGTGACATCCATCACCTTATGGATGAGGGCTAGAGGGCACGTGCGCGCGCTAATCAATTGCTCCATTGCTAGTGTTGGTTGTGAAACTCATTCCTCCGACAAAACTCCGTGTAGCGTTCTAATTGCCATGTGTCTTACTCTTGCACGAGGAGCACTCGGTGAACCATCCTAAATCGTCACATGACAACAATCCAACAGAGGGAAGTCTTGTTGCAGTAAGTATATACCTTGAAAAACTTTGGAGTAACAACAACTATAGAAGGTACGGATCTCCCAAAGAGGCGAAGGTGAAGTAAGGTTTCGTCTGTTTTGGCTCTAATCTTTCTAGGGAAGATTTTGCTAACCTAGGTTTTTGTGGCTTACCTTGACACTGAAAACATATACAAACAGACTTAATAGTAAGTTAGGAAAGTACTCCTCATGTCTCGTGTATGACTATGTAGCATAGAAGCCGGTAGGAGTGTGCGAAAGCACGCAGACAATTAGCTTTGGAAGCTCTCTCTAGGAAGGTCAAAGTAGGTATGGGATTAGTTTTGGCCTACCTAGGCTATACATACCTGGGCTTTTGAACTCATTTTTTCTCAAACTCTCCGATCAGTCCTATTAGGTTGCATAGTACACTTTTCTCTCGAAATTTTTTGCCCTTTTTCTAATCTATCTCAAATATCTATGTCCGCATTGAGAATGCCTCCCCCCTTGCTTGAGTCCTCCGAGACGACAGAGTGTAGCCCGGGTTATGAAGTGCATAGGAAGTCAAGTCGTGTCTATGCATAGTGGAGGTTGGCTCTACCATGCTACTGAGGTCAATGCAATTTGAAACACTAAGATGTGCAAGGGGTGGGTCTTGAGCGGTGAGCTCAAGGGTGGTTGATGATAAAGCGTCCTATTGGTTGAATCTCTTGAAGAGTAGATCTTGAAGTAATTGCTCTCGTTCATTAATAGTGTCGTGTGTAGAACCCTCATTAGTGGTTTTGAGATCATGTGGTACTATAGTTGGTGGGTTTGTTGGTAATGGTTGAAGCTTTGGTACCCATTTGTACGTCACTTTGCTTGGTTTTTCTTTGGTTTGCTATTTGTACATCGCCTATGTTTTGGGTTTGGCTTCAACATGTTGCTTGGGCCTCCACATCCATTTAGTGGGCTCTGACTTTGGTGTCCTTTGTTGCGGCTGATAGGAATGTGTAAAGAGACAAGTACCTTATCTTATTGTTGTTTGCTGACTACTACACATTAACATCAGTCTCCAAGGTCCTTATGACCTCTTGTTGACTCGAGGGTAAGAAAGGCGTAAAATAAATGTGCGCGCGCGTGCGCGAGAGAGAGAGAGAGAGAGAGAGAGAGAGAGAGAGAGAGAGAGAGAGAGAGAGAGAGAGAGACCTTTGTTTTTGTTAGAGCACAACTCCTCTCTTACCCTATTCTTTCAAAGAGAGCTACTTTTTTGGATTTTAGGGAGTTGTAAAATTTGCTAATAGTTTCGAAGAGGCCAGAAGTAAAACCATTTCATGGAGAACATCAATTAACGACTCAAGGTAATCGCTCCATAGAAACATGATCGTCAGATAACCTTTAATGCTTCTCCTCAAATGATAAAATACTTTGGGTGTCTCTCCTTATGATCAAAGTTGGGTTTAATATATATTCGAACTAGTAGTAATAAGATAGCTTATGTATCATATTGTTGATTTTATGTACTATATGAAGTTGCTTTTAAGGTATTGCAAGAAGTTGAAGTGCATCAATAGAAACTCACACTAGATTGTTATGTAACATATTTTTGGAAAGATTTACATTGTGAAGCCCACTTTTCTATCTAAAGATTTGTACTATTTATTTTCAGAATAAAACTTTTTGAGATCAATGTATAGCATATAAGATTGGTTTTAATTCTGAAATTGAGGTGAAAAATCTCATTATTGAAATTTTTTGTGTAGACTTGTTATTTTATAGTTCTTTCTTCCTTTGACTAATGAATTTCTTATCTGGAGAATAATCACGCATCGGCATTAAAAGATTTTAAGTTATATAATTTTTCTTTGTCTTGGTTTAAAAGGTAAAGTTTTGTACATATGCGACCCATACACTTGTATTTAAATTTTCTCTCGTGGGAATTTTTTCCTTATGAGTAAATTCACTGTGTGTTATTTCACATGGTAGAAAGAGAGTTTCATACTTAATTTTCCTTCTTACTACTTAAAAGCTATTTTTTTCAAGCTGTTGAAGTATTAAATAGTAAAGAGGTGACTGTTTCTAGCATTAGTACAGGTTTATAGGATATTTCAAAAAGATAAGAAATCATATGTTTTCATGATGATTTGAAGGCGTCAAAACTTGGTTGGGTCATAAGTTCAATTATTGGTATACATGATGTTATATTGCTCATGTGTAGAATAGGAAGCATTAAAATGCGAGAGAAGAAGAAAACTAGAATGCATTGCAATGAATGTGGTTATCACCATGTCACATCTATGCTAGAAGAGGGTTTAGGAGAATGTGGAGCTTCTATGTATTTGCTACTATTATGAACACACTATGCGAGGCAATGCTATGTGTGGAAAAATAAGTTTGGATTTCACATGTTGTCTTCCTACATAGGAATGTGTCAAAAATATGACTCACTATTAATGTGTTCAAAAGAAGGGTCTAAATTTCCAATCCACCTTCTTATAAAGGTTTTTGAAGAGTTTTTCTCAAGGAAAAATGTTGAAGATGGATATATAGAGAAGCACAAGGACACTTTGCACTCATAAATGTATTGTAAATATTTAAATCCACACCTCAACCAAAGCCATATGAATTGCTTTATTGTACATTTGTTATGGGTAGTTGAAAATTGCAACAATTTTTGTAGTAATGCACAGGTCTCTAAGGATACGGTCATCTTTGCTTCATTGACTATGTATATAATTTTGCTTTCAAGGAGCAAAATGAAATGTAATTGTTGCCCTAGAATTTGGACAAATCATGATATTGTTGCAGATCACATGGTTGGAAATCAATAAATTTTTACATTCTATATGAAAAAGGGAATAGCAGTCTTTTTGCACAATAATTCTTTGAGTTGCACATTTTTCTTTTTCGCAAAAGCTATGGAGTTTCTTTGCACCATGCCATGGAAAAAGAAACTATAATCCAATATGGTTAGTTGTTAAAGATCTCTACCACATGGGTACCCTCACAACACATGTTGGCCCATGAAGTGTACTCCATATGTGGTCACTTTATTGAACTTTGAATTTAACAATAGAGATAACCATGCCGGTTTGAATTTAATACTCCAAAAGATTCAAGTGGCCGATGTGCCAAGGAATAAAAGCAATGAAGCTGCAATGAGATGATTGGCTTACATTTGTTACATTGTATGTATGGTTGGTCAAAAATAGATGTGTGCACTTTTATTCGAGTCTCTTTGTTCTCACAAAATTGGAGACACCACCTTCTTATCACACATTGTCAAAGTGTATGGTTCTCCAAGGTTGATCGAGTGCTTTTAGCTTTGAGAGAGAATTGAGAGAGGAGAAGAAACAAGATAGAGAACAACAATCAGCACTAGGTTTAATGTTTACAAAAAAAAGGATTCGTTGAATGGTTGCATGAAGAATATGAACCCTTATAGTCCCAAACATAAATAAATCCATTGAAAAAAACTCATCATCGATAGGGCTTGGGCCAAAACAGGTACTTCTTCCCTTTTCCCCATACCCAATAAATTCAAATAGCCTTCTTTTAGACGAGATCCGTGCGTGCGTGCGCACACACACACACACACACACACACACATGGAGAGGGAACCCAACCCAATATCCCAAATTTTTTCCTTCTCTTCTTCTCGATCCCCCACCTTCAAGCAAAGCAAACCCAATGACTAAATCTCGTTCCCCATCCCCTCAGAGAGAGAGAGAGAGAGAGAGAGAGAGAGAGAGAGAGAGAGAGAGAAGAAGAAGAAGAAGAAGAGAATTTTAATGATGTAGGAAACTACCCCAAGAAACCCTAAAGATCTATCCAACGAGGAAAGTTGAACTCAAGACCTGTTATTTAATAGGGAGATGGCATAACCAATCTACCACACTTGGGTGATAGGAAGGTTATACCATTTTCCTCTTCTTATTAACACACACCCACACACACCCAAGAAGAAGAGAACTTTAATGTCGTAGGAACTTTCCCAAGAGACCTCAAAGATCTATATGTGGAGAAGAGTTGAGCTCAAGACCTGGTATTCGAGAGGGAAATGGCATAACCAACAACCACACTTGGATGAGAAGAAGAAGAAGAAGAAGATAATTTTAACGTCATAGGAAACTATCCCAAGAGACCTTAAAGACCTTAGAGAGAGAGAGAGAGAGAGAGAGAGAGAGAGAGAGAGAGAGAGAGAGAGAGAGAGAGAGAAAGAGACGCCTAGAAACAACTTCCAAATTCTTCTTCTCGTGCTCATCGTTGCAATACAGAAGACACTCCTCTTTCCTCTTCTTTCGTCTAGTGAGAGCACTCGAGAAAATTGCAAATGTTTCTTACCCTTCTTGTCAAGGGCGATAAAGCTCATCCCAATTGGAGTTGTGGAGAGAGAGAGAGAGAGAGAGAGAGAGAGAGAGAGAGAGAGATTTTCTAGAGGAATTTGACTATTCATCAGGTTTTGCATCACCAGGAGATGGCTTGTTATCTGAGATCTTTCGAACATAGGTTTTTGCGATTGTCCATGGAGATTTCCAGAGAGGAGAAGAAACAAGATAAAGAACAACAATCGGCACTAGGGTTAATGTTTTAAAAACAATGGATTCGATGAATGGTTGCATGAAGAATATGAACCCTTGTATCCCAAACATAAATAAATTCATTGAAAAAAACTTATCATCGATAGGGCATGGGCCAAAACAAGTATTTCTTCCCTTTTCCCCATACCCAATAAATTTAGATAGCCTTTTTTAAAACGAGATCCGCGCGCGCACACACACACATATGGAGAGGGAACCCAACCCAATATCCCAAATTTTTTCCTTCTCTTCTTCTCTGTCCACCACCTTCAAGCAAAGCAAACCCAATGAATACCCCCAGAGAGAGAGAGAGAGAGAGAGAGAGAGAGAGAGAGAGAGAGAGAGAGAGAGAGAGAGAGAGAGAGAGAGAGAGAGAGAAGAAGAAGAAGAAGAAGAAGAAGAGAATTTTAACGACATAGGAAACTATCCCAAGAGATCTTAAAGATCTATCCGACAAGGAAAGTTGAACTCAAGACCTGCTATTTAAGAGGGAGATGGCATAACCAATCTACCACACTTGGGTGACAGGAAGGTTATACCATTTTCCTCTTCTTATTAACACACACCCACACACACCCGAGAAGAAGAGAATTTTAACGTCGTAGGAACTATCCCAAGAGACCTCAAAGGTCTATCCGACGAGAAGAGTTGAACTCAAGTCCTGTTTTTCAAGAGGGAAATAGAATAACCAACTACCACACTTGGGTGAGAAGAAGAAGAAGAAGAAGAAGAGAATTTTAACGTCGTAGGAAACTATTCCAAGAGACCTTAAAGACTAGAGAGAGAGAGAGAGAGAGATGTCTAGAAACAACTTCCAAATTCTTCTTCTTGTGCTCATAGTTGTAATATAGAAGACACTCTTCTTTCGTATAGTGAGAGCACTCGAAAAAATTACAAATGCTTCTTACCCTTCTTTGTCAAGGGCAATAAAGCTCATCCCAATTGGAGTTGGAGATATATATATATATATATATATATATATATAGAGAGAGAGAGAGAGACAGAGAGAGAGAGAGAGATTTTGTAGACGAGTTTGACTATTCATCAGGTTTTGCATCATCAGGAGATGTCTTTTTATCTGAGATCTTTCCAACATAGTTCTTTGCGGTTGATCCATGGAGATTTCCAGAGAGGAGAAGAAACAAGATAGAGAATAACAATCGGCACTAGGTTTAATGTTAAAAAAACAATGGATTCAATGAATGGTTGCATGAAGAATATGAACCCTCGTAGTCCCAAACATAAATAAATCCATTGAAAAAATTTATCATCAATAGGGCGTGGGCCAAAACAAGTATATCTTCCCTTTTCCCCATACCCAAAAAATTCAAATAGCCTTTTTTAAGACGAGATCCGCGAATGCGGGCACACACACATAGCCACAAATGGAGAAGGAACCCAACCCAATATCCCAATTTTTTTTCTTCTCTTCTTCTCTGTGCGCCACCTTCAAGCAAAGCAAACTCAATGACTAAATCTTGTTCCCCATCCCCTCGGAGAGAGAGAGAGAGAGAGAGAGAGAGAGAGAGAGAGAGAGAGAGAGAGAAGAAGAAGAAGAAGTAGAAGAAGAAGATAATTTTAACGACGTAGGAAACTATCCCAAGAGACCTCAAAGATCTATCCGCCGAGG
Organism: Adiantum capillus-veneris; assembly: GCF_014529385.1. Lineage (NCBI taxonomy): Eukaryota > Viridiplantae > Streptophyta > Polypodiopsida > Polypodiales > Pteridaceae > Adiantum > Adiantum capillus-veneris. Next base: position 146,685,007 of record NC_140935.1, read on the forward strand.
AAAGTTGAACTCAAGACCTGTTATTCAAGAGAGAAATGGCATAATCAATCTACCATACTGGGTGATAGGAAAGTTATACCATTTTCCTCTTCTTATTAGCACACATCCACACACACACTTGAGAAGAAGAGAATTTTAATGTCGTAGGAACTACCCCAAGAGACCTCAAAGATCTATCCAACAAGAAGAGTTGAAATCAAGACCTGTTATTCAAGAGGGAAATGGCATAACCAACTACCACACTTGGGTGAGAAGAAGAAGAAGAAGAAGAGAATTTTAACGTCGTAGGAAACTATCCCAAGAGACCTTAAAGACCTGAGAGAGAGAGAGAGAGAGAGAGAGAGAGAGAGAGAGAGAGAGAGAGAGAGAGAGAGAGAGAGAGAGAGAGAGAGTTCTATTATCGTCCTTGGAGGTCAAATATGACCTATGGGACCAAATGAACATGTCACATGGTGTGAGTGGAGGTCATAAGTGACTCTCGATGCTCAAAAATGGCTGAAATGAGTGTCGCAATAGAGAGTCCACATCGTGGTTGGGAGAGGAAGGTATGTAGGGAGAGCTCATGGCTGAATATATCGGGAAAAGAGGACCTAATGTGGTCTAAATTTGAGCACTGAAGTAGTGTGTGGTACTCACTCTCTCGCACTTGACGAGGGCATAAGGTGCAAAGTCGATGAGATCCTCGCCAGTGCCCCAACATTCTGTCTGGCAACGTAGAGAATGCGAGCTAAGACGAATGGAGGCAATGGTGCGGATCGCACTCAATGGTATGGGCTCAAGGATGTAGGGATGGAGAGAGAGAGAGAGAGAGAGAGAGAGAGAGAGAGAGAGAGAGAGAGAGAGAGAGAGAGACGCTTAGAAACAACTTCAAAATTCTTCTTCTTGTGCTCATCGTTGCAATACAAAAGACACTCCTCTTTCCTCTTCTTTCGTCTAGTGAGAGCACTCAATAAAATTGCAAATGCTTCTTGCCCTTCTTTGTCAAGGGCGATAAAGCTCATCCCAATTGGAGTTGGAGAGAGAGAGAGAGAGAGAGAGAGAGAGAGAGAGAGATTTTGTAGAGGAGTTTGACTATTCATCAGGTTTTGCATCACCAGGAGATGTCTTGTCATCTGAGATCTTTCCAACATAGTTCTTTGCAGTTGGTCCATGGAGACTTCCAAAAGTCCCCTTGTGGAGCGGCCCACTATGTTTCGTCATGTTTTTCCTGTAGTTGTTAGGACATAACATTTTTCTTGGTCTAGATAGAGCTCCCATGATCACATTCACAGTGCAAGTTTCCTTTTAGACGAGGGAGGTTGCTTGCGACATGCTTGGACACTCCAAGTGAGAAATTAATAAAAACACACAAACAAAATCTATAAATGATTGAGTGTAAACAAATATATATATATATATATATATATATATATATATATATAGAGAGAGAGAGAGAGAGAGAGAGAGAGAGAGAGAAGGAGAGTTGCTCATCAATCCAATAGAGAAAACGCTCCTCCTTCCTCTTCTTTCTTCGAGCATAAGAACGCTCGAGAAAACTACAAATGCTTCTTCCTCTTCTTTGTCAAGGGCAAGAAAGCTCCTCCCAATGTGTGTGTGTGTGTGTGTGTGTGTGAGAGAGAGAGAGAGAGAGAGAGAGTGGAACCCCTCCTTTCTATGTCTCCTACTCATAAGAACGTCTTACTATGCGAAAATTATAAGTCTTCCCTAGTAGTCATGAGCCTTTAGAGTTTTTGGCCTTTAAAGGCCTTAGTATCCATAGGATGAAGGTCACTCAAATTTTGTTGCTTGACATGTGTCCCTCAAAAGAGCTTTAAAATGTCTTGAAGAGAATTAAAAAGAGAGAAACCATGTCCTTTCAAATGATCTTTCACAAAAGCAGCATTCAGCTTTTCAAATTTTTTTGGAGGGGATGCAACCAGTGATTTGAAGTTTAATGTAATATTTTTTCAAAAACCTTTGATTCTTTTTATATACTATTAATCATTTTCAAATTAACTAAATTCCATTAAAGCATGGCACATTGCATGTAGGCAAGGCTACCCGTGAGGGTCTCTGCTTCAGCTCAAGAGGGCGTGCATGAGCTAGGGAATGCTCCGAGCAGCTTTGCCTGGGGTTACTGACACTCTTGCTGGCTCAGGGAATGACGGGCATGGCGGATCCGATGTCGTCGGGAAGGTGCCTTGTTGCGCAGGTGTTTGGAGGTTGTCGTCGAGGGGAGGGGCCCTTGACGATCTTGATCTTGCTCTTCGGCATCAACCTCGTAGTATCGATTTTTGGGTAGGGGGGCTAGCGACTGCCCCTCCTTCCTTTGGGAGAGAACGAAGTCTGCTAGGGAGATATGCGAAGGTGCGGTTGGTGGTTGCTTGGTGCAATTGGTGATTCCGTGCTTGTTATAGAAGTTTTGGTTAGCAAGAGAAAACGCATCTCCATTTTTGGTCTTCCACATTGGAAGACTTAGCTTAGGCCTAAGTCTTCCTGGACTAATTCTTACAACCACTCACACTAGGAATATTTTACCCACAACTTGAATTTGATATAAGCTTGGAGCTACAAGCAACTAAATTTCACACAGACCATGGGCAATCTATAATGTGAAATGGGTAGTGGGTAATAGGCATTAGGCCTCTCAAGCGTAGAAACTTTTTTGGGGAGTTATATGAAAACAAACCATCGCCTAGAGGTTTCAAACCAGAAGACCAACTTTCGTTTTGGTCTTCCAAAGGGAATACCACGAGTAGTCTTTAATTTTCAGCCATGCTCTCACATTGTGTATCCCATCTATCATAACGAGTTGGCCCCTTTAGGAGCAATAGCGTGTGAAACAGGTCCATCATGTTGGGATTAAAGCCCAAGTGGCCTCTTATGCGGATATGGCCGGCCGCCCGCCTAACTCACTTACCTCTAACTCTTTGTATATACTAACATATTCTTTGTGAATACTAAGGATTTGGGAGATAACCCTTCTAACAGATCTCTGTGTACTGTGTACTGTGTAAGCTGTGTGTGTGTGTGAGAGAGAGAGTCGACCCACGCTCCGCAATCGCGCGCGCGCGCACTTTTCCGGCAGATTCTGGATCCGGAGTTCGAAAATTCACACTCGGCGTTCCGGGAGCGTTTCCATCAGGCGACCTGGGGTTTTACCCCCCTTTCGAAGCCGTTTATGCCCTCAGAATTTCGTTCTGAGCACTATAGCAGAAGATAGATTTCAGCCGCAAAGAAATCCGTCTTGTGTAGATTGGCAAGCAGGAGGTGGTCGACATCAATATCAACATCGACATACATCACTTATTCGTCTTCAGAGCATCATCTATAGACCAGAGGCCAGTTTACAGGGGAAACTCTGCCGGATTTTTCTCAGGAGTAAACAGTTTGGCAGATATGACTTCTTCTCAAAGTGAGACTCTTTACAACATAAAGAAGCTGGATGGCACAAACTTTCCATTCTGGAAGAAGCAGATTTGGCAGGTTTTGGTGCAGAAAAAACAAGTGAAGCCACTGAAGCTCAAAGGGGAGAGACCAGAATTTATGGCTCAAGATGAGTGGGAAGAGCTTGACGAGTTAGCTTGTTCCACAATCATGCTGACACTGGCAGAAAATGTTTACTTCAACGTAGCAGAAGAGACTACAGCGTATGGCGTATGGCAAAAGCTATGTGATATGTACGAGAAACAAAGTGCTGCTTCTCAGATTTACTGGCTCAAGAAATTGGTGGATTTGAAGATGAAGGAAGGGACAGCCATGTCAAATCATCTGAATGAATTTCACTCAATTTTCAGCCAGTTAACAGCACAGGAGATAGTCTTTCCAGATTCAGTGAAGGCTATGTTTCTCTTAATCACTTTGCCAGACAGTTGGGATACTTTTCGTACAACGTTAAGTAATTCTGTCGCGCCAGAAGGTCTTACAAGTGCCAATGTAGAAGGCAGCTTGCTCACAGAGGAAGTGAACAGGAAGAACATTGACAAAGGCAAAGGCAATAGCGCTTTGGTTGTTCGAGGGAGACAACAGTTTAAAGAGAAGAAGGGTAAGAAGGCACAAAACCGAAGTAAGTCTCGTGATTCGAAGTCAAAGGATGACATAGAATGCTACCATTGTGGCAAGAAGGGTCACATGAAGCGAGACTGTACGAAGTGGAAACAAGAAAAAGGCAAAACAAAGAGTTTTGAGCAAGATGAAAAGAAGAGTTCAGTGAAGATTGAAGAGGTGAATGTCACAGGATCTGGTTCAGACAGTGATTCTGGTATAGCAGCTGGTGACATCTTCCTTACAAGCAATCTTGATTCTGTTTTCTTGACTGCAGAGGATGGACATGCTATGAGTGATTGGATTATCGACTCAGGGGCATCTTTACATGTTTCTCCGCACAAAGAGTGGTTTACATCATATGTGGCTACTAAAGACTATGTCAGACTTGGCAATGAGCAGGTTTGTGACATACTTGGAGTGGGAGATGTGCAGTTGAAGTTTCAGAATGGCTCTTCTTTATGGCTCAAGAATGTCAGACATGTTCCAGCAATCCGAAAGAGCTTGATTAGTACAGGGAAGTTGGATGATGCGGGTTATGTGACAGTTTTTGGGAACAGCGCTTGGAAGATCTCCAAAGGTTCGATGACTGTAGCACATGGCAGCAAGTCAGGAACTCTGTACACTTTACATGTTTCAGAGGTTAAAAACCATGTAATTAATGTGATTGAGCAGCCAAGTGTGTCACTGTGGCATCGTAGGTTGGGACATATGTCAAAAAGAGGAATGGAAATACTTTCTCATTATGGTTATTTGCCTGGCTTTTCATTTCAAGATTTCGAGTTTTGTGAGCATTGTGTTTATGGTAAGCAAACACAGGAACCGCACAGGTCAAAGAGGAATCGTAGGGACGAACGGTTAGCTCTTGTACACAGTGACCTATGCGGACCAATGCCTAGTTTATCACTAGGGGGAGCAGCGTACTTTTGTACATTCATAGATGACTATTCTCGCAAAGTATGGGTTTACTTCTTGAAGCACAAGGATGAGGTGCTCAAGGTCTTTAAGACATTCTTGCAGCTGGTGGAGAATCAGAGTGGTCAGAAGCTGAAGTGCTTGAGAACTGACAATGGTGGAGAGTACGTTTCCAAAGCTTTTCAAGACTTTTGTGAAGCAAAAGGGATTAAGCGGGAACTTACTGCACCATATAATCCTTCACAGAATGGGGTTGCAGAACGTATGAATAGGACCATACAAGAGAAGGTCAGAAGCATGTTGTCAAATGCTGAGTTGCCTGATGGATTTTGGGCGGAAGCAGTGGCTACAGCAGTCCATTTGATCAACAGGTCTCCTAGTAGGGTTCTGGATAAGAGTGCAGTGGCCGAGATGCTATGGACAGGCAAGGCACCTTCGTATAAGCATCTCGGAGTCTTTGGTTGTGAAGCTTATAGCCATATTCCTAAGGAGTTCAGAAATAAGTTAGAACCAAAGAGCAAGAAGTGTATATTTCTTGGCTACGGAGAATCGGGCCAGATGGGTTACCGGCTTTGGGATCCTGAGTCCAGAAAGCTTATTCGTAGCAATGATGTGCATTTCAATGAAGCCAAGTTTCACGCTAAGCCAGAGAAGACAGAGGAGATCAGAAGAGTTGTCTTCAGGGAAGATGGACCTAGTGCTAGCACATCAAGACAGCATGGTCAGGCTCAGGAACAGCCTATAGTGGCTAGAGAGGCAGAATCAGTTGTGGTGAGACGTTCTGAGCGTGTCTCCAAACCACCTGATCGTTATGTGCCATCTCTAAATTATGTCATGCTCACAGATTGCGGAGAACCATCTTGTTACAAGGAAGCATTACAAGTGGTTGACTCGAAAAAATGGCAGTTGGCCATGCAGTCAGAGATGACAGCTCTGCATAAAAACCAGACATGGAAGTTGGTTAAATTACCACAGGGCAAAAAGGCTCTACCTTGTAAATGGGTTTACAGGTATAAGATCACCGCTCATGATAGTCAGCCAAAGTACAAAGCAAGGCTTGTTGCCAAGGGCTTTAAGCAAGAACAAGGCATTGACTTTGATGAAGTCTTCTCTCCAGTGGTCAAGATGACTACATTGAGATGCTTTCTTGCATTGGTTGCTATATTGGATTTGGTGTTGCACCAAATGGATGTCAAGACAGCGTTCTTGCATGGTGATTTAGATGTGGAAATTTACATGCAGCAGCCAGAAGGGTTTGTTGAGAAAGGCATGGAACATTTGGTATGCCAGTTGTTAAAGAGTCTTTATGGCTTAAAACAATCACCGAGGGCATGGTACCATAAGTTCCACCAGTTTATGCTTTCTCAAGGCTACAAACGTAGTGAGTTCGATCACTGTCTATATACAAAGAAGGCTAAGGATGGCAGTTGGCTGATCCTTATTTTGTATGTGGATGACATGTTGATTGCTGGCAAACACTTGGAAGAAATTTCAGCTTTGAAGTCAAAGATGGCAAAATCGTTTGACATGAAAGACATGGGTGAGGCAAGTCATATACTTGGTATGCGCATTGAGAGAGACAGATCAAAGAAGTTGATTTGGTTATCTCAAACAGAGTATATTGACAAGGTTTTGCAACGTTTCAATATGGAGAAGGGAAAGGCATTGAGTGTTCCATTGCCACCATATGTGAAACTTAGCAAACAAGATTGTCCTGTGTCTGAGGAAGAAAAGGCTGAAATGGATAAGATTCCATATGCGTCTGCAGTGGGTAGTTTGATGTATGCAATGATTGCTACACGTCCGGATATTGCATTTGCAGTGGGAGTGGTTAGCAGATATATGTCAAATCCCGGCAAGAAACATTGGGAGGCAGTGAAAGGTATCATGAGATACTTAAAACATACAAAGAGTATGCGCATATGCTATGGTAGTCAGGATTTGAGTGTCAGAGGATACACTGACTCAGATTATGCAGGAGACTTGGATAAGAGGAGATCTACATCAGGCTATGTCTTTACATTGGCTGGAGGTGCCATATCATGGCGATCTCGATTACAAGATTGTGTTACGCAGTCTACTACAGAAGCTGAGTATGTTGCAGCAAATGAGGCATGCAAAGAAGCTATTTGGCTTGGTAGATTGGTTGCAGACTTGGGAATCAATGCAGATATGCCAGAGTTATATTGTGATAGTCAAAGTGCTATACAATTGGCAAAGAATCCAGTGTTCCATTCGAAGACTAAGCATATTGATGTGAAGTATCACTTCATTAGGGAAGTACTTGAAGACAAGCAGATACAACTGCTGAAGATCCACACCAAGGACAATCCTGCTGATCTACTCACAAAGGGACTTCCAGGAGAGGGCTTTGTGCATTGTCGTGAGTTATTGGGCATTGGATAGATGGCAGCCATGTAAATCTTTGTACATTTATGTTCATAGATTTACAGTTACTTAAAGTGCCACATTGGACTTTAAGTGGGAGGTTGTTGGGATTAAAGCCCAAGTGGCCTCTTATGCGGATATGGCCGGCCGCCCGCCTAACTCACTTACCTCTAACTCTTTGTATATACTAACATATTCTTTGTGAATACTAAGGATTTGGGAGATAACCCTTCTAACAGATCTCTGTGTACTGTGTACTGTGTAAGCTGTGTGTGTGTGTGAGAGAGAGAGTCGACCCACGCTCCGCTCCGCGACTTCACATCAAGGTGGCCAATACATTCAGCTATCCACGTGTCAACAATGCCAGTGTTGATGATGTCATTGTTATCGTACATATGTGTTAGTGATCTATATTAACACACTTAAGACCGTCTGTGCATTTTTTCCTCACTAGGAGGTCTTTCCCCCGTGCATTGTATATACACCCATCAAGCTGTGTGTGTTTCCACCCTAATTCCAACAATTGGTATCAGAGAAAGTTGCATCCTCCCAGGCATAGTCGCCGGCATCACCAGCCCACGCCTGCTTATTTTCTTCGATTTGGGTGAGCTTTAGTGAGCACGAGTAGGTCGGGAAGTAATTTGGGAAGGCTTGTAGAGCTGAGTCTGGTCAGATTTCCATTATGTCTCATTTCGGTCTCCGTTTTCGCTATAGGTAGTACTGCGCAGGCAATTTCTTTCTTTTGTAATTTTTTTTTTGTCAATGCCATTTTTTGCATAACAGGTCCCTTACATTCTTCTTTGGGTTGTGCTCTATAACACGTGTTGGTCTTGCTTTGTTTCTCCTCTTTTCGGATAGTTTTCACATCACGTGCAAACACTCGCCATGGCTGACAACAATACAAATGTGTTCAAGGTGTTTGTGTTGAGAATAAATGGAATGGGGACAATTACCCAGAGTGGGCTTACATGATGCAACATGTTCTTGTGTCAAAGGGAATTTGGAATGTTGTGCAGGACATTGATGTGCGTCCTGGTTCTGTGGATACAAGCAATGTTGAGGATGTTGTAGGTTTCGGTGCCTACGAGTGAGTAGTCTCATTGGGATGTTAGAGATGTGCAGGCTCATGCATTGATTGCCTTATCTATTAAGTTCACTATTAATTCCTTGCATTTGTTCATCTAAATCTACAAAACAGGCTTGGGATATTCTCGCTGGTCTTTATGCAAGGAGGAATGAGGCTAAAATTGCATTGCTATGTAAAGAGCTGAATCAAAGATTATGCATGAGTAGGATGACATGGAAACTTTTGTTTTTGGTATTAAGGATATTAAAATGAGAAACTCATTTATCCACATGAAGTCATTTTTGATAGTCCCCTTGTGCAAACTATTATTGATGCTTTGCCAAACTCCTACCAGACTTTTGTTAGTACTTGGAGAATTATGATGCAAGGAAATCCTCATGTTGTCAAGTTTGATACATTATGCACATTGCTATTGTAAGAGTCACTTTCAAGAAAGAACGGGGCTAAACATCGTGTAGTTGAATAGGCTTTTGTTGCTGCTCAAAGAAAAATTAGTGATAGTAATACGGCCTCCTCATGGTTCTTTTGCGAGTGAAAAATCACATGTTTCCAATGTTTCTGTTGAAAACACCTTGTCTGAGAATTCTAGTGAAAAGGGCAAAAAGAAGATGTGTTGCCATTATTGTAAGGCTAATGATCACTTGATCAAGCAGTACCCTAAATTGAAAGAAAAAGAGGCGAAGAAGAAAGAGGCTAGTGCATCTATTGTAGAGTCTTCTATGAAAGGAGATTGTGATGATGATGTAGATGTAGAATGGACTTTTAGTGCAGAGTGCACTTATGATCCTTCTGTCCATGACGCATGTATGCCAGTTGTTGCAGATTCTCATGTGAGGTAGTTTGATAGTGGTATTACAAAGCACATTACCTCTCATCAATACTTGTTACCCCTCTCGAGACTGTCCCTCATGGGAATACAGTCACTTGTGCCAGCAATCCCGCTTATCCGGTTAAGGGAGTTGAAAAGATTGATTGGCTATTGTGAATGGCGGTTCTTTCACACTTGTTGATGCAATTTATGTACCTGGGATAAAAAAGAACCTTTTGTTTGTATCTGCACTTGCTAGATTTGGTCTTGTTGTCAAATTTGTGGATAAAAAATGTACAGTTTATGATCTCAGTTTTTCAGTGATGAAATTGTTGCATATGGTATTTTGTGTCGTGGATTGTATAAGCTCACTTTGTATGAAAAGTGTGGGAAGATTTTGCAAATGCAATTGTGGATTCAAAGGCTACTTTAGATGCAAAACTTTGGCACGCACGTTTTGGGCATCTGAATTTTTCCAATTTGCTGCATTTGCAAAAATCTAATATGGTTGCTTCTGTGTCGCCTCTTGAAGCACCTATAAAGCATGTTTTTGAAGGTTGTATTTTGGGTAAGATGCAGCGTCTGAAGTTTTCAAAGGATGGTTCACTAAGGGCTACATGCAGATTGTAACTTGTGCATAGTGATGTTTGTGGGTCTATGCAAACTCCGTCCTTTGACAATTACCATTACTTCATGAATTTCATTGATGATTACTCCAGGAATACATGAGTGTATCCGCTTAAAGCTAAGTTCAAAGTGTTTAAGTGCTTCAAATTGTTTTTGGCTATGGGTGAAAATGTCTCTAAATGTGCTATGGGCACCCTCCGTTTAGATTGAAGGGGGGACTATATGTCTCACGAGTTTAATGCATTTCTGGCTAGTCGTGGGATAAAACACCAATGTACAATGCTGTATATTTCTGGCTAGTCGTGGGATAAAACACCAATGTACAATGCTGTACAATGTGCAATCTCTTCATGCTTGGCATGAGAAAGCTGACACTCATTTGGTTAAACGAGTCTTTCGTAACAGTCCAATAGAAAAAACTTTGTATGTAAAGCATGAGGGTGCTGTACTTCTCATCATTGTTCTATATGTGGATGATTTGCTAATCAATCGCCCAAATGAGACACATATTGTTGAATTTACAATTGATTTGGATGCTACATTCAAGATGAAAGATTTGGGGCCGTTGCATCACTACTTGGGTATAAAATTAAAGGAGTGTGACGGTGGTGTTGCCTTATGTCTAACAAGTTACATAGAGACATTGCTATGTAAGTTTGGACTTGAGGACTGCAAACCTATTGATAATCCCATGGAAACAGGTTTGAAATTGAGTCTTCATGATACTAGTCATCCTATGGATGTCACTCTTTACCAAACTATTGTTGGATGCCTTATTATGTATGCAACACAAGGACTGATATTCAGTTTGCAGTTGACAAGTCAACAGATTTATGCATAACCCATGGTTTAAGCATTGGTAGGCTGTAAAGAGGAATTTTTTTCTACTTGAGTGGCACTTTGAATTTTGGCTTGTTTTATCCTAAGGGGGGATCATTGCTGCCAAGTTTACATGCTTTTTTAGACTCAAATTGGGTTGGTTGTTATGACATGTGAGTGTCCACAAGTGGTCTTTGTTTCATGCTCAACACTTCACGCATACCATGGTTAAGCAAGAAGAAACCTACTGTGGCCACTTCAAGGTTGTGAGGCTGAGTAAAAGGTATTCTTTAAAGCTACAATTGAGTGTGTATGACTCAAACGCCTTATGGCTGATTTGGGCATCGGATAGGACACTATCAATTGGACATGACACTGCCAACATCATATACACTGACAATCATAGCACATTGGAATTTGTGAGCAACCCAGTTTTCAATGCTAGCACAAAGCACATTAAGGTGCATTATCACGATGTCCAAGGGGAGACTCTCAGCAGGAGAGATCAACTTGGCTTATGTGCCAACACAAGACAACCTTGCAGATCTATTCACAAAGGCATTGCCTGCTGAGAATTTTGAAGCTTTCCGCAAAGCTTTGGAGAGCAGACCAAAGACAAGTGTGTGTAGGCAAAGATCTCGGGTAGCTTGAAAGAAGCAAGGGAATCAACATTGTGCAAGCAACACCGAGCTACAAACTAGAAAGCCTCAATTGAGGAAAATCGATAGTAGCGCTTGAGAGGGGAATCAAGTAGCTTAAAGCATTCAAAGCTTGAAGGAGAATCAAGCATGTGAGCCAGCTTGGTGCTTGACCCTCACACACTCACACTTCACAGAGGCTAATCGAAAGAATTGCAATGAAATAAAAGAGAAGCAGCAAAATTGAACCTATAGCATGAGTATTTTGAGCAATTGAGTGCTCACCTGCAGCCAACACAAAGCATTGGAAAGCAGACCAAGCAAGGCAAGCAAAGCGAGAGCTCACGAGATTGAGAAAAATGAGCCAAAGGAATCGAGCAATGACTGAAAATTGGCAATTCTGGGGAGATTTTGTGAGCAAAGGATGATAGCGGTGAATTGGCAGCTCACGAAATTGAGCAAAGCTTGGGGGAGAAAATTCTAAGCAGGTCTTGCAGCAAGTGAGCAACGCTAGGCAATGTAGATCTTGGCAAGCAATGAATTTTTTTGGCAAGGCATATTCAAGACCTCTCTCTCTCTCTCTCTCTCTCTCTCTCTCTCTCTCTCTCTCTCTCTCTCAGTGTACCCCTTATTAATTTCAAAATTACTTTGATTAAGATTTTTTTGGCAAGGCATATTCAAGACCTCTCTCTCTCTCTCTCTCTCTCTCTCTCTCTCTCTCTCTCTCTCTCTCTCTCTCTCTCATGAAACCTTCCATCTTGGGGTTATTTGAGACTGATGTTTACAAAAAACTGGGATTTAGTGTATTTTTCACCGGTTATGATTACAAAATTATGGATAGATTCCAAGCTTGCCTTGAAGAAAGCTTTTTTGGCAAGGCATATTCAAGACCTCTCTCTCTCTCTCTCTCTCTCTCTCTCTCTCTCTCTCTCTCTCTCTCTCTCATGAAACCTTCCATCTTGGGGTTATTTGAGACTGATGTTTACAAAAAACTGGGATTTAGTGTATTTTTCACCGGTTATGATTACAAAATTATGGATAGATTCCAAGCTTGCCTTGAAGAAAGCCAACACAATTGCAAGTTATAGTATAGATACCAGCAAATCTTCAAGAATCGAAGAGCTTTTAATGTGCCCCTTATTTAGTGAAAAAATACGTCCATTATGAAATTTTTTTTTGCAACCTTATTTGAGACACCTCTCTCTCTCTCTCTCTCTCTCTCTCTCTCTCTCTCTCTCACAGCTTTCCATTTTGGGGCTATTTACACAAGTGTTGGAAAAAACCAGGGCTTTATTGTAATTTTTAACAGGCTAAAATTGCAAAATCCTAGCTAGATTTCAAGCTTGCCTTGAAGAAAATCAGCAAAATTTAAATTTGCAATTTAACGTAAATGCAAACAACTCTTTGAATTTTGACCTAAAAACCCAAAAGAACTGTAATTGTTCGCTTATTTATTCTAAAATTACTTCGATGATAAAAATTGTTTTTGGCAAGCGCTATTCGAGACCTCTCTCTCTCTCTCTCTCTCACACACACACACACACACACACACAAGTACATTACCAATATGATCTTGGTCTCTCTCTCGAGGATAATCTATCTGATTGTCGCAAACACGCGTACACACACACAGATACACATTTTTCTTGGTATAAAATATGTGGGCCTCTCCTTAGAAATGGGGGAGGGTCAGAAACACACACACACCCACACACAATCTTATAATAACCACTCAATTCTTGCAATGTGAAGGTCAGCGCTGTTAGATACACCTCTCTCTCTCTCTCTCTCTCTCTCTATATATATATATATATATATATCTAGATTAAATCCTTGAAGTCCTCTACCAAGCCTTTTGTGCAACCACATATTAACATGTCTTTCATTAATTATGGAATGCTTTTTGGGGATGATAATGCTGAGGGGGCTAAAGTAATCAAATATGCTATTTCACCTTCTTAGAGAATCAAGCCAAAGATATTTTGTGTAGAGGTAAGTTTTCAAACAAAGCAAGCGTGGATAGCCTATACACGGTTAAGAAATTGGAAACTTCCATATTGAAAGTAAAGGCACTAGTTTCCAAATTGAAAGGAAAAATCCTTTTTTTCTACCTCCTTATCCTCACGCCATGTTTCCAAGTAACTTAACTTAGCTATCTACTCAACTCATGAAGGTTAAGCATGTGATTGCGAGATAAGGATTTTCCATTTGGGCCCGTTCTAGATCATAATTTCTACACTTGCTCCACACATTCCAAAGTGCAAAGCTCTTGTTGGCATCTTATCCTCTCATATATGCTTTTCGTACTTGTGCTCTTCATAAGGTGTTGCATGTTACATGCATGGGTTCCACCTTAACTACCTTTCTTTGTTCCCCTCTCTCTCTCTCTCTCTCTCTCTCTCTCTCACACACACACACACACACACACACACACACACACACACAATGCAGTGAGGTCTCACGATGTGTAGACGGTTATTGAAACGCCCATTTGATGGTGTTAAAATGATAGTTGGCACAAGAAGCTTCATTATCGGGTGTGAAATTTATGGATTTTCTCTTGCCTCTATAAGAAGGTATTCAATTACTTGTGAGAAAGATTATGTTGTCATATCAAGCAGTTTTGCGAGAAGTTCTTTTGTTTGAGAAGTATTTCATAATTTTGGAATGGCATGGCAATTCTTTTTAGATTTAGTTGGTCTTTCACAATCATGCTAAAAGAATTTCCTTTGCACATAGTTCTTATACAATACTTTATGTCCTTGTAAGGATGCCATGCCTAGCATTGAGCATGGTGTCAACGTAGTCTGTTTTTATTCTCTATAATATTTTCTCTCTCACAATATATGAGATCATTTGTGCTAATTATGTTTTCATTGTGTGCCCTTTTTGTGATATATATATGCGGAACATTGTACATGCAAGAAAATTCTACTCTTTGCTTTTCTTCTCTCTAGTTATTGCCATCTCTCTATCTTTGTCTCTCTTCCCCCCATACTATACTTTTCTCTATACTTGTTGATCCCCCCCCCCCCCCCCCCCCCCCCTTTTTCTCTCTTCTTTTCTCTCTTAACAAATTCTCCCTTGTATTAGCTTGCTAGTCTGCTTCTCTCATCGGCTAGGCCTGTTGGGTAATTCTTGAAACCGATAACAAGGGGAAGGGGTCGTCGACACCTGTCTTCCCATATGAAGCATGCTAAGTACTAACTTAATGTTTTTGTGTGGACGGCAGGTAACAGGTCTCTTCCCTCCTTGGGATTACTAGAGAGACGACAGATGTCACAGCAAATCCATATGGATGATAACAAATTTAAGCATAGATCTTTGAAGATTCAATTAGCCATACTCAATGACTAATTTTAAATATAGTTTGTAACCCTTGGAGCTGATGTATGAATTTATGATTTAATATTAAAGATCATTTATAGTGTAGTTGTATTGTCTTTGGTCTTATCCATTGTATAGTTCAAAAGATTGTACATTTCAATCTATTGTTGGGTTCTCAAACATAAAAACACACACACACACACACACACGGAGGTCGGCTCTCCTTGACTAGAGAGAGAGAGAGAGAGAGAGAGAGAGAGAGAGAGAGAGGGCTCTAACACCGACACTAGAGAGAGGGGGGATGGAGAATAATACATTGGTCTTACAATCAAGAATCAAAAAAATTTGCAATCAAGAATTGAAATCATAATCTATGGAATCAAGAATCAACTTAATCAGGAAACTTTGATAGTGAATCCAACGCAAAAGGTGTGCAAGCCCAAGGTAGGAGCGGACCTCAACTCTGACAACTCTCGGCTATTTTTGAAGGTTTTTATGTTAAGATTTTTGTAAGCTTTGCAGGTGCTTTCACCTTTGGGTTGAGTTGGAATTTAGAAGTAAATCTAACTCGTAGGTGGGATTGCACTAAACCTAGGATGACCCATGAGTAGTAGATTCTCTAGCCCCCATACCAAGGGCATCTACCAAGAGTTAATTCATGAGGCTGATTGGTTCACCCCTTTAAAAAAGTAGTGGAAGAAGCAATGATTGGAGGCCCGATGGATAGAGGTCACAAAGAACATTTGGGACCCATAGTGGCCTCCCTCAATTTAAGAAGATATTTCTATGGAAGGTACTATGGGGGGCCTGGCCTACATGTATCAAGATTCAAGCGCGTGGTAGCGGACCTGATAGATGTTTAGGGTGCAGATTGGCTAGCAAAGACCTCCGCCACCTTTTCTTGGAATGCCCGACTATTAGAGGCCTTACAAGAAAGATGTACAAATGGATACAAAGGACGTGGAAGATATGGTTTTTCAAGAGGGATTTGTGTCTTGATTACAAACAGTTTCAAAGTTTTGCACCTATAATTTGTATACAAATTGTCAGATACTGTTTCTTTGGTAATATCTAGAAGGCCAGGACTTGCCTTTGAGAGCAACCTCTTTGTGGCTAGCTTCTCAGAGATTGTACAATAAATCAAGGAGATAACATTTGTGATAAGTAGAAGGCATAGCTTGGATGATTGGCTTAGGGCAACCCTCGTCATCTAGTTGAGCTCTCCTTTATAAAGGAATGGACTGTTTCACAATAGTAAGCTACTAGGTACTTGTTACTAAGCTCGGACGTAACCCTTTGTTCCTCAAGGCTTGGCCTGAGCTTGAGGCTGATTTGTATATCTATTGGTGACTTTATAATACAATCACTCACAATTGTGAGTTTTGAAAAAAAAGAGTTGTTATTCTTTTTGCATTCATTGCTCTGTTCTAGCCCGGGGATGCTATATTTTTAATGTTAATAATTCACTACAACTCACAGGGATGATGTATTTTTTATGTTTTTAACTCATTACAAAATCTTGGATAGATTCCAACCTCGCCTTTAAGAAAACCAACACAATTTTGCAAGTTTTAGTATAAATACCAACAATTCTTCAAGAATCAAAAGAGCTTTTAATGTGCCCCTTATTTAGTTTAAAATTACTTCAATTATGATTTTTTTTGGCAAGCCTTATTCGAGACCTCTCTCTCTCTCTCTCTCTCTCTCTCTCTCTCTCTCTCTCTCTCTCTCTCTCGTTAAGCTTTGAGGGCTATGGTAGGTGATATCGGAGTAGTGTCATGGCGAGAGAGAAGGTAGCAAGGCAGAAGGGGAGAGAGAGAGAGAGAGAGAGAGAGAGAGAGAGAGAGAGAGAGACGACACATCAATAACAAAAAACAACGCTATGATATTGTATTCCTTTGTAAAACCTTATAGCTATAAAAAATTTTGAATCATGCAAACTCCACTTTTAACTGAGCTTGCTTGCATGCCATAAGGGAGTTTCCCACGGGCTTGGAAACCCAACATCTCTCTCTCTCTCTCTCTCTCTCTCTCTCTCTCTCTCTCTCTCTTAGCCTTGCATTTTGGGGCTATTTACACCAGTGTTGGCAAAATTCTGAGCTTTAGTGTAATTTTTAACGGGCTAAAATTGCAAAATCCTAGCTAGATTTCAAGCTTACCTTGAAGAGAATCGGTAAAATTTTGCAAGGTAGTGTAAATACAAACACCTCTTCCAATTTTGACCTTAAAGCCAAAATAATTTTAATTGTGTCCTTATTTATTTTGAAATTACTTCGATTATAGAAAATGTTTTTGGCAAGCCCTATTCAAGACCTCTCTCTCTCTCTCTCTCTCTCTCACACACACACACACACACACACACACTCACACACACACACACACACACACACACAAGTCACAAAGTCAAGTTGCCCTACATGAGGGACATGTGTGCTAGTCTAACTCCAAAACCATTTGACTCTTTTTTTGGCGTGAAACTACAATGTGCAATGTGCACATCCCCGAATGAAGTAGGACAACAATGCATAGAGGTGTTCAGCATGAAATTTTAACTCAACATTGTCTGATGCAAAGAAGGATCTAGAGTTTGGCTTTCTCTAGGCTCTTTAAAATAAAGTATAGATACCTCCCTTCAAATTGGAACGGTATGTGTGGATTTGTGTTAAAAAAAATGAGAGTTTCTTTATGGCCTTCGAAGGGCAAAGTAGAGCTCATATGTCTTTCAAAGGAAAAGTAAGCTAAGCTTTCAAAAGGAAAGTGGAGTCATCCTTTCATTGACCCCTTGTGTCTTTCAAAGGAAAAGTAAGCTAAGCTTTCAAAAGGAAAGTAGACTCATCCTTTCGTTGATTGTCCCTTTTCTTACTCCTACAACATGTATGAGCTTTGTGCTCAAATGCAAAATATCATAAAAAAGAGCTACTTCCGGTTTGTCCTCAAAGACTAAAAGATTCTTGGACGTATAGACCTGTTTCATGTAGCAATATTTGGTAATTTATGTGCAAACTTAAATGGCCTGGCTTTGGATACCACACCCTCCCAAGATCAGGTAATCCGTAAAGAAGATGATCTTACAAGTCCTTCGTACCCACTTGAAAACCCTAGCGACTAGTCCTCACGAAGTAGGGCACTTATCAAACAAATCAAGGGGGTCTTCCCAGGTTGATCTGCAGCCAAAGCAAGTGTCAGAAGAAATCACTCTACCGTGCATCTTAATATTGGTAGGCAAGGCTCCCCTAGAGCACCATCCAAATGAATACTTTTAATGTATTCAGGCCATTTAATCCTCCAGATGGTAGTAACACTCTTTTTCTAGCATTCTTTTGATCAAATTGGGGAAAACCAATCCGCTTTGTACACCAAGACATTATAGGTAGTCTAGGTCTCGAGAAGCGAAATCGCTTTCTGTTTTGGCCAATGCGAGGCTCTCCAATCTATTTCTGATTCGCACTCAGGTGGAAATGAGGATATCCCCAACTTATGTTGCAACACCATGAGCTCCACATCCTTCTAGAAAAAGCTTCTATCATCCCAAAGATGAGAAAGTTTAGAGATTCATTTGTTGCTCACCAGTCATGCAACTGCTGTCCAAAAGGGGTCCAAGGAGCCCCTTCCCTTGAAGTATTTCAAATTCCCCCTCTATTCTAGAGTTGAAGCTGCTTTGTTACACTTTCGTGATAGTTCTCCTTGAAGGATGTCCAATAAGGTGCCAAAATATTATCCAGCACAGTGGCCTTCTTCCATATGCCCCCTTTTGAGGCAAGCTTTGCGTCGTTTATCATATCCCATGCCATGATTGCTCACTTCTATTTTTGGTCATCAAAGAGACAATAAGTTTGGCACATGAAGCTTTTGCATGCACCATGGGGTCAATAATCCCAATTCTGACTTGATTCATAGGTCTTGCTATCCACTCCCATCTCCCCTATTAGCAAGGGGTTGGGGTTTTCATGTTGGTTTTCATAAAAACCACTGGATAGGATTCAATAATTATTTTCAATTGGATTCTCTCAATTTTAGAAATGACGATACAAATAAAATGTACGGTATAATGATGCATTAATCACCATGAATCTACTATGCAAGGGAGGAGCACAAACTTCCATCTTCTCATTTTGTTGTTTATTTTGATCAAAAGCCAGTCAAATATCTCTTTATCCATGATTCTCACCCCAAGTGGAGCGCCCAGGTGCTTGAACACAATGCCCTTACCTATAACTTTTTCGACTATTCCATGGGGTCAAAGGTGTCACTTTTTGAGAGAGATATCAGTCTTGATTTCTCAATACTGCACATTGAGCCAGTATGTGCTTGATCTTAAGATGGCTTATATAAACTTTCTAACTAGCTCAATGGTCCCCTTGTATATCTAAGGGGGGAAGCATCTTGCTCAACCCATTCTGGAGTGAATTCACCAAAAAAATCAATAATAAAGGTCTTTGACTACTGGACCAATGTTGGGACAACAACAATAGAAGCTAGAAAGGAACAAACCAACTGGCCTCCCAGTTGCACCTTAATGGGACTAAAGAAGTACTCATCAATAGAGCTTTGGAATGGCTAGTTGTCTGCCTAGTTACAAATCCAAATTCAAGTGGAAAGCATGGTAGTGGCCTACGAACAGACGTTTCCTTAAACTGCTAATCAAGGACGTGTATAACACCCTTACATTCTTGCTAAATTGGTTCTTCCCCCTGAACAAGTTGTGGGGAAAACAATGACAAAAAAAAACCTGGGTGACAACTGCAAAGAACATCTAACACCCAAGATGGAAGCTTAGGATGAAGGTCTTTCTATGGAAGGTCCTCTAGGGAGCATTACCTACTAGGATGAAAGTTCTAGCCAGATACATAGGCCCAGATAGATGTACACAATGTAGAACGGTTAGTGAGGACCTCTCTCACTTATTTAAGGAATGCTCGATGATCTATGGCCTAGTAGGGAAGATTTGGAGATGGGTACAAAGACGTGGAAGATAGGGTTCTTAAAAAAAAATCTCTATCTGGGTAGGAAGGTGTTTAAGAGTCAAATAGTGCTTATCGACACGTAATTCTACTACTTTAAACACTGTAGAACACCAAAAACTACCGCCTCTTTGAGAGCACCTTTCAAACAACTAAGTTCTCAAATATTACAAGAAATCAGGGAAGTGATTGTCTCCTTGGGGAAACAGATGAGATTTGAGAAGTGGAACAGGGTGATTGGCGCTATTTTAACAAGGTAGGTACATATTTTTCTCTAGGATCTTGTCAAGCTTCTCTATGGGGGCCTTTAGTGTCCAGGGTCCTATCAACCGATCTATATTTGGGTGTTGGGAGATGTCATGGCTCGGCATGAGCATGACTAAAATTTGTAAATTTTTGTCATGTTAATATAATTCACTCACAATTGTGAGTTATGACAAAAGAAAAAGGTGGATTGTGTAGAAGATAAAAGATGCCATACAAGCATCACATAAAAATTTTAAGATATTAGTAACAAGGATAGTCACCCCTTTGAACTAAAGAAGATTATCAAGTGTTGGTGTACCCTTTAAGAACGACCTTTTCTTAGGAGGGAAGGTGATGAAAAGCAAGCACTGCTTATCTACATACTATGGGCAAGGGGGCTACCAAGGAGAACACACATCATTAAAAGAATTAGATTTAGATACTAACATCATTCCATGTAAGACTACTCAAAACTCCTCAAAGATTCTCCTCCCTTGAAGATTTTTGATGAAGAATCTCATGAATTTGATGAGCTTGAATAGTGTCTATACATGAAAACACCCTTAAGCAGGAGGACAAAATGCTACGAAATAGCAAGGTACCTTTCATGTAGCTAATTAAGTTTGCAGATAGGATGCTTTGCTGAAGATGCAAAACTTGGATGCTCAATGTTCAACTAAACAACTGCGTAACTCAATTGGATATGCCCTAAGACTTGGAAGCATAAAATATTTTATTTTGTCTCTAGTCATGCGCTCTACCAACTGAGCTACCGAAACCAACTTCTTTTCTCTTGATCACAGTCCAAGTTATAAATATGCATGGAATGTCTGTATGATATACATGCTTTGGGTAGACACCACCTCTCAAACACAAAGTGAACTTGCAATTTATTGTAGACATGCATAGCCACAACTATCAACATGAACATACATTCACAGAAAACTACGTCTTTGAAGAACATAGCGGGTTTTGTTCTTCAGGCAAAAGTGAATCCAAGGCATACTCTCTCCTACCCTTGATATTCGACATGGTCAAGGATGACTAAGATATAAGGTCAAGATAATGACAACAACATTGAATTTTGATGAGTTAGGAGTACACTATATAATGGATTTTGCAAACATTGTTGATAGTGGCATCAACAAGTTAAGTAGTTCATCAACATAGAAGTAACTAGATTGTTACTATAAAAGGATGGACCTGATATTCATTCAAAGGCTTTGGTAAACACATTTTATTTACTTGCCAAAGTTGAAATTGTTGGAATTAGGGTTGCAGAGAAACGCACACAGCTTGGAGAAGATGAAGGAAGCTCAAGGTACACAATAGAGAGTGTGTTACTTAGTGTGCAATGGAAAGATAGATAGCCCTAGAGTGATGGGCGTATATACAATGCTTGGGGGAAAAAAACTCCTAAAGAGGGAAAAAATGCCCCGGCGGTCCTAGTGTGTTCACACACAGCACTACCCCATGTTCATGGTAACAAATCCCCCGTGGAGTGATGCGGTGAATGAGAGCTAGCACATGAGTAAAGGGAAGTGCCATGCCCTGAGGACATGATCAGTCCACAAAGGGGAGTAAGCCCAAAGCTTTGTGGAAAGCTTCAAGTTTCTCACGAGACAATGCCTTTGTGAAAAGATCTGCAAGGTTGTCCTGTGTTGGCACATAAGCCAAGCTGATCTCTCCTACTGAGAGCCTCTCCCTAACATAATGGTAATGCACCTCAATGTGCTTTGTGCGAGCATGAAAAACTGTGTTCCTCACAACTGCCAATGCGCTCTAACTATCAATGTAGATAGTGTTGGCAGTGTCCTACCCAACACCCAAATTAGCCATTAGGCATCTGAGCCATACACACTCAACTGTAGCTGTGAAGACTGCCCTGTACTCAGCCTCACAACTTGAAGTGGCTACAATAGGTTGCTTCTTGCTCAACCATGATATGCATGAACTGCCAAGCATGAAACAAAAACCACTTGTGGAAACTCGCGTGTCAAAACAACCAGCCCAATTTGATTGCAAAAAAGCATGTTAGTCTGGTGACAATGATACCTCCTTGGGATAAAACAAGACAAGATGTAAAGTGCCACTAAGGTAGCAAAAAATCCTCTTGACAGCCTGCCAATGCTTAGACCCTGGGCTATGCATAAATCTGATGACTTGTGAAACTGCAAACTGAATACCTGGCCTCGTGTTGCATACATAAATGAGGCAGCCAACAACACTTTGGTAAAGAGTGACATCAGCAGGATCACCAGCATCATGTAGACTCAACTTCAAACGTGTTTCCATGGGAGTGGCAATAGGTTTGCAATCCTCAAGTCCAAACTTACATAGCAATGTCTCTATGTAACTTTTCTGACACAAGGCAATACCACCATCACACTGCTTAAACTGTATACCCAAGTAACGATGCAACAGCCCCAAATCTTTCATCTTGAAAGTAGCATTCAAATCAACCTTAAATTCAGCAATATGTCTCTCATTTGGTCTAGTGATCAACAAATCATTGACATAAAGAACCACAATGAGAAGTACATCACCCTCACGCTTTACATACAATGTGCTTTCTGTTGGATTGTTACGAAAGCCTCGTTTGACCAAATGAGTGTCAGCTTTCTCATACCAAGCACGAGGAGATTGCTTCAACCCATACAAAGCCTTCTTACATCTACACACTGTGTCCTCTTGTCCTTTTATGACAAAACCGCGAGGCTGTATTACATAAACTTCCTCAAATATGTCACCATTCAAGAAAACAGTAACAATGTCTGATTGATGTATATCCCAACCAAAATGAGCTGCCAATGCACATAGAAAAAGCACAATAGTCATAGGACAAGTGGGAGAAAAAGTCTCTCCATAATCTATGCCTTTTTGCTGTGCATAACCCTTTGTAACAAGTTGAGACTTATGGCGATCTATCTCACCATCCGGCTTGCGTTTCAACTTGTAAACCCACTTCGTACCAATGGCCTTTTTTCCAGGAGGCAAATCACATAAAGTCCACGTGTCATTTTCTATAAGTGCATCATATTCTGATTGCATGGCAGCCATCCAATTTTTTAAATTTTGTGCTTCATCAAAAGACAGAGGCTCCTCAACATCATGTAAGCGAGACACATCCAAATCATAACAATCTAATGCATAAGATGCATGGCGAAAGCCTAAACGAGTATGACTAGACAAAGGTGCATCCAATTTACTGTCACGCAAAGTGTGCACTAGCCATTTTGGCATACCTCTAGCCTGCTCATTTTCAGCCCTTTCCTCATCAAGTACATCATGTACATCTGCATCAGTATAGGCTGATCTGTAACATTTTAGGAAACCCCCATAGGCTGTACATTTGCCTCATTGGAACTTACATTCATATTTCCATCACCAAAAAGAAGCAACAAAGTGTCATAAATGTCCTGTGAGCTTACATTACTATCTCTAGTACATGAAAGCAAGGGCTGAACAAAATCTTCTACAAACACTACATCCCGTGAAACCAGAATACATTTTGTTTGTGGATGATACAACATGTAACCTTTGCTTTCAGCACTATAACCAACAAAAATACATTTGACAACCTTATCATCCAATTTTCTGCGCTGTGTTTGTGGCACCAAAGCATATGCCAAATAGCCAAAAACACGCATGTGCTCAATAGAAGGCTTTCTATCATGCCATGCTTCATATGGAGTAATAGATTGCAAAGCTTTCGTAGGACACCTGTTTAGTACATAAGTGGTACGCCTCAAGCCAAAAAGAATGCGAAAAAGCTTGACTTTTGACCAGACATCGTGCCATTTCCGTAAGTGACCTGTTTTTCCTGTCAGCAACACCATTTTGCTGAGGTGTATAAGGCACTATACATTGGTGTTTTATCCCACGACTAGCCAGAAATGCATTGAATTCATGAGACATATACTCCCCCCCTCGATCGGAACGGAGGGTGCCTATAGTACATTTTGAGACATTTTCAGCCATAGCCAAAAATTGATTGAAGCACATAAAAACTTCGGGCTTATCTTTAAGCGAAAATACCCATGCATGCCTGGAGTAATCATCAATGAAGTTCGCAAAGTAAAGGTAATTGCCCAAGGTCAGAGTTTGCATGGGCCCACAAACATCACTATGCACAAGCTTCAATTTTCATGTGGCCCGAACTAAACCATCCTTTGGAAACTTAGAACGTTGCATCTTACAAAAAATATAGCCTTCACAAACATGTTTGATAGGTGCTTCAAGAGGCGGCAAAGAAGCAACCATATTAGATTTCTACAAACTGGCAAAATTCAGATGACCAAAATGTGCATGCCAAAGTTTTGCATTTGAAATAGCCCTTGAATCTGCAACTGCATTTGCAAACATTTGTCCACACTTGTCATACAAAGTGAGCTTATACAACCCACAACACAAAAGGCCAGATGCAACAATTTCATCACCAAAACTGAGATCATGAACTGTACATCTGTCATCAACAAATTGACTACAAGTCCAAGTCTAGCAAGTGCGGATACAGACAAAATATTCTTCTTGATCCCAAGTACATAAAGTGCATCAACAAGTGTGAAAGAACTGCCATTCGTAGCAGTAAGCACAATCTTTCCAACTCCCTGAACCGAATAAGAGGCATTGTTGACACAAGTGACTGAATTCCCATGAGGGACACACTCGAGAGAGGTGAACAATTCACGATGTGAGGTAATGTGCTTTGTAGCACCATTATCGAAATACCACACATGTGAATCTGCAGCAACTGACAAGCATGCATCATGGACAGCAGGATTGTAAGTGCACATTGTTCTAAAAGCCCATTCTGCATCAACATCAGCATTACAGTCTCCTTTTATAGAAGACTCAACAATGGCTGCATTTGTAGTGGAACCAACATTTGCAGTGGAACCACCCTCTTTCTTCTTAGCCTCTTTGGCCTTCAACTTAGGACACGACTTGATCAAGTGATCATTAGCTTTACAATAATGGCAACGCATCTTCTTTTTTCCCTTATCACCAGAATTTCTAGATGAAGTGCTGCCAGTAGAAGCATTAGGAACATAAGTTTTACCACTCACAGCAGAACCATAAGAAGTGGCTGCATTGCTGTTACCACCCTTTCTTTGAGAAGCAATAAAAGCCTGTTCAACTGCACGCTGTCTAGTCCTGTTTTTTCTCGAAAGTGACTCTTGCAACAGAAATGTGCATAATGCATCAAACTTGACAACTTCTGGATTTCCTTGGGTCATAAGTCTTCAAGTTAGCAAAAGTCTGGTGAGAATCTGGTAAGGCATCAAGAACAGTCTGCACAAGCAAACTGTCTGAAATGAATTCACCTGTAGAAATAAGTTTCTCATTGATATCCTTGACACTAGCAAGGAAAGTGTCCATATCATCTTCCTCATGCATAACCTTCGACTCCAACTCTTTACGCAGCAAAGCAATTTTAGCCTCAATTGCGACTTGCATAAAGACCAGCCAAAATATCCCAATCCTGTTTTGCAGATTTTGCTAAATGGATGTGAGGAACAATGGTGCGTTTCATAGACAACGCAATCAATGCATGAGCCTGTGCATCCTTTACATCCCAACGAGCTTGTTCTACCGTAGGAAAAACAACTCTAATAGCAGCAATCCTTGCAGCAAGACCTGCAACATCCTCAACATCGCATGCATCCTCAGAACCAGGACGTACATCAATGCCCTACACAATATTCCAGACGCCCTTTGACACAAGAATATGTTGCATCATGTAAGCCCACATAGGGTAATAAAATGCTTTGTATTGCCCATGCACAAAGCCTAACTCTTGGCTATAGAGAGATCCTCTTTGTACTCTCTTTGATGCTAGTATAATAATCAAGTTCCATTTTCATTTTCACTCTCTCTTTTTGTGTATGCTTATGGTTATGTTAGTCATGAACGGTACTTGCTTCATCCTTCATAAATATCAAAATGCAATGAGGGTTAGTGCATGTTTAACCTATTATGACTTATTAGCACCAAGAATTTCATTAAAGTGATCACAAACACATGAATATGTTAATAATGTTGAGTGATTACACCTCAACAACAATATGTAATCATCTTAGATATTAACGTAACCTTCCTGTTGCTCTATGGAAACCACCTTAACTTGTAAGTAAGTTGGGATTTGTTAATTTTCCTACCACGGGCCAATTGGGTTGTTTTCATGGCTTGATGGACCCACTAAGAAATTCAAAAATCTCAATGGGCCATTTTTTTCAAAATAAAAACTCTATCATTTTTAGTCTCTTGACTAGATAGATCTCTAAAGAGTGTATCCTCATATTGGGTACAATTATTTTTCCTTCTGAAGTGACCTAAGGTTACTAAGTCACAAGTAGTAATTCAATCATCGGTTAAACATGATTATTAATATAGTAACCACATCTTGAAAGATTAAAAACCTTTGCCTAAGACAAAGGTGCGATTCTAAACAAATTAGTTCTCTTTAGTGTCATGCTCATTGCATCAAAGCCATTGGTCAATAAAGGGGCTGAAGTTGGTTCTAGAAGATAAGCATATATTAAAAATGAGTCGTTAGTCAAGGATTAAATGTTGTGCACTAGTGTACTCGGTATATAAAGAGCCTTGATGTCTTGCATGTCACACCATCATAGGCTTTATTTGATGTATGCTGTTTATCATTGCACAATATGAGAGTTACAATCCTTAATTGGTTAAAAACAACACTTATATATTTAATCAAATGTATAACAGGGCTACAATCCTTGATTGGGTAATTTAAGTAGTCCTCAAGCATGTATTGCATTGAAGATTCATAATTTTGTTTTATACATAATGTTAGATAGAGAGTGCATTGTATACAATAAAATATTGTTGGTGCATGAGATTGAAAATCATACATATTGATATTTTTGTTTGTATTTTGCAATTAATTATCATTGTTACCATGTTTGAAGACTCAAGAGTTGATTATTCTTTGCAGCATGTGAAAAAAATGGAGCGAATAATAAAATTTACCACCGCTAAAATAATAAATAAAGACAATGTGATTTTTACAAATGTGTCTTATTTTTGGAAAATCCCGCAACGTGTAAAATTTGATTTCTTTCTTAACAAAATTTTTGCTTTTTATTGAAATTAGGGTTGGAGGAAAATACACACGGCTTCGAGAAGACGAAGGAAGCTCAAGGCACACAATAGAGACTGTGTTTCTTAGTGTGAAATGGAAAGATAGATAGCCCTAAGGTGATGGCTGTATATACAATGCATGGGGGAAAAAACCTCCGAAAGAGGGAAAAAATGACTCGGTGGTCCTAGTGTGTTCACACACATCGCTGCCACATGTATATGGGACAAATCCCCCTGGGAGTGATGTAGTGAACAATGACAGGAACACAGAGTAAAGGGAAGTGCCATGCCCTGAGGACAGGATTAGTCCACAAAGGGGAGAAAGCCCAAAGCTTTGCGGAAAGCTTCTCACTTCTCACAAGACAATGCCTTTGTGAAAAGATCTGCAAGGTTGTCCTGTGTTGGCACATAAGCCAAGCTGATCTCTTCTCCTGAGAGCCTCTCCGTGACATAGTGGTAATGCACCTCAATGTGCTTTGTACGAGCATGAAAAAATGGGTTCCTCGCAACAACTGCCAATGTACTCTGACTGTCAGTGTAGATGATGTTGGCAATGTCTTGTCCAACACCCAAATCAACCATCAGGCGTCTGAGCCATACACACTCAACCATAGTTGTGAAGACTGACCTGTACTAAGCCTCACAACTGGAACTGGCCATAATAGGTTGCTTCTTACTCAACCATGAAATACATGAACTACCAAGCATGAAACAAAAACCACTTGTGGACACTCGTGTGTCATAACAACCAGCCCAATTTGAGCCCAAAAAAGCATGTAAATTTGGCGGCAATGGTCCCCCCTTGGGATAAAACAAGGCAAGATGCAAAGTGCCACTCACGTAGCAGAAAATCCTCTTGACTGCTTGCTAATGCTTAGACCCTGGGCTATGCAAAAATCTGCTGACCTGTGAGACTACAAACTGAATATTTGGCCTCATGTTGCATACGTAAATGAGGCAACCAATAGTAGTTTGGTAAAGAGTTACATCAACAGGATCACAAGCATCATGTACACTCAACTTCAAACCTGCTTACATGGGAGTGGCAATAGGTTTGCAATCCTCGAGTCCAAACTTACATAGCAATGTCTCTATGTAACAACAATCCCAAATCTTTCATCTTGAAAGTAGCATTCAAATCAGCCTTAAATTCAGCAATATGTGCCTCATTGGGACAAGTGATCATCATATCATCCACAAAAAGAACAACAACAAGAAGTACATCGCCCTCATGCTTAATATACAATGTACTTTCTATTGGATTGTTACGAAAGCCTTGTTTGACCAAATGAGTGTCAACTTTCTCATACCAAGAACAAGGAGATTGCTTCATTACATAGACTTCCTCAAAAATGTCACCATTGAAGAAAGTAGTAACATATCAGATTGATGTACATCCCAACCAAAATGAGCTTTCAATGCACATAGAAAACAAAATGTAGTCATACGACAAGCGGGAGAAAAAGTTTCTTCATAATCTATGCCTTTTTGCTGCGCATAGCCTTTTGCAACAAGTCGAGCCTTATGGCAATCAACCTCACCATCTAGCTTGCATTTCAACTTGTAAACCCGCTTTGTACCAATGGACTTTTTTCCATGAGGCAAATCACACAAAGTCCATGTGTCATTTTCTATAAGTGCATCATATTCTGATTGCATGGTAGCCATCCAATTTTATCAGATTTGTGCTTCATCAAAAGATAGAGGTTCCTCTATATCACATAAGCTAGACACAACCAAAGCATAACAATCTGATGCATAAGAGGCATGACAAGAACCTGAACAAGTACGACTAGACAAAGGTGCATCCAATTTACTGTCACGCAAAGCGTGCACCAGCCATTTTGGCATACCTCTAGCCTACTCATTTTCAGCCCTTTTCTCATCAAGTACATCATGTACATCTGCACTAGTAATAGGTTGAATTGTAACATTTTCAAAAACCCCCATAGGCTCTACGTTTGCCTCATTTGAATTTACATTCACACTTCCAACATAAAAAGAGGCAATTGACTGTCATAAATGTCCTGTGACCTTACATTACTATCTCTAGTACATGATAGCAAAGGCTGAACAGAATCTTCCACAAACACAACATCACGTGAGACCAAAATACGCTTTGTTTGCGGATGGTACAACCTATAACCTTTGCTTTCAACACTATAACGAACAAAAATAGACACCCTTATCATCCAATTTTCTGCAATGCTCTTGTGGAACTAAACCATAAGCCAAACAACCAAAGACACGCATGTGCTCAATAGATGGATTTCTATCATGCCATGCTTCATATGGAGTCATAGACTGCAACACTTTTGTAGGACACCTGTTGAGTACATAAGTGGCACACATGACAGCCTCGAGCCAAAACGAATGTGGTAAAGATTGACTCTTGACTATACATCGTGCCATTTCCGTAAGAGACCTGTTTTTCCTCTTAGCAACACCATTTTGCTGAGGTGTACCATTTTGTTGAGGCGTATATGGCACTATACATTGGTGTTTTATCCCATGACTAGACAAAAATGCATTAAATTCTTGAGACACATACTCCCCCCCTTGATCGGAACGGAGGGTGCCCATGGTACATTTTGAGACATTTTCAGCCATAGCAAGAAATTGCTTGAAGCACATAAACACTTTGGATTTAGCTTGCAATGGATATACCCATGCATGCCTGGAGTAGTCATCAATGAAAGTCATGAAGTACAAGTAATTTCCCAAGGACGGAGTTTGCATAGGCCCACAAACATCACTATGCACAAGCTGCAAGTTGCATGTAGCACGAATTAACCCATCCTTTGGAAACTTAGCACGCTACATTTTACCCAAAATACAGCCTTCGCAAACATGTTTGAGAGGTACTTCAAGAGGCGGCAAAGAAGCAACCATATCAGATTTCTACAAACGCAGCAAACTGACAAAATTAAGATGCCCAAAACATGCATGCCATAGTTTTGCATCTGAAATAGTCCTTGAATCTGCAACTGCATTTGCAAAATTTTGTCCACACTTGTCATACAAAGTGACCTTATACAACCCTTGACACAAAAGGCCAAATGCAATAGTTTTATCACCAAAACTGAGATCATGAACTGTACATATGTCATCCACAAATTTGACTACAAGACCAAGTCTAGAAAGTGGAGATATAGACGAAAGGTTCTTTTTTATCCCAGGTACATACAATGCATCAAAAAGTGTGAAAGAACTGCCATTTGCAACAGTAAGCACAATCTTTCCAACTCCTTGAACAGGATAAGAGGCATTGTTGACACACATCATCGTATTCCCATGAGGGACATACTCAATAGTGGTAAAAAAATCACGATGTGAGGTAATGTGCTTTGTAGCACCACTGTCAAAATACCACACATGTGAATCTCCAGCAATTGACATACATGCATCATGGACAATAGGATCATAAGTGCACTCTGCACTAGATGCCCATTTTGCATCAGCATCAGCATCACAATCTCCTTTGACAGAAGACTCTACAGTCGATGCACTTGTATTAGACCCTGTAGTGGATCAGCCTCTTTCTTCTTAGCCTCTTTTGTCTTCAATTTTTGACATTGCTTGATCAAGTGATCATTAGCTTTACAATAATGGCAATGCATCTTCTTTTTTCCCTTATCATCAAAATTTCCAGACGAAGTGCTGCCAGCAGAAGCATTAGGAACATAAGTTTTTCCACTCGCAGTAGAACCATAAGAAGTGGTTACATTGTTGTTCCCACCTTTTCTTTGAGCTGCAATAAAAGCTTGTTACTACACGCTGCCTATCTTGTTTTTTTCTAGAAAGTGACTCTTGCAATAGCAATGTGCATAATGCATCAAACTTGACAACTTCATGATTTCCTTGGGTCATAAGTCTCCAAGTACTAGCAAAAGTCTGGTAAGAATCTGGCAAAGCATCAAGAACAGTTTGCCCAAGTAAACTGTAAAAAATGACTTCTCCTACAGAAATTAGTTTCTCATTAACATCCTTGACACCAACAAGGAAAGAGTCCATTTCATCTTCCTCATGCATAATCCTCGATTCCAGCTCTTTACGGAGCAAATAAATTTTAGCCTCATTACAGCTTACATAAAGACCTGCTAGAATATCCCAAGCCTATTTTGCAGATTTTGTTGAACGAATGTGAGGAGTGATAGTGCGCTTCATAGGAAATGCAATCAATGCATGAGCATGCGCATCTCTTACATCCCAAGGAGCCTAGACAAAACAGCTCTAACAGCAACAACCCTGGCAGCAAAACTTGGAGCATCCTCAACATCGCCTGCATCCACAGTACCATGACGTACATCAATGCCCTGCACAATGTTCCAAACTCCTTTTGATACAAGTACATGTTGTATCATGTAAGCTCACATAGGGTAATTTTCCCCATCCAATCTATCCTCAACAACAAACATCTTGAACACATCTATGTTGTTGTTTGTCAGCCATGGAAAATGCCTGCACCACCTGATGTGAAAATTTCCCAAAATGAGGAGAAACTGAGTGAGAACAACACGTGTTATATAGCACAAACTGCAAAATACTGCAAGGGAGATGTTATGAAGAAAATGGCACAGACAAAAATTTTGCACAATATGACAAAATAGCCTGTGCAGTACTGCTTGTAGTGGAAACAGAGGCCAAAATGAGCCCGAATCAAAAATCTGATCAGACTGAGCTCTACCAACACACCCAAAATTTTTGTTGACCTGCAAACACGCACCAAAGCTCACAGAAATCAAAGAAAGTGAGTAGGTGTGTGCTAGAGCTGCTGGCGACTAAGCCAGGGAGGACGTGACCTACTCTGATATCAATTGTTGGAATTAGGGTTGTAAGAAAATACACACAGCTTGGAGAAGAAAAAGGAAGCTCAGGGCACACAATAGAGAGTGTGTTTCTTAGTGTGAAATGGAAAGATAGATAGCCCTAGAGTGATGGGCATATATACAACACACGGGGGGAAAAACCTCCTAAAGAGGGAAAAAATGCCCGGACGGTCCTAGTGTGTTCACACACATCACTACCACATTATATGGTAACAGTTTTAATATATGCTAAAATGTAGAAAATTGTTTTTGCAACCAAATATATAGCTCTTATGCCTTCATCTATAATGTCGGCACAAGTAGTACACAATTATAAAAAGAAAAAAAAAGCTTTCCAAAGTGTGGGAGTTTTCTCACAATATATGCAATTGATATATGGAATGGCAACATAAACTATACTTGGTCACAAAATTAGGTAGGGTTGCATGCATTAGGGACCAACTTTTTCTGTGGCTTAAAAAAGAATTTTTGTAAATGTACACATCACTCATAGTTGCAAACCATTTGAGGTAAAATTCCAAAGAGCGAGCAAGATTTTTCGAGCAAATAAAAAATCAAGCAAACTTATCCAAGTAAAGTTCAAGGATCTTATGTAGCTTTGTTGCCTCTAATAGAATTTTGGAAATGATTAAACATCAAAGTCTCTTAGAGAACTCATCCTAAGTACACCCATGGCTGAAAGCATGGTTTGGTGGTACAAAAATTGTACCCATTTGGTTGTTTGCCACTTTGGTAGTTGTAGGGTTCTTGGAGGAGGGAACTTGCATTTGGAGTTTTTAAAGGTTACATTTTAAAAGGTACAATTCAAAGATTATAAGGCCGAGTGAAATCATGGTTTAGCAAGGTATAGTACATGATAGTGGTCACACGTTTGGGACTGATTTGAACTCTCTCTCTCCCTACCGCGTGCGAGAGCACTCTGCATGTTGTTCACAAACACCTTTGCCATAGCTCCCCTTGTGACCTTTCCTTCCTCCATTGCCTTCTGCCACATGAGGACACTAGCCCGCAAATGTGCACCTAGAGCCACACCCAGAGCTTCCGAAGAGAAGCAGTCTAGGATGAAGGGGAGTTCATTCAAAACTCCTAGTAGTAGCCGCAATGAGCCTCATACCAGCAAGAACGAGCATCACATCAGCACTGATACTATAGCCCCCAAAGAGAGGTAGAACATTGATCAATCGGAGATGACAAAGAGCATGGGAAAATCCTCTATTGCACAAGTGAATAGATCCACAACAAAGAAGAGAGGTAAGTACTGCTACTTTACATGGTTGACAATGTACCATTTGGTTTGGTTGCATGTTAATTAAGGTATTGTAAGACATTATCTGCATGTTGGTTGCATGAATATGGTTGCAAGTTAAGTACTTTATACAATTGGAACTATAGTGGCATGTCTAATTATTTTCTCTTGTTGTGTTTTAGGGAAAAACGGAATGGATGAGTACCCAATACTCAACAAATTATGCTATACTGCAGAATAATTACATGAGGAGTATGGTTTGAGTCTAGAAGGAAAGGTTGCTAAGGACTTATCAGACTATGATCTGCCAGATGATCAGTGGCTTACTGTTTTCCAACATCGGTATCAGAAGAATGCAAAGGTCTACCTTCACCATTTGTAGCCTTCTTTCGTTGATGATTGCAGAATTCTTTTTCATAAGGTGTACCAGGGTCCCCCATCATGTGGGGAGATAACAACTAAGTTTTCTAGGTGCTATGCTTTTGAGAAGTGCCATGCTGCTAAAAATGACCCAGCAAGACATAAAATTGCATGGGCAAGGTTTGGGGAGAGTGTGTTGAGCATGTTCAGTAGTAACCCTGGAGGATTGGAGAGGAAGGTGGAAAATTGGAAGAGGGCTAATGGAGCATTTCCTAGTGAGCTATTAGGGTCCAACAACAAGAGGGAGTACACACAGGGTGCCAGCAATATGTGTAATATTGAAGAGGACAAAGTTTTGCAGTTTGAAACAGTGGCAGTAGATTACATTTCTGATTTGGATGCCATTGTTTGCGGAGTTTCGACAAGCTCTACCAGAAGTTGAACAGGTTATCTGATTTGAGGGCAAGTCTCCAGCAAAAGAAAGAGAGTTTACTGAGGTTTGAGGGCTCAAATTCTATCACCAAGAAAATTAAGGAGGATATTCTTTTGTTCAAGCAACGCCTCGATGAACTACATCGGAAAGTTCCTTGTGATGTTGATGAGATAAAAGATGTGGAAGCTGATATAAATGCGTCGAAACGCATGCTACGTCGACTCGAAGGCACTACAGAGATGAAGAATCTTGCTCTAGAAATGGAAATTGAACAGGTATTTTTACATATGGTACCTCTTGTCCTTCATGTTATTTTTCTATAATTGTGCTTGTCTGTAGTGCCATGTTCTTGCATGTAGTTGTATGCACTTGTATGTAGTGCCATATTCTTGATAGAAACTTTTTCTTCTTGTCCTGGTTTATATCTCATACCTTTTGTACAATGTCATGAACAAACTTGGGTACTATTTGGAATGTTTTGGTACTTTTGGTATATAGCTAGTTCTTCAAGTGTCTTTTGGTACATCTTGAATATTTCTTATGTACATTTGGTACATCTTGTAGGAGCATTTGGTACTTCCTGTAGGAACATTTGTTACTTTACATCTGGTTCTTTATGTTGGAACATAATATTTATATTTGTGTATTGAGATGTACATATCAGGTGCTTTTAAGTACCTTGGTTTGACCACGAGTACTTTCATTTGGTACTTCTTTAAAAATTCAATATTTCTTTGGAGTCCTTTTGGTACTTTCTGTGGAAACATCATATGTATATCTGTGTGCTATGAATTATGATGTATATATTAGGTCTTTAAGTACCATGCTTTGACCTGAGGTACTTTACTTTTGGTACTTCAATATTTTTGGAAACTTTGGATACCTCATTTTGTACTTTTTGCTACTTTAGATTTTTAATGTTGCGCTTTGGGTACTTAGCATCTGGTAGTTTTATTGTTTGGAAATTTTCATACTGATTCTTTGGTACTATTTACATTTGGTACTATTTACTATGTACTAGACTGGTGTGCTCCTGAAGGAGCATGATATGCCATAAAATATCTAATATCTAACCAACCCAAATGATTTTCTCATATTAAACTGATCATTTAATATGGGATAATAAACGGGAACAAGGGTTAGAATATAGAAATGTGCTTACGGATCTATCTCAACACGGGGCCAATGGTAAAGGGGCCCAAATGAGAGATGGTCTGTCAAAGAGCAAGGCTAACTAATGAAGCTTAAAAGACCTTAGGGTTAGCTTCATTAAAGACCTTCAATGGTTAGTGTTAAAAGTTTTTTTGACCTTAAGCAAGCTAGGGTTGTGCTTGAGGTGAGAACCTTAGGCAAGCTAGGGCTGTGCTTGAGGTGGGAACCCGATCTAAACCTAGGCAAGCTAGGGCTGTGCTTGAGGTGGGAACCCGACCTAAACTTAGGCAAGCTAGGGTTGTGCTTGAGGTGGGAACTCCACCTAAGGTGCTTGTCATGCTTGATGACTAAGGTACTTGAGGTACTTGTCACATTTAATGAGGAAGTTGCTTGAGAAGCTTCCTATGCATGGGGGGTAAGATGCTTGAGTCAAAAGAGAACCTACTCACTTAATGAGAAAGTTGCTTGAGAAACTTCCTATGCATAAAAATCTCAAAGTTAGGGGAATTCTAAAAGAGCACATGGGGCACATGTCAGACTCTCACTAAGCTTAACCACATGGGTGCTTGAATGCTATTGGTTGGGCTAAAGAGGGGTCCAATGAGCTTTTACTTCCACCTAACAAATATCTAGATAGTTTCAAGCTCTCTCTCTCTCTAAGGGGTAAGGAGGACACTTTTCAAAAGACTACCCATGTACTTGACTGCATGCTGCATGTGATTGGCTAAGGGGAGAGGGGTCCAATGGGCTTGCAACATGCAGCAAAGTCACAACTCACCCAAAGCAAGGAGGGGGGGTGCTAGGGGGATATACACCATCACACACACTCATTGGGGACATCATTCTCACTTGGTGAAAGTTGAGGAACACCACCTCCTTCTCCAAGATTGTGAGAGTGAAAGCCTACACCAACACTCTTGGCTATGGAATGCAAATCCTACCAAGAGTCATGCTTCAATGCTTAAGCTTGACATCTTCTCCATCTCCATTACTATGCTATTATGTATGCTAGCAAGAAGAGTAATGATAAGTGAGGAACTACTTCTTTCTCCTATGGAATGTTTCTTCTTCCTCTTCCCTATCTTCATTCCCCACTAGCTCTCTCCACCTTCGAAGGTGTTTGAGGCCTTGGGATTGAGGCTTGGGATAGTTAATGCTTTCTTCAAGTTTATGTTATGTTTGTGATGCATGAGGTTTTCCATCTTCATTGCATCACCTAGGTCACAAGGAACACAAAGATTGTATTGTACCAAGCCTCTCTTGATGGGAGAAACTATAATACAAATGCCTATTAGAGGGGGGACCAGCTCCATATGAATCTGGTCCTCAACTATTGTCATGTTCTCTAAACTCTCTCTCTCTCTCTTGCAAAATTATTGTTGATGCCAAGTTAACTAAGTATCATGTTTATGTTGCTACCATCAACTAAGTTCACCCGCTATGCTCACAAAATAATCTCTTAAAAGTGCTTCACCTAATTTTCTAATCCCGCTACTTCCAAAGTTCATAGGCAATATCCATTACATTGGTATCAGAGCATTTGGTTTCTCTTTTCTTGCTTAAGAAGAGATGTCCTTAAGTAGCCTATCAATGGTTGATTTTTTTAATTATATTAGGGTAAGTGGGACTGGGATCTATTATCGGTTTTGTTGAGCCCACTATGTGGGATATGGTGCACACCTCGGGAGCTTTGGACTTAATAATGGAGTCTATTTAGACTTGCCTACGGCTTTACCATTATTGAGCCATAAGAAGTCCGAAAGGAGCTATCCCTCGACAACTTTGCTATGTTAGACTCACTCCACTATTCTCTATAATTAACCAATTCAAGCCATGGGTGTAGATACTTAAGTGCCTATTTTGAAAGGCTAAGAGGGGTAGCAACTAAGGTTTTGAATTGCCAAAGCATACACTAAGTAAACACATAAGTTTAATTAGCATGGCTGACAATAATCAAGAGAGGAGAATGAACATTGATAACTTTGATTTTGCACATGAAGGTGCCAATGAAGATGCTCCCATGTTTGTTAACTATCTTGTCACACTAGGTTGCAACAAGCTATGGGCAACCCCACTTTGCAAGCCGAAGTTACACAACAACTTCGTGCTTATGGGATTTCCTTTCCTCTTCAAGAGGAGAGAGAGCTTACGAGGCCTCTTGAAGAGACCCCCAAAAGAAGACTCTCTCCCATACGAGAGGAGGAATCCAAAGATCAAGAAAGAAATGAATCCCTAAATTCCTCCGAAGATGTGGCTCCACGAAGAAGGAGGACTAAACAATCGCCAACTCCTCCCAAGAGGAAACAGTTAACCCGTAGTCCTTCTCCTCGTCACTCCAAAAGGGAAGAGAGGAAACCAAGGAAGAAAAGGGCAAGAAAGAGGTCACCCTCTTCTCCTTCTTCTTCACCTTCCTCCTCTATCGATGAAAGCTATGGCTATTCTCCTAGAGAATATGAGAGGGGAGGACATCGCAAATCTTACCCTGCATGGCGAAGGTCACAAAAGCTCAAGAAGTTCAAAGAGACACGAAATAGTATCTCTTTTCTCACCTATGATGGCACCTTTGGTGCTACCGACAAAGTATTGTCCTTCATCCAACAATTTGATGTGGCCTTTGGAGACGAGGGCTTCACGGAGTCCCCCAAGCTACGCCATGTAGCTATGCACTTCCAAAAATCGGCTCGTCAATGGTGAGCTAGTCTTTGAGGCAATGGTGAAGCACCAAAGACATGGAAAACTCTACGAGTTTCCATCATGAAGAAATTCCTTGCAAGTGATGCAAAGGACAAAGTGCTCACCGAATTGCAGAGTTTAAGGCTTCTCTCTCATGAGTCTATCCACAAATATGTGGACAAGTTTTGGGATTTACATCTCAAGGCTACTGTCTTTCAAAAGATAGACTTTGCTGAGAAAAAACAATAATTTTGTGCGGGATTACCTGAGGAGATGGCCGAGTATGTCAAATCTCAACGGTCTGACTCTATCAGCGAAGTAATCCACCATATCTTTGGATTACCAAAATCTATCCATGGGAATACGGGAATATGGACAATAGTCGATAGGTTTAGCAAGCAAGCACACTTTATCCCTGTCAAGAAGACTATTAAGGCACACCAAATGGCAACTCTCTTCATATCATAGATTTTCAAACACCATGGATTGCCAACATCCATCGTGTCAGATAGAGATCCTAGAATGACCAGTAATTTTTGGAAAGGTCTCTTTGAAAATCTAGGTACAAGATTGAATTTCTCTTCGGCATATCACTCACAAACGGATGGCCAAAGTGAGATAGCCAGTCTTACGATTCTTGATCTACTAAAGACCTATGTCACAGAAGTAGATCGACGCTCACAATGGGAAAAATACTTACCTCTTGTAGAGTATGCGTATAATAATACTATCCATACTTCTACGGGAAAATCACCTTTTGATATCATAGACGAAAGACCTAAAAGTCCCTTGCTACTCAAAGTACATGGGAAGATCTTCGCTGCCGATGAGTATAGCCGTGACCTGCAAACATCTTTTCAAAAGATTAAGGAGGCTATATCCATCTCCCAACTGGTACCTAAGGCAAAAAGCTGCTGCTGACAAGCACAGAAGGGCCTTAACATTCAAAGAAAATGATTGGGTCTTACTTAAGCTTCCTAAGGCACGATTGAGGCAAACGATGGGCAAAAACCCTACGGGCCATCAAAAGTATTATGCTACACTAGCAAAAAGATACTATGGTCCTTTTTAAATTTTGAAGCCAATCAATGAGGTAGCTTATCAACTCAACTCAAAAAAGATACTAAACTAGCAAAAAGATACTATGGTCCTTTTCAAATTTTGAAGCCAATCAATGAGGTAGCTTATCAACTCAAGTTACCTAACCATTGGCTCATACACAATGCTTTTCATGTGAGCCTACTCAAGCCCTACAAAGGAGAGCCTCCAAATGAACCAATTATTGAAGACCCTCCCAAAATCGAAGATCAAGAAGAGGTACTACAACCAGAAGCTATTCTTCGGCATGAAGACAAGGTACTACGACATGGTAAGATTATCCGACGGTATCTTATTAAGTTCAAAAATTATTATTTTGAAGATGCTAGATGGATGCAAGGAATCCAGCTTAAGGATAGTATGAATCTTGTCAACGCTTACAGTGCTACATTAGAGTAACCAAATGTACATGTGTCTTTTAAATGATTAATGTTTTTGTCTTATAAGACTAATTCTCTCTTTATTGTGCACAAATTTAAGTAGTATGCATACTAAGAATCATGTTTGGGATGACAACGTCTCTCAAACACCATGTAGAATTTGTCACTCTACTTGGGAGGATGAAATGGACTAAAGAGCAGACATGCTTGTGGCAGCTATGTCTCCCAAGCACCAAATAGATTAGTCATCCATCTTGGAATGATGTCGTAGGGTAAAAAGGGATCCTCTACCCACTAAGAAAAATTGACTAATGGCTATGACTTTATCTCTTTTACCTCATAGTTGAGGACAACTATGATTTCAAGAGAGAGGTAATGTCATCAAATATCTAATATCTAACCAACCCAGATGATTTTCTCATATTAAACTGATCATTTAATATGGGATATTAAACGGGAACAAGGGTTAGAATATAGACATGTGCTTACGGATCTATCTCAACACGGGGCCAATGGTAAAGGGGCCCAAATGAGAGATGGTCTGTCAAAGAGCAAGGTTAACTAATGAAGCTTAAAAGACCTTAGGGTTAACTTCATTAAAGACCTCCAATGGTTAGTGTTAAAAGTTCTTTTGACCTTAAGCAAGCTAGGGTTGTGCTTGAGGTGAGAACCTTAGGCAAGCTAGGGTTGTGCTTGAGGTGGGGACCCGATCTAAACCTAGGCAAGCTAGGGCTGTGCTTGAGGTGGGAACCCAACCTAAACTTAGGCAATCTAGGGCATTTGCTTGAGGTGGGAACTCCACCTAAGGTGCTTGTCATTCTTGATGACTAAGGTACTTGAGGTACTTGTCACATTTAATGAGGAAGTTGCTTCAGAAGCTTCTTATGCATGGGGGGTAAGATGCTTGAGTCAAAAAGAGAACCTAGTCACTTAATGAGGAAGTTTCTTGAGAAACTTCCTATGCATAAAAATCTCAAAGTTAGGGGAATTCTAAAAGAGCACATGGGACACATGTCAGACTCTCACTAAGCTTAACCACATGGGTGCTTGAATGCTATTGGTTGGACTAAAGAGGGGTCCAATGAGCTTTTACTTCCACCTAACAAATATCTAGATAGTTTCAAGCTCTCTCTCTCTAAGGGGTAAGGAGGACACTTGTCAAAAGACTACCCATGTACTTGACTGCATGCTGCATGTGATTGGCTAGGGGGAGAGGGGTCCAATGAGCTTGCAACATGCAACAGAGTCACAACTCGCCCAAAGCAAGGAGGGGGGGTGCTAGGGGGATATACACCATTACACACACTCATTGGGGACATCATTCTCACTTGGTGAAAGTTGAGGAACACCACCTCCTTCTTCAAGATTGTGAAAGTGAAAGCCTACACCAAGACTCTTGGCTATGGAATGAAAATCCAACCAAGAGTCATGCTTCAATGCTTAAGTTTTCCATATTCTCTATCTCCATTACTATGCTATTATGTATGCTAGCAAGAAGAGTAATGATAAGTGAGGAACTACTTCTTTCTCCTATGGAATGTTTCTTCTTCCTCTTCCCTATCCTCATTCCCCGCTAGCTCTCTCCACCTTCGATGGTGTTTGAGGCCTTGGGACCGAGGCTTGCGATAGTTAATGCTTTCTTCAAGTTTATGTTATGTTTGTGATGCATGAGGCTTTCCATCTTCATTGCATCACCTAGGTTGCAAGGAACACAAAGATTGTATTGCACAAAGTCACTCTTGATGGGAGAAACTATAATACAAATGCCTATTGGAGGGGGGACCGGCTCCATATGAATCCGGTCCTCAACTATTGTCATGTTCTCTAAACTCTCTCTCTCTCTCTCTTGGAAAAGTATTGTTCATGCCAAGTTAACTAAGTATCATGTTTATGTTACTACCATCAACTAAGTTCACCCGCTATTCTCACAAAGTAATCTCTTAAAAGTGCTTCACCTAATTTCCTAATCCCGCTACTTCCAAAGTTCATAGGCAATATCCATTACATGATATACTTAATAGGTACTTTAGGTATTGTATGCTAGTTTTTCTACTTACCATATTGGTTATTGTTTTCTATTTAGTACTAGTTGGTCCTTTAGGTACTTTGAACATTTGGTACAGTTTACTATTTGTTACATTTGGTATTGTGTGCTATTTAGTACTAGTAATTGTCATGACATTTACATTTGCTACTCTTTACTTTTCTCTAGGACATTATTTTGGTAATATTCACTGTCCTGAGATTTTTATGTGATGTGCAGAGGGAATCTGATGTCCTCAAGACTGAGTGTGAAGAGGCTCACATCCAGAGTGAATTTGTTAGAATGTTGATTGGCAGAAATCAACGAAGGAAGAAGATTCACATTATTTCCAAGGCCCCATATCAAAGATGAAGACAACACAATCTATGCTTTAGGATCCTGTGTTGCTTGTGGGGAGTGCTTGGGCTCCACCCATGTGGCTGGTTCTTTCATGCTGGCCTATAGGCCCCAATACCACCCTCTCTGTTTTGTTGCCACTCTAATGAAAAAAGACATTTGTGCGAAAGTTGGATGCAACGAGCGCATCTCCGAAGTGGCCAAGACTTGGGCTCACAAGGGACATGTTCAGAAGAGTAAGCATCTGTCTTGCTTCCTTTTTTGGGCACAATTTTGGTTTTTCTTATCATAGAATGTCTTTTTGTTGTTGAACTATGTAGAATACGAGGTCAAAGAGGAATATACGAATAACCATGTTGCAGACAAGCACTTCAAGGCTGGACATATGTTTGATGAGGAAATGGCAGATGGTGGTAAGTCTGTTATGTGGAGATGCACAAGGAAGCTACACGCACATTTCAAGGCATGTCTAATGAAGTGCAATCAGACAAGCTAGATGAAGAGAAGGACACCACCACAGGGGCCCATGAGCGAGTAAATGACCGCAAGGAAGAGGCGGACCATAAGGAGCTACCAGACCAGCAGGATGTAGACAAGGACCATACTCACAAGGACCAATAGGATATAGACAAGGACCAACAGGATATAGATAAGGACCAGCAGGTTGGAGACAAGGACCAACAGGATGGGGGCAAGGATCAGAAGGGGGAAGTAGATGATGACAAGTCGCTACCGGAGAAGAAGGATGGAGACAAGGATCATATTATAGAGGTGGATGATACTGGCGTGAGCAAGGAGCTGCTTGAGGAATGCTTACCTCTTGATGATGCAGTGCACAAGCCCAATTTTTGGGAGACAAGGACCCCCCTATAGGGGTTGATGTTAATGAGCATACAACAGGTGATGATGACGCTCCTCTAGCAGATATGTTTTGTATCAAAAAGAAGATCTCTTGAGTGCACGTGCCATTAGGGGAATTTTGAGGTCATTTTTGTGCCTTTTAGCGTGTAGAGAGAGAGTGGTCTCAACCAATGGTTGAAGAGCTTCCGTTACGGAACCTCTATTTTTGAAAACTCACAAAAAAAGCAAATAT
Source organism: Adiantum capillus-veneris (assembly GCF_014529385.1). NCBI lineage: Eukaryota > Viridiplantae > Streptophyta > Polypodiopsida > Polypodiales > Pteridaceae > Adiantum > Adiantum capillus-veneris. Next base: position 146,727,600 of record NC_140935.1, read on the forward strand.
TCTATCTTTACCGCAACTTTGAGCTGGTAAATAGCAATGTAAACAAGTAAAAGTGCAAAGGCATTCAATAGCTGTCGCTTTTAGAAAGACGTACTTCTCATATTATATTATTTTCATTTTGCACGTCGTCATCATAAAACAACATTGGGATTCTATCTCATGATCTTTTCTAGATTTGAACCGTTTTTTGCACATTCTGCTTATTCTTCTCTTGAACTCAGGCTAAACTTCTCTGCTCATTTCTTTTTTCACCATGGAATCTTCATCACGATCAAAACGACCAAGAACTTCCATTGAAGCCATTGTCACTTACAACACGACTGATCAAAATGGAGAATGGATTCCAATAACTATACACAAAGGAACGTGGATACTGATGCAACAGAACAAGAGAATAAAGTCTTCCACCAAAAACTCTTTCTTGGTGGGATGGAAGGGTATTGTTAAAGATTTCAGCTTTGCCGACAACAAAAAATCAATCAAAGAGGTGCTGGTGCAGCATGTGTACATGCATAAAGATCTGCATATTGACTCAGAGAGTTCTGCTTTGCCATTACATAGACCAAACTGTAAGTCTCTTAACTTAAATCCTTATTTGTAATGCATGTTGTATAAGGTTATTTGTTGTACAGATTTGTATCCTTCAAACATTATGGAATGGCAGCCAGTAGAATGTGTTATAAATATTCTGGATGTGTGTCATGGATCAATTGGTGAAGAAATATACAAGGCAAGGACTGAGGGTTCACTGGCAGAGAATGGAATATTCTTCTTTGACCATTATTATGTTCCACCTAGAAGGACTGGAGAACTTGGAGCCACAACCAAGCTAGACTTGCCTGATTTCAAAAGTGGAGAATGGTCACTCCCTAGCTCAAATACAAGTGAGGGCTACAGGTGCAAACTGTTTTGTGAGATTCAAAAGTGTTTGAAAGCAAACATAGCAAGCAAACAGAGTAGAATTTCTATATTCATGCCCATTACAGTTTTTGTAGACTTCTTCTCTAATGCTGAAGTCAGAAAATCTAGAACAATGTTTTCAGTGAAGACTTTAGACTCAGCAAATGTACTTGAATTTGTGGATGAGGGTTGGAACACCAAAACAGTGAATGGAATCACTTGTAATGTGCAAGCTGGCTCAATTGCTTGCAAATACATGATAGGGACACAAAACTTCATTATGTCATTTTATTATAGAAGATGGCACTATGTTGGTGGTCAGCTAACTCCACTTGATCAAGACATGGAGGACTTCATTGACATCCCAATAGAAGACATTGATATATGGGTAAACAATGAGCATCTGTCAATTGTAAAGATAAGAGGCATGTGTAGCTTACATCAATTGAGATTGGACCTGCAAAATGATGAAATTGAACTGCCCACAACATTCTGATTTCAAATAAATGGTGGAAAGGTAACTGTTATCCCTAAAAGTCTCTTGTTCTCTTATTGGTTCTTTATTTAACTTGGACTGTTTTTGTAGGTATCAAAAAGGAATGAAAAGAGGCTACAGTGCAAGAACATCTTGAATGGCATTGTACATTTGGTGCCTTAAACATCCTTCAAGGCAATTTTGTAACACATGACCTGCAAGGATCTTATTTTGTATCACATGACCTGCAAGGATCTTGTTTTGTATCACATGACCTGCAAGGATCTTATTGAAATAAAGATCTAAAAGTATATTTATTTTGTTATTGAAATGCAACTTTTCCAAACATCAATGATTTTACTTCAATGATTTGATTTTGTAACAGAGTCTTAAAACAAGGTGATCAAAATGTATTCAATTTCAAATATTTGCAATTACATAGACAATTGGATACAAGTGGGAAGCTTGATACAAGTGGGCTACAATTAGAGTGGGCTACAAAAAGCTAGAATAGTTTTCTGCCAGGAGTTTTCCTGTCCCTAGGGGTTGGTGCTTTTGCAGTGGGCTCTTTTGTCCTGGGAGATTTTCTTGTGGGCTCTTTGGCAGGAGGGCTTGAGGGCTGCTTCCTCTTTCTCTTATCATCCATCTCTTCACTTGCCTTTTCCTGCTCACCACTCTCTTCTTCCTCTTCAGTTCCCTTTTCCTCTTCTAGTTTTGCTTTCCCCTTTGCCTTTTCTAGCTTTGCTTTCCCCTTCTCTTCAACATCATCATCTTTAAATACCTATTGCAGTTGTCCATTTGCTTCAATCATATACTTGATAATCTTTGCTCTTGTCAACCATACATGGTTCTCACTATAGCACTCTCTGTTGATCTATACAAGGCAATAGAAAGCAAGTTTTAGGAACAATAAAATGAGAAAAAATACAGCTGGCAAATATGAAATATGCTATACTTCTATATTCTGATTGTCATTGCAGTATATGAAGTCCAAGAGGAGCTTGGCATTTGTCACTACCCTCCATCCACATGAATGGCTTTCAGGCTGGATTGGAACCTGCAACTCATTACATGTATTTATGGGAAAAAATATTTGAGGATGATCCATTGAAGTGAACAAAGCATAAAGAATTCCAACCTTCACAACTGAAAATTGGATTTCAGTCAGCATCTTTGGCATGGGTGGACAATTCTCCAGTGTCTCTATAAATCTTGTAGCAGCACTGTCCAAAATTCTTTATTAAAAGTATGTTCTTGAGGTTCTGCTTGTGGTTTACAAAATGTGTCTGCTACTATACTTACAATTTTGCTTGACCATGTACTCCAGCAAGAGAATTGACAAAGTAGCATTTTCTTTTCACAATATCAATTGCAATTAAACTCCAATGTGAGCTATAAAAACAAGCCTCAGTTAGCCTTCTAACATGAATTAGTAAATTCTCTTCACAAGGTGTAGGTAGGAAACTTACCTCTCATGATAAGGAATCAAGAAAATTTCATAGATTTCCAAGTCCACATGAATCAACCACTTTGTGAGCTCTCTAATATTTGTCTCTGTCCTGAGAAAGTGGGAGATAGAAGGGTCTAAAAATTCCACCTTTTGTTGAAGGTCTGGCTCATATGTATGCATCATTAACCTGGTACAAGATATTGTTATATAAAGAGTTCTTGCTATAAACAAAAATACAGAGGAAAACAAAAACAACCTGAGGCATGTGATAAGGAGTGGAGAATTCATCTCCTTGGTCCAGTCCTTGAGAATTTCCAAGGTCTCAGAGTCAAGTGAATTGTAATCCTCCCTAGGATCCTCCTCACTGAATAGAGCGACAACAAAACCAGTAGGATTGACACTCCTCAAGAGGGGCACTAGCTGAGGTTCCAACATGTCAAGCTCCTTTCTCTCTGCAATTTCCTTGTCTTCCTTTGCTCTCTTTTTCTTTTCCTTTTCCTCTTCTTTAGTAATATCAACTACTCCTACTTCAGGCTCCTTGGGCTTCCTCCATGGAGGAATGTTGAGAATATTAAAGGCCTTAATATCATGCATAGGGACAGGCTCCAACATTCTTGAAAACCTGTATCTCAGCCTCCTGAGAGTGATCATGTCTTTGTCCATCAAAGTAACCCTATGGGCATGAGCTACACAGATATAGGCATCTTGGAAAAGCTCAATCATAAAGTCCTCAAAAGCCTCCTGGATACATGCCAATGCAGTTCTAGTCCACCTCATGTCAATCTTGTACTCCTCTAAAACTTGTCTGCATAGTCTTTGGAAGGGCAGTTTGGAAATTGCAAGATTGATGGCCTTTATGGCCTTCCTTATCTCTCTTAGACATTTGACCCCCTGCTTGAACTTTCTCTTTGTAAGGAGAGGTTTAAGCTGCAGTGGCTTGGAAGCTTTCCTCTGATGTGTAGTTTTTCTTTTGCTTGGTTGAGGGTCAGGTGTGCTTGATTTAGGGTCCTTCCTCTGAGATGTGCTCTTCTTTGGTTTGGAAGTACCAGCTGAAGCTTTGCTAGGCTGAGCTTCTTCTTCATCTTTGGATAGAAGCTTATCAACCTTCCTTGCAGTCTTCTTGGTCCTTGCCATCTTCAAAAGGGATAGGAATGATTGTTACACAACAAACATTAGTAAAAAAAGTAAACGATGTATATTTAATTTTTATTATTACTTTATCAAAGTAAACTCCTCCTTTTCGACATAGTGGCACACATTTCCATACAAAGTGGAACACATTGCGGTGACACCCCGTATGCGAAATCACAAAGGGACCAATGTCCTCACACTTACGATGATCGCGCACGGGGTGACGGAGCGGTACACAGAGGTGGTGACACTCCGTACGCGAAATTGTGAAGGGAGCACAGTCCTCTCACTTACCAATATCGCGCACAGGGTGACTGGAGTCCCAAGCGGTGAAAACCTCTTAAACCTCTTGAGACACATATTGTATGCATGGTGAAAATAGTGGCACACATTGCGGTACACATCGTAAACATGATCACACTTGTGGACATAGTGGAACACATTGCTTTGAAACTCCGTACGCGAAATGACAAAGGAGGCAAAGTCTTCTCACTTACGAATATCGCGCACGGGGTGACGGTCAAAGCGCTCGAAGTTTTGGGTTGTGGAAGTGCGAGAACCGGGTAAAACCTCCTTCAAAATGCGCTTAGTTTGGGCTCTAAGGAGGTTTATATAGGGTGCATGGCGCAAGTCCCTAGGCGCATAAAAACTAGCCGTTGGACCAAACTTCGAGGCGGCAACCGATTTGCACACCCCCCAAGGCGGCGTTTTTGGCCATAAAAGGAACCTACCCAACCCGTTTTTTCGCTTATTGTCATTCACAAGGCTTCGAAATTAAGCCTCCAACCCTCCAAGCGACACACCGCGACACCCGTGCGCGATTTTGGGAGACGTCGACCTCTTCCTAGCAATAGGAAATCGCGTACCAAGTGTCACTCCGTGCGCGTAGTTAGTGAGTGCCGAGTTTCTCTTAACCCCTCACAGTTCGCATAGCAAGTGACAAACTTAGCATGTCACAATTTTATGTAATTCTTTTTTGCTTGCGCTTAATTTGTGCGCTTAATTTGCTTGACAATTTTATGCTTTTAATTTGTTTGTAGACTTGATATAAAGAAGGGTGGTTAATGTCTTGATAAACTTCTCTTTTCTCTTTTTCAGCTGAGCATTTGTGGATTGTCATAATGGATACAGAGGATATACAAGAGACCGCTGATGACAGGCTGATGTCTTTTCTTTACAAAGTTAATGAACTTACAAGATTTCAAAGTGTCAAACAGATTTTTAATGCTGCCTTTGATCTTCAAGCACTTGTGGATGGCTTCTCTACACAAATTAGTGACTTGAAAGAGATATATACAGAATTGATCAGAGATCAAAGGCTTGACAATCTTGTTCATTTTGTTGATATATGCAAAGCAGGTAGCTTGTCAAGGACAGGTATTGCAAAGAAGTGGTCAAGCCTTCATCCAGACTGGCAAAAGATCATAAAGCCTTGCAAATTTCATGGTAATATGCATTGCCAGTTGGTAGATTATGACCTTGGACTTATCATTTTCTTCAGTGTACTCCCAACACCAGAGGGCAAAGAGATTCCAAAGAAGATTTCCCAGGCTGAGGAGGACCAGAAGAAAGAGGAGATAGAGATGGAGTTCCATGAAGAGGAAGAGAAGCTACAAAGCACTGAGATGCTGGACATTGCAAAATTTAAAGTAGAAAACATCACTAAAGTGGAGAATGTACACATTGAGGATGAAGATGTTGATCCTTTGCATTGCACAGCAACATTTGCCACATACAAAGTTAACAAAAAGGAATATGTTTTGCTGAATGACATTCAACATCTTTTTGATCTAAGGGAAGATTATGCTTTGGCAGTTTTGGCTGAGTGGGGATCTAATGACATAGGATTTATTGATTACTCACCTTGCCCCTTAGCAGTCTTGGACACAGAGGTAGAAAATTTTATTGATAGCTCAAGTGTTGGAAAGCATGTGCAGGACATTGTTCTGAGATATGAGCAACAGGGTGTACCTTCTGAAGAGGAGTTCAATGAGATCCAGAAAAGGCTTAAAATAGAGCATATGGGAGAGGAAAAGACCAGAGATTATGAAGTAAGGCCAACTAGATCCATTGATATATGGGAGCCTGCCTTGTTTGAGGAGGATGAGTCTCCTAAGGTATGTTAATGACCATTTTGCCCTGTCTTATTAATGTGCTGAACAATTAACCAAGACATATTTTTGCAGATTGAAATACTAGACACAGACAAATTCCTTGGCAGGGGGAAGGGTTCCAGACCCTTAAATTTAGGAAGGAACCAGAGCTTGGGACACTTTATTGGGAAGCTCAACAAAGAGACTGTCATTATATTCCATAACAAGTTTACAAGAGAACCATTGCTGCCAATGCTTGCAATTAAAGCACTTGCAAAGGTTGTTGGTTCATATCAGCTTCCTCCAGGGTTAGAGAAGTTAATATTGGTGGAAAAGGAGGAAGCCATCAGAATTTTTGGATTCTTCCTTGGCCTTATTGGTTCTAGTGCTGGTTATTTTGCAACAATGGCATCCTATGTGCTTGCCCACTCTGGGGACCTCAAGAGACAAATGATAGGCTACAATAAGCAGAAGTTTCTGAAGTTTAGGGGTGAAGTTGATGTACCTTCATCAAAAGACTGACTTTGCTCAAACCTGTACTTTGGCCCACTTTCTACCTTGTCTCTCTCTTGTAGCTAGCCATTGTAAGAATTTTTCATTTGCAGATGAACTATTATATGAATTTTGTCTTTTCTGCTTGTTCCTGTGTAAGGCATTTGCTAAATCTGAGTTCAGTAGTGCTTTCTTTGTCATTTTTGATCTGGTTCTATGCCATATTTGTCTATAGAACCATTGGAAAACCTCAAGCAAGCTGTTTGCCTTCACTGCACCTCCTCCATGTCTTGTATGCTTGAAAAACTTGGTTCTTGCTTGATAATGGGATTTCTCCATGCCTTGTGTAGACCATATGGACAGGGAGCCCCATCTCTTTACAAACCAGGGAGTGCGATTGTAAATTATATGCTGGCAAAGTAAAAGTGTGTCAATAATTAGTAAGTATGAGATTAATCATACGCTTCCAAACTAAAAGTATGTACATATTAAAAAGGAATTAAAAACTTACCATGTAATGTGTGAATTCCTGATCCCAAGCATCTTTCATTGCACTTCTGAAGTTATTGAGCACTTTCTTGAAATTTGGCAGATCATTTTTGCCCCAGGATGTCTTATCACGGTAGGAAAATACTTTGTCTAGTGATTCCCATACCTTTGCCTTTTTGTTTCTTGATGTACCTTCAAGACCATGATCTTTGATGGCATTGTGGAGAGCTTTCCACTGGTTATACTTCACATTGGATGAACCCTTCTTGGCATTTACCTTTCCTAGTTTGCCATGAAACCCTAGGAAAGCTCTGGCCTTCACACCACCAACAGATACCTTTCTAGGCACATTGTTTCCATTTGAAGACCTCTTCAGGTCTGTTTCAATCTTAACCTTACCACTGTGAAGGCCAATTTCTGATAAAACCCTTTCAATACATTTGATTGCAGCATCTCTAGTTGCTTTTGGCTGTAACTTCCAGGCAAACCCCACATACAGATGTACAATTTTCTCCACAATTCTGCAAAGAGCATGCAGAGTGCATATGTGGACATTAGCAAGTGGAATATTTAAAACTGCTTTGAAGTTTGGATCTTGAGTATGCCTATTGGGTGCTTTGTTCCAATTTGCAGGATTACATTCTTTTGCTGATGCCATACAATACAGACAAGGGCTCTTTGCCATAGCTCCTTTGGAGACATTGTACATACATTTAAGGGTTTTGAGGTCTCCTCCCATGTGCCATTCCACCCTGTAACTTCCAAACCCTTCAACTTCAAGCTCTTCCCCTAATTCTTGTGCATTAATGACTTCGGGTATTGTTGTTTGATGGAAAACCCAATCCAGAACATCAAAGTATTCACTCTCTACTTCAAAAGCACCTAGCCACCAGACATTCTTCTCCGATTGCACGCTGAAGTACTTGGTATCCTTCGGTTTCAATGCTCTGTTCATTAAAGTTATGGAAATCCTCTCAATTTTTCTGTTCTTAACAATCTCACATTCATCAAGCTTTATCACAAAACTGACAACACCATTTGCTTCTGTATGCTCCAGCTCATAGAATCTGATCATTTCCTTCTGAAGTGTCTTCAAGTCAAGGAAAATATTATTGAACTCGTCAAATTGAAGATCCCTCTTTTTACCATGATAGGTACCATGAATGTGGTGAGGCTCACCCAACATCTCCATTATCCTCTCATTGATCTTTTTCCTTGCCTGCTGCACAATGGATGGCTTTGGAAGCAAAGAGGACCTGACCTTACATTGCTTTAACCTTGACTTCATATTTCTGAACAGCTTGCTATAACCATCTCTGCTAATGCCTACCTTATCCATAGTATATTGCACATCCTCCTTGTCCAAGCAAGAGCTCTGCAAAAATCCCTCAATGCACTGCTCCTTTGCCTTTTTAAACTTCTTCTCTGTGAAAATATTTTTGGCAACCTTGAGAGGTAAAACATCACAATAATGTTTAGCTGCCATTTCCATGTTTGATGCTGAGTTTGGTTGTAGCAAAGTCCTAAATCAAAAGGTACAAAATTAACTGATTATTGTCCAAATGACACCAACAAAATAAACAAACTAAATTAAAGTTAACTGAATATTAATCATTTAATAAAGAACAATAGCATAATAACAATAACATAAGCGTAATAATGTGGAGCAGAATCATAATACAACTTAACAAAGATTAACAACCTAACATAAGCAGAATCGTATAAAATAAGCATAAGCAGAATCATATAAAATAACAATACCTTGCTGCTCTGATTCTCCTGCTGCAACCTCCTCCACCACGTCTCAAGGCTTCAATGTTCTTTAACTTCTTTTCTCTTTGTTTGTTTCCTAACATTGTATTCTTGCTTCTAGCTTGTTTGAGCTAAGTTTGTAGCTTTTCGTTGCTCTCTTTACATTCCTCAAGTTGTTGTTTAAGAGTATTTATCATTTGTTTGGTCAAATGATCTTCTAACTTAAGAATATCTCTCTCTGCCGCAAGACTCTGTGTATAACCCAGCAACCCTCTTTGACCATCACCCACAAATTTTATCAAAGATGAACAATTTGAGAATGGGGGAGTGCTCTTTGTCATTGGGTCCACTGGATACAATCTTCCATCAGTCCAGAGATCAATGTGATTTTTTTGATCTTGCCGCATTGCTTCAAATATGGACGAGGACACCTCTGCACATTTGTTTCTCTTGCGCACTGGACAATATTCTTCATTTAGCTCAATGTGTAGATGGTATAAGCTTCTTCTCTTCCTCATGGAAGTCTGTTAACAGTATTTGTCAGAGATAGTACTATAGGAAAAAGCTGTGCAGATACGAGGAAGAAGATGACACAGAAAAGGTTTGTTTTAGCTTTTGGAAATTTTGAATTTTGGGCCAGAACTGAAGTTTTCGTTAGTTTTGGAGGGAGTATTTTTTAGAATACGAAAGATCCTGGAAAGATTTGACAATGACATGTTTTGGTGGAGGTAAAAAGGACGCAAGCTCACCTTTTTACAAACATTTCACTATTTTTAAAATAAAGTATATATTCTCTCTCTACATATTCTTACAGGGCACAAAAGTGACCTCAAAATTCCCCTAATGAAGGATGGAGACAAGGATCATATTATAGAGGTGGATGATACTTGCGTGAGCAAGGAGCTGCTTGAGGAATGCTTACCTCTTGATGATGCAGTGCACAAGCCCAATTTTTGGGAGACAAGGACCCCCCTATAGGGGTTGATGTTAATGAGCATACAACAGGTGATGATGACGCTCCTCTAGCACATATGTTTTGTATCAAAAAGAAGATCTCTTGAGTGCACGTGCCTAAGACCCGTGCGTGCAAGATGTAATGCATGTGTTGTGCCACATTGTATTATCGACCTTATCTCAGCCATTTGTTCAAAGCCAAATATGCCTATTACTTTCTAGTGTTTAATGAGCATTTATATGTTTTTTGTCTCTTTTGCCTATTCTTGTTTGTTAGGGTTCAAAGCTTGGTGGTTAGATGAGCCTACTGTTATAGAGGGTAATACTCCAAAGGATCTTCCTGCATCAAAGGGCAGGCTGATTATTCTTGATGTCAATGGTGTGATCTTGAAGAGTTGGTCTAGGTTACCAAAAGATGAATGTGAACTCAAGCAAGTGTTACAAGGAATATGTGTCAATAATTTATGTTTTTGTAAGTTGAGAACAGGTGCCCAAGATTTCTTGGAAGTATTGGCAGCTTGAGCAAGCGTTATGATTTGGAGTTGTTGCATGAAGCCTAAGCTGATGCAAATCTTGAATACTTGCTTCCCAAAAGTTATGAAGAACCCAAAATTCATAAAAGATAATGTAACTTGGAGTAAGTGAGTAATAAGTTGATGTTCAGCCTTGTTTTGATTAAGTCTTATATGATTTCTTTTGTATGAGCAGACATATTTTTTCTCAGGAGGATTGTGAGATTTGGCGGGATAGTTTAAAATGTGTTCCATACATTGACAAGAAATTCTGGCAAAAGCCTATTTTCCTGAAGAAGTTGCGAACAGTGTGGGAAAAAAACCCACAATTAAATGCTAGCAACACGAAGACACCCGCTACAAGTCTTTGAAGAATGATTACAACAATTGCTTGCTGATCCGTTCTTTTGAGCCAAGAGTGGAGCCAGAGGGTTCCTTGTATCTTGCCGATATAGTAGATCCTTGGTTAGTTGAGTGGATCAGAGATCCTTGCCCACTTTCCTATTGCAGAAACACCCATTGTTTGATGTTGAAGATGATCTGTCCCCACTGGTTGTTGATTATTTTGTCGAGATAAAAGGCTATTCGTATCGGTTTGACCCCCCAAATATATGATGTATCCCATTGGCTACTAACGTTTAGTATCCAACTGTTAATATTACTACCATTTATGGTAATTTTTTTATTTCTAACTACTTGCAATGTGTATTTTTTAACTTGTTAACTTCAATTTGGTCGTCTTGGGTACTCTTTTGGTACTATACATGTTAGGCACTGCAACATTTGGTTCTGTAACCATTTGGTACTATACAGTAGCAATACATAGTACCAAGTTTGGTACTTAATAGTACCAAGTTTACTACTTAATAGTACCAAGTTTGGTACTGTGGACATTTAGCCATCAAAAGAGGATGCACTAAAATATCATACAAGTGGGTTACAGTTGGTGCAGTACTAGTTTTGGTACTAGGTACTATTCATCTTTGGTACTACCACATTTGGTTTAGTAACTATTCTAAGTTATTGGGATAGGATGATTAACCCAAGTTATTCTTTGGTACCTGCTATCAGAACACAAGAACAGAAAGAGAGGAAACTCAAGAGAAACAAAAAGACATTAGGCTATCAAAAGAAGTACATGGTTGAGTTTTTGGTAATTAGCCCAAGTATTGTAAGAGATCGTAATAGAAATTTATTGGTACTTTTTGCCTGTGTGATTGGTATTTTTTGCTACATAATTAGTTCATCTTGATCACTCTCATCATCATATGGCATGCTATTGTATATGTTTCCATAAATTTTAGAAGATAACCTGAATCTATTTTGGCATCCAGGGATAGGCTCCATGGGAAACCGTATTGCTCTTACAAGGTGTGAGTAGATCATAACTAGAGGTGTATGATCTAGAAGGTTGTATGTATCAAAACTGTCTTCAACTTGGCCATAGTACAAGCCTTCAACTACTTTCCCCCCTCTAACAATTTTGTTGTGCCATGCATCCTTTTGTGCCTTCACTGTCTGGTACATCTTTTTGGTGCATTTAATCAGATAGAAATCATGTCCTTTCTCTACTGCATGGATTGCAAAGTTGTCACCAATTGACAACAGTTCACACAAACAGTTAGGATTCCCTTCATACATAGGGAGGTTAGAGACATTTTTCATTGGAAAATTGAAATCAGAACTGTTATTTTCTTCGGCATCATCGTCTTCATCACTGCAAGGATCGTCTGATTCCAGTAATGGTTGGACTATCAGATATTTCCATTCTTCTACATGTTTTCTGTTCTTTCATCTTCTCCATTGCTCACAGATACATGAATCACAAAAACATGAGAGTGTCCGATATCGTAGAGCGCATGGATTATCTTGTGAATATCCATCAATGTAAAGAAATGATCGTGAGCCTATAATACGCTGACAATCCCATTGGACATCGCGTTGCACATCATCCTTGGAAACTAGCCAAAAAACTCTTTGTGTACTGGATCTATGCTGAAATGTTTCATTTAGATAGTTGACTAAATCGACTGTAGACTTCATAGGCCAACCATTTGGTTTCAACTCCTCATGAGTGATGGTTCTCTTTATCATGGCCCCTGCTCCATCATACTCGCCTTTTCCATGTCCTGACGCTAAAAAGTTATGCATCATCTGTAGACCTGTCAACAGATAATACCTAGCCACAAGTAGAAAGGTCTTTGTGTTATAAACTGAGATGCTGCACCATCTGACCACACCCAATGACGTCATAAAGAATGGCCTTTCTATTTCAACCACTTGTCATGAAGAAGAAAACAATGTTGTACAAATAGAGTGTCATGCAACATATAATCAAATATGTGAAAATGGAGTGTCTTTTCAACACCACCTCTTGAGTTTCTCACATAAGTAATGTGAACAAGTATCGTACCTGATTAGACCACCAGTGTATCTCATTTTGTATTTAAATCGATAATTCTCGGCAAAGTCAATGATCTAAACAACAACATCTGATGGAAACTTGAGTAAGCACTCTTTAAATTGTTGTGCCTGCCACCGAAAAATGTAGTTATGCTTGATGAAGCTCTTAAGATGAGATGCGTAGGTCAATAAAAGTAGAGCTTCTGATTCGTTGCACTACCAAGTCCTTTCTTTTCTTCTCAAACCCACTTGCATCAACTTGCCCAGTTGAAACATCTGTGAAGATCTTCACAGTGACCTCCCCACTATCCCCACTGAAATCTCATCAAGACACAATGTCAACCTATTTATGCCACATCTATAGCAATCCCCAAACAAGCATTTTTTTGCATATTATTCTGCATCTTGAGCCTTTGGACATAAAAGTGATTCCCACATATTAGTGATGCTATGACACATTGATTGGTTTGTAGTACACTTACCTGAATCATCACTGCAATAGACAGAACATGTGCAGGCATGATCCTTTCCATGATGCCCAAACTTGTTTTGTCGCATCTGATTAAATGCCTTTTTAAAATATATCATTTGGACATGATATACACAGCAACACGTGTATTGCTCCTTCAATTTTTGGACAAAGTAAGGCTGTAAAGCCACAAAACATCTAAGAGAAATTTCCACTTCTCGATGGGAACTCTTAAATCTTTGGTAGAACTCAACCTGTGACATTAAAATAAAACAGCTTATGAGTAAAATATTAGCCATTTGGTACAGTACATAAGCAAATTTTGGGGCTGTAAAATATTAGCCATTTTGTACAATACCTTTGGTACAAAATAGCACCATTTGGTCCTATATAGTACCAATTTTTTGTACTATATAGTACCAATTTTGGTACATTTGGTAGAGTACAGTAATTGGATTTGGTATAGTACCAGATTTGGAAGGCATTAGTTATATGGTACTTTACCATTTGGTGCAGTAGAGTACCAATTTGGTACTATTTAGTACCAAGTTTGAAACTAGTCTGGAAACGTCTTAAAGAGTGCCTTAAATGGTTGTAAAGGGTGGATGCCATAAAGTACCAATTTGGTGGTGTATAGTACCAATTTTGGTACTGTAAGACTTTATCAATGAAATATATTTTTGTTTTGTACTAGGAAATGTACTATAGAGTACCTTGTGTGATGCTATAAGGTGTATGGGAATATTATGTAGTACATAATATGGAATTATAGGGTACTCTTTAGTACCTTTTAGGGTGCTCTATATAACATGCTAATATATGGTAGATAGATGTACTTTGGCCTACATCACAATGTTCTATAGATTACTCCAATCAGACGGAATATGCTATGGTATACCTTACATGGTAGTATAGGGTGGATGAAGGACCTATGAACATTATTATAGGGTACTCCAATCACATGAAAAGTGCTATTGAGTACCTAGCATGGAAGCATAGGGCATTATAAGGTATAACAATGGAGTACCTTCATATTAATATAGCTACTATTATACCTTAGGTTGCTACATGTACCAAATGATATACCTTCAGCAAGTTACTAGAGGTACTGTATGAGGTAAAAAAAATGGAATACCTTCAAGTACTATAAGTAGAGTACATTACACCTAAGAAAAAAGAGAGGCACAAAAGACTTTAGCAATGGTTTGAATTTACCTGAGAGTTGTCGAGGAGATGCACTGGATGTTTGACAACACTTTTTCTTCCAATCCTCTTCTGACATATGTCCTTTTTGTTGGGTGAAACTTGAGTCTCTAAGCTTCAAAAGACATAAACTAGATCTCTTACTGCACTTGTGACAATGTTACCTTGAGGCAATTGCCTTTGGCATGCACTCAATGGCAAAACTTCCTCATCATCTTTAATCTCAAGATGATAACTGGCTGCAACAATGTTTCTCCGATGAACACCCAAAATACCTGCTACCCTTGTATGGTTCATTTGTGTTGTGCCATCAGTACTATTCATTACCATTGTCAAAGAAGATCTCCTCAAGAAGAGCTAATCTGTTGAGCGGGGCACCTTGAGCTGGCTAAGGGTGTTACGGATGTTAGATAGAAGAGTGCTTTCAACATTAGCTGTTGATGTTTGCAGATCCTTAAAAGTAGGATGAAGCAAGAGTTGTTGGAATAACTCTGTCTCGATAGTTCTTGTAAGCCCTAGTGTCTGTGTGCGCCAAAACTTTGCCATAGCTGAACAAATCTGCTTTCTTTATTTGGCTTCATACATTAAAGATGGACCTTGCACCCTGCTGCTTTCTTTTTCTTTCCTTCTCTGTTCTCGTTTCTTAACAGCCCAATACTCACGCATAGAAGCGGTGTCCATGCTGTGAACACTTGCATTCCTCTCCATAGTCCAATCCCTATTTAGGCAGCCTTGCACAATAGTCCAATCCCTGTTTGGACAGCCTTGCTCATTCACCATGCCAGGAGAAGTAGTTGTGAATTCCATGCCTTGAGGATTATCCATGTTTATGCAACCCTGCATATTCTCCATGCTCGGATAACCAGTTGTATTCTCTGGTCAATCTGTGAATTCCATGCTGGAAAGAGTGTGGGTAGTGTAGAGAGGTAAAGAGCTACAACTATAGAATCGGCTATGTCGTGAACGAGGAAGAAAGACAGGCAAAGAGAGAGAGAGAGAGAGAGAGAGAGAGAGAGAGAGAGAGAGAGAGAGAGAGAGAGAGAGAGAGAGAGAGACCATGACTCGTCTATAATCATTACATAGGACTATGCTGTTACAAACCAAATGTTTTTTTGACATAAAAGAATTCCTCAAAAAAACTTATCAAACAACTTCCAAGGGGTAGTGGGGTCATAGTTCTTACATCCATTCCATGACATGGTTTGCTCATGGGGTGACCTATCACATAAAATTATCTTTGGTGGGGGTTCCCTCATGCTAGGAAAGGGTGTGTTGCTGATGAAAATTTGTTGTATTGTCCTACTAGGGATCTCTCCAAGTTAGCATGATGATTTTTGATGTAGTGGGAGCCACATTGCTTGAGGAGGAGTGCATTTTTTTAACGAGCTTTTATTTCATGCTTTTTAAACAATGCACAATATTTTGTGCTTTTTACAGTCGTTTATTAGGCAAATATACATGTTCTAAACAATGTCCAAAACCACCCGATAAGTTTATACACAAAAGAACAACAGATTATCAACACAATAAGTGTCACACATAAGTTGTTGCATCACTAAAAAAAATAAACATTACCATGCCAACAATGTGTGATCAAAAACCTGAGAGCGTACTACTTCACTAAATAGAGGGAGGGGCAAAATGGGTTGCCTTTTTTTGATGTAGGATGTAAAGGGTTCATAGCACAGGGATTGAAATATGGGGTTGACTAAGTATGAAGGCAACATCCATCGCAGTCAGTGTGGGTTGATGTATTACCATGTGCTCCTTTGATTGCAGACCCAAGACATGAACATACACATAATACATGTGCTTACAATGAATTACTTTTGAGGTGTCACCCTTTTCTGGAAATTTGGACATGTACAGCTTGGATCGTCTTTGATATGGACATCATAACAGCTTTCAGTAAGTATACAAAACACAACATGTTTCTTTTGAATTATAGATACTTCCTCTAAGAAGGTTCCAGCCATCACTGCAGCTGCTTCAACCCTTTTTTGTGCTTCTTTTGAAATACCATGCCTCCACTTTAGTTGCCTACTACTTGAACCTCCTTCTCCACATAACGAAGAAACCCTATTTTCCTTATACTTTGGTGTGCTAATACCAGCCACTTGAAAACCTGCCATTGTAATACTAGCGAGCTCTTCTCTTGAGACTTTTGTCCCCCTTGCAATGGGCCAGATCATAGGGGCTATTGGTACCTCCTTCACCTGATTTTTAACTGACTTTGTGTGCTTCACATCATGATTGCAAAACCATAGCCATTGCTCTATGGTTTTGTCTTTGTAGCATCTTTCTAACCAAAATCATGGCGCGACCAAACCTGTACCATGACTATTAAGAGTGTTACCCCAATTTTTCCTACCCACAACACCAAAACACTTCCTATTACAATGAATGGGCATTTTGTGCAAGGCCCATTGTTCACGTGGAACATCATGTTCCTCTACATAGATTGACTTCTCTGTGTTGCATGTCAAATGTTCATTTTTAGGCATCTAGTCTTTTTCAATCTCTTCTTCTTCACTATTGCTTGACTCCATGGTTTCAAATCTGATATGACATGGACGACCACGAACTTTGCATTGTTTTGACTCCATTACATATTCTGGATGATGAAAACTAATAGCTTTTCTTGTCTCTCTCTTCTTTCGTTGCACGGTTTCGTTGTCACCATGCAGTTGGGCTCTTTATACATTGGGGTGCCTGCGACAACTCCTTGTATCACCCTTGCAATGACAGTTGGACTTGGAGTTTGTTGTCTCTCAACTCTTGAGAGCATAGATCCAAGCATGTGACCCGTGCCTATATAATGACTTGTTAAGAACCCCAAACTCTTTGCACATTGTATATACGAGTTTAAGACATCGCTAACACATGCATCATATAATGAAATCTTTCTTCTTCACCCTTCAACAGCCAACCAGCTAGCATGAATGCTCTCAGACAAGTTTATACTTGGAATTTGTGTCTGCTCTCATGGACTTTTATTAGCCTATCCACAAAATTGTAGTTGAGTAATTAAACACAGTTTTTCTTGGATCACAAAGAAATAAAATATAAGCTCACATTCTTTTTTATGTTTCCCCAATGCTCAATTCGTTGTTCCCACCATTTAAACCATCGTTGAAGTGCCTCTAAGTTCTCTTTTGAAACATGAATCAACCACCAATCTTTGGTATGCCTTGCGTTAATTGTAGCCTCTTCTACAGTTGTTGAGAGTCTCCATGCTTCACACATTCCAATGTGCTCATTTTTCTTTGGTGCAAGCACAAATTTTCTTGTGTACTTTTGCAAGCTCTGCTCCCAATGGAAAAGGCAAGAGTGCTCTCTACCTTCCATAATATTACACGGGCCTCCATTGTACACTGTCCTTATTGCCAACCAGTTTTCCCCTGCCTCATCTGACATGAACCTTGTAAAATCAGGTGGTTCTTTCCCACATTGAGTCATGGTAGCATTCAAACATTCAATCAGGACGGACAAGGCATCTTGGGAAAGGTGGCTAGAGAGGATGTTAGTGGGTAGATGTGTAAAGCTCGATTATGGATCATGTTTGTCTTCTCGGATTGCTAATCAGAGCTCTAGATAGCAGGTTATGTCTATTTGAAGTTTTGTCAAGGGCCAACTATGGATCGGGTTGAATGCATTGGAAGTCATTCCATCTAGCATCCTTGGGGCCTTGACAGGGTTCTAGAGCGAGGTATGCATCATACGGACTCAACAAGAATTGACGGCTTGTGATTCTGAGCCTCAAGTGCCGCATTACGACTTGATAAAGTTGGGGAAATTGCTTGAGAAGCGGGGCGAGTTGTTTTTCTGGGTTGTTTGCGACCTTGATAGGTGGACCTGGGGGAATCGAAGTGTGACAAGGTTCACATGAGATGAAGACAAGATGGGGAAGTTTTGGCTAGCCCTGTCGACTTGGACATCAAACTTGCAGGCACAAAGATACACAACACTGAAGGGAAGCATAAAAGTTTATTTTTATAAAATTCTAGTGGTCTTGGGTCACCCTCATAAGGCAAGGGGTTGTCGATCTACCACATGGCAAGATGGCTTCACCCACATGTGTATAAGGGAAGAGACAATATGGAGTATATAAGCCAAGATGCATAGTCTATATGATGTATCGCAATACAGAGGGAGCTCAGGAGAGCGCTGGCAATGGCAGGCACCAGTGGCACTGTGCACAATGGCTATGGGGCGGAGATAGCACTATTTTGTTGGTGCGCTCGGTGGCAGGTTGCCGTTGCCAGCATCCGGTGGCTTTGTGGTGGTACGACGGAAAGAAAGATGATGATGTGGCACGTGCCCATGAAGGGTTGGGTTCCCACCGGCAAGCCGCCCGAGGTCGAGTAAGAGATAGAGAGAGCCTAGGAGATGATTTCTATAGAAAGAGAGAGAAATGGCATTCAAAGCCCGCCCAAGAGGGGCGCCATGATAGAGGGGAAGTGAGAGGGTTCAAAAGAAAAGGCAAGCAAAGGGCAGTCCGGGAGTGTGGAGAGAGAGAAAGAGTAAGGGAAAGGGAAGAAGCCCAAAAGGGCAGCCAAAGTAGGTGGTCAAAGGAAGAACAAAGCAAAGCAGAGGGCCGTACAAAAATAGTAAAAGGAGCAATGCAAGATGAGCCTTCCAATGGGTGAAAATGAAGGGAAATAAATAAAAAATAAAAGATATGCCAAGGGGCACTAGTGATGTCGCCAGTGCACCCCCCAAGTGCAAAAAAAAGAGAGTTAGACAGCAGATGAAGCCACAGGCGGCTACCTCCTCCCAAAGTTACCAAAAAAGAGTGCAAGGTGGACCAATCAAATCTCGAGTGCCCAAATTGAAATCGGCACCCCTATATAAGCCATTTTTTTGGTCATTTTTCATTCTTTTTGCCATTATACTTTTGGCCAGAGTAGGCTTCTTGCTAAGGAGCTTGAGCCTGTGAGCCTGTAGAGAGCCATAGAGTGATTGTGTGAGTTCTTGGGTTGGCTTCTTGTGTAGAGGTGTTGAAGGGGAAGAGTCGGGAGCACAATGGAAGCAGAAGAGTAAACGCACACACACTCACTCACACACTCAACACCATAGCCACACATTATAGGTTGGAGGGGGAGAAGCCAACACGTACTGTGTGCCCCCTTTCTTTCTTCTCTACCTTATTCACTAAGGCACAATACACATTGTACTTAGTGCTAGTGGCTCACACAAGTGTATAGTTGTACACTTAGGGTTAGTAGCAGTTAGTGATGGGTGGTCGGCCACATGGCCATTAAACCTAACATTCTCCCACTTGATGGCCAATATGGGAGACCATAATAATGGAAGAGAACCACTCTTCACTCAATGCCCATAAACTCACGACATTGCTGAAATTGATAGACTGTACATCCATTTCTACCACGGAGGCAGAGTATGTTGCATTGAGTGAGGCATGCAAAGAAGATATTTGGCTTGCTCGCCTAGTGAAAGATCTTGGATTGGAGCAGTGTAAACCAGTTCTTCATTGTGACAGTCAGAGTGCTATTTCCTTGGCTAACAATCCAGTGTTTCATTCCAAAACAAAACACATTGATGTGTGTTATCACTTTAGTCATGAATGCTTGGCAAACAAGAGCCTTAATTTAGTGAAGATTCCTACGCCAAAGAACACAACAACAAGATGCACTCACTAAAAGTCTCTTCGGCAACGGATCTCCAAGAAATAGCAAAACCAACAAATGTGTAAATCCAACCCATTGTTGATTTACGACTGTCAACACAACCTGCATAATCACTGTCTACAAATCCCTAAATGGACGACTCTCCACGACCATATCATAATTGTCTATCTGCAGTGCCACTCAAGTATCAGAGAATCGACTTGACAACATCCCAATGCTTTTTACTAGGGTTAGACATAAATCTGATGACAACTCCCATTGCATGTGCAATGTCAGGTCTAGTAGCCACCATGGCATACATGTGACTACCACAAGCTGAAGCATAAGGAACCTTAGCCATCGTAGCCTTTTCCTCAGCTAATTTGGGATAGCCTTTCTTGCTAAGTTTCAAATATGCAGGCAATGGAGTACTCAAAGCCTTCCCCTTATGCATGTTGAAAATATCAAGAACCTTGTGCACATACTCTTTTTGAGAAAGGTACAACAACCTCTTCTTACAGTCACAAGTAATGCGCATACCCAAAATGTGATTGGCTTCACCCAATTCTTTCATGTTAAATTGACTTTTAAGCTTGGTTTTCAAGTCAGAAACGTCCTTCTTGGAATGACCAGCAATAAGCATGTCATCTACATAAAGGATAAGCATAATAATTTGTCCATTGGGTTGTATTTTCACGTAAAGACAAGGATCCTCATTACTGCGCTTATAGCCTAGGGAACGCATAAATGCATCAAACTTTTGATACCATTGTCTCGATGATTGCTTCAAGAGATAGAGACTTTTCAGAAGCTTACATACCAAATATTCCTTGCCCTTTAGAACAAACCCTTCAAGTTGCTGTGTATACATCTCTTCATTGAGATCACCATGTAAGAAAGCTGTAATGACATCCATTTGATCAAGCTCCATAGCTTCAATGGCAACCAAATCAAGCAACATTCTCAATGTGGTCATCTTGACCACTGGAGAAACGATTTCCTGAAAATTGACACCATATTCTTGCTTGAAGCCTTTGGCCACTAAACGAGCTTTGCAATTGTCAATCTTCTTCTTGTAGACCCATTTACAAGGCAATGCTTTCCTACCTTTTGGCAATGGAACAAGTTTCCATGTATTGTTCTTTGCAATACTGGACATCTCCCTCTTCATAGCATGTTCCCACTGAACCTTATCATTGGCTAGCATAGACTCTTTGTAACAAGAAGCCTCACCACTATCTGTCATCAAAACAAAATCCAAGCCTGGAAAAAAATGTTCTGGCGGATGTGAGACTCTTTGAGATGTCCATGGCAGAGCTGTCTGGATAGGAGGAGATACATTGAAAAATATCACTTTCCGGAATTCAACCTCTTTCACTGGATGCCTATGCATCTTAGTCTCATTAAAGACAACATCACTGCTATGGATCAATGATCGACTTTTCGGATCCCATAAACAATAGCCAAATTCACCGTCTACACCATAGCCAATGAAGATGCATTTCCCTGACTTAGGATGAAGCTTAGCACACAAATACTTGGCTACATGTGCATAAGCCTCACAACCAAATGGGCGGAGTGTTTCATAAGTAAATTTATGTCCTGACCATAGCTCCAAAGGTACACAAAAATGTAATGAAGCATGTGGTGATTTATTGCTCAAGTACATGGCTGTGTATAATGCTTCAGCCCAAAACACTTGAAGTAAATTAGCTTGTGATAGCATAGACATAATCCACCCTTGGATGGTCCTATTCATTCGTTCCGCAACACCATTTTGTGAAGGGGTATAAGGAGCTGTAAACTCACGCTTAATTCCCCTACTTGAGCAGAAGTCTGTAAACTCTTTGGAGACATAGTCTCCACCATTGTATGAGTGCAAAGCTTTCGACTTATGTTCAAATTGAGTTTCAACACTAGATAAGAAATTCTGAAGCAAGAAAATGTCTCATTTTTAGACTTTATGGCATAAACCCAAACATGCCGTGTTGCATCATCAATGAATGTAACATAATAGGATGCACCACCATGGGATGCATAATTTCTACCATAAAGCATGAACAGTCTTGCATTCTAACACTGAAAAGTACACCGACTCACCAAGGTGCATTCTAATCGTATACCTGCATAGCTCATCAAGCTCCTCCCACTGAAACTGAGTCATGTGCATATCTTTAGTTCTAGCCGCATAGGCAACAGTCAACTTTTGCTTCTTTTGGACAAGCACATCATGAATTTGGTTCTTCCAAAGCTGAAAATTAGTGCCATCAAAATTCTTTATGTCATAAATGTCACGATGTTTGGTAGTAGACATGGTGACAAAACTACAAAAGATTTTGGAAATTTTTTGGCAGAGTCTCCTTTGTATTTGGGACTATGTCAACCAAATACAAGACAAAATGACCAAATATGTTACTCACAAAGCATAAAAGAGGGCAATGCCTCTCAAAAGCACACTGTATAGAGACCAACTGAGGCGCATAAACTGTCAAACTGACCATAGACCGCCAGCTCGGTGTCAAAAACACCTATACCACTCTATACATGTGCCTATGGCAAGGTCTCGTGAGGGATGTTCGATCTACCTATATCACCAAAGGTATGTCCACATTTCAGAATACCCCAGCTCAATGAAAACCCTCACGCTATCGACCCCTCAACAATGTAGGTTATGCAGAAAAATGTATAGCCAAGTCTCAAAAATGGTTGGGCCTGCCATATTAGCCAAAAAATGGCTCCACAAAAGCGTACAATGGCAGTATCCACAAGTCTATCACGACGCTCAAACAAGCATCAAAAGCGTGTGCATGAGAATAAACATCCCTGTGGGGAGTCAAACCGCTCTCAAAAGAGCTCAAACACTGTCAAAAGTGTCAACATATGCATGTACGCATAAAAAAATGCTCCCCGCTCCCACTAGAACCAAAATATCGCAAGCATTGAAAATTGTAGCCTGTAAGCCAATGTCAATGCCGTAGCCAAAGCCGAGATCGAGGCTAAGAAGCACAAAGAGAGCTAACCAAGCCGCTCTATGTACTTGTACCTGTACCTGTATCTATAGTTGAAGAAGACAATGCCATCAAACTCCCACTCTGTGTGTGTATGAGGTCACTCCGAAAGAGGCTACACACTCCCGAATGAGCTGCGGGCTCTCATAGATGGAAGGGACTACAACAATGATACGTGTAACTGGCTATGGAAGCTCTACAAAACAAACTACCAAAAGAGATTTGATAAATTCAGCTCCTAAACCGTAGCTCAAGTGAGGTTTCTGATGGCTCGAATGGCTTCGAAATGGGGGTAAAATCCTAGGACACCTATTGGAAACGCTCTCGGCAAGCTGAATTTGCCAATGGAAAAATCAGAATCCTGTTTGCACTCTTGAAAGTGCACGCGCGTGTGGAAACGATTTTGGGAATGAAATAGCTATGGTACCAAATGAAGGGGAGGAGTCGAGATCACAGCGGAAGTGGAAGAGGAAACGCACACACACACACACACACACACACACACACACACACACACACACACACACACACACACACACACACACTCAACACCATAGCCACACACACAGGTTGGAGGGGGAGAGCCAACACGTACTGTGTGCCCCCTTTCTTTCTTCTCTACCTTATGCACTAACGCACAATACACATTGTACTCAGTGTTGGTGGCTCACACAAGTGTATAGCTATACACTTAGGGTTAGTAGCAGTTAGTGAGGGGCGGTCGGCCACATGGCCATTAAACCTAACAGGTGTGTGCCTACTAAGCCAAAGTGTGCATCTTCTTGCCCGGTAAACATGTGGGCACGCCGTTTGATGTAAATGAGCTGTACAGAGTGTTTGAGTAGTGGTGAAACCTCCATTGTGTTCCTCTCGCATCATTTCCCCTGCCCCTCCTTTTCTACTTCTTCTGCTTGTGTGTGTGGTGCCGGTGCGGATGTGTGTGCCCCCCATGCCCCTTCTTTGTGTGCAGAATGGAAGTGAGAGTGTGGTTTTGTGTGCTGCAGTGGTGTGTGGTGTGAAATGAGCAGTGAAATGCTTGGGTTAGCTGTTGTGTGTGCATTTGTGGATCGATGTGTTTGCAAGCGGTGGCCTGCCAATGTGCATTGTGAGTTTCAAAGGTGAACTCTAGTGGATTGGGGTGATGTGTATACCCTAGGCTATAGAGAGGCAGTCTTTTTGGGGTTGGGTGGGTTCCCCATTCCCCCTCTCCAACGTCATAAAGCACAAAAAGTGCTTGAGGCTTCCTGTACGGGATGTTGTCCCTTGGAATGCGCTAATTGTGAAATATGTCAAGGATATGGGAAACTTGGCCAAGAAACTTTGGGTTGTTTTTTGCGGATGCTAAGTGAGAATGTCTCTTTAGATGCAATTAGATTTGCTTGCATCTTGAAGCTCTGGCTTGTTTTATGGCGGATGCAAAGCAAGGGTGTTTCTCCATATGCCTGGCAAAGAAACTTTGGCCTGTTTTTTGCGGATGTAGAGAGAGGGAATCTCTCCAAATCCACACTTGCACCTTGAAGCTCAGTGGGCTGTTTTTTTGTGGATGCAAAGAAAGGGTGCCTCTCCATACTTTTGGCCAAAAAGCTCTAGGCTATTCTTGGTGGATATAAAGCGAGGGTGTCTCTCCATATCTCCTCCAGATTCAATCACGTATGCTTGCATCCTGAATGCAAGGGTCTGGGTCTGGAAGCTATGAGCTATTTTCAAAAGAGGGTATCGGTTGTTTTTGGCGGATGCAAAGTAAGTATGTCTCTCCATACGCTTGGCCAAGAAACTTTGGGTTGTTTTCAACGGATGCAAAGCGAGAGTGTCTCTCTAGATGCAATCACATATGCATGCATCTTGAAGGCAAGCATTTGGGTTAGGAAGTTGTGGCCTATTTTCAAAAAATGTAGAGAGAGGACATCTCTTCAAATGCAATCATGTATACTTGCATTCTAAAGGCATGTGGAATTACACAAGATGTTGATACGGGCAAAAGAATCCACAATGATATTGCTAGTCAAGTGTTGTTGAAAGAAAACATCGTGCTTGACACTGCCTTGGTCAATATGTATGCCAAATGTGGTGAACTTCATAAAGAAAAAAAAGTGCTTGAGGAGCTTCATGTCTAGGGTATTGTTTCTTGGAATGCAGTGACTGTGGGATACGCCTTACTTGAGCAGGGCTAGGGATCTCTGGGCCGTTTTCTACAGAAGTGAAGCGAGGGTGTCTCTCCAAATTCAATAACATATGCTTGCATCTTGAAGCTCTAGGCTATTCTTGGAAGATGCAAAGCGAGGGTGCCTCTCCATATGCTTGGCCAAGAAACTGTGGGTTGTTTTCGAGGCATCAAAGAGAGGGTGTCTCTTGATAGTCTTGGCTAAGAATCTCTGGGCTATTTGCGGCGGATGCAAAGCAAGGCTATGTCTCCAGATGCAATCTCATAGGATTCCATCTTGAAGCTCTCGCTATTTTTAATGGATGAAAAGCAAGGGTGTCTCTTCATACACTTGGCCAAGAAAATTTGTGATGTTTTTGACAAATGCAAAGCAATGATGTCTCTCTAGATGCAATCACACATGCTTGCATCTTGAAGCTTTGGTCTTTTTTTGACTGATACAAAGTGAGGGTGTCTCTCTTTATGCAATCACTTACGCTTGCATTCTAAACACAAGGATCCGAGTCAAGAAGTTCTCAGCTGTTTATAGCAAAAGCTCTCGACTGCTTTTAGTGAATGCAAAGTGACACTTGGCCAAGAAACTCTTGGCTATTTTCCACGAATGCAAGGAGAGGGCATCTCTCCAAATACAACCATGTATGCTTGCACCTTGAAGGCATGTGGAATTACACAAGATGATGATTCCAAAAAAAGAATTCATGATGATATTGTTAGTCGAAGGTTGTTGAAATGTGCTTTCCACTGCCTTGGTTGACATGTATGCCAGGTGTGGTGCACTTCATAAAGCACAAAAAGTGTTTAAGGAGATCCGTGTCTGAGATTTTTTCTCTTGTAATGCCATACTTGTGGGATATGCCCAACTTGGCCAATAAGATATGCACTATTTTTGGCGGATGCTAAGTGAGGGCGTCTCTTCAAATGCAATCACATATGCTTTCATCTTTAAGGTCAAGGTTTTTTTTGGAGGATGCAAAGCAAGGGTGTTTCTCCATACGCTTGGCCAAGAAGCCCTGGTATCTTATCGACGGATGCAAAGAAAGTGTTTCACTTCAGATGCAATCACATACTCTTGCATCTTAAATGCAAGGGTTTGGGTGTGGAAGCTTTGGGCTATTTCTAGGAGAAGCTTTGGGCTGTTTTTTAAGAATACAAAGCAAGGGTGTCTCTCCAAATGCAATCACATATGCTTGCATCTTGAAGGAAAGGTCATGGGTCATGAAGCTCTAGGTAGTGTTCACCAGATGCAGAGAGAGGGCATCTCTCCAAATGCTATCACATAAACTTGCACCTTGAACGCATGTGGCACTACACACAATGCTGATATGGGCAAAAACAATTCTCAATGATATTGTTAGTCAGGGGTTGTTGAAAGAAAACACCATGCTTGGCACTACCTTGGTCCACATGTATGTGAAATGTGGTGCACTTTATATAGCACAAAAAGTGGTTAGGGAGCTTCTTGTTTGGCAAATTATCTCTTGGAATGTAGTGATTGCATGCTATGCCCAACTTGGGCAGGGTCAAGAAGCTTTAGGGTACTTTTGGTGGATGCAAAGCGAGGGTTCTCTCCAAATGAAGTTACATACGCTTGCATCTTGAAGCTCTAGGCGGTTCTCGGTAGATGGAAAGCGAGGGTGTCTCTCCATACACTTGGCCAAGAAGCTTTGGGCTTTTTTGGAGGGATACAAAGCAAGGGTGTCTCTCCAGATGCAATCACATACGCTTGCATCTTGAAGATTAGGGGATACAAAGCAAGGATGTCTTTCCATACGCCTGGTCAAAAAAGTCTGGGCTGTTTTCGACGGATACAAAGTGAGAACGTCTCTCCAAATGTAATCACACAATGTCTCTCCAACGAAAAATGGGGTAAACAATGGTCAGAATCTAGCTGGATTGTGGTGATTAATATCATTTGGAACCCTCAATGGCCACTATCAATGAAGTTTTTTCTATGGAAGGTGATGTGGGGGGCCTTGCCAATAGGCATCAAAGTCCATCTCTCTGGAATCGGTTCTGATAGGTGTTTGGATGCAAAATAGTCCTCTTCAAGGAGTGCTTGACTATTTGTGGCCTTGCAAACAAGCTATGCAAGTGGGTCCAAAGGATGTGGAAAATTGGATTCTATAAAAACGATCCTTTCCTTGGAGGTAGAACGATGAAAAGCGAAGAGATTTTGGTTTGTACTTTGATTGTCAGGTTCTGGTTTTTCAAGCACGTCTGAAAGACCAAGATAGTTGAATTTTTAGGAATGACACCTCGATGGATAGCTTCAAGGAGATTATTAGCGAGAGCTGGGATCTGATTATGGCCATAGGGAAGAAGAAGAACCGAGAGGAATGGAGGAGGGCTAGTTTAGCTTTCTCAACCCTATGCAAGTAAAGTTTCTTGAGTAAGGACCGGTGAAGTCTTTGATGTACAACACGTCTCTTCAAGGCTCAATAAGAGCGGCTTCCCTTTAATTTCAAAAGTGTCCCTTTTCATTCCCTTTCCCCAAGCACGCCTTTTCCTTTTCATTTTGTTTCCAAGGGTATCCACCTAAGATTCCCATTCAAAAGAAATGGGTACTCCCCTACAAGGGATAGGGATTTTCGTCCCCCCCCCCCCCCCCTCCTCGCGTCTGTCACTATATGGCACGGCTCTATGGCTTAGAGGGGATCTAGGGCCCAAATTTTGGGGGGGGGGGGGGGGGGGGGGGCTTTAATGTCAGCCACCAGATCACAATGAACTAGGGTGAACTAGGGGCTGGTAAAGTAGGGTGTGATCATGTGCCATGCCAACATGGGTAGTGACACGCGCTAGCATGGTGGTAGGGCATTCGTGTGGCAATTGCGAGGTCTCGGGTTTGACCCACACCCCGCGGGGCGAGTGAACTATGGTGAACTAGGGGTGAACTCGGGGCACCATTTTTGCCCCGAGTTCACCCTTAGTTCACCCAGTAGTTCACCGAGTCGACGGACGGTTGAGAATACATTGTGATTCTTGCTTCTCTTTCCCACCATAGATTCCCCCTGGCTGGAGCCGTGCCATATAATGGAGAGCCCCACCCCCCACGTGGCGAGTGAACTAGGGGGTGAACTCTAGGCGCCATTTGTGCCCTGAGTTCACTCTTAGTTCACCCCCTAGTTCATCAAATCGACGGACGGCTGAGATTGCATTGCGACTCCAGCTTCTCTTTCCCACCATAGATCCCCCCTGGCTGGAGCCGTGCTATATAGTGCTGAGCCCCCCCCCCCCGGACACATGTCAATCACTCCTCTCTGTAGCAACTTTGGGGCAGTGCTCTCTCATTATCAACGGACAATGAGAGACAGAGCGGGACAAGAGTATGTACTTTCAGGCAATAACACTCCCTCTTGAGTGCAATTCACACAACATATCAAAGGCAGAGCGGTAGTGATTTTTGTGCATCTTTCCTTCAGAGCCAAATTGACTCAAGGCGACAAGGTCAACAAAATCTAACATGTGGCTCCAAAGCCAATACCTAGCTTAAAGCCAAATTTTGTAAAATCCTGCAGGTTTTGATCCTTCGCCCCAAACACAAGGCTCCAAGCTCACTAAAATTAAAGGAAAAACACAAAAGCACCATTCACTCTTCCGTGGCGAAGTGTTGCAGTAAAAACCCTTAACTAATGGCTACTCTTTCTCAACAGAAAAGGACACAAGGCAAGACATTGCGCCAATATTTGGTAGTTCTGGCTTGTAACCAAAGTAGCTACCACCAATTGATCAGCCACGTGGCTTGGCTTAGGCTCTTCCATGCAAAGTCACTATTCCTCCACTTGCATGCTAGATTGCCGATAAAACAAAAACCTTGTAATCAAAACGCTGCACTAGATTGACACAAAACCAATGGCTGCTCACTATAGAACTCGATGTTGGTGAGCCATGCTATGATGTGTTAGGCTTTAGCGGCAGGTGGGGCCGATGAAAATGGGGCGTACATGTGAGCGCTCAACCGTGAGAGCTCCCGGCAATAATGGTGGTTATTTGCATGCTCATGAAGAGAGCCTGCAAGATCAGCCCCTTGATTTGTCAGAAGCTTCTGCATGTAGGGAATGGAAATACATTCTGGACTATGGAGGCCGATGTAGAGAGAGAAACAGTCAGAGCGAAATAGGTGGTGCAAACGTTTGAATTAAGGCGAATCAAGCAAGATCCTTTGCAAGCTAAAGAAAAAAAAGAAAAAAAAAAGCAAGAAAAAAGAGGGAGGGGGGGGGAGGGAGGGGGGGGAGGATATGTCATGTTATTGTTATATGACAATTCATTTTTGACAGTTGAGATCCGTTTTTGAGTGCTTAGCATGTAACTTGTCGCAAATTACCTCACCAAAAAAAGGCAAATATGTCTAACGAGGCAATTCATCTCCGAAACCTACATCTTGTATCGATCTTCTTATGAAAAGCTACAATTTTCAAAAAAATTGGAGGAATCTAATCTCCCAACCAGGGTATTTTGGGGATTTTGGAAAGTTTGAAGCGCATTTTGGGTGCAGGGCCAAGAAATGGCTGGCTTCCCATGGAATGCTTGCATCCAACAGGATGCGGGTGAAACTGCTTCTTAATGAGAATGTGTCAAGATTCTTGGGCTAAGTAAATGGAAAAGAAGACTGGGAGGGAGCTAAGTAAACGAAAAAGTCGAAGGTGAAGGGAAGGTGAAGGAAGACCAAATGGCGAGCATGTGGGGACACACCTGCGAGGCCTACCATTGTGGCTTCGATGAGGGCGAGCGATGCAAGCGAGGCGACTTGTGCACACACACACACTTGGGGTGGTTTGCAACACTGGCCCCGAAACTCTCTCTCTCTCTCTCTCTCTCTCTCTCTCTCTCTCTGTTCGACAGGTCTGTAGGTGGCGGGTACGCGATGGTGGGTGGGAGCATCTCTAGCTACAGTTCGGGGCCGGCAATGAGGGGCGACTGAGAGTTCGCAGGTAGCCATGGTGCGCTACACGTTGGGCAAGACGCAGGATAGGCATCCTAATGGAATTCCTTGAGACAATGGTCTCCCATCATGAGCTGCCATCTCCGGGGTAGGAGATATCGGCAGTTTGTCGAGTGAGTAGGGATGGTGGAGCAGAGGAAGGGAAGGCGCAAGCAAGGAGGTCATGGAAGCACCCTGCGAGGGAAGTGCTCCCTACCGGAGGCAGGCTGCAAGCAGGAATGGCGGGACAGAGGAAGGGAAGCACCGAAGCAAGGATGGGGTATAAGAACCTTGGAGAGATTAGAGGCAGGTAGGGACTGCACATAGGAATCTGGAGAGATTCCGGCTGATAAAATGGATTGGAGCGAATAAAGCGAATGACACCATATAGACCTTTAGAGAAAGAATATAGATAGAGAGAGCGACAGATAGAGAGACTTCCATTTTAAGCGTGCATTCACCCACAAAGCTTAAAATTGCAAGTAAATTGTACATAATAAAAGATAGAAAAAACGTTAAAATTTTTAAAACGTTGAAAACAATTGCTTGCGCGCTTGCACGCGCGCGCACACACACACACACATCTGATATAGGGGCTTAGGCAAGGCTTCTCAGCGCATGCACGCACGCAGATATCTGTTATCAGATGTGGGAGAGAGAGAGAGAGAGAGGGGAGAAAGAAAGATCTTTTAACATCCAATACAGCCAAAGTTGGCCTATCAGATAAATCAAATATATATGTGTGTATCCTTCATCTATCAAGAAAGGACAAAAATACAAAGTAACAAGATGTGGGTGTTTGGGAAGGAAAATGGACTCAAGGGTTGTTGAAACAACACGCCGTGCTTGGCATTGCCTTAGTTGGCATGTATGCCTTGGTGGATGCAAAGCGAGAGTGTCTATCTTTGCGCTTGGCCAAGAAGCTCTGGGCTATTTTGGACGGATGCAAAGCAAGGGTGTCTCTCTAGATGCAATCACATATGCTTGCATCTTGAACCTTTGGGCTATTGTCAATAGATGCAAAGGGAGGGTGCCCCTCCACATGCTTGGCTGTTTTTGGTGGATGCAAAGAAAGATTGTCTCTTCATATATAATCACATATGCTTGTATCTTGAAGTTACGGCTGTTTTTGGTGGATGCAAACAAAGTGAGGATGTCTCTTCATATGCTTGGCCAAGAAGCTCTTTGTTTTTTTTGGCGGATACAAAGTGACGTTGTCTCTCGACATGCAATCACATATGCTTGCATCTAGAAGCTCTATGTTGTTTTTGACTGATACAAAGCGAGGGTGTCTCTCTTGATGCAATCACTTACACTTGCATTCTGAATGCAAGGGTCCGGATTAGGAAGCTCTAGGCTATTTTTAGCCGATCCAAAGCGACACTTGGTCAAGAAACTCAAGCTATTTTTGGCGGATAGAGAGGGCATCTCTCCAAATGCAATCGTGTATGCTTGCACCTTGAATGCATGTGGCATTACAAAGATGCTGATATGGGCAAAACAATTACGATGAAATTGTTAGTCAGGGGTTGTTGAAATAAAATGTCGTGCTTGGCAGTACCTTGGTTGATATGTATGCCAAATGTGGTGCACTTCATAAAGCACAAAAAGTGATTGAGGAGCTTACTGTCTGAGTCTCTTGGAATACTCTAATTGTGAAATATGTCGAGGATATGCAAAACTGGCCAAGAAACTCTGGGTTGTTTTTGGGGGATGCTAAGTGAGGATTTCTCTTCAGATGCAATCAGATACGCTTGCATCTTGAAGCTCTGGGTTGTTTTATGAAGGATACAAAACGAGGGTGTTTCTCCATATGCTTGGCAAAGAAACTCTGGGATGTTTTGGATGGATGTAGAGAGAGAGAGAGAGAGAGAGAGAGAGAGAGAGAGAGAGAGAGAGAGAGAGAGAGAGAGAGAGAGAGAGAGAGAGAGAGAGAATCTGTCTAGATGCACGCTTGCATCTTGAAGCTCTACCAGTGGGCTGTTTTCAGCGGATGCAAAGCAAGGGTGTCTCTCCTAACTTGGCCAAGAAGCTCTAGGCTATTCTTGGTGGATGTAAAAAGAGGGTGTCTCTCCAGGTCTCCTCCAGATTCAATCACATATGCTTGCATCATGAATGCAAGGGTTAGGGTCTGGAAGCTATGGGCTATTTTCAAAAGAGGCAATAGGTTGTTTTTGGCGGATGCAAAGTAAGTTGTCTCTCCATACGCTTGGCCAAGAAACTTTGGGTTGTTTTTTACGAATGCAAAGCGAGGGTGTCTCTCTAAATGCAATCACATATGCATGCATCTTGAAGCCAAGCATCCGGGCTAGGAAGCTCTGTCTTATTTGACATCTCTCCAAATGCAATCATGTGTATACTTGCATTCTGAAGGCATGTGTCATTACACAAGATGTTGATATGGGCGAAAGAATTCACAATGATATCTTTAGTCAAGTGTTGTTGAAAGAAAACATAGTGCTTGAGACTTCCTTGGTCAACATGTATGCCAATGCTCGCAAGGGTGTCTCTCCAAATTCAATCACATACGCTTGCATCTTGAAGCTCTGGGCTATTCTTGGCAGATGCAAAGCAAGGGTGCCTCTCCATATGCTTGGCCAAGAAATTGTGGGTTGTTTTCAAGGGTGTCTCTTGATAGGTTTGGCTAAGAATCTCTCGGCTATTTGTGACGGATGCAAAGCAATATTGTCTCTCCAAATGAAATCACATTGTCTTGCATCTTGAAGCTCTAGCTGTTTTTAGTGGATGCAAAGCAAGGATGTCTCTTCATATGCTTGGCCAAGAAGATTTGTGCTATTTTTGACAAATGCAAAGTGATGATGTCTCTCCAGATGCAATCACATATGCTTGCATCTTGAAGCTCTGGGTTTTTTTTACTGATAAAAAGCGAGGGTGTCTCTCTTTATGCAATCACTTACCCTTGCATTTTGAACACAAGGGTCAGAGTCACAAAGCTCTGGGTTGTTTTCAGCAGAAGATCAAGGCTGTTTTTAGTGGATGCAAAGCAACACTTGGCCAAGAAAATCTAGGCTATTTTCAGCGGATGCAAAGAGAGGGAATATCTCCAAATGCATCCGTGTACGCTTGCACCTTGAAAGCATGTGGAATTACACAAGTTGTTGATTCCGACAAAAGATTTCACAATGATAGTGTTAGTCAAAGGTTGTTGAAATAAAACGTCATGCTTGCCACTGCCTTGGTTGACATATATGCCAAATGTGGTGCACTTCAAAAAGGACAATAGGTGCTTGAGCACCTTCCTGTCTGGGATATTGTTTCTTGGAATGCAGTGATTGTAGGATATGCCCAACTTGGCCAAGAAACTCCGGGCTATTTTTGGCGGATACTAAGTGAGGATGTCTCTTAAGATGCAATCACATATGCTCTCATCTTGAAGCTCTGCGTTGTTTTTGGAGGATGCAAAGCGAGGGTGTATCTCCATACGCTTGGCCAAGAAGCCTTGGGCTATTTTTGATGGATGCAAAGTAAGTGTTTCACTTCAAATGCAATCGCATACTCTTGCATCTTGAATGCAAGGGTGTGGTGTGAAAGCTTTGAGCTATTTTTAGGAGAAGATTTGGGATGTTTTTGGTGGATACAAAGTGAGGGTGTCTCTCCAAATGCAATCACATATGCTTGCATCTTGAAGGAAAGGGTCTTGGTCATGAACCTCTGGGTAGTTTTCAGCAGATGCAGAGAGAGGGCATCTCTCCAAATGCAATTACATACATTTGCACCTTAAAGTCATGTGTCACTACACATGATGCTGATATGGACAAAACAGTTCACAATGATATTGTTAGTCAGGGGTGGCTGAAAGAAAACGTCATGCTTGGCACTACCTTGGTCCACATGTATGTGAAATGTGGTGCACTTCATACAACACAGAAAGTGTTTAGGGAGCTTCCTGTTTGGGATATTGTCTCTTGGAATGCAGTGATTGAGTGATATGCCCCACTTGGGTAGGGCCAAGAAGCTCTAGGCTATTTTTGGTGAATGTGAAGTGAGGTTTCTCTCCAAATGCAACCACATATGCTTGCATCTTGAAGCTCTCGGCTGTTCTTGGGAGATGGAAAGAGAGCGTGTCTCTCCATACGCTTGCCCAAGAAGCTTTGGGATGTTATGAACATATCTAAAATGAGGGTGTCTCTCTAGATGCAATCACATACACTTGCATCTTGAAGCTCAGGGGATACAAATGTCGAGGCTAGGGACTTGCTATGCGCCGTGTGCGAGCCACAAAGGCTCCTAGCACACAGTCATACAACAGACAAGCTCACAAGGAAGAACGGTGTGTCACTCACCTTCCTGCGTAGTTGCGAATGAAGGATTCCCGCGCCGCGAAGAAGAGGGAGACGCCGCTACGCCGCGCTCAACCGCCTTGCCGCCGTCGTGCCGCCGCAACGCTCAATCGCACACACACTCTCACTCTCTCTCTCTCTCTCTCTCTCTCTCTCTCTCACACACACACACACACACACACACACACACACACACACACACACACACACACACACACAAGGAGATGGTGAAGGAGAAGGTGGAGATGGAGCAAGAGCAGCTTCTATTGCACAATGAGAGAATGACTCAATTTTAGGTTTAATTGGCTTTTATGTGAGCTCACCCCATTCACACTTGGGCGCCCATGCTTAGCCAACTAACCCTAGCATGTTCGTGTTAGAGTGCGCCTCTCATCGGCGATCACTCTACCTTTCCCTATTGGACCGACAAGCCCGGTGCCTGACTCTACTTAAATAAATAATATGGTTACGGTGTCCGTCGTAGGCGATAGGGTGTCCGTGAGCCACGAGGGTTAACATTGCCCCCCTTCCTGATGTAGATTCCGTCCTCGGAAGCTATTGAGTTGAAGCTTGGTATGTCCATGTTGTAGAGCATCTAGATTTGAATCTGCAAGGCAAAGTCACTATTTTAGCAAGCGGAATTATATTGCCATAAATCATGAGGGGAATGTAAAGTACATGTGGAAATGAGTAAATGCAAGATTTATGAAATGTTAGACTGCCATTAAGGACAAATAAATTGCACTTTGAGTAAATTAATTAATCAAGAGTTTTGAGCTTATGGGTGAGTCTATCAATTAGTTAGCTATGACTAAGGTTAAAACAACTACTCTAGTACTAGCTAAGCTAAGAAGATTATCTAAATGCAAGATTCCCTAATTATGCTTTTCAGCTTTGATTAGCCAACTCGCTCTCACAACTGCAAACAAAAGCTTGAAATGTTAACTGTAAGCTCAATGGAAGTTTTTTATTTTTTTTTATTTTTTTTTTTAATACTTTTTTACTTTGGGTCACAATCATGTGACGTGTGTGCTTATTTTGTATGTCCGGGGTTTTTTGCTTCTCAAGGAAAAGCGCCCACACTGGGAACCTCTAGGGCTCTAGTACCATAGACAATACATGTGAGTGAAGTACCAATTCAAGCCAGGATTTCTCTTCCAGCGTAAGATTTTTCATTTGTGGCACTTATGTTTTTTTTTTTTTGCTTCCATTTCCTTGGTATTCGCACTAGTGTTTTTTGTTGTTTAAGTGAGCAAGCTTTCTCTGCCTAAAACATTCCTAAGGTCTCAAATACTCGGATAATTTTATTAGCTAGGCCTAGTGGTCAAGTAAATGAGTTAACCTAAAGTCACGGTCTCCTAATCTCCAGGCTCATCCATAAGATTAAACTGGAGTTCAATCAACTTAAGCAAAGACAAATTTATACATCTATAATGGCAGATAACAATCATAACTATTGCACTCAAACAAAGCATGAAAAATCATTATTAGCAATTACACATATCCACCAACATGAATCATGGAAAGTAGTACACTTGGAGGTATGGAGTGGCTCATTTCATTGAAGCAGATGTCCTCAGCCATGTGGATGGAGATCCATATAAGTCCTACCTAACACATCCAAAAACAGGCACTATACCTCTAGGAGGCATGTCAGTGTGAAAAATTAAAACTCCTAAAAAACAAACTCAAAACACAATCTAGACCCCTAACCTACCTATCTGTCACCCCTTTTAGAATCAAGGAAAGAGGATATTATATAAACCGGGTGGCCACCCTAAGGCTAGGCCTTTATCCTCATCATCTAGATAAATATAATCGTTGTCCGTGAGGCCATAGTCTTCCTCGGTCTCTATTAGTTCCTCTTCATCATCCTCTTGTGCAAGCATGCTAATCAAGAACCTCGCGATGCGTGGATACTCATCTTGTGCAAAAGAATAATCATGTGCCACTGGAGACACATTCGCTACTGGGTAGGGATCACTAGTTAGCCATAGACGTATCAGCCATTCTAACTCCTCAAAATTTCTCTCACATGCAAGGCTCTCTATCAAATCCCATTCGCAAGAAAGTATAGGGTAGCATACGTAGAACACTTGAGGAAAAGACAAAGGGTACCTTTCATCAAAAATAGAAGTGCATGCCTCTGGTGAAGTAGCCATTTCTGACAATACAGATAGATTTGGTTAGGCCTTTAAAACATAAGAGTTGTTTTTGTGTGTTGCTTGAATTGACACGGTGAATTTGGACTTATATGTAAGATCTGATAGGGTGCTCTCTCGTTGCTAGTCACTCTTGCTCTTTACTATTTTTGTTTTTTGTGAGTATAAGGCTATATATATACATTCCCTAAGATTGGAATTGAGAGGTCAGGGAGGAAGGTTGAGAGGGGAGCGAGTGAATGATTGATGTTAGCAAACACTCCCCCCTTCCTTGGGTAGATCATACCTTTTGGAATGAGGTCGTCACCTTTTGAAACCAATTGTTCCAAGTTGTTATGGGTGAAGGCTTTAACCAATAGTTTTCGACCGCCCTATGCGTTTCATCTAGTTGCAAGGGTGGTAAGGTACTCTCCCATGATTTTATTTGCAACATTGTTGTAGGTGGTGAACTTACCCCGGGAGGTGCAAACTCTTTCGTGCTTGTATGGATATGTACAGTGGTAGGTGGAGGTTGTGTCGAAGCTTCTATTTGCGTATAGGAACTACATGAAGAGCAAGAAGCTTCATTTGATTTCCCTGTTCCTGAGCTAGGTGGAACAAATCGTTCTTTCTTTGGTACCCAAACTAGCTCTAGAGCGGGTGTGTAACATTCCATGATTTTTTCCTTTCCGCGATTTTCAATTTGTTTTGGAGCCACATGATTGGGTTTACATGGGCCAGGTGACAGGTAAGAGTACACTTTACGTTTGGGCACCCAGATTTGATCATTTCCTTCATAGTATCCTTGGGCTTCCAATAGTCGTTTAGGAATCCAACGCAACGTTTCTTTACATTTCTTGGAGTGAGTGGGACGGTTCTTATGAGGTTTCCGTTTTTTTGCATCAACCATGCTCACTACAGAAGCTTTAGGGACCCACTTGTATGTTTTCTCTGTTATATTAGGATGGTTTTTGTGTGTCTCAAGCTTTCTTTCAACTACATCAGTTGAAGCTCTAGAGAGTTGGGCTATGGGGACGTATGGTTCAACCTCCTGGACATGCAATGTCTTGGGTTTTATTTCCTTAGGCAATATCTCAGGGACTATGTCTTGAGTGGTCGGGCTAAGAGTTGGTTTTTGCGTTGTAACACCCCCAGTCCCCCAATCAATAGTGCATTTGGTGGCTATCATCCACGTGCGGCCTAGGTTTATATTACCCTCCATAGTTCCAGTAGGCATGACCAAAAAGTCTTGAGCTACAATTCCATTGTCATAATTGACAGAAGTGTGCCAGATTCCAAAAACCGTAGTTTTTTTCTTGTTGACACCCTTGACTTGGATAATACTCTCAGATAGAGGTGGCTTCCCTAACTGACACCACACCCCATAGGATAGCAGATTATATTTAGCACCCGTGTCCAATAAGGCGTTATATAGCACTTTTCCATAGGCACTATTTAACTCAATAGGGTATCGTAGAGGTGTGTCAGAGTCCAACCCATCCTCTTCGATTTCCACGTGGAATGCATTTGTGACTCCAAGGTTAGCCTCTCGTTTTTGTCTTATACGTTGTTGTCGCTCCTTAGCCTCAGCTTGAGCTTGTATCTTGTTTAACTCGGTTTGTGCTTTGGTGGCCTTCTTTTGATGAATGGCCCGTAGTTCTTCTTGGCTTAAAGGATCATAATATCTTTTGAATTTACTCCCATTGAGGAATCCAATGGTTTCAACTCCATCAAGAGTTTCCACACGAAGGGTACCTTGTGGGGTAATTTCACATACTCTATATGGTCCTTTACCAGCATATTTCAAATTTTTCTTCTCTTTACGTACTCCATACATAAGGACTTTATCACCAACTTTGATGTCCTTATCCTTCACATGGCGATCAAACCACTTCTTTCTCCTATCCTTTTCCACAAGAGCATTTTGCACAGCCAACTGTCTCTCTTCGTCTAGTTTTTCTAAGATATACAAACGCTCGGTTAAGGGGTTACCATTCCATCCTTCTTGCGAAGCTACCCTAAGACTAGGAATGACAAACTCCCAAGGCATAACCGCTTCTTGGCCGTATACCATTTTGAATGGCGTACAATTAATAGCCACTTTATAAGCAGTACTATAAGCCCATAGAGCAGATGTCAACTTCAAATCCCAATCAGTGCGATGAGCTTCTACCGTCTTGGTTAAAATAGAGATTAGAGTCTTGTTGGTGCTCTCGGCTTGTCCATTAGCTTGCAGGTAATAAGGTGTAGACTTATGGTGGGATATCATAAAGGTCGTGGTAAGCTCTCTTATTACCTCATTTATTAAATGGGTACCATTATCACTAACAATTTCAAAATGGCAACCAAATCTTGTGATAATGTTCTCAAAAATAAACTTAGCTGTTGTCCTCGCGTCAGCTTTTTGTGACGCCTTAGCTTCAACCCACTTTGTTACATAGTCCGTAGCAACTAGAATATATCGAGATTGAGTGTTGCGAGCTGCGGGACTAATTGGACCTACAAAGTCTAAGCCCCATTTTTCAAATGGTTGGGTTACTTTAATAGGAGGTAAGGGCATTCTGTCTTTGCGATGTGTGGTCTTGTAACGTTGGCACTCATCACACCCTTTTGTAAAAAGTGATGCATCCTTAAATAAAGTTGGCCACCAATAGCCTGATTGCAGCACCTTTCTAGCAGTCAGGTCTCCTGAAAAATGTCCTCCTGCTATGCCCATATGTGCTTCTTGCAAGATATACAAATATTCATCCTCGCGGGCACAACGCCTAAGAATATCGTCCTTGCCTAGTCTATACAGAGTTCCGGCAATCAAACAATAGGGTTCACATTCTTTTACTAGCCTTCAAGCGATATCCTTACGAAGTTCCTTGGGTGGAAAACCATTAACTAAAAAGTTAACAATGTTCTCACTCCATTCAGGCATAGTCTCAACTATGAATAGGGAAGTATCGGGTAATTCATCATCAACTCCTGTAGGGGCTTCACCATTGGGTATGCGAGACAAATGATCAGCCATGCCGTGCCTTTTACCGGGTCTCACTACAATCGTGAAATCAAACTCCAGAAGAATTAACAACCATCGTGTGATTCTTCCTGTGGAGCATGGCTTGTTTACCAGATACAGCAACGCTTGATGATCCACATAAAATACAAACTTGTTTGCCAGAAGGTAGTAGCAAAATTTCTTTACTGCATAAACCATTGCCAAACCTTCTCGCTCTGTAGTGGTGTAGTTCCTTTCAGCATCGTTCAATTGACGGCTTGCAAAGCTAATGGGATAGTCCAATTTATGTTCTCCTGGTTGAGTGAGAACACACCCAATAGCAAAGTTTGATGCATCAATATGCACATGGAAAATGACATCCCAGTTAGGTGTCCTTAAAATCGGAGCACTTGCTAGTGTTTTCTTCAATTGTTCATAGGCCTGGTCACACTCTTCAGTCCATTTAAATTCAATGAGAAGCTTGTACAAAGGACGTGCTATCTCAGCGAAAAATAAAATAAACCGTCGATAATAACCCACGTGTCCCATGAACCTTTGAACTCCCTTGTAATTGGTTGGTGGTGGTAACTCTAGAATCACTTTAATTTTGCTCTCATCGGTTGAGATACCATTCTTAGATACTATATGCCCTAAAATAACTCCATGCTTGACCCAAAATTGGCATTTGAACGGGTTCAATGAGATACGATATAACCTACACTTTTCAAACACCTTCCGCAAACATGATAGATGTTCTTTCCAAGAAGAGTAAACACAAAGGTTGTCTAAGAAAGCTTCACAAAACTCTCTCAAATATTCTTTAAAAGCAGTGTT
The DNA here is from genome assembly GCF_014529385.1 of Adiantum capillus-veneris. Taxonomy (NCBI): domain Eukaryota; kingdom Viridiplantae; phylum Streptophyta; class Polypodiopsida; order Polypodiales; family Pteridaceae; genus Adiantum; species Adiantum capillus-veneris. The sequence goes on from NC_140935.1 coordinate 146,767,899, forward strand.
TATTAATCGTTGGAATGTAGCAGGGGCATTTGTTAAGCCAAAAGCCATCACACGAAATGCAAACATGCCAAATTCCGTGATGAAGGCAGTTTTAGCTTGGTCCTCTAGCGCTATCGTGATTTGGTTGTAGCCTGAGTACCCATCTAGAAAGCTATAAGCTTCCTTGCCTGCAACTCTTTCGAGTACATGTTCGGAATATGGTAGGGGGTAATGGTCTCTTCTAGTAGCTGCATTAACTTTTTTGAGGTCCACGCACACCCTGAGTTTCCCATTCTTTTTTGGCACGATAACTATTGGAGACACCCATTTAGAGTGTTCAATAGGATATATGAACCCACATTTGATAAGCTTTTCTAGTTCTTCTTGAATGATCTTTGCGTACTTAGGATTCATCGGGTAGGGTCTTTGTTGTACGGGCTTCGCAGTGCTAATCATAGGGATTGTATGTTGGACCACAGAAGGTGGAACACCTTTCATATCATGGTATGTCCAAGCGAATATGTCCTTGAATTCCTTGAGAAGCTCTTTGAGGACCGCCTCTTCAACTTCTGTGAGGTCTTGGGCAATAAAAACAGGTTTTGATTCTTCACCGGGGTCGGCTAATTCTATTTCTTTAACTATTGCCGGACCATCATAGATTACATTATTCCCATCGATAGGTATTCTTTGGGCTTTTGTGTACACAACCTTTGCTTCCCCTGTGGTGTAAGATTTGAAATTTTCTGGTGCAGGATGCAAGTCTGTGGATTCTGGTTGTGCTTTGGTCTGTGCTTCTATTTCTGCTTTCTTGTGTTGTCGAGCTAACTCTTGGTTTTGACGCCTCCTTGCAGTGCGGCTCAACTTTGGCTTGTCTATAATCTCTAATTGGGCTATGTCATGGGGTCGTGGTCTACACCACATAACATTTTGGAGATATTCACCCCAATCGTCTACCAATTTTCGATGAGCATCACATGCTCCTATATAACTGAGCCATTCTGCTGAGGATCTCTTCTTTTTTATCCTAGCACGTACATTGGCTCGATATCGACGCCTCTTAAAGTTTTTCTTTTTCTTATTTGAGACCTGCTTTTGATTTGCATTTAGATCTGGCTCACTAAAGGAGTCCTCGTTGGTGTCCTCTTCACTCTCGGAGGAGCTATCATCGGTTGATGTGCTCGGTCCTTCCGAATGTTTTGACTCTGAACTTGCTCCACTCTCTAATTCATGAGATTCAGAATCCGTTTCACTCTGGGAGTCACTGTCTGAGTCGTGTTGGTCAAAGTCTTCTATTGAGCTATCGGTGTCACTGTCAGATTGGTCTACAATTGCCTTGCCCTTAGAAGATGCATGTATGGCACTTATCATGTTCAGAGGTGCAATTTGTGGTACCTCTTCCCCCTCTGGTGTGACCCAAGTGGTTCCTTTATTTCCCCAGGTATCTATGGTTGCAGCTAGGTGTACCCAGTCTACGTTGTCTGATTCCGTCATACCCGGTAACACATCCATGTAAGGAGAATCTTGGCCAATGTCTGTATCCTTCTTACAAGTGTAACAATATTGTAGTGGGGCCGAGTGAACTGTGGTGTCAGAGCGATGATCAATAATGGTTTTACTCCCTAAGGGGTGTACCTTACCAGTCACCAAATCCACTCTAAGGACAGAGTCTTGGAATTGCAAATAGACATGATTTTTAGACCAATCATGAACCATTTGTGCTTCCCTCATGAATGGTCGTCCTAAAATCATTTCATATGACATAAGGTGTTTAGAGAAATCCATTACAATGAACGTATGTCGTACCTTGTGTCCTAGAACTTTGATCTTAAGATCCTTCAGCATCCCCATAGGTTTGGCTATGGTACCATTTGCCATCTTTACCACAATGTTAGTAATACTGAGGCGGGGTTTTCCCATGGATTCCCAACAATCTTTTGTAACGATGCTAACTTCCGCACCACCATCAAGAATTCCCTTTATAGTTAATCCCTTGGTAGTGATGGGTAGGGTCGCATTAGACTCGTCGCCTTCAAAATACTGCCCTAATTCGTTAATGGGTACCTCGATCACAGACTCGTGTCCATCTAAGTCAAGTGATTGCACATAATTTTCCTCATCAATCATAATCGAGTCAGGCCTATTTGGTTGCGCAAACTGCGGTAATCCCGTTCGTAGCTCTCCGTTAAGGAATGCTCGAAGTGCAAGGAATAACTCAGGATCTCCATACAGCTTTGCTATGATCATGGTTTGGACCTCAGAAGACATGAAGTCCACTAGTTTGGCAACATTCATTGGCATTTTGCAGGGTGTAGGTCCTTGACTAGGAACTGGTGAGGATGGAATCTCATATTCCTCAATGGGATCAGGTATTCCTTCGTTAAACATCCTTTCCAACAAGAAGGGTGTATGCTCACTTTCTGATGTCCCGTCCTCACTCCCTTCTTGGATGATACTAGATATGGCTAACGGTCTATGGTTCATGTGGGGTGGATGAACTTGCGTGGGAAACACTGTGTCATGAATTTTGACATGCATGGGTTCTGGTTCTAGTTTCCTTTGAGTCTCCTCCACTAAACCTCTTAGATGTTTCACCTGCTCAATCTCGTCTACTGGGTTTGGGTACGTCCCAATCTTCTTGTTACGATTCTTCCCTTTTTTCCCCTACGGTTTATCTTGGGGGTCTTGGATTGGATTTGGAAACACTTGTGGTGTTTTCAGAGGCTCTTTATGGTTTTTTCTTATTCGGTTTTCATTTGGTTCCATGTTACGGTTTTCTTTGTCGGTCTTTCCCTTTGTGGTATTGGTTCTAGTCTCCATTGTCTCGATTGAATCTGAATCATCCTCGAGGTCATTCATATACACGGGGTCATCTCCTGTTCCTATGTTTGTTTTGGAACTTGGCTTTGAATTTCCCGTATTCTACGACCTCTTCCTTTGTGTCTTCTTTTTCTTTGCTTGGATAACTGATGCGGTATCTCTCTCTTCGAGGATATGGCCTGGCCCTTGAAGCATGGACCGTGTAATCGCATAAGCGGGTGCGACGGGTGGTATTGGCGATGTCACACTAGCAATTTCGACCAAATTTAGGGGTGTGATTTTTGGCGCATTTGGGTTATAGGGGCATTGGGCAATCAAGTGATCTATGCCACAACGATTACATGTGAGTATTGGCATTGCAGACGTGCTCCCTTGATTCATTTGCATCTGTGAAGCATTCTTTTGCAGCCTAATAGGGCACTCCGCTGCCCGATGTGGTCCACCACACTCGTAGCATTGAAGAGGTGGCCTCCTAGCCTGGGTGTTGATATTTTGACCTCTGGATGCAAGAGCAGCAGCTTGATAAACCGGCTTGACTTGCCCCCAACAATCTTCCATGTAGTATATAGGACACTCTTCCAATGTATCAAGTCCGTAGGCAATACTAGTGTCTATTTCCTCCTCACAGCCATTTGCATAAGCATTAGATGGCTTGCAACCCACTTGGTTCATAGGGGCAACTCTTGGATGCGGGGGCTGCGGTCCTAGCACAGGAGGTGGTAGCGGTGTAGCTTGTACAACATTTTGAGATCTAGGGACCATGTGTTGTGGTAGTTGCTCAACAGATGGAGCAGGCATCAATACAGGAGCTCGAGGCGCATCCGTCCAGGCTACAGGTGGTCTATTTGCCATCATACGTTTGATCATTAAACAATCCTTAGCTTGGTGACCATACCTACCACATGCGTTGCAAGTTCCATTAAATTTTACTCTAAACGTAGGGCACTCACTAGTGCTATGTGGACCCAAGCAAATGGAACACCATTGTTGCTCCCTTCTTGGATACATGTGACTATTTTGAGGGGGTCGATTATCCTTAAGAGACTCTTGGATTGCCTTGGTGAGGTCTGTCAAGAATGTCTCAAATACCTTTGGCTCATTGGCAATGGGCTTTGCAGTCATGGGTTCATACTCAATGGCTTGTGAGCTAGTGGATCTCGTGTCAGTAGACACCCTCATGCCTGCTATCATCAAGTTGTCCTCTAATTGGATTGCATTGGCAGTGACATCTTCCCAGGTTGTGATACCTCTAATCACTAGTCCATTATAGATTCCTTCATTCCTCAACCCTCGAATGAATCGATCAAGCAGTTGGTTATTGTTGAAGCGCTCATTTACAGGGCAGCGAGAGTTTAAGTGCTTTAGACGACTAATGAAGTCCCTTACTGACTCTCCTTCCTTACGTTCGGCCTTCTGTAGCTGAGATGCTACACCCCAAAGCACACCTTCTCGTATGTACTCCTTTAGAAACAACCTTCGAAGGGTAGGGTAGATTGTTTTCTCGTCCACCCTTAGGGTTCTATACCAATCTCCAGCCTTCCCACTTAATGTCAAGCTTAAGGCATTGCACTTATGTAGTTCGTTGCGTTCCCCTAAGGAATCACATACTTGTTCAAACACTTCAATGTGTTTTCTAGCATCTTCGTCCCCATTGAATTTTTGCGTGAGTTTGGCAATTTGTACTGCCTTACTTCTAGGCTCTCTATCAGATGCATGACGCATATTTTCCGCGATAGATCGACCTATGGTTTGAGCAAACGCTACCAAGTCACCTATGTGAGGAGGCAGGGCCGGTGGAGGTACTCTTGGAATCATATGTGGGAGAGGGACGGGTACCGGTCTTGGCATATGTGTGGATGATGCAGGATATGGAACATAACCGGGCATAGGTCCACTCGGATAAGGGCTAGGGAGCGGCACTCGAGGAGCATAAACAAGTGGTACAATTGGAGGTGTGGGGGCCATGTGTGCATAAGGGGCTAGAGGCACATACGGTCGAGGCCCCATATTAGGTACTACGACACTAGGTAGTGGCACTGCGCTAACCGTAGATGTCATCGGTACATTCTCTGTCAGGCCTATCCCTGGAGTGAGCACCGTGTTTTCCTTAATAGAGGGTTGAGCCAAGTTAGGGAAGCTAAAGTTGTCGCTCGGAGGCTCAGATTGAATTGAGACCCCAGGTGAAATGACGTAAGATGGGTCCATGGGGCTCATTAGAGGAGTCTCCATTTGTGATAGAGTAGGCTGTTGAGCCTTGCTCGTATCCAAAAATCTCATGGGGCCAGTTGAGAGTATATTGACCCCTCGGTTTTGCCTTTCTGATTGAATAATGCCATGGATAACATTACAGATCATTTTCTGTTGATCTTCGATGCTCGTGGCACTAGAGGTGGATTGTACAATCTCTATCCATCCTACATGGTAGGCGTGGCTAGAGTGTAGATCCGTCAACACCTCAGTGTGGAGGTCGTATGTCCAATGATCATTAATGAACAATCCTTCTAGAGTCGACGTGTTAACGGTTTCTTGTGAGGTAGAAGCAATGTTGCTCCCCGTGGTTTTACTTGTCACCAACGGTACTCTAGAGGGAACTTCTGAAGGAGGCAGCTCAACAAGGCCTTCTTGGTAAGAAGTTGGCAGGATATCCACATGGACACTCTTTGGTGGTGTGGGGTCCACGTGCGATGTGAAAGGAGAGTCCACTTCCCCACCCCCTTCGTGTGCTTCATTTGCATCAGGTTCCGAGCGAGTAGCTCTACCTAATGTTTCCATGAAACGGCTAAACATACTAGTACTATGCTGTGGAGCTTCGGGAGGTGCATGGCCTTCTCTCTCAACGTTTTGGGTAGGGTATGCTTCCATGATCTCTGAGTCGGAGGAGGAATCACTAGCGGCTATTTTAGGGTCTTGGGTGGTGCTACCTTGTGTCCCCGCTGAGGGTCTAGAGCCTATCGTGGATGGGTAATGGGTGTCCGTATGAACAAAGGCACCCTCAATATGCTCGTGTTCTAGCACCCGCCCAGAGCATAAGTGCATGTGCTTTTGATACCCTCAGGTGTCAAAAAGCTGCTCTAGGAGGCCTTGTGACTAGTTTTTTGCGTGTTTTTTGTTTGTTTTTTTGCTAGATTTTTTAGAGCGTGTCATGGAATGGGCCGTGTGATAGCTCGAAACGAGCGTATCGCTAGGAGGGACGCGCTGTGCTTTACAGCCCACCGTTTGGTTCTATTTTGCTCCAGAAAAGCCCGAAACAGTCTTTTTCTAGCTGGGAAACTAGGCTCCAAATAGCAAGTCTAAGGGTGCAAGTGGGAAGAGAAGGGAGGAGAGTGGAGGACTTGTCCCACATGCTCTCATTCCCTCTTGAGGAGGTAGGGTATATATATAAGAGTGAGTCTAGTATATATCATAAGATTGAGGATTGAGGCTTGGGCTTGGGCTTGGGCTTGGGTAACTGATCCCGATCTAACTTTTACAAACCAACCCGTCCGTTTTTATAACTCACGTTTTTTATTTTCGAAAATCTAACCTCCCCCCCACTCACGTTTTTATTTTTCGTTTTTTTTTTTTGGGATATTATTTGGTACGCGTTTTGGTGCGCGTTGACCTCACCTAACTATTTGCTGTCCCACCTACCTACTTACCTGCTAATCAGTGGTTCACCTAATTACTAACCTGCTTAATTAACTAACTGTGCGCCTAACTGTGCACAAACCAGAAAACATAGAAAATGCAGAAAATTGAAACTTGACAGAACTGTGCAGTGCAAACCAAAAAATGCAAAAAACGTAGAAACACAAGAAATGCTAACTGTTAAGCTGAAATCCGAGCTTAATAGAACTAACAAAACAGACCTTAACAGAACACAGAAAACTTGAATGCAGTCAACAACATTGTGTCTTTCTCTATTGTTTTTGCATAACAACAATGATCAAACTTAAGCCGCGCCTTACCTACATACAAAATAGCTTCAATACAATTTATAGGTCGCCATTGGAGCTTCACGCGCAACAGCTCCCCGGAAACGGCGCCAAAAATGTCAAGGCTAGGGACTTGCTACGCACCGTGTGCGAGCCACAAAGGCTCCTAGCACACAGTCATACAACAGACAAGCTCACAAGGAAGAACGGTGTGTCACTCACCTTCCTGCGTAGTTGCGAATGAAGGATTCCCACACCGCGAAGAAGAGGGAGATGCCGCTACGCCGCGCTCAACCGCCTTGCCGCCGTCGTGTCGCCGCAACGCTCGATCGCACACACACTCTCACACACTCTCTCTCTCTCTCACACACACGCACACACACAAGGAGATGGTGAAGGAGAAGGTGGAGATGGAGCAAGAGCAGCTTCTATTGCACAATGAGAGAATGACTCAATTTTAGGTTTAATTGGCTTTTATGTGAGCTCACCCCATTCACACTTGGGTGCCCATGCTTAGCCAACTAACCCTAGCATGTTCGTGTTAGAGTGCGCCTCTCATCGGCGATCACTCTACCTTTCCCTATTGGACCGACAAGCCCGGTGCCTGACTCTACTTAGATAAATAATACGGTTACGGTGTCCGTCGTAGGCGATAGGGTGTCCGTGAGCCACGAGGGTTAACAACAAATCAAGAATGTCTTTCCATACGCTTGGTCAAAAAGCTCTAGGCTATTCTCGACGGATGCAAAGTGAGAATGTCTCTCTAGATGTAATCATACACATTTGCATCTTGAAGCTCTAGCTATTTTTTGTTGATGCAAAGCAAGGGTGTCTTTTCATTCACTTGGTTTAGAAGCTATGTGCTGTTTTTGACGGATTGAAAGACACAATGTTTCACCAGATGCAATAACATATGCTTGCATCTTGAAGCTGTGGGGTGTTTTCAACGGATGAAAAGTGAGGGTGTCCCTCCAGATGCAATCACCGCCGCTTGTATTTTGAATGCAAGGGTCTGGGTTGGGAAGCTCTAGGATGTTGTTAGTGGAATCCTTGGGCTATTTTTGGCAAATGCAAAGAGATTCTTAGCCAAGAAACTCTCGGATATTTTTGGCAGATGCAGAGAGAGGGCATCTCTCCAAATGCAATCGTGTATGCTTGCATCTACACAAGATGCTAGTATGGGTATTGTTACTCAAGGATTGTTGAAAGAAAATGCCGTGCTTGGCACTACCTTGGTCGACATGTATGCCAAATGTGGTGCACTTCATTAAGCACAAAAAGTGATTGAGGATCTTCTTATCTGGGATGTCCTCTCTTTGAATGTGCTAATTGTGGGATATGCCCAACTTGGACAAGAAACTCTGGGATCTTTCTAGCGGATTCTAGGTGAGTGTGTCTCTTCAGATGCAATCACATACGCTTGCATCTTGAAGCTCTAGGTTGTTTTCAATGGATGCTTGAAGCGAGGGAGTTTCTCCATACACTTGGCCAAGAAGATTTGGGCTAATTTTTTCCAAGTGTGTAGCTCCAAATATAGTCACATACTCTTGCATCTTGAACGCAAGGCTTCGGGGGTGAAGCTCTAGGCTATTTAAGCAAAAGCTTTGGGCTTTTTTTGGTAGATAGTCTCTAGATGCAATCACAAATGCTTGCATCTTGAAGGCAAGGGTCCAGGTTATGAAGCTCTAGGAAAAGTTTTTGTCAGATGCAAAGAGAGGGCAACTCTCCAAATGCAATCACATACACTTGCACCTTGAAGGCATGTGGCATTACACAAGATGTTGATATGGACAAAAGAATTCATAATGATATTGTTAGTCAAGGATTGTTGAAAGAAAACTTCATGGTCTGTTTGCCACATGATGCAAGCCTTGTTTTGATTGGGACAATGGATGGTAGGAGTAGACAACACCTTTCCCAATTTAGCAGTCATCTCCCCAATGCATGCATGGCCAGAGAAATGTAGGGAAATCCAAAAACCCGACCCACATAGGGCATTTGGTCAAGAGATCATCTTTAATGAGCTTGATTGATTGCCAGGGAATGATGTGGACTATTTGACCATAAAGAAATCTGTGAGAAAGGAGAGGTTATCTGCAGGATTAAAGAATGGTATTTTGAATAGCCTAGAGTTAGAATAAATTTTTTTATCCACTATAGGTCTTTGGAATCCCCTATCAATTTCTACAGCAATCTCCCATATGTGTGGAAGTTCCCTAGTGAAATACATAACCACAAATTTATCCGTAAAAACAATAACAATTGAGACCATACCACAAATGAATTCAGGGGAACTTTGTGCTCTCTCTTGACCTTAATGTCAGGGGTTAGTGCATTTGTAAGAAAATTAGACATGATAGCAGGGTCGAACTCAGTGGCCCATTGGCCCAAGACCTCATGGCTTGCGGCCACCTTGGGATCAAGCTGAAAAGCAGAGGTAGAGCCATACTCAGATAATCAAGGAGTTGATCACGTGTGTGTTGAGGACGACCGTATGTTTTCTTTCACCACATTGGCAAGGTGCGGGGCGTCGTTTTTAGCATATCTTCAAGCTAAGATTTCCATGCTCTTCAACCTAGCTCAAAGCTCCCGATGCCATTTTCCTCTCTCTCTCTCTCTCTCTCTCTCTCTCTCTCTCTCTCTCTCTCTCTCTCTCTCTCTCTCTCTCAATGTAGGGCTTATATAGATAATGTTAGTATGCCTTTTGACGTGAAGAAATTATGACAACATCGTTGGCTCACCTTATGGAATGTTTAGTATAATTAAGTAAATAGCCAAGCACCTACTAGTTTATGTTTCCTTCGTGATGTCAATATGCAAATGAAGAGTAGATTATGTCTGGATATATTATGTACGCTCATATGATGAGAAATTTGTAAATAATGGGTTTGCTTGTTATTGTAGCTGAATTCTCATGGTTAACAGGTATTGTGGTGTAGTATTGCTAGTGCATTAGATGGACTAGTATTCATTAACCAAGTAGTTAATTCTGCAACACTTGATAAAACTATCAAGAAAACCAATGCTACTACTAGAATCCATTGAGAATGACAATTTAAAATACTACTAGAATATTTTGAGAATGACAATTTATAGATGTCCCAAACTCAAACTTTCATGAAAGCCAATTGATGGTACTTTTAGCCTAGGTATTGGTGGCAATAAGAAGAGAATGTAAAAGAGGCTAGCTTATTTTCATAGATGAAGTCTATTGGGTGAATTATAATGTGTACTAGTACCATCTCAACTAGTATATGAGGACTTAGCTCATCCAGCTTTTACATATATAGAGTACTAACTTTAGGATATCATTAAAGCAATTCGGTCTATTCCCAGTGGTTAGGAACATAGAATGGGCACGAGGTCGATTCCCAGTAATTAGGAACGAATGTAGCAATTTGAAGAATGACATCAGGAACAATATAGAACGGGCAAGTGGTCGATTCCCAGTAATTAGGAACCCGAAGCTGGGACGACGCCATGGATGCGGTCGGGACCCGAAGGTGGGACGGGGCTTTGTTTTAATAGAGTTCTAGAAGCCTGGGCCGGCACGGCCATGAGCTGCTGCTTGGAGAAGGTGGCCGCAGCCAGCAGCCGAGTGCATGAGCCCTTGCATTGCATCTCCTGCTCATCTCCATCGCGCTCATCGCGTCTTCCCCTGCTCGTCGCCATCGCCGTCGTCTTCGCCACCGCAGGATTCATGCTGGCGCCAGCTTGACGGAAGGAGACGGCCCGTGCCGACCGCCGGCCTGCAGCAGCACATCCGCCCAGCAAGCTCATTACTAGCAGAGCTCCTATTACCATTAGCATACAGCCCTTCATGGGCGCCGCGCCCCAGCCTCTCTTCATCGTAATATATAGCACGCGTCTACTTGAGACTGCAGTCTGTTCGTCTCGCCTTGAATACGCCCTATTTATTAGCATGCAAAGGACACACTGTAACATAAAGCCAAAATGACGAAAAAGGCCTTGAGGCATTGAGTTCAGACCCTATAGAAATTAAGGCTCTTGGACTCGACCACAATTTTGTCTTCAAGCGAATCGGCAAAAATTAAAAACTCTTCATATTTTGATCCAAAAAAAAAACAAGATTGTGTTCGTTTTTTTCTTAATCGTCAAAGAAGGGGGAATTTTGTGAATATTATTGACATGCATTATATTGGTAACTAGTGTGCTAAGCAGAGCTTAAAATTTAAAGGTTTGTTGCAAGTTTTTGGAAAATCTTGCAATCTACATGTGTGTGTTCCGATCGAATCGATCACCATTGTTGATCGAATGACTTCTTGCACGCATGCCGACGTTGGGTTTCGAAAATCTAACACACAATCAGCTTTTGCAAGAGGTGTTGTGCAATGGCCTTGCAGCCAATCCTGCAATCTGCCACCACTTGAATCTGGAGACATTCCAAACGAGCAATTCCTCTCAGCTCTCCAAAAGTCGCTCTTTCGCAACATAGACGGTCAAGTTTTGAATAGGGACGTGCTGACGTGCTTGCACTTTTTGAGCTATTTCTGCGCCCCCCCCCCCCCCCACCCCCCCCCCCCCCCCCCCCCAAAAAAAAAAAAGAGCGGGACTAAGAAAATGGGATTTTTTGTTGCATGAGAAAAACAACTAATCTCTTTTTCAGTGGCCACCAAAGTTGAAAGTAGACCACTTTGGTCAAATTGTGAGAAGCAAATCTGACTCCTTTTTAGCACACAAATCCTTAAAGTCTACAGTTGTTATGGTGGATGCACGAGTTTGATGTACTTGGGTGTCTAACGTTTGAGGACACAAAAGTGATAAAGTGAGCATACTATGGTTACAAGGAGGAGGCCCGCCTTACACTGCCTTCAAAAGAGGCCGCCTTCGAAATAAGCACACAACAATCAAGCAAACTACTAATAAGAGCCACGATTTGAAGGGTCATTTGGAAGTCCACGAATGCGCTACTGTTGCAAGGGAAGGATGAACCTCTCGACTCAAATGTTGTTCTAGAAACGTGCTGGTGGCGATTACATTGTAGTAAAAACGGTAAGCTAGAGTTGTAAGGCCAATCAGATGTATTCTTTCTTGATTAACCCTTTGCAAAGGATATGCCAGGGCTCTTTGTAATTTTTTGAGTTTTAAACAATTCAAGCTCAACTGAGCACTTAAACAAAAAAAACAGTGAAGCAAACTACTGTTCTCCACCACCTCACTATTGTAGGGTTTTTTGGTGTTCATGTGTGTAGCATACACGAAAAGCAAGAAAGTGTGGTTGTATTGCTCCATAAAAAAACTATCAAAGTAAACCCGGCGGGGGCGGGGGCGGGGGGCGGGGAGACTAGTTCTTCATGTATCCTCACTATTTATTGGTCGTGTGTTTTACTCTGTCTTTCTCTCTCTCTCTCTCTCTCTCTCTCACACACACACACACACACACACACACACACACGAGAGAGAGACCTTCATTTAAACCCAGAAACAAGAAAATAATCCCATTTTCTTGATGCAATTTCAATTTTGCATTCATCAGGAAAGGAAAGAATCATCTCTTTGTCACCGTAATAGGAACTAGACCATTTGGTCAAGTGAAAGCTAAGACTCGTTTAGCACACAAATCCTTAAAGTATTTATAATATTAACATGTGACCATTAACAATCTGAAGAGAAGTGGCGAGGTGGTTAAATTGGACAGATGAAGGGTTATCCGTGTGCATGGCACGCGGTCGAGTCGTTTCTGTGCAAAGTAAAAATAAAAAATGGACACTTTGGTTTTAGGCAGAGCTTGGAAGAGCCAACCGCGAGTGATGGTGTAAGTTCTGGAGAGCTTGAGAATGTGAGCTATTGGGAGGATCTACAATGCGTGGGTTTCTTTGGCTTTTGCTCATTCGCTTGCTATTAGTGTTTCCTGTTGTGGTGTTGCCTTTGGGCATTACAAGCTCCCCTTGGCAAGCTTTACGACCTACTGTGAGACCCCCCATGGCTCCTTGATAGGGATCGAGGGTATGTATCCCCTTTGCTTGACATCGATCGCGATACGTAGCCAATTGCGATCCTTCGTCAGCAGTGACCACGGTGTGCGTTCCGCCTTGGAAACAAGCCTTTGTTCGCACGTTTCATAGCCGAGTGCGCTCCTTTGTCAACACCGATCGTGGTTTTCATTCCACCCTGGAAATTATCCTTTGCACTTGGATCACGGTCCGTGCCTTGCCTACTACCGGTGTCCCCCCTCAGCACTATATGGCACGGGTCCCTTCAAATGGGATCAAGGGTGGAGGTGAAAATGGTGAGGTGCACACATTGTAGGCTGTGCGATCGGATGGCCCGAATTTATAAATTCACGCAACCCGAATCTACAAGATTACGCGGCTCGAATTTACAAATCGGCCCTGCATTTACATGTGGCATTGAAATGCCACATACTTCAACGAACGCATGCAGGCGTGGTGGTTAGAGCACATGCACCACACGGGGGAGACCGTGGATTAGAGGCTCAAGGTACGGACCCGAATTTACCTACTGGCCCAAATTTACATGTTGGCCCGAAATTACAAATCGGCCCAAATTTACAAAAACACATCTGACAGCTCGAATGACCCTCACCGTTGATCCCATTTGAAAACCCCCGTGTCAAATAGTGCGGAGGGTGTCCCCTGAAGCGGTTAGGCTTTGGTGCTCTGAGGTCTGGAAAATAGGTGTCCCCTTAAGCGGCCGGGAGTGTGTATTGTAAGGTTGAAAAGAGAGAGAGAGAGAGAGAGATAGAGAGAGAGAGAGAGAGAGAGAGAGAGAGAGAGAGAGAGAGAGAGAGAGAGAGAGAGAGAGAGAGAGAGAGAGAGAAAAGGGGAAAGGAGAGACTAGAAAAAAAAATGGAGTAAGAGGACAAAAGAGAGAAAATACCTAGTCGGGGTTTCTCCTTGGTGACACTTACCTTGGCATCCGGGTCATGTCGGCCACAACTCCGAAAACTATGGAGGAAGCTCGCAAACCTTCATATGCCGAAGCAGCCATGGGGAGTGGTGGTGATGTAAAGGTCTTCAGAAATAATAAAGGAACGGAGACAGTCGAGGGTGGCCAGGGCGAGGGAGGTCGCAGCTCAAAAGGGTCGAGGAGTGGCCAGAACGGCATCTCGGAGATGAACAAAGAGGAATTGAAAGGGCACAAACTTCAGATTGAGAAGGAACTGGCAGAGATCATGAGTGCATTGTCTTTGAACAAAAGGACACTTGAAGACAAGACACTGGGACACCCTCTAGGCCTCAACATGCTACCAAGGGAGACAGGGCTTATCAAGCCTTGAAAAGAATGCTCCCACAAAGTGTGGAAGAGGAGGACGCACGCACGGTTTTCGTTCCTCCTGCTCTAATTATGGAAGAGCTTGCCAAGCTTGCTAAATCCACACTTGTCTTTGGTCTTATGGGCAGGGTACCTGGCCATAACTGAGCTTATCAATTGGTTGCATAGCCCCAATGTCTTAAATTAGGGAGGGTGTGTCTCTAATGCTCAATATCTGGCAGAATGGTTCTTCTTTGTGCAATTCAGTGACGAGTCGATCGTGGCCAAATTTGTAGCTAAAAGCTTGTTGTTTTCGAATCGGTCATCGGTTTGCGTGATCCATTGGGATCCATCCTTTGAATCCCCTGATGCATTCAAAGACATGTGTCCAGTTTGGGTGGAATTTGTCAGCCTCCCAATGTGGCTAAGAAGTAATTTCAAATACCTAGCAATAGCCCTAGGTACCCCTCTTTTTGTATCATCCAATAGAGTCGTGGGAACTACTGCCAAAAAGGTGTGTATCTAGTGGGATCTCAGAAAGCCCCAGCCCCCGATTCTAGTTGTGAACGTGGGGGCTGGTCTCAAGATCATTCCACTGAATTTTGGCACTTTCTTTGGGGCATGTTTCAAGTGTAACAAATTTGGACACTTTGCTAGATCATGTCCAACTGATCTAGGTAAGTCCACGGGCCTAACCGCTGGTGAAAAAGGCATAGCTTCAACAGGATAGATGGATATTGAAGAGGGGACTTCACCGAAGGATACTAAGAAGGCAGAGGCAAACAAGCAGTCAAACTCCATTAAGGTAACCCTAGAGAATATGGAGAAACTTACCAAAGCTCACCATAGCACTAGTAAGGCCACCCCAGGTATCAATTTATGTCCACGGCCTAGAAAAAATCGTCAACCCCTATGGTTCAGAAGATATTTCTATCCCCCACATTTAAAAACAAGGAAGAAGGATGGAAACAAGTATCTAATATTAAATGCAAGCATTTTTAATCCTAGGCGAGGGCTGTAAGGCAGCTGAAATAAGCCTTGCTAGATATTCCCAAAACCCCTTTCCTATATGATAATGTCTCTAAGGTTCTTCAAGATACTTTTCATGAAAACCTCAAGGTTACTAAGGGGAATGGGATTGATCTGATGGAGGAGAACAACATTTATAGAGGTGGATGAGCTCGTACATTTGTGAATTTTGAAGAGGCTTATAACCCAGAAAAAGATCTCCCTACTATGGGAGGAAGTGAAGATGGGTAGAGGTATTAAATTTTGGGATATCCAAGAGCATCACCTTGATGCTACTAGTAAAAGACGGCAAATTGTGATATCCAAGAGCATCACCTTGATGCTGCTAGTAAAAGACGACAAATTGTGGGGACCAAGTATTAACTTTTGGGATATCCAAGAGCATCACCTTGATGCTGCTAGTAAAAGACGGCAAATTGTGGGGACCAAGTTGGTCTTCTACAGAGAAGGTGTAATGGGTACAGTGGCATCCTCTCGATTGTGGACAGAGATGTGGAGCCAAAAGTGGTGCTCAATCATCCCTGCGGGAGGGCTCTAGGAGTTAAGATAAAATGGGCAGATCAACACATCACCATCATCAACGTAAATGGACCCTGCTCGGTGATGGAAAGAGAAAAGGTTTGGAAACAACTTAAGGACATTCACATGGAAGGGGAATGGCTTCTAGTTGGATATATCAATATGTTGGAGAAGAGAAGAGACAAGATTGGAGCATCAAATATGATGGTTGGATTTAAAAGATCCAAATGGCTAAGTCTTTGTGAGAAATGGGCATTGGTGGACTTGTGGGAGGTAGGCCCATGGAGCACATGCCTGGGTTCACATACACCAGCTTCCAATATGCTGGTACAACTTCTAGACTGGACCGCTGCTACTGCTCTCACCAAGCCGATTGGCTATCACTGTGGTTTGAACTGCAGGTGATAACCTCACACTGTCTGTTGGATCACCTACCATTAAGCATAATATTTTAAAAAACCAAAGGAGAAGATCATTGCCCCCAAAGGTCCAAAAGTTACTTTCATCAAGAGCTCACCTCTTTAAGGACCCGCTTTTCAAAAGCTTAACCTTCAAAGCTTTGAGCAAGCTTCAGAAATATGTGGATTTGGGAAGCCCAAGGGCCTCGGAGATCTTTGCCAAGAATATGCAAAAAATAGTTAAAATTGCAAGGCCAAGAAGGAAGAAACATCAAGAGGGGTGTTTTAAGCAACTCACTAATGAAGTTGAGCTTATAAGCACACAAAAAAAGGAAGGGTTGTCCTGAGAGGTTGAGCACAAAAGATATCTAGATGCTAAAATGGACTCAATTGACCACCAACTTTAGGAAGTGACAAAGGTCAATATCTATCTAGAGAAACCTTTCTCCAGCCAGAGGAGGACAACCAAGCTCACTTCTTTAGGGCTCTCCAAGTCAAATGAAATCGAGGATTGGTCCACTCACTTACATATGGGGACGGAAATGATCTTAAGAATCCGGATGAAAATGGCCCATCGTTCCCTTGAGGTCAACTTTGCCAAATCTAGTCTTCTTGGGACCATCAAAAGAAAGGTTTCCCTCTCTGAGTCCAACCTTAGAGATTAACCGAGGATGAATGCTTTCTCATGCTACAAGCTTTAGGCAATGAGAGGTCTTCGGGTTGGGATATATTGAAAACAGAATTCTTCCAAGAATTCTTGGATGATCGTAAGTCTCCAATGACGCAGATATCTAACCGAACCGTGGTTGATGGAGTCTTGGACCTGAGCATTAAAAGGGGCCTCATAAAGCCTATCCCAAAACAAGTTTGCTGCTCCCATATGAAGCATTGGTGACCCATAACAATGATGTTAGTTGCCTACAAAATCATTGCCAAATCTATAGCCCTCAGGCTCTTCCCCCTCCTTGAAAAAGTCCTCACACCTCACCAATACAAATTTATCAAGGGAAGATCAATTTACGATAACATTCTGGCAGCAATGGTCAGCATTGAATATGATGCAAGCACGAAATAAGAGTGCATCCTGCTACAGCTAGATCTAGATAAGGTCTATGATAAGATCACATGGTCTTTCATTGAAGATGTCATGAAATTTATATGATTTGCGCCTCGGATGTGTTGGCTAGTCAACACCTTCTATGGCGGCAGCCACTCAGAGCTCCTTTTCAATGAGAGAAATGTGGAATCTTTCAAGGTCAAGATATCAATTAAACAGGGATTCCCCCTTGCCCCTCTAATGTTTGCCATTGGATCCCATCCTCTGGTAACTTTACTTGAAGACAGTGTTGCTAAAGAAGAGATTCAAGGGCTAACTCTTCCCAGCAACCATCAACTTTTGGATAAGCTGTTTGCAGGTGACTCCTTGCTTTTCCCTCCGGGGGGGGCACTTAATAATTATGTGACTATCATGTGAGTGCAGCAAAAGGGGTTTTTAAATTTCATTTTTTCTCACAGTTTCACATACAAAAGGATACTGCAAAAGGAAATTGGGGAGAAAAGTCATAGATTGAATAGAAAAAGGGTGTATTTTATTCATAAAAATTTCACATTTAACCAGCTTTATAAATAGTCCTTGAATGCATGCGATATACACAATTTATACATAGTGACTCCCCCCCCCCCCCCCCCCCCGAAGCTTTTCCTCAAAGCATGTCCTCGTGTCATCCGAAAGGCTTTAGAAATTGTGCAAACGTATGCCTTAGCATCAGGGTTGAAGTGCAATATTGAAAAGTGAAGAATGATCTCTCTATGTTGGTAGGGGAGATTGTGTCAAAAGGGAATATTTTTTGGCATCTCAGAGCCCCTCTAGGGTTTGATGTGACGTAGAAGAAAAGGTTCCTATGGGTCATGGAAAAGATAAATAACAAGATGAGAAGTTGGGAGTATATGCTTCTCCCCTTTCCAAGCAGAATTACGATTATCAACCCCTTTGTGCTCCACTATATTGTCGTTACTAGCCGACTGTTGAATCTTGCAAAATGCAATGGGAACAAGTTCTTGAAACTAGTAAAGAGATTCTTATGGAAAATAACACTTAAAACTTAATACCTTGGCAATGGGCTAAATGGGAGACAATTGCAAGACATGCGGAGCAAGGCGGTCTCAAAAATTATGAACCCTAATAATCATGTGGAGGCCCATTGTGCTAAGTTTGTGGTTACATTAGCAAAGCACGATGAGGCTTGGGCTATTATGGCTAAGGCTATGATGGAAAGCTCTAAGCTATGCTCAAAAGGTGGCTAGTGAAAAGGGCTTGAAATGCATGACAAGCTTCTTGCCCCTAGTTGGGTCGTCTTGATGGACAATTGCTTTTTGGTTTGGTTGTATCTTGGGAGATGGGGATTCCATGGCTCGGCTGAGCATGGATTTCACTGTATTCTTTTTTGTTTTAATACAAAACACACTCACATATTGTGATTTTTTTGCAAAATAAAAATAAAATTATGATGATACAAAAGTGCTCAAGGTTCATTGTACATTTTTGCTTAGAGAAATATAACATCTTCATTCACAATTGAAAAATGTTAAAGAGTTTAAGATGGCAGAGAAGTGATTGTCTCCATGGGGGAATGATTGATTTGTGATGAATGGAATAGGGTGATTGGTGCAATATTGATTGACTAGAAATTTTGGATGTGCTCGGGTTCCATACTCTCTCCTTGAAGTCCTTCTTAGTAACATGGGGTGGATCCCCTAAGAACCAATGTATCTTTAGTTGTTGGGAGATGTCATGGCTCAGTACAAGCATGACTAAAATTTATAATTTTTTGGCCATGTTAATAAAATACACTCACCACCTTGAGTTCTTCCAAAAAACAAAGATCACAAGCCAATAGGCCTCCCCAATCTAGAAAAAATGAAAATCTTAAATGGATAAGCGAGGGCGAGTTTAGGAAATGAAAAGACACATAAAAATGGAAAGTCAAAAGAATTTTTTTGTGTATATATAAAGAGATGGTCGAGTATACATTGATACATATGTGTTTTTCTTTTGCTTATTTGCCCTTTCCTGTTTTCTCCTCTTTAGAGTGTGTTCTTGCACTATATAGGTAGCCAATATATATATTTTGAATCCATAAGAAATATGATCTTTGAATAATGAATAGTATATTTTTTTTGAGTGTTTGCACATGTGAATGTGAGTGTTTATGTGTGTATATGTGAATGCATGTGTAATTTTGTGTGTGTGTGTGTGTGTGTGTGTGTGTGTGTGTGTGTGTGTGAGAGAGAGAGAGAGAGAGAGAGAGAGAGACATAGAGATATGAGTGCCAAAAGTTTTGGTCTTTTCAACCTTAAAATTTAGCATTTAAGAACAAAAAATGATACAAACATATCCACCTAAATCCATCATTTTTTATGTCCAAAACTAAAAACTCAACCAAACACTAAGGCCTTTGCCATCTGCATGCCAAAAAGTGAGTACACTGGAACACAATGAGGAGGGCCTTACTAGTGTGCTGTCAAACTAAACACACAACAATGAAGAAAAAAGTTGATTTTCCAATGTATTGTAAATTTTTGTAGTGTTCAAGATAGGAGGAGAGTGGGGTGTTGTTGTTACACAGTTCCTCGGTTTGGTGTGTCCACAAATAAGCTGAGGCTCTCGGGTTCATGTTAACCCCACCACGTGTCCTTGTTGTATCTCCCATAGGAGGATCGGTGCTAATCCTTGGCATTCATAGGAGTCAATTGAGAGTGCTTAGCATCTTCACCGGTTGCGTTTATTTTCTACATTGAGAAGAGAATGGGGTTTAGGAGGGCCTCTTTATTTGGCTATTTAAGGAAGTCAAACCTTTAGTATTAAGAAAGTAATCAAAGGACAACTTTTGAATTCAAACAGGCAAAACGGCTAGTTTTTTTGAATTCAATGTTTCCCCCCAAAATGGAATTTAAAATCTAGCTGGTAAAACCATATCATGTAGCATATCTATGAAAAGAGCTCGACATGCAGATTGCAGATTTATGATCTTTGCTCAAATCGAATATCATATGTGGGAGTTATGAAAGGTCGAAAATCATAAAATTGTCCACCTCCTTTTTGGCCGGGGGGGGGGAAGTGCATCCTTTGACCACTCTTACACATCTCTTATACACCCACCATTCTTGCACACATGGCGTACACCTATTCGTCAAAATGTTAATCACCTCCATAAGCTCATGGAAAATAAAGAGACTCTCCTACACCCCATCCTCTTCCTAATGAAGCTGACATATTTGTGCTTATTATCTTTATGCCCATTAGGTTTTGATTTTGTCTTGGCCTGCTTCAACAAATTGTGATTATTAGCTTTAGATAATCATCAATTTTTTAGAAGCTTTATTCAGCACTCCTTTTTTTCTTGCATCCCCTCCACTTGGGATTGTTCCCTCGGGGCTTTTAGCCCTCACCGATCCTAGCATGTATGCCCCCCCCCCCCCCCCCCCCCCCCCCCCCCCCTCCTTCTCCTCTTTCTTTTGTGCCTTGATTTGTGCTCCGTCGCGGTGTTAAAAATAGAATCCGAGGCCCTACCCATGGAGGAAAACAACATCAAGTTTTTGCAAATGCTTGCGGCTAGAAAAATGTCATCGAATGACAGAGTCGCTCGCATGGATGAGGAGGAAGGAACAAATTCACGACCTTTGAACGATGTCGGAATGAAGGGTGGGACTCTAACAAGGGGTCCAACCCAAATGATTAATAATTCTCTCTTGAAAGACAAGGCCCTTAGTACTCAAGGAATCAACTTTGAGGTGAAGACCCTCAAGGCAGGTGAGCCTCAGGGGCCAATTGGTGCGAATGTGAACAAGGGATCAACAACTTCTGTTGCTCTCAAACCAGGCATCTCATTCATAAGAATTCTAAAGGGTTCAAACTCTAAGGACTGCGATAGATCCACATATGTTGAGGCATCAAACGAGGGAGGCTAGCAAAAGCCGAAGAATGTTGATTCTCAGCTTGAACTGGAGCTAAAATAAGTAAAAATCCATTTAGAATGTGGCCCAAACGGTAACAAAAGAGCTTGCTCTCAAGCAGAACGCAAAGGGATTATTGAAGAAGGGCTAGTGGATGGAGCCTATACCACTCTAAAGCAGTCTTTGCCACAACAAGTGGAGGTTGTAGAGGCTATCACTATTGCAATTCTACCATCACTTATTAAAAAGCAGTTAGCCATGCAAGTTAAGCTTACACTCGTGTTTGGAGTTAGTGGTAGAGTCCCTAATAGATTTGAACTGATCCAATGGACTCAAGGACCACAAATTCTTGGACATTGAGGGGCATTTGAAAACACCACTTATCTAGACAAGGGCTCCTACTCAATTAGATTCAAGGAGGTCTTCGACGTGTCAAAGATCCTGGATAAAGGCCCCTTGATATTTAGTAGGACCACTATGTGTGTGATGCCATGGGAATTAGTATCTGACTCAGTGAATCTCTCCAAGGGATACATCATGTCTGGGTCGATTTCGGTGGCAGGACAAACAATGCCTTGCCACCTAATCAACCATATGTATCAAACACGATACAAAAGCATATGAATTGACAAAAGTAATTGACAAAATCATAGAATTGAAAAGAACAATGTGAATTGATCAAAACATAGAATTGACAAAAGCATTAAAGCACTAAATTGCATTACATTGTTGTTCACAATCTACAAAAAAGCACTACCGAACCAAATTACATTTTTGTTCACAATCTACAAAAACTGTAGACCCAAAATTGTTGTTCACAATCTACAAAAAAGCACTACCAACCAAATTACATTGTTGTTCACAATCTACAAAAAAACACTACTGAATCAAATTACATTTTCGTTCACAATCTACAAAACTGTAGAACCAAAATCCATAATGAAAAACTATAGAAAAAGTTTACATTGTTGTTCACGATCTACAAAATTGATGTATACACATCACCTCCTAATATATATGCTATACAAAAGTAAAACTAGCTAATCCTATAGCTAGAGCTAGTCTGACGTCTCATCTCGAACTAATGGCGCATCTGACGAATTTTGCAAAAAAATAATAATTTTAATTTTAATTACACAAACATAAAACAATATAGCAACTTATTAATAAAATATAATAAAACTAGAGCTTAAAATTAAGTAATTATGAAGTCATTAGGAAAAAAATGGACTCTCCATAGGCCTTGTAAGAATCCCTAATTTAAAGGAAGCCTGCCAAGATTAAGGGGGACAAAGGCTTTGAATGGGGCTATTTTGGTAGGGTCTCCTCCACCTTTGACCCCTAAAAAGGTAGGGGGAAGGGGGGGGGGTAACCATTTAAAAAGTAGTGAAGGGGGGGGGTAAACCATTTGAAAAGTAGGGGGCTAGAGGGTCTTCTCTCTCTAACTTTTTGGCCAACTTGTAAGTGGCCTCTTAACTCTCCTATGCCACGTAAGCAAATCCGTGGGTCAAAGAGGTCAAAAAAATGACTTTTTTGAAAAACTTTCAAAAAAACTCTATTCCCCCCTAAAAAGTACCCCCAACATATACACATAATAAAAAAAAGATTTTTAAGTTAAATTACTCAAAATTCAACATTTTTTGACTCCCTCCAAACTTTTAGGAAATTCCCCCCAAAATTGAAAACTTTCCCTCCTAATCTAAGCTCCTCTCCTACACCCATCCCCCTTGCACGTGCACCTGCTGCTGCACCTACACACCCATCTCTCCATCCTTCAAGCTCCATCTCTCCATCCTACAATGCCTCTTGACGACGTGACCAATGTCCCAGCAAGCTCTTCACGCGGTAGGTCTCCAGGGCTTTTCCTACGCCTACCTCAAGAGTATGTTCCGACAAAGAAAACATGCTTGGATACATTACCTTCAGCCAACGAACGCCGCGCTCAAGGGGAGAAGAATGTGGATCTCTGGACAGACGGATGCTTGTATCCAAAGGATCCTTCTCTCAATGTTCATCCGTCTTTTACAAACATTCCATCACTGTTGCAATACGTTGGAAATGGAGAGCAAGGTTTGTTGGGCTACTGCAAGAGACTCAACAAACACGAGATTGCGCGGTCCGAGATCTACTTGCGTCATTCGCAGTTGCTCAATGGGAGTTTCCACAATCTTCAAGATCAGATGCAAACAGCTACTAGTGCGCTTGAGGAGGCAAAGAGCACCATCACAACCAAGGAAAATGTAATTAAAAAGCTTGAGGATACTCTTTCACACATGAAGAGTACTGCCATGGGAGGTAGGGTGAGGAAACGAGAGTTGTCCGAAATTCAGACTCTTGCACCACGTGGAGGTGCAAGAAAACGAAGGGTGACAGCTATGAGGTAACATATTCTGTCCCTCATGTTGTTTAAGTCTAATACGGCTCATCATTGTTGTTTTGGGCAATAGGAACTTCGTCCAAGAAACGTGCGGCGGCGAGAATGAGGAAGTTAGGGCTACTTTACTTCGTTCTTGTTTCAACAAAGACGATTTTATTGGGATGCTTGATGCTCCAGCGGGCAAAACACTTGAAAGACGCAATCACTAAGAGAGTTCTTAGTGATTTTTCAAATATTGTCACTGATCTAGATGTTTAGGATATTTGTGATGCTGTTGGGATTAGTACCAAGGGCTATCAAGCAATACATCAAGTGTTAAAAGATGCATTAAGAAGTCGAGGAGTCACGGAAAACCTATTCCCACTTCCTCACAGAGTGCAGATTGCCAAGAAGGTGTCAAATGAAGATGTTGTTCACTGATTAGCGGACTACTTGTATATTGAAGACACGATGCCTCTTCAGCCGCTCCATAGCAAATCACAAGGAAGAAAGGGCCGCGGGAAGGGAAGAGGTGTTGTTTCTAACAGTGTGTTGCGGACCGAAGGGTTTGTTTACACCAAATTCAACAATATCTTTGTGGACTTGATACAATTGCAGCAGTCCATGGCTGTTTAGACAATTTGAGTGATGCAGGTTAGTTTAGAGTTGCCTACATGCTCTATGATGTGTCATAACAAGCATTCTGAGGCTTTATGTTGTTGGAAGTTCTTGAAGGCAAGCTTGTGTTCGTGCTGAAGTTGGATGAGTGTGTAATTGTTAAAGGGAGAAAGTTGGAGAGAATGAGCATCACGCTTATGAATGAAGCCCTAGCTTATGCCAAGAAATCTTGCAGTTCGAGTGAAGCAACAAAGCCCTCTTTTAGTGTGCAATCAGAGAAGGATATATGGTGGCTTGGTGCAATTGAAGTTCCGAAAGAGACACATGAAGTCCTTGCATGGATTTTCAGTAGAATCCCATGGGTCACAGAGGTCATTAAAGCTCAAATAAACGGTGAGAAGCTCATGGTTCCAGGACTTGGGGAGTTTGATGTTGAATGGCATTTAGGTGGTGATCTAAAGACCATAAAGTGCATGCTTGGATGCAAACAAGGTGCAAATTCTTTACTTCCCTGTCCATTCTGTACGAAAGGGCACAAGACAAGTCGAGCAACTCAAGTGGAAGGTCAGGACGAAGATAATGATGACCATATAAATAGGGAGTGGCAAACTTCGGTTCTTTCATGTGAGATGCTGCAGGTGCCCAATAGGGATAGCAAAGATCCTGGGTGGAACCCCATAATTCCCTTCTCCCTCAACAATGTTCACTTTTGTACATTGCATGCGTTTATGCGAATATTTGATAGGATCCTACATCATCACATTGATTATGCTTTCACAATGAAGCCCCTTCAACGGTCAAAAGACTCCTTGCAGGGGGTGGAGACGCTCCTTAATGAGATTGGATGTCACCGATCAAGGGTGAACATTGTAGCAGAGACTTGTAGGGAGAAGACATATGAGGTGGCACAGAAGGTTTCCATGAATGGAGCCAAGGCACGTCGATTTTTCAAGAAGATTTCAAAGTCTCCAATGCAGGTATCCAAGGCAAGTGTCGATCTAGCAAGTGAGAAGCGGTGGGAGTTGTGGAAAGATTTTTTTTCATGCACGACGGACAAAGATCCCAATGTGGAGGTTGCTAACCAATGCAAGCTAGTATGGTCATCCTTTCAAAAGGTTGTGCAATTGATGAATCTTTCAAGCACCACCGTTGAGCAGCGAGAGGAGTTCAAAAAGGTGCTTTATGAATTCACAAAGGCCGCTAAGGACGGATGGTCTGAAATCAAGATTACACACTACATGGTTTGTTTTAACGGACTTAATACATATGCAATGTTTGAAAATGCAACTTTTCTATTTGCTTATCTTCTTTTTGGTTGTTTTAGCACATTCTCTATGCGCATGGTGCATACTTCATGGACCTCTATGGTTTGCTTGATATATGGAGTACACAAGGCATGGAGAAGTCCCACTATCGAGCAAAAGGAGTCTAATTCAAGAATACTCGGCATGGTGGTAGTAGTTCACACTCCAACTACCTCCAAGAGATGTTTAATTGGTTTTTTAGTTACACCTTTGGGAGAACTCGTACTATTAAGAAAGCAAGAGAATCGATGTTAGCAAAGCAGTTACGCAACGCTTCCCGTACTAAAGAATGTGAAGTGGATTGCATATCCAGAGGGGCCGGATGGCCAACGACTCAAAGGTACAGCAACAGAAGCTTGAACTTCACAAGCTCAAGGTGAAGTCCACACAAAAGAAGTTGGAACTTCAAATCAGCATGGCCAGTCCTCTACAGCAGCAAAAGAGAGACGGAAGCATCGCCTTGTTGTCTATTCATCGGACTCCAATGATTTTGATGGCAACAGGGAGGATGAGAGCGACCAGGGCAAAGAAACAAACAGCCAAAAGCAACCATCAGAAGGCTCCGAAGAGACGCAAACGGATGAAGATGCCCCATGGGTTGGCGTCCAAATACAAACTTATCAGGCTCACATGTCTATTGGGGGTAAGACACTTCCTAAAGGGAGTGGACCGACACCATCACATCCGGTCAATAGTGAAGAGCACGAATCAGATGGAGAGTGGGTGGAATCAAATTATGAGGTGTTGGAAGTGCTTGTGCAGAAAAAAAAGAGAAAGAGCATTGTCTACAAGAAGAGGAAGCAAGCTGCCCCGACTCGTGCCAAAAATGCACCTCCACGTCGACCTCAGAAGGTACAA
This sequence comes from Adiantum capillus-veneris, assembly GCF_014529385.1. Taxonomy (NCBI): domain Eukaryota; kingdom Viridiplantae; phylum Streptophyta; class Polypodiopsida; order Polypodiales; family Pteridaceae; genus Adiantum; species Adiantum capillus-veneris. The sequence goes on from NC_140935.1 coordinate 146,793,880, forward strand.
AAGCGCAGCCGTGCTTTTGCGGAGATTCGACACTATCAAAAGAGCACCGAGCTCTTGATTCAGAGGGCCCCTTTTGCAAGGCTATGCAGGGAGGTTTTGCAATTGTACAACACTCAGTTTCGGATGGGCATCGTGGCCATAGAGCCAGTCCAAGAGGCAGCAGAGCAATATTTAACTGGCATATTCAAGGATTCTAACCTCTGTGCCATCCATGCAAAGCGTGTAACCATTATGCCCAAGGATATCCAGCTTGCTCGCCGTTTACGCCATGAGGAGTAGCTTGTAATTAGGCATCAACCTTTTTGTATTTACGGAACTCCAAGATTGGGAAGAATTTGAATACAAGCGTCTTTTGATTGTATATCCCACTCTGTGCATTGTATTGGGAAGAATTTGAATATAAGCGTCTTTTATTGTATACCCCACTGCGCATTGTATTGTTTTAATTCTGTACCATGCAATGTAGCACTGGTTCAAGTTTTGTCTACCTTCTATTGTATGTATGTAGCCATTAGCTTGTTATTGTGAAAAATTGCCTACGTTTAGCACCTTGGCTAAGTGGGGCATGCACTTCCTGATGTATCCATGCTATGTGAATCACTATTGCATGGCAAAAACATCTACAAAGTGTTGAAAATGGCTTGGAATGCCCCCAAATTGCCTGCCACAAGGGCGCGCATTTGGGGCTTCCAGAGGCCTATGGATGGACATAATGCGCGCCCTTGTGGCAGCCTTTCCTAGTGCTTTCCAGACACTTTCCAGTGGTTTCCAGAAAATTTTGACAAGCAATAAGTATGTTTTGTTTGCTTCAATGCTTCAATTAGCATAGATGCTACTGGCAATCATCCCCCCTTAGTCCATGTCAGTCCTATACTCCAAAAAGGACTTAGATATTGCCACAAAGTTTACTCTTGTGGTTTGTTAATACAACTTTAGGTATCTGGGGCAAGATGGGCTTAAGGTTACCTAGTCACTCTGTTTTGTAACTGGGTATGCTCCTATACTCCAAAAAGGGCTTAGATATTGCCACAATTTACTCTTGTGGTTTGTTGATACAACTTTAGGTATTTGGGGCAAGATGGGCTTAAGGTACCGGGTATCCATGTCTTTCTCTTTTGCAACTAGGTATTAATGTCTTGTCACTATGTTTTGTACCTTGGTATGCTCTTAGATGTGTCCAATTTCATATGCCACAAGGGCGCGCATTTGCACAGTTCATCAGCTGATGAAAAGCCCCAATGCGCGCCCTTGTGGTAGCATATTTTAGGGACTTCCAAGCCCTTTACTAGGCACATACATAAATTTGGAAGCCTAGATATAACAAAGTATGCATTTTTTAAATTTTAATGCCTGCTAGACCCTTTAGTAGTCATAGGAGAAATTATGGTGCTTCTCATACACAATGGAAGCCCAACATATAAGAAATTCAAAACCTTGCAAGAAAGAGAGTCATAGACAGCAAAAAGTAGTTTCATTAAAGAAATCGATGCTTTACATGATATCTGGCTTTTGCTTTAGGATCTTTCTAATTACAATTTTTTGGCGCTTGGCATTTTGGGGTGGCTCCCTGTTAAGTAAAGTGGTTGTGATTTCTTGGGTGTCATTAACCCCTACATCTTGGTTCATGCTGACATGGGCAATAAGGCGCCCGCGAAAGTTTACACCGAAAGTGGATATTGCAAAATCTTTCTTTACAAGCACTACAAGGTTGGCCATTTGGGCAAGTGTTGTTAAACACAACGCCTTCGAGAGTGAACGGAAAGCAAAAATGTTGTAGCGACCATTGGGAGAGTAGTCGGCATGGACAAACACCACGACACCAGGGGGGAGTGTTCTGAGGTAGTGAGCAAGTGCCGCTTGAGGTCCGAACGGCATCCTCCTCCCCCCTGACCGTTGCGCCCAGGCGTCAACCTCCAGAACATCCTGCAGAACATAGGTTTTCTGAGATATGGCACAGAATTATCATATAACATTAACAAAATCATTTGTAACAATCAAATGTAAGTGAGCATCTATACCTCTTGTCTACGATCCTCCTCATCGGCATCCGGGTGCAAGTAAAGATCCACGCTTGACTTCCCCTTTGGATCAAGCAAAACAGGTGTTGCAGCAGGTGGTGGTGAATCCACTCTTGCGCGTTTAGCCAAACACATGGCTTGCACGGCCACAAACTCCTCCTCAGAGACCTTGACCTGCTCGGCCGCTGCCACCTCGGCTTGTGCGATCGCCACTGTGTCCGCCAAAGTATTCCCCATGGGCAGTAGGAGATCATCTTCATGGGAGGTGGTGGTATCAAGATCAAACTTGCCATGGGCATCGAGGATGGCGAAACACTCATCCATGTGAAGCTCAAAGGATTTCTCCAGATCGTGCATAAACACAAACTCCTCCCCACCCACCACAATGGAGGAGAAGCGGGTAATCTCTACCTCAGGGATGGCATCCCGAGTGGTGGTTCCTTCTAGCGGTCCGGAGGATGAACCAACTGATGGAGAGGCCTCCAAGAGGCCTTGAATCCCTACGGGGTAGGTCAAGGCAAGCGTCCTCTCCTCTGTGGATGAGTCAATGTCCGCGGACTTGGGGTCCTTCACATCAGCCAATACCCCGCCGATCTGCAAGTGAGGTAGCACTACGTCAGGGCCTGCTGGGCACTCGTGAAGGAGGAAGATCATTATGGCCTGAACAGAGAAAAAGTGTTTCCGATCCTTCCCTTATGCATTGCTCGCACATCATCAGCTTCAAGCCGCACATATTGTCCGGCGGGTTGTGCTATGGTGGCAAAGCGTGCAAGCCGCTTATGAAATGGCCTGTCCCCTTGGTAGATGTGGTGGAGAAGGCCTTCAGGGACCCATTACCCTGGCCGGTTTGTTAACTCAACAATGAATCTCCCCATGCACGTGGAAATGTATGAAGTAATGTGCTCAAGAGATTGAGAGTGGAGGGTCAAGGTGGTTTCCAAATCGGGTTGGGTTGTGAAAAATGCTTGAAGCTCAGGGAGATTTGTATGCCCAACCTCAGTAAGGAATGCATCTAAAGCACTAGTAGCAGCCATTTCTTCTCTTTGCGTGATTGGGTATGCTAGGTCTCTCTGCAATGCTAGGATGAAAATGGTGAAATGAGGAGGTATAACACCTTAAAACTTTTCAAAATCTTCAATAAAATATCCAATATATAAACGATTAAAGTTACAAGACAATTCACTTAGACAATATGATTTCGTTTGTAGCCCAATCTTTGTAAACAAGCATAGTGGCCTCCATCCGCCTTCCAATCTATACAACCAAAAATGGCCAATCAAAATACGAAAACCCACAAAAAATAAGAAAAGGTAGCTAAGCAAGCACAAAGCATACCTTGCGTTGTTCTAGTTTGAAACTTGCATTACCGACATCCTCGAATCCCATTATGACAAAGTGTTCCCGAAGATTGGCAAGAGTCCAATGCGGATTCAGTGCAACCACCTCCATCTCGTTATTGGGCATGCAGACACGAATTTCAAAGGATTGAATCTCTTCGGCTGTCAGCTGCAAGGGTATCCATTTGCCACGTTTGTGCATCCACCTCTCATAGCTAAACCGTGCATACAAGGTGCAGCTTGCTTTCAAATACCGAAGGCAAAGCTGTGTGGGGGACACATTGCACTTATAATGGTCACCATCATGCAACACGTCAACATAGCCCCAATTGACACCTAGAATGGTGTCCATTGCATCTATGTCAACTTCTTTGCAAACAAACATTGTTGATGTTTCTACAATCGACAGAGAGCGGAATGCATGCACAAACAAATGAATGGGACAATGCCAACTGAGACCCACCGATCTGGTTGCCTTACCAAACTTTAGGGACCCTTGGAAATCTTGCAGCACCTTGCACTTGAAAGAAAGCAAAGCCCAATGGTCTGGAGTTGGCCATTATGCACTTTGCAATGAGGGTGTCTCCACGGCTTCTAACCTACCATAGCTTTGGCTTGACTTCGGCACCACGTACTTGTGGGAGTACATGAATATTCGCTGCTCGGTAAGTTTTTTCGATGAAACATTAGGAAACATAAGCTCCCCAATGTGAGCATGCACAACCATGAACGTGCCTGAGAGGCACTCAAGTGGCTGATCCTCAACTAAGCTGGATGGAAAAACATCTTTACAAATGCCCTTACTTAAACATAATGATCACATAAACGTAAACATGACATATGCATGGGATAGCTAAACCATAAAAACTTACAATGAGGTGCAAATTGAGTTGAAGCTCTCTTGAGGTGGAGCTCTGTAGACGTGTTGCACGATGACCACCATTTCGGACTTTGTTTCTTTGAATTCCAATAGCCGGCCCTTCCAATGACGTTCCAATACGCCTTGACACCGTACGCGATGAGGTCCAACACATGACAGTTGCATGTAGATCCATGCACCCTTCTTGAATACTTGTGGGATCCATACCCCCTCTGAGTCTTTTGTGTTGTGCAACACAATCTCCTCTATCTCTGGTTTGGGTCGTCTATGCGTGGACATGCTTGGGAAGTTGGGCCTAGGAAGGGATTTGAAAGAGTTGAGTACTTAGGGGAGGGTGAGGTGAGCTGCCTATGGTGGCTATGGTAGCTTTGAAAGTGGAGATAGAGAAAGAGGGGAGGAGTGAGAGGTAGAGAGGTAGAGAGGATAGTGGAGTTGTGGGCTATGGAGTGTGGGACTGTAGAGGGTTGATGGAGGTGTGAGAGAAGGGGGAGCTATGGAGAGAGAGGAAGAGAGTGGTGGAAAGCTTTTGGCTATGGCTGCCTTGACTGTAGAGAGAGAATGGGAGGAGGGAGAAGAGGGAGAGTGTGGTGGAGAGAAAAGTAATGAGAGAGAGAGAGAGAGAGAGAGAAAAGTGGATTTTGGGGGAAAATTTTGACTTTTTTAAGTTAGTGTATGTTTTGGGGCAGTTTTGGAGGCAAATGGGTCAACTTTGGAACTTTTAAAAAAATTTCAATTTTTAGGGTTTTTAAGCATGCGCGTTTTTTTTTGGGGGGTCCCTCCCTCTTTTATGACACCTCTCTCCTCCTATTTACCCCCCCCCCCCCCCCGCCTACCTCCCACCTCTCTCTAAGAACTAAGCATTGAAGAGGGAGACAATTAGGCTGCACCCCTACCATTCCTCCCCCTCTAGGTGATATCCCAAGAGCCTTCTCATTGGTTCTCCCTTAAGCCTTCACTAATCAAAAAGGCCCAAGGAGAGTCCATATTTTTCCTAATGTCAAATCAAGAGCTCAGAATGTCCATAAGGTTGTTTAAGCCCTTGTTGCTTGCAAACTTGCACTCGTACGATGTGGGATCACATCCAATCATCGACCAATGTTCAAAACATACAAAGTAAATGTTATATTGAAATTTAAGATTACAAATATCTGAAACTACTAAACCTAGAGAGCAATGCAACAACACTTACAAAGTCAACCCCAAATGACGCCCATCTGTCGCTCCCCAAGTGGTGCAATCTCCCTGCCTCTACTCGCGTTGTGGCCGCCTCACCTTGTTGCTTCCACTTTTTGGAATCCTCGTACGCTTCTAGTTTTGTTATCTTTTAGTCTTCTTTACTTAGCGAAGCTGGTCTACTCCACCCATTCTTTATTGCTTTCTTCACTTCGGAGCGTGTGTGCTTGCAGTACTTGCACTTCCGCACCCTCATTATATCTTCATTGAAGCTCTCATCCCAATTTTCCATGGAAAATTGTCATGCAACATGCTGAGGACTGTCTTTCAATTCATTTGGCAGTGACCATTTATTTAATATGTAGTGCCAAAAAACTTGAGAGCACAGACCGTGCATGCTGACGTCAATTGAGTATGGCAAGTGATGGGATTGGGATTGTGCTAGCTAGGGTGGATGAAAGATAAACATTGTGCACATAAGTGAGTGTGTGTTGGCTACATTATCACCCAAGCAAATTAGGTTCCAAGATCAATTAACTTGGACTCATAAACACGGTATTGAGTATTTGCTAAGCCATCACAAGCTCACCTAAACAAGGGAGATGTAATGCAAAATAGAGTTTTATTTATTCATGAAATGAAATGAGCTTTAAGTAGCTCTAAAGCTTGACTCCGTTACATGTGCAATAATTCCCCCTCTTCCCTCCTTCACCTAGACTCTAGGACAAAACCCACAGTTTACAATCCTCCCCTTGGGATTTAGACTAAGACAAAATACTGAAGATACAATATCCACACAGGATGATAACTTGGTATCCACACAGGATGGTAAAATCCATACAGGCTGACAAAATCCACACAGGAAAATAAAATTTCTTCCCTTCAAGTAGAGAGGCTGGATCTTCAAAGTATGTCACAAGGTTGTTCTCACATTCGTCTTCTCCCATGTGAGTTGACCTTTGTTAAATCTCTTCCCTTCTTAGCTTCTGTTGTTGCTTCTAATATTGTTTCTTTGTCCATTTCTATTGCCTCCATTTGAGTAGCATCAAGAAGGAGGGTGTCCCTTCTTACCGCATTTGTTGCAAGGTTTGTTTGTGTAGCAGTCTTTTTCTATGTGTCCCATTCTTCCACATTCATAACACTTTCTTCCAGTGGATGATGTTGATGGTGAATATATTCCCCTTGGGGATGATGTGACAAAAGCCCCTCCTGATGATGTTAATGAATTTTTTTGCTATCTTTCTTCTACTTGATTGAGTTGATGACATCTTGGAAAGGTGGAGCCGATTCTTTTTCTTCAAGAATTGTGACTAAGTGGTCATAAGAAGGTGGAAGTGCACTTAATAGTACGGCCACTTTGTCGGCTTTTGGTACTTTGACTTGGATGTAAGTGAGTTGCGTGACAATTCTCTTAAGCCTATTTACTAGGCTAGCAATGTCCTCCCCTTCAATCATATTGATCTTGTAAAGTTGTCTTTTGAGATTAACTTTACTTCTTTTGTCCCTGGCTCCAAAAAAAATATATAGGACACGCTAGGCTTCATGTGCATGCTTACATTTGTCAATGAAATGCACATAGTTTTCATGCAAAGAAGTGATGATAGTTCCTAATGGTTTTTCGTCCTTGGCCAAATTTTGTGCACTTTCTATGAGTGTAGATGCCCTAGTATGTACTCCATCGGTTTTGGCTTGTTGTTCTAGGGTTGTGTTGATAACAGACCATAAACATTTTTTCATTAGGTAATCCCTTAACTTTGTTTTCCAGGTGTGAAATCCTTCCCTGTTGTCCTTTTCAATTCCTTTTTCCCCCATTGTGCTAATAGAGGGGTCTTAGCTTAGGAGACTCTCCTAGTCAGTGTCTACCTCTTTACACGAGCACAAATTCCCCTTTTGAGATGATAGAAAATTTATTTGCAAATTATTGTGCTTGGCTGTAAAATTTTAGGGTTTATTGCAACATAGAGAGAGAGAGAGAGAGAGACAGAGAGACAGAGAGATAGTTCCTTTGAATTTTGTGAAGCTCCTCTTCACCCAAGTGAAGCTCCTCTTCATAGATTAGTGATGTGTTGCCTGAAAGGCCTCTGCTTGAGATTCAAAAAGAAAAACTTTAAAAAAATCCTTTGAAAATGTTTGATGTAGGTCTTGATAGCTTTGATGTTGCTTTAGGTGAAAGAAGACTTAAAGTTCGACGTGTGAAAGCTCTTCTTTTAGTTAGGCTATTATAAAGTGATCTGCCAGGATATGGGTCCTATGGGCAAGGCCACCGGCACGGCCAAACAGTGTGTACGCTAGGAGGAGGCTAGAAGATAGCACGGTTGGGTGGAGACTAGCACACGCATTACCACCACCCTTTCACTGCTATAAGATAGCACAGTTGGGTCGACACTAGTACATGCATAGAAAACACAAAGACTTCAATTTCACAAGGTACAACTTGACATTTTTTTTCTCTCTTTGGATTAGTGTGTGTTTACCATGGCCAGTGAGGATATCCCACCTACACACAGGTTTGATTTTGAGCACGTAGATCAAAATCAGGGCACCACGGGTGCGGCTGACACTAATATGCATGATGACGATGATCTAGGAGATCATGACCTTGTAGACATGACTGCTTTCAAGACTTTGGAAAATCTCCAAAGCGCACTTGAACGCAACCTCTCTGCACTTAATGCAAATGTTACCAATCTTACGGATTTACTTGTGAAATTTATGAATTCACAGGCGGCTCAAGGAGCCACAAGTGGCACGATGCTCCCATCCCAGCAATCATCGACCCACTTAAGCCGTTTGTAGTAGAGACTAATGCTAGTGATAAAGCAATTGGTGCGGTACTTCTTCAGGAGGGAAGACCTATAGCCTTTGAAAGTAAAAAAGTAAATAGAGCTCAACAGAATTATTTGGTTTATGAGAGAGAGCTCTATGCCATAATTCACGCTTTACAAAAGTGGAAACACTATTTATATGGTACCGAGTTTGAAGTAGTTTTTGACCATGAGAGTATCAAATTGTTTACTACTCAAATAGACTTGAAGGGCCATAAAGCTAGATGGGCAGAAATCCTTCAAGATTATGATTGTAAGCTACAATATTGCAAGGGGCAATATAATGTAGTAGCGGATGCACTAAGTCGGATGCCTCAGATTAATTCACTTGCTTTCACGGAACCAAAGAGTGGATTTTTGAAGTCATTACGTGGCAAGTGTGCACAAGATCAATCATATGCTAAAGTATGGAGTGCAGTTTTAAAAAGGGATCCCTCACACTCACGTGTCTCTGAATAGCCAGATCAACATGTCTCTGCACGCGCAGATAAAAACTCCAACACACAGATCTCCACCCCTACTCAGGAAGAGCTTAAGCGATGGAAGAATTTTTCCATTGATGATGGCTACTTACTCCACAAGGGTAGAGTATGTGTGCCAAAGGACTCAGACACTAGGTGCCAAATCTTATTTGAGTGTCACGATAGTCCAAGTGTTGGTCATCCAGGTATTTGTAAGACGTATGCTTAGTTCGACGGCAATTTTATTAGCCGGGCTTACATCATGATGTTCAAGAGTACGTACTAAACTGTCAACAATGCCAAGTTAATGATGCAGAGCACCTCAAGGTAGGTGGCCTTTTACATCCTTTAGAGATTCCACAAGGTAAGTGGGAGAGTATCTATATGGATTTTGTAGTAGGACTACCCACTACAAATCGTGGCCATCATGCCATTTGGGTAATTGTAGACCGTCTCACAAAGATGGGTCAATTCATTCCCACTACGGTTAAGACACCGGAATTAGCACGGCTATTTGTAGAGCATATATATAAACTCTACGGTCTTCCAGATAGTATCATTAGTGACAGAGATCAAAATTTTGATAATCACTTTTGGAGAGCTATGTTCCAAAAGTTGGAAACTAAACTTAATCTAAGTACGGCTGATCATCCAGAAACGGACGGTCAAACAGAAAGAGTTAATCAAGGGATAGAGGATATGCTACAAGTGTACATTAGCAAGAAGAAAACCAATTGGGAAGACTACTTACCTATATTGAAATTTGCTTATAATAGTTCAAAGCATGTGACTACAGGGTTTAGTCCATTTATGCTTTTGTATGGATTTCAACCTAGATCACCCATTACGGTGGGGTTGGCTAAGGAGAAGATACAACAAGTGAATGATTTTCTCCAAGACCATTTTGACATGATTCGAGTTGCTTGACAAAATGTTAAGCAATCTCAAGATCGATATAAGAAGTACACAGATGAGCATCATCATCTTGCTACTTTTGAAGAAGGAGACAAGGCTTTCCCCAAAGTTCGGAGCATTTAGAAAGTCTAAAGACGGGAAAAGTTGCTAAACTTTCATCACGCTATTGTGGACCGTTTACCATTCTCAAACGTATAGGTCAAGTGGCCTATAAGTTAGCTCTTCCAGAGCACTCACGAGTTCATCTTGTTTTTCATGTTAGCCGTTTACAAAAACAGCTAGGACAGAATGATAATGTCATTGACATAGGTGTGTTAGTTGACCTTATCGAACCACCAAGAATTCCTCATGAGCCCGAAAAGATTTTGGATTCTCATGAGCTTCACACCAGACATCATGTCAGACGACAGGTGTTGGTAAAATGGCTAGATAGACCTAAAGAAGGTTCTACATGGGAGAATGTTTCCGCACTTAATAAACATTTTTCTACGTTCGTTTTTGAGGACGAAAGTGATTCTCCAAGGGGGGGGGGGGGGGGGGGGGGGGGGGGGGGGGGTAATGTAAGGACATGGATCCTATGGGCAAGCACGGCTGGACAGTGTGTATGCTAGGGTGAGGCTATAAGATAGCATGACTGGGTGGAGATTAGCACACGCATTACCACCACCCTTTCATGATCGAGGCTCAACATTTGGAATCCCTTGAGTGAAGGCCTTTGTTGCTCTGATCTTGGTTGTTGAGTCTTTGGCCGAGGCTCTTGATGGGTGTGACAGGCCACCAAGGGGTGGTAAGCTTAAAGTTGCAAGGCTTTTAAGCTTGGGCTGTGGGAAAGGGGCTTTCGTTGGGCTTCGAGCAGTGCGGGTAGGTCCGGTGCACCCTCCGGGCAATCGGGTTCAGCCTGGGCAGGTCAAGTACCTTCCAAGAAATTGAGGTCAAGGCAGGTAGGTTGGCAACCTTCCGGGTAGGCGTACATAGGAAAATTGAGGTCAAGGCAGGCAGGTTGGCAACCTTCCGGGTATGCGTACATAGGAAAATGACCTTACTGAAATACATCATATCAAGGATCCTTAGATTATCCAATATTGCAAGAAATAGCATCTACAACTTAGCTATCAAGTGTCATCTATTGCCAAATGTTGCTTCATCAAAGCAATGCTTGCTTGTCAAGGTGGCGTTATGAAAATTCATTCAAAAGTGAATAAATTCAAAATTGAAACATAAAGTTAACACATTTACTGACTACGCTTCGCATCAAAATTCATCCCATATGTGTGGTGGTCCACCTTGGATTCAACTCATAGTTATGGATGCCAATGTGATTTCCAATGTGCTTTGTGTACTTATGTTTCCAGCTCCCTGGAAGCTACAATGGCTTTGAAGTGATTATGCATCCAATGCATGGAGCCATGCTCCTGAAAGCTGTGCTTTCCCCTTCAAAAGAGATATTGTCCAAGAAAAATTGTGGGTGCTTGTTCTAGACTCTTGGTCTACACAAGAGGTCTACAGAAACCTTGCTCGTGATTGCTTCATATGAAGTTGTAATTTATAGACAACACATGATCTATGTACCCTAGTTGTATGGAGTCGTGCTCCAATTTTATGGCCCTTCATTGCCAATACATCCATATGTTATCTTCTGTCCAGATTGTAGTTGTTGTCAATTACCCTCATCCGGCTTGTGGAGAATGGGATAATCATGACCACGTCTAACCTCATCAAGTGCACAAAACTTGTCCAAGGTTGTGCCCTAGAAATATCGCAACCCCAAACTCAGAGATGGAGGTTCTTGCCAGCCTTCTTGAAATGTAACAAACAGTTGGCCATGGCGATCATTGATCTGGCCATGCCAAAAAACTGCACCCATGAGAAAAACTAGCATCAGGCCTTACCGTTGCATTACAAATCAACCTGTGGAAATCTATCCATAGAAGTCTACAAAATAAATTCACATATGGATTAAGAAAATCCTCATAATTATGAAACCCCAAACCTGATGACCATGTCATTGTTGGTATACTTGGCCAAATGCCTTGCATGCCGCTATGGAAAATTCTTTAGTTCTTCGACTGCCTTGCATTCGAGAAACCTAGTATTGAGATCGACTGCTTTTCTTCATTCCTAATTGTGCCACATACAAATGATGTCGGCTTTGGGAATCTATGGAGCCTTGCTCCCCAAATTTGAAAATTCGCTATAGGATTTGTGTTGGGTTGTGCACTCTTGCTCCCAACCGATTCCAAGTGATAATCCTCGTTGAATTTCCTTAAGTGGCCCTTAATTATAATTTATTGATGGAAATCTGCTGCAACAAAAAATTACGAGTAGAAAATTGTGGCTTTTTTTGCACGTTTTATGCCTTGAGGGCCATGCATGTGGCCATGACTACCATGCTAGTTGTGTGGGAAAAGCCCCTAGGGTAGCCTTGGGCAGCCTTTGGGCACCCACTTAATCAATTTAAAAAAACCCAATGTGAATTCAACCTGCAACCATGGCAAATTCAAATCTGCAGCGCAGCGAAGCAAACGCAAAAGGGGAGGCCAATCTACGGTACTAGGATGTTCACGATAGAGTCAAAAAGACCTGCTCTTTTCAGCATGATCTCGGCAATCCCAGACTTGCTAGGTTTCATGGACACAAGTTCTCCCCCTCCCTTTTCCTAAGCGGTGGCTCCCATTGTCCTTCGGCTTGCAAAAAAGGAGGGCTCGTTCTTGCTGCTCAGTACTCTATCGGCCTATCATACCCGTGAAAGACCTTGGGTGGTGAAAGAGACCATTGAGTCCATGCCAGGAGGGAGAGATCCACAGATTGGCAGCTTTCTTCTGTGCTTGAAGACGAGAGAGAGCACATGCAAAGCAGGTTTACCCTCCTCCATAGCTCTCCCATCCTCTGAGCTCTGATACCAATGTAAGACAGAGGGGAGTAGATCATGCTCATCACCACCCAACCATGCCCTATATAGGCCCTTGGTCTCTAAACATAGGGACCCCCTTGATTGCATGTCCATCCTGGCCCTTGGCCCTACAAGGTCCTATCCTTGGCATGACACACAAGCTCGTTGGAAAGCTCTCGAGATAGCATACGCACACACATAAATCAAACGTTCCCATTGTATCAATGTGAGCAGATGTGGACACTTTATGGGAAGGTGTAAGTATGCATGGTCCTACCCTTAACATGACACACAAGCTCGTTGGAAAGATCTTAAGACAAGGTACGCACACACATAAATCAAACGTTCGAATTGTGTCGATGCGAGCAGATGTGGGAACTTTATGGGGAGTGTGTTCTATTTGCGAGCGTTTGATTTCAAGCTTTTGCAATCAAAACCACTTTTGCGAGATTTTAGATTTTAGATTCAGAGCCTTTTCTAACGACACAAAAAAATTAATCCAAAACAAAGACATCACAATATTATACACAACAAAAACCATCTATCATCTCGCAAAAAATTGGTTGAATATTTTGAGTCTCTTTTAGCATTACACACTAAAAACATGTACAAGTTTTCAAAAGGCCCAGGTTTGAGCCTGCACAATTGTTTAGATAGACACCCAAAGCATGCTTCTCTTACTAAAAAGAATTCAAATAAAGTCTCATATGTCCAGAAAAGCTACTTCACATCTAATACATAAGAGAAATCTCCTTCAATGCATACCTCTACATGACATTCTCTAAGATCTAGGTTCACTACACCACAGGTTTTATCTTGCGGGTTTTATCTAGGATCGGAGTCTATTGTTGGGAGGATAGAAACATCAAAGATCTTCTGTGGACTTTGCATGCCAAATCAGGACAACTAATACCCATGAAGATCATCTATATCTTCAAGATCAAAGATAAGGGTTATGCAGACCTACCAACCTTCTTGTTTAGGGATTGTTATAACATCAACTTTGTTATGATGAATCCTGAGGAGGTGGAACAAACCAAATACCAAGGGTACTCCATAAGGGACTGGATATTGTGCCAAGGACCAAAAACTACTCCAAGAGATGAACACCGTGAGAGATCTTTTGAGAGTAATGTTAAGAAACCAGAAACCACCTCATCACAAAGAAAACCGGGTGACACTAAAGCCAATCCAGGGCTACATGAGTCACTATTTCCAATAGACTGGTTTGAAGGACTCGGAACAGGACCAACTGCCAGGAGACTAGGAGTTGAACCAAATAGACGTGTCAGACCAGCTAATTTTCAAAAATGGGTCAGAAAATACAGTGGATCTAGGGATCCATATGACCACTTAGCAAGCTTTAAGCAAGTGCTAAGAGCAGAATGCATATTTGATTTCCATACTCAATTCGAGGGGTTTGGAATGACATTAGGAAAAGCATTGACATGTTTCCAAAACATTCCACCAAGGTCAATCATGGACTTGAATACATTAGCTCAAGGATTTGTAGCTACTTGTTCCAAAACAGGGATCAAACACAATACGCTAGCTCAAATCTACAACTTTAAATAGAAACAAGGTGAGTATGGTAGGGATTGTGCAACTCGAGTGAAGCGATACATTGAAAAATGTCCAGAGCTAGAGATACCTGCAGAAGAATGACTAGTCTCATTGTTTCTAGAGGGACTGCTAAACAAAGAACTTCATGCTATCCTGTATAGTAAGAAGCATTCAACCCTAGAAGAGTGTGTGTCAGATGCTATTGACTTAGGAGACAATTGTGATATTTTCAATGCCGAGGATGTCCCTAAGGATAACCAAAGTGAGAAAACAGCATCCACCAAACCAGCACAAGTGGGAACGGCTGCTGCAGCACCGCTTTCAGCCATAGAAGACATGCTCAAAAGGATGAATGACATGATGAAAAACATTCAAAAAGCACCTATAAGGGGACCAGGACAAGGGATACCTCAACAAGGACAACCAATTAGGCTGCAGAATTGGTGTGCACTTGAGGGTAAATGGACCAACCACGAGACCAATGAGTGCTACTACCGGCCAAAGTATGATGGGAATGTTCAATACGTGCCTATGAGGCCACAAGGACAACCCATGTATAGATATCAACCTAATATGGCCCCAGCTCAAAGACCACCGATGGGTATGGAAAGACATCAACCTATGTTGGGTCAACAACCTCCATATCCGGGATATAATGTAGTGCCTATAAAGTACATGCATCCAAACGGAGTCATAGATGAACAAGCACTAGTGCCTGTTACACCCTATGCTGAGCCTAATCCATCTACAATAATGCTCTCTCTCTCTCTCTCTCTCTCTCTCTCTCTCTCTCTCTCTCTCTCTCTCTCTCTCTCTCTCTCTCTCTCTCTCTCTCTCTCTCTCTCTCTCTCTCTCTCTCTCTCTCCCTCTCTCCCTTTTTCTGGGATCACAACGCGCGGGCTCAGATTTGACATGGGCTAATAGCCTACTGCACGTCGTGATCCACAAGGGGAATCTCTCTCTCCTTATCTCTCTCTCTCTCTCTCTCTCTCTCTCTCTCTCTCTCTCACTCTTTCTCTCCCCCCCCCCCCCCCTCTCTCTCTCTCCCTCTCTCTCTCTCTCTCTCTCTCTCTCTCTCTCTCTCTCTCTCTCTCTCTCTCTCTCTCTCTCTCTCTCTCTCTCTCTCTCTCTCTCTAATCCCTATCTCTCTCTCACGCCGTTTTTTTGGGATCACAACGCGCGGGCTCAGATTTGACATGGGCTAATAGCCTCCTACACGTCATGATCCACAAGGGGAATCTCTCTCTCTCCTTATCTCTCTCTCTCTCTCTCTCTCTCATTCTCTCTCTCACTCTTTTTCTCTCTCTCTCTCTCTATCTCCTTATCTCTCTCTCTCTCTCTCTCTTTCTCCCCCTCCCTCTCTATCTCCTTATCTCTCTCTCTATCTCTCTCTCGCTTTCTCTCTCTTTCTCCCCCCCCCCCTCTGTGTGTGTGTGTGTGTGTGTGTGTGTGTGTGTGTGTGTGTGTGTGTGTGTGTGTGTGTGTGTATGGATCACGACGCGCGTACACAAATGCAAGAAAAGAGAACACTCTACCGCGTGCAGTGATTAACTTTATGAAATCTCTCTCTTTGTCTTTTTCTGTCTCTGCCTCTTCTTCTTTCAAACCAAGAAAAATTTCAAAATAACTATCTCTAACACTCTCTCCATCGATCTCTCTTAGTCTTTAGCTTCCAAACCTAATAGACTATCAGCAAATCTAGCTCTCTCACTCTCTCTCTCTCTCTCTCTCTCTCTCTCTCTCTCTCTCTCTCTCTCTCTCTCTCTCTCTCTCTCTCTCTCTCTCTTTCTCTCTCTTTTTATCTCTTTTTGACTCTTCATCTACAAAAATCACTATGGAAATACCTTTCTATGTGGAATTCAAAGGAAGAAAACGCGTGTAGGAGCCTTGCGACTTGGTTTTAGACGATATCTCGGATGTAGGTGTCTCTCTATTTCTTTCTATCTCTCGCAGAGGTCGATTTTTCAGTTAGCTATCACCTTCTTCTTCTTGCAGAGGTTGTGTATGTAGGCTTTTTATCTCTCTCCCTCTCTCTCTTTGTATTTCACTATCTCTCTCTCTCTCTCTCTCTCATCATGAAATCAAGTGTGCATTGTTACTATAAATGTACACATATTTTTAGGTAGTTAAAAATCACTTTTTTGGTCCTACCGCCCATTTAATGCATGTCCTTGTAACACGCTTCAATATATGCGGCTCACATCGTTAAAAATGCCAACGGTAATATCTATTATTGCATGAAAAGGGGAGAGGAGAGAGAGAATAACGAGAGAGAGAGAGAGAGAGAGAGAGAGAGAGAGAGAGAGAGAGGGAGATAGAGAGAATGAGGGAGAGAAAGAGAGATTAACTGGTTTGCACAACCTAGTTACAGACCTCGAAAGAGACGGAGATAAAGCCTTGAGAGACAGAGAGAGAAAGTGAGGAAGGGAAAAAGAGACACCTAAGAAGGCCTCTATCTCCTTCAAGGTGTAGAAATCAGAAGCTTGAAGACTCCAAACTACATTCCCAGTCCAAAACCTCTACTCCAACAACAATGTCTAGTCCTGGCAAAGGTAAAGCCAATCACTTCAGTTTTACTATGTCCTTAGTTTAGTTGTGTTCTGTGAGTGTGCTTCAAAATGTAAAAGATCATTTCACCTTTCAAATTCCATAATTGGATCACGGCGCGCCAGTTACGTTATGAAGATGAGTTTACATACTCCGCGTGCCGTTATCCTCTTCTAATATTTACAAAGGGATTTTTTGTATAATAATATTGTAGGTATTTCAATGCATCAAAGCCTGCAAAGTGGATCACAGTGCACCATCCGTGTTTTTAACATTAATTTACATACTTCGTGTGCCGTGATCCTCTTTTGACTTTATACATAGTAATCTTCTCAGAGTACAATTGCTTTGATGTATTTGTAGCAATTCTATTTTCCGAAAGCCGACTAAATGGATCACGGCGCGCCTATAGCTCTATGGATATTTGTTAATGCACTCTTTGCGCCGTGATCCACTTGTATGGATCACATATATAACCCAGTTTTTCTTAGTTTTGCATTTAATCCATAGTAATCATCTTATTTAATTGACTACATGGCTAGTTGGTAACAATTGTGAGATACCTAATTATAATTTGTTCAAAACTTATATGATCATTTGGTGCTCTTCGTTTTGTATATACTCATTGAAACTTATATTTGTGATTATGAAATAAATGGCAGGTTTAAGATCACATAGGAGGAAGAGGCAGAAAATTGATCCCGAGCGCATTGTTGGCCAAGGAAACTTTCCAAGAAGACTGTCGGAGCTGTTAAAAACATCAATGAAGAGGAATGTAGACTTCACAGAACCCATTGATATAACTGCTGCAGAGCCTGCCAATAGTTTGGAGGAGCCTGATACTGACCCATCTCTAGAATTGGAGTCCCCTTCTACTCCAAAATTTACTATACCCAACTCACTTAAGAGGGAAGTGGATTTTTTAACACCTACTTTGCAAAGTGCCCAATGTATTGCAACAATCCAAAAGAAAAAAGAGACAGTTATTTATGAAGACCCTACAGTGATTGATGAAAGGCTTTTAGATTTTGCAGTTACTTCTAGGGATGGTGATAAGTTTGATTTGGTCTCCTGCATGTTTAATGCTCCATTTAATCTTGATGTGTTTAAAACTGAACAGAGTGAACACTTGAAGCTGGAACGAGAGAAGTTTGATCTTCACACTCAAGAGGGCAGGGTTATTGTTGGTTAAATGGTGGTAGTCCATTTAAAGGACTCTAATCCTAAAAGACAGTATTACAAGAAGTATAATCAGCTGCCTCTTATGTACAGGCCCCATTGGTGCAGCTTACATGATCGGGAGTGTAAGACGATTCAACAGTCCATTGGATTTCTAATATTTTTAAATCGATTATTTACAAGTCTTATGAAAGATCCTAAGGAAGTCATGGAGGAACAAGATTTACCAGCAGATGAAAAAGAGGAAAAGAATGAGGAATATATTGAGGTGACAGAGATAGAGGATTCCATTGATCTTGAAGAAGAAGCAAAAGAGGTGAAACGAAGCAATCTTCTCTCAGTGAAAACCTCAGATATCAAGCTACATCTAGATGTGTCAGGTTTCAATGAGCGGCAAGCCACCTTAATGCTACCAGGAGTGCCAGAGTTTAAATTTGGAGATAGGTTGTACATTTTCCTCCATGATATACAAAGTATTTTTTGTTTGCGGGAGGACTTTGCACTGCTGGCCACTATTTCCAAGTATCAAGAGGAGAGGAATGGATTTGTTTCAAATGACAATAGTGATGACAAGGCAATGAAGATCTCTAGTAACCCACTGGACTGCCTTAAACTCTGCTTTGAAAAGGTAGAAAAGTATAAAGAAACCCTTCCTGATGAAGCCAAATTTCAAGCTATTCAAAATAATCTTAAGCCATCAACTAGTAAACAGGATATGGAGGATTGGTTTAAGCGACCAGCACAGGAGTCAATTGGATCAGTTAACCTATGGAGGATGAGCTTTTTTTGCAAGATGAGAGTTTCATGGTATAAATTCCTGCCCCCCCCCCCCCCCCCCCCCCCCCCCCCCCCCCCCCCCCCCCCATCTCTGTCTGTCTCTCTCTCTCTCTCTCACATACACAAACACTTCTTTTGTTTACAGTCATGGATTGCTGAAAAGGACGACTTTCTTCATCGTCGAAGAAGACAGTTCCGTGGTAGGGATGCAGCTCTAGGACAATATCTTCCTAGTTTATGCGAGGCACCCATCCTAATCTTCCACAACGGAATGTCACAAGAGAGGAATACTACAACCTATGCTTTCAAGACATTATCTCGCTTCTTAGGTGATCCAATGCTGCCACAAAATGCTGACAAAGTAATCCTCGTCGACAAGGTTTTTGGGAGAGAATGTTTTGGTTACTCTCCAGGATATACTGGGGGGCGTGCAACATATTATTACAAATACACAACAATGGCATTATCTTTAGAGAAAGAAAACCCTACTAAACTCTTAGAGTATGGCAAACATTTAATGATCAGATACAAGGGCGAGGTTCTAAATGATATTTGTAAATCATCAAAATGTTGAAATAGTTGTGGTACATATTGAATTTTATTCTACAAGAATTTGGGGTACATCGATTGTCTAAACTCTAACTCTCTTGTTCCACCGATGATTGGCATATTGCATTGTCTCTCTCCACCTGAATTGACTTATAAGAGCACTTGAGTTGTTGAATGTATTTACTCGCTTTCTTTTCTGAATTTGCAAATGTCTGATTGCCTGTACGGTTGCTGAAGAGGCCAATACTTGCTTTTGTTGCATGCGATGAATGATTCTGTGATAAAACCACTGAAATAACTCCTTTAGACTGTTTGCCTTATTATGAGAGCCTCCATGTTGTGTGTGTCTGAAGTAGGCATTTCTAGCCATGTAATGAGAATTCTCCAGGCCCTGTTTGTTCCATATACCTGGATTCCCATACTTCTGGATGAAGTATGGCAAATGATTAAAAATAATACGCTGCAAAAGAAGAAATTTATTTAGAAATTTAAACACACACTTAGTACTAAGACTATATGAGGCGCTTTGAATTTACCATGTAATGAGTGATTTGAGTGTCAGTCCATGCTTTCTTGAAGGATTTTTTCAGTAGCTGAAGGTTCTGTTTAAACTTGCTGAGATTATCCTGCGACCAATCATCATTCTCACACATTTGAAATAATATGTCAATGGAATGCCACACATCACCCTTTGAATTGCGAGTTTTTGGCTCTTGGTCTTTCACTGCTAAATGAAGTTTTTTCCAGTGCATATACTCAACTTTGCTAATGTAGGTAGAGTGATATACTCTCCCTCGCTTTGTTAGCTTCACATCTTCATACCTTGAGGTTTAGATAGAAAACGGCGTGCCTTGACCCCACCTATGGATGGTTTGCAGGGTACATCTTTCTCATTGGTTTACCTTTTTTCGTCCCGCTGTATTTTCACATTGCCCCCATGTAAACCAATAGCTGACAAAACTAGTTCAAAGCCTCTAGAGCGATTTGTCGTTTAGATGACTTTTTGATTTTCCAATCAAACCCAATGTACAGATATACCAACTTCTCTACAATTCGGCAGAGAGCATGCATTGTACAAATATGGACATTAACAAGTGGTATATTCAAAAAAGGTTGGAAATTAGAGTCTTGATTGTGACGAGTAGGAGCCTTTCGTCACCACTTTGGGTCCAACTCTTTTGTAGGCTCCATGCAATACAAGCATGGAGACTTTGCCATGGCACCCATTCCACAATTATACATACACTTCAGTGTTTTGAGGTCACCTGCAAGATGCCATTGAACTTGAAAGTCTCCTCTCCCATCTATAGCCAATACCTCTCCTCGATTCATTTGCCTATCAATGATATCTGGAATAGGGGTTTGATGGAACACCCAAAATAAAATGTCATGGTCTTCTTTCTTTACCTGCAAGATCAATCCTTATGAGATACAAAAATTAAATCTAAAATTTAGGTACAATAGAGGGCTTCCTAGAGCTGCAAAATTGGAGATAACTGGATTACCTGAAATGTACCAAGCCACCATATGTTTGTTTCTGATTGAACACTGAAGTATCAAGGGTCATCAGTGGGACATTTAGAAAGGGCCCTATTCATTAATGTGATTGTAACTCGCTCTAGCTTCTTCGTTTTAAGAGTCTCACACTCATTTAGCTTCAAAACAAAATGTAGAACGCCACCTGTCTCTTCGAATGTGATATTGTAGAACTCTACCATTCTAGTTTGCAGCAAAGTGAGGTCCATGAAGATATTGTTGTACTCATCATAAGTGACAGCAGTTCCCTGTGAGCTATGAATATCTTGAATATGAAATGGACATCCAATGAAGTCTATCTGTTCATTATTGACCTATAGTCTTTCCTTCCAAACACTTGCAGTTGTTGGTAAAAGCTTAGACTTTATTCCCTTCTTCACAAACATGGAAGAGATAGACTGTTGAATAGCTGAGTAACCTCTTTTACTAACTCCAAGGGAGTCCAATGTACCTTGTATATGCTTGGCAGGCACTGCATTCTTTGAAATGAATCTGTCAACAACATCTCGTTGCAAAACCTTAAACTTTTTGTCATACATGATATCCTTTGCAAGACCACTAGTTATCAATGGCTTTAAGTGCTTTCCTACATTGGCCTTTGGGTCTATGTTTTCTTTGTCTGGATAGATGGAATCTCTACAAAGAAAGCATAACTAACATAAACAAACACTTAGATTAATTTATATTAATAAGACAGTTTACAATGCTCACCTCAGTGCTTGGATTCTTTTCTTAAGGCCGCTAGATCCTACCTTCAACGTTTCAAGATTCCGTAGTTTCTTCTTTCGCACACGAGTGCCTAACATTCTCTCATTGTTTTGTAATGACCATACCTTTGTTCGCAAGACCTGTGATTCTTGTGTGCACTGCATTACAGTCTTTTGGTCCTCATGATGCAAGTTTGAAAGTCTTTGAATCTCATTTTATTGGTGCTTCACCATGCCTTTATAAGTTTCTGATTTGTTGTTTAGAGCTTTATAGTAGCCAAGAAATCCATTCTCTCCATTACCTGCAAATCTCAATAAGTTAGTGGGATTCGAAAATGCTAGGAAAGCATTTGTCATGGGATTCAATGGATAGAGTGAGCCTTTTGTCCAAATATCTAAGTGTTTTGCTCCCTCTGCTCGGAGTCTCTCTGTCATGATCGGTGTCACTTTGATGTTTAGTTTTGCCTCACTTACACAGTGGCGTATATTGGGGATCCAGGTCAATGTGTAGATGATATAAGGGTCTCTTAAGGAGGAAATTTGTCGGGGTGGAAGAAGAAGCCATGTGTGCAACAGGGCAAGAAAGGGAGGATTTATTTAAGGGCAGCGCAAAAACAGTGCGAGAGTAAGGAGACAACAGGTTTGGAAGGATATTTCCTTTACTCATACATTCCATGTACATGAAACTCCCTCCAATTCTAGGACATTCACTACATGTAACTCAAAACGATTTATTCATCAATCATCACGGCCGTTATGACACTGTGGCAAGAATCTACTTGTAAGTACACTTTTCGAATGGTTATTCCAACTTTACATTTTCTTTTACCACACCTATTTTCTAGAGAGAGAAATTCAAATTTCTATTTTTCTTAAAAGGCCCTCCAAATAACCTCCGAAATTTCCTAATGGTGCTTCTAGATAAGTTGACTAAACTTTGTAAAGTTTATTCAGTCCACTATTCCATCTCTAAAGTTAACTAAGTTGGTTGTTCATAACGTTGTTGATTACTCAACAATGTTGCAAGTCGTTATGAACCAGTTTATCAGTTTAGCGGTCATTTTTCGAGGATTGTCTATAAACAATTGGGAAACACAACTCAATATTGCCAGTCATCTACTAGAGATAGATAGGTAGTCTATGAATATTTAGAGGATATGGTAAGAGGATAAATTAGAAAAAAACAATCCAATCTTCTGCTATAGGATATGCTAAGTGTGTACATTAGCAAAAAGTAATCCAATTCGAAGGGTGATACCTCTAGTTGGAGTTTTCTTACCATGATGCAAAGCATGTTGTGACTAGGTTTAGTCCCTTCATGCTTAGGTCAGGTTGTCAGCCTTGATCGTTATGGTGGGTTGCCTACTGATGATTAATGCAAGTCAAGGATTTAATCTTTGTTAATGACTTATGTCAGCGCGTCACTTTCATGGAAATTTGAGCTAGAAGAGGTATTCTTGCATGTTCCAGTACCTTCAAAAAGTTTGAAACCTGGTTGTTCAATTAGATATCTCTTAGTTTTGGTAAGACATTAAAAATACTCAAGTGAGTTATAAATAAGATTCTGTAAACTAATTAGTTTATAGACTGAAACATGGTTCTTCAATTAGATATCTCTTAGTTGTGGTAACTCATTAAAAATTCTCAAGCGAGTTATAAATAAGAGTCTATAAAGTAATTTAGATACAAGTCGATCACGCCAACAATTGCAAAGGGACAACAATTTGGAAAATCAAGATGTTTTTTCTTGGTTTCATTGAACCCTCCTATTGAACCGTGTATCAGCTACATGAACGACTAGATTTATGAGAGATGCCACTATGAAAAACATTAGTCTTCTTACAAAGATGTCACCACTTTTGTTTTTAAGGATGAAAATGCTTCCCCAAGGTGGGAGTAATGTTAGGCCTAAGATAGGACTAGGTAGGCCAAGGGCAGGGATGCACATGTAGTCCAGGGGGCTATATCTAGCAATCCAAGGGTCTACATATGGCATGGAAGGTTGGGGTAGAGCATGCGTCAATTCCCAGTCTCTTATATGCTCACTATGGTTCAAACCCTTGTGGGTGTGTGGGTGCAATGCTATAAAACTAGGTGATGTGAAGCATCGTATTGCAAGAGAAAAAAAGGTCATAAAAATATACTCATAGTCACTAATTGTATCAAAATGAAATTTAAGCTTGGGTTCATGTTGCTCATCAAAAGCTTTTGCTTGCCACAATTACATCAAGGGTACATCGATAGCTACCCCATTTTCTCATTGTTATTAGAATGTATCTTCCACTAGCTAAAGTTGTTTAGGTGGAATTTCAATTGGTTGACGGCACAAACAAGAATATAGGCCAATTGTGGGACTACAACAGAGGTTGTTGGAAAGCAGATGATCAACTGGATTTTAAGTTTAGCCTCAGTCGGATAGAAAGATTGTTGTTTAGTAGAGCCCTTGAACAGCTCACTATGTGGTATCTGCCAAAATGTGAATCCAAGCTTGAGTGGAAAGCTTGGCACTGGCCAAGCTTTCCACTCAAGCTTGGCATTGGCCTATGAAAAGACAATTCCTAAATCCACAAACAAAGGATGTGTATCTCGCTCTTATGGAATCACAAGATTGGTTCTCCCCGCTCAATAAACAGTGGTGAAAAAAATGGTCCGAGTCAAGGTGGAAAACAATCGTCAAGAACATATGGTGCCCTCAATGGCAGGATAGGATAAAGGTCTTCTTATGGAAGGTGCTATGGGGAGCCATGCCAACTAGAGTGAAGGTCCTTGCTAGGGGAATTGGTCCAGATAGATGCTCGCAATGTAAATCATCTTGTGAAAACCTTTCTCATCTGTTCAGGGACTGACAATCTGTGGTCTTGCATGCAAGATCTTCAAAAAGGTCCAAAAGACATAGAAAATAGGAAGCTTCAATAACGATCTCTTCTTGGGAGGGAAGACATTGAAGATCCATATACTGCTCATTGCTACACAAATCTTGAGGTATTTCTACTTTAAACACATTTGGAAGACAAGGAACGGTTGGATCTTCGAGAACTCCTTGGAGGTAGCTAAGTTCACGGAGATAGTCCAAGAAAGCAGGGTAACGATCATCACCATTGGAAAGGAAAGGAACTTAGAGGAGTGGAACATGACCCTGGAGTCCACATTAATGGACATGCAAAGGTGAAATGAGTGGGTTCATCTATGGTCAAGGGGTGGCTCCCCCATCAGCCGATGTATCTAGGATCTGTTGAAGTGGTCATGGCTCATCACGAGCATGGCAGTAATTAATTTTTTTTGGATCTGTTAATATAATCCACTCACCTTTGGAAAGCAAAGGAACTTAGAGGAGTGGAACAGGACCCTGGGGACCGCATTAACGGGCATACAAAGGTGAACGAGTGGGCTCATGTATGGTCAAGGGGTGGCTCCCCAATCGGCCAATGTATCGAGGATCCATTGAAGTGGTCATGGCTCATCACGAGCATGGCAGGAATGTAAATTTTTTGGATATGTTAATATAATCCACTTACCATTGTTAGTTTTGAAAAAAAAAAGGATTAAGCATTTCAACTTGGTAGAACCCTAGCCAAAGCCAATTGAGGGATTGAAAAAAAAAGCCGAGATGCAAGTCAATCATCTTTTGGTTCAGTCTCCATAGCTCATCGATATCAGGTACAAGGCAAATCCCGAACCAAGGTAATAATTTCTCCCTTTTATGGAAAGAGGCGCTTGCCGTCAAACCCCACAACCCATGAGAGTAGACAACAAAGCGTCAACAGCTAGGGTTCATTCACAACATTGAACTATTATACTTTATCTTCAACATCTACAATTGTATCATTCACTATTGGATGATTTTGGTGTTGGGTGCGTGTAAGATCATCAAATCTTTTAGTAGTATATTAAAACTCCAAAAAAAAAAATGCATGGGAGTTGTGCGCATAGCTAAGCCAAGGCATCAGCAAGACTAAAGAACATCACATCCAAGTTTCCATACATTGATTGATCAGGGGGCCATCCTGACCATCAACTCTGACAAAATTGGGAGATCACCAAAATCTTACACACACACACAACATGCATGTAAGATGTTGGGTGTGCGTAAGATCATCAAACCTTATACACACCCAATATCAAACTCACCCCACGGATAAAAGAAGTCTTAGCTTTGGGGTGGATCTCATGGTCTATAAAGGTATGTGTACACACACACACACACACTCTCTCTCTACCAGCAATAGAGGTCCGTTTTTTATTTTTTGGTCTTTATTAAGATTTAAAAATCTCTCTCTCTCTCTCTCTCTCTCTCTCTCTCTCTCTCTCTCTCTCTATCTATCTGTCTGTCTCTCTCTCTCTCTCTCTCTATCTATATATATATATATATATATATATATATATATATATATATATATATATATATCTTTCTTTCTTTCTCTATTTAGTTACTTATTTATAATGGTGCCAACTAATGTTCACAAGGAACAATAAACGATAACAATCCACCTACCAAGTTTTGGTGTAAAACAATTAATTTATGATTTTAATAGTTTGTTTTTTTATTATTGTAAATTTCTATTTGTAATGATTTTCCAAAAACTTGAAAACTTCTAGAAAAAACTTAGTAAATTTCCAATACCCCATTTTTTGAGATTTTCCATGTCATAATTTTTTTTTTTTTTTTTTTGACAATTTGAAGAAATAGGACAAATAATGTGTTATTTTGTGGTTCAAAATATGAAGAATTATATTTTTGTGATTTGCTTGAGGAGAAGCTTGGGATTCAATTTCAATTTGGTTTATGAGAGAGCTTTTAGAGAAGAGCAGTAGAAACAATTGTATAGGGTGGAACGAGAGATATTAAAGAATTAATATCAAAGTATAAATGCCATCGGAGGCTAATTTGTAGGAGGTAACATAGATTTAAAAACTTCCCCTTCTCCTTTATCAATTCGTCATCTTAGTCCACTTCCTCTTCTCTTCACATCACTTCCCTTGCACAAAATCCCGAGAGAGAGAGAGAGAGAGAGAGAGAGAGCATATCCAAAAAGAATATTCCCCCCCCCCCGGGGCCCGCCCGCGCCCCCACCCATCTTCCTCTATCTCCCCTTCTCTCTTACTTTTCTCTTGTTTCTTCTTGTGGCTCTAGAAAACAACAGAGCACAAAAACTTGAATATTTCTCAACTGATGCGGAATTAGCCTATGTGCGTGAGGTGTAAATGTTCCAAACGACCTTTTATTTGCCTCTCGTGGCTTTAGGGTGAGACTCTCACCACTTTCGTCTCTTTCAGTGGCCACATGGCTTCAAGCTACCCAACTCGTCTTGCATGTTTTAAGAGGCTTTTCCCTTACAACCTTTTTTTGGTAAGCATCAAATCCTTGCACTTGAGCTTGCATATCTCCTCTTTCTGGCATAATCATAAGATAACCAAAATGCAAAAATTCATCCAAATGTTAGTCTTTCACCTCGTGTTCGCAAAATGGCACGACACCTTGCATTACCCAATAGGAAGAAATTATTTCAAATGAGGTAGATGTTAAATCTCGTCCGAAAATGTGAAATATATTGGGGTACGATTTGTCTTAGTACTAAGGACTATCATGTTATTGGCCCCTCTAGCCTACATCAAGAAGAATTGATAGAGTCCTCCCTGCCCATATTGTGGATTCCTCCGTGTCCATATTGTGGATGACAAACAACCCCCCCCAACCCTGGGGACTATCTAACACGGGCATGGAGGGGGTGGGATCTACGGTAAGATGAAGGAGAGCCGTTCGTAGCAAAGTAATCTCGGGCGTGACAAAGTAATCTCAGGTACCCGAGATTACAAAAAGTAATCACTTTGTCGGGTCCGAAATTACTTTGCGGCCGACCCTCGAACCCTTGACCTCACCTTTGCGACTCCCATGTCCTATCCACGACCACCCACGGGTTTATTGTGATAGTATGGGCTCAAGATTACTCTTATACCAAATGTGACCAAAAGTAATCTCAAATATAAAAAGTAATTACTTTTTGCGATGCCGACAAGATCTACGACGCTCGATGCTCTCACCATAGATCCCATGCCCCCATGCCCGTGTCATATAGTCCTGAGCGCCCCCCCCCTGGCCCCCCCCCCCCCAAACCCCCCCCCCCCCCCACCACAACTCCAAAAAAAAGAAGAGGAAAAGACCAGGTATGCCCACCGCTACTAAAGCAGCTTGACTTTGTCAAATACTATGGCAGCTTGACTAAAGTCTACGGAGGTCAACAAGATCACACTTGAACACAGAAAATGCCTTGTGACTTGACTCAATGTTCTCAGGGAACATATGTGCCTACGATTTTGCTTTTGGGTCCACTATACACTTCAACACCAAAAAAGCCTAGTGACTTGACTCAACAATCTTCCGGGAAATATGTGCCTAGGATTCTGGGGCAAGGAGTTTAATAGAGGGTATGTAATAACTCAATAGATAGTATCTAATGAGATATCCTCTTGGAAACCAAAAGAAAAGGAGGCTAGGGGCACATAGATCAAGGCAAGGGGCCACGTCAAGAGCCAAGGTAGCGAGGGAAAGAAAATGAGAGTCTGAGTAGAGAGTCCACGTGTTGGGCAACAACCACGAGACAAGGACAATTTTTTTCATACACAAGTAGTGTATCCATCTATAGGAAACTGCAGGTGCCCGATTGGAAGAGAGATCACTAGACGTTGCAAATGCATAACAATTTCAATCCACACTTTCGTGGCTCCAACAAGAACCTTAAAAAAGTCGTCTAATGGAGAAGATCCAAAACCTCTTTAACAAGGTGAGGAGGCACGAAGCTTGCTAAGTTGAGGGAGGGACGAGATTTATAGAGAGTATGTTTAAATGAGTGCCTACAATCACCTAGAATTTTGTTGTGTTTTAATATAAACTTATATTATCATTTATACATACATAATCACAAATGGTTTTTATATTATAAAAGGCCTTAGTAATCAGGAAAAGTGTGCCTCAACTTAGCCTTGAGCCAATTGAAAAATCAAAACAGTCGATTGAAGGAAGGGGAAGCACGAGATAATCCGCCGGGAAAACTTAAGAAAATAGAGCTAAATTGCAAAAGATGCCGATTGATTTGAAAATTTTCTTTTTTGAATCCACCCTAAAGGGACTTTTGTAGATTTTTGAAATTGATTTTTCTCGAACATTGAGCCTCACTTAAATAATAAGGTGAAAAGTGCACATTGCACATTATCATTTGAAAACAAAATAAAATTAAAAGAAAAAAATAAAAACATACATAATATTATCCATGATATCCACATAATCATGAATGGTTTCTATATAAAGAAAAGATCCACTTAAATTAAAAGGTGAAAGGTACACATTCTTGGGGTAAAGGCGCTCCGTCTTTTGCTCGCCTAGACGTCCAGTGTCCGGCCACCCGCCCACATGTTTACATGCCCTTATTCTTCATATACATGAGAATAAGGAGCTCCTCACTCTCACTTCCTGAGACTAGTCCACCCACATTATGTGTTCTCTCTATCTATCTCCCCTTCTCACTCCGCACATGCATTGCATTCGTGCACTCACAATTGGTATCAGAGCTACGACTTGGTGATCGCGGAGAGCACGATGATTTCGAGAGCTTTGAGGTGATCTCTCACTCTCTTTCGGTCGTGGAGAGATCAAGAAATCTTGGAAGCTTTGTGATAGTGCAATGGGAGCTTGGGGGCTCAGTTGGAGTGATGTATGCTCTTGTGGAAGCTCAGAAAGTAATGTGAAAGATTGTGTATAAGTCAAGGTGCTGCCCAAAAAACCGTTACACAGTAGCACTGTTTTTAGATTCATTTTTCTCCTTGTAGAAGACAGATCTGAATATTTTGGTTGTCGCGCCCCATCTATTTCAACGTGGTCTGCAACTTTGCAAAAGAAAGTTTTTGCAATTTCCTCACTGTTTTTCTGATATTCAACTTAGACTGTCTCTATACAAAAATTGCAGGTTTTTTGTTTTCGCATAGTGTGCGAGTTTGATGCACTTTTGGAAGCACGACAGATGCTCCAAGTGGATGTATAAATTCTGAGCTGAATATGAAATTTTAACTTGTGTAGAGCTTGTGGTTTGAGGGTTTATGGTGGATCTGGGCAAAGAGTCACGGAGGCGTTTACACATCATCGAAGCAATCTCTTGAGAGACAGGTTTTTTTGGAGCCGCACAGGTGGAGCTTCTTTCACAGGTTTTCACAGGGTACTTTGGCTATGATTTTGTGCTTGGATTCATGGTCTTTGCGCATGGTTTGCATATGGCGATGGCACATGGTTGATGCCCATTGTACATGCATTTTGGTGAGCACTTTCAAGTGCCGGTGAGCTTTCTTGAGAGCACCCTTTCACATTGATCAAGTTTCCGGATTGCAACTCTTTTGGCACTTGCTTATGCACGATCACTCCGTTGATGTACATTGAGTGCGGATTGCCATTGTATGTGAAAATGTGGAGCCATTTTGGAATTTCTACTCATTGGCATTGAGTAGTGTTATGGTTTATGGTAGAGATTGTACTGAGTTTTTTCTCAGTTTTCAGAGGAAACTCTGCCGGATTTTTTCCAGATTCTCACCATGCTTTATGCGTATTCATAGTTTACTCTCTGATGGTTTAGTGGTCGAGTTGACTCCCACTCTGGCAAATATTTGTAGTTTGTTGGCTTGCGGTTTGCGTTGAATTTTGGCTCATTTTGCAAAGGAAATTCTGTTCGTTTTTCCCCATCTTCTTGCCATAAAAGTTTGTAGTGCTATGCCATCTTTTACAGTGGTCGATATATTCCCACTTTGACAATGATCAAGTATTTACTCTCACTTCGACGCTTGGACACACGTTTAATGTTCTTGTATCCACTCTCGCACGAGTGCATTTATGGTATGCTTGTAGTGGTTACATGTTTCCTTTGATTTTGCTTCATCTTCTCACATCGACGCATATTCCGAGCGTGAGACTACAACCTGCAGGTTACAGGTTTTCACTATTGAGCTACTGGTTGGTTTATGCTTGATTAGCACAGTGGTCAAGTGATCTCCCACTTTTGACGTGTATGCATTGACATGATGTGTGACGCAATTGATTCTACAGTGGCAGCTCATAAGAGATGGAGGTCTCGATCTTGCCGATACTTGCGTTGTTGGCTTTGTGGTCACACAGGGCATATTAGGCATTGTTGTTTCAGAGACAGCAGAGCAGAGATGCGAGATGCAGATGCGGCTTTGATACATGTTAGAGAGGCAGTTCCAGTGGCAGTCTATGCCAGAGACGGTGATGTTACGCTTGCCTCCAGTGTACCTCTTGCAAATTTGTCTATGAATAACACACTTTCTCCACAGTGGTTACTAGATAGCGATGTTGCTTTCCATGTCAGACTGCATCATGACTGGTTTAGCACTTTTTCTAGTGGCCCATGGGAGACTTGGCTGTGTGCACTTGGTCGATGGTGTGGCGTTTGACATAGAGGGTGCAGAGATGTTTATTTGTCTTTGCCCAGTGGTGCATCATACACGCTACGGCATGTGTGCTATGTTCCTCAGCTGAGACAAAGCTTGATAATAGTGAGATAGTTGACAGCTTTTCGTTGTCAGGTACTGCTTAGAGAGCAATCTTTCCAGATGCATTGTGGTTCATTAGTGATTGCCACAAGATGAGCCCGTAGCGGCCTGGTATATCCTATGCATGTGTCTGAAGTTCGAGACGGCATAGTCTCCGTTTTTTTGCTGGCATGCTTTGAGCGAGAGATGAAACATGCCTCTTTCGCATGTGAGCTCCACCGTGCTCATGAGATAGAGCATTTATCTGTGTAGGAAGTGCCAATAGACTCTGTAGAGATAGAGATAGAGCGGCAGTGCTTTAGTGAGACACAATAGGTATTGTCAAACTTTGTGCAGGCAGAGGTAGAGCATATATGCTCCCTAGAGACAAAGACGGAACTGACAGATATGGAGTTCTTTGATATGCTCATGTGAGAGACTGATGAGTTGGTGCTAGGAGGCACAATTTTGCCTATGAGTGAGAGGGACGTAGGTTTCCTAGTGTCAAAGTTCACACATCTATATGGGATCGGTAGTTCTGATGATATAGTGATTGTAGATAGCACAGAGGAGGTGAGTTTGTGCAGATTTCATCAGCATTCGTGCGTCTCATATTCGACTTGTTACTGTCGAGGCCCGATCTAGCAGTTGTAGTGGGATCATTTGTAGTATGGATTGTCAGCAGCCGTACGGTGGCTGATACTAGCATGATGCTTTGTGGAGCTTTGCAGACCATACAGAGTTGTCTGCAAGATTTACATGCAGGCTCTAGCATGGGTACGCACACTAGCCTACCACCTGAGCTGATACGACTACGTGTAGATCAACAAAGTGAGCCAGTGGGCATAGGTTGAGAGAGTCTCTCACCTATTTCCTTGTACATACTAGTAGTTTAGCTAGTAGGTCTCACTTATCGGCACATTCCCTCTAAGTGGGAGATTGTTGGGGTAAAGGCACTTCATCTTTTGCCCGCCCGAATGTCCAATGTCCAATGTCCGCCCGCCCACATGTGTACATACCCTTATTTGTGCGCTCCTTGCCACACTGTCGAAGCAAGGGACTTGCCAATACTCCGTGTGCGAGCCACAAACGGCTCCAAGCACACAACAAGCCTAAACTAGCAAGCTCAAGAGAGCAAAGGGTGTGTCACTCACCGCTCTACGCTCGCCTTCGTGGTGGATTCCTCGCCGCGATGAAGAAGAAGCTGCAGTCGTGCCGCGCTCAACCGCCTCGCCGCCATCGTGCCTTCGTAATGCTCGATCGCACACACACTCTCCCTCCCTCTCTCTCTCTCTCTCTCTCACACACACACACACACACACACAAGGAGGTAAAGAAGAAGAAGATGGAGATGGAGCAAGAGCACTCTTCTATTGCACAAATGAGAGAATGAGTAAAAATTAGGTATAGTTGGCTTTTATATGAGCTCACCCCATTCACACTTGGGCGCCCATGCTTAGCCAACTAATCCCTTGAATGTCCCAGTTAGAGTGCGCCTCTCATCGGCGATCACTCTTACCCTTTTCCTATTGGTCCGACAAGCCCGGTACCTGACTCTACCAAATACATAATACACGTCCATCGTAGGTGATAGGGTGTCCGTGAGCCGTGAGGGTTAACATGCCCCCCTTCTTGATGTAGATTCCGTCCTCGGAAGCTATTGAGTTGAAGTTGGTTCGTCGAGGTGGAAGAGCATTTGAGATGAATGTCCTTAGCCTTCTTCAGTCACTGCAAAATCAAACAACATTGGCACAGTAATTGCATTCTCATAAGTGATTAAAAAGCATATGCAGTTTTAGACATACAAATTGATTGGTAAAAGAATTTCAAACAATTTGTTAGCAATGAACATTAAATTGCAATGTAATCAAATGCATAAACAGATGTAAAGGTAGAAAATTAAACAAGTCTGGGGTCGCTAATTTGACGGTCGAAAGGCACTAAAGATCGAATATTAATACCAGGGGTAAGCTTCTTAATTTTCAGTGGTCAATTAAGTTGTTTAATTGCGAGAGCCAAGTATTCATGTTCGAGGGCTGACTAGAGGCTATATCTAGAAAACCTTGTAGTTA
Organism: Adiantum capillus-veneris; assembly: GCF_014529385.1. Taxonomy (NCBI): domain Eukaryota; kingdom Viridiplantae; phylum Streptophyta; class Polypodiopsida; order Polypodiales; family Pteridaceae; genus Adiantum; species Adiantum capillus-veneris. Next base: position 146,826,837 of record NC_140935.1, read on the forward strand.
AGATACCATAAAAGGAATTTCTCATGAAATCATCGCCTGACTGATTACTTTTTCTTTGACCCCCCAAAGTCTTTTCACATTGATTCAATTATGATGTGGGTGCTTATTTTGTATGCCTTGGGTTTTTTGCTTTTCAAGGAAAAGCGCCCACACTGGGAACCTCTAGGGCTCTAGTACCATAGGCGATACATGTGAGTGAAGTACCAATTTAAGCAGGGATTTCTCTTCCAGCGTAAGATTTTACATTGTGGCACTTTGATTTTTTGGTTTGTTCATTTTCAGCATTTAAATTTTGTAACTTTGGGGGGTCATATAACACTGTTACCCTCCCCAGGCTCATCACATTAGTAAACTCCCTTTATAATGCTTAAGCTAAAGGTCAATAGGGTTAAGCCCACTAGAAAGCCCTAGTACATTTCATACAATGCTGCCTAAATCGGATTAAGAACCTAAGTAACCATTGCTTATTAGGAAGGCATTCCCCATGGTATTAAGAGAAGATTTCTAATACCTAGCTTGGTCAAACTAGCTTAGTCGGACTGCTTGATTTTTACACCTAAACAAGTGATTATGACAAAACATTACATTGAATTAAATGTTTGATACTAAGCCAATGCGGTGAATATTAGGCTACCAATCACAATCAAAGCAGACAAACATGGATGCAAAAAGATAAGGGCAATGCTAATGGACACAAAACACCTGTTTGTGTTGATGGTCGCGCTTGATTTGAAGTGTGAACGAGAGAAAGGTTCCATGAAGGTCCAAATCCTATCAATAGCAACACGTTCCTGTACACACTAGGAAACAAAAGAAATACCTCCAGGAGGCACATTAGTAGGAAAAGAGATCTTTGCTAATCACTCAACTTTAAAACAGAAACACTCCTATCGTACTAATCTTACCTACCCTCCATCACTCAAGTGATGAGGATCAAAGGTGTTTTATGGCATAGGTTTCTGTTTCACTGTACCAGATGTGACATGTGTAGGTCTGAGTCAATGTTTTGACTTTTATTGTGCATAATCGTTTGCTAATTGCTCTTGCTCTTTATTTTTTTGTTTTTTGTTTTTGTGAGTATAAAGCTTTATATATACATTCCCTAAGATTGGGAGATATAGAGGTCAGGGAAAAAGGTTGAGAGGGAAGCAAGTGAATGATGGATGTCCACAAACACTCCCCCCTTCCTTGGGTAGATCATACCTTTTGGAATGAGGTCGTCACCTTTTGAAACCAATTGTTCCAATTGGTAATAGGTGAGGATTTTTGCCAGTAGTTTTCTATTACCCTAGGTGCCTCGTCAAGCTGCAAGGGTGGTAAGGTACTCTCTCAGGATCGAACTTGAAGTGGTTCATCAGGTGATTCTTGAACACTGGGAGGTGTGGATTCTTTTGTAGCTTCATGGAGGTCCACTATTGTAGATGGAGACTGTGTAGAAGCTTTTATCTCTATGGATGTATTACATGATGAGCTAGAATCTTCATGGGACTCCCCCCTTCCTGAGCTAGGTGGAACAAATCGTTCTTTCTTTGGTACCCAAACTAGCTCGGGAGCGGGTGTGTAGCATTCTGTGATTTTTCCCTTTCCACGATCATTGATTCGTTTTGGAGCTACGGGATTGGGCTCACATGGGTCAGGTAATAGGTAAGAGCACAATCTACGTTTTGGCACCCAGATTTGATCATTTCCTTGATAGTAGCCTTGGCCTTCCAATAGTCGTTTAGGGATCCATTGCAACATTTTCTTACTTTTCTTGGAGCGAGTGGTACGTTTCTTACAAGGCTTCCGTTTTTTAGCACTAGCTATGGTCACTAAGGAAGATTTAGGGACCCACTTGTATGTTTTCTTCGCTACATTAGGATGAGTCTTGTCGGAAGCGATATGCATTGCTTGTAGCATATTTAAGGGTATAGGCATTTCATCCCCCTCAGGTGTTACCCAAGTCGTCCCTCTATTTCCCCAAGTGTCTATGGTTGCTGCTAGGTGGACCCAATCCACATTGTCCGACTCAGTCATCCCAGGTAGGATATCCATATAAGGAGAATCTTTGCCAATGTCTGTATCCTTCTTACAAGTGTAACAATATTGTAGTGGGGCCGAGTGAACTGTGGTGTCAGAGCGATGATCAATAGTGGTTTTACTCCCTAAGGGGTGTACCTTACCAGTCACCAAATCCACTCTAAGGACAGAGTCTTGGAATTGCAAATAGACATGATTTTTAGACCAATCATGAACCATTTGTGCTTCCCTCATGAATGGTCGTCCTAAAATCATTTCATATGACATAATGTGTTTAGAGAAATCCATTACAATGAACGTATGTCGTACCTTGTGTCCTAGAACTTTGATCTTAAGATCCTTGAGCATCCCCATAGGTTTGGCTATGGTACCATTTTCCATCTTTACCACAATGTTAGTAACATTGAGGCGGGGTTTTCCCATGGATTCCCAACAATCTTTTGTAATGATGCTAACTCCCGCACCACCATCAAGAATTCCCTTTATAGTTAATCCCTTGGTAGTGATGGGTAGGGTCGCATTAGACTCGTCGCCTTCAAAATACTGCCCTAATTCGTTAATGGGTACCTCGATCACAGACTCGTGTCCATCTAAGTCAAGTGATTGCACATGATTTTCCTCATCAATCATAATCGAGTCAGGCCTATTTGGTTGCGCAAACTGCGGTAATCCCGTTCGTAGCTCTCCGTTAAGGAATGCTCGAAGTGCAAGGAATAACTCAGGATCTCCATACAGCTTTGCTATGATCGTGGTTCGGACCTCAGAAGACATGAAGTCCACTAGTTTGGCAACATTCATTGGCGTTTTGCAGGGTGTAGGTCCTTGACTAGGAACTGGTGAGGATGGAATCTCATATTCCTCAATGGGATCAGGTATTCCTTCGTTAAACATCCTTTCCAACAAGAAGGGTGTATGCTCACTTTCTCATGTCCCGTCCTCACTCCCTTCTTGGATGATACTAGATATGGCTAACGGTCTATGGTTCATGTGGGGTGGATGAACTTGCGTGGGAAACACTGTGTCATGAATTTTGACCTGCATGGGTTCTGGTTCTAGTTTCCTTTGAGTCTCCTCCACTAAACCTCTTAGATGTTTCACCTGCTCAATCTCGTCTACTGGGTTTGGGTACGTCCCAATCTTCTTTTTACGATTCTTCCCTTTTTGCCCCTGCGGTTTATCTTGGGGGTCTTGGATTGGATTTGGAAACACTTGTGGTGTTTTCAGAGGCTCTTTATGATTTTCTCTTATTCGGTTTTCATTTGGTTCCATGTTACGGTTTTCTTTGTCGGTCTTTCTCTTTGTGGTATTGGTTCTAGTCTCCATTGTCTCGATTGAATCTGAATCATCCTCGAGGTCATTCATATACACGGGGTCATCTCCTGTTCCTATGTTTGTTTTGGAACTTGGCTTTGAATTTTCCGTATTCTGCGACTTCTTCCTTCGTGTCTTCTTTTTCTTTGCTTGGATAACTGACGCGGTATCTCTCTCTTCGAGGATATGGCCTAGCCCTTGAAGCATGGACCGTGTAATCGCATAAGCGGGTGTGACGGGTGGTATTGGCGATGTCACACTAGCAATTTCAACCAAATTCAGGGGTGTGATTTTAGGCGCATTTGGGTTATAAGGGCATTGGGCAATCAAGTGATCTATGCCACAACGATTACATATGAGTATTGGCATTGCAAACGTGCTCCCTTGATTCATTTGCATCTGTGCAGCATTCTTTTGCAGCCTAATAGGGCACTCCGCTGCTCGATGTGGTCCACCACACTTGTAGCATTGAAGAGGTGGCCTCTTAGCCTGGGTGTTGATATTTTGACCTCTGGATGCGAGAGCAGCTGCTTGATAAGCCGGCTTGACTTGCCCCCAACAATCTTCCATGTAGTATATAGGACACTCTTCCAATGTATCAAGTCCGTAGGCAATACTAGTGTCTATTTCCTCCTCACAGCCATCTGGATAAGCATTTGATGGCTCGCAACCCACTTGGTTCATAGGGGCGACTCTTGGATGCGGGGGCTGCGGTCCTAGCACAGGAGGTGGTAGCGGTGTAGCTTGTACAACATTTTGAGATCTAGGGACCATGTGTTGCGGTAGTTGCTCAACAGGTGGAGTAGGCATCAATACAGGAGCTCGAGGCGCATCCGTCTAGGCTACAGGTGGTCTATTTGCCATCATACGTTTGATCATTAAACAATCCTTAGCTTGGTGACCATACCTACCACATGCGTTGCAAGTTCCATTAAATTTTACTCTAAACGTAGGGCACTCACTAGTGCTATGTGGACCTAAGCAAATGGAACACCATTGTTGCTCCCTTCTTGGATACATGTGACTATTTTGAGGGGGTCGATTATCCTTAAGAGACTCTTGGATTGCCTTGGTGAGGTCTGTCAAGAATGTCTCAAATACCTTTGGCTCATTGGCAATGGGCTTTGCAGTCATGGGTTCATACTCAATGGCTTGTGAGCTAGTGGATCTCGTGTCAGTAGACACCCTCATGCCTGCTATCATCAAGTTGTCCTCTAATTGGATTGCATTGGCAGTGACATCTTCCCATGTTGTGATACCTCTAATCACTAGTCCATTATAGATTCCTTCATTCCTCAACCCTCGAATGAATCGATCAAGCAGTTGGTTATTGTTGAAGCGCTCATTTACAGGACAGCGAGAGTTTAAGTGCTTTAGACGACTAATGAAGTCCCTTACTGACTCTCCTTCCTTACGTTCGGCCTTCTGTAGCTGAGATGCTACACCCCAAAGCACACCTTCTCGTATGTACTCCTTTAGAAACAACCTTCGAAGGGTAGGGTAGATTGTTTTCTCGTCCACCCTTAGGGTCCTATACCAATCTCCAGCCTTCCCACTTAATGTCAAGCTTAAGGCATTGCACTTATGTAGTTCGTTGCGCTCCCCTAAGGAATCACATACTTGTTCAAACACTTCAATGTGTTTCCTAGCATCTTCGTCCCCATTGAATTTTTGCGTGAGTTTGGCAATTTGTACTGCCTTACTTCTAGGCTCTCTATCAGATGCGTGACGCATATTTTCCGCGATAGATCGACCTATGGTTTGAGCAAACGCTGCCAAGTCACCTATGTGAGGAGGCAAGGCCGGTGGAGGTACTCTTGGAATCATATGTGGGAGAGGGACAGGTGCCGGTCTTGGCATATGTGTGGATGATGCAGGATATGGAACATAACCGGGCATAGGTCCACTCGGATAAGGGCTAGGGAGCGGCACTCGAGGAGCATGAACAAGTGGTACAATTGGAGGTGTGGGGGCCATGTGTGCATAAGGGGCTAGAGGCACATATGGTCGAGGCCCCATATTAGGTACTACGACACTAGGTAGTGGCACTGCGCTAACCGTAGATGTCATCGGTACATTCTCTGTCAGGCTTATCCCTGGAGTGGGCACTGTGTTTTCCTTGAGAGAGGGTTGAGCCAAGTTAGGGAAGCTAAAGTTTTCGCTCGGAGGCTCAGATTGCATAGAGACCCCAGGTGAAATGACGTAAGATGGGTCCATGGGGCTCATTAGAGGAGTCTCCATTTGTGATAGAGTAGGCTGTTGAGCCTTGCTCGTATCCAGAAATCTCATGGGGCCAGTTGAGAGTATATTTACCCCTCGGTTTTGCCTTTCTGATTGAATAATGCCATGGATAACATTACAGATCATTTTCTGTTGATCTTCGATGCTCGTGGCACTAGAGGTGGATTGTACAATCTCTATCCATCCTACATGGTAGGCGTGGCCAGAGTGTAGATCCGTCAACACCTCAGTGTGGAGGTCGTATGTCCAATGATCATTAATGAACAATCCTTCTAGAGTCGACGTGTTAACGGTTTCTTGTGAGGTAGAAGCAATGTTGCTCCCCGTGGTTTTACTTGTTACCAACGGTACTCTAGAGGGAACTTCTGAAGGAGGCAGCTCAACAGGACCTTCTTGGTAAGAAGTTGGTAGGATATCCACATGGACACTCTTTGGGGGTGTGGGGTCCACGTGCGATGTGAAAGGAGAGTCCACTTCCCCACCCCCTTCGTGTGCTTCATTTGCATCAGGTTCCGAGCGAGTAGCTCTACCAAATGTTTCCATGAAACGGCTAAACATACTAGTACTAGGCTGTGGAGCTTCGGGAGGTGCATGGCCTTCTCTCTCAGTGTTTTGGGTAGGGTATGCTTCCATGATTTCTGAGTCGGAGGAGGAATCACTAGCGGCTATTTTAGGGTCTTGGGTGGTGCTACCTTGTGTCCCCGCTGAGGGTCTAGATCCTATCGTGGATGGGTAATGGGTGTCCGTATGAACAGAGGCACCCTCAATATGCTCGTGTTCTAGCACCCGCCCAGAGCGTAAGTGCATGTGCTTTTGATACCCTAAGGTGTCAAAAAGCTGCTCTAGGAGGCCTTGTGACTAGTTTTTAACGTGTTTTTTGTTTGTTTTTTTGCTAGATTTTTTAGAGCGTGTCGTAGAATGGGCCGTGTGATAGCTCGAAACGAGCGTATCGGTTAGAGGGTCGTGCCGTGCTTTACAGCCCTCCGTTTGGTCACTCTATGTCCTCGGAATCCCTAAAATTGTCAATTTCTAGTAGGGAACTAGGCCCAAACTAGAAAGTCTAAGGGTGCAAGTGGGAAGAGAAAGGAGGAGAGTGGAGGACTTGTCCCACATGCTCTCATTCTCTCTTGAGGAAGTAGGGTATATATATAAGAGTGAATCTAGTATATATCATAAAACTGAGGACTGAGGCCTGGGCCTGGGCTTGGGCTTGGGGAAATGATCCCGATCTATCTTTTATACAAACCAACCCGTCCGTTTTAAGAGTCACGTTTTTTATTTTCGAAAAATTTAACCGCCCGCTCACTTGCGTTTTTATTTTCCGTTTTTTTTTTCTTTTTTTTTCGGATTTTTTTAATAAAAAAATGCAGAAAATACAGAAATTGAAAACGCAGAAATTGAAAATGCAGAAATTGCAAAAACGCAAGAAATGTAGAAAATTGAAAAAGCAGAAATTGGAACTTGACAGAAAATTTAACACAGAAAACGCAGAAAATTGCAGAAATTGAAACTTGACAGAAAATGCAAAAAATGCAAAAAACGCAAGAAATGCTAACTGTGCAGTGCAAACCAGAAAACGTAGAAAACGCAAAAAATAGAAATCTCCACACAACTACACACACTCATTCCCTGCCTTTCCTATGATAGAGATTGCATCACAAGAAAGCGTAAAGTGCTAACCGAGCTTAGTGTAGGGCATATCCCCGGCAGCGGTGCCAAAAATGTGCGCTCCTTGCCGCACTGTCGAAGCAAGGGACTTGCCAATACACCGTGTGCGAGCCACAAACGGCTCCAAGCACACAACAAGCCTAAACTAGCAAGCTCAAGAGAGCAAAGGGTGTGTCACTCACCGCTCTACGCTCGCCTTCGTGGTGGATTCCTCGCCGCGATGAAGAAGAAGCTGCAGTCGTGCCGCGCTCAATCGCCTCGCCACCGTCGTGCCTTCGTAATGCTCGATCGCACACACACTCTCCCTCTCTCTCTCTCTCACACACACACACACACACACACACACACACAAGGAGGTAAAGAAGAAGAAGATGGAGATGGAGCAAGAGCACTCTTCTATTGCACAAATGAGAGAATGAGTAAAAATTAGGTTTAGTTGGCTTTTATATGAGCTCACCCCATTCACACTTGGGCGCCCATGCTTAGCCAACTAATCCCTTGAATGTCCCAGTTAGAGTGCGCCTCTCATCGGCGATCACTCTTACCCTTTTCCTATTGGTCCGACAAGCCCGGTACCTGACTCTACCAAATACATAATACACGTCCATCGTAGGTGATAAGGTGTCCGTGAGCCGTGAGGGTTAACATTATTCTTCATATACATGAGAATAAGGAGCTCGTCACTTTCACTTCTTGAGACTGCTCCATCCACATCCTGTGTTCTCTCTCTCTCTCTCTCTCTCTCCCCCCTTCTCACTCCGCACATGCACCGCATTCGCGCACTCACACACATTGCACATTCTCATTTGAAAACCAAAACAAAAAAAAAATTAAAATTAAAAAAATATATTAGAAAATTAGAAAAAAACTATTTTAATACATTCATTAAAAAAAAAACTTAATGAAATGAATCTTTCGGAAGTCCTTAAATGAAAAGAATTTCTGCAAATCAAAAAATATATGAAAATATATTGAATCAATACTTACATCATGGATCAAATTCCTACGAATACTTTTTGTTCTTTTTTTCTCTAGAGCCTTTTTAGCATGCCAAAAAATGAATGTAGCTTTGAAAATTAGCATTTGAAAAGACATGATTTGTTTCTTTTCAAAACTTTTAAGGCTTTCTTGAGAGAGACATGTCAAACAACTAGAATTAGTCGACCTTCACCCGTATGGATACTGAGCCTTTGGTAGGCCAAAAATCTAAGGCAAAAAGGATCACATCTTTGGCAATTGAAGGGAGGGGAATGGAAGAGCATGCAAAACCTTACCATTAGGATGAGTGCAAAGGAATCTTCTTACTTTCAAGGGGGAAAGGGAGATAGAGCCATGGGGGGAACAAGAATACCAAAAGAAAGAGAGAGAGAGAGAGAGAGAGATTCTTTTTGGCTTTCTAAAAGAAGTCTTAGAGTAGAGTTGAGTTACGCATACTTTCAATATTTTCAGTGATGATTGAGACTTACCTTAAATGTTATTTAAGTTTTAAAATATTAAATGGATATTTTTATTTCATCTTTCATTTCACATCCTGACATTGCTTAACTTTTCTTTCATTCTATTGTTTTAGAATGTTAAAATGAAGCTTCACTTTGCATAATTCTAATAAAGTTTATACATACATATATGCATATATATTTTATATATATCTATATTTATTTATTTATTTATATTTATATTTACACACACACACATATATATAAATGAGTTCTTTTTATTTCACCTTTCATTTCACAGCTTCACATGGCTTGACTTTTCTTGCATTCTATATCTTGATTCCAGTGAGTGTTTGGAAAATTCTCACAGTCTCTGGTTTTCTCCTCGAAAAGAAGCAAACCGAAAAAACTAGCAATTTTTTTGAAGTTTGCAAGATTTTTGAACTATGTTCTTGCATATTTCACCAATTTTTCTTCCATTTACCATGGTTCTAACTGGCTAGTCTCGATTTTCAATTGGCTCAAGGCTAAGTTGAGGTAATCTTTTCCCGAACATTGAAATTTCTTGTTAAACTCAACCTAATGATTTTATCACTTTCTTAATGTTTTAGAAAGCCAGGGTGTCCCTTTCACTTGTTTCTATTCATTTGAAAAAAAAAATCTCACCTCGATCTCCCTCTCTCTCTCTATCTAAAAAGCTGGATCTTTGTTTATATTGTGGAATGCACAGGAAACCCGATAGTGAGCCCAAAACCACCTACCTTCTCAGGTAGCTCCACTTCCATTATATCAGTGCTAAGTACAAGGGCAATAATTAGTACAAAGGCAAGAACTGTATACTTGGCTATTGGATGCTCGATTGTTGGGTCTGGTTGTTGTGCAATGCCACACCTCCCCTAAAAATAGAGGATGTGCCTAATCAAATGTGGAGCTGGGAAGTGTGTATTGTTTTATCCTTGTTACATGTGATGTAGTGATGGACTGATTGGACAATCATTGCAGACAATATGTGTTGGTGCGGATGGACTGGAGGACTTTGTATGGACCAACCCATTGATGAAGGAGAGATTCACTTAGGCCTTTTCGACGCAGAGGAAAGTACAGCATGACTAGATTGTTCTCTTCAGATTCCACCTGATGACGGGGTTCATTGTAATTGCGCCTTTTGCCTTTGCTGAGCTACATGCAGATTTTAGTGAATAGCTTGATGGAGGAGAGGTTGTCATTGTTGGAGGTAAAGTAACAACTCAGCTGCTTCAGCCTTTGTTGGTTGTAGTTGAAGCGAATGTAATTCAGGCGGGAGACGAGGATCACGACCATAGAGAGCCCAAATGGGACTGACTTTCGTAGATGCTTGGATATATGTGTTATATGCGTGCACAACAAATGGAAGCACTTGATCCCAATTTTGGTGTAAAGGATCTACGAATGCAGCTATTACCTGTTTGATTGTCTGATTTAACCTCTCTGTCAGCCCATTCGTTTGTAGGTGATAAGGGGAAGTGAATAGTTGTGTGATTGCTAAACTTTTGGTCAAAATTTGAAGAACCTCACTTTTAAACTGAGTCCCCTGGTCAGACATGAGCTATAAAGGGCACCCATGACTGAATACCAGCTTTTGTAGTAGCGCAGATGCCATTGTTGACGAGGTGGTGTCTGGTAGTGCAATTGCTTCACACCAGCGAGTTAGATACTCAGTAATGATGAGTATATGGCGGTTACCTTTAGTAGACATTGGGAAAGGACCCATTAGATCCCAACCTACCAGTTCAAAGGGCTCATTGACCAAAATCGGGGACAAAAAATCGACATTGTGAGGAGGGGATTTGATGCTTTGGCACACCTCACATTGGAGAAGATGTTGAGGTACAGATGGCCGCATGTTGGGCCAATAGTAATGCAACCTGAGTTTACGTGATACTTTATGAAAACCCAAGTGCCGAGAAAGAGGATGATTATGATAAAAATCCAAGTATAATTGTTGGAGTACCTTGGGCACATAAATGCGTGGTTCATGGCCATTGGCGACATAATGCAAGACATTGTTGTTTACCATAAATTTGCACTAGACTTCTTGTGGTTGGGAAGACTGCATATGCAAAACGATCTGCTTAATGACTGGGTCATTTTGTTGTAGTACAGCCATCTGAGCCATTTGAATCGGAAGGTCTAGTGGTTGAGGGAGGAATTGCGTGGCTTGGTGTCCGTATCAAGAGAGACCATCCACGATGAGTTTTTCTGATCCTTTGCAATAGATCAATGTAAACTTGTATTCTTGTAGAGCAAGTGACCATCGCAGTAATCGTCCCGGTGGGTGATGTTTGTGGATGAGGGAGACCAGTGGTTGATGATCGGTTTCTACCTGTACTTGATGTTGTGTAGACAAGGGTGAAATCTATGGAAAGTCCCGACAATTGCCAACAGTTATTTTTCAGTTGTTGAATAATTATCTTCTGACTTGGTGAAGGAGCGACTGATAAATGAGATAGGCTGCCAACACCGAAGGTCATCTTGTTGCAGTAGGACAACTCCCAGTCCTTGATTTGAAGCATTGGTTTGTATTGTTTGGCGGACAAAGCAACAAGCGGCCGTTGCCAAAAGGACCATATTTTTCTGAGAAACCATTGTAAAATTCTTTTGTAAAGAAGCATCTCTAAGCTGGGAAATTGTCAAAGGATGTATGATTATTCTTATGGGAGCAATTGTATATTAGAGAGCCAGTTAGAGGTTTGGGAGCTTATGGCCGGACAAGCCATTTTGTAAAGACCTAATCTATAAAGGTCATTTTTTGTAAGTTTGAAGATGATCTTTTAATGGAGAACTGAGAAGACAGCGTACGTTTGAGAGCTCCTTCTTGTTCAAACTTGTAATCTTCGCCATTGCGGCTACGGTAATCCAAATTCAGATTTGATTATTGCATTGTGTTCCTCTCCTCTTGCTCTTTCATTCAAGTGTAATCATTCAAGATTCGGTGTAGGTTTTCAACTACGAGTTTGAGGCCTTAAATCGCTGTTTTGAGTGTCTATATGCGTGTTTTATGTTGTTTTGACCCTAGGAGGGACTTTAGGGACCCTAAAACGACCCATTAGGATCACCTGTTCGCTGTTTTTGCTAACTTTGGGACGAACGATCGCGATCATTGTACCTCTCCAGAATACTGTGACAGTGATATGATATGTTCCTGATAGTCCCCTGTAGCTTCCCTTCAAGTTTCGTGTGATTTCGATATGATTTGCATGGTAAACGGGCGTGATGATGACTGAAGAACGGTGTAGGACGACATAGGCAGATTATTTGGCGGTAATGCGATTAATTTACTTATAGAGTTAGTAGTTGCATCTCTTCGAGTTCACTTCATTAGGATTGACACCCTAGTGAATTCTCATGCCTCATCCGAGTCGCTTCCCCTGTATTGATAAATATGTTGATGCTTGAGAGCTATGCTATGGACGGTCGCGGCGACCCGCAAACATTGGCGCCGCTCCCAGGGAATGCACCTTAGGTGATGAGTGACCGAGTGCGCAGTTGGACTCCTTAAAAAAGATCAATCCACAAATCCATTTTACAACTCAGTTAGGCTGCTAGACAAGGGTTTAGAGCTTAGTGGAGTCTAGAGCCAGTGGACCGGCTAGATCCTCTCTTAGGAGATTTAGGGAGCTGTGAGTGAGTGTGTTAAAGCATTTTTTCTCTTCAATTTCTCTAATTCGATTGAGTACTGAAATCTCACCCGAAATCCGTCGTGTTTGTTTTGTTTGATTCATTTTCTTATGTTTTTTTCATTTCTGTACTTAGGAGTAGGATAAGTAAATCACATTCTAGTCAGATTTGGGGCAAACGACAGAGCCAAGAAACCAGAAAACCATAACTTTGGCCAAAAAAGCCATAAGACTCTGAAATTCTGAAAATCTGACCAAACAGGATTGATATTGATTCAAATCACAAAGTGGTAGCACAAAACACTAGGAAACACTTGTCAGAGGGAGCAGACAAAATTTCATCAAATTCGGTCCAGGTACTACGATCGCAATCGGTGTACCTCAGTGTCAGATTTGGACAAGATTTGACATGTGTCTTCCTGATAAGATTCTAAACAACTTTGTCTAAAGCAACCACACTCAAAAACATCAAAAATCAAGGAAATCAGGCCACTTGGGTAAAACTAGCCTGACAGACCCAGAAAGTGCAAAATCTTGTCTTTTGGTGATCCAAATGCAAAAAGACTTTGGGGATAGCCTTAAAACATCAATGTCTACAAGCATGCCAAATTTGGTCTGATTTGGGCTCAGAAGTACGATCGCGATCGGTGTACCTGAGTACCGGATTTTGACCAGATTTCATATGTGGGATCCTCAGGTGTATACAAACATAAAAGTCTAAAGGATCTAGAGCCAGAAACCTCAAAATACCTGTCAAACCATCTGAATACAGATCCAAGTCAAAAATTGCTAAACTGGCTTAGAAATTGACTTTCAGTAGACCAAAACACATCAAAACTGGGAAGGAATCATAATGAGGGATAGCCTATACACAGGACAATCCTAGGTATCTCTCAAATCCCAAATCAAACATCAAAATCCAGTCAAACTGAGGAATTGGGGAAAACAGACACTTCCAACCAAGAAATGGTAAAAACTTGACTTATTTCAGTCCAAATACAAAAGTGTCTGGCAGGTAGTCTTAAAATAGCCTAGTGAACAAGCTGGTGAAGTTTCATCTGATTTGGGCTCAGAAGTACGATCGCGATCGGTGTACCTCTGGCCCAGATCTAGCTCATTTTTGACCTGTTCATAGACCTAGACTATTTAAGATACCAGGAGTTGTCAAAATTCAAATCGAACATACTGTCAATAATTTGCAAGAAAAATTGTGTTGAGATCATTTTGAAGTGTTGAATCTGCTGACAGTTGGAATGATATTGTGATCTCATAGCCATCCAGTGTATTCATTTGCAGAGACCGATCAAGTAACAGTCCATGCAGTCGCAGGAATTGGAAGATCTTTCCATCTCCAGGTAAGAGGTTTGGATTCAGTCAATATCCCACTTTCTTCATGTTTTTGAGATTGGGAAAACAAATCAACACCAAACACCCAAATTTAGCGGATCAAACGAGTGTTGCATCAACGGAGGAGAGTGTAAACCAAGGGATAGTGCGACCGTTAGAGCCGATCCTTGAAGAAGTCATCTCCGACACTTCTTCAGAGAGATCTTCCGAGTATTTCACAGAACACTTGGGACAAATAAAACTAAACGAAAGAGAAAACATGGCAGCAAGACCATCAGACCCCTCGGCCACACTAAAGCTATTGTTCATCAAGTATCAATGTGACGACAAGGAAGGTGCCAAGATATACAAAGATGGTATGGACAGCTACTGTGAAAATAGAAGATAGACCAAGTGAGTTAAGGGACTTAGTGCCTGTGAGCTATAGCGGTGACAGGTACCTAGATGACGAGGGTATCATGTACTTGGTAGTCCTAAATCCTTACATTGTAGACAAGTGGGGATTGATGGGCACAAAAGCCAAAATAGACGAGGAACATGAGGAAAAGGCACTAACAATGAGCTTACCTAATGCGAGATTAAGGCGAGAAAACGAAACGTCGAGAATTAACACGGATAACGTCTACTTGGGGTTATACAAGTATAATAATGGAGAGCAAGATCTCTATTATAGATGTGAGGAACCCTACGTCGGGGAGATGACTGAGCGGAAAAGACTTTATGTCTTCACCTACACAGAGGGAGCGGAAACGAAAATTGCAGCATACGACAAGTATGGGAGACGATATGCAGCAATCGATAAAAAAGAATTGAAAGGATATACGTACTTTGGGGGACCACTTCATCAGTATTATGTCACTCCAAGCCCACTAAGACCAGCACCTACAACTGTCATGCCAGAACCGTTGACCACAGGTGGAGGGAGGACTCATGTAGTTGATTCTTTCAGTTGACCCCATTATTCGAGGCCAAGCCCCATGGGAACATTACATTCCAGAGAATCAATGGATACGAATCGAGGTAGTGCAGTTCCTGTCTCTACACATACGGCTGTACGTCCGACATTTGCAGCCATCCCATCACATTTGCCTCCTAGTACTAGATTTGGGGCGGGGGAGCCAACGAGAGCAACCTACGACCTCCATGATGCACGAGAACGATTAAGTCAAGACACTGGAGCAACGAGATTGACCGCAGACCATAGACGGATCAGGCCATCACAAGTAGCGAAGTGCATGCCAAAGAAGTATAGCGGATCGGGGGATTCATATGCCCATGTGTCGCCCTTCAAGAAAGTCTTAAGAGTAGAACAGATCACTGATTTCCACACTCAATACGAGGGATTCGGGCTGACCTTGGAAGGGACGGCCTCAACCTGGTTTCAACCTTTAAACCCTGAAACGTCCGAATATTGAACATGTATTGCGCGAGTTCGAAGAAGAATTCTCAAAACGGGGTATAAATCATAATACTGTATCGCAGATATACGCTTTTAAACAAAGGGAGAATGAAAAAGTGAAGGAAGCAACCTTGAGATTCAAGCAATACATTGAGAGGTGCCCGAGGAGAGAATTACCACAGGACGAGAGATTGTCTGTGCTCTTCGTTGAAGGACTTAGGAATGAAACCTTGAAAAAGGACCTTCACTTGAAAGCCTGTAGCACGTTTCAACATGTTACAAGGGAAGCGTTATATCTTGTAGATAACTGCAAAGCATATGGGGAAGTGTGAGAGGATACTGATTCAGTAACCAGTGGCTCTTCATCGATTAAAAGCGAACCCTCTACCAAGAAAGATGCCCAGGTGTCCTTGATGCCGACAAGCTGATCAATTGATAGAGGAGGTTACGAAGAGAATGCAGCAACATATGAGATCAAATCCGGTGATGAGACAGACTCAGACGAGGAAGTGTGACATGTGCGGGGGGGATCATCCGACGCCGTGGTGCACACAACAGCCAAAAGCACCAGTTGCGAATGGACGAGTACTGAAATGGTGCGCCATAGAACAAAAATGGACAAATCATGGCATGGAAGAGTGTTTTTATAGCAAAAACTATGTGAGGAAAAAACTGTTGGACCTCCAGCGGGACCATCCCAACCACCTCCTCCAAGATATCAAGTTGGACCAAATATGAATCTTGTAGCAGAAGCAGACAGACCTCAACCTGTGTTGGGTCAACAACCTCCATTACCACAGGAAAATAGGGACATGATTAGGTATGCTCAACCTTGTGAAGCATCACCAGGAACAAATAGTACACTTCAAGTTTTTTATTACGAGGAACCGAATGAGCCTTACGCAACAGAAACTGAATCACAAGTATACGCAGACGAAGCCTATCAACCATGGGGAAATGGCGAGGGTATGGCACCACCAACGTATGTAGCACAACCTTCGAGAGATCAATATTTGGTAGACGAAAGAATGTTAATGTTCATTGCTAACCAGAATTACAAACCAAGAGGATATCCTAATAGAGCAAGACAACCTATGGGACCACCTCCTCAAAATCAAACACCAATTGGACAGTGCTATAGCTGTGGAAGTACGGATCATTGGAAGTGTAACTGCTCGTTCAAAGACGAAAGAGTAAAAATTTTTGGGTTTTGTGACAGATGTGGTGTGAATCACATATTTCCAGATTGCCCAAAGAATCCGGACAACAAGGGAAAAGCGACCATGAATATTGTGGGGGTGATACCAAGTGCAAGCAGCGGATCAGAAACTGATCCTATGATCCAAATCAATGCGATAACCAGAGCCCAAGCGAAGGACTAAAGAAAAAACGAGTCAGTGGAGGAAAGGGTAGAGTTGCCTATACCCACAGAAAATGAGAGTTTATCCGTGACAACCCAGCAAAAATTCTGGAAGGTGAAACGAGACAGGATGAAAACAAGAAGATTGAACAGCCAAATTGCCATGCAAAATGAATTGCAGGAAACAAAGGAGCAACTCAAACAAGAGAGAGAGAGTAGAACTGCTGAGGATAACAACAAGCCGAGGAAAGCGTCTTCAGGGGGATCAGTCTTGGTTGACAAAGTGCTAGAGCTGTTAGATGCTCTATTACAAGCGTACGAAGCAAGGCTAAAAACAAACCAAACTTTAGAGCAAAGATGGTTAACTTATCCTCAACCAGAAGTGGAAACAAAGCGTTTGGAAATGTGTAAACACCTCATTGAAACAGCCCAGGCGTTGATGGAACCTAAGATGGTTAGAACCCCATAACAAGAAGTGGTGATTCACAAAGAGCGAGAAAAACTAAAAATCGATGAATCAAAACAAGTAAACGAACCCAGGCCTGAAACGATATTGTCACTGAATCATCGAATGGTGCCAAACACGACTGATGACGCTAAGTCAATGACGATAATGCCAATTCCAGAAGTTGAAGAACAATGGCCCCAACACTTATGGGAAACCATTAGAAACAGAAAGAACGGAAGCGCGACGTTACAGCCTACTCCAATTCCTGAGATTAACCTGGATAACGGATTTTATCCATCCGATATACAATCGTCGTATGGGGATGCGGGAACGGAGGTTTCGGTGGAAAGCAAAGCCCAATCCTTGAAAACCCTACCTTCATTTATAGGTGAATATGAGGCACAATCGGAGATAAAATTAGTTCCATCCCAGACGAGAACTATTCCACATATGGTTGACTCAAAAAGTCTTCAAGAGATGCTGTCGACACCTATAACACAATCACGCTGTCCGAACCCTTGAGAGTCAGACCACACTTATGGAAAGACATGGGGAAACATTTAAAGCACAAAGGAGTAAAGATTCCTCTTCCGAAAAACCCTACGGGAGAAGAAAACAAACGGAAAAATCAACCCAAAGCCCAACCAGTGCCCATAAACAAGGTCCGAGATTACTGTGAAGGTGAGGAGGGGAATACAACCCTACCTGTTGAATATCAGGATATAAAAACGATAGCTATCCTAGACAGTGGAGCGGGAGTGGCGATTGCTACCAAGAAAATCTGGGAGAAGTGGGGCCATCCAGCTCTCAGGAAAATGAGAATGAAACTGCAACTCGCAGATGGGTATGTAGAGAGACCATTGGGAATCCTAGACCAAATAGTTGTAACTTCATGTGGAATTAACTATGAGCACACCTTTGCTGTGGTGGATTTTGGGAAAACGAACAACTTCGATATTATTTTGGGACGACCTTTTATGCGTCAACTCAAAATGATACAAGATTGGGGGTACGACCAAACCTACCTAAGGCACGAAGAGCTAATAACGAAGATCAACATGAAGGATCACAGCTATAGAGACGTTGCAAAAACACCAGTGCAAGAATTTAATTCAACCACTGTAATAAATGAAAAAGAAATACATGCATGGATGCAAACAAAAGCGCATGTTTGGATGTGTGGAGCATCTAATTGTGGAGAAATAATCAAGGAGGAATGCGTTTTGGAAAGATCTGTAGAAGACAAAGCTTATTTCCCAGAACCTTTCCCGAAACATTTATTTGAGCCATTCGGGTGGACTCAAATATTGTCAACCTTGGACACATGTGTTAACAAATGTACACCTACGAAATTTTGTGATGAAGAAGGATACGACCTAGTAACGTTGCAAATGGCTAGCGTCATCCTTGAGTCAGGATTGGAGAGCGAGGAACAAGAAGAACCTCCACGTGAGATCAAGTGTAAAAGAATAATTGATGAGATATCTGTAGTGAACGATAGAAATCGAACAGAGGAGGAATTCACGGATTCACTATGCTGTGACCTTCCATCACTGGACGATGAAATCCAACTGATAGAGGTTGATGATGAAAGATCAAGAGCATCAGAGACGAATAGGAAATACAGGTCGAGACAGGACAGGTTTTACGAGTTTCATAACCAAAAACCTGGTCGACAGGAGCGGTATAAATCCAAGAGAGCTAGAAAATCAAGGGCGAATAAGCATAATTCGATGCCTCTTGTCAATGACAAAACGGGATATCTAAAGCTTGTCAAAGCTGAGGATTGTGTCAAAGACGAGGTCACTGGCTGGTTTATCAAAACTAAACAGCGAAAAAACAAGAAGAACAGACACGAGAAGAAACGACTAAATTGTAGCAAGGGGGGAAAACAAAGTTTGGAATGACCAAAACAGAGAGGAAAATAGAGTACAATAAGCTCAAGAGAACCCTCAAAGACATATGGACGACTGACTTTGAAACAAATGAGGACACGAATTCTGACAAGATGGATGCACCGTCCCATTATAAGAAGTATACCATACAAGATAGGAAAATCATAGTGCAACAACCAATGAGAGAATTGAAGGAACCGGGTACATCGTACGTTGGTCTTGAGAAAGCCAAACGAATAGATCTAACAGAGCCAGGAGAAGATCCAAAACCTGCATATATTGCCACAGATCTTACTGAAGAAGAGGAAAAGCTTTTGGTAGCTACTCTTAAGCAGTATAGAGATGTGTTTGCATGGTCATACAAAGATCTTAAGGGTGTGGATCCAAGTATCTGTCAACACACAATACCCCTTAAGAATGACGCCAAACCCAGCAGACAACGTCCCTATACTTACAATGAAACGTTTGCGAAAAAGATCAAGGAGGAGATAGATAAACTTAAGGAGGCAGAGTTTATTTACGAAATTGAGCACACTGATTGGGTTTCACCGATTGTGGTGGTCCCGAAGAAAAACGGAAAGTTAAGAGTGTGCGTCAATCTCAAGAAACTAAATGCGGCCACAATTCGGGACAACTATCCCCTACCCATTACTGATCATGTAATAGAAACGGTGGAAGGCAAAGAGGCTTATAGCTTCTTAGATGGCTTTTCGGGTTACAACCAACTCGCAATAAAGCCAGAGGATCAGCACAAAACGGCTTTCGCAACTGAATGGGGTATTTTTGCATTCCGGGTAATGGCTTTTGACTTAACAAATGCACTAGCCACATTTCAAAGGCTGATGGGTCATGCTTTTAAAGAATATCTAAGACGGTTCTTAGAAATTTACATGGATTACCTGTGTGTTCACTCTCTTGTAAGATTGGAGCACATAGAGCACTTGACCAAGGTGTTCGAAAAATGTAGACTGTATCGGATTTGCCTGAATCCAGAGAAATGTGTCTTCATGGTAAGACAGGGCAAAATATTGGGACATATAGTTTCCAAAAACGGTATTTCGATAGACATGGAGAAGATCAGCGTCATTGTTGATCTACCACGACCAGTAAAGGTGAAAGAGGTACAGGCATTTATGGGCCATTGTGGATATTACCGCAGATTTATCTACTCATATGCTATAATTGCAAAACCACTTTACGCCCTGATAACTAAATTTGAGTGGACAGAGGAGTGCGAGGAAGATTTTCAAACTTTGAAGTAGAGGTTAATTTCCGCTCCAATTTTGAAGGCTCCGGATTGGGAAAGGATATTTCACATCCACGTAGATGCATCAGCATATGCAATAGGATGCATACTTGCACAACCTGGAGAGAACAACATGGATTTTTCCATAAGTTACTCCACTAGACAACTGAACAATGCAGAGAAGAAGTACACGACAACAGAGAGGGAGGGATTGGGTATGGTCTATGCGGTAAAAAAGCTTAGATGCTACTTACTTTCCAATAAATTTGTATTCTTCGTTGATCACCAAGCAGTGTTGTACTTAGTAAACAAACCTTGCAGTACGGGGAGAATTGTTCGATGGTTCATCATACTGCTTGAGTTTGACTTCACAGTAGTAGTCAAAAAAGAAACTACACACCAAAGAGCATATCATTTATCTAGAATGATGCATGGAGAAAACCCTGTAGGAGTTGATGATGATTTGCCAGATGCATATCTTTTCAACATAGAAATGGTTCCAAGATGGAGCAAGGATGTAATTCCTTTGCTGACTATCGGGTCATTGAATGTGACAAGACAACCATCTATCATTGTAGCATCCAGATCATTAGTAATGTTGGCGGGGAGGCTATACAAACAAGGATCGGATCAAATCCTTAGGCTTTGTGTTGAATCGAGTGAACGGGAATTGTACCTAAACCAAGATCATGTACAAACAACGGGGATTCACAATGGGCATGCACAGATGTATCAGAGATTGATGAGAATGGGTGTGTATTGGCCGAAAATGCGACATAGTGTTCATATGCATGTCAAATCCTGCGCTAAATGCACGCTTGAAAATCCAATACAGCACGTGACTCTATTCAGATTATTTGTGGCACCCCGATGGAGTAACTACATTGTGGAATACCTCACCACCGGGATATTTCCTGAAGGGATGAGTAGAACACGAATCAAAACGATCACGAAAGAGGTAGAAAACTATGTACTGATTGAGGACACTCTTTACAAGAGGGGAAAAGACAATCAATTGAGAATGTGCGCGACTGAAGAGGAATACATTCCTATCTTAGAGCAAGCACACGGTTGGACATTTTTCGGCTGACGAAACGGCCAAAGCAATTCTTATTGCAGGCATATGGTGGCCTACACTATTCATGGATGCTGAAGAGTTTGTGAAACGATGTGATGATTGCCAGAAAACAAAAATTCCTAGATCACGAGATGATATGCCCTTAAGACCAATGATGGAAGCAAGAGCGTTTGCGAAATGGGGAATAGATTTTGTAGGACCGATAGCGCCTCCGGATATAAAACGCACGCTCAATACATTATTGTGGCAACAGATTATCTAACAAAATGGGTGGAAGCTAAAGAAACAACCAAAAATGATGCAAAAACGACATCACAATTTTTGTATGAGAACATTTTCACCAGATATGGCTTACCAATTGAGCTAGTGAGCGATAGAGTAACTCACTTCATCAATGAAGTGATCGAATTCCTATTGGATGAATTCATGGTAATTCACAGGAAATCCGATCCCTACCACCCACAAGCGAACGGCCAAGCCAAAAGTACGAATAAGATTTTGGTGAAAATTATCACCAAAATTGTTGGCGAATCGAGAGCTGACTGGGATCAAAAGTTGCATTCAGCTTTATGGGCATATAGAGTAGCTTACAAAACATCGATCGGAACGACTCCATTCAACATGGTTTATGGAATTGAAGCGATTTTGCCACTTGAATTCCTTATCCCCACGCTTCGAGTCGCTAAACAATTAGAATGGACGTGCCATGAATTATCCAATCAGGTAGATGTCCTAGAAAAACTGGATAAAACTAGATTGAGAGCCGTTGCATCAATCTACGCACGAAAACAAAACATGAAATCATTCTTTGATCAACATGTTATCAGCAAGGAATTTGCTACTGGGGATTACGTCTTAATGTATACCCTGAAACAATATTCTCGGAAACTCAAAAAGCGAGGAAATGGACCTTATGTGATTCATGACATATCATCTAGCGGTGCCATTAAACTTGCGACATTAGAGGGAGAGGAAATGCCTAATTGGATTAGTGGTTGTGCAGACTAAAGAAATACCACATACCACTCACCACAGAGATGCTTGCCAAAATACACGCTGCGAAGGAGCGCAAGAACAAAGCAAAGGAACTTAAAGCTCAAGCGCAGGAGGAGGCCAAAGTCAGGATTTTAAAGCGAAAATAAACCTTAAAACAACAAAGACTTCCTTAACTAGAAGATACGGCTCAAATTCCCTTGTCTATAATTCAAACTAATGAGCAATGGGAAACAAGAATCGATGTTCGCATCAATGTCAGACTCCCGCATGGCAGATATCAACGAGCATTGATTGAAACAGGAGAAAGAGTCAATGCGGTCAACTTCTCCACTTACACGATGGTTACATATGAACCCCTCGTGTAATCCACATGTGATCTACAAGCAGCAAACGGTGCAACAATACCAACCTTGGGGATAGTAAACTTACCAATCAATCTTGATGGAAATAGTTGTCCTCATCAATTTTTCGTAATGAAAGGCGGAGAAATCAGAGAATCAATATGTTTGGGATTTCCATGGATGAGAACGTACAATGCAGTCACTGAATGGTCAGAACATGCATTAAGGTACACACACGACTCTAACGTGTAGACTCCATTCGCCAAAACAAATCACTCGTGGTCGAGTATCCCCATCGACAAAAAGCAACCGGCTAATCAACCAACACCACAAAAGGTTATTCGGAAAGTATGGATAAAGAAAAGATTGTTGAACAACAAACCAAGCAAGATGTGGCTGCCTAAGGACAAACTCCAGACGGAAGCAACATCATCTCAAAGACCTTCAGAAGTTACTCCGAAGTGGAAATGGCAACCAAAACTAAGGACAACTACAAATTCAGCGACCGAGATCGAAAGGAAACCCAAAACTCAAAACAAGAAGCCTGAACCTCCAAAATGGCAATGGAAACCTGTGAAAACCAAAGTAGAATCTGTAAAGATGCAACAAACCGCATATAAATGGTTCCAAAAATAGTTGCCATCACAACACCCACAATCAAGGAAAGAGCAATTCGACTGCAAGCTCTTCACCATCAAAAGCCACTGAAAACTACATTCAGTTCTCGCATCTTGCATAGCATATTGTTACCCAACGCATTTTCTCAAACATCAGAACAGGGCCACATTACACGGCCATGCATTGACAGAGATTCCGAAACCCATGCACATGCACCCAACCTTCGTCCGGGAGGACTCAGACAAGGAAGGGGGGAGTAATTGATGAATCTAGCAACAGTCAGGGTCATTAAGGGGTCCAACGTGTATATATGTACATAATGTGTGTGTTTTTTTTCATTATTTAGAGTTCAGTTTCGAACATATTCGATCAAAACCTGGCAATTTTAGCGTTTTTGTATCATCCGACCAACATAATAATGAGTTGTAATGATAAAATCCGGAGCATTGGGATGCTTCTAGAGAAAATATATGCTTAGGGGTGAGTATAATAATTTTGGCTAAATTTTGCAAGTTAATAAGTATTTCCAATTTATTTTGTTTGATTTTCGTTAATAAAACATCAAAAATTTAAAAAAATCTCGCTCACAAGTGTCGGAATCAAATTCTGGAAGCAAACGCCGAAGTATCATGATAAGGTTATCAAGCATGGAAGATATGAAGCTAATCTGAAGATGTCGAATTTCAGCCTTAACAATCATGACTACATTTCACCAAAATCGCATCAAATGGTCATACGACGCCGTAATGACAAACGGTTCGACCCACAAGTGGTATGCAGATTATATCGGGATCAAAGGTGAGAAAAATCAGCCCTGTGTCATGAAAATCTCGGGAAGATATAGGCCAGGTAGGCCAAACTCTAGCTCATTGTTCATTTTCACCTTTTGCCCCCAGATGCAGGTTTTGCAATTTTTGATTTGGCCCAGGCTTGGAACTCAATTAAAAGTACACACTCTTGAATTTTCAAGGAAAATGCACAAATTTTGCTCATGAAATGGGCCTAATTTGTCAAACACAACCGAAAAGGGAAAATTTGACCTACAACTACCAAAATCCGGTTAAAAATAATGATGAATGGTTTGAAAGGTACACTTGTCTGACTAAGAGTCAGAATAGTTGTAGAAAACCTCGGATGGATCTTAGAATCTCCTGTAAGTACAGATATAGTCATTTCACTCTCGAATGATCACACAAAGGTAGAATTGGAGCCGAGCCAGTGCCAAAACCAAAAGGTTACTTAAGGATGTTCAAGCATCACATGGATATCCAAGAAATGCCTGAAAAATGCACAAATCTAGAAAACCTCCTAAGACAGGGTATAAAGTGCCTGATAAGGTCAAAATCAGACAATGGAGTAGGCTGATGGTAGCAGAACCTCATGGAAGCATTGGGAGCTCTAAAACTAACTTCAACTAACTCCAGGATCCAACCAAATTTCATAAGGAAAACCCAATATGGTTAGACTTAGTAAAATATGGTCAAACAGTGAAAAATTGCTCTAATTTGTTCATTTTAAGTCCAAACTTGAAAATAAATCATCAGTGGGCTAGGCAGGCATAGGGGTTCATGACCATCTAGTTTTCACCCAAAAAAGGCCCAAAACACCGATCCCGATCGGTGTACCTCAGCTTCAGATTTTGACAAAAACCTATCAGATCCCTTGTATACATCTTGTTCAAGTCACCAACCAAGTTTCAAGCCATTTGGATAGCAAAAACTCATAAAAAGTCAGAGTCTAGTCCAAAACTCCCTTGTAACCCAGAAATGGGACCTGTAAACTCAAAAGTAGTTCAAATGACACACAGAGTGGATCAAAATGACCCTCCAACTATCAGCAACCCACTCATGTGATCAAATCTAATTTTGGCCTCTGTACTACGATCGCGATCGGTGTACCTCAGACCCAGAACTGGCTCAGATTTTTATCAGTCATAGCTCTAGTCTTCCTAGTCCCACTGGTGAAATATGGACAAAAATGGATGAAATTTGTTCAAGTTATGATCAGTTTTAACTTTTGAACTGTTTTTTACTAAAAGTCCAAATGCGATTGATTGCGAAGGGAAAATCCTGACAGCTTGTGATTCTCCTGACACAGAATGCCTCGCCAAAAGAAAGAAAGGCAGTGGAGAGCAGCACCATATGAAGTGGAGGAGATCTCCACAAATGAAAAGGCTCACATCTCGGATGAAATACTTGCTCAAATCCCTGCCCACATATTAATCTCAAAGTTTAAGGATGCGGATGGTGACTTGGTAAAAACAACTATCATGCCACGAGAGATATGGAATCTCCACCGAAGGCCGGAGGTAATAGAGGTTGTGCGAGCTGTACACTTGGAGCAATTTTTCAGATTACAGCCATGGGGAACAGATTACATGAGGGCCCATGAGCTCATGAGCTCGATACAATATGATGGGCAGGCAATGCTCACGGATAAGGATAAGGATGGATCGAAGGTGAAAGTAAAGATCACGAAGGAAACCATCAACGAAGCTTTGCATTTCCTCCCAGGGCAATACGATCTGCTGGCAAAGACAAAGTCACTGGATAATGAGAAAGCATTTGTCAAAGCAAAGGGAAACAAATACAAATACAGTGACATGATATACGGAGAGCTGGAATTTCCGATGAGATTGATCTCCTAGCATTTCAGAGTACAAAAGCCTCCTCGCTACACCGAGCCAATCCTGCACATTGCCGTAGTCATGGCTCTAACGACGACAGAAAATAGAACCATTCGCTGCGACTACGGTTCTTACATTTTGGACAATCTGATTGAAGTAAATTTGAAAAGCTCGGCAAAAAACAAAAGATACATGAACGCAGGGCCGATGCTAACCAGAATAGCATACCAAGCTTTGGGAATGATCAAAGACTTCCCAGTTGCTAGCTCTCAAACGGCCCTGATCCAGAAAGCCAAGCTGGTTGCTCACTCCGTAAGGACGACCCCCAGCGCGACATCATCGCGCTCAGCAAAGGCCACCAATAAGAGTTTGAGTGATGAAGAAAAAACGGAGATAGATGATGAAGGAAAGTCTCAAGATTCTAAAGACAAAGGGCCCTCAGAGTTTGAGGAAAGCGAGGAGGAAGATTCAACAAAGCCGCTCGAGAGAAAAAGAGGGGAGAGAAGTGCAATACCGCAGTTGGACCTGCAAAAAGCATATGCGGAAGCTCAAAAAAGAGTCCAGGAAAGACGAACCAAATTACCGGCTGACAGACAGGCTCGAGCGGCTGCAACACAACAGGCACGAAAAAGAAGATTCAAAAGGGAAAGGCAAGAAAGGATAGAAAATGCAACTCGCCTATGGGCTGAGAAGCAAAGGTTAGAAGCAGAACAGAAGGTTGCGGAAGTGGACATTTCTTCATAGTCCATTGAAGGAACGAAGGAGAAAGACGCGGCTGATGAGACAAATCAGGCGGATCAGCTTAAGAAGATCCAAAGAGAGAGGAATCTGGAAGCGCGACGGGCGGCGGATCTCACCCGCCAAAAAATAATCAGGATTTTTAAGAAAAGAAAAGTGGAAGCATCTGCTTCGCAACAAGGGGAAGAGACTTCCAAGAAGAGACGTGTAGGAGAAGAATCAAGTCCACCTCCTCCCTCGCCCAAATCACCTCCTCCCTCACCTAGAAAATCGCCTCCTCCATCACCAAAATCTCCTCCTCCTCCCCCTTCTCCATCGAACAAAAACAGCCAACTCCTCCCCCTTCAACCTCGCAAAAGGAATTTATACCACCTACAGAATCCCTCAGATACCACGAAGCCTGCCAGGCAGTGGCTGGTTTTGATTACAAGAAAACTCTACGAGAATTAGAACGGAAATTCCAGTGTTAGCATGTGGTGCTAAATGAAAAGGAAAGGCAGGTACAGGAAGCCCAACAAAAGCAAGCATGTGGGCAAGAAGAGTTAGAGAGCCTGAGGATGCAACTAGAATGCACAACAGAGGAAAGAGACCTTGAGCAACAGCAGGCTCAATCTCTGATCAAAGACTTGGTGGACGTCAGGACAGACTTGACTGCCAAAGAGAAGGAGTGCCAAGAGCTGTCGGCAAGAGTCCAGAAAGCAACGGAGCAGCTTGCCTACGAGAGTGCAAGATTCCAAAGACTTAGAAGTTCCTACAGTACTGTCAAAGGCACTCTGACGACTTTAATGGCGAATCAGGAACTTGCTGGGGCATTGGTCTCCACATCTGACGATGCCACATCAGTGAACACTATAGCAGCACTAAAAGTAGAGCTAGAGCAAGAAAAGCTTCAAAGATAGCTGCTCGTATCAGGGATGGTGGCCCAGACGGCGACAAATGAGCTAAAGTTAAAAGAAATGGAGTAGCAACTAGCTCAAGCAAGCGCTGAACTACAGAATCATAAGCAGATCGGTGACACGCTGCTAAAGGAAAAAGAAGATCTACTTTTTCAACAGCAAATCAAAGCAGACAAAGACCAGACTCAACCGCAACTGCTGCCCGGACAACAAGCGCCAGATTTGCCTGGAACATCACACCAAGGGCAACAGGAGCAGGAATTTGAAGGGCCCGATCTGGATATAAGAGAAGAAATCAATGAGAGCATTCAGGACATGCGAGAGGGGCCAGCCAAGGAGTACATGCTCTATGAAAAGAAGATACTGGAGTCAGTAGCCCTTGCATACTTACAACCAGAAGAGCAGGTGGAAGGATTTGGCCATGAGTACCTCCCATTTCCTCTGCTATACCATGAAGAAATTTTGTGGAAAGAAAAGATGCGGCCAGCCTTGCCACGAAGGCATTGCACTCACAGTAGAAGAAGCTCAGATGCTTGTCGATGACCACCCCAAGTGGAGGCAGAACTGGTTGGACAAAAGGCCACAGGATCTAACAAATTACCACAACGCTCCTCAACATATACAAATAAATCCTACATTCTGCCCAGTCCCTTGAAGAAGCACTTAGAAAGATTTCACCACATGGAAGGGGTCAAGGCCGCACAAGCGAAATTTACCCGGTTCTGACAGCCCAGCAACCCCATACGGTGGCCTACATGGTCAGCACACTGTTCAACAGTCACATTGTTGCGGGATGTCCCCGATTTGGCGTGCCAAATGTTAGTAAAGATAGCCCGGATGATCGTCACCTGCATCCAGGTGTTTAAAGACACTGAAGGTGACGATCATCCGTGGAATCTGTTCTTGGAAGGACACCGAGGCATCTGCTGGAATCTACAGGATTCACTGCCACGACACATCTTGATGGCCATGTACTCCAGGCTAATGTACCTGCCCTCACACTACTTGCAGACATTTGAAAAGGCCTTCGTAGGATTCTTCGAAATGGAGTCAAGGATTTTCCATCCCATGGCGAAGGACCTCAAGGCAAGGTACGTAGCATACCAACACACCTTATCTGAAAATCCATTCAAACAGCATCAAGAAGCCCTCGAAGCCGTCCTGCGCGAACAAGAAGTTTTTTAGCGACACTCGCTTCATTAGAGCCACATTAACGGCCAAAGCAATGATCATGCACAAGGGCGTGCAAGGATAAGGAAGGAGGGAGTGTTTGGCGGACGAAGCAACAAGCGGCCATTTCCAGAAGGACCATATTTTTCTGAGAAACCATTGTAAAATTATTTTGTAAAGAAGCATCTCTACGCCGGGAAATTGTCAAAGGATGTATGATTATTCTTATGGGAGCAATTGTATATTAGAGAGCCAGTTAGAGGTTTGGGAGCTTATGGCCGGACAAGCCATTTTGTAAAGACCTAATCTATAAAGGTCATTTTTTGTAAGTTTGAAGATGATCTTTTAATGGAGAACTGAGAAGACAGCGTACGTTTGAGAGCTCCTTCTTGTTCAAACTTGTAATCTTCGCCATTGCGGCTACGGTAATCCAAATTCAGATTTGATTATTGCATTGTGTTACTCTCCTCTTGCTCTTTCATTCAAGTGTAATCATTCAAGATTCGGTGTAGGTTTTCAACTACGAGTTTGAGGCCTTCAATCATTGTTTTGAGTGTCTATATGCGTGTTTTATGTTGTTTTGACCCTAGGAGGGGCTTTAGGGACCCTAAAACGACCCATTAGGATCACCTGTTCCCTGTTTTTGCTGGCTTTGGGACGAACGATCGAGATCATTGTACCTCTCCAGAATGCTGTGACAGTGATAGGATATGTTCCTGATAGTCCCCTGTAGCTTCCCTTCAAGTTTCGTGCGATTTCGATATGATTTGCATGGTAAACGGGCGTGATGACTGAAGAACGGTGTAGGAGGACATAGGCAGATTACTTGGCGGTAATGCGATTGATTTACTTATAGAGTTAGTAGTTGCATCTCTTCGAGTTCACTTCATTAGGATTGACACCCTAGTGAGTTCCCATGCCTCATCCGAGTTGCTTCCCCTGTATTGATAAATATGTTGATGCTTGAGAGCTATGCTATGGACGTCCGTCGCGGCGACCCGCAAACACTGGCGCCAGCTTGAAAGGTTTGGAGAAGTTGGGGTGAGCTAGGAGAGTAGCATCTTGGATTACTTGTTTGAGTTGGGTGAAGCTTTTTTGGCATTCGAAAGTCCAGGTGTATTTGTTACCCTTCTTGAGAAGCTGACGAAGAGGATAAGTAAACATAGCAGCCAAATTCGGGACAAATCGGAGAGAAAAATTTTCCATCCCAAGAAAACTTTGAAGGTTTTTGACTGAGGAAGGAGGAGGATAGTTCTGGATAGCTGTAACCTTAGATGGCTCCATCTGAATACCATCTGCGGAGATGATGAATCCCAGAAATTTGGGCTTCAAACTACCCCATCGACATTTCTTAAACTGCAGCTATAGATAAGATTCTTGAAGCCTTTTGAGTACTTGCTCTAGAACCTGTAAGTGATGCTGCCATGTTTGTGTGTGTATTAAAATGTCATCCAAATATACCAGTACGACACCTTGTGCTATTAGGTTGTGAAAAATTGTGTTGCCCATTCTTTGAAAAGTGCTGCCAGCATCTGACAAACCAAATGGCATACGAGTGAATTGAAACAATCCCCTGTGAGTACAAAAAGTTGTCTTATGCGCATCTTTTAGATAGAGAGGTATCTGCCAATAGCCTGATGCCAAATCGAGAGAGGTGAAGTACCTGGATTTCCCTAATTGAGTAGGTCATCAATTCTGGGTAGTGGGTAAAGATGATGGATTGTCACCTTATTAAGCAGTCTAAAATCAATACAAAAACAATAAGTACCTTCATCTTTGCGTACTAGGCAAGGTTCAGACACCTAGTCACTACTAGAGGGAATGACGATTCCCTTCTTCAGCATATCTTGGACTGCTTGATCTATCCTCTCCTTTTCCAAAGGAGACCTACGTCGGGTTGCCATGCGGACCGGAGGGGAATCCCCTGTGTTTATTACATGCTGCGTGGGAAAGTTTGTCTGTGAGGTTTGAGAGGTTGGTTGAAACAACTTGGAGAATTTGTTCAAGACTTGGCGAACATCATGCAAATGGATGTGAGATTTTTCTAGAGTGCACTGTATGCGTACAATAGTGGGATTTTGTTGTGAACATATAAACATCGATATAGGAAGAGAGTTGGGTAAAACCAACTGTTGTGAGTCAAATTGTAAGTGAGCTCTTGCTTTCACAAACCAATCATAGCCTAAAGTCATGGGGAACAGGTGCTTGCTTAAACATAAAAGGAATGAGTGAATTGTTGTTGAGCTAGAAAGAAAGTACAATGGGCTTGTGTATGTGAGTGGTAGATCTTTTGGTTATCGCCAAACAAAACCTTGATGGGCGGTGCTGGGGATGTGTGTCAACCTAATTCAAGAACTAATTGTTCACTACTAAATCTAAAAGAATTTCTTGAGATGTGTTTTCTAGATGGGCTAATGTGGAACACACGATGCGGCTGGAAGATGCGGCGGCTTGAATTTGGGGGCGATACGCTTCCACCAGCGTCCCGCCTAGATGTTTCTTGGAAGCTCGCAAGAGAGGCAACATCTGCAAGTTGTACCTGGTCATTTTGATGATGTTGTCGTGCCTAAAGTTGTATGCAATGCCGTCGAACATGGCCATAATTGTTCCAATAGAAACATTTTGGTCGACCTTCTGCATCCCGTGGGGGCAACGCTCTGCGGGAAGTCGCTTGAGAATTCTGAATGTCAATGTCCATGGGAATGGGATTAGACTCCACTGGGTGGCGGTGTGTAATTGGTTGAGGGACAAAGGTTATAGGAGCATCAAGGTTTGCAAAGGCCTCAACACGCTGTGCAATCTGAATTGTAGCATGGAAAGAAGTTGGACCCTGATCTCGAACCCATCTGGAGATTTCATGATGTAGGAGAGGCCAGAGAAAGAATAGTTTCTTGTCTTCAGACATTGTAATGTCTTCAGACATTGTAGGATCTACCCTCAAAAGCAGCTGAGTCATCTTGACTACAAATTGGGCGACTGGTTCAAATTGTTGTTGTTTCAAAGCATTGAGTTGTTGTAGTGCTGTCTGAGTGATATTTTGATGTGCAAAATTCTGAATTTCAGTAATGCTTTCAAAACTTGGCAGTCACTTTTAATACCTTCTTGTTGCTGGATGAACCGGGTTGCAGCACCACCTTCCAACAATGTGCGGACCTCCCATGGCCTAATTGCGTTCCTCAGACCAATTGTGGTAATTGGAGACATTTTCGAAATGATCTACCCACATCAATACGTCTTCAATTGGTAGTCCTGTAAATGACTTCGGGCGAATCTTAGGGTCTGCTCTGTGAGTGTGTGATGTGCTGGATGATAGGAAATTCAGAAGGGATTGGTTAGTGTGGTTAACTTGCAAAAGCATGTTGGACATCTCCTGAAACAGATGCTCCATTTGAACCGGCTGTGCAGTGTACTCAGGTTGCATATATGCATCCTCGTATACAGGAGATTGAGGGGTTTGGCGTGGGGAAGTTGGGCGGCTCATGACTCAAGCTAGCGTGAGAGGAAAGATCAGAGAATGAATTGCCCGTCATCTCCACCAATATGGAATGCATAGGAAACCCGATAGTGAGCCCAAAACCACCTGCCTTTTCAGGTCGCTCCACTTCCATTATATCAGTGCTAAGTACAAGGGCAAGCTTTAGTACAAAGGCAAGAACTGTATACTTGGCCGTTGGTTGGTCGGTTGTTGGTCCTAGTTGTTGGGCAATGGCACAATATGAACTAAAAAAACAAATTCTTAATACAAATGAATTAGAAAAAAGCATCTCTCTCTTCCCCAAAGATTCTCCACCTTATTTATTTAAATGAATTAGAAAAGAACACCTCTCTCTTGTTGTGTGTGTGTGTGTGTGTGTGTGTGTGTGTGAGAGAGAGAGAGAGAGAGAGAGAGAGAGAGAGAGAGAGATGTATTAGAAAAGAAAAAAGCATATCTCTCTTGTGGGGGGGGGGAGGGAGAGGGGAGGGGAGGGGGGGGGGGGGGGGGGGGGCTTTATTTAAAACGCAAACCCATAGAAGACACACACACTAAGTCACATTACCAACAAGAGAAATTCTTTTTCTTGTTATATATGAGTTTAAATTCTAAATAAAGTTGCCTGAGACTAGAGAGAGTCTGAACCTTCATTGAAATCTTAAACCCATGAATATGAAATCTGAAACCGGCCAGGGTTGACTCTTTTAATGGTGCTTGGCTCCACAGAAAAGCATGAAGTTAGACGATTTTGGCTAGTTGGATCCGGCTTCACTTTGGTGCAAGGGTTGTTTGCAAGTAGCATGTGATGGAGACTCAAGCTTCCCCCTTATGTGATGGTATGTCCTTCCTATGAAGGCTCTCTTGCTTTTTTTTGTGTTGGGTGGCTTCTTTGTTATGCTACGGATCAAACGGTTGCCCTATTTATGGGTTATGTGTGATTTTCCAAAACTGCTTTTACAAATAATATGTAAACTTTAATAGCCTAATGTTTTAGTTCTACTTAGCAGCCGCATCACCAACAATGCAAACCAATTCTCAGAATTAAGAAACGGACAAAATTTATTTATTTTTTGATGAATCGCTTGAAGAAAAATTAGTTTTGTGAAGTTTAGAATTGCAATAGTCGGTGCAAAGATAGGTCGACTCAAGGATTTGAACTCGGGGCCGTCTTTCATCATTTGGCTTTAATGTAGCGTGTCTGTGTGTGTGTGTGCGTGCGTGTGCGTGAACATTGTAGAGCTATCCCCTCGCATGCCAATAAATAGCGCAGCGCGTATTCAAGAAGAGACGACACTTGCAAGTAGAAGCGAGCTACGTCGGCGATGAAGAGAGGCGGAGGCGCGGCCATGAAGGGCTGTGTGGTCATTATAATCAGAGCTGTGCTGGTAATGAGCTTGGTTGACGAATGTGCTGATGTTGCAGGCCATTCGTGTCGTGGAGCTGGCGGCGGCAAGCCTGTTCCTGCTATGGCCACGTCCTTCTCCAAGCAGCATCTTGCGGAGGCTCCTCCGGGAGAAAAACAACCCCCTGTCCCACCTTAGGTCCCGACCCTCGTCACTAAATGACACCTCCCCAGGGAGGTGGGATCAATGGCCCACAGTAGACGTTAGGCGTCGGGAGGCAGGTGCGATCCGGACCGTCCAATCGTTGTGTGAACTAGGTGTGAACTAAAAGTGAACTTGGAGGTATGTGCACCACACCGAATTTGGTGTGAATCGGAACTAGGTGTGAACTGGGGAGGGTTTGCACACCACAACAAACTCAACGCAAATTCAGTGTGAATTGGGTGTGAGCTAAGTGTAAACTTTTTCACGACGTCGTGATCTATAAACTTACCACACACACACACACCTTTCAACGAGCGCACGTTAGCTTAGTGGTTAGATTCAATTCCGTGGAGAAGAGGGTAGCGGGTTCAAGTCCCGGATCCGAGAAAGTGGGAATCTTCTGCATTCCATAGACAATCCAACAGTCACAATCAACTGGTGATCGTGAGCCATTGATCCCACCTCCCAAATGGAAGTGTCAATAGTAACGAGGGGTCCCGACCCCTACCATGCCTAACCTCCTTCCCTACTGCTAAATCTGCGACTTGACCTCTCGACCCACTAGATAGCCTAGCTATAACACCCGGTCGCCGCGAGCTAGGTATAACAATACCTGCCACCTCTACGTTCGTGACCTCTCTACATTAGCTTTAGTGATATCCTAAAGTTAGTGTGAAGGATACTTCGGTTTATTACGAAAATAAGCAAGCCCCTTTTACATTCTCTTCTTATCAGGAATGCCTGGATCAGAATTACCCTTTGAACCATTAGCTAGCCCTAATCATCCTTTGAGCTATCATAATTTATGGGTCCTAGTAGACCCTTGAGTAATTACAAATGTAGTTTGAAGTGTTAGTGACACCAATTTTGAAAATATTTCTCTACATTGACTTCTTCCACATCAAGAAAATAGTACAGAGCGAACCATCCACCTTTCATACTCGTCCTCTAAGGCCTGTTTATAAATTAGTATGCCAAAAAGAATTAATGCCAATTGAACTTGTTTTGGAAAAGATAACATTGACAAGCTTAATGCTCCAAAGGGAATGACTTTTCTACAAAAGACAGCTACATGATTCGACTGGACATCATCTTTTAACTCCTAGAGGTTGACATGACCATGGGAATATAATGTGTATGTATATGCATGCAACACCTAATTCCTCAATGATTGTAAAGTCTTGGATGTAGTAATATTATTGAGAAACCATGTGTATAACAATGTGCTTATGCAAGGGACGTCAAAATCCTTTGACAAATGGCAACCTCTTATATCTTGGGTTTATAAAGTTCTTATTGATAAAGATGTATTTCATGAGAAAATGTCTTTCATATTTGTTAGCTCCTAAAATTGACTTCCTCTTGACCTGGTCCTTTTGACAAATGATAATCTCAATCTTGGGCTTATAAAATTCTTATTGATGGAGATGTATTTGAGGAACACTACAAGAGGTTGTGTGCTCTTGTGACGCTGTTAGCGACGGAAATACACTGGGTTTTTATAACCCTCGTCGTCGTTAAGAGCGTCGCTATATGCGTCGCTATAGGCATCGCTATATAGCGACGCTCATAGCGACGCGCATAGCGACGGTTATAGCGACGTTTACACAGAAGACTATAGCGACGCTCATAACGACGCTACAGAGCCATAAATAGCGACGCTTATAGCGACGTCCGAGAGAAATTTTTTTTGGTGGCAGGGCATTCAAGGGCATTGAATGCCCTGCCACCCATCAACCATATTGTACTTGATTCACTTTTTAAAAAAAGTGCAAGGGTAGATAATAGACCCAAAATAGTCACCCACAAGACGCATTGTTTGCAAAATTGACAATTGTACACATCATAGGCAAAATGAATTGATTGACAAATGTAATAATGACAATTGTACAACATCATAGGCATAAAGAATTGATTGGCAAAAGGAACTGCGGTGACAAATGTAATAATATACATGGTTCAAAAAGACGTATAAAATCCGTCTCATGATACATAAGCTATGAGAAACCCTAAACTAATGCTATCTAGCTACGGCTAAACTGACGTCGTTTAATCAGACGTCTCATCGCGTCCAAGCGGCGTATCTGTCGGATTCTGCAAAAAAAGACAATAAGACAGCTTTCAGTAAGTATAAACATATAACGACATTTATAAAACAATACAAAAAATAAAAAAGAGTAAACCCTAATACTAACCATGCCGCCGCGAGAACTGAGAATGTCCATCAGGGCGTTTAAGCCCTTCCTGCCTGGGTATTCGCGCTCGTACGGTGTGGGATCACGTCCTGTCATCGACCACTGTCAAAGCATACAAAGATTTCATTATGTTAGAATTAAAAAACTCATAAACCCTAAACTATCGAACATAAAGAGCAATGTGAAAACACTTACAAAATCGGCCTCAAATGATGCCCATCCACCGCTCCCCAAGTGGTGCGAGCTCCCTGCCTCTACTCGCGCTCTGGCTGCATCCTTTTGTTGCTTCCACTTGTCGGGATTCTCGCGCGCTGCTTTCTTCGCATTCTTCCAATCTTCTTTGGCCAGCCAATCTGGCCTGTTCCACCCATTCTTGATTGCTTTTTGCACTTCGGAACGCTTGTGTTTGCAGTATTCGCGCATTCGAATCTTCATCAGGTCTTCATTGAAGCGCTGATCCCGTGTTGGAACAGGAAACTCATCATGAAGTATGCTGATGACTCTGTTTTTTAAATCACTTGGTACTTCACTCCATTTGTTTAGTATGTAGTGTCTAAACAGCTGAGAGCAAAGACCATGCATGCGCGAGATCACCTTCTTGCCGTCATCATCCATGATGATGCCGCCGCTGATGTCGACGGAGTAAGGCAAGCCCTCTGGTCGGTGACGCGTGAACCTGGGTGTCCCGGCAGGGGTCTCTAGCGGCGTGTCGATGGGGGTACGGACGTCAGGTGTCTCCACCGGCATCTGGGCCCCGAAGCGAGGAGTGTCGAGTGGGGTGGCTTCTGGAGGAGTAGGTAGAGGTGTGTAGCTTCTAGGAACAGTCAGCCGTGCAAAACCTGGCGTAGATGGCGATGCTGTGGCTGGTGTGGGGGCGAGCAAAGAAGGGGAGGGTAAAGAGCCTCGTCGAATACGAGGCGGTGTGGAGGCATTGGTGGCGGAATCCCCACAACAACCGCCACCGCCACCACTAGAGCGCCGGTGTCTAGACGAGTGTGAAGCTCGTCTCGTCGACGCCGAAGCTTCGGAGCGCGCCGAATGCTCCGAAAGAGAGGGAGATGCGGATGGAGTAGGAACGCGCGATGATGCGCCAGAGCGATGACGCTCCACGTACCACTGTCTCTGCTGCGGTGACAAAGAAGAAAGAAACTCCTCATCATCCATACCTGCATTAAACACACGAATATTTAAACTTAATATTGAATGAATAGAGTAGACAATGACGCAAAGACCATTAAATACAATGACGTAATGACGCATATAAATACAATGACGCAACGAATTGAGTGATAGAAGAGGCAAGTCGAAAACTCAGAATTTTCAATCAAAAGATGTGAGCGCGAGTAGAAAAGAGCGTTATACACCATGGAAGGTACTTAGAGAGCCAGAGCTTTTACAACACGGAGCAAAATTGTTCAAATACAATATTTGTGGCTTTAAGAGATCTCTCTCTCATCCTCGCATAACTCAGCATAACTTCCTATATCTATATAGAGCTCTCCGTTTAAACACATATCCTCTGTTTCATTTTGTAGCTCCTCTGCATGCACCCCATATAGAGTAGTAGCATCTTGATGCTCGTCTGGCACCACCACAGCGGCTTCTGATTGAGCATCTTCTCTAATCTCCTCCATTGATGTCGTTGTGATTGGCACATGGTAGCCTTCATACGTCCTTGCACTACGAGGGGCTACCTCTATGACGTACCACCAATTTGATGTAGACTTTGTAGGATGAAATATTACCTGCCAGAGCCACATAACTTACATGAGAGCTTTCAAGCACATAACTTGTAAAAGGGGGATGTTAACTATTTACATACTTACTTGTTCACAATGCTCGGGTAGTACGAAAGTGTCTCTTAGGTCAGTCCATTTCTTAGTAGAATCCACCTCAAGAAAACCAGACTCTCCTCTACGCACAGTAGCGTTGCGACCCTCCATGATTATCTTGAACCATTGCACGTCGAACAAGTCGACAAAAAATCCTCTGTAATCGATCCTCAAAATCTCTTGCAGCGTGCCGAAGTAAGTGAGTTCCGCCACCACAGGATCTGCATCAGAGGAACGTCGTCGACTAGACTGTTCAAATTTTGCCATGATTCCACAATCTTGAGTAAAACGCTTTTTGTCGATTCGTTCCACCCTAAAATGTCGACCTTTACACCATGCTGCTGTGTATGACTTATACTACAATGAACAAAGATTATGAGTGGCCGTTCAAACGTTTATAAATAAAGTTACTTGCTAGTCGTACATTGCAAACTTACCTTGGTCGCGCAACCCCGTAGATTTGCTTCTTCAGTGAGGGTGCCCTACGTGCATTCAGTCTAGGTCCACATGTGACACATGCTCTGTATCCGCTTGTTTGAAGCCCTGCATGTATACACATGATAATAGATCAACTATGGGAAAAAACAAGATTTACAGTGTCTGAGTGAGGAGTGTCAATAGATCACCTGAGCATTCTGTTAGCCCGGGATAGTCATGCATGGTCCACATTAGAATGCCTCTGATCAAAGCATTCCGTCGTCCTGTGTGTCGGCTCATATCCACCACCTCTATGCCAATCCACAATTGTTGTAGGTCTTCCAATAGTGGACGAAGATACACATCCATATTCCCCACTTTATATCGCCCTGGCACAATCAAGCTTAGCCATAGGTGCCCCTTCTTCGTAGTCAACCACGGGGGAATGTT
The DNA here is from genome assembly GCF_014529385.1 of Adiantum capillus-veneris. NCBI lineage: Eukaryota > Viridiplantae > Streptophyta > Polypodiopsida > Polypodiales > Pteridaceae > Adiantum > Adiantum capillus-veneris. Next base: position 146,865,239 of record NC_140935.1, read on the forward strand.
GTAGTTGACGATGACAACGGGCCATACACTGTAAGATGTTGATCTTTGACCAAATGGATTTACGCCATCCATAGCCAGGCCTAAGCGCAAATTTCGAGCTTCCCTGGCAAAATCCGACCATGTTCCATCTATATGTTTCCACGCTACGCAATCTGCAGGAATTCGTAGCACACCATCCGAAGATTTATTCTCCTCGTGCCATGATGCTAGGGCGGCCATGGACTTACATTCGAAGAAATGCTTGATGCGAGGAAGCAGAGGGAAATGTCGCAAAACCTTTTGTGGAATTTTTGTCCCGTGGAGATCTACTCGATATCTTTCAGAATCACATTTCGGACACTTCTCCATGTCTATGTATTGCCCTCTAAAAAGAATGTAGTCATTAGGACAAGCGTGGATAGAATTGTAATCCATCCCCAAGTTTCGCAAAATCTTTCTTGCTTCATCTCGGGAATCTGGCATCACATTGTCAGCTGGTAGTATGTGCTCTTTCAGCAATCTACACAACATAAAAATATGATACAGTCGTGTAAAAAGTAGCACTTCAGAGCATCTTAACATCTTTTCACAGTAGATCTTTTCACTGTTCGTCTAATTCTAAACCCTAAACCGTAAGTAATTCTTGCGTGGACTCGATCTAACGTAAATAAGCGTAAATCTAAATAAACTTAAATCTAGCTAAAAATAAAGCTAAATCTAATTTAACGTAAGTCTAATGACTAGAGGTTGTCTAGATGGTCATTGTGTCGGGGATGTAGTGACTCTTGCCACCCTGAAGATCCACCTTCTTCCCTATCTTCTGAAGACATTTCACCAGTACTTTTGGATCGACGGAGCCCACCATGAGTGAAGGAAGCAATACCCTATATTCCATTGAGGGCTTTCTTCACCCGCTTCATGCAGGCATCGCAATCTATGGAGACCTAAATCTAATCTAATATAACGTAAATCTAAATCTAGCGTAAATAAACGTAAATCTAGTTAAAAATAAACCTAAATCTAATTTAATGTAAGTCTACATATAACCTAATCTTTAACGTCTTTTAAGATAGTTTCCTACGACGTTATAACTCTCTTCTTCTTGTGTGTGTGCACGTGTGTGGATGTGTGTGCCAATAAAAAGAGATAAATGGTATAACCTTTCTATCACCCATGCCAAGTATGATAGATTGATTATGCCGTTTCCCTCTTGAATAATAGGTCTTGAGTTCAACTCCTCGTCAGCTAGATCTTTAGGTCTTTTAATTTTAATTAGTTTCCTACGACGTTAAATTAGTTTCTCTCTCTTTCTCTCTCAATGTGTGTGCGTTTTTTTGGATCGTATGCATGTTTTCTCTCTCTTTTCCTCTCTCAATGTGTGCGTTTTTTGTTTATGCATGTTCTCTCTCTCTTTTCCTCTCTCAATGCGTGCGTTTTTTGTTTATGCATGCTCTCTCTCTCTTTTTCTCTCTCAATGTGTGTGTGCATTCTTTGTTTATGTATGTGTGTGCGCGTTTTTGTTTTTGTTTGTACTCTCTCTCTCTCTCTCTCTCTCTCTCTCAAAAACACTATGTGTGTGTGTATGTGTGTGTGTGAGAGAGAGAGAGAGAGGGAGAGAGAAAGAGGGGAAGGGAACATGAGAATGAGGAGAGGGAAGGAGCATACCTGGCTCTCCTTCCTCTCCTCGTGTGTGTGTGTGTGTGGAGAAGAAAAAGAGAGAGAGAGAGAGAGAGAGAGAGAGAGAGAGAGAGAGAGTGAGGGAGAGCGTTACCTGCTCCTTGCTTGAGGGCGCCGAAAAACTCAGATCTGAGATCTGAGTTTTTGGGCGCGCTCGGTTATTTTTTTAGCCCAGCTGGCGTCGCTATGAGCGTCGCAAATTTACAAAGAAATTTGCGACGCTTATAGCGACGCTCATAGCGACGCCGGGAATTGTTTTTTTGAGCGTCGCTGTGTGAGCGTCGCTAATATGAATAGCCTCTTGTAGTGGAAATTTCTTTCATATTTGTTAGCTCCTGAAATTGATTAGATAATTTGTATTCAACCATTAATATTTTGCTTTATATTGTTACTGAAAGTATTGCATGCAACTTTGTGGAATATACAAAATTTATGTATTATCTCAACATAAAGTTCTTATTCCCTCTTAAAATTGTTAAATCCTTACAGGCATCATGAGGGGATTGTATAGTGTAGATAGTGGGAACTGCCCCTATAGAAGTACAAGTACATATTTGCCTTACCAATATCAGTAGTAACTACCAGGGGTAGTAGCTGTTTTTATCATATATGAGGTAGTGATGTGTGTGGACACACTTAAGACCATCAAGGCATTTTCCCTCACTAGGAGGTCTTTTCCCATGTGCATTGTATATATGCCCATCATTCTAGGGCTAACTTATATTTCCATTGTGCACTAAGCAATATACTCTCTGTTGTGTGCCTTGAGCTTCTTCCTCTTCTCCAAGCTATGTGTGTTTCCGTGCAAGCCTAATTCCAACAAATGCTATCCAAGCAGGTTGCGTCCTCTCGAGCATAGTCGCAAGCGTAATCAAAACTTGCCTGCTCACTTTCTTCAGTTTGGGTGAGCTTTGGTGAGTGTTAGCAGGTCAACAAATAGTTCAAGAAAACTCAAAGAGCTCGGTGTGCTCAAAATTTTGATTCGGGCTCATTTCGACCTTTGTTTCAACTACAAGAAATAGTGTGCAAGCAATTTTGTCCTTTAGTACATAATTTTTTGCAGATCATGTCCCTCATAGTCTTCTTTGGGTTGTGATTTATAGCATGTGTTGGTTCTACTTTGTTTCTTCTCTTTTCAAGGAGTTTTCACATCAAGTGCAGTCGCTCGCCATGGCTGAGAACAACATAAATATTTTCAAGATGGTTCCTACTAAGGATGAACTAGATGGGGATACCTATCCAATGTGAGCTTACATGATGACACATGTTCTTGCGTCAAAGGGATTTTGGAATGTTTTGCAGGGCATCGATGTATGTCTGCCTTCTATGGATACTGACTATGTTGAGGATGTTGTGGGTTTTGATGGCATGTATGTTGCTACTAGAGTTGTTTCGCCTACGGTTGAGCTGTCTCATTGGGATGTTAGAGATGTACATAATCATGCATTGATTGCATTATGTGTGAAGCACATTATTACTCCTCACCATCGTTCAACAAAACAGGCTTGGGATATTCTTGTTGGTATTTATGAAGTTGCAATGAGGCTACAATTGCATTGTTGCGTAAAGAGCTGGAGTCAAAGATTATGCAAGAGGAAGATGACATGGACACTTTTTTTGCTGGTATGAAGGATATAATGAGCAACTCATTTTTGCATGCGAAGTTATTTGTGATAGTTCACTTGTCCAGATTGTTCTTGATGCATTGTCAAGTTCTTACCAGACTTTTGCAAGTACCTGGAGACTTATGACCCAAGGAAACCCTCAAGATGTCCAATTTGATGCATTATGCACATTGCTATTGCAAGAGTCACTTGCAAGAAAGAAGAGGGCTAAACAAGGTGTAGTTGAATAGGCTTTTGTTGCTGCCGAAAGAAAAGGTGGTAGCAGTAATGAAGCCACTTCTCATGGTTCTTCGGTGAGTAGCAAATTAGATATTTATAATGCTTCTATTAGAAGCACCTTGTCTGGGATTTCTAGTGAAAATTGCAAAAAGAAGTTGTGTTGTCATTATTGCAAGGCTAATGATCACTTGATAAAGCAATATCCCAAGTTGAAGGCAAACGAAGCCAAGAAGAGAGAGGCTAGATCCATTACAAATGCAACTATTATAGAATCTTTTGGGAAAGGAGATTGTGATGCCAATTTAGATGTAGAGTGGGCATTTAGTGTGCAGAATGTACTTATGATTCTTTTTTCCATGATGCATGTATGTCAGTTGATGTATATTCACATGTGTGGTACTTTGATAGTGGTGCTACAAAGCACATTACCTTGCATCGTGACATGTTTACCTCTCTCGAGTCTATCCCTCATGGGAATATGGTCACTTGTGCCAACAATGCCTCTTATCCAGTCAAGGGAGTTGGAAAGATTGTGCTAATTACTTCGAATGGTAGTTGCTTCACACTTTTTGATGCACTTTATGTACCAAGGATAAAAAAGAACCTTTTGTCTATATCTACACTTGCTAGACTTTGTTGTCAAATTTGTGGATGAAAGATGTATAGTTCATGATTGCAATTTTGGTGATGAAATAATTGTATCTAGTATTTTGTGCCATGATCTGTATAAGCTCACTGTGTATAACAAGTGTGGGAAGAATTTTACAAATGTAGTTGTGGATTCAAAGGCTGTTTCAGATGCAAAACTTTGGCATGCACATTTTGGGCATTTGAATTTTGTCAGTTTGCGGCATTTGTAGAAATTTGATATGGTTGCTTCTTTACCTCCTCTTGAAGCACCTTGAAAGCATGTTTGTGAAGGTTGTATTATGTGTAAGATGTAGCATTCAAAAAATCCAAAGGATGGTTCAATAAGGGCTACATGTAGATTGCAACTTGTGCATAGTGACGCTTGTGGGTCTATGCAAACTCCATCCTAAGGCAATTACCTATACTTTGTGACTTTCATTGATGATTACTCTAGGCATGCATGGGTGTATCCGCTTGAAGCTAAGGCCGAAGTGTTCTTGTGCTTCAAGAATTTTTTTGCTATGGCTGAAAATGTCTCTAAATGTACTATGGCTACCCTCCATTTTGATCGAGGGGGACAGTATATGTCTCATGAATTTAATGCAATTTTGGCTAATCGAGGGATAAGACACCAATGTACAATGCCATATACACCTTAACAAAATGGTGTTAATGAAACAAAAACAAGTCCCTTACAGAGATGGCACAATGTATGGTCAAGATTCAAGCTTTGCCACATTATTTTTGACTTGAGGATATCATGTGTGGTACTTATATACTTAAGGGTGGATGCATGAATAGGTGGCCCGGTTTTAACCGGTTGAAAGTTGCTTTTGGAGGCTTAAAATTTAGGGGGTATGAAACTGGTGTTATGGGCAAGAATTGTTTGAATTAAATAATCGTGTGGAGGATACAAAATCTTAATAATCGTGTGGAGGATTCAAAAACACGTGTGGAGCCCACGTCAGACGAATGTTCAGTCGAATGTTTGCATGACTGTACTTCTCCATATCTCTGTGCCTTTCTCCTTCTGCACCTTTCTCAGCTCACTCTACAGCCCCCTCTGCACGCTTATTATCCTTCGCTATGGATAGCAACCTAAGAAAGAGACCAAGGAATGCAGCCCGGTAGGTCTCCCCCACAAAGACCCGACATTCTCCCACGAAGGTATGTCACCTCTCTTTGTCTCTCTCTGTGTTTTGTACAGCGGACCTGTATGTGTAGTAGAGTATTGAGGTGTGGATATATTGAGTAATGAATATGGATTTATTATTTTCAGAGACAGAAGTTACAGCCTCCATCAGCTGCTTTGTTCACCCCAAGGATGTGGAGGTACCATTAAAGGCATTTTGTACGACAAAGGAGGATTTTCATAGGGAATATGGGTTAAGTCTTGAGGGGGAAAATGTTAGGAAGTTGACAGATGTATGATGTGCCCATATCCGACTGGATGAAAGTTTTCACGTGTCTTCCAATGAAGGAGAAAAAAGTGCCGATAAAAACAACAAGACCGTATCACTGCAAGGCACTCTACCAGCTGTACAAGCAGGTGTATCAATCCAAACCACCAAACTATCTGCTGGGAGTCAAATTTGCACGCGGATATGTTTATTTTGTATGCACAAGTCCGGTAAAGTGGGCTGAGTTTGCATCTGAGGTGGTTAAGAATGTGACCAATGAAGGTCACTTAGATAGGAAAAGAGAACAATGGAAGTTAGAGACTTCCCAAGTATCCACAGGAACCCCAAGTGGTTTTGCCATCTTGTTAGTAAATACCCCATCCGGAAGTACACCAGCCGGAAGTGGTCTTTTTGCGACTACTCAGTCTGCGTTTAGTGTTGAGGTATCCACTTCCTTGCAAGAACTACTTGTTGAGGTTAGAAAATCTCATGACAATGTATCAGCCGAGTCTCAGAAGGCTAAGGATTCTGTGGTCAAATCTGTTGCTGATGTGCACCGTTGCAAGGGTGCCCTTGACACCATCCGAATGCACTTCCCTGACGATGCCAATGTACCAACAGGCTTTCTTGACAGCCTCCAAGAAAAATTTGACCAAGCAAAAGCCACCCTACAGCAGGCACAGGTATGCTTTTAACTCCATCTGATTGTAGTATAATACCTGCAAAGTATTGGTTTGGATGTACAATATACAATAGTCTATATACTGTTGTGGAATGATTACACAATAATACCTATAAAGTAGATTGATTACTATAAATAATGGTAAGATACCTGCAAAGTAACGGTTGCAATACCGGTATTGGTATTCTATTGGTGAACATGTTACTATAAGTTCTATCAATGATCACAATAACGGTATGAAAGCAACATAATACAGGTATAACGACAAAATAATATGCTATAGTAACAAAATAAAACAATAGTTTAACACTAAAGTAACGATATGATTATAATAACCATATTGTACTGAAACTCTAATAGTGAAAATGGTATTATAAGTTTTACAATACCGGTATTATGGCTCTATCATACCGGGATGGGTAGAATGTGGTACCACAACACCGAATAATAAAAAAACATAATATTATGACAATAACATCAATTCGGTAAGGGTAGATGACAATACCAGTAGGATGTTATCATACTTGTAGAATTATATCCTACCGGTATGATTACATCCTACCGGTATGATTATATCCTACCCGTATGATTACATCTTATCGGTATGGTTACATCTTACCGGTATGGTTATATCCTACCGGTATGGTTACATCCAACCGGTATGGTTAGATCCGACCGGTATGATTACACCCTAACGATATGATAAAATCCAGCCGGTTTGATGTTATCCTTCCGGTATGATGTTACGGATGTTATCCTACCGGTATGATGTTATACTATCCAGTATAATAACATCATACCCGTGGGATAACATCATACCAGAAGGATGTAATCATACCGGTACGATAACATTATTATACCAATCTTCAAGCATTCATACCAATTTTATACCTGTTTGACATTGTCTGATAACAGAGATCTCTTGCCTACAGGAAGAATTATCCAAATGCTTGGAGTGTGAGGAAAACTTTGGTCTCTGTGTCACGTTTGTGACAGACATGATTAGTCAACCAATGCTACCTGAAACCATAGTCTTGCCAGCACGAGTTTCAGCTCCTGTACATAGTGTTGTTCTCATTGATGTGTGCAATGCTTGTGGTGTAAAAATTCATGATCACAATCGCTCAAGCCATGTTGTTCTATTTCCTTGTTCACATGCATACCATGCATTCTGCTATGCTCACTTGGCTGAGAAAGGAAAGTGCCTGCTTAAGGATTGCCCCGGAGTTATTTCTGCAGAAGACCAATCCCTTCTAAAGAAGAAGCCAGTTGAACCATGCCCAATAACAGGTGAGAAAATTGTTTCAACGGGTAAGAAACACACCATTGTTTTAATCAGGTGGTTGATTTTTGTCTTCTCTGATGTTTTTTCAAAGTCAAGCTGCTTCAGAACTACTACCGGTAAAGACACAGGGAATGATGCAGTGACGCCTGCATACAAGACACCTGTGGAGGTTTTGCTTGATGAAAGTGTCTTTGGTAATGTTGAGAAACCTGTTTCGGAAACAACAGAAGAAGAACAAAACTTTGAGGTAAAGGAGCAGAGTACGACTGGTCCTGAAGGGAAAACCCAGAATGAGGAAGACGATGTGTTGCTAGACACTGGCGTGCGGGTGACAAGATCAAAGACCCCAAGAAAACGAGGCCAACGTGGCAAGAGTAATTTTTTTCACTGATTAAGGCTCTAATAAGTGATCTTTTGTTGCACATCTTTCTAAAGCTGATGGTCGTGTAGATGTCAGGCTGGAGGGAAGTCCCGAGGAGACCCTTGCTTAGCATATGAGAAAGGCAAATTTTTTTTTCGAGAAGACTGCAGATGAGAAGCCTGAAATGGAGCAAAAAAGCAAGGAAGAGGAAGAGACCCAGGGGCATCCAGAAGAGGAGATGGACATAGAAGACACTAAGGAGATGCAGAATACCGGCACCAGTTCTGACCCTAAACCCAGAGCCTGCAAAAGATTATAGTTTGCCCCCCCTATGTTTCTTTTTATGTAACCACTTCTGAAAATAATATAACTTTCGTTCCCATTCGACGTCTCTTTCATCTTGTGCCTAATTTTTGAACATTGTGTATTTTTATTGTATGATTTCAATCTGTAGATATGTCCTAATTGCATATTTAAATTTGAGTCTTGTGTAATTTTGCATCTGCAGATATGTTTTCAGTTGAAGAATGGCGCCTTGCAAATAGGTTCAGGGCTGACAAGAAGAATGGCAGGGCTGACATTCGTGCAATATGGAATTGGGTGTTGTCTCCTCTAGTGCTCGTGTTTCCTCTATGGTATAGACTGTGTAAAAGAATCCCACTGATATGGCCAAGGCCACCACCTCCGTTGAGCGTCCAGCGTAGGGTTCTCATTTTGGACCTTAATGGCTTACTGCTCAAGAAATTTGATGTAAAATATGGTGAAGAATTGCCCTACTTGCCAGAAATGCGGTATGTTGTTGAAGGGGATACACAGTTTTGGGTAAGGCCCGATGCAGAAGTGTTTCTGAATTTTTGTTTCAGATGGTTTGAAGTGTGGATATGGAGCCGCTGCGAGTTTGAGAAGCTCAAATGCACGCTAGCGACAGTGTTCCCAGACCACCACAAAAGATTCAATAGAGTGGTAAGTCAGGCGCAGTGCACAAGGGCCCCTTTTAAAATGGGCGCGACAGATAAACCGGTGTTCCACAAGAATCTCAAAAATTTCTTGACCTACCACTTGACACACTTATCTTTGATGATTCTGGATATGCTAATGTTTAATTCATTGGGGTCATTTCTTGTTTTTCACAAGCTAGAAAAGCAGTCTAAAGAAGTGCGTACCTGTTTTCGGTCAACCACTGTCATAAACTGGCTGGCACACTGGTTGATCTCTAAGGACAGACATGAGTATACAAAGAGGACTGTAATTTGTGAAGACGGACAACTTGACGACACCTATGTACGTCATTTTTATTGGAAATGGCGGATTGACCTTTTCTAGAACAAAGGAACATATTTTTTTTACGAAACAAAAGCTTCATAAAGTCTATGAAGTGGGCGACTTTTGTCGATGTATTTTTTTGTCGATGGATGTAAATGGAGAATTACTCAACCTTCTTGTCAATCAATGTAACAGAATTCATGTATAATACATTTACAAGCAAGTTGCACGGAAATACGTTGTATTCTATATTTGAAGTATCTTGCAAATAAAAGGAGAGAGGGAGAGGGACAAAGAGAGAGAGAGAGAGAGAGAGAGAGAGAGAGAGAGAGAGAGAGAGAGAGAGAGAGAGAGAGTCTGATACTGGTATGATACTGAGAAGTGACTAGTATGATACCAGTATGATACTTAGAAGTAACCAGTATGATACTGAGAAGTGACAAAGACAGAGAGAGAGAGAGAGAGAGAGAGAGAGAGAGAGAGAGAGAGAGAGAGAGAGAGAGAGAGAGAGAGAGAGAGAGAGAGAGAGAGAGAGAGAGAGAGAGGGAGAGCTTGTATGATACCGGTATGATACTGAGAAGTGATTGGTTTCAAACACAATTCAGTTTACAGTTAAAGGCAGAGTCAAAGAAAGGGATTCTGCCATCATGTTTGTACCATTATTGTACTTATATTATAATCTCCAACTTGTATGATACCAGTACAAAACCATTAAATTTCCACCTTTATAGAACCAGTTTATTTAAAGTGGAAGGACATGTAGTGATTCAAAGGGATAAACAAAGACATTTTTATATTTTAAAAAGGAAGTTTGGACAAAAATTTTAAACAAACTGATTGCTATAGCTCAAAAGGCATACTATTGTAGATAGACTCACTGACATCAAGTGATATTGTATATAGTTTTGAGTTGCTGGGATGGGGTATCATGGGGATTTTGATTGCCCGAACAAGATGTGAATATATAAACACCTCTGGCTTTTTGTCCAAAAGCTCGTAGGTCTTCTCATTTATCATACAATAGTAAAACCCTTTGATAGCATAGGATCCTTGCCCAATGATATTGCCCCAGTCATCTTCAGCCTTTGAATGAAACTCCTCAATAGCTGCAGTGCATTTAACAATATAGAAATCCACTGTTTCTTCATTGTCATTTGGTGTGGGAACATAAAAATTATCACCAACAATAAGAGCTTGACTGAGGGTGTCATAGTGTCCTTCATACGCTGCATCCTCATTTATTTCGTCGTCATCGTCTTCCCCTTCTTCTGTAGGCTCCAAAATAAGGTATGTCCAGAAAGGAACGTGTGACTTGCTCACACATCTCCTCCACTTTTCCTGTTTACATGCACTACAGAAACAAGACAGTGAACGTGTTCTCAAAGCAGTTGTATCATGCTCTGAATATGCAGAAGCAGAGTGCATTGAGCGGGTATTTTTTACAGCCTTCACATCCCAATTTTTTCCCCCTTCGACATCCCCCAATTCAATCACCCAAAAAATCCTGCTTACATAACGGGCGTGGGATGCATAGGTGGCTGTAGCACCATCTGACAAGGTCCATCTCAATAATGCCACAACATCTGCAACACAGTCTATCTTTGGGCAATTTGGCTACAATTGGTATTGAGTTAAAGACCTTTTTATTACTGCTCCCGCACCGTCGTGTTCTCCCTTACCATGGCCGGATCCAAAAAAGTTCCAAGACATTTTCCATCCCGTAAAAACACTGTATCTGCATTTTATTCAATGGATATAAGAAGATTAATATACTCTTGGCACGATAAAATTACCCAAAAAAAACACGTATTATAATATTACTGATGTTAGACAAGCATTTTATTACAACTTTAATGCCAATATTATAGGTCTCTATATTAAAACCACCTTCAGATAATGTTTGTTAGAACATGGTATACCTGGCAATGAAATAGAATGGTCTTCTTGCTTTGAATTGTGAAGTTGCTCCATCAGACCATACCCAATGACACCTTATGTTTAGACCAAATTGCTTTGGCCATTCTGCATGTTTCAGAAAAAATGTTGAACAAAATGTGTGTCATGTTGCTTGTCATCTGAAATGAAGAAGTGAATTGTCTCGTGGATGTCACCTGCATAATGTAAAAATCATAAATTATTGAAGGCTTAATACAAAAGAAATAATACTGATCTAGGGTGATGTTGTGACCTGTAATTCGGAAATATGTTATGTGCACAAAAATAGTTACTTGATTTGAATACCAGTGCATGGACTGAATCTCATTTTGTTCTTGGAAACTATAATTTTCAGCAAAGTCAACAACTGACACAACAACATCTTCTGGAAAGCTTTGTATACATTCCTTATATTGTTCTGCTTGCCATCTATACACAAAATTGTGCATTATGTATTTCTTAAGATGGTCTTTGACCATGACTGAGAGATCCTAGCATGATATTTCCTTATGCGACAAGACTTTCCTTTTCTTCTTCTGACCGTCACGTGCAGTTCCTACTTCTAGGTCCTCAAAAACCTTCACCACAATCTTTTTAGCAATAAATGTAGCCTCTGCATCACAAAAATCTAACTTATCCGGGCCACACCTTTTACATTGACCACTCAAGCAGGCAAGGGCATGGAAGGTGGATTTATCTAATTTTGGACACAGTATAGAGTCCAATAAGGCTGTACACTCTTGATAGGGTTTTTTGGTGCCTTGCATCCACCATTGTCTTTGCATATGTTGCATTGACATTGGAAAGCTTTTCCATGCAGATCGAATACAGAACTTTTCATGTGATTTATGGCATCCTTTAGGAAGGACATTTGAACATGTGAAATGCAACAGCAAGTATATCGATCTCTCAATTTCTGCACAAAATATGACTTGATGTACTCAAACGCACGCTGCCTAAGTTACAATTTCAGGGTATTGTTCTTTGAAGTTGAGAAAGAGCTCCACCTACAATGAAAAACATATATGGTTAAGAACATTGAAGAAAACTGCAGGTTTTTATAATCTTTGAAGAAAACTGTTACATTACTATAAACCTGTATTTTTATTTCAAACCAGTATGTTTTTTCACTTAATTGGTTAGGCAAACCAGTACATATGAACACATGTCCTTGGTACGTACCAGTGGTATATAAGTGTCAACCAGTTCAAATGTTCTTACTGCTGCTGATGTAAACCATTCTTTTCATTTAAAACCGGTATGTTATTTACCTAACCAGTACATGTGAGCACTTAACCACGATGTATACCAGTGAGAAATAAGTGTTAAAAAAATGAACACATGTCCTTGGTACGTACCAGTGGTATATAAGTGTCAACAAGTTCAAATGTTCTTACTGCTGATGTAAACCAGTCTTTTCATTTCAAACCAATACATATGAACACATGTCCTTGGTACGTACCAGTGGTATATAAGTGTCAACCATTTCAAATGTTCTTACTGCTGATGTAAACCAGTCTTTTCATTTAAAATCCGTATGTTATTTACGTAACTAGTACATGTGAGCACTTAAGCACGATGTATACCAGTGAGAAATAAGTGTTAAAAAAAATTTACTGGATATGTAGACCAGTATTTTCCTTTCAAACCGATATGTTTTTTTACCTATCTGACATGACAAATGGTACATGTGAACACTCGACCAGTACATGTGAACACTTAACCACGATGTATACCAATGAGAAATAAGTGTTAAAAGTTTTTCACGGGTTATGTAAACCAGTTTTTAACCTAATTGGTATGACAAACAGTACATGTGAACATGCAACCAAGATGTTTACTGGAATAAAATGTGTAAACGGTTTTAAATCTATTTACTGGTTATGTAAACCGGTATTGTAATATCAAACCGCTATTAGTTTTTATATAACTGGTTATGTTAAGTAGTATGTCTACTACATACCACATATACACTTGACCGAGCTGTAAACTACTGTGAAAATGTGTTAACCAGTTGAAATTAATTTACTTGTTATATAACAGGTCTTTTCATTTCAAACCGGTATTAGTAAGTGCATAATTGGTTGGGTTAACTAGTACATCTTTCACATACCACATATATACACTTGACCAAGTTCTATACTAGTGGGAAAAAAGTGTTAACCAGCTAAAATTAATCTACTGGCTATGTAAACCAATTTTTTCATTTAAAATCGGTATTAGTTATTACATAACTGGTTAGGTTAACCAGTACATCTTTCACATACCATATCAAGAGTTGTTTAAGATGCTTATACTGGTCATGGAAACCCATATCCGATATTTATCTACTTTTAACTAGGACCGAATACATATTCAATAATTCCATTCAAAGTTTTTTCATGCGGCAACCATACTGCATACGCATACGAGTATGAAAGTATGGTTCAAGTATGGTAAAACTGCAACCATACTTTCCTACTTGACCTCAGCCACTTGTGTATTAGTAAATGCAAACTGCATTCGCTCAGCCCTTCGGATATGTTGCATCGATTTTCACACTGCAGATGTTCATGACCCATTGCATACAGAGAACCTAGTGCAAACCTGTAAACTGTACTCGTTCAGCAAGTTGCGTACAGAGAACCTAGCACAAACCTGCAAACTGAATTCGCTACTAGTTCTGACTCGAAGCTGTCAATATTGGGGAGCAACTACCATGTGGAAGAGATGAGGCAAGGCTGCGAAGCAAGGAAGGGCATACTATGAACGCTATGCAGGCAGGAGCAGACTCGCAGAGTACAATCACTAGGAAATTTGGGGTTTTTAATTTTAGTCCCGTTTGTTTATACATATCATACGCGTGTGAAAGTATGCGTCTGCAAATATATGTTTCAGCAAACATACGTGTATGATAAAAACTATGTTTCCATTTATATTCTCCTTCACATCCAATATTTATCTACTCTTAATCTAGGACCAAATACAGATTCCCCTTATTTCCATTTATAACTTCCTTCATATCCGATTTCATATCTACTCTTATCAACCCAATTATAGTGAATATAGGTCATGAATGCAAATATTAGAAAACAAAAATGGATATAGTGAAGCAAGTTATTACCTGAGATTGTTCAAAAAGATGCACAGGATGTTTGACATATTAATTTCTTCCAATACGCTTTCTGCACACATCCTTCTTATTGGGTGACACACGAGTGTTAGACATCCAAAAGAGAAGATCAACTCTTTCTCATCACATGTTATGAAACCACGATCCATGGGCTATCGAGCACACAAAGAGATTGGCATTTTGCCATCACCTGCTGCCCTCAACCGGTTCTTTGCAGCTATGAAGTTCCTCTTGTGCAAATTTAGCAATTTAGATGCAGCTGAATCATTCACTTTTGAGGTAGATGTACACTCAACATTCATAAGCATTGTGGTGTGAACCTTTCAAGAAAGAGCTCCTGTCCTCTCTAGGGTAATTTGATTGCATCTATTGTGTTGTGTATGGCTTCAACAAAGGTTGTTTGTGCCCTGGGCATTTCAAGGTCTCCAAGAGAAGGATGATTGACAAACTTGCACAAAATATCTGAGCATGATGCAACATCGAGGGTCTTTGTACGCCGATTGAAGAGCATAACAAGGTCATTGCAAAGTCTTTGACGCTTTGCATCATCAGCACCATTTTGATCATTATCTTCCTCACGTGCTACTTGCTCAAGCTTGTTCTTAGCACGCTGCTCCCTCTTTCTCCTAGCATGATATTCCTTGACCGCATCAACAGCATACCTAGCACAGAGTTCACAGTGAGGCTGAGAGCAGTCACATATAGTGTGAGATTCTTGCTCCATGCTAGAGAGGGAGAGATTGAGCGAGGTGATAGGCCTATAGAGAGCAAGAGCAGTATATGACAGCAATAGATGTGTGATAGGCCTACAAAGTAAAACAGCAATCTCTGCTCCTACACAGAGAATTAGAGAGAGACAGGAAAAAGAGAGAGCGGGAAGACAAAGAGTTGGCTGACGTGCATAATTAAGAGCTATAGATCCGTCTTCTATATTTGAAAGAGAGGTGTGGAAATAGTAATGGTGTAAAGAGCTGGCTGACGTGCATAGTTAAGAGGTACAGAGCCGTCTTCTATATGTAACAAAAAGCTATGGAAATTCTATATTTAATTAAAAATTTGTTCAAAATAATATATTGAATTGAACTAATATAGATGGTTTTATGTACCGGTTATAAAACCTCTATCCGGGACAACGTTTTTGGTCCACCTATTCATGCATCCACCCTTAACAAGTGTCATATGAAAGCTTTGTATTCAATGACTCCTTATGAAGTATGGCATGATAAAAAGCCATTTGATCAGAGGATATATATATCAAAGATCAAGGACATAATGAGACAATCAAAAGAAAACCTACTTTAGATATGGACAAGAAAAATTGTTGGTCAAAAACTATGTCAAAAAGATCAAGGAGATAACTAGACAACTAAATGAATCTCATTTAGAAAAGAGAATGCATGCATGGTTTCTAAGAAGATTCAAAATTGATAAACTCAGAGAACAAGAGGTACCAGCATTGACTAGGAGATTCAATGACCTAGTACAAAGAGCTCTGAAATTGGAGGCGTAGGCAAAGGAAAAAAATGGCCATGAGGAGAGAGAGAGAGAATTTGAGTGATATTGAATCATCAACTAAGCATTGAAGCTCCATTTCCAGTTCTTTTGGAAGTCAGACAGAGGAATAATCAAAGAGTAAGAAGAAAGGATCCTGGACTAAGAAGATAGAAGCAATCTTGAAGCGGATATGTGAAATGTCAAAGACAAGACCTACAGACGGAAAGGTGAAGACCTAGTGTACAAACTATAAATCAAAAGAGCACAGGTCTGATGAGTGTTGCGAATGTACCTACTACACATCATTTAAAAATTTGTGGAATAATTGCAAAAGCAGAATCCACCCTTTCAAAAGAGGCAAAGATGTGCCTTTGACAGCACTAAAAAACCCAAAACCAGCAAAGCAAGAGGGAATTTCAGAGAATATGGATAAATGAGCTGGTACCAATGACACGGCAAGAAGAGGTAGACATCAAAATTTTCTAGTAGAGGTCAAGGAAGATGTGATTTTACAAGATGTAATTTCCACTATTATATATTTGACAAGTATGGACACTTTTCAATGCCTAGATAATGTTAAAGCTAAAGTGCCATAAGATAGAATGGTAGACCGAGTTTGGGTGCAATTGCTCACCAAGAGTGTTGGGGTTATCATTGAGAAGCTCCCAAATGAGCAAATTGACCAAGCATACTAAAGAGGCTAAGAGGTGGAAAAGGAAAAGAGCTATCTCAAAGGCCAATGGAAAGCTCATGGAGGTGGTTGAATGGTAGGAATAGAGGAGTGGTCAAGATCACAGAGGATCTGCAGCAAAGAAGATGTCAGAAAAACATGGATGCTTGGAGGCTGTGGTGGGCCATCCCGAGTAGTCCCTCTATAAAAAGTAGTGATTTGGCTCTGTATGGATCTCTATGTGTAGGTCCTCTACTCCTAAGGGTAGTCTCTTTGAGTCTATGGATCTTCATCAAGAAGAGATGTAGGCACCTATGATCATAGTAATCCATGATGCAAGATAAGGGGCCAAAGACCTCTCTGAATAAGCAATGAAAACGCTTGTAGATCTCATAGTATGTTGTGCATTGGAAGATATAATGCTCCTCTCTTTGTTTCTCTCTCTGGAAAACCTGGCATAATATCTCCTTCCTCTTATCGACAGTCTTTATCTTCAACTAGTGAGACGAGGTGCGTAATTGACCATGAACACATCTAATGCCATGAGATAGGTGGGTGTCCATATGCTTGGGGCATGATATAAACCCATCATTTGTCGTCCAGAGAAGCTGATCTTGATAAAAGCCATCTCCATCCCCAACTCATGTGACAGAGACGACCAAGTACTCCTAGTATCGAGCTAAATGAGATCATGTCTAAGAATCCTGCTAATCTCTGATATTGCATGGTAGCTCCCCCGTAGCTCCCATGTGCTATTAGTGAAACACACTGATCTAGCAAGAGCCTCCACTACAATTGGTGGTGCGCTCATCTCAACTTTGATTATCTCATGTGGCACTGGGGCTTTCACACGGATCAGCCTGGAAATCATGGATAGAAGTGGTCTCTCCATTGATCTTTATCCATCATATGTGCGTTATGATCTAATATGATGATCCAAGCTAGGCCCCCATATTTGCACTCCATAAGGCATGGTGGAAGTGACCAATGTGTCAAATATACGCTCGTATGATGACAACTTCAGTGGCCACGTTTACATCGACGTGTTCAAGTCTATGTCTTACATTGTCATATATATTAAGTCAAAGAAAAGTTTCTTAAAACAAGTGGAGTCCTGCATCTTTGGTCTCATGCTTAGCATGTGGTCACTGATGACACGTGCTTGGGGGGTTCACCATTCAATACCCCCTATATAACATGCCTTCGTGGGGCATTAAAAAACCACTCTTTTAACATATCTAAATGAATAAAATGGCCCCTTATTTTAGGATTTTTTGTCCAAAATTGAATATAAAACCCCCTTATATCAATGTATATCTATTAAATTGCCTAATTCTTTTGTATTTTAAAACCCCTCCTTTCAAACTCATGTTATACATTAACACGATTGCATAGTGCACCCCCCCCCCCCGGAGGACACGTGTCAAATGCTACGAAGTCCTTTTCATATGTAGAAGATGCATGAGTACTAGTTAGTATTGATGGTGCCTCTTGCCTCCATGAGGATGGTTTGAACTTGTCAAGAAAGTTGTCGACTGGGTAGACAGTGGGCTCCTAGTTTTGAGGGGAGTTAAACTGGAAAAATAAGGAGGGTAAAAGATGACAATTAAAGTAGATTTTAATTAATTGTAGGTGATCAAAGAAGAATTTAGGAACCAAAACTTGTAGATTAATCAAAAATCAAGAATCCAAAATATCCCAAGAAATATAGATTGTATGCACTATAGCAGATTACTAGTGCATACAAGTAGACTCCTCAAGTAGATCCAAGCTTCATAATTAGCTCCCACATCAAGTAGTTGCAAGATCTCTCATAAGTTTCTTAGAAGGGTTAAGTCAAAATAATCAAAGGTGTACACAACAAAGATCAGGATGCTTCCAATGCTTCGTTGTGATTACAAAATAATGAACTTGATACTAAGTTGAAAGATATGGAGGCCCCTCATCCCATAACGGTAGGCCCCAAGTACCACTCAATAGCACCATCAAAATTTGAATGCACAACTATGGATATGCCCTTAACATCTAAGCTACCATAGCTTGCTTAAAGGCACGTCTACCTTTTAGTGGGAGTTCGAGGCCAACATGCCTGCCAAACATGGGCAGTCGACCAAATCACTAACTCTTATGAGAAGAATGGAGTGCTACACCATCTGTAGGCTACTTCAACTGCCCCCCCCCTCTCACTCAGTAGTTGACGACAAAAACAAAATTTAAAAGCTAGAGGCCAAGAACTGAGATGCTCGGAGCAAAAGTTGGTGTAGCAAACAAGTCAAAACCCTTCATTTGACAAACTTAGGAGAAAAGACTTATTTAGTGAACACTACACACTTACAGCATCATATAGTGGAGTATCTAATTTTCTATAGTAAGTGTATGTGTGTGGAGCATTTTTCTCATCTAGAGAGAGAGAGAGAGATGAAATGAAATGAAATGTTATATTAAACGTCTTCAAAAGGCCAAAATGACTTGTAAGAACAAACTGATACAATCCTTGTGGATCTATTCCAATGTCTCGGTACAAAAATAAAATGAAATGAAGTGAAAGACTAAAACTAAAAAACTAAAAAGTCAGACTGAAAATCATCATCCACGCCCGAGGATGCCCGACGTTGGGCGTTGTCCGAGAAAGTATTGCATCGGTCTCTGAAGAGCTTTGTCAATGTCCACCTCTAGTAGTCGTACTGGGCATCCCCATGTCATGCTAGAATAGTCATGATTCTCTGGTGGAGCCTCCGTCGTGTCTAGCTCTCCCAAGCTCAGTGGATCTGTCCACTAATATACCTCTGGTAGCAATGGGCTCTGAAGTCTGTTGTGAAGCATTCTCATCTGGTTATGGAGTCCCTGCTCTAAAGAAGTCAGTGATCTCTCTCTATGAATGTCTCCCACTACCTGGTCTCCTTGAGAGACTCCCCCTATGTCTACGCAGCTCTAGCAAAAACAACCCGAGGCATCTCTGATCTTGATATCTCATGACTCTAGCAAACGGTCCAAAGCCCTCTCTGAATAGAAAGTGAAAGCGGCGTCGTATACCAGACAATGACAAATGTGATGTAACTCTGTCTCTGGCTCTATATGACACGATTGGCATATCCTAGAGGGAGAGTTGATAAAAATTCTTGAAACAAATATTTTGCATACAGAGTGTTTCTTGAACTTTGGATTCTAAATACTATTGGAAAAAATGATGGTTCAAGTTATCGTTACAATCACTTGGCTACCTTCAAAGATAACTAGAGAGAGCAAAGCAGATACATGGTTTTTCTTTCTCAGAGACAAAAACAACCAAAATAAGATTCCTTTGATTATTTTTTTTAACCAAGATTGGTCAAAGCTAATAGAGTATTCATACATGATTGAGGTAGTACATTCTTGGATGTCTTAATGAGAGATACCAAGCAAAGAAAACTTGGTCTTTTGTTCTTGGATGGCTTGCTAAGTAAGGCTCTACAATATGTTCTATGATATGAAACATAAGGTTGCAAATGCTTGCATATATGATGCAATTGATCTAAAAGACAATTGTGGAAAATTTATGAGAATGAACTGAAAAGGATTGATGTGAAAAATGAGTGTCCAATAAAATTATGCAAGCATAAGCCTCAGCACAATTGTCACCAATAAAATCTTACAATAAGTTGTGAAAAAAAATATCAACCCCATAGAGAATATATAATCCGTGCAATTGAGAGTTTTGAAGTGAGGAGGCAATGTTGCTTCCCATCAAAAGAAACTAAGATGATGTGCCACAAAAAAGAAGCCGAAAAACCATGAAACTCATGAATGTTACTATAGATTGAGATTAGAGGGAACATACCTAATGCCATATCCAACACCTTATCCCATTAGCCTATAGATATCCTCTATATCCAATACAAACCCACAAGCTTTCTATGTGAGGGAAGAGGCCACAATATGTGTTAGGAAATAAGCCTCCTTCCCCTAGTTTCTCACAAAGCTTGGGACTAAGTAGCCAAAATTCCATTCTACCACTCACAAGGTCCTTAATGAATGAGAAGTTTACTTTCTTGATGCAAGTGTATCAAAATTTTGAAACCTTTGCCACTTTATAAATTAAAATTTTGTATGTCCCATATGGTCCAACACCACACTCCATAAAC
The DNA here is from genome assembly GCF_014529385.1 of Adiantum capillus-veneris. Classification (NCBI taxonomy): domain Eukaryota; kingdom Viridiplantae; phylum Streptophyta; class Polypodiopsida; order Polypodiales; family Pteridaceae; genus Adiantum; species Adiantum capillus-veneris. The sequence goes on from NC_140935.1 coordinate 146,885,692, forward strand.
TCACTAGAAGATTGTCAGCTTGAAGAGTGGTTTCACTACCTATGTTATGTATACTTGATGTGTCATTTGACCATACTCCTTTCCTTGCATTGGCTTTGTTTTGGTCTTAGCTTTATACCTATCTACTCGTTTTCATGCATCATGTGGTACGCACCCACTAGGACTCTCTTGCACTTTGTTTTGTTCCTTGCAATTTAAAGATCGTATAATTATGGTTTAGGGCTTAAATTACTGTCTGTTTAGTTTTTCCAAAGGTAAAAATTGTAATTTCCTGTTTGCGGGTCGCCGCGACGGACGTCCATAGCATAGCTCTCACGCATCAACATAAATAATCAATACAAGGGAAGCGACCAGGATGAGGCATGGAAACTCACTAGGGTGTCATTCGTAATGAAGTGAACTCGATGAGATGCAATTGCTAACTCTTCAAGCAAATCATAAGCACTAAAGCCAAGTAATCTGCCTATGTCCTTCTACACAGCTTTACAGTCGTCACGCCCGTTTACCATGAAAATCATATCGGATTCGCACGAAACTTGAAGGGAAGCTACGGGGGACTATTTAGAATCTATCCTATCACTGTCACAACATTCTGGAGAGGTACATGGATCGCGATCGTTCGTCCCAAAGTCAGCAAAAACAATGAATAGATGATCCCAAAGGGTCGTTTTAAGGTCCCTGAAGCCTCTCCTAGGGTCAAAACAACATAAAATACGCATTTAAACACTCAAAACAATAATTTAAGGTCTCAAACGTGTAGTTGAACACCTACATCGAATCTTGAATGCTTACACTTGAATGTAAGAGCAAAGTAAGAGGAACACAATGCAATAAACGAATTTGAATTCGGATTACCGTAGCCACAGTAGTGAAGATTACAAGTTGGAGCAAGAGGAAGCTCTCAAACGTATGCTGTCTTCTTCAAAACTTGTGTTAAAAGATGATGATGTTCAAACTTACAAAAACTGACCTTTATAGTTTAGGTCTTTACAAATGACTTGTCAGGCCAAAAAGTCCTAAACTTCTAACTGGATCTCCACTATACAAATGCTCTCGGAAAAATAATAAAAAATTTCTTTACGAGTTCTTGGCTTAGAGAAGCTCTTTTACAAAAGAATGAGATTTCCACAAAAGTGTAGATTCCTTGAAAAATGTGACTCTTTCTCTGGAGACCATTGCTTCGTCCGCCAAACACTCCCCCCTTCCTTATCGTTGCACATCCTCGTGCATGTTCAGAGCTTTGGTCGTTGATGGGGCTCCAAGGAGGCAAGTTTTGTTGAAAAGCTTCGTGTGCGGAGTACAGCCTCCAGGTCTTCTTGTTGCTGTCTGAAAGGGTTTTCACTTAATGTGTGCTGGTATGCTATGTACCGTGCCTTGAGGTCCTTCGTCATAGGATGCAAGATTCTTGAGTCAATTTTGAAAAAACCTGACGAGGGCCTCCTCGAATGTTTGCAAGTAATGTGACGGCAGGTACATAAGTCTAGAGTACATTGCCATCAGGATATTTCGTGGTGGTGAATCTAGCAAATTCCATCAAATTCCTCTATGCCCTTCTAAGAACAGATTCCACGGATAATAGTCGCCTTCGGTGTCTTTGAACACCTGGATGCAGGTGACGATCATCCGGGCTATCTTTACCAGCATCTGATAGGCTACGTCGGGGACATTCCGCAGCAAGGTGATTGTTGAATTGAGAGTGTTTACTACGTAGGCTACCAAAGGAGGGTTTTGCGCTGTCAGGACTGGGTAGTTCAGTTTTTGTCTCTTTGAGCCTCTCCATGCTGCAAAGTCCTTCCATGGCCTTCTTCGAGGGACTGGACAGAAGGTAGGATCTATTTGGATGTGTTGAGGAGCATTGTGGTAATGTGTTAGATCTTGTGGCCTCTTGTCCAGCCACTTCTGTCTCCATTTTGGGTGATCTTCGATGAGAACCTGAGCTTCTTCTATTGTTAGTGCTACACCTTCGTAATTTCCTTCTTTGTTTCGTGGCAGGGTTGGCCGCATCTTTTCCTTCCATAAATTGGCTTCATGGCATATCAAAGGAAAAGGTAGGTAGTCATGGCCAAACCCTTGTACTTGCTCTTCTGGCTGTAAGAATGCCAGTGCCACTGACTCCATTATCTTTACTTCATAGAGCATGTATTCTTTGGCTGGACCTTCTGGAATCTCCTTAATGCTTTGGGTGAGCTCATCTCTAATATCTAGGCTTGCCTTGGCTGATCCCTGTCCTTGTTCTCCTTCATGTGAAGTTTCAGGCAAGTCAGGCATGTCTTGACTAGGCAGCAGTTGCGCTTGCACATGGGCTTCCTCTGTTCTGATTTGTTGTTGGGAAATCAGTGCTTCTTTTTCTTTCAGCAGTGTCTCGCTGATTTGCTTCTGCGTCTCTAATTCGGCTCTCGCTGCTGCCAATTGTTGCTCCAGCTCTTTTACTTTTTGCTCGTTGGCTGCCGTCTGGGCCATAATTCCTGAGAAGAGCAACTGTCTTTGAATTTTTTCTTGCTCTATCTCCTCTTTTAGCACCGCTAGGGTGTTCACTGTTGCAGCATTGTCTGGTGTGGAGACCAATGCTCCAGCAGGTTCCTAGTTCGTCAGCAAAGTTGTTAGAGTACTTTTGATAGTGAGGTATGAGCTATTAACCCTCTGGAACCTTGCGCTTTCGTAATCAAGCTGCTCCATTGCTTTCTTTACCCTTGCTGTCAAATCTTGGCATTCCGTTTCCTTGGTTGTCAACTCCGTCCTGACATCCACTAGGTCTCTGATCAGAGACTGAGTCTATTGTCGCTTAGTGTCTCTTTCCTTCATTGTGAGCTCCAGATTTTTTCATGTGTTGAGCCTCCTATACTAGCCTTTCCTTTTCTTCTAACACCACGTGCTGGCATCGGAACTGTTTTTCTAGATCTTGCAAGGTTTTTCTGTAGTCAAAATCAGCCATAGCCTGACAGGCTTCTTGGTACTCTATTGCTTTATGGAGGGGGCACACACTCTTTGTGTGTAGATGATGGAGGAGGAGGTGGTGGTTCTTGGGTTGATGAAGAAGGATGAGGTGGTGATTTCGGCGAGGGAGGAGTAGGATCCATTTGTACTTCTTCTATAACTTCCTCCACTTCTTCCACGTGTCTCTTTTTCAATGCATCTTTCCTTGGCTGTGAAACAGACGCGTTCGCTTTTCTTTTCTTTAAAAGATTTATTATTCTTTGGCGAGTCAATTCCGTCACCTGTCGTGCTTCCACATTCTTCTCTCTTTGAGCTTTCTTTAGTTGCTCTTCTTGGTTCGTGTCTTCAGCCACTTCTTTCTTCTTTGTTCCTTCGGTGGACTGAGAAGAAACCTTGTTAACCCTCGTGGATCACGGACACCCTATCGCCTACGACGGACGCTGTATTATTTATTTAGTAGAGTTAGGCACCGGGCTTGTCGGTCCAATAGGAAAAGGGTAGAGTGATCGCCGATGAGAGGCGCACTCTAACTGGAACACGCAAGGGTTAGTTGGCTAAGCATGGGCGCCCAAATGTGAATGGGGCGAGCTCATATAAAAGTCACCTCAACCTAAAATTGACCTATTCTCTCAGTGTGCAGTAGAAGAAGTGCTCTTGCCCTATCTCCATCCCCATCTCCATTGTGTGCTCATAGGTGTGTGTGTGTGTGTGTGTGTGTGCGCGCTTGAGGGAGAGAGGGAGAGAGTGTGTGTGTGATCGAGCATTGCGACGACACCTGTGGCGGCGAGGCGGTTCAACGCAGTACGGCGGCGGCTCCCTCTTCTTCGCGGCAAGGAATCCTTCACAACGACAAGCGCAGGGAGGTGAGTGACACACCCCTGCTCTGTGAGCTTGCTAGGCCTGCTAGTTGTGTACTTGCAGCCTTCGTGGCTCGCACACTGTGCTCGGCAAGTCCCTAGCTCCGACACGTGCGGCAGACGCACACATTTTTGGCGCCGTTGTCGAGGAGTTGCCCTGCACCAAGCTCCGAGAAGCACTCTGTGCTGCCCTGTGGAGACACCAAGCTTAAGTAGGAAGGTTGTGATGTGTCGTGGGTTAGCTCATTTCGTTTTCTGCACAGTTAGCTCATTTCGGTTTCTGCACAAAAACAAAGAATATTTGTTCATTTCGTTTTCTGCACAGCTAGTTCATTTCGTTCTCTTCACAGCTAGTCCATTTCGTTTTCTGCACAAAAACAGAGAATATTTCCTCATTACGTTTTCTGCACAGCTTGACTATTTCGATTTCTGCAAAAAACGGAGAATATTTTGTTTTCTGCATAGAAAAATGGAAAATAAAAAATGCAATGGCTAAAAATAAATTTGATTTATTTTGGCGGGGGGGGGATATTTTAAGTTTGTCCAAAAAGGTAGATCGGGATCATTTGATGAGCTCGAGCTCGAGCTTGGTCTTGGTCTTATGATATAAGGTAAATGCTATTCACTATATATAGGCTAGTGCTCAAGTGAAAGGAGGAAGCATGTAGGGCAAAGTCTTCACCTTTCTCTCCACAAGTTACCCTTCAACTTTCTATTTTAAGCCATGTGCCCAAGTAGAAACTAGGAGAAATTGTCTGTATTAGGGACTTTGGGAGCTTCTAATAGCCAAACAGTGTTCTGTAAAGTGCACCTAGATCTCCTAAGTGATACGCTCGTTTCGAGCTATCACACGTCCCAATCCGTTTTTCAAACCTCAAAAAACATCAAGAACAAGAAAAAATCAAGTAGAAAACGGGGTACAAAACACCCACAAAACAAAGCAAGTAACCTTTGAGGGTCCTTGCCGACACTTGTAGGGCGCCCAAAGCACATGTATCTACGCTCTGGTCGTGTGCTAGAGTCCGAACAACTAGCTAGTGCTTTGATTTACGGGGGTGCTCACTATCCTTCCACGCTAGGGTCTACGCCCTCGGCGGGGACCCAAGGTAGTGCAACCCAAGACCCAAATATAGCGGCTAGCGACTCTTCCTCTGACTAGGATATTATGGAAGAGCATCTTACACAAAGCCCCGGGGGAACAAATGAAATTGTACCTAGCTGGGCCCAACAACCTGGAACTAGTGTTCTTAGCCGTTTGATGGAAACTTTTAGTAGAGCTACGCGCTCTGAACCTACGGCTAGTGAAGTAAACGAAGGGGGTGGGGAAGTAGAATCACCATTCACATCTCCTGTAGACCCAACACTCCCTCGGAGTGTCCACGTGGACATTCTACCTACCTCATTTAATGAGGGCCCTACCGAGCTACCACCTTCCAAAGTCGCCTCTAAGGTAGCGGTGACTAAAAGTCAAAACACGGGAAGCAACATTGCATCCACCTCACGGCAACCCTCTAGTACACCAAGTTTGGACGGGGTATTTCTCAATGAAAATTGGGAATATAACCTACACATGGAGACTTTGACCGACCTATACATGGGCTACACATATCATGTGGGTTGGTTAGAAGTTGTACAATCCACATCTAGTGTCACTAGTCTAGAGGAACAACAATACATGATCTGCAATGTCATCCATAGGATTATTCAGTCCGAGAGGCAATATCGAGGAATGAACATACCTTCGATGGGTCCTATGCGATTTTTAGACACGAGCAAAGGGAAACAACCCACTCTATCACAAATGGAGACTCCCCTAGTGAGTCCCATCGATCCCCCATATGTTGTTTCGCCAGGGGTCTCAATGCAATCTGAGCCCACAAGTGATAGCTTTACTTTTCCAAGTCTAGCTCATCTTTCCCTGGATGACACCACGGATACCATGCCTACCCCAATGATGGGCATGCGAAAAAACACACCATGGACCTCGTTTGTTAGTAAAGCACCGCTACATGGAAGCTCAATGCATGCAATAGTACCTACAAGTGCGTACCAATCGTATGCACATATGGGTCCACGTACTCATGTAGTCCCTACCCCTCCCATTGTTTCAACTACCTATGCTCCACAACCACAATACACAAGTTTTTATTTCCATGGGACTATACCGGCTAGCATTAGCATGTCACATCCGACGTCTGCTATGCCTAGGGCCACTCATATGAACTATGGACCGCCACATAGCACAACATCGTACCCAACGTGGAACCCAAGGGCTTCCTATGCGCCAAGCCCAATGCCAATACCTACTCCACATGTAGTCTCTGGCGCGCCTTCACCCACAGTGCCTGCTCACTTAGGTAACTTGGCAACATTTTCTCAAGCTATTGGTCGATCTATTGCTGAGAATATGCGTAACACGCCTGATAGAGAGCCTAGAAGTAAGGCAGTACAAATAGCCAAGCTCACACAAAAATTTAGTGGAGACGGGGATGTGAGAAAGCATGTCGAAGTGTTTGAACAAATATGCGATTCTCTAGGAGAACACAATGACCTACATAAGAGAAATGCTTTAAGCCTAACCTTAAGTGGAAAGGCTGGGGATTGGTATAGAACCCTAAGGGTGGAAGAAAAAACGATTTACCCTACTCTTAGGAGACTGTTCTTAAAAGAATACATACGAGTAGCCTCTCAGCTCCAGAAAGCCCAATGAGAGGAAGGAGAGTCTGTGAGAGACTTTATAAGTCACTTGAAGCATTTGAATTCTCGTTGTAATCCAAATGAGCGCTTCAACAATAACCAATTGCTTGATAGATTCATTAGGGGATTACAACATGAGGATATCTACAATGGTCTAGTCATTAGAGGTATCACCACTTGTGAAGCAGTCACCACCAATGCGATCCAATTGGAGGATAATTTAATGATTCAAGGAGAAAGAGTGTCTGTTAAGAATAAATCTATTAGCTCGCAAGCATGAGGGCATCATCCAATGACCCTAAAGCCTATTGCTAAGGAGCCAAAGATATCTGAGATGACTTTAGCAGATCTCACCAAGGCTATTCAAGAGAGTCTTAGAGACAATCGTGCTCCGCAAAACACTCATATGTATCCAAGAAGGGAGCAACAATGGTGCTCAATATGCTATGGACCTCATAGTACCAGTGAATGCCCTACTTTTAGAGTAAAATTCAATGGGAACTGCAATTCATGTGGGAGGTATGGTCATCAAGCTAAGGATTGCATAGTATTTAAGCGTGCGATGGCCAATAGACCAACCTTAGCATGGACAGACACACCTCGAGTGCCTGCATTGATGCCGGACCCACCTCTTGAACAAACATCACAACATATGGTCCCTAGGGCCCAAAATGTTGTTCAAACAACACCCTTACCACCTCCAGTGCTAGGACCGCAACCACCACATCCGAGAATCACTTCTGTGAATCAAGTGGGTTGTGAGTCATTTATTTCTTATTTGGAAGGCTATGAGGAAGTTATAGATCCTAATATCGCCTATGGGATGGATGTGCTTGAAGAAAGTCCACAATACTACATGGAGGACTATTGGGGACAAGTCAAACCTGTATATCAAGTAGATGCTCTTGCGGCAAGAGGCCAAAATATCAACTACACTGCTAAGAGACCACCTCTTCAATGCTATGAGTGTGGAGGTTCACATCGTGTAGCCAAGTGTCCTATTAGGCTACAAAAGAACGCCACACTAATGCAAACCAATGAAGCGATCACGTCTACAATGCCGATACTCATGTGTAATCTATGTGGCATAGATCATTTGATTGCCCAATGTCCAAATAATCCAAATGCACCGAAGATCACGCCATTAAACTTGATTGAAGTTACCGAGGAGCCATCACCAAGTACACTCGTGGTACCAGTAAACGTACTCACACGATCGATGCTCCAAAAACAAAATTATATTATTGAGGAAAGAGACATGGCATCAATTGCCCAATCTCAGAAAAAAAAGAAAACACAAAGAAAGAGATCGCAAAAAGAAGCGAAGTCAGACCCCAGTTCAAAGACCAACATAGGGACTGGTGATGACCCCGTATATATGAACGACGCTAAAGAAGATTCTGATTCAGGTGAAACCATGGAGACCAAACAACCACTAACATAGAAACCAACAAGGAAGATCTTCATGAGCCACAATTGCCAGGATCCAAAAAGAAGATAGGAACTTACCCAAACCCTACAGAGGAGATTGAGCGAGTCAAGCAATTAAGGAGTTTGGTAGAAGATACCCAAAGGGATCTAGAACCAGCACCTAGGAAGATCCAGATTACAGACACCGTGTTCCCTACGCAACAACAACCTCACCAAGTCCATAGACCCTTGGACATACCTAGTGTCATCCAAGAAGAAAGTGACTTAAAGTCATGGGAAAGTGAGCGTACTTACTTCTTGATGGAAAGAAGATTTACAGAGGGACTACCTGATCCTATCGAAGAAATGGAGATCCCATCTTCCCCACGTCAAGGGACTAAAGGCCAAAAGGTGTCATTAAACATTGCCAAATTGATGGATTTCATGTCTTCAGAAGTTAGAACCACCATCATGTCCAAACTATATAAAGACCCAGAGCTAGTCTTAGCTCTTCGAGCCTTCCTCAATGGAGAACTGAAGTTTGGGCTACCACAATTTGCACAGATGGATGGAGCTGGGGAGATGCCAATAGAGGAGGAACACTTAGATCCACAACCCAACCTAGATGAGAATCTTGTTATAGAAATACCTGTTAACAAGTTAGGACAATACTTTGAGGGTGATGAATTCAATGCGACCATACCAATCACTACTAAGGGATTAACTGTGAAGGGAATCCTTGATGGTGGCGCTGGGGTTAGCATTGTGACTAAAAATTGATGGGAAACTATGGGAAGACCTCACCTTACGAACACAACCATAGTAGTGAAGATGGCCAATGGGTCTATTGTTAAACCTATTGGGATGCTAGAAGATCTCAAGATCAAGGTCTTTGGACATAAAATAAGGATTACCTTTATTGTTATGGATTTCTCAAAACACACTATGGCATCGAAGATGATCTTAGGACGTCCTTTCATGAGGGAAGCAAAAATGGTGCATGACTGGTCTAAAAACCATGTCTACTTGCAGTTCCAAGATTCTGTCATTCGAGTGGATCTTGTGACGGGTCGAGCACATCCTCTAGGAAACAGGTTTATAATTGATCATAGATCTGACACCACAGTTCACTTGGACCCATTGCAGTATTGTTACACGTGTAAAGCGGACACTGATGTTGGGGAAGATTCTCCTTATATAGATGTACTACCTGGGATGACTGAGTCGGACAATGTGGATTGGGTCCACCTAGCAACAACCATAGACACTTGGGGAAATAGGGGGACGACCTGGGTAACACCTGAGGGGGATGAAATACCACCACTTGTACCCTTGAACATGCTAAAAGCAAGGCATATAGCTTCTGATGATCTACAAGATGAAAGTTTGACTGGCATTGAAACCAGTAGCGCCTCACAAGACTATATCCCACACGATTTGGGGTCAGAATCATCAGTTGAAATTGACTTTGAGGACGAAGAATCTGAGTTAAATCTTAGTGAAAATGTGTGGACAAACCATTCAGGGCCCAGTGGTAACCTAGATGATAATCTATCCAAGGGAGAAGAAGACACAAGTAGTGATTCATCTAGTGAGTCTTCATTAGAAATCGACCGTAATCGAGAATTAAACAAGAAGAGTAAGAGATATAAGGGGCGACGATATCGAGCAAATGTGCGTGCTAGAATAAATGAAAAGAAATCTATCGCAAAATGGCTTAATTATATAGGGGCATGTGATGCTCATCGAAAGTTGGTAGATAACTGGGGTGAATACCTTCAAAGCGTTATGTGGTGTAATCCACAACCCATTGACATCGCACAACTAGAGGCTACAGAGAAGCCAAGGTTGAGCCGTACCGTAAGGAGATGACAAAATCGAGAGTTAGCTCAACAACAAAAGGAATCGGAAGTTAAATCATAGTCCACAGAACAAGAGGACCCCACAGACTTACACCCTGCACCTGAACATTTCAAATCCTATACCACAGAGGAACGTAAGGTTGTGTATACAAAGGCCCAAAGAAAACCTATCGATGGGAGCAATGGAGTCTATGATGGTCCAGCGATAGTTAAGGAAATAGAGTTAGCAGACCTAGGAGAAGAGTCTAAACCTGTCTTCATTGCCCAAGATCTGACAGCGATACTGAGGAGTGTGTACTTAAAGAACTTCTCAAGGAATTCGGGGATATATTTGCTTGGACATATCATGATATGAAAGGTGTTCCACCTTCCGTGGTGCAGCACACAATCCCCATGAATAGCATGGCTAAACCAGTCAGCAACGACCCTACCCAATGAATCCTAAATATGAAAAGATCGTTCAAGAAGAGATTGAAAAGCTTGTGGAATGCGGATTCATATACCCTATTGAGCACTCAGAATGGGTGTCTCCAATAGTGATTGTGCCAAAAAATAATGGGAAACTCAGAGTGTGCGTAGATCTCAAGAAGGTCAATGCCGCCACTAGGAGGGACCATTACCCCTTGCCATATTCAAAACATATACTTGAAAGAGTTGTAGGGAAGGAAGCTTATAGCTTTTTAGATGGGTACTCTGGCTACAATCAAATCACAATTGCGCTAGAGGACCAAGCTAAAACAACCTTTATAACCGAATTTGGAGTGTTTGCATTCTGTGTTATGGCCTTTGGCTTAACCAATGCCCCTGCTACCTTTCAAAGATTAATAAACACTGCTTTTAGAGAATATTTGAGGGAGTTTTGCGAAGCTTTCTTAGATGACCTTTGTGTTTATTCCTCTTGGAAAGAACATCTATCATGCTTACGAAAAGTGTTTGAGAAGTGCAGATTGTATCACATCTCCTTAAATCCTTTCAAATGCCAATTTTGGGTTAAACTTGGAGTCATTTTAGGGCAATAGTGTCCAAAAATGGGATTTCCACAGATGAGAGCAAAATTAACGCCATTGCTGAACTGCCACCACCTACAAACTATAAGGGAGTTCAAAGATTCATGGGCCATGTTGGTTATTACCGACGGTTTATTTTAAACTTTGCCGAGATAGCTCGTCCTTTGTACAAGCTTCTTATTGAGTTCCACTGAACTGCGGAGTGTGACTATACTTATGAGTCATCGAAAAAGACCTTGACTAGCGCTCCTATTCTACCAGTGCCCAATTGGAATGTAATTTTCCATGTGCATATTGATGCATCAAACTTTGCTATTGGGTGTGTTCTAGCTCAACCAAGAGAACATAAATTGGACTACCCCATCAGCTTTGCAAGTCGTCAATTGAATGATGCCGAGAGAAACTACACCACTACAGAGCGAGACGGTTTAGGTATGATTTATGTAGTGAAGAAATTTTGCTACTACCTTCTGGCCAACAAGTTTGTTTTCTATGTTGATCATCAAGCCTTGTTGTATCTCGTAAATAAACCTTGTTCCACGGGAAGAATTACACGATGGTTGTTAATTCTCCTTGAGTTTGATTTTATCATTGTGGTGAGACCTGGTAAAAGACATGTCATTGCGGATCATTTGTCTCGCATACCCAATGGTGAAGCCCCTACTGGAGTCGATGATGAATTACCCGATACTTATCTATTCCTAGTCGAAACCATACCTGAATGGAGTGAGAAGATTGTGAACTTTCTAATTAATGGTTTTCCACCCAAAGAGCTTCGTAAGGACATAGCTCGAAAACTGTTAAAAGAATGTGAACCTTACTCTCTCATTGCAGGAACTCTCTACAAGCTAGGGAAGGACGATATTCTAAACGTTGTGCCCGTGAGGATGAGTATTTGTACATACTGCAAGAAGCCCACATGGGTATAGCCGGAGGACATTTCTCGGGGGGACTAGCAGCTAGGAAGGTGTTGCAATCAGGCTATTGGTGGCCAACCTTATTTAAGGATGCATCACTTTTTGCAAAAGGATGTGATGAATGCCAACGTTACAAGATCACTCAACGAAAGGATAGGATGCCCTTACATCCTGTTAAAGTGACTCAACCATTTGAAAAATGGGGTTTGGACTTTGTAGGCCCAATTAGTCCGGTAGCTCGTAGCACTCAATCTTGATATCATTTATCGTTGCCAGTGACTATGTAACAAAGTGGGCGGAAGCCAGGGCGACATGAAAGGCTGATGCGAGGTCAACTGCCAAGTTTCTCTTTGAGAACATTATTACAAGATTTGGTCGTCCCTTTGAGATTGTGAGTGACAATGGTACTCATTTTATAAATGGAGGGATCAAAGAACTCACTACAACTTCATGATAGCTCACCATAAGTCCACACCTTATTATCCGCAAGCAAATGGCCAAGCTGAGAGCACCAATAAAACCTTAATCTCTATCTTGACCAAAACAGTGGAAGCTCATTGCACAGATTCGGATTTAAAGTTAACTTCAACTTTATGGGCTTATCGTATTGCGTACAAAGTTGCCATTAATTGCACACCGTTTAAGATGGTGTATGGCCAAGAAGCGGTTATGCCATGGGAGTTTGTTGTTCCTAGTCTTCGAGTAGCTTCTCAAGAAGGTTGAGATGGTAGCCCTTTACTTGAGCGATTATATATCCTTGAAAGGCTAGATGAAGAGAGGCAATTAGCTGTGCAAAATGCACTTGTGGAGAAAGATAGGAGGAAGAAATGGTTTGACCATCATCTAAAGAACAAAGATATCAATGTCGGTGATAAATTCCTTATGTATAGAGTGCGTAAAGAAAAGAAAAAGTTGAAATATACGGGAAAAGGACCATATAGATTATGTGAGATCACCCCACAAGGAACCATTCTTGTGGAGACTCTTGATGGAGTTGAAACCATTGGATTCCTCAATGGGAGAAAATTTAAAAGATACTATGATCCTTTAAGCCAAGAGGAGCTACGTGCCATCCATACGAAAAAGACAACCAAGGCTCAAACAGAATTGAAAAAGATATAGGCTCAAGCTGAGGCGAAAGAGCGCCAACAACGCATAAGACGTCAACTAGAGGCTAACCTTGGAGTTACACATGCATTCCACGTTGAAATAGAGGATGATTGGTTGGACTCTGACACGCCTCTACGATACCCTATTGAGTTAAATAGTGCCTATGGAAAAGTGCTATATAACGCCTTATTGGACACGGGTGATAAATATAATCTGCTATCCTATGGGGTGTGGTGTCAGTTAGGGAAGCCACCTCTATCTAAGAGTATTATCCAAGTCAAGGGTGTCAACAAGAAAAAAACTACGGTTTTTGGAATCTGGCACACTTCTGTCAGTTATGACAATGGGGTTGTAGCTCAACACTTTTTGGTCATGCCTACTGGAACTATGGAGGGTAATATAAACCTAGGACGCATGTGGATGATAGCCACCAAATGCACTATTGATTGGGGGACTGGGGGTGTCACAACGCAAAAACCAACTCTTATCCCTACCACTCAAGTCATAGTCCCTGAGATATTTCCTAATGAAATAAAACCCAAGACATTGCATGTCCAGGAGGTTGAACCATACGTCCCCATAGCCCAACTCTCTAGAGCTTCAATTGATGTAGTTGAAAGAAAGCTTGAGACACACAAGAACCATCCTAATATAACAAAGAAAACATACAAGTGGGTCCCTAAAGATTCTTTAGTGACCATGGCTGATGCTAAAAAAGGGAAGCCTCGTAAGAAACCTCCCACTCACTCCAAGAAATGTAAAGAAACATTGCGTTGGATTCCTAAACGACTATTGGAATCCCAAGGATACTATGAAGGAAATGATCAAATCTGGGTGTCCAAACGTAAATTTTACTCTTACTTGTCACCTGGCCCATGTAAACCCAACCCTGTGGCTCCAAAACAAATTGAAAATCGTGGAAAGGAAAAAATCACGGAATGTTACACACCCGCTCTAGAGCTAGTTTGGGTACCAAAGAAAGAACGATTTGTTCCACCTAGCTCAGGAACAGGGAAATCAAATGAAGCTTCTTGCTCTTCATGTAGTTCCTATACGCAAATAGAAGCTTCGACACAACCTCCACCTACCATTGTACATATCCATACAAGCAAGAAAGAGTTTGCACCTCTCGTTGTAGGTTCACCACCTACAACAATGTTGCAAATAAAATCATGGGAGAGTACCTTACCACCCTTGCAACTAGATGAAACACATAGGGCGATCAAAAACTATTGGTTAAAGCCTTCATCCATAACAACTTGGAACAATTGGTTTAAAAGGTGACGACATCATTCCAAAAGGTATGATCTACCCATGGAAGGGGGGAGTGTTTGCTGACATCCATCATTCACTTGCTTCCCTCTTAACCATCCTCCCTGACCTCTCAATCTCCAATCCTAGGGAATGTATATATAAAGCCTTATACTAGTTCTAGCAAACAAACAAATTTTTTTTTTAAAAAAAAAAGTAAAAGTAAAAGAGCAAGAGCGACTAGCAACGAGAGAGCACCCTATCAGATCCTACACATAAGTCTAAATTCACCATGTCACATCAAGCAGCACACAATAACAAATCATGTTTTAAAGACCTAACCAAATCTATCTGTATTCTCAGAGATGGCTAGTTCACCAGAGGCATGCGCTTCTATTTCTGATGAAAGGTACCCTTTTTCTTTTTCTCAAGTGTTTCACATCTGCTACCCTGTACTTTCTTGCGAATGGGATTTGGTAGAGAGACTTGCACGTGAGCTAAATTTTGAGGAGTTAGAATGGCTGATATGTCTATGGATAACTAGTGATCCCTACCTAGTAGCGAATGTTTCTCCGATTGCACATGCTTATTCTTTTGCATAAGATGAGTATCCACGCATTGCGAGGTTCTTGATTAACACGCTTGCGCAAGAGGATGATGAAGAAGAAATAATAGAGACCGAGGAAGACTATGGCCTCACAGAAAATGATTTCGTTTATCTAAATGATGAAGATATAGGCCTAGCCTTAGGGTGGCCACCCGGTTTATATAATATCCTCTTTCCTTGATTCTAAAAGGGATGATAGATAGGTAGGTTAGGGGTCTGGATTGTGTTTTCTAGGAGTTTTATTTTTTTCACACTGACATGCCTCCTAGAGGTATAGTGCTTGTTTTTTGGATGTGTTAGGTAGGACTTATATGGATTTCCATCCACATGGCTGAGGACATCTGCTTCGACTAAATGAGCAACTCCATACCTCCAGGTGTACTACTTTCCATGATTCATGTTGGTGGATATGTATAATTGCTAATAATGATTTTTCATGGTTTTTTTGAGTGCAATAGTTATGTTTGTTATCTGCCATTATAGATGTATAAATTTGTCTTTGCTTAAGTTGATGGAACTGGAGTTTAATCTTATGGATGAGCCTTGAGATTAGGAGACCGTGACTTTAGGTTAACTCATTTACTTGACCACTAGGCCTAGCTGATAAAATTATCTGAGTATTTGAGACCTTAGGAATGTTTAAGACATAGAGAAGCTTGCTCACTTAAACAACAAAAACACTAGTGAGAATACAAAGGAAATGGAAGCAAAAAACATAAGTGCCACAAATGAAAACTCTAATGCTGGAAGAGAAATCCTGGCTTGATTTGGTACTTCACTCACATGTATTGTCTATGGTACTAGAGCCCTAGAGGTTCCCAGTGTGGGCGCTTTTCTTTGAGAAGCAAAAAGCGCCGGACATACAAAATAAGCACACACGTCAAATGATTGTGAACCAAAGTAAAAAAGAAAAAAAAAATGAATGACATTTAAAAGACTTCCATCGAGCTTATAGTTAACATTTCAAGCTTTTGTTTGGAGTTGTGAGAGCTAGTTGGCTAATCAAAGCTAAAAAGCACAATTAGGGAATCTTGCATTTAGATAATCTTCTTAGCTTAGCTAGTACTAGAGTAGTTGTTTTAACCTTAGTCATAGCTAACTAATTGATAGACTCACTTATAAGCCCAAAACTCTTGATTAATTAATTTACTAAAAGTGCGATTATTTGTCCTTAATGGCAGTCTAACATTTCATAAATCTTGCATTTACTCATTTCCACATGTACTTTACATTCCCCTCATGATTTATGGCCATATAATTCTGCTTGCTGAAACAGTGACTTTGCCTTGCAGATTCAAATCCAGATGCTCTACAACATGGACATAACAAGCTTCAACTCAATAGCTTCCGAGAACGGAATCTACATCAGGAAGGGGGTCATGTTAACCCTCGTGGCTCACGGACACCCTATCACCTACGACGGACGCCGTATTATTGATTTAGTAGAGTCAGGCACCGGGCTTGTCGGTCCAATAGGAAAAGGGTAGAGTGATCGCCGATGAGAGGTGCACTCTAACTGGAACACGCAAGGGCTAGTTGGCTAAGCATGGGCGCCCAAATGTAAATGGGGCGAGCTCATATAAAAGTCACCTAAACCTAAAATTGACCTATTCTCTCAGTGTGCAATAGAAGAAGTGCTCTTGCCCTATCTCCATCCCCATCTCCATTGTGTGCTCATAGGTGTGTGTGTGTGTGTGTGCTTGAGGGAGAGAGGGAGAGAGTGTGTGTGTGATCGAGCATTGCGACGTCACCTACGGCGGCGAGGCGGTTGAGCGCAGTACGGCGGCGGCTCCCTCTTCTTTGCAGCGAGGAATCCTTCATGGCGACAAGCGCAGGGAGGTGAGTGACACACCCCTGCTCTCTGTGAGCTTGCTAGGCCTGCTAGTTGTGTGCTTGCATCCTTCATGGATCTCACACGGTGCTCGGCAAGTACCTAGCTCCGACACGTGCGGCAGACGCGCACAAACCTCCACTTCTGCAACCTTTTGTTCCGCAGCTAACCTTTGTTTTTCAGCCCGTATTCGAGCTGCCTTTTCTACTCTTGCTTGTCTTTCCTTCTCGAACCTTCGTGTTTCTGTTTCTTGCGTTGCAGCAACCCTTGCCTTTCTGTCAGCCTGCAACTTTGTCCTTCTTTCCTCAATTCTATCTTGGGCCTCTACATATACTTTTTGAAGTTCGGACCTCGGCACTGTACTTCTTTCCCTTCCTCTTCTCATGAGCGGTGTGGTGGTGCCTTCCTCCTCGCTTTCTTCAAATTCAAATGGTCCTTTGTCTTTTGACCCTTGAGGGTTTCCCTCGTCTTCAGTATCCGTCTTTTCTTCATCACTTGAGCTTTTGTTGGATGCCTTGACCGAGCGCCATGATGTTGCGCTAGTGGTCGTCCTTACTGAGTGAGCAATCAGCTTTGCGTTCTGAATCAAGGTAGCTTGAGAACTGGCCGCCGGCAGGTCTTCAATCATTTCCAAAGCTTGGTATGCTATTCTTGTTAGCATTGGCCTTGCGCTCATGTAGCTTTTTTTTTTTCCGAGACCTTCAAATTTGCTTCGACCAAGCTTTCCAAGATGTAAGAACCATAATCGCATCGGATGGTTCTGTTTTTAGCTGTTGCTAGAGCCATGACCACTGCAATGTGCAGGATCGGCTTGGTGTAATGAGGAGGCTTTTGTACCCTAAAATGTTGAGAGATCAATCTCAATGGTAATTCCAGCGCACCGTATATTATGTCACTGTACTTGTACTTGTTTCCTTTTGCTTTGATAAACGTCTTCTCGTTGTCCAGTGACTTGGTCTTTGTTTCCAGCAAGTCGTGTTGCCCTGGAAGGAAGTGCAAAGCTTCATTGATGATGTCTTTTGTGATCTTTACTTCCACCTTTGAACCATCCTTGTCTGTGAGCATCGCTTGCCCATCATATTGTATCGAGCTCATAAGCTCGTGGGCCCTCATGTAGTCTATTCCCCATGGCTACAATCTAAAAAACTGCTCCAAATGAATAGCCCGCACGACTTCGGTGACCTCTGGCCTTTGGTGGAGATTCCATATTTCTCGTGGCATGATGGTCTTCTTTACCATGTCACCATCAGCATCCCTAAACTTTGCGATGAAAATGTGAGTAGCTAGTGTTTCATCCAAGATGTGAGCTTTTTCGTTCGTAGAGAGCTCATCCACTTCATATGGTGCTGCCTTCCACTGCCTTGCTTGCTTTTGGCAAGGTATTCTATGAAATCTGGTGTGAAATGCCGGCTCCGATCGTTTGTACGGAGTAGAAATATGGCAGCTCGCTCTAGGTCAAGAAGCTCTCCTCTTCTCTCTCAGAATGGAAATTGAACAATGAGCTAGATTTTTGGCCTACGTGACCCATATCTTCCCGAGGTTTTTGTGACATAGGGCTAATTTTCCTTACCTTTGATCTCGAGATAATTTTTATACCACCTGTGGGTCGAACCGTTCGTCATTCTGGTGTCGTATCACCGTTTGATGCGATTCTGGGGAAATGTGGTCATGATCATTAAAACTGAAGTTCGACGTCTTCAGATTAGCTTCATATCTTCCATGCTTGATAACCCTATCATGATACTTTGGGGTTTGCTTCCAGAACTTGATTTCGACACTATGAGTGATATATTTTTATTTTTTGAAGTTTTATTAACAAAAGTTAAGCGAAATAAATTGAAAATACTTATTAACTGGCGAAAAATAGCCAAAAATTATTATACTCACCCCTAAGCATATATTTTCACTAGAAGCATACCAATGCTCGATATTTTGTCATTACAGCTTATTATTATGCTGGTTGAATGATAAAAACGCTAAAAAATGCCAGATTTTGATTAAATTTGTTCGATTTGAACTCTAAAAAATGAAAAAACACACACGCATTATGTACATATATACACGTTGGACCCCTTAATGGTCTTGACTGCTGCTAGATTCAACAGCTACTCCCCCCTTCCTAAACTGAGTCGTCCGGGACGAAGGTTGTGTGCGTGTGCATGGGTTTTGAAATCTGTGTCTATGCACGACCGTGTAATGTGGCTCTATCCTCATGTTTGAGACAGTGCATTGGGAAACAAAGTGCTGTGTAAGATGTGGGGAGTGAATGTAATTCTCAGTGGCTTTGGATGGTGAGGCTAGCAGTTTATGGAACAAAAGAGCTTGCAGTTTAATTGCTCTCTCCTTGATTGTTGTTTTTTTGATGGCAACTACTTTTGGAACCCATTTGTATTCAGTTTTTTTCATATTTGCAAATTTTAATATAGGTTCCTAAATTTTCTTAGGTTTCCATTGCCATTTTGTTAGTTCAGGCTTCCTGGGTTGACTTTTTGGTCTCCATTCGATCGTTGTCGCTAAATTTTTGGTTGTCTCCAGCTTTGGTTGCCATTTCCACTCTCGATTAGCTCCTGAAGGTCTTTGATATGGTGTTGCTATCGTCGGGAGTTGTGACTTGGGAAGCCATATCTATCTCTGTTTTTTTTGCACGACAGTTTTCTTTATCCATACTTTCCGAATAGCCATTTTCGGTGTTTCTGGCTGATGAGATGATTGCTTTTTGTTGATGGGGATAACCGACCACGAGTGATCTGTTTTGGCGAATGGAGTCATATACGTGTTAGAGTTGTGTGTGTACCTCAGCACATGTTCTGACCATTCTGTAATTGCATTGTACGTTCTCATCCATGGAACTCCCAAACATAGTGATTCTTTGATTCCTTCGTCTTTCATTACGAGAAATTGATGAGGACAACTATTTCCATCAATATTGATTGGTAAGTTTACTATTCCCAATGTTGGCATTTTGGCCCCGTTTGCGGCTTGTGAATCTCGTGTAGATTGCACTAGGGGTTCATTGGTAAGCATCTTGTAAGTGGAGAAGTTGACCACATTGACTCTTGCCCATGTTTCAATCAATGCTCGTTGATATCTGCCATTCGAAAGTCTGACATTGATGCGAACATCGATTCCTATTTCCCATTGCTCGTCAGTGTGAATTATAGAAAGAGGAATTTGAGCCGTATCTGCTGGTTGAGGAAGTCTTTGTTGTTGTAATTTATGTTTCCGCTTTAAAATTCTGATTCTGGCCTCCTCCTATGCTTGAGCTTTTGTCTCATTTTCTTTGTTCTTGCGCTCCTTCGTAGCGTGGATTTTGATAAGCATCTCTGAGGTTAGTGGTAGGTTGTACTTCTTTAATCTGTAGCCACTAATCCAATTAGGCATCTCCTCTCCCTCTAATGTCGCAAGCTTAATGGCACCGCTAGATAATATGTCATGAATCACATAGGGTCCATTGCCTCGCTTTTTGAGTTTCCGAGAATGTTGTTTCAGGATATACATTAAGACGTAATCCTCCGTAGAAAATTCCTTGCTGATAACATGTTGATCAAAGAATGATTTCATGTTTTGTTTTTGCACATAGATTGATGCAACTACTCTCAATCTAGTTTCATCCTGTTTTTCCAGGATATCTATTTGATTGGATAATTCATGGCCCGTCCATTCTAATTCTTTAGCTACCCGAAGTGTGGGGATAAGAAATTCAAGTGGCAAAATCTCTTGAATTCCATAAACCATGTTGAACGGAGTCGTTCCGATTGAGGTTTTGTACGCTACTCTATATGCCCATAAAGTTGAATGCAGCTTCTGATCCCAGTCGGCTCTTGATTCACTAACAATTCTCATGAGAATTGTCACCAAAATCTTGTTCGTACTTTCTGCTTGGTCGTTAGCTTGTGGATGATAGGGAGCTGACTTCTTGTGAATTACCATGAATTCATCCAATAGGAATTCGATCACTTCATTGACGAAATGAGTCCCTCTATCGCTCACTATCTCTATTGGTAAGCCATACCTTGTGAAAAGTTTCTCATACAAAAACTGTGCTGTCGTTTTTGCATCATTTTTGGTTGTTGCTTTTGCTTCAATCCACTTTGTTAGATAATTTGTTGCCACAATAATGTATTGAGCGTGCTTTTTATATCCAGGAGGTGCAATTGCTCCTACAAAATCTATTCCCCATTTTGCAAACGCTCTTGCCCCCATCATTGGTCTCAAGGGCATGTCATCTCGTGCTCTAGGAATCTTTTTCCTCTGGAAATCATCACATCATTTCACAAACTCTTTTGGTGTCCGTGAATAGTGTAGGCCACCATATGCCAGCAATAAGAATTTCTTTGGCCGTTTTGTCAGCTGAGAAATGTCCACCAGCTTGTCCGCCATGTGCTTGCTCTAAGATAGGAACGTATTCCTCTTCCGTCTCACACACATTCTCAATTGATTGTCTTTTCCCCTCTTGTAAAGATTGTCCTCAATCAATACATAGTTTTTTGCCTCTTTCCTGATAGTTTTGATACGTGATCTACTCATCCCTTCAGGCAGTATTCCGGTGGTGAGGTATTCTACAGTGTAGTTACTCCATCTAGGTGCTACAAATAATTTGAATAGAGTCGCGTGTTCTATCGTCTTTTGAAAAGTGCAGATAATACATGATTTGATATGCTTATGAACACTTTGTTGCATTTTCGACCAATATACACCCATTCTCATCAATCTTTGATACGTCTGTGCATGTCCATTGTGAATCCCCGTTGTTTGTACATGAGACTGGTTTAGATACAAGTCCTGTTCACTTGATTCAACACAAAGCCTAAGGATTTGATCCAATCCCTGTTTGTATAGCCTTCCATCCAGCATTACCAATGATCTAGATGCTGCAATGGTAGATGGTTGTCTTGTCAAATTCAATGACCCAATAGTCAACAAAGGAATTACATCCTCGCTCCATCTTGAAACCATTTCTATGTTGAAGAGATATGCATCTAGCAAATCATCATCAACTCCTACAGGGTTTTCTCCATGCACCATTCTAGATAAATGATCCGCTCTTTGGTGTGTAGTTCATTTTTTTACTACAACCGTGAAGTCAAACTCAAGCAGTATGATGAAACATCGTACAATCCTCCCCGTACTGCAAGGTTTGTTTACCAAGTACAGCAGTGCTTGGTGATCAACAAAGAATACAAATTTATTGGAAAGTAGATAATGTCTAAACTTTTTCACAGCATAGATCATACCCAAACCATCCCTTTCAGTTGTTGTGTAATTCTTCTCTGCACTGTTTAGTTGTCTACTGGAGTAACTGATTGGAAAATCCATGTTCTTTTCTCTAGGTTGTGCAAGTATGCATCCTATAGCATATGCTGATGCATCAAATTGGATGTGGAATATCTTTTTCCAATCCGGAGCCTTCAAAATTGGAGCGGATATCAATCTTTGCTTCAAAGTTTGAAAAGCTTTCTCGCACTCATCTGTCCACTCAAATTTAGTTATCAACATGTAAAGTGGTTTTGCAATTATAGCGTATAAGTAGATAAATCTGCGATAATATCCACAATGGCCTAGAAATGCATGTACCTCCTTTACCTTTACTGGTCATGGTAGATCAACAATTACGTTGATCTTCTCCATGTCTGTCGAAATACCATTTTTGGACACTATATGTCCCAATATTTTGCCTTGTCCTACCATGAAGACACATTTCTCCGGATTCAGGCAAATCCGATACAGTCTGCATTTTTTGAACACTTTGGTCAAGTGCTCTATGTGCTCCAATCTTACGAGAGAGTGAATGCACAAGTCATCCATGTAATTTCTAAGAATTGTCTTAGATATTCTTTAAAAGCATGACCCATCAGCCTCTGAAATGTGGCCGGTGCATTCGTTAAGCCAAAAGCCATTACCCTAAATGCAAAAATGTCCCATTCAGTTGCAAAAGCCATCTTGTGTTGATCCTCTGGATTTATTGCGAGTTGGTTGTAGCCTAAAAAGCCATCTAAGAAACTGTAAGCTTCTTTTCCTGCCACTCTTTTGATTACATGATCAATAATGGGTAGGGAATAGTTGTCCTGAATTGTAGCAGCGTTTACTTTCTTGAGATTGACGCATACTCTCAACTTTCCATTTTTCTTCGGGACCACCACAATCGGTGAAACCCAGTTAGTGTGCTCAATTTCGTAAATAAACTCTGCCTCTTTCAGCTTATCTATCTTCTCCTTGATCTTCCTTGCAAACGTCTCATTGTATGTATAAGGACGTTGTCTGCTTCGTTTGGCGTCATTCTTAAGGGGTATTGTGTGTTGACAGATACTTGGATCCACCCCCTTAAGATCTTTGTATGACCATGCAAACACATCTCTATACTATTTTAGAGTAGCTATCAAAAGCTTTTTCTCTTCTTCAGTAAGATCCGTGGCAATATATGGGTTTGGATCTTCTCCTGGATCCGCTAGATCTATTCGTTTGGCTTTTTCAGGACCGTCGTATGATGTACCAGGTTCCTTCAATTCTCTCATCGGTTGTTGCACTATGATTTTTCTATCTTGTATGGTATACTTCTTATATTGGGACGGCACATCCATCTTGTCAGAATTTGTGTCCTCATCTGTTTTCATTTCGGTTGTCCATATGTCTTTGAGGGTTTGTTTGAGCTTATTGTACTCTGTTTTCCTCTCTGTTTTGGTCATTCTAGACCCTGTTTCCCCCTCCTTATGTGTCTCAGTCGTTTTCTTTTCGTGCTTGTTCTTCTTGTTGTTTTTCCATGGTTTAGTTTTGATAAACTGGCCAGTGACCTTGTCTTTGACACAATCGTCAGCTTTTAAAAGCCTTAGATATCCCGTTTTGTCATTGACAAGAGGCATGGGTTTATGCTTATTCGCTCTTGATTTCCTTGTTCTCTTTGATCTATACCACTCTTGTCGACTAGGTTTTTGGTTAGGAAACTCGTAAAACCTGTCCGGTCTCGATATATACTTCCTATCCATCTCTGATCCACTTGATCTTTTGTCATCAGCATCTATCATTTGGATTTCATTACCCAGTGATGGAAAGTCGTCGCTTAGTGAGTCTATGAATTCCTCCTCTGTTCGATTCCTATCATCCATTACAGATATCTCATCAACTATTCTTTTACACTCAGTTTCACGTAGTGGTTCTTCTTATTCCTCGCTATCTGATCCTGACTCAAGGATGACGCTAGCCATTTGCAATGTTACTAGGTCGTATCCTTCATCGTCACAAAATTTTGTAGGCATGCATTCGTTAACACATACATCCAAGGTTGACAATATTTGAGTCCACCCAAATGGCTCAAATAAATGTTCAGGGAAAGGTTCTGGGAGATAAGCCTCGTCTTCTACTGACCTTTCCAACACACATTCCTCTTTGATTAAGTTTCCACAATCGGATTCTCCACACATCCAAACATGTGCTTTCATTTGTAACCACGCCGGTATTTCTTTTCCATTCACTGTGGTTGAATCAAATTTTTGCACTGGTGTTTTTGCAACATCTCTATATTGTGATCCTTCATATTGATTTTCGTTATTAGCTCCTCATGCCTTAGGTAAATTTGGTTGTACCCCCAATCTTGTATCATTTTGAGTTGATGCATAAAAGGTCACCCCAAAATAATGTCAAAGTTGTTCGTTTTTCCAAAATCTACCACGGCAAAGGTGTGCTCATAGTTAATTCCACACAAGGTTACAACTACTTGGTCCAGGACGCCCAATGGTCTCTCTACATACCCATCTGCAAGTTGCAGTTTCATTCTCGTCTTTTTGAGAGCTGGACGGCCCTATTTCTCCCAGATTTGCTTTGTAGCAATCGCAACTCCCACTCCACTGTTTAGGATAGTTATCGTCTTTATATCCTAATATTCGACAAGTAAGGTTGTATTACCTTCCTCACCTTCACAGTAATCTCCGACCTTGTTTATGGGCACAGGTTGGGCTTTGGGTTGGCTTTGGGTTGACCTTCCCATTTGTTTTCTTCTACCGTAGGGTTTGTCTGAAGAGGAATCTTTATTCCTTTGTTCTCCAAATGTTTCCCCATGTCTTCCCGCATGTGTGGTCTGACTCTCAAGAGTTCTGACAGTGTGATTGTGCATGTTACACGTGTCCACAACATCTCTTGAAGACTTTTTGAGTCAATCATTTGTGGAATAGCTCTCATCTGGGATGGAACTAATCTTATGTCCAATTGTGCTTCGTGTTCACCTATAAATGAAGGCAGGGCTTTCAGGGATTGAGCTTTGCTTTCCATTGAAACCTCCGTTCCTGCATCTCCATACAGCGATTGTATATCTCCTGGATAAAGTTTTTTGTCCATGTTAACCTCAGGAATTGGTGCAGACTGTAACGTCGCACTTCCGTTCTTTCTATTTCTAATGGTTTCCCATAAGTGTTGTGGCTATGGTTCTTCCACTTCTCGAATTGGCATTATAGTCATTGACTTAGCATCATCACGGGTGTTCGGCACCACTGTGTGATCTAATGATAATATAGTTTCAGGCCTGGGTCCGTTTACTTGTTCTTATTCATCGACCTTCATTTTTTCTCGCTCTTTGTGAATCAGCACTTCTTGTTCTGAGGTTCTAATCGCATTAGGTTCCATCAATGCCTGGGCTCTTTCAATAAGGTGTTTACAAATTTCCAAACGCTTTGTCTCCACTTCTGGTTGAGGATAAGTCAACCATCTCTTCTCTAAGGTTTGGTTTGTTTTTAGCCTTGCTTCATACGCTTGTAATAGAGCATCTAAAGGCTCTAGCACTTTCTCGACCAAGACTGATCCCCCTGAGGACGCTTTCCTCGACTTGTTGTTGTCCTCAACAGTTTTACTATCTCTCTCTTGTTTCAGTTTCTCTTTCGTTTCATGTAATTCATTTTGCATGGAAATTTGGGTTTTTATCCTTCTTGCTTTCATTCTGTCTCATTTCGCCTTCCAGGATTTCCGCTGTGTTCACACAGATAAACTCTCGTTTTCTGTGGATCTTGGCAACTCGACCTTTTCTTCCAATGGCTTGTTTTTCTTTAAGTCCTTGGCTTGGGCTCTGGTTACCGTACTGATTTGGATCATGGGTTCGGTTTCTGATCCAGTGCTTGCACTTGGTAACACCCCCACAATATTCATAGTTTCTTTTCCCTTGTTGTCCGGATTCCTTGGGCAATCTGGTAGTATGTGATTCACACCACACCCATCACAAAACCCAAAAATTTTCACTCTTTCGCCTTTGAAAGGACAACTACGCTCCCAATGATATGTACTTCCACAGTTATAGCACGGTCCAATTGGTGGTTGATTTTGAGGAGGTGGTCCCATAGGTTGTCCCGCCCTATTAGGATATCCTCTTGGTTTGTAGTTCTGGTTCGCAATGAACATTAGCGTCCTCTCGTCCACAAAATATTGATCCATCGAAGGTTGTGCTACATACATTGGTAGTGCCATACCCTCGTTATTTCCCCATAGTTGATAGGCTTCGTCTGCGTACATATGTGGTTCAGGTCCAGTTACGTAAGGCTCATTCGGTTCCTCGTAATAAGAAATTTGAGGTGTATTATTTGTTCCTAGTGATGCTTCGTAAGGCTGAGCATACCTAGTCATGGCCGTATTTTCCTATGGTAAAGGAGGTTGTTGACCCAACACAGGTTGAGGTCTATCTGATCCTGCTACCATATTCACATTTGGCCCAACTTGATATCTTGGAGGAGGTGGCTGGGGTGGTCCTACTGGAGGTCCATACGGCCTTTCCCTCACATAGTTTTTGTTGTAAAAACACTCATTCGTGCCATGGTTCGTCCATTTTTTCTCTATGGCGCACCATTTCAGTACTCGTCCATTCGCAACTGGTGCTTTCGGCTGTTGTGTGCACCACGACGTTGGGTGATCCCCCCCACATATGTCACATTTCCTTGTCTAAGACTGTCTCATCACCGGATTTGATCTCATATGTTGCTGCATTCTCTTCGTTACTTCCTCTATCATTTGGTCAGCTGTCGGTATCAAAGAAGCCTGAGCATATTTCTTGGTAGAGGGTTCACTCTTAATAGATGAAGAGAAACTGGTTACTGAATCAGTATCCTCTGACACTTCCCCATATGCTTTGCAGTTATCAACAAGATATAACGCTTCCCTTGTAACCTGTTCAAATGTGCTATAGGTTTCAAGTGAAGGTCCTTTTTCAAGGTTTCGTTTCTAAGTCCTTCAATGAAGAGCACAGACAATCTCTCGTCCTACGGTAATTCTCTCCTTGGGCACCTCTCAATGTATTGCTTGAATCTCAAGGATGCTTCCTTCACTTTTTCGTTCTCCTTTTGTTTAAAAGCATATATCTGTGATACAGTATTATGCTTTATACCCCGTTTTGAGAATTCTTCCGCGAACTCCCGCAATACATGTTCAATATTCGGACAAGTTTCAGGGTTTAAAGGTTGAAACCATGTTAAGGCCGTCCCTTCCAAGGTCAGCGCGAATCCCTCATATTGAGTATGGAAATCAGTGATCCGCTCTGCTCTTAAGACTTGCTTGAAGAGCGACACATGGACATATGGATCCCCTGATCCGCTATACTTCTTTGGAATGCACTTTGCTACCTGGGATGGCCTCATCCGTCTATGGTCTGCGACCAATCTCAATGCTCCCATGTCTCAACTTAATAGTTCTCGTACACAATGGATGTCGTGGGTTGCTCTCGTTGGCTCCCCTGTCACGAATCTACTACTAGGAGGCAAATGTGATGGTATGGCTGCAAATGTCGGACCTACTGCGGTATGTGTAGAGATAGGAACCACACTACCTTGATTCGTAGCCATTGACTCTCTGGGATGTAATGTTCCCATGGGGTTTGGCATAGAATACTGAGGTTGACTGAAAGAATCAGCTACATGAGTCCTCTCTCCACCTGTTGCCATCGGGTCTAGCATGACATTTGTAGGTGCTGGTCTCTATGGGCTTGGAGTGACATAATACTGGTGGAGTGGTCCCCCAAAGTACGTATATTCTTCCAACTCCTTTTTATCGATTGTTGCGTATCGTCTTCCATATTTTTCGTATGCAACGATTTTCGTTTCTGATCCCTCTGTGTAGCTGAAGACATAAAGTCTTTTCCACTCTGTCAACTCTCCGACGTAGGGTTCCTCGCATCTATACTAAGAGATCTTGCTCTCCATTACTATACTTGTATAACCCCACGTAGACGTTGTCTGTGTTGACTCTCAAAGTTTTGTTTTCTTGCCTTAACCTCGCATCAGGGAACCTCATTGTTGGTGCTTTCTCCTCAGGTTCCTCATCTACTTTGGCTTTCGTGCCTATGAATCCCCACTTGTCCACAATGTTAGATTCAAGACTACCAAGTACATGATACCTTTGTCATCTAGGTACCTATCTCCGCTATAGCTCACAGGCACTAAGTCCCTGAACTCACTTGGTCTATCTACTATTTTCACACAGTAGCGGTCTATACCATCTCTGTAGATCTTGGTACCTTGCTTGTTGTCATACTGATACTTGATGAACAATAGCTTCATTCTGGCCGAAGGGTTTGATGGTCTTGCTGCCATGTTTTCTCTTTGGTTTAGGTTTACATGTCCCAAGTGTTCCTCGAAATACTCGTAAGATCTCTCTGAAGAAGTATCAGAAATACTTCCTTCAAGGATCGGCTCTAACGGTCGTACCACACCTTGGTTTACACTCTCCTCCGTTGATAAAACACTTGCTTGATCTGCTAAATTTTGGTGTTGGTTGTTGATTTGTTTTCCCGATCTCAAAAACATGAAGAAAGTGGAATTTACCGATTGAATCCAAACCTCTTACCTGGAGATGGAGTGATCTTCCAACTCGCACAACTGCATGGGTTGTTACTTGATCGGTCTCTGCAAATGAATACACTTGATGGCTATGATATCACTGTATCATTCAGTAGATTCAACAACTTCACAACGACTTCAACACAATTTTGCTTGTAGATTATTGACAGTATGTCCCAATTTGGGTTTTGAAAACTCTTGATATCTTAAATAGTCTAGGTCTATGAACATGTCAAAAATGAGTCAATTCTGGCACAGAGGTACACCGATCGCGATCATAGTACAAAGGCCCAAATTTGATGAAACTTCACTAGCTTGTTCACTAGGCTATTTTAATGCTACCCACCAAATACTTTTGTATTCAAACCCCAAAAAGTCAAGCTTTTACCAGTTCTTGGTTGGAATCTGTTTTCCCAAATCTGTCAGCTTGACTTGACTTTGGTGTTTGTTTTGGGATATGAAAGCTATCTAGGGTTTTCCTGTGTACAAGCTCGCCCTCTGTATAGTCTATACCCAATTTGATGTATATGATCCTGATGAAAGTCAATTTCTATGTCAGTATATCAATTTCCGACTTGGATCAATACTCAGATGGTTTGACAGGTATTTTGAGGTTTCTGGCTCTTGGTCCTGTATACTTTTATGTTTATATACACCTGAGAATCCCATAGAAGAAATATGGTCAAAATCTGGCACTTAGGTACACCGATCGCGATCGTAGTACAAAGGCCCAATCAGATCAATTTTGGTGTGCTTGTTGGCAAAGGTGTTCTAAGACTATTTTCCCATTCACTTAGCATTTGGATCACTAAAAGCCAAGATTTTGCACTTTTTGGGTTTGTTAGGCTAGTTTTGCCCAAGTAGCCTGATTTTCTTGATTTTTGATGTTTCTGGGTGTGGTTGCTTTAGACAAACTTGTTTAGTATCTTATCAGGAAGGCACACAACAATTCTTGTCCAATTCTGGCATAGAGGTACACCGATCGCGATCGTAGTACATGAGCCAAATCTGATGAAATTTAGTCTGCTCCCTCTGACAAGTGTTTTACAGTGTTTTGTGCTACCAGTTGGTGATTTGAATCAATATCAACCCTGTTTGGTCAGATTTTCTAAATTTTAGAGTCTTATGGCCTTTTTGCCAAAGTTATGGTTTCCTAGTTTCTTGACTCTAACTTTTGTCCCAAATCTGACTGGAATGCGAATTGCTTATCCTACTCCTAAGCACAGAAATGAAAGAACATAAAGAAATGAATCAAACAAAACAAACAAGACGGATTTCGGGTGAGATTTCAGTACTCAATCGAATTAGAGAAATTGAAGAGCAAAAATGCTTTGAACACTCTCACTCACAGCTCCCTAAATCTCCTAAGAGAGGATCTAGCCGGTCCACTGACTCTAGACTCCACTAAGCTCTAAACCCCTGTCTAGCAGCCTAACTGAGGTGTAAAATGGATTTGTAGATTGATCTTCTTTTAAGGAAGCCAACTGTGCACTCGGTCACTCATCACCTAAGGTGCATTCCCCGGCAACGGCGCCATTGTTTGCGGGTCACCGCGACGGACGTCCATAGCATAGCTCTCATGCATCAACATAAAATATCAATACAAGGGAAGCGACCAGGATGAGGCATGGAAACTCACTAGGGTGTCATTCCTAATGAAGTGAACTCGATAAGATGCAAATGCTAACTCTGCAAGCAAATCATACGCACTAAAGCCAAGTAATCAGCCTATGTCCTTCTACACAGCTCTACAGTCATCATGCCCGTTTACCATGCAAATCATATCGGATTCGCACGAAACTTGAAAGGAAGCTACAAGGGACTATTTAGAATCTATCCTATCACTGTCACAGCATTTTGGAGAGGTACATGGATCACGATCGTTCATCCCAAAGTCAGCAAAAACAATGAACAGATGATCCCAAAGGGTCATTTTAGGGTCTCTGAAGCCTCTCCTAGGGTCAAAACAACATAAAATATGCATTTAAACACTCAAAAAAATGATTTAAGGTCTCAAACGCGTAGTTGAGCACCTACACCAAATCTTGAATGCTTACACTTGAATGGAAGAGCAAAGTAAGAGGAACACAATGCAATAAATGAATCTGAATTCGGATTACCGTAGCCAGAGTAGCGAAGATTACAAGTTGGAGCAAAGAGGAAGCTCTCAAACGTACGCTATCTTCTTCAAAACTTGTGATAAAAGATGATGATGTTCAAACTTACAAAAACTGACCTTTATAGTTTAGGTCTTTACAAATGACTTATCCAGCCAAAAAGCCCTAAACTTCTAACTGGATCTCCACTATACAAATGCTCTCGGAAAAATAATCAAAAATTTCTTTACAAGTTCTCGGCTTCTTCAAAACTTTTGATAAAAGATGATGATGTTCAAACTTACAAAAACTGACCTTTATAATTTAGGTCTTTACAAATGACTTATCCGGCCAAAAAGCCCTAAACTTCTAACTGGATCTCCACTATACAAATGCTCTCGGAAAAATAATCAAAAATTTCTTTACAAGTTCTCGGCTTAGAGAAGCTCTTTTACAAAAGAATGAGATTTCTGCAAAAGTGTAGATTCCCTGAAAAATGTGACTCTTTCTCTGGAGACCATTGCTTCGTCCGCCAAACATCTCCATGTCCCAAACCATTGGCAAGTATAACTCGTATGTCCCAAGTCTCCTAAAACACACTCTTTTTTTCCTATCATGAAGCTTGAGTGCATAGCTCCTTTGACTAAGCCTCACCCTTTGGGACCGAAAACTTGTGATCTCTTGCAAAATCTGCCCTCACATCCTCTCCCTTGTTTGCTTCCCTCTATATAGTCGTCAATTGTGCATCAAAGCTTCGTTTGTTCAAAAAGCCTCTTAGTGTTTGGTACAACTTGTAGCTTCTAATGATGTAAAAAAAATATTTCAAAATATATGCTTTGGCTGTGAATACAGTCATGAAAACTATTGCCTCTTTGGCCAATGGACCTTTTTTGTAGAAAAATTACACCTGAATTTGTTCAACCACAGAAAATGAAGTCTTTCATGTGCTGGAAAGCTTCAAGCTTTTTGTATTTTATGAGTATGCAATGATATTCAAATTCATCCATGTGGCCTTTTTTGAAACAAAATTGTCTAACATATAGCTTAAAACTACTCGTGCATACATAATCCACACATGGGACAACAAGATTTCTAGGGTGGGAATATTTTCTTAATTAAACTTGATCTCAAGGCCCACATAATTTGGAAGCCAAAATCCAATGCACGTTCCCAAAAAGGTTCCCAAAAAGGCACAACAAAGGGCCTTGTATTAGAAAGGGTCTCATTATCATAATGATTAAAGATTTTGGTTTCAATTATGCATCAACTAATCTTGCAACTCTTTGGTACAGAAATCATGTTAAATACCCAATATTGTTGACTTTTGAAAACCTGAAAACCTAAACATCAAAGGGGGTTATCCTCTTCCAAATACAAAGTCATGAAACCTGGTCAGCAGGCAAGGGTCATGTGTCAACAGGCAGGAGCTATGCATCTATGTACACCGTAGATACACCACATGCCTATAGCATGGCACTACAAGAACAATGGTCCTCCTCCATGCCGTGCCACAATTGAAACAACAGGTAAAAGCCATGCATATGCATTCTCTATGTACACCATAGATAGATCACGTGCTCGTAGCACAGCACTAAACCACAACGGTGCTCCTCAATGGGGTGCCAAGAGCATAGTTCACTCACATGTGTTCAAGGGCAAGAACCGCACCAATACAAAATTGAAACAACGAAGTAAAGAGATTCATGATTATACACAGAATGGGTATAAACATATCAAACAGTGAAAGTTTTAACTAAATTATTTTTACAATATCCTTCACAATACAAATACCAAAGTGGAAGCATATATCAATGCAGCCAAAAGCTTAATACAAAACTGTGATGAGCTCCATGTGCTCGCTAAAAAAGGGAACCCATTGACAACGAGAAATAGCTATTCACTATGATCGCTTAGCGTCCCAAGGAACCCACTGACAAAGGGAAATAGCCAATCATTATGACCAATAAGTTTCCCAAGGAACATGTTGACTGTCACTTCCAAATATTTTAAAAATTATAAGAACAAAAAGGCCCAAAAAAAATTCCAATTGGCAAACAAGACAGAAAAGCTGTACCTTCTTCTCAAGGGTGACTTTTAGACGCTTGTGGACTTGCTCATACAATTTTTGACTGGTACTAGAAATTTTCTCCCAGGCTTTGCGATACCTTCTATCTCCACCCTTTCATGATCATAATATATATGTAGGAACAAAAATTGGTCCACATGAGCCTGCATGCGGCCCTAGAGGCACATAATCTCCTAGAGACGTACAGCATGCAACCAGCATGAAGTAAAACAATTGCATGTTGGGCTTTTTCCTTGAATGTTGGATCAACATAGGCTTTTAAGCATCCTATGTAGTAGGCTATCTGACGTGTGGAATTTCCGAGTAGTCTGATCCGTACTTATTCTGTACTTCCTTACCTGTGTGCGTCCGACGTGTGGTTGATGTATGTAAAAACTATGATTCTGGTTATGGTTTCTACAGTTCATATCAAATTTTGAGCACATCTCTCCTGAAGCAGTGACTTTGATCAAAAGCTCAATTGTGACAGCAAATCCATGAACGCTACGAGCCACCTGTAGGAGTAACGGGCAACATCACCATGGAAAGCTTCAGCCGCCCTGAGACGTTTCATGCCAAAACACAAAAGGTCACCCCAAAATGTGTCACCTCTAAACAAGTACCTATCAAAATGCCCCACCTAAACACACTAATCTTGATAAGTACGAGTTTAAACTTTGCAAGAAAAAAGTGCAGGCCAAGGTTTCAATATGGTGTTTCATGAGACGTTAGAAGAAACCTCTAAATATCTCAGGAGTTTCATCGTTTCACCCCTGCTAAAAGGCACGTCATGGTTACTATGTGCAGGACAGTCAGGAATGAAGAGAAATGAAATGAAATGCTATATTAACGTCTTCAAAAGGCCAAAATGACCTATGAGACCAATCTGTTATCCTCATCTGCACTCTGGATGTCAAGAGAGTATGACTCGAATCCTCTGCTGTAGTCTCCGTCGATGCTATGTAGCCCCTCTCCTCAATCGAGAGAGAGAGAGAGCTCAAACTGACTGATGGGAAAAAACTCTGCACATTGGGATCATTTATACCTAATCGATGTTTGGGAAGCAAGAGATTATGGTATGGAAGACAAGGATAGAAAATTAGTCCATTCTGCCACTCAAAAGAAACTACATCTGTTCAAAAAACAGCCACCAGTCTTGTTAGGTCAAACACCACAGAAAATTCAACCCATGCTTGCACAACAAGGGTTATCCATGGGTCTCTTGATTGAGAATGTTCAATGGTCAGCCAAGAGTAAACCTTACTGAAAAAGGAAGCTCAAGTTCCTCAAATTGCTGGGTACCCCTTCTTTTACAAGAAAACTAAGCTTCAAGCCTTCTCATTACTAGAAAACAACCAATGGTCAAAACAACTCCACCTATTACAACCTCATCAGCAACCCTAATGACACTCCACTATAATCTTCAGCAACTCCAACTAAAAACCAAAGACTAGGATTGTACAAAAAATGCAACCATGACATAAAGACTCTTTGGCCAATACCAAAATAAAATGCGTTTCCTCTTCATAGTCCATGTCCAAGAAGCTGCCACGCATTCCCCATCAAAGAGCTAAGGTAAGTTTATAGAGATAAAATATAACAAAATTAGCCTCCCCGTTAGAGCATCCAACGGTTGAGTCCTTTGTCCAAGAAGCCTTTCTGCTTCCATTAATGTATGTTGGAACAAGGAGCCATTCAAAAGTGAATAGTAACATTACAGGAAATAAAAATCAAACACTTTCTACTTTACACAAAGTAATTGAACCCATTTAAGTACACACAACAAAAAGACTTTGAAAAATGTAAAGTCAAAAGGCTTTCTACTTTGCATAAAGTAAATGGTCCAGCTTAAGTGCACATAACAAAAAAATGGACAATTGTTATGGATATTTTATTGTTTAATGAAAATCTAATTTTTAAAGATAAATTTGTCTTTGTTTTTCAAAGAGTTTTTTTTAAGATCAATATTGATATCTTTTTAAAATTTGTGCAAATGTATTTTCAAATTATTTTTTTGGTCACTCATAATAGTAAGTGAATGTATTTAAATCTCAAAGAAATTACAAAACGGCCTCAAGCTTAAGCCGACGAGCCTTGAGGTGCTGAAGATTACACATTTGTCCCATCCTCGAGGCTACTAAGAACACAATAGGTGTACTATAATAACAAACTTTTACTTACTGTAGCTTGCCACAACGACATCACTGTATTTTGGAAATTTTAAAAATAACTAGAAAGAGACACTTCTATATCCTTTCTTAAAGTGCTTGAAAAATTGTTGAGCATTGGGCACATGTGTTGGTGTCCCTTCTCTCCCAATTTATCAGTTACTATAGTGAGGGCATGTATGTATGTATGTATGTGCACATGACAGAGACATTAATGAAAACTCAAACATTGAGTATATTTTTATGAAGAGAGGAGGACTTGTCTGCTTATGGCAAAGCTTGGTCATCCATGGGATAGCTCTTGATGCATTTCAAATATGTCACCGGAGAGAGAGAGAGAGAGAGAGAGAGAGAGAGAGAGAGAGAGAGAGAGAGAGAGAGAGAGAGAGAGAGAGATTTGACAAAGAGATGAAATTTGTGAACAGTCCAATATTAGATTTAGAAGAGTACATCTTCTTGTATGAATCAGCTTTTTGGGATGGTAGCTAGGTCAATTTCAACACATGCATATGTCCATGTGTGCGTGTGTATGTATGTGTATGTGTATGTGTGCGTGTGTGTGTGTGTGTGTGTGAGATATATATATATATTAAAAGGGAACTGATCAACGAGAAGAAGAGAGTAGAGAGAGGTTCTGTGTATGTGTGTGCGTGTGGGGGGGGGGGGGGGCGAGAGAGAG
Organism: Adiantum capillus-veneris; assembly: GCF_014529385.1. Classification (NCBI taxonomy): domain Eukaryota; kingdom Viridiplantae; phylum Streptophyta; class Polypodiopsida; order Polypodiales; family Pteridaceae; genus Adiantum; species Adiantum capillus-veneris. The sequence continues at coordinate 146,920,981 of NC_140935.1, forward strand.
AGAGAGAGAGAGAGAGAGAGAGAGAGAGAGAGAGAGAGAGAGAGAGAGAGAGCGCGAGAGAGAGAGAGAGAGAGAGACAAAGAGATCAGAGAGAGGTTGACTCTCATAACTGCTCACGTTAAAATATCCTCAATTTTTGGTAAAAGATGATAAACGGGATTTTCCTTGGGATAAAACAATGGGTCAACTACACGCACACGTATATAGATACATAGAGGGAGAGAGAGAGAGAGAAGAAGAAGAGTATATGTTCTACCTTCAATAAATCTCTCTCTCTCTCTCTCTCTCACACACACACACACACACACTCTCTCTCTCTCTCTCACACACACACACAATGAGAAGAGGTTAATTTGAAAACAACTCTAAGAATTAATATAAATGGTGATGATTTTGAGAGCACTGAAGAAACAACTTGGAACTATACAACTAGCCACATTAAAAAATTCAAAAAACCAAAAACCAAATGAAAATTCTCTCTTAAAGGATTAAAAATTGCGCATGGTAAGCTAAATGGAGAGAGGATGATAGTAGCCTCAGAAAGATAGGCACTTCCATCAAGAGCTCACTTTGCAAACTCTCTCTCTCTCTCTCTCTCTCTCTCTCTCTCTCTCTCTCTCACACACACACACACACACACACACATATATATATATATGTGTGTGTGTGTGTGTGTGTGTGTATGTGTGTGTGTATATATACATATATATGTATATGTATGTTTATATACGTATACACACACACACACACACGTTGTCAGGTATTTCTTGGATGAAGATAAATTCACTAATCCATGCTAAAAAAATGTCTGTTTAACATTGTCTGATAACAGAGGTCTCTTGCCTACAGGAAGAATTATCCAAATGCTTGGACCATGAGGAAACCTTTGGTCTCTATGTCACGTTTGTGACAGACATGATTAGTCAACCAATGCTACCTGAAACCATAGTCTTGTCTGCACGAGTTTCAGCTCCTGGACATAGTGTTGTTCTCATTGATGTGTGCAATGCTTCTGGTGTAAAAATTCATGATCATAATCGCTCAAGCCATGTTGTTCTATTGCCTTGTTCACATGCATACCATGCATTCTGCTATGCTCACTTGGCTGAGAAAGAAAGTGCATGCTTAAGGATTGCCCCGGAGTTATTTCTGCAGAAGACCAATCCCTTCTAAAGAAGAAGCCAGTTGAACCATGCCCAAAAACAGGTGAGAAAATTGTTTCAATGGGTAATCAGGTGGTTGATTTTTGTCTTCTCTGATGTTTTTTCAGAGTCAAGCTACTGTCGGTGAAGACACAGAGAACGATGCAGTGACGCCTGCATACAAGACACCTGTGGAGGTTTTGCTTGATGAAAATGTCCCTGGTAATGTTGAGAAACCTGTTTCGGAAACAATAGAAGAAGAACAAAACTTTGAGGTAAAAGAGCAGAGTACGACTGGTGCTGAAGGGAAAACCCAGAATGAGGAAGACGATGTGTTTCTAGACACTGGCGTGCGGGTGACAAGATCAAAGACCCCAAGAAAACGAGGCCAACGTGGCAAGAGTAAGTTTTTTCATTGATTATGGCTCTAATAAGTGATCTTTTGCTGCACAGCTTTCTAAATCTGATGGTCGTGTAGATGTCAGGCTGGAGGGAAGTCTCGAGGAGACCCTTGCTCAGCATATAAGAAAGGCAAAAAGAAAAAAAATCGAGAAGACTGGAGATGAGAAGCCTGAAATGGAGCAAAAAATCAAGAAAGAGGAAGAGAACCAGGGGCAGCCAAAAGAGGAGATGGACATAGAAGACACTAAGGAGATGCAGAATACTGGCACAAGTTCTGACCCTAAACCCAGAGCCTGCAAAAATTATAGTTTGCCCCCCCTATGTTTCTTTTTATGTAACCACTTCTGAAATTAATATAACTTTCTTTCCCATTCGACATCTCTTTCATCTTGTGCCTAATTTTTGAACATTGTGTGTTTTTATTGTATGATTTCAATCTATAGATATGTCCTAATTGCATATTTAAATTTGAGTCTTGTGTAATTTTGCATCTGCAGTTATGTTTTCAGTTGAAGAATGACGCCTTGCAGATAGGTTCAGGGCTGACATTCGTGCAATATGGAATTGCGTGTTGTCTCCTGCAGTGCTCGTGTTTCCTCTATGGTATAGACTAATTAAAAGAATCCCACTAATATGGCAAAGACCACCACCTCCGTTGAGCGTCCAGCGTAGGGTTCTCATTTTGGACCTTAATGGATTACTACTCAAGAAATTTGATGGAAAATATGGTGAAGAATTGCCCCAGTGGCCAGAAATGCGGTATGTTGTTGAAGGGGATACACAATTTTGGGTAAGGCCCGATGCAGAAGTGTTTCTGAATTTTTGTTTCAGATGGTTTGAAGTGTGGATATGGAGCTGCTGCGAGTTTGAGAAGCTCAAACGCACGCTAGCGACAGTGTTCCCTGACCACCACAAAAGATTCAATAGAGTGGTAAGTCAAGCGCAGTGCACAAGGGCCCCTTTTAAATTGGGCGCGATAGATAAACCGGTGTTCCACAAGAATCTCGAAAATTTTTCTGACCTACCACCTGACACACTTATCTTTGATGATTCTGGATATAAGCTAATTTAATCCATTGGGATCATTTCTTGTTTTTTTCAAGCTAGAAAAGCAGTCTAAAGAAGTGCGTGTCTATTTTCTGTCAACCACTGTATGAAACTGGCTGGCACACTGGTTGTACTCTAAGGACAGAATTGAGTATACAAAGAGGACTGTAATTTGTGCAGACGGACAACCTGACAACACCTATGTGCGTCGTTTTTATTGGAAATGGAGGATTGACTTTTTCAAGAAGAAAGGAATAGATTTTTATATAAAAAGAAATCTTCATAAAGTCTGTGAAGTGGGCGACTTTTGTCGATGTATTTTTTTATCGATGGATGTAAATGGAGAATTACTCAGCCTTCTTGTCAATCAATGTAACAGAATTCATGTATAATACATTTACAAGAAAGTTGCATGGAAATACGTTGTATTCTATATTTGAAGTATCTTGCAAATAAAAGGAGAGAGAGTCTGATAACGGTATTATACTAGGCAGTGATTGGTGTGATACTGAGAAGTGAGAGAGAGAGAGAGAGAAAGAGAGAGAGTCGGATACAAAGAAGTGACTTGTATGATACCGGTATGATTCTTTCAAGTGACTGGTATGATACTGGTATGATACTGAGAAGTGATTGGTATGATATTGAGAAGTGACACAGAGAGAGATAGAGAGAGAGAGAGAGTCTTATACTGAGAAGTGACTGGTATGATATCGGTATGTTACTGTGAAGTGACTAATATGATACCGGTATGATACTGAGGAGTGACCGGTATGATACTTAGAAGTGACAGAGAGAGAGAGGGAGGGAGAGGGATTGGTATGATACCGGTATGATACTGTGAAGTGACCGGTATGATACTGAGAAGTGTCAGAGATAGATAGATAGATAGATTTTGTTATCGTCCTCGGAGGTCAAATATGACCTATGGGACCAAAGTTACATGTGATGTAGTATGTGTATGGCTGATGAGTGACTCTCGATGCTCCAAAATTGTAGTGATGAGAGTCGCAATGGAGAGCCCACACTTTGGCTGGGAGAGGAAAGTGTGTAGGTCTAAGTTATGGCTGAAAATGTGAGAGAAGCAAGTTCGGATGTGATCAAAAGCTGAGCACTCTAGTAGTGTGTGGTACTCAGACTCTCGAACTTGCAGTGAGCATAATGTGCACAATCGATTTGACTCTTCTCCATTTCCCCAACGCCCTATCTCGCATCGAAGGAAATGGGAGCTAAGCCGAATTGCTGCGATAGTGCGTATCGCGGACAAGGGAATAGGCTCAAGCATGTAAGTGTGAGTACGGTTTCCTCTCTCAGCGAAGAACATGGTTTTGTAGTTGGGGGCAATATAGGTGGTGTAATGTATGAAGCGTGACCCAACGGATTTCTCCCAAGCCGTAATACATTGGCATTGTAGAAAAGCTTCATTCACTTGAGAGTCAATTGAAGCATCATGTAGCAAGTGTAATGCATCCCATCTCCCAAACCACTTCTTTATGTCTTGCATCCATCCCGTGCTCAAGATCTTGCTTTTATGCGTCTTTTGAACTTTTTTGCTTGCTTCCCATGCAATTGTAGGAAGTCGATGTGAGGGGTTTTGACGCATCTTTATCATGTACTCCACAACCCTTTCCATGCCCATAACCTCAATTGGAAGAGATCCCGACTCAAGAAGTAGGAGCATATATGGTGTTTGTGTCTTAACTTGGAGAAAGTTTGTAAGAAAACGCTTTTGGACATTCTCAAACTCTTTCCAAGTAGACTTTGAGATGCTCCCGCCCCACACTTCAACTCCATAAAGAAGAACCGGTGTCACCAATGCATCAAAAAGATACTTCTTGAGAACCCAATACTTGATGTTTCCCGCATTACACATGTTCTCAAATGCATAATATGCTCTCTTTCCCGCTTCCAAACGACGCATAGCACATTCATGCCACTTGTGATTGGATGGAACCTCAAGGCCAAGGTACTTAAAGCTCTCAACAACTTCAAGTGTCTCGTTGTTGTACACAATGCATGGCTTCTCCTTATGGTTGGTTTTCACAAGCATAACCTTTGTTTTGGATTCATTTACAATCAGCCCACTATGCAAGCAAAAGTTCTCAAGGACAACCATAAGCTTTTGTGCATCTTCTAAAGTGTGTGCTAGAAGCACTACATCATCTGCATACAACAAAAGCATGATTACCGCATTGCAAATAGTGACCTCTTCAATGCCTTCTTCTTGCATAAAGTCAAGTACCATTTGTTCCAATTGATCGATGCATAGACCAAAGAGAGTTGGTGACAATGGACATCCTTGTTTAACCCCAATAGTGCTTACAAATTTTTTTGAAATTTCTCTTCCCATGCGCAATTGACAAATCACCTTCTCATAGATTCGAGAAACCGCAAGCATAAACTCACTTGGCACTTGGAGTTCTTCCATCCTTCTCCACAAATTGTTACGTGGAATCATATCAAAGGCTTTCTTAAAGTCCACAAAAAAACAATACAATCGCTTGCCTTTCAACCGACTTTCCTCCATGAGAACACGAAGAGTGACAAGATGATCAATGGTGCTATGGCATCGACGAAAACCCGCTTGTCCCTTTGCACGCTTGTCATTCTCTTCAACCCAATCACTCAATTTCATCTCCATTATGCACCCAAACAACTTTTCCATAAGAGACCCAATCATTATAGTCCGGTAGTTGCTTACATTCTTTACATCCCCTCCTTTATGCAAAGGCTTAACCCAATTAGTACTCCAATCATAAGGCATACCATGTTGAAGTGCAAGGTTGAACATATCACACATCCACTCATGGGTAAAATCTCCCGTCCATTTGATCATCTCCGGCTTGATACCTTGAAGATCTCCCACTTTGCGAGTGGCCAACTTTTCAAGCCCACTGCATACATCCTCAATAGTAAAAAAAGACGGCATACATGGGAGTGAACCATAAAATGGCATTTTTTCAGTATTTTCTTGCTCATATAATTGCCTACAATGTGTGTACATATCCACTAGACTCAAGTAACCAAAATTCTCAACCCGCTTGCCTCTTAAGTTTCTCCAAAATCTTCCACATGCATGTGCCTTTTCTTGGACTTGAAATTCTTGTTGCTTTACTTCCCATCTTCTTCTCTTCTTTTGAATCAATGCCTGTTATGTATGCAAATGACTTTGATAGTTGTCTTTGTCCATAGTTGCATCAAGCTTTATCAAGGACTTTCGAGCATCTTGACATTCTTTATCAAACCACCGTTTGCGTGATCTATCTTTGTTGATACCATGGAGATGCTTTATGGCAAAGCATTCTTCCGCACAAGAAGAAATAGCTTTCTTGAAAGCTTCCCATTTAGTTTCCAATGGTGCATCACATTGAAGCTTTGTCATCCATAATTTTTGCTCAACCATTTCAATGTACATTGGTGCCCGTTTGAAATCCATACATAGTGATAACTTCTCTTTCCTTTGGCTGAGATTATCATGCTTAGTTGCTTCTCCACATGAAAGGTCAATACATAAGGTGCGATGGTCGGACTCCGGGGTCCATTGACCAAACATAAAACTCTTTATGCGATACATGATGGCTTCAGAGAGTAGCATATAGTCAATCACACTATCCCCATTATGTCTTCTACATGTAAATCCATTGGTTCCACTCCACAAAGATACACCATTGGCAATGAGCATACCCGTGCTATTACACATGTGTAAAAGTAACTTTCCATAGTGATCCGGCTCTTTCTCATCCATTGAAGTACGATCATACAAGTGAACTTCCTCCAACTCCCTTGAAATGTATGGCATATCAAATTGTTGAGTATCATGTTGCAATGTTTTTGTACGAGCATTCATATCCCCAAATACAATAACATCACCTTCACCTTTGAAATAAGCAATGTCCTCTTCCAAATCAGAAAATGGTTGATCTCTATCCATGCAAGCATAAAAGGGAGAATCATGATGAGGAATGTAGCAACCGGCTACAAAAATGGGTGCTCTTTTTGGTGTCATAATTTTCAGCCATACATAACGTTTGTACTTGTCATCTTTCACAATTGATACAAAATCTTCCAATCCTTTCTTAACCATACATGCTAACCCTCCTTGTCCTCTTCGTTGCTTGAGATTCTTTGACCACATCAATGAATGTACATTGTAATCCTCCAAGCCGTTAATCCTTTGTGTATCATGCTCCCAAGTTTCAACAAGAAGTACAACATCGGCTTTGCTTGTTAGTTCATCAATGCCAACCCTCGCATTCCATGGGTATCCATTACAATTCCAAAAGCATATTTTCAATTGTAACTCGGTCTCATAGGTCACGCATCCCTATTTGCTTGAGAGACTTGCCTCCTTCTTGGGCACATTTTCTTCATGAGAGATCTCCTTGTTTTTATTATTCTTTTCCTCATATGCCTTGCGACGCATATTTTGTTGCTTAATAGTGCGATCTTCACATACAAAACATTTTGTATCCCTCAAATAGATCCAACTATTATCAAGGATAATCTTTCGCTTGGTCTCATCCGGCATGGTGCATACAATTGGCCGTTCTCCCGAGCGAGGAGCTCCTTGCTTCCCCACTCTATGTGCTCCATAGACCATAACTCCGGACATGCCAAAGTGGGTTTTGAAGAAATCTTCAATAACAATGGCAAGAGAAGGAGGTGTCTCTAACTTCTCTTCGGGAATTCCACGAATAACAATGTTCTTGGAACGTCGCTCCCGTTCCTTCAACTCCTTCACATCCACATTCTCAAAATTCTTTGTTTGAACCATAGCTTGCATGAGTGAGGAATTAGAAACCACATTGCTACCACATACATCAGCCCAAGACTTGTTTGTGCATACATTTTTCATGTCGCATACATCCCGGCTCATAGTGTCAAATTTCTCCTCTTTCAATACATGGTCATGCTCTACTTTGCTCATCCGCTCCTTCAAAGCATTCAAGTCCACAAGAGAGCGTTTACATTCCTTGACTTCCTCTTCAAGTTGCATCAAACGTGTTGTTTGCATCTCAAGTGTTCTCTTGAGATTCTCATTCTCAACCACAAGTACCCTTAGTGTGCCATTCTCCATTGCAAGTGCTCGTAAGTCTTCGCCTTGTTTGTTTACGGTCTCTTGCAATGATACCAAGTACGCCATGATCATGGTTTCCGATGTCGTTGGTTGGGTGGTTGTGTTGCTATCTCCACACTTAGGCGATTTTGGATCATTTTCCACAATGGTTGTGGACCTTGTTGAAGAAGAAGAACCCTTGCGAGTGCCGGAAGACATTGTATGTAAAATAGGAGATGAGAATCAATTTTGTTGAACCTGTTCACTTAGGAAATGCTGCTACAGAGAGAGAAACAGAGAGAGAGAGAGATAGGGACTGGTATGATACCGGTATGATACTGAGGAGTTACTGGTATGATACCGATATGATACTGAGAAGTGACTGGTATGATACTAAGAAATGAGAGAGAGAGAGAGAGAGAGAGAGAGAGAGAGAGAGAGAGAGAGAGAGAGAGAGAGAGAGAGAGAGAGAGAGAGTGGGACTTGTATAATACCGGTATCATAATGAGGAGTGACTAGTATGATATCGGTATGATACTGAGAAGTGACTGGTATGATTTTTAGAAATGATAGAAAGAGAGAGAGAGAGAGAGAGAGAGAGAGAGAGAGAGAGAGAGAGAGAGATAGATAGAGATTGAGAGAGAGGGAATGTATGATATGGGTATTGTTAAGTATGGAGCCCGATTTACCCTTGTAATTTTCTGTGGTAAAAGCGCACATTTGTAAGGCCCCCATTATGAGGAGAAGCCATCGTGCGTGAAGAAAAATCACTCACCGGAAACCAAAATTTTCACGGACAAGAATCAGGGGCACCTTTAGAGGCCTCGGGGGTGGAGGCCCCCGAGACTTTTTTTTTCGCCGGAATATTATGGCCGGACGGCAGTCGAAAAGTGGTTGGAAAACAACCGGTCGGTTGGCCGGTGGGCGGTAGTCAATGGCTGATGGCCGGTGGTCGGAAGTCAATGGCCGGTGGCCGGTGGTCGAAAGTCAATGGGCGGTGGCCGGTGGCCGAATTCAAAAGCGGACTTGTCTTCTCAAGGGCGGCCACACATGAGCGGATTGGAGGGTCCGACTTGGACTTATTCGCACAAGGGCGGCTACACATGGCTGTCTCTCATAAGAGAGGGCAGCCCTTTTGGCCTATAAAAGGAGGCCATTTCTACACACATTTCATAGTGTGAAGTTGATGCAACAAGGTGAGTGTGAGGTGGTAAGAGTGAAGCAAGGCGGGAGCTCTATCAAGGGTTTAATCCCTTTGTAAACTACTTCTTCTTTTGAAGTGCTAAAGCCATTGAGTGGCTGCTTTCCCATGGACGTAGCCCACATTGGGTGAACCACGTATATCGTGTGTACTCTCTCTCTCTCTCTCTCTCTCTCTCTCTACTCTATAATCTCTTGTGTGTGAAATCTATCTCTCTCCATTAAGTAATCTACTCAAAAATCTATTTAGCTACGTCTTATTTCCTAATAGGTATGATACTGGGAAATGACTGGTATGATACTGTATCATACCGGTATGATACTGGGAATTGACTTGTATGATACCAGTATGATACTGAGAAGTGACTGGTATGATACAGAAATGATAGTGAGAAGTGACAAAGAGAGAGAGAGAGAGAGAGAGAGAGAGAGAGAGAGAGAGAGCGAGAGAGGGAGAGGGAGACAATTCAGTTTATAGTTAAAGGCGGATATACACAAAATTATGCATTATGCATTTCTTAAGATGGTTACAGCTCAAAAGGCATACTATTGTAGATAGACTCACTGACATCAAGTGATATTGTATATAGTTTTGAGTTGCTGGGATGGGGTATCATGTGGATTTTGATTGCCCGAACAAGATGTGAATATATGAACACCTCTGGCTTTTTGTCCAAAAGCTCGTACGTCTGCTCATTTATCATACAATAGTAAAACCCTTTGATAGCATAGGATCCTCGCCCAATGATATTGCCCCAGTTATCTTTAGCGTCTGAATGAAACTCCAGAATAGCTGCAGTGCATTTCACTATGTAGAAATCCACTTTTTCTTCATTGTCATTTGGTACGGGAACAACAAAATTATCACCAACAATAAGAGCTTGATTGAGGGTGTCATAGTGTCCTTCATACGCTGCATCCTCATTTATTTCGTCGTCATCGTCTTCCCCTTCCTCTATAGGCTCCAAAATAAGGTATGTCCAGAAAGGAACGTGTGACTTGCTCACACATCTCCTCCACTTTTCCCGTTTACATGCACTACAAAAACAAGACAGTGAACGTGTTCTCAAAGCAATTGTATCATGCTTTGAATATGCAGAAACAGAGTGCATTGAGCGGGTATTTTTTACAGCCTTCACATCCCAATTTTTTCCCTTTTCGACATCTCCCAATTCAATCACCCAAAAAATCCTGCTTACATAACGGGCTTGGGATGCATAGGTGGCTGTAGCACCATCTGACAAGGTCCGTCTCAATAATGCCACAACATCTGCAGCACAATCTATCTTTGGGCAGTTTGGCTGCAATTGGTATTGAGTTAAAGACCTTTTTATCACTGCTCCCACACCGTCGTGTTCTCCCTTACCATGGCCAGATCCAAAAAAGTTCCAAGACATTTTCCATCCCGTAAAAACACTGTATCTGCAATTTATTCAATGGATAGAAGAAGATTAATATACTCTTGGCACGATAAAATTACCAAAAAAAACACGTATTATAATATTACTGATGTTAGACAAGAATTTTATTACAACTTTAATGCCAATATTATAGGTCTCTATATTAAAACCACCTTCAGATAATGTTTGTTAGAACATGGTATACATGGCAAGAAATAGAATGGTATTCTTGCTTTGAATTGTGAAGCTGCTCCATCAGACCATACCCAATGACGCCTTATGTTTAGACCAAATTGCTTTAGCCATTCCGCATGTTTCAGAAAACAGTGTTGAACAAAATGTGTGTCATGTTGCTTGTCATCTGAAATGAAGAAGTGAATTGTCTTGTGGATGTCACCTACATAGTATAAAAATCAGAAATTATTGAAGGCTTAATAAAAAAGAAATAATACTGATCTAGGGTGATGTGGTTACGTGCAATTCGGAAATATGTTATGTGCACAAAAATAGTTACTTGATTTGAATACCAGTGCATGGACTGAATCTCATTTTGTTCTTTGAAACTATAATTTTCAGCAAAGTCAACAACAAACACAACAACATCTTCTGGAAAGCTTTGTATACATTCCTTATATTGTTCTGCTTGCCATCTATACACAAAATTATGCATTATGTATTTCTTAAGATGGTCTTTGAACATGACTGAGAGATCCTGGCATGATATTTCCTTATGCGACAAGACTTTCCTTTTCTTCTTCAGACCGTCACGCGCAGTTCTTGCTTCTAGGTCCTCAAAAAACTTCACCACAATCTTTTTAGCAATAAATGCAGCCTCTGCAACACAAAATTCTAACTTAGCTGAGCCACACCTTTTACATTGACCACTCAAGCAGGCAAGGGCATGGAAGGTGGACGTATCTGATTTTGGACACAGTATAGAGTCCAATAAGGTTGTTACACTCTTGATAGGGTTTTTTGGTGCCTTGTATCCACCATTGTCTTTGCATATGTTGCATTGACATTGGCAAGCTTTTCCATGCAGACAGAATATAGAACTTCGCATGTGATTTATGGAACCCTTTAGGAAGGACATTTGAACATGTGAAATGCAGCAGCAAGTATATCAGTCTCTCAATTTCCGCACAAAATATGGCTTCATGTACTCAAACGCCCGCTGCCTTATTACAATTTCAGGGTATTGTTCTTTGAAGTTGAGAAAGAGCTCCACCTACAATGAAAGACATATATGGTTAAAAACATTGAAGAAAACTGCAGGTTTTTATTATCTTTGAGGAAAACTGTTACATTACTATAAACCAGTATTTTTATTTCAAACCACTATGTTTTTTTACTTAATCGGATAGGTAAACCATTATATATGAACACGTGTCCTTGGTACGTACCAATGGTATATAAGTGTCAACCAGTGCAAATGTTCTTACTGCTTATGTAAACCAGTCTTTTCATTTATAACCGATATGTTATTTACCTAACCAGTACTAGTGAGCACTTAACCATGTATACCAGTGAGAAATAAGTGTTAAAAAGAATGAACACATGCCCTTGGTACGTACCAGTGGTATATAAGTGTCAACCAGTTCAAATGTTCTTACTACTGATGTAAACCAGTCTTTTCATATATAACCGGTATGTTATTTACCTAACTAGTACATGTGAGCACTTACCCATGATGTGTACCAGTGAAAAATAAGGGTTAAAAAAATGAACACATGTACTTGGTACGTACCAGTGGTATATAAGTGTCAACCAGTTCAAATGTTCTGACTGCTGATGTAAACCAGTCTTTTCATTTAAAACCGGTATGTTATTTACCTAACCAGTACATGTGAGCACTTAACCACGATGTATACCAATGAGAAATAAGTGTTAAAGAAAATGAACACAAGTCATTTGTACGTTGTCGTGCTGTGACACGTACATAGTGGGAACGCATGCTACAAGATCTATCTTGTATTTTTTTAGATACATAATTATATTTCCTATAGTGTACATATGCATATTTAAGTATAATAATAAGCCTTCTATCTCATCCTATTATTTTTCTCAAGGGTAACATATTCTTACTTTACCATCAAAAAATACTATGGGAAAAGTGTCAATAGCTCCGCCTCTTTAACTTGGGGCAAAAAGCATTGATTCTTTATTTCTACTATTTCATTATCATCTCACACCCTAGCTAGATCCTATATCTAGGGTAAACTCCAATATATATATATTCTATGTATTTTTTATACTTTTCTTATATTTCTTTTTAAATAGCTACTAGGAGAGAATCAAATCCTAGTGGGACACTAGGTGGCATGATTTCAAAGATACACTTATTTTAATGCATTATTGCAAGCATGGTTACAAAACTTTGTCAAGGAGAAATGTCATGCTTTCATATGGCATGAGGTGTCCTTGGGAATTAAATGAAAGTCAAGGCTAAGGAGACCACATGAAGACTTTTGCTGCCATAAATGGATCCTATTTTGATGAATTTTTTACACAAGGTTCCAATCCGAATTGGAGAATTATTTTAAAATGAAAATCGTAGCTAATGAGCTGAAGTTTCTGCCCATATTTTTACTTTTTTATTTGGAGCTATGGTTGAGGAGATATGATCAAAATACTGGACCCCAGTCTGCCCACATCATGCAGGGACAGCTCATTTCCAACTTTTCCAATTCCTGTTCACACTGGCTCCTCTCTTCTTGTGTAAACCCTTGTGGGTTCCCTTCACCTATAAAAGGGGACCTCTTCTTCCTTGGAAGGAACTCAAGCATTCAAGCCATTGATGAGAGGAATTCTTGAGGGAGTGAGTAGTAATGCCTAATTGTACTTAGCCATTAACATAAGCTCAAGCCTACACTTTCTCCTAGAGGGAGACTAGCCATTCTTGCAACAAGCTAACCTTGGAAGATCAACTCTAATCAAAGAAGGTCTTACACTTGGTGTATCAATCAAAGTGGAATTCTCCACTCTTCTTCTCTCTCCCATCAATAATGGTGCTGAAGGGTTTCAAGTAAGATGTGTTCTACATTGATGTTTTCTTGATTTCTTGTCGTTTTCATTTTCATCTCTAATCCAACATATATATATATATCTAATCTCATCTCTTTAACCAAATCTATCTCTTTCACTCTTAGTAATTCATCCTCTCTACAAATTTTAGGTTCTCCTTGCTACAGGTACATCTCTCCTCGCAGTATCCTTATTGCCTACGGGCAAGAATAGGGCTTGGGAGGGAAACTTCTCATCTCTTCACTTCTCTCATATCTACATTTTTCTCATATCTACATTTCTCACATACTATCCTAGATGAATAACCCACATGATGATCATTTCTATCGCTTTCACTCTGTACGATCTATTAGAATTAACCTATGGATTAGCCGTAAAATACACTTTGAACAACGTATAGTGTTTCTCTTCGGCCCTGAAAGGCTCAATGAAATACTTCTATCACCGGATCCCATCATACTACCTCTCATAGACTATAACTTTTCTTTTGACGTAAGCGTAGTTATCTTGCTATGAACCAAGAGGATTTGTAGACACAATTAATCCCAATCACTAGACAAAATATATATATTATGGTAAGCACAAAACTACAATTCCAAAGAACAATTCGTAGCCTATTTGGTCAGCCAAGATTGAATGCCATTAACTCATCCATTAACCCTTTCATATTACCCATGATACGATATGACCATAGCCTTGATGTTTTCATCTTCGTATTGTTTTGACATTCTCTTTTGCGTTCTTTCTTTGTGTGTGTGAGTGCAAGAGAGAAAGAGCGATTCTTCTTTGATTGAACTTCTTTCCAAACCCTAGTCTTCATGGAATCTATGGTTTAACTCCTTCATATAGTTTTTGTTGAGTTCTCTCACAAACTCTCATAGCCATAAGCCCGGTGCTTTCCTGGCAAGACCGCAAATTTCTCGACATATTTTTGGTGAACCCGACGCAAATCTGCTAGGGTGAGAGTTTGTGGGTAACCATGGGTGATCATGTTGAGCAACAGGGTATGCATTTTGACCCAGCAACAATGCAAATGTTTCAAGGATTTGCAATGTTCATGCAACAACAACATGCTACTGAAAGAAGGGAGATTTCAGCAACGAAGGCCATACAAGCAGTCATCAACAGAATGGATCAGTTCAATGGCAAAGATGTAACCAAGTACTTACGCGAGTATGTGAAGGAGATGGAGCTGCATCGCGTGTCAGAAGGTGAGATGATTCAAAGCTTTGAGCTAGTTGTTGCTCCAGAAATTAGGGAGCATGTTAGGGCAATTAAAGATGGGCATGGGAGAAATTGGGAAGAACTCAAAGTAGCTTTAAAGGAGGAATATTTCATGGAGGACTCTGAGAGAGTGACCAAAAGGACATTCTTAGAATGGGTAGTCAAGCCAAAGCAAGGAATATCAATAACAGAACTACTTAGGGAATTTGAGCGGCGCTATGCACAACTCACAAGGACAGAAAGGGCCACAGTAGATGCAGAGAAGACATATCTTTTCTTACAAGCTGCAGGTAAAGAGTTTCAAGAAAATTTGGAGCTTCTTCTTGAAGATAAAGATGCTGAGCAAGGACTAAAGACCGACTGGAATGAGGTTGAAGGTGCTGTCTCACTGCTTGCCAAACGACAAAGAAGAAGAGACAAGATGGTAGTAAACACTACAAGTCCTTCCACCTCAACTTTTGACAAAATGGTAAAGCCTACTTTTATCGCTCCTAAGTTTGATGAGTCCATGCTAGATGAGCTTGTGAAGGGAATGCGTGACTTGAAGGTGAAGTTTGCAAAGCTTGAAGAAAAAGGCCAACCATCAGGGGCACTTCCTAGGCAAAGACAATAGCCCAAAGAAGGGTTTGTTAATAGATGTATTTGGTGTGATAGTACAGACCATGTAAGAAGGGATTGTAATGATTTTAATGATGCTTTGTCAAAAGATGTTGTCTTTTTTAAGGATGGTAAAATCCACTTAAGAGAGACAGGTCTACCCTTGAGAACTAACTTTGGGAAGGGGGGAATGCAAACCTTAGTTGAAGATATGGCAACCAAGCATGCCACCTCTTCAGTTGAGGCAGCTACTTATGGAGTAAAAATTGAACATTTTTGTGATGAAGAAGTGAGTGACCATCATGGTCAAATTTGGCCAAATGTCATGCAATTAGTTAAAAAGGGAAAGCTTACAAAAGAGATTCTACATGAAGCAGGTGATTGCATACGTCTAGAAACAGGATGGAATGATCCAGTGGACTCATTGTCAGTGCATGCCTACATTACAAAATGCCAACAAAATGAGGCAATTGTAGAAGAGAAGCGCAGACGTGAGAATGCTGATGAAGGACCATCAAAAAGAGCTTCTAGAAGTGGGGGAAGAAGCGACTCAATGCCTTCTCAAACACCCTCAACACAAGGAGCATCTCCACCTGAAGTACTCATGGAGGAGTCTACAATAGGAAAGAAGAAAGAGCCAACGAAAGGTAAGACAAAAGGCCCAACTTATAAACTACAATCTGATATTGAGGTTGCTACAGATTTAAAGAAAGTCTTGGAGGAAAGGATCTTGAATAGCAAGATTGAGTTTACTCTGGGAGAAGTTCTTGGCATTGCAAAGCGTGAATTCCATGAGGAGATCATTGACATCATCAAGAGAAAGAGGCAAACCCTTGTTGAAGTTTCTCATCCACAGGTTGAAGGGGAAACCTCAAAGACACAAGGGATGCAACTGCAAAATAAGGAGAATGATGGAGCTGTGGTAGGATGCTACCAATCTAGTGGGAGAGTGAAGCAAGTGTATTTCTCGAATGATGATAAAGAAGTTGAAGATATTCCTAGGAGTTACTATTCACGAAGTCATTGGGCAAGGGCTACTACAGAAACTTTGGTCAAGGTAGGTGATCTTGAAGAGCCATTTGTTGCCTTGATTGACCATGGTTCAGAAATAAACATAATGTCAAAGAGTCTCTACAACAAGTGCAAATGGCCGATGGACACAGATCATGGCTGGATGGTAAAAGTGGCAAACAATTTATCCGGTGAATTGTATGCAGCATGTCCAGGTGTGAAGGTAACAATAGGTGATGTAAAGATTGACCAAAACTTCTTTGTACAGGATACATCTTCATATCATCTCATCCTTGGACAACCCTACATTGTGGGAGTTCGAATGGAAACAAAGGTAATGGACGATGGTTCAACATATGCTAGAATACGTAGCAAAGATGGTAAACGAGCTGTCCAATTTCTCACGGTCTGTGTAAACCATGAAAGAAATCGTGACAACCTCAGAGAACATCCTCTACCAAAGGTAAGCAAAGAGTTTCATGATCATAGAGAAATGATGGGTTTTGGCCAAGTACCATTGTAAAGCGGGATTGCAGTGGTACAGAAAGAAAAAGGGTCTCGCTTGATCCAAAAATAGGTAAAACTTTCTCGATGAGCTCCTTGGTAACAAGGAATGGATCAGTATGTTTTACAAAACTTGAAGATTTGAAGAGATATGAGAGGCAATATGTGCATAATGTACAAATAGGCATGAAAAAGAGTGGGTTGCTAAAGCCTACTGAAAATGTTTTGGGTTTGTGTGAACAAGTTTCTTTTGTAGATACTATGGGTGAGCTTGATGCTATAATGAGGTCTAGTTTGCATCTTGAAAATGAAGTTGTGGAAGTTTGCTCTATGGAAATGTATCAAGTAATAGAAGCCTTTAAAGAAAGCCAAACAGTTGGCCCAGAAGTCCATGTTGAAACTAAATACAAGAGTGTAGCAAAGAAGGTGAAACCAGTAGCTTCACCCTTACCACCCAACAACAGGGAAAAGATTGAACAGGCTTCTTTACAACCAAGTTTGCGGAATCCTAAAAAGATCGGGCATACCTTCACAAAGGAGTCTTTTCAAGAGTTGCAGATTGGTTGCGAGGAGTTTCTAACACAGGAGGAGACAAAGTGCTTCAAAGAAATGCTTTCAAAGCATGGTAAGGCTTTTGCATTTGAGCCACATGAGATAGGATGTGTTGATCCTTATATTGTAGCTCCTATGGTAATTTTCACAATACCTCATGTGCCTTGGAATCTGCGGCCTATTCCGGTTCCAAAGGCTCATTTGCCAAAGTTAGTAGAGCTACTAAATGAGAAAATCAAAATGGGAATCTTGGAGCCTTCTTGTGCTCCATACTCAAACAGGTGGTTCACAGTTCCAAAGAAGAATGGTTCTCTACGCTCCATCCAAGATATGCAACCAGTGAACAAGGTGACAATTAGAAATGTAGGAACAGGTCCAATTGTGGATGAATTTGCAGAGGCGTTTGCAGAGAGGGCAATCTACTCAATGGGGGATCTCTACTCAGGGTATGATCAATTTCAGCTTGCAATCGAAAGCAGAGACTTGACAACCATGAGGACACCTTTGGGTTTGGTAAGGATGTGTACCTTGCCACAGGGAGCAACCAACTCGTTTGCACATATGATGAATGGGATGAATAAGGTCTTACGTGACTTTATTCCTCAAATCACAATGCCTTTCATTGATGATTTGCCTATCAAAGGATGTGAAGAAAGTGACAAAGATGAAGCTTTGGATCTCAAGGGATGTCGCAGGTTTGTGGTAAATCACATAAATGATAAAATTTTGTCTAGGTTGGAAGAAGTGAATCTTACATTGTCAGGGAAAAAGTTTATGTTTGGTGTCAAAGAAGTGCTCATTGTGGGGCACATGTGCGGGCCATATGGTAGGAAACCTTGTCCATCAAAGGTAGATGCCATCCAAAGAATGAAAGAAACATGCACTAGCATCATTGAGGTTAGAAGGTTTCTGGGAGCATGTGTCTTCTATGTTATTTGGATTCCACATCATGCACATGTAGCTGATCCTCTTTATCAGCTGCTTAGAAAGAATCAAAAGTTTAAATGGACAGAAGCACATGTAAAATCCATGAAAAAGCTAAAGGAGTTACTCCAGTCAGCAACGACTTTGAGAAAGGTAGACTATGAGTGTCAAAGGCCAGTGATTGTGACAGTAGATACCAGTCCTACAGGGATTGGATGGGCAATAGGGCAAGATGACAAAGAAGGACATAGGTATGTGGTAAGATTTGGAGCAAAGGTACTAAGTGCTCGCCAAAGAAACTATCCACAGATAAAGAGAGAGTTATGGGGTATGGTTACAGCCTTGAAAAGTGGGAAAGAGTACCTAATTGGTGCATGTGTGGTTGTAGAAACAGATTGTCTACCACTTCTTGGGATGATTACAAGCTGCTCAACACCAGACATTGCTATGTTGCGGTGGATTGACTACATTAAGTCCTTAAATCCCGAGTTTAAGCACATTGCAGGTAAAGACAATACAGTGGCAGATATGCTATCAAGGGCAAGGTATGAAGATGAGTCACAAATGATTGATGAGGGAGATGATGTAGGCACAAAATTCTATTCTATCTCTCATGTCAAAGGTAACAATGTCTGCATGACTAATTCACTTGAATTGTTCTTGAAAGATCTTTATGAAGGTGATTGGCTTTCTATTGGAAGGTACTTGAGTACTCTAACAAAACAGGATGATTGGTCTGAACATGAATTCAAGAGGATACACAGGAAAGCATATGGTTACTTTTTGAGGGATGGTTACTTGTGGAAGCATCCTAAACAAAAGGGTGCTACACCACAAAGGGTTATATGTAAAAAAAAGACTCAAGTAAAGCTCATGCAAGAGTTTCATGAGAGTCTATGGGCTGGACACAGGGGTGTGTGGGAAACCTTCTCCAAGTTGAAAGAAAAATACTGGTGGAAGGGTATGTATAAAGATGTATCTCAGTTTGTAGAGTCATGTGTAACTTGTCAAATGTATTCAAATGTTCGACATCGTGATGGATTGCACCCTACATATCCACTAGCCATGCACTATAAATGGGTTGTGGATCTAGTCACGATGCCTTTAGGACTCTCGCAGATGAGGTACTTGGTTCTTGCACGAGAGGACCTAACTAATCAGGTTGAAGGAAGAGAATTAAGAGCTAAAACCACAGAAGCTGTGTGCAAATTCCTTCTTGATGATGTGATTTGCCGTTATGGTTGTGTGGGAAAGATCACTGCAGACAGAGGTGAACTGAATGCCGAAGAAGCAAGGGAGTTCTTTTCTAGATTAGGAATCAAGCTTTCTCTTACTACAGCTTTCAACCCTGAAGGCAATGGAAAGAGTGAAAGAGGGCACCCTCCTATCATCAAAGCTTTGGCCAAGGCTTGCGAAGGAAGAGTTGGTGAGTGGCCAAAACTGTTACCATACGCTTTATGGGCTGATTGTACAACACATAGCTCAGTAACTGGCTACATGCCTGCGGAGCTAATGCATGGTCAAAAGCCAGTGATGCCGATTGAGGATACAATTCCCACATGGAATGTACTACCTTGGCAAGAGGAGCTTAGTAGGGAAGATCTCCTTGCATTGCGCATAAGGCAGCTAGAGAGAAGACCTGGAGACATTAAGGCTGCAAAAGAACGACTCAAAAATGCAAGATTGAAAAACAAGGACTACTTTGATAAGCGACATCGGCTCAGGAGCAAAGCAATTGACAAAGGTGACTGGGTTTTAGTGTATGATAGTAGCCTTGATAACCAACACACAGTCATGCGTAAGTTTTCAAAAAGATGGTTTGGACCATATGTTGTAAAACATGTGCATGAAAATGCTACTTACAGCTTGTCTGAACTAGATGGCACAGAAGTAAAGATTCCCATTGCAGGAAAAAGGATCAAAATGTTTAAGAGAAGAGGAGACAATGATCTAGAAGATATGGATGACGAAGAAGAGAAAAACACAGGTGAAGATCAAAGTGAACATGAAGCTCTGGAATCATCCAGTGAAGAAGAAGACAAGGAATATGTACAAGAGGTCTAATCTTACAAAGAGACAATGTGGCACATACCGGAGGATGTGTAGGTTTAGAGGGGGTGGATGTCGTGCTGTGACACGTACATAGTGGGAACGCATGCTACAAGATCTATCTTGTATTTTTTTAGATACATAATTATATTTCCTATAGTGTAAATATGCATATTTAAGTATAATAATAAGCCTTCTATCTCATCCTATTATTTTTCTCAAGGGTAACATATCCTTACTTTACCATCAAAAAATACTATGCGAAAAGTGTCAATAGCTCCGCCTCTTTAACTTGGGGCAAAAAGCATTGATTCTTTATTTCTACTATTTCATTATCATCTCACACCCTAGCTAGATCCTATATCTAGGGTAAACTCCAATATATATATATTCTATGTATTTTTTATACTTTTCTTATATTTCTTTTTAAATAGCTACTAGGAGAGAATCAAATCCTAGTGGGACACTAGGTGGCATGATTTCAAAGATACACTTATTTTAATGCATTATTGCAAGCATGGTTACAAAACTTTGTCAAGGAGAAATGTCATGCTTTCATATGGCATGAGGTGTCCTTGGGAATTAAATGAAAGTCAAGGCTAAGGAGACCACATGAAGACTTTTTCTTCCATAAATGGATCCTATTTTGATGAATTTTTTACACAAGGTTCCAATCCGAATTGGAGAATTATTTTAAAATGAAAATCGTAGCTAATGAGCTGAAGTTTTTGCCCATATTTTTACTTTTTTATTTGGAGCTACGGTTGAGGAGATATGATCAAAATACTGGACCCCAGTCTGCCCACATCATGCAGGGATAGCTCATTTCCAACTTTTCCAATTCCTGTTCACACTGGCTCCTCTCTTCTTGTGTAAACCCTTGTGGGTTCCCTTCACCTATAAAAGGGGACCTCTTCTTCCTTGGAAGGAACTCAAGCATTCAAGCCATTGATGAGAGGAATTCTTGAGGGAGTGAGTAGTAATGCCTAATTGTACTTAGCCATTAACATAAGCCCAAGCCTACACTTTCTCCTAGAGGGAGACTAGCCATTCTTGCAACAAGCTAACCTTGGAAGATCAACTCTAATCAAAGAAGGTCTTACACTTGGTGTATCAATCAAAGTGGAATTCTCCACTCTTTTTCTCTCTCCCATCAATAATGGTGCCGAAGGGTTTCAAGTAAGATGTGTTCTACATTGATGTTTTCTTGATTTCTTGTCGTTTTCATTTTCATCTCTAATCCAACATATATATATATATATATATCTAATCTCATCTCTTTAACCAAATCTATCTCTTTCACTCTTAGTAATTCATCCTCTCTACAAATTTTAGGTTCTCCTTGCTACAGGTACATCTCTCCCCGCAGTATCCTTATTGCCTACGGGCAAGAATAGGGCTTGGGAGGGAAACTTCTCATCTCTTCACTTCTCTCATATCTACATTTTTCTCATATCTACATTTCTCACATACTATCCTAGATGAATAACCCACATGATGATCATTTCTATCGCTTTCACTCTGTACGATCTATTAGAATTAACGTATAGATTAGCTGTAAAATACACTTTGAACAACGTATAGTGTTTCTCTTCGGCCCTGAAAGGCTCAATGAAATACTTCTATCACCGGATCCCATCATACTACCTCTCATAGACTATAACTTTTCTTTTGACGTAAGCGTAGTTATCTTGCTATGAACCAAGAGGATTTGTACACACAATTAATCCCAATCACTAGACAAAATATATATATTATGGTAAGCACAAAACTACAATTCCAAAGAACAATTCGTAGCCTATTTGGTCAGCCAAGATTGAATGCCATTAACTCATCCATTAACCCTTTCATATTACCCATGATACGATATGACCATAGCCTTGATGTTTTCATCTTCGTATTGTTTTGACATTCTCTTTTGCGTTCTTTCTTTGTGTGTGTGAGTGCAAGAGAGAAAGAGTGAGTCTTCTTTGATTGAACTTCTTTCCAAACCCTAGTCTTCATGGCATCTATGGTTTAACTCCTTCATATAGTTTTTGTTGAGTTCTCTCACAAACTCTCACAGCCATAAGCCCGGTGCTTTCCTGGCAAGACCGCAAATTTCTCGACAACGTACCAGTGGTATATAAGTGTCAACCAGTTCAAATGTTCTTATTGCTGATGTAAACCAGTCTTTTTATTTAAAACGGGTATGTTATTTACCTAACCAGTACATGTGAGCACTTACCCATGATGTGTACCAGTGAAAAAAAAAGGTTATAAAAATGAACACATGTCCTTGGTACGTACCAGTGGTATATAAGTGTCAACCAGTGCAAATGTTCTTACTGCTGATGTAAACCAGTCTTTTCATTTAAAACCGGTATGTTATTTACCTAACCAGTACAAGTGAGAACTTAACCACGATGTATACCAGTGAGAAATTAGTGTTAGAGAAAATTAACACATGTCCTTGGTACATACCAGTGGTATATAAGTGTCAACTTGTTCAAATGTTCTTACTGCTGATGTAAACCAGTCTTTTCATTTAAAACCGCTATGTTATTTACCTAACCAGTACATGTAAGCACTTAACCACGATGTATACCAGTGAGAAAAATGTGTTAAAAAAAATGAACACATGTCCTTGGTACGTACCAGTGGTATATAAGTGTCAACCAATTCAAATGTTCTAGCTGCTGATGTAAACCAGTCTTTTCATTTAAAACCGGTATGTTATTTACCTAACCAGTACATGTGAGCACTTAATCACGATGTATACCAATGAGAAATAAGTGTACAAAAAATTTTACTGGATATGTAAACCAGTATTTTCCTTTCAAACAGATATGTTTTTTACCTATCTGACATGACAAACAGTACATGTGAACACTTGACGAGTACATGTGAACACTTAACCACTATGTATACCAGTGAGAAATAAGTGTTAAATTATTTTTACTGGTTATGTAAACTAGTTTTTTACCTAACTAGTTTATACATATCATACGCGTGTGAAAGTATGCGTCTGCAAATGTATGTTTCAGCAAACATACGCGTATAATAAAAACTATGTTTCCATTTATATTCTCCTTCACATCCAATATTTATCTACTCTTAGTCTAGGACCAAATACAGATTCCCCTTATTTCCATTTATAACTTCCTTCATATCCGATTTCATATCTACTCTTATCAACCCAATTATAGTGAATATAGGTCATGAATGCAAATATTAGAAAACAAAAATGGATATAGTGAAGCAAGTTATTACCTGAGATTGTTCAAGAAGATGCACAGGATGTTTGACATATGAATTTCTTCCAATACGCTTTCTGCACACATCCTTCTTATTGGGTGAAACACGAGTGTTAGACATCCAAAAAGAGAAGATCAACTCTTTCTCATCAGGTGTTATGAAACCACAATCCATGGGCTGTCGAGCACACAAAGAGATTGGCAAATTTCCATCACCTGCTACCCTCAACCGATTCTTTGCAGCTATGAAGTTCCTCTTGTGCAAATTTAGCAACTTAGATGCAGCTGAAACATTCACTTATGATGTAGATGTACACTCAACATTCATAAGCATTGTGGTGATGAACCTTTTAAGAAAGAGCTCCTGTCCGCTCTTGGGTAATTTGATTGCATCTATTGTGTTGCATATGGCTTCAATGAAGGTTGTTTGTGCCTTGGGCATTTTAAGGTATGCAAGAGAAGGATCATTGACAAACTTGCACAAAATATCTGATCGTGATGCAACATCGAGGGCCTTTGTACGCCGATTGAAGAGCATAACAAGGTCATTGCAAAGTCTTTGACGCTTTGCACCATCAGCACCATTTTGATCATTATCTTCCTCACGTGCTACCTGCTCAAGCTTGTTCTTAGCACGCTGCTCCCTCTTTCTCCAAGCATGATATTCCTTGACCGCATCAACAGCATACCTAGGACACAGTTCACAGTGAGGCTGAGAGCAGTGACATACAGTGTGAGATTCTTGCTCCATGCTAGAGAGGGAGAGATTGAGCGAGGTGATAGGCCTACAGAGAGAAAGATCAGTATATGATAGCAATAGATGTGTGATAGGCCTACAAAGTAAAACAGCAATCTGTGCTCCTACACAGAGAGTTAGAGAGAGACAGGAAAACGAGAGAGCGGGAAGACAAAGAGCTGGCTGACATGCATAGTTAAGAGCTACAGAGCCGTCTTCTATATTTGAAAAAGAGACGTGGAAATAGTAATGGTGTAATTAGCTGGCTGACGTGCATAGTTAAGAGGTACAGAGCCGTCTTCTATATTTAACAAAAAGCTGTGGAAATTCTATATTTAATTAAAAATCTGTTCAAAAGAATATATCGAATTGAACTAATAGAGATGGTTTTATGTACCGGTTATAAAACCTCTGTCCGGGACAAGGTTTTTGGTCCACCTATTCATGCATCCACCCCCATAGCATGGCATTGTATGAGACAGGTATGGGGATAGTACAAACAACAGAGGATCTTTCAAACCCTATTCACTCTACTATTGGGGTGAAGCAGGGATGCCCACTTTCTCCAACTTTGTTTGGATTGTATATTGATGAGATTGCTGACTCTATTGAGACTGCACGAGATATAGGAGCACAATTGTTAGGTACATGGATACCTCTATTGCTTTAAGCCGATGATATTGTGCTTATTTCAGACTCTCTAAAGTATATGTAGAGACATCTAGATGTGTTAAATTCTTATGCACATGACAAAGGGCTCTCCATAAATCTTGGCAAAACCAAGGTGATGGAATTCAACACTACAACACAATGGGTCAGGAGATCAACACCTATTTTTACATATGGGAAATAGATAGTGGAGTATGTAAACTCTTATACATATCTTCGTTTTGTATTTAGTAGACCTAGTTTTTCTCTATGAGGGTGTTGTAGAGGTGACATTGACAAGGGGATATGCAACATTAGGAGGACTAGACAAGATATGTTCACACGTACACTTTCAAGAGAAATGCACTAAGTTGTGGCTATTTGAGACATTGGTCACTTCCACCATGCTTTATGGAGTGCAAATATGGGGGCCTGGCCTCGATCATCATATTAGATCATGGTGCACATATGATGGATGGAGATCAATGGAGAGACCACTTGTATCCATGATC
Source organism: Adiantum capillus-veneris (assembly GCF_014529385.1). NCBI lineage: Eukaryota > Viridiplantae > Streptophyta > Polypodiopsida > Polypodiales > Pteridaceae > Adiantum > Adiantum capillus-veneris. The sequence goes on from NC_140935.1 coordinate 146,946,242, forward strand.
TCTAGACTGATCCGGATGAAAGCCTCAGTGCCACATGGGATAATCAAAGCTGATATGAGCGCACGACCAATTATAGTGGAAGCTCTTGCTAGATCAGTGTCTTTCATTCATAGCACAGTGTGTGTGTGTGTGTGTGTGTTTATCTATATATATACATACATATATATGTATGTATGTATATGTATATATGTTTGTATATATATGTATATGTATATCTCTATGTATATATGTATGTATGTATATATATATATAAGTTTTGAGCTGATATAGTAAGTGATGAGGATGTTGATGATGCTGAGGATGTAGGGCTTCCTAGCTTCTGTGGTGGTCTTTTGGGTGGACACATGCTTTTAAATTCCCAAGGAATCACTTTTCTTTGAGTTGTGGTTTTGTTGGGGTTCTTTTGATGCCATGTGTGGTGTTGATCTTGTGTCTTGAGCACTATTGGGAATCATTTCTATAGAGGTGCCCCTTGCTCTTGTTTTCCCAATAGTGTTTTCATACCCCCACAGAGGATTGTTGGCTTGAGTTACCTTCAATTTGGATGGTGCATACATAAAAGTGCAACCATGGTTAAGCTTAGTGAAGCATTTATTAGGATGAGTGATGCGATGAACCAGTTGAAGTTAAGCAAGCTAGAAGAGTTGGACATGGTTTTGGATGCAAAAAAAGAGAGATTCTTGTTCATTGGCATTCTTCTAGAATGCTTGGGCATTGAGGTTGCATGCATAAACTTGAGGATTTCTTGAAGCAAGATAGATGGTGTAAATTAGTCTAGTCTTTCTTCATGGGCTACATATGAGAAATCCTGTACGATTGACAATAATTGTAGCATTGATGTTGACCTTAAGTCAGAGATTATGCAGCTACATATGATGACGTTTTGTCTCTCAATGGTTCAAACCTTAATGAGGATTTATATAAAAACAATGTCATGAAAGAGAAAGCCTTGTAGTGCATGTATTACAAAGAGGGAAATGATATGGCTGATCTAGTTCTATGTATGCATGCTCATAAAGATGAGGCCTTATCTAGCTCTATGTGTTTGCACTGTTTTCCTTAAAATTCTCTTACTTGTGATACAAATGACACGTATGTTGACATTCTCTGTAATGGTTTTTCTCCTCCATCTTATGAGTTGATGTGGTATTTAGATGAGTTGTGGGCATGTGGACCCATTTGGGATGCTGAGATTGGTGTTGGTGATATTGGTTGGGATTCTTGTTTGCTTAATACTTATGCTCTTGATTCAATCAAGAGATGGCATGTAGTGAAAGTGATGCTTATGAGACCTATGGGGATGGTGATAGTAGTCTTGATTGGGGCTTTGATGATCCCAAGTGGAGATGGATGAGAAGATGAAATTCTTTGTGTGCCATGCAATACCACAAGTACAAAAGCTTAGAGAAATCTCAAATGCATGTGTGGCTTATGAAGATGACTATGGCTTAGAAATTTGGGACAGCCATACTGATCATGATAACAAAGAAGATGTATCTTGTCTTGGCATGGATGATATGTACATGTATTATGGTGATGGGAATGGTGATGCATGGTCTTCTTCTTGGAATGATATGAATGGTTGGAGCTTGACAATGCTAAGGAGTTGGCCTTGGGACATAGGAGGATGCCATTATGTGTGTCTAATGGATGCAAGGGACTACACTTTCCTATTTGATCGTGGTAAGAGTCCATGGTTTTGATACCTTTGATCTGTACATGTGTACATAAAGGTTGCGTGTAGGTGATTGCTGAGCATGAATGCTCTAGCAGATTAGAAAACTATGTTGCATGCATTTTGAGAACCCCTTTTCTGTAAAAATTGTACATATAGATTGAGATATCTCTCATTGTACCCCTTAGGCTTCTGGCCAATAGGAATCATGCAACCATTGGGTTGTTGAATGCTCATTGGACCCCTTGGAAGACTGTCCAATAGTCTTCTAGAGAGGTTAATTTCTATTGGTTCTTTTATCAAGTGTTTCAAAATGAATTAAACTAAATGTACCCTAGCCTAATTCTCATTGGTCCACCTCTATGGCCATCCAATAGGATTTGAATACATTTTGGGGGCAACTGGGCTAGGGAGCTGACATGTGTCCACTATGCCCTTTGTGTAAAGGGGAGCCTTTGAGTGTGTGTGTGTGTGTGTTATCTCACCTCTTTCTCTCTCTTCCCCTACCTTGAGGGCTCTGCCCCCTCCCATGTAGGGATCTAGGAAGACTTTGTGTACAATTACAAAGCATCCAATTTTCTTAAGTTTGACCATTTGGACTTACCCTTTGAAATTTGGAACCTTAGCATTTTGGAAGTCTTAATGGGCTGAAACTTATGTCTTTGAAGCCCATTGCTTGCACATTGCTCTTCTGCAGATGGTCCCCCTTTGGATCCCTATTTTCCCTCCTTTGGATCCCTACTGTGGCCGATCCACCAGCTTAACCATTATTCTAGATTTTTCTCCCCTCGTACTTCCCCATATTAAATGATCAGTTTAACATAAGAAAATCATTTAGGAGAATTAGATATTAGTTATTATATTATGACATTACCTCTCTCTTGAAATCACAGTCGTCCTCGGCTATGGGGTACAAAAGATAAAGCCTATTCATTAGTCCTTTTTCTAGTGGGTAGAGGATCCCTATGTTACCCTACGCCATTTTTCTAGAATGAATGACTAATCCATTTGGCGCTTGAGAGCCTAAGCTGCCGCAAGCATGCCTGCACATTAGTCCTATCAATCTTCCATAGTAGAGTGACAAGCTCTACTTGGTGTTTGGAAGACGTTGTCTTCGCAAACTCGATCCTAAGCATGCACACTACTTAACATTTGTGCACAATAAGGAAAAAGAGAGTCTTATAAGACAAAAACTTTGTTCATTTTAAAAATTTGTACATTTGCTTACTCTAGGGAAGCATTGTAAGCATTGACAAGGTTTAGGTTATCCTTTAATTGTATGCCTTGCATCCATCTAGCATCTTCAAAAGAATAGTTCTTAAACTTAATAATATACCATCGGATAATCTTACCGCCTCTTAATACCTTGTCTTCATGTCGGAGGATGGACTCAGGCTGCAGCACCTCTTCTTGGTCCTCAATCTCCGGTGGGTCTTCAATACTTGGTTCTTGAGGTGGATCTCCTTTGTAAGGCTTTAGTAGACTCACATGAAAAGCATTATGTATGAGCCAATGACTCGGTAACTTGAGTTGATAGGTCATCTCATTGATTGGTCAAAGAATCTGGAAGGTACCATAGTACCGTTTTGCTAACTTAGCATAGTACTTTTGGTGTCCTGTATGATTCTTGCCCGTCGTGTGCCTTAATCGAGCTTTGTGAAATTTAAGCAAGACCCAATCATTTTCTTTAAAGGCTTGGGCTCTTATGTGCTTATCAGCAGTAGCCTTTTGCCTTTACTGTGAGATACAGATAGCATCCTTAATCTTTTGGAAAGATTCTTTTAGGTCTCGACTATACTCATCCATAACGAAGATCTTCCCATGTACCTTAAGTAGCAGGGGACTTTTGGATCTTCCCACAATTACCTCGAAAGGTGTTTTTCTCGTGGAGGTATGTATAGTATTATTGTAGGCATACTCCACTAAGGGTAAGTACTTCTCCCATTGGGACCTTTGATCGACTTCCGTTACAGAGGCTTTTGATAGATCAAGAATTGTTAGGTTAGCTATTTCACTTTGGCCATCTGTTTGCGGGTGATAGGCCAAAGAGAAATTTAGCCTTGTCCCTAAATTCTTAAAGAGACCCTTCCAGAAATTACTGGTCATTCTAGGATCTGTATCCGACACTATCGACATCGAAAAACCATGGTACTTGAAGATTTGTGATATGAAGAGGTTTGACATTTGATGGGCTTCGATAGTCTTTTTTATAGGTATAAAATGAGCTTGTTTGCTGAACCTGTCTATTATCGTCCATATTCCCGTATTGCCATAGATAGACTTAGGCAATCCAAAGATAAAATCCATGGATATGCTCTCCCATGGTGAATTAGGGATTGGCAAAGGTTGAAGCAATCGAAGTTGCTTACCTCTATCAAACTTCGTCTTTTGGCATACCACACATTTAGAAACATACTCTTGTATGTTTGCTGTCATGGCAAGCTAATAGAAATATGTTTCAATCCCTTTAAGGGTGGAATGAATCCCTCTATGCCCCGCATAAGGAGGAGCATGAGATTCATACATTACTTTTTCACGTATAGTGAGTTAGTAACGCATAGTCTATTGCCATAGAGAACCATCTTGTAGAGTAAACGGTTCCTCTTTCTTCCCTAGTGCAAGGGTTGAAATCACATCTCGAAAATTGGGATCAATAGCGTACTCGTCTATCATAGAAGATAGATCATTGTGAGTTGTATGGAAACAACATTCACTCTCGGCCGTCTTGAGAGTGCATCGGCTACTTGATTATGCTTGCCAGCAATGTGAGCAATATGAAAATGAAATTGCGAAAGGAAATTTGTCCACCTCATTTATTTGTCGGAGATCTTGGTCTGCATCATGAAGAACTTAAGACTTTGGTGATCCGTTCGCAGAATGAAAGGAGTCCCCAATAAATAGTGCTTCCACGAGTCTAAGGCATGTAGAACTGCAAGGAGTTCCTTTTCATATATGCTGAGAGCTTGCTCAATGGGGTCGAGCCTGCGACTTTCATAGGCTATGGAGTGCCCTTCTTGGAGCAAAAGCTCCAAGACAATCACCACAAGCGTCACATTGGACCTCAAATGGCTTTGAGAGATCCGACAGTGTAAGCACAAGTTGAGAGAAGCTTTTCTTTAAGCTTTTCAAAAGCATTGTTCTCCTTGGCAGACCATGTATACCTAACGTTTTTCTTTGTTAGGTCATGTAATGGTCCCGCGATTTGTGAGAACTTTTCTCCTATGAAGCGTCTATAATATGCAGACATACCTATAAAGCTTATCAATTCATGAAGATTCCTTGGACTATGCCATACTTTTATTACCTTCAGCTTTGATGGATCCATTTGGATGCCATCTTGAGAGATAATGTGACCTAAATAATGAATCTCTTGTAAGAAAAACTCACTTTTCTTTCGATTAATATAAAGTTTATTCTCTCATAAGACTTGAAATATTACCTGGAGGTGTTGCTTGTGTTCGTCTAGCGAATTAGAGTAGATGATTATATCATCAAAGAACACTCCAGTAAAGGTTTGGTGAGGCCTGAATAGTTTCTCCATCAAGCGGTTAAATGTGGCTGGTGCATTGGTCAAGCCAAAAGACATGACAATGTATTCGTAAAGACCAAACGTAGTGCGAAATGCGGTCTTTACAATGTCTTGATCAACTATCCTTATTTGATGATAGCCACTTTTTAGGTCAATTCTACTGAAGTAGGTTGACCCTTGTAGCTTATCAAATATATCTTCTACCTGTGGAACGGGAAACCTATTTTTGATAGTGATCCTATTTAGTGCTCTATAGTCGACACACATACGATATGTGCCGTCTTTCTTTTACACTAATAATACGGGTGAGCAAAATGGAGATGAGCTAGGCCTAACCATGCCCTTCTCACCTAACTCATGCACTTGCATAATAATCTCCTCTTGTTGAGCTTGAGAAACTCTATAAGGAGGTTTATTAGGCGGTGAACTTCGTGGAAGGAGTTCAATGAACTTCGTGGAAGGAGTTCAATGAACTTTGTGGAAGGAGTTCAATTGCATGGTCATCATTGCCTCGTTTACGAGGTAGTTCACAAGGGATATCGTTCAATAAAAACATCTTGGAATCCCTTGAGAACATTGGATAACTCTAATTCCTTGTGATTATTTATATTTTCTTTTGCTAAAGCATTAGGTTCATTTTGAGAATCTTCAACAAAAATCATGTACACAGAAATAGAGCTCTTTATTGATTTATTGAAAGCTTTCTTATGTACAATGGGTATGGTGTTATCCAACTCCTTAGCATCTACGCACATATCTTTTTCCGTGAACCTAAAGTAGATTTTTCTTTCAAGGAATTTAACATTGGCAGTCATGCGATCAAACCATGGTGCCCATAGGATTACATCCTCGTGCTTGAGAAAGAGAGATAAATAATTACATCCTCGTACTTGAGAGAGAGAGAGAGAGAGAGAGAGAGAGAAAGAATTTATCTTTTCCCACATAGCTTTGGACATGGAGCCTCAATTTCCCAATTAAGGGAGTGATTGAAGCTTCTTACCCCTTGAAAGAACCATCGGCGGGTAGGAAATCTCCCATCTCATAGGCTTGGATGCCTAGCTTGGTGGCAAACTCTGTGGATATGAAATTATGAGTAGAAACAGGGTCAAAGAGAATAAAAGCATCATGTTCTCTTACCTTTTCCCAAGCATCGCATAGAGGAGATCCTTTGTGGTGAGCTTCCTCTTCTTGGATTTTGACCAAGGTAGCTCTAGGAGGTTCATTTCGTGTATTCTTGTGGGGGCAAGCACGGTGTCGTGCCCTGGCACATGCATAGTGGAAACGAAAGCTAAGCCCTACAATATTATGGATTTTATGTTAAGTGTGCATAAGTATATGCATTTTCTATTTAGCATGCAAAAAGCTAGTCAAAGTCTGATGTGTCTGTTACTCTTGTTGGGAATGGCCTTCGTCCGATGATCCCGGGCTTCTTTGTGAACCTCTTCTTGGAGCTATGATGAAATGAGCCTATAAAACATACCTCCTATATACTAAGCATCCTAGGTGGCATATGACATGTGTAGCATGGTCAAAAGTGGCCTTAGTCATAGTATACCCCATGAGGTGTCATTCTACACATAGTAGGTGCACTTTGCAGTGATTATGGACCTAGAAAAATACCTTAGAAAAGTGGTTACGAGTTTGTTTGATGTAATCCATGATGTATGCCAAGATCTCTCTCATTTTTTTATGAAGATACTTTATGCACATGTTCCTACCATAGCTCAACAACTCTTGGATTCTTAACACTTGACGTGTGGCGGCAAGGAGAAGATATTTGGAGAAAGATCTAGAAACTTTGAAGATAATTTCAAGATATTTTGAAAAGATAGACACTTGTCACAAAAATCCCTTGGATATTTCTAAGCAAATATCTTCTTCAAGGGGAAAATTCACTTATAAATAGAGCCTCTTACCCCTCACATGGGGGGAAAGAAAACCATCAAGAAATCAAGCGATCAAGAAATCCTCATAATCAAACCACTCTATCAAGCCATCACCCAACCTCCTAGCCATCTCCTTGAGTGAAACTTTCTCTCAATCTCAGTCCAACACATCTTGAGCTTGTTACTTCATGCCTCAAGCCTTCTATCTCCTCACTTGTAATACTCATACACTCTATGTAACCTTATTTCATCAATAAAGATGCCTTGTTGGTCGCTCGCAAACGGTGTTGGGTACTACTATTCATCTTCTACTTCATCAAATTGGCTACAAGACGACAAAGTCTTGAGGTGTGCTTCACTTCTTTGGCTTGAGCTTGTGTGGGTCTTTGTGTGTTGGTTGTCTCTCTTATCTCTTTCCTCCAATGTTTGACTGCTTTCTAAACTTTCTTAGATGAATAATCCCAATGGTGTAACCTTTCAACCCTTTCACTTTGTGCAATATATTAGGGTTAACGTTTGTATTAGCCATAAGATCCACTTCCAACAGAGAATTGTGTTACTCTTTGGACCAGAAAGACTGCGTGAAATTCTTCTTTCTCCACGTCCTCTTATTTTGCCACTACTAGACTGCTCTAATTCTTTCGATGTGCACATATTTATTCTCCTCTAGGGATTGAGTCTTGCTTTCTTAATATTACTATGAACCAAGAAGACTTGTACACACGGCTCACTCCTATCACTAGGCAAAACATCTACATCTTTGTAAGCACTAAGTTACAGTTTCAAAGAACCATTCACAGTCTATTTGGAGCACAACGACTTGCTACTATAAATACATCAGTGAACCCTTTCATTTAACCTTTGATTAGATACGATCAAAGCCTTGATATTTTCATCTTTGTTTTGTTTTGAGAGTTTCACGTGTCCGTATGTGTGTGTCAGCGTGTAAGATTCCAATGGCTACACACAATGTATTTGCTACAAACACTAAGCTTGCTGAAGTGAAAGCCTTCACAATCTCCCCACAAACCCTCACAACTAGAGGCCCGTCGCCTTCCTGGCAAGACCGCCAACTCTTTGACACACTTTTTGGTGAACCCGACGTGAAGGTTGTCAGGGTGAGTTAGTGGGGATCTGCAAGCTACTTCAACCATGGGTGATCATCATCCGCAGCAGCAAGGTATGCCTTTTCATCCCGCTACAATGCAAATGCTTCAATCATTTGCCTTGTTTATGTAACAACAGGATGCTACTGAAAGACAAGAAGTGTCAACAACCAAAGCTATTCAAGTAGTGGTGCACAAAATGGATCAGTTTAAAAGGAAAGATGTGACAAAGTATCTTTGTGGCTATGTAAAGGAGATGGAGTTGCATCGTGTGCCAGAAGATGAGATGCTCCAAAGCTTTGATCTTGCTGTGACTCCCTAGATTAGAGAGCATGTGAAAGGAATCAAGAATGAGCATGGAAGAAATTGGGAGGACTTCCAGCTAGCGATGAAGGAGGAGTATTTCATGGAGGACTCTGAGAGAGTAACAAACAGAACTTTCCTGGAGTGGGTAGCCAATCCAAAGTAGGGGCTCTCTCCAACAGAGCTACTTAGGGAGTTTGAGCAACGATATGCTCAACTCATAAGGACAAAGAAGGCCACACTCGACTCAGAAAAGACTAATCTCTTCTTAAAAGCAATAGGAAAGGGGCTATAGGAGCAATTGAAGCTACTTCTTGAGGACAAAGATATTGAGCAGGGACTGAAGACAGATTGGAACAAAGTTGAAGCTGCTATTTCATTACTTGCCAAGCGCCAAAGGAGACAGGATAAGATGGTTGTTGGTAGTGCACCATCTACCTCCACAGCTTCTAAAAAGATGGTAAAGCCTTCTTCCTTCATACTTCCAAAAGTTGATGACGCTGTAGTAGATGAGCTTGCAAAAGGTATGAGGATTTAAAAGTAAAACTGACAAATCCTGAAGAGAAGGGGAAACCATTGGCACCATCTTCAAGGAGAAAACAACAACCTAAACAAGGTTTTGTTTATAGATTCATATGGTGTGACAGCAGAGAGCATGCTAGGAGAGAATGTGACAGCTTCAGTGAAGCTTTGAGAAAAGTTCTCTTCTTCAAGGATGGGAAGATTCGCTTAAGGGAGACACTTTTACCCTTAAGGACTAACTTTGGGAAAGGAGGAATGCAGAGTCTGGTAGAGGATATGGCCACTACCCATGCCATCTCTGCCTGCGAGGCATCTACTTATACAGTCACGATTGAACCATTGAGGAGTTTTGAAGAAAATGGTAAACTGTGGCCAAGTTCTTTGGAGCTAGCAAGGAAAGGGAAGCTTACAAGAGAAGTCCTACATGAAGCAGGTGACTGTATCCGTCTAGAAATACGATAGAATGACCTTGTGGACTCCTTGTCAGTGCATGCCTATATTGCAAAATGTCGAAACAACGAAGTGTTTGTGGAAGAAAAGTGTAGGCAAGAGAGTGGTGATGAAGGACCATCAAGAAGAATTACTAGAAGAAGCGACACAATACTCCTAGAGCGCCTCCTACACAGGAAGTACCCCCACCAAAAGCGACTATGGAAGAAAGTACAACTGGGAGGAAAAAGAAGTCATCAAAAGGTAAGCCTAAAACTCCAACTTATAAGTTACAGTCTGATATTGAGGCTGCTACAGACTTAAAGAAAGTTCTAGAAGAAAGAATTTTGAATACCAAAATAGAGTTTACCTTGGGAGAGGTCCTTGGCATAGCCAAGCGCGAGTTTCATGAGGAGATCATCGATATCATCAAGAGGAAGAGGCAAACTCTTGTTGACACGATTTGCCTGCAATCTGAAGGAGAAAGATTAAAGACACAGGTAATACAGGTGGAAGACAGAGAGCATGATGAGGATGTCGTAGGGTGCTACCATTCTTCTAGAAGAACAAAGCAAGTACAGTTTTCAAATGGAGATGAGGGGTACGAAGCCATTCCAAGAAGTCACTTTTCCAAGAATCATTGGGCAAGAGCTATGACAGAGACAATGGTCAAGGTGGGTAATCTTGAAGAGCCATTTGTTGCCTTGATTGACCATGGCTTAGAAATAAACATAATGTCAAAGAGCTTATTCAACAAGCGCAAATTACCAATGGACACAGATCATGGCTGGATGGTTAAGGTAGCAAATAATTCAACAGGTGAGTTATATGGAGCTTGTTCTAGTGTGAAACTGACTATTGGAGATATAAAGGAAGAGCAGAATTTCTTTGTACAGGACACATCTTCTTATGATCTCATCCTTGGACAACCCTACATTGTAGGGGTTAGAATGGAAACAAAGGGAATGGATGACGGTTCTGCTTATGCTAGGATAACAAGTAAAGATGGAAAACGTGTTGTTCAATTTCTCACTGTCTGTGTGAATTGTGAAAGAAAAATTGTGACAGTCTCCGAGAGCGCCCATTACCCAGCTTGAGTAAAGAGTTTTATGATCATGGAGAGAGAACGGGTTTTGGCCAGGTCCCATTATAGAGTGGGATTATGATGGTACAGAAAGGGAAAGGTTCTCACATAAGGAGGTTTTTTGTACATGTTTTGTAGGTCTAACAGAATATGGATATGTCTCTTTTCTAAAATGTGAGAACTTGAGTCGAGGTTCCCGCAAACATGTAGATAGTCTACAAAAGGAGTGGAAAGAACACGGTCTGCTAGGAAACAATGAAAACATAACAGGTGTGTTTGAGGAGTTTTCTTTTGTGGACACATTACATGATCTGCAGTCTATTGTAGATTATCCTTCACATGACCAAAATGAGATAGTGAAAGTGTGCTCACTTGAAATGTACAATGTGGTTGAGGCTTTTTAAAAGGAACAGAAGGATAGGAAGCAAAATCATCGCGAGTTGTGGGGCATGGTTACAACACTAAAGTGTGAAAAGGAGTACTTGATTGGAGCATATGTGGTTGTGGAAACAGATTGTCTGCCACTCCATGGAATGATTACAAGCTGCTCAACACGAGACATTGCCATGCTAAGATGGATTGCCTACATTAAGTCCCTGAATCCTGAGTTCAAGAATATTGCAGGAAAAGACAATCCGGTAGTGGATATGCTATCAAGGGCAAGGTATGAGGATGAGCAAGAAATGGTAGATGATAGTGAAGATGTAGGCCCAAGGTTCTACTCCATTAATCATGTTGAGCATAATGATCTTGGCACACCTAGTGCACTTGAGTTGTTTTTAGAAGATGGGTATGAAGGAGATTGGTTGCTTATTGGTCGTTATTTGAGTACTTTATAAAAAACAGGATGATTGGCTCACAAACGGTGTTGGGTACTACTACTTTATCAAGTTGGATACAAGACTACAAAGTCTTGAGGTGTGCTTCACTTCTTTGGCTTGAGCTTGTGTGGGTCTTTGTGTGTTGGTTGTCTCTCTTATCTCTTTCCTCAATTGTTTGACCGCTTTCTAAACTTTCTTAGATGAATAATCCCAATGGTGGAACCTTTCAACCCTTTCACTTTGTGCAAAATATTAGGATTAACGTTTGTATTAGCCATAAAATCCACTTCCAACAGAGAATTGTGTTACTCTTTGGGCCGAAAAGACTACGTGAAATTATTCTTTCTCCACGTCCTCTTATTTTGCAACTACTAGACTACTCTAATTCTTTTGATGTGCACATATTTATTCTCCTCTAGGGATTGAGTCATGCTTTGTTAATATTACTATGAACCAAGAAAACTTGTACACACAGCTCACTCCTATCACTAGGCAAAACCTCTACATCTTTGTAAGCACTAAGTTACAGTTTCAAAGAACCATTCGCAGTGTATTTGGAGCACAACGACTTGCTGCTATAAATGCATTAGTGAACCCTTTCATCTTACCTTTGATTAGATATGATCAAAGCCTTGATGTTTTCATCTTTGTTTTGTTTTGAGGGTTTTCGGTGTGCGTATGTGTGTGTCTGTTGATAGCCGGCTTTTGAAACCGTGCCCATGAGAACCACACCCTAAGGAAGGAAAGGTTTGTTACCACAAGGAAAAAAACAAAACAAAAAAAAAATCCCTTTACCATTCACCATCCCCCCCCCCCCCCCCCCCCCCCAAGGTTAACCACCAGTGGGGCGCCGCCAGTTTGGCCACACCCCTCCATTATCACCACAAGACTATCTCTCTCTCTCTCTTACTACCCGACCCCGCTAAATATTCCCTATGTCTTACTCTGCCGCTGCATCATCCAGCCCGGTAGGTGCCCTTGGTATCTCTGTCACACACCAGCCCCGACGGGCCACCATAGATAGTATTCTCTCTCTCTCTCTTCCAAATATTCTTCCCCTCTCTCTCTCTGCTTGTCCATACTCCAACCCCTGTGGGCCGTACCCCCACCCCCTCTTGTCCACACTCCCTTCGCCCTTAAGAAACCCCCCCCCCCCCCCTATTTTCTTCCTCCCCCCACCCTGACGGACCATTGGCCTAAGCAATCCCCCCCTCCCTATCTACACCTAGCCTTAGCTTTCTCTCTCTCTTGGAAGTAGCCACGGTGGGCCTTAGGGCAAGCACCACCTCTCCCTCCCTCTATCTCTCACACCCTATCCTCTAACCCCCCACCATAACCTCTCTCTCTTCCTTCCCCCCCCCCCCCCCTCACAACCCCTATCTCCCTCTCTTCCCTTGGTGGGAACCACCCCTTGGGCATAATCCCTCTCTCTCTCTCTCTCTCTCTCTCTCTCTCTCTCTCTCTCTCTCTCTCTCTCTCTCTCTCTCTCTCTCTCTCTCTCTCTCTCTCTCTCTCTCTCTCTCTCTCTCTCTCTCTCTCTCTCTCTCTCTCTCTCGTTGACTAAGCAGCCCCCCCCTTCCTTGTCGCGCCCGCTGTCACCTACCCGCCCCCCTCCCAGGCCTCGCGCTCGTCCTTATCCCGCCCCCCCCCCCGCGCGCTTCCGGTCATACACCCCCAACCCTATCCCCCTCTCCCCTCCCTCACCATCTTCCCCCCTCATGCTCTCTCTCTCGCGCTCTGTCTCGCCCGCAGACCACACCCGGCTCCACACTGCTGCTCGCGCTCCCTCTGCACACACAGCCCGTGCTGCCACACACACACACACACTCGTCGCGCACGAACACACACACCCCTCCCCATTCCCCACCCTCACCCCCCCATCTCTGCATCGCCCACTGCACTGCCGAAAACCAAAAATTAGAAAAATCATATATATATACACATTATATACACACCACACCCCCGTTCCCACGCACGCTCGCGCACACACATTCACTTACATATATACACACACTCATGCGTATGCACATACCTATATTCACACATATACACGCACCCATACATAGACACACACACATAAAAGCACGCACCACACATACCACATTGAAAAAAAAAACAAAAAAGACGGAAAAAACGGCCATCGACATCGACAAAAAGAAGGAGAGAACCCAAAGCACGCACCACCAACAAAAAAAAAGGAGAAATGGGTCGAAGACATGCCCCGGCCAACCCCGAAAAGACGTACACGCTACACCAACGCACCGGCAACACACCATTCGCCAGCATCACGCAACCACGATGCCATTTTCAATAATTTGTAGGTTATGTTCATCATTTCTTCAGTTTTTACCCAAGCCTTGTAAAATTCCCCAATTTATAAATTCCCTCTCTCCAGGTGATGGTCATAAAGGCCCACCTGGAGATTCTCAATTTTAATAACCTCCCAAAACAAAGCAAGGGTCAACCACACCCGCCCCACCGCTTGCTTTGTCTCCCCGATTAGCTTACCCTAATCAAACCGGGATTACCCTAATCCAAGCAGCCAACACCTACAAATTGGCACTGAGAGGTCACTATCGAGGGGGGCAATTCATGAGAGGTCAGCACTTGGTAGAGTTTAGTCGGAAGAATTGACACTATTATCACAGGGAGGGGGGGCTCTTGTGATGGTTTGCCTTGGGAATTGCACCATGCGAAGAGAGCCACATCCACCTCTGGACTCCAATGGTCGATGCATTCACACACACACACGCTCTTAGTAGCAAGCTTCACAATCATTGAGTCGTCTTAGAGAACGCACCAAGTAGTTGCACCATCTTTTCTTCCTACCTCTCTATCACCACAGTGTGCCGCCGTGTTGGAAGGAAGGTCATTGTAAATACTGCAAAAATAATTCTCCCTCACACCCCCAAGGGTTTTTTTTCATCATTTGGTCAATCTCTCTCTCTCTCTCTCTCTCTCTCTCTCTCTCTCTCTCTCTCTCTCTCTCTCTGTAAGTTTGTGGTGTTCATATCATCATGGTCTGTGTCCTAGCCGCTCAAAGCTAGGTGGTTCCCCCCTGTTTGCTTTATCATGACAGGCTCGAGGCACGCCATTCGACTCTGACGTTTTAGAGGCCGTCGAGGTTCGGAATTCGCTTTGCTCCCGTCATTTGGTGCCCCCACGGAGGAGGGCTTCTAAGAAACCATCAGTTTACAATGTTGAAAGTGATGCACGCCATCAATCATGGACGAATGGCTGAAGGAATTTTCTAATTGGAGGACGGAAGAAGAGGAGACGAAGGAGGCACTAGCCACCTTCATTGAAGTACTACTGCCAAGCTGCAGTGTCGTCAGTATTCAAGAGGTAAATTCTCCATCTCATGTTTCTCGTTCTAACCACAAATTGAGAGCATCAGGTGGGAGGTTTTTGAAGTGCCATCACTGTTGTCAACCAAGACACACTTTCAATGAGTGCTAGCAACGAAGGCAGCGAAGGGGCTAAAATATTCTACATCGACATTCATCGCGAAGAAGTCATTCACATTAAAGAAGGAAAGAAAACGGTGAGGCCTCTTTTCCCTAAAGAAATTGCAGTCAAAGTTATAACCTTTACTCCAAAGTGGCCTAAGGGGGCTGCTCGGGCCAAAGGTAAGGAAAAGATAAGCTAGTCTGGAAACACATGACCCCGAAGGGAAAAACATCTCGCCAAGCAAGTGCTTCAAGCTCAGAGATCCGGGTTGTAGCCAGCTTGCCAAAGAGGAAGTCATCCGAAGCTAAGCGGTTGAAGGTCACCTATCGATTTGTGCGACGCATGAGAGTGTTACCAATCCACTTCGACAATCCTGAAGAAGAAGTGGTAAGAAGATTCCCATGTCCTATGGAAGAGTGGTTCGGCTACTGCTCTCGCTGTTTTGGAAGACGGGTAGAGGATCTTCCTCCTCTCCCTGTACAACTTATCCTGAAGAAGCTCTCTACCACGGGTGAAACCCAGTGGACTGGAGACGAGTTGCAGCTGAATGGAGTAGAATTCATGCAACACGCCGACTATGGAAATTATTTGTAAATTTATACTAGCCAAGAGGCTAGGAGTGGTCAGACGTGTCGCCATCACCCCGTACGTGCTAAGCAACGAAGGAAAGGTAGAGCCCATGAAAGGCGACGACCACCTGTGGATGTGTCGACTCATCAACACTAGCACGATAAGAGTATAAGTAAGTACTCCACCCTCTGTGCATGATGGAAAACGGGCTGACGGCATTCTCGTTTAGATTCCTACAGCATATGCATGTGAATATCTATGTAGATAGGAAAATCTTCTACCAACAGAAGATCATGTACCTATTCGGTGCGGCGGTATTAGGAGAAATCCTTAATTCCCCAAACCCTATCATTCTCCCCATATTGGATTACCATCATTCCTGTAATGTTTCTATCTTTATCCTGTTTTAACCTATCCACCCAATCCTATAAAAAGCCGTTATGAGCCGCTACTGTCATTAATCTTTTTTTTTTTTTAAAGGTTTGTAATTTCCTGAGTCACTACCATGGCAAGTGTTTCTTTCCCCACGTTCAATGGAAAGAAGGGAGAAGATCTCACCATCGACTTTTTGGATGATTTCGACATTGCTTGTGTCATTTCCAACAAAGATAACGATGCTTCACGACTTCGAATTTTTCCTCTACTGATGAAAGTAGAGGCCAAGTCCTGGTATAATGCATTGCCACAGGCTACCAAGAATGCATGGGGCGTGTTAAGGGCTGCCTTTGTAAAGAGGTTTGGTGGAGACACAACCTCGGAGAAGCTTTGGCAGCTGCTGATGGAATTTAAGCAGGGAGGTCTGCTAGCGTATGCCACCTACGAGTCCAAATTTGTGGACTTATGGGAGAGATGGGTTGCCTCACTGGAGGAAGGCGAAGGAGCGCCTAATTTCCTAAAGAAGGACCGTTTCATTGTTGGTCTATGGTCGCCACTTAGAGAGAAGGTGAAGGGAAGGTTTCCTGCAACATACATGAGTTGGCAGTCGAAGTAGCCCGCCTTAAAGAGAAGAAGCTGTGCATGCAAGCAAGAGTAAACAAGTCAGAGGAAACAAGCTCGGTCCGACCAACCCCAGTGACTGCAGCAGCCAGTCATAGAGCCCAACCGCAAGAGGCATCAGAAGAGCAGCAAGATCTACTGAGTCGCATCACCACCCAACTAGAGAGTTTATATGTGCATCTGGTGCAGCAAGGGCATGCACCTGTCAGGAATCCAGAACAAGGAAGAGGACAACGAAGGCAGAACCAAGAGTACCACTGTTACAATTGCGGGGAAGACGGCCATGGTATGTACTACTACCCACATCCAAGGAGGCAGAATTTCAATAGAGTTGGGAGATAGAATCAGATCTCTCCGCCAAGAGCAAGACCACCACCACCTAAGCAACTAGGGCTGATCCCACCGGTCCAGATTCTTTGACCACCCGCACAACAACAACCACCACCCCAACCTCTCCTTCCACCACTACCCCCACCACCTGCTGTGAACCAAGTAGTGAGTGTTATTAGCTTGGAGGCTAAAGGGAAGGCAAAGGTAGAAGAATCAGTTCGAGAGAAGCACAAAGGGAAAGTGAAGGTAGAAGAAGTGGATGCTATGGGAGTGAAGCGTGCCAGGCACGAGGAAGCCTCTCAAAGAGAAGAGAAGATGAAAGGGAAGGCCGAGTCTAGCAAGCAAGCAGCTAAACCACGACGGAAGATAGACATCGTGGACTTCTCACTAGGTGAGTATGCAAAACCCTATGACTTAGTTCAGGATGTGTTAATGCAGGGCCCGAAGATAACTTTGCCCCAATTGCTCCACCTTGCACCAAGAATGAGGAGGCAATGAACAAAAATGGACAGTACCAGGAAATCAATGCCCAGGATAGCTGGGGCTATCTCTGGAAGGGATCTCAACGACATCCTACCAACCATGGATGCTCACATCAAGGGGCAACGAATCTCAAACGTCTACGTAGATGGTGGCGTGAAAATATGTGTCATGAGTGAAAAGATGATGCACCATTTAGGTCTAGAGGTAAGTAGGTTGGCACCCTTCTGAGCCAAAATGGCAAACAATGTAAGAGTGAAATGCGTGGGCATTGTGAATGCGGTCAAAGTAAAAGCATTCAATACAGAAGTGGAGGTAGACATCTTTGTCATGCCACACAAAGGGGAGGGCTACCCCATCATTCTTGGGAGGCCTTGGCTTATGGCCATGGAGGCTAAACAAGACTGGACACCAGAATGATTTAGATGAAGGACGCTAAAGGGAAGTCCATATTCTACGGCATGAGGACTGGGAAGCAACGCAACATGATCTTGGAGGCTTTGGAAGATGAGTCCACCAGCGAGTATTCGTCTACCTCAAGAGAAGATACAACCACCACCGACGGAAGTGACAGTAGCATCGAAGTGATGCGGGTCATTCTTAAAGACCCGAAAAGATTGACACAATCTAAAACACCCCCGACAAACCAAGAGGAATCATCAGGTATGCAGTCCTTGGAGGATGCAAGTAAATTACGAAAATTGCTCTCAAATGAGTTAACCGATGAAGAAAGGAAGAAATATGTTTCCATGTTAGGTAACTTCACTACTTTGTTCATTGATGGCTATGATAAGATCACAGGAATTACAGTAGTGCAACACCACATAAAACTCAAGGAAGGCAGTAAACCCGTAGTGCAGAAGCTCAGAAGACTTGGAGTAATCCAACAAGAGGCACTACTTAAAGAAGTGAGAAGTTTGCTACAAGCAGGTTTCATCTACCCTATCGAAGACTCAGAATGGGTCTCCCCAGTAGTAGTCACACCAAAAAAAAATGGTAAGTGGAGAGTCTGTGTGGACTATAAACCTCTCAATGCAGCCACGAAGAGGGATCACTTTCCCCTCCCATTCCAGGATGAAATTCTCAATGAAGTGGTGGGTCACGAACGATACACAGTGTGTGATGGCTACTCAGGATACTTCCAGATTAGCATTGCGGAAGAAGATCAGAAGAAGACAACCTTCATCACACCTTGAGGATGCTTTCCTTTTGGGTGAAGCCTTTTGGCCTCACTAATGCCCCGGCCACATTTCAACGTGCTATGTGACCTTTGTTTTCCAACCCTACTTTGGAACATCAATACGGGTTTTCATAGATGATTTTTGCATTTATAGTTCACGAGCCCTTCATTTAAGCAAAGTCTATGATGGCTTAACCAGGCTGCAAACCTTGGGTGGCCAGCTCAATGTGGATAAGTGTCACATTGGTGAAAGCAAAGTCACTCTCCTTGGCCATGTAATTTCAGCAAAAGGGATTGAGGCTGACCCTAGCAAGATCCAGGCCCTGGTATCTTTGTCGTCACCCACCACCTCTAAGCAGTTGGTTTCTTTCCTTCAGAAGGTAAGATACTTAAGCAGGTTCATTCACTTGCTATCTCAAGTGGTCCTTCCCCTACAACAACTCACCCAAAGGGATGTCTTCTCATGGAGTGAAGAGAATGAGCAGCAGTTTACTGAGGTGAAGAAAATCCTAGCTAAGCTTCCCACCATTTCACCCCCTAAGTGGGACGAGCCATTTTATGTGAACCCTAGTGTAGGAAGTAATACACTAGGAGCCGTGTTAATGCAAAAGGACCCCCAAACTTCTTTCATGCGTCCTACTTACTTCTCTACTCGTGTCATGACCCCGTCAGAAAAGGGATTTACCGAAGTAGAACACATGGTTCTGGCACTAATGTTTGCTACCACAAAGTTCCGCTCCTATCTCTTGCCTAGACCCTTTGTAATCTTGACAATGGAGGAGGTTTTCCCATATGTAATGCGACACATGGATGTCTCATCTAGGATCTCTAAGTGGTTAATTAGATTGCAAGAGTTTGACTACACCATGCAAGTAGAGAACTCCACCAGGGCTAGTTTAGTGGGAGTTCTCACTCATCGCCAATGAGAAGAAGTTGAAGGTCAACATGGAAGGAAAGGAAGAAACACCAATGGTAGAGAGTCCTAGGCTAGAAAGAGCTCACTCCCTTTTCTTTGACGGAGCATACAAGAGAACAATGGACCAGTCTACAGCTGGCATAGTCATTTTCAATGAGCAACAAGAAAGAGTATTCTCCATCGGGCAGTTATTACACTCCTGCTCCAACGATGAAGCAGAATATGCAGCCATAATTCTTGGGTTGGAACAATGTATTTCACGAGGAATTCAACGCCTAAATGTGTTCAACGATGCTTTGATTTTGATAAGGCAGAAAAATGGCACTTGGGTTTGTAAAAATTGGGTTTTACTTGGTCAACTACGCCAAGTTAAGGATCTTCTAAGGAAGTTTGAAGCAGTGAAACTATTTCATGTCCCCAGAGCGGAAAATCAAGAGGCAGATGCTCTAGCAAAAGAAAGAATACAAGACGTTCCCGTAAGATCAATCAAACTGAAGCTACCCCTCTTTCAAGGTAGTGATGCTATGCCTGATTTCGTCAACTTTCTAGATACAAGAGAATGTCCAGAAGGATACACCAAAGGCCAGAAACAGTGGCTGGTAAGGAAGGCCACTAGATACCGCCTTGTAAACGACCACTTGTATTGTAAGTGCAAGGATCAGATTCTCAGGCGGGTGCCAACCTCCAGTGAGATCACAGTGGTAATTTCAAGTTGCCATGTTGGCGTCTGTGGCAGTCATTTTGCTCTAGATATCACTAGTAGGAAGACTCTACAAGCAAGATACTCTTGGCCTAGTTTGAACAGGGGTGTACACCATTGGTGTAAAACATGTAAGGCTTGTCAAGTGGCCAGTGATCGCACATTAACCTACGAACCACAAAATCTTATCATCTCATATGGTCTATTTGAGAAATGGGGAATAGATGCAATCGGTCCTTTACAAAGGCCCAATCAGGTAAACTATACATCATAGTGGGTGTAGACTACATGACTCGATGGGCCGAAGCAACAACCACCACCCGCATTACAGCCCAAGAGGTAGCAAAGTTCATTTTTGAGCATATCTGTTGCCGTTTTGGCACTCCTCTTGAGATAATATCAGATAGAGGACCAGGTTTCAGAGGCGATCTGGTAGGAGAACTGATGAGGAAGTTAGGCATCACGCACCAACATTCCACACCATACTATCCACAATGCAATGGTCTGGTAGAGAAGGTAAATGGAATGATTTGTAAGATCATCACAAAGCAGGTGAACAATCACATAGAGGACTGAGATAAACATCTCATGGCAGCTGTTTCGGCCTACTGAAAGACGTTCCAAACATCACTAGGTTTCACCCCTTTCCATCTAGTTTATGGGAAGGAGGCAATTCTACCTATTGAGGTACAGATAGCCAGCTTACGAGTTTTGGCTAGCCAGATACAGCATCCAATTGTAAATCTTAGAAACCATATCCTGGATCTGGAGAGACTCCAATTAGATAGGGAAGAAGTAATCGATCACTATGCAACACATGCAAAACGACGCCGGCTCACTTTCAATCAAGGGCTGAAAGAAAATGGACTAGAAAAAGGTATGTTAGTGCTGAGATATGACAACAGATTCAACACCAGGAAGGACAAAAAATTTCAACCCAGATGGGAAGGACCATTTATTGATAAGAAACGCTATGACAACGGCAACTATAAGCTGATGGAAGCGAATGGGAGAATTCACAAGACTAGGGTCAATGGATGGAGGCTGAAAAGGTATTTTCTTAGGTTTGATCCAGAGTTCATGCTAAACATTCCAGAAGAGGGAGAACCCTCTAACCCCACAACTAAAGATGCAGAGGAAGGGCTAGAAGCATGAATGCCTCTAGCCAAATGGGAGGGCTAATGATAGCCGACTTTTGAAACCGTGCCCGTGAGAACCACACCCTAAGGAAGGAAAGGTTTGTTACCAAAAGGAAAAAAAAAACCAAAAAAAAAGCCCTTTACCATTCACCATCCCCCCCCCCCCCCCCCCCCCCCCCCCCCAAGGTTAACCACCAGTGGGGCGCCGCCAGTTTGGCCACACCCCTCCATTATCACCACAAGACGATCTCTCTCTCTCTTACTGCCCAACCCCGCTAAATATTCCCTCTCTCTTACTCTGCGGCTGCATCATCCGGCTCGGTAGGTTCCCTTGGTATCTTTGTCACATACCAGCCCCGACGGGCCACCATAGATAGTATTCTCTCTCTCTCTTCCAAATATTCTTCCCCTCTCTCTCTGCTTGTCATATTTCAACCCCTGTGGGCCGTACCCCCACCCCCTCTCGTCCACACTCCCTTCGTCCTTAAGCACCCCCCCCTGTTTTCTTCCTCCCCCCCACCCTGGCGGACCACTGGCCTAAGCACCCCCCCCCCCCCCCCCCCCCCCCCCCCCCTCCCCCCTTTCTACACCTAGCCTTAGCTTTCTCTCTCTCTCTCGGAAGTAGACACGGCGGGCCTTAGGGCAAGCACCACCTCCCCCTCCCTCTATCTCTCACACCCTATCCTCTAACCCCCCACCATATCCTCTCTCTCTTCCTTCCCCTCCCCTCACAACCCCTATCTCCCTCTCTTCCCTTGGTGGGAACCACCCCTTGGCCATAATCCCTCTCTCTCTCTCGTTGACAAACCAGCCCCCCCCCCCCCCCCCCCCCCCCCCCCCCCCCCTTCCTTGTTGCACTCGCTGTCGCCTACCCCCCCCCCTCTCGGGCCTCGCGCTCGTCCTCATTCCGCCCCCCCGCGCGCTTCCAGCCATACACCCCCAACCCTATCCCCCTCTCCCCTCCCTCACCATATTCCCCCCTCATGCTCTCTTTCTCGCGCTATGTGTCGCCCGCAGACCACACCCGGCTCCACACCGCTGCTCGCGCTCCCTCTGCACACACAGCCCGCGTTGCGCCGCTTCACACAAACACACACACACACACACACACACACCTGCCGCCCACACGCACACATACACCCCCCCATTCACAACCCTCACCCCCTGTCTCTGCGTCGCCCACTGCACTGCCGAAAACCAAAAATTATATACACACTACATTATATACACACCACACCCTCGTTCCCACGCACACTCGCCACACACATTCACTTACATATATACACACACTCATGCGTATGCACACACCTATAGTTACACATATACACGCACCCATACATACACAGACACGCATAAAAGCACACACCACACATACCACATTAAAAAGAGAAACAAAAAAGAAGGAAAAAACAGCCATCGACATCGACAAAAAGAAGGAGAGAACCCAAAGCACGCGCCACCAACAACAAAAAGGAGAAATGCGTCAAAGGCATGCCCCGGCCGACCCCGAAAAGACGTACACGCTACACCGACGCACTGGCAACACACCATCTGTCGACATCACGCAACCACGACACCATTTTCAGTAATTTGTAGGTTATGTTCATCATTTCTTCAGTTTTCACCCAAGCCTTGTAAAATTTCCCAATTTGTAAATTCCCTCTCTCCAGGTGATGGTCATAAAGGCCCACCTAGAGATTCTCATTTTTAATAACCTCCCAAAACAAAGCAAGGGTCAACCACACCGGCACCACCGCTTGCTTTGTCTCCCCGATTAGCTTACCCTAATCAAATCGAGATTACCCTAATTCAAGCAGCCAACACCTATAAATTGGCACTGAGAGGTCACTATCGAGGGGGGCAGTTCATGAGAGGTCAGCACTTGGTAGAGTTTAGTGGAAAGAATTGACACTATTGTCACGAGGAGGGGGGCCTTGTGTGATGGTTTGCCTTGGGAATTGCACCATGCGAAGGGAGCCACGTCCACCTCTTGACTCCAATGGTCGATGCATGCACACACACACTCTCTTGGTAGCAAGCTTCACAATCATTGAGTCATCTTAGAGAACGCACCAAGTAGTTGCACCATCTTTTCTTCCTACCTCTCTATCACCACGGTGTGCCACCTCGCTGGAAGGAAGGTCATTGTAAATACTGCAAAAATAATTCTCCCTCACACCCCCGAGGGTTTTTTTTCATCATTTGGTCAATTTCTCTGTGTGTGTGTGTGTGTGTGTGTGTGTGTATAAGTTTGTGGTGTTCATATCATCATGGTCTGCTTCCTAGCCGCTCAAACCTATGTGGTGCCCCACTGTTCGCTTTATCGTGAACGGCTCGAGGCGCGCTATTCGCCTCCGACGTTTTAGAGGCCGTCGGGGTTCGGGGTTCACTTTGCTCCCATCACTGCATGTAACATTCCAATGGCTACACACAATGTATTTGCTACAAACACTAAGTTTTCTTAAGGGACAACCTTCAAAGTCTCTCCACAAACCCTCACAGCTAGAGGCCCGATGCCTTCCTGGAAAAACCGCCAAATCTTTGACACACTTTTCGGTGAACCCCACGTGAAATTTGTCAAGGTGAGTTAGTGGGGATCTGCAAGCTACTTCAACCATGGGTGATAATCATCCCCACAATCAAGGTATGCCTTTTCATCCCGCTACAATGCAAATGCTTCAAGCATTTTCCTTGTTTATGCAACAACAGCATGCTACAGAAAGATGAGAAGTGTCAGCAACCAAAGCTATTCAAGCAGTGGTGCACAAAATGGATCAGTTTAATGGGAAAGATGTGACAAAGTATCTTCGTGGCTATGTAAAGAAGATGGAGTTGCATCGTGTGCCAAAAGATGAGATGCTCCAAAGCTTTGATCTTTTTGTGACTCCCGAGATTAGAGAGCATGTGAGAGGAATCAGGAATGAGCATGGAAGAAATTGGGAGGAGTTCAAGCTAGCGATGAAGGAGGAGTATTTCATGGAGGACTCTGAGAAAGTAACAAAGAGAACTTTCCTAGAGTGGGTAGCCAAGCCGAAGGAGGGGCTCTCTCCAACAGAGCTACTCAGGGAGTTTGAGCGACGATATGCTTAACTCACAAGGACAGAGAAGGCCACACTCGACGCAGAAAAGACTGAGCTCTTCTTACAAGCAACAGGAAAGGAGCTCCATGAGAAATTGGAGCTACTTCTTGAGGACAAAGATGTTGAGCAGGGACTAAAGATAGATTGGAACAAAGTTGAAGCTACTGTTTCATTACTTGCCAAGCGCCAAAGGAGACAGGATAAGATGGTTGTTGGTAGTGCACCATCTACCTCCCCACAGCTTCTTAAAAGATGGTAAAGCCTTCTTCCTTTATACTTCCAAAAGTTGATGACGCTGTAATAGATGAGCTTGCAAAAGGTATGAGGGATTTAAAAGTAAAACTCACAAAGCTTGAAGAGAAGGCGCAACCATTCGCACCATCTTCAAGGCAAAAACAACAACCTAAAGAAGGTTTTGTTCATAGATGCATATGGTGTGACAGCACAGAGCATGTTAGGAGAGAATGTGACAGCTTCATTGAAGCTTTGAGAAAACATATTGTCTGCTTCAAGGATGGGAAGATTCACTTAAGGGAGACAGGTTTACCCTTAAGGACTAACTTTGGGAAAGGAGGAATGCAGAGTCTGGTAGAGGATATGGACACTACCCATGCCATCTCTGCGTGTGAGGCATCTACTTATACAGTCAAGATTGAACCATTGAGGAGTTTGAAGAAAATGTATGCTGTGGCCAAGTGCTCTGGAGCTAGCAAGGAAAGGAAAGCTTACAAGAGAAGGCCTACATGAAGAAGGTGACTGTATCCGTCTAGAAACAGGATAGAATGACCCTGTGGACTCCTTGTCACTGCATGCCTATATTGAAAATTGTCAAAACAACGAACTGTTTGTGGAAGAAAAGCGTAGGCAAGAGAGTGGTGACAAAGGACCATCAAAAAGAATTACTAGAAGAAGCGACACAATACCTCCTTCAGCGCCTTCGACACAGGAAGCACCCCCACCTGAAGCAACTATGGAAGAAAGTACAATTGGGAGGAAAAAGAAGGCATCAAAAGGTAAGCCTAAAACTCCAACTTATAAGTTACATTCTGATATTGAGGTTGCTACAGACTTAAACAAAGCTCTAGAAGAAAGACTTTTGAATACCAAAATAGAGGTTACCTTGGGAGAGGTCCTTGGCATAGCCAAGCGCGAGTTTCATGAGGAGATCATTGATATCATCAAGAGGAAGAGGCAAACTCTTGTTGACACGATTCGCCCGAAATCTGAAGGAGAAATCTTAAAGACACAGGTAATACAGGTGGAAGACAGAGAGCATGATGAGGATGTCGTAGGGTGCTACCATTCTTCTGGAAGAACAAAGCAAGTACAGTTTTCAAATGGAGATGAGGAGTACAAAGCCGTTCCAAGAAGTCACTTTTCCAGGAATCATTGGGCAAGAGCTATGACAGAGACAATGGTCAAGGTGGGTAATCTTGAAGAGCCATTTGTTGCCTTGATTGACCATGGCTCAAAAATAAACATAATGTCAAAGATCTTATTCAAGAAGTGCAAATTACCAATGGAAACAGATCATGGCTGGATGGTTAAGGTAGCAAATATTCATCAGGTGAGTTATATGCAGCTTTTCCTAGTGTGAAATTGACTATTGGAGATGTAAAGGAAGAGCAGAATTTCTTTGTACAGGACACATCTTCTGATGATCTCATCCTTGGACAACCCTACATTGTAGGGGTTAGAATGGAAACAAAGGTAATGGATGATGGTTCTGCTTATGCTAGGATAACAAGTAAAGATGGAAAACGTGTTGTTCAATTTCTCACTGTCTGTGTGAATTGTGAAAGAAAAATCGTGACAGTCTCCGAGAGCGCCCATTGCCCAGCTTGAGTAAAGAGTTTTATGATCATCGAGAGAGAACGGGTTTTGGCCAGGTACCATTGTAGAGCGAGATTATGATGGTACAGAAAGGGAAAGGTTCTCACATAAGGAGGTTTTCTGTACAGGTTTTGTAGGTCCAACAGAATATGGATATGTCTCTTTTCTAAAATGTGAGAACTTGAGTCGAGGTTCCCACAAACATGTACATAGTCTACAAAAGGAGTGGAAAGAACATGGTCTGCTAGGAAACAATGAAAAAATAACAGGTGTGTTTGAGGAGTTTTCTTTTGTGGACACATTACAGTATCTGTAGTCTACAGTAGATTATCTTTCACATGACCAAAATGAGATAGTGAAAGTATGCTCACTTGAAATGTACAATGTGGTTGAGGCATTTCAAAAGGAACAGAAGGATAGGAAGCAAAAACATCGGGAGTTGTGGGGCATGGTTACAGCACTAAAGTGTGAAAAGGAGTACTTGATTGGAGCATATGTGGTTGTGGAAACAGATTGTCTGCCACTCCATGGAATGATTACAAGCTGCTCAACACGAGACATTGCCATGCTAAGATGGATTGCCTACATTAAGTCCTGAGTTCAAGCATATTGCAGGAAAAGACAATCCGGTAGCGGGTATGCTATCAAGGGCAAGGTATAAGGATGAGCAAGACATGGTAGATGATAGTGAAGATTTAGGCCCAAGGTTCTACTCCATTAATCATGTTAAGCATAATGATGTTGGCACACCTAGTGCACTTGAGTTGTTTTTAGAAGATGGGTATGAAGGATATTGGTTGCTTATTGGTCGTTATTTGAGTACTTTATAAAAAACAGGATGATTGGTCTAAGCATGAGTTTAAGAGGATACACAGAAAAGAATATGGGTACTTTCTGCAGGATGGTTACGTATGGAAACATCCAAAACAGACGGGTGTTATACCACAAAGGGTAGTATGTAACAAACAGAGTCAAGTAAAGCTCATGCAGGAGTTTCATGAGAACCTATGGGATGGACACTGTGGTGTGTGGGCAACCTTTTTAAAGCTAAAGGAAAGGTATGTACAAGGATGTATCCCACTTTGTGGAATCATGTGTAATATGTCAAATGTATTCAAACGTGCGACATTGTGATAGGTTACATCCTACTTATCCATTAGCCCTGCATTACAAATGGGTTGTGGATCTAGTCAATGTCTTTAGGACTCTGGAAGATGAGGTACTTGTTTCTTGCAAGAGAAGACTTGACTAATCAGGTTGAAGGGCGAGCTTTAAGGACAAAGACTATAGAGGCAGTATGTAAATTTCTCCTTGAGGATGTAATCTGCCGCTATGGTTGTGTGGGAAAGATAACTGCAGACAGAGGAGAACTCGATGCCGAGGAAGCAAGGAAATTATTTTCCAGGATAGGAATCAAGATTTTCCTTACCACCGCTTACACTCAGGAAGGCAACGGGAAAAGGGAAAGAGGGCATCCACCAATCATCAAAGCCTTGGCTAAAGCTTGTGAAGGGATAATTAGTGAGTGGCCAAAACTATTGCCATATGCTCTATGGGGTGATCACATGACACACAACTCAGTAACTAGCTTCATGCCTGCAGAATTGATGTATGGTCAAAAGCTTGTAATGCCCACCGAAGAGACAATTCCCACATGGAATGTGCTACCTTGGCAAGATGGGATTAGCAGAGAAGAGCTCCTTGCCTTGCATATAAGACAGCTATATAGAAGTCCTAAAGACATTGAGGTTGCAAAGAAACATTGAAGAATGCCACGTTGAAAAGCAAGGACTACTTTGATAGACAACACAGGCTAAGAAGGAAGGTAATTAACCAAGGAGATTGGCTTTTAGTGTATGACAGTAGTCTTGATAACCAGCATACTGTCATGCGAAAGGTTTCAAAAAGATGGTTTGGACCGTATATAATCAAGTATATACATGACAATGCCACTTACACCCTGGCTGAATCAAGTATATACATGACAATGCCACTTACACCCTTGGATATTTCTAAGCAAATATCTTCTTCAAGGGGCAACTTCACCTATACATTAGAAAAAATATGAACCCTCTAGGGGCCCTTTGGGATTAAGGTTAATTAGAGGTCAGTCAATAGGAAGAGGGGGGTGGACACACTCTATACCCTCAAAAAAGTAGGGGGACAAGGTAGCCTTACACCTCTTAATTGTCTCTTACCTAGTGAGAAGGTAAGGGAGGTGGCTAGGGGAAAGAGCGGGGGGGGGGGGGACCACTTTGACCTCTTTTCCCCCACTTTTTGGCCCGGATTTAAAAATACACTAAAAATTTTAAATTTTCAAAAAAATTCAAATTTCAAGTTTTCCCTCCTTAAAAGGTCCCCAAACCTATTTCATGGTCAAAAAAGTATTTTTGACCTTCAAAAGTTAAAAACGTGCACTAAAAAATCCAAAAAATTGATTTTTTAAAAAAGCAAATCAAAACATCATTTTCACCCTCCAAAGTCTTTCCAAACCTATTCTATAGCTAAAAAGTGTTTTTCTCTTTCTACAAACCCTTTTCCAAGCTCTCCATTGCTCCAACAACCACATGCACCCCCTATAGTCCATCATTATCTCTCTGCTAGCTTTCTCCCACCTCCATTGTAGCACCAAGCAATCTCCTCCTCTATCTCTTCCCCTTGCCCACCACATAGTTTCACACCAAGCTAGCTCCTCTCCCTTCTCTCATCTCCATTACAACATGAAACAAGATTCTACTCCTTCTACTTTCATTCACTCACACTACATGGAAACCTCTACTCCCGAAGGTGGCAAAAGTATGAGCTCACATGAGTTGCATACCACAACAATAGGAGGTTTGAATATCGCGTGGGCATTGTAAGGGTTCATCTCCAACATAAAGATAGAATGGTAAGAAAAATACCATTGTAGCTTACATTCAGAGCTTAACATCATCTCCATGTTTAAGTTTATCATGCTGGAGAGAATTAACCTCTTTATGGATTTCAGTGTTTAGGCTTCACACCTCATAACACTGGGTGGTGCTATTTTGTTGATGACTTTGGTGCGCCATCTATAGTTGTGTAGCATGTGATTTGAGTCTCACAATGTAAGTAAGTTGTGTTATCTATGGAGAGTCATCAAAGATTTTTCTTGTAATTTATTCTTCGTATAATTGTCATTAGATAATTGGAATGATATCATTTTGTAATTTATAACTTTGTGCTCACATAATCTTTTGTTTACTTACAGATTCAACTTGTTTTAAGAGGACATGAGCAAGCAACCATGTGCAGAGATGGAAATCACTCTATTTTTGTTCCTTGAGGAACCTTTCACTACCATGTTAAAAGATTTTGATAAGAATAGTAGGTGTTTTTTAGAATCTTGAACCAATAGGGACTCTCTAGGAGCTCTCATACAAGCCATCCATATAGTACTACTATCTTTCCTAGTGTCATAGACACACAAATACTCAAGTGTATATGAATCTCTAGATGAGGAAGACAAATACTCGTAAGATAAGCCTAACAGCAACAACATTGTCTCCATTTGTAATTATTTTTCATGAGGCTGGATTCTTCTATAAATGCAATATAAATATGTTTTTTTGTTAAATGGTGTCGCATTGAGTGAGAGTATTTAATTTAGATTACTGAAGTTTCATACAGATCTGAGAAATATTGTTTACTTTTATGGATATTTTGATTTGCCTGTACGATGATTCAAGTCGCAAGTCTTAATCACTCCACCTTGAAGAAATTCAAGCAATATTTTGATTTCAGTTTAATCATTAATGGTTATTCTTATTAAAGTGGATCATAAACTTTGTGAAGATGTCCTCATTTGGGGATGTTGAATATATATCATTAGCAATGTTTCACAAGAACACTAGGTGGACACAAGGAAGTAAAAATTGGCTCCTTGTTTGGTCGATTTCTAATGTTTAATGTTTAGTGCACAGGATTTGTGAGGCCGTCGACATGGGGAGTTCACTAAAGTATATGTAACATAGCACATGTGTTCAACAAAAGGGATTTTATATTCTTGTAAAGTTGCAGAAACATGTGTAGATAAGGCCTATAAGGGGTACTTTTAATCCATTCTAGTGAACGCACGTGATATAGGAAAATTTTACAAAGTGAATGCTCCGGACCTTTGAACACAAAGAAAGGGGGGGGGGGGGGGGGGGGGGGGGGGGGAGGGGGGAGCTCTAATTACATCTGAGTAAAAATAAGTGGAATTTGTATTGTCATGTTGCATAAATATTTTCTTTCACTTAATCTTTAAAAAAATTGGTATCCTGGGGTGCAGACAAGGCCATATAATGCAAAAAAAGGGGTGGCCACAAGGGCGCGTAGTGAGCCATCCAAAACTGCTGGATGGGCCATATGTGGGCCCTTGTGACCACCCTTTTTTTGCATAATTAGGCTATTGTTGTACTCCAGAACCCTGGAAGAGATGAGATGAACCTAAAATTGAACTTTTCAAGCACATTATGCCTTCCTTCAACTCAACGTACTAGTTCCCTGCACCAAAAGGGCAAATCACATTGGACAGTATAAAAATCTAGTCTCATGCTGCATAAACATCTGGTTTCATCAAATATTAACATTCTTGCTATTATAAGGGGCAGACAAGGCCATATAATGCAAAAAAAAGGGTGGCCACAAGGGCGCGCATGTGAGCCATCCAAAATTGTTGGATGGGCCATCTGCGCGCCCTTGTGGCCACCCTTTTTTTTGCATAATTAGGCTATTGTTGCACTCCAGGACCTTGGAAAAGGTGAGATGAATGTAAAATTTAATTTTTCAAGCACATTATGTCTTCTTTCAACTCAACTTACTAGTTCCCTGCACCAAAAGGCCGAATCACATTGGACAATATAAAAATCTAGTCTCATGCTACATAAACATCTGGTTTCATCAGTTATTAACATTTTTGCTATCCTAAGGGGCAAACAAAGCTAGAAAATGCAAAAAAAAGGGTGGCCACAAGGGCGCGCAGATGAGCCATCCAAAACTGCTGGATGGGCCATCTGCGCGCCCTTGTGGCCACGCTTTTTTTTGCATTTTCTAGCTTTGTTTGCCTCTTAGGATGGCAAAAATGTTAATATTTGATTTAAATTTAACTCTTCATGGCCAAAACCACTTAACTTGAAACACATGGATAAACCGAAAAGCCAAATCACTATGGAGACAGTAGACACAACTTTTAATCATTTTGTCATTGCAAAGTCATCTGAAATGATGTGAGCCTCTACAACTTCTTGAATAGCCTCCAACGCTATTTCTTGCATTTTATATTGATTTCCATAGCTTTGAAGCACCTCCTTCACTACGTGAGCATATTTTTGATGCATATTTTGGTTGTTTTCAACAGCTTCTAGATTTCAATCGGCTCCGAATCTGTCTGGGCTTGTCTCACATGAATTTGTTCATCTCATCGCGTTCTTCGACCATCATGTGATGAGAAAAAATCATATCTTGCTCGCATTCTCCAAAAATCAACGTGCAAGTTGACAATTTATTTAAAAATGATGTAAAACATACATTTTTTACTTTTTTCTTAATCTACGGGCTCCAACGAGCATTAAAACCATGGAATCTGAAAATACTCAAAGAACCATTGTTTTTTATTGTGTTAAGGACTGTATTTCCTACATACAAAACTTTCCCAAAATCTCGCCATAACACCTTCAAAAGTGGCTTCCAAGAAGTGTACTCGGTCAAAATTTGAAACTGAAGAAAAACAATCATGATGAACTCCTAGACTGTGTATAAACTTTAGAATAACCAAAATTTCCTTCAAAAAAAAGTTATGCTAAAAATTTGAAAATAGCCCCCCATTGGACTCCCCACAACGATAGAAGTCAAAGGGTTCAAGGAGAGGTATGGTGTCACAAGTGCATGGTGAGAATCTCATCGAGGTTTATTTCGTCAAGATCTCTTGTACTTTATCATGTCTTCTCATGTACAATCTTACCAAAAGAAAATGACACTTTAAATGACTACAAATCTTATTTAACTTATCAAACAATCTAAAATATGGTAGACCAAGAGTGCTCTTACACATCAACAAACAAAAAAGTCCAAACTTCTTCTCATTAACTTTGATAAACATACATTCGTGAACAACTTCCAAGGGGTAGTGCAGTCATAGTTCTTACATCCATTCCATGACATGGTATGCTCATGGGGTGACCTATCATATAAAAATATCTCTGGTGGGGGTGCCCTCATGTTAGGAAAGGGTGTGCTGCTGATGAAAAGTTGTTGTATTGTCCTACTAGGGATCTCTCCATGTTAGCATAGTGATTTTTGGTGTAGTGGGAGCCACATTGCTTGAGGAGAGCTTTGTGCCACCGTAAAAGCTTCATGTTATGCTAGTTCCTTGAGACATTCTTGCATTAGGATGAGATTACCCAACTCTAATAAGGATGGATTTGAAGCACCTACCTGCAAGATGTAACAAAGAAGGCTGTTTTAGAGGAAAAGTGGTGACACTTGACCTCTCTAACCTGCACCCACTGTTTCTTGTAATGCCACTGTTTTGAGCTGAAGAGCTTGACATTCGTGCATCCACGAATGCAAAGAAGCACCTACACCCATACTCAACCAATTGCAATAGCCTAACAAGCCTACTTGTCCCCTCCCAAGATATTGAAGAACCATACACATTCGTCTCACCGACAGTATGACGATCTTGGGATGACCTCTGCTCACCCTCACGTGTGGCCTTCGGTGCAAACACCGCGGACAAGCAATATGTACACTTTTGTTGTGCGGATTACATCGTGGTGGAGGCATACGATTTGTGATGTCCGTGAGCACCATGGCAGCTGTTGCGTGAGGAAGCAAAGAATGAAAAGAAAGAGGGGGGAGGGAGAGGGAGGAACATGGGAGGAGAGAAGGGGGCAGAGGGGGAGAGAGAGAGAGGGGGGAGGAGGAGGAGAGAAGGGGGTAGGGAGGGAGAGGAGAGGGAGAGAGGAGGAAGGAGGAGGAGAGAACAAAGGTTTTTTTTTTTTTTGGGGATTTTGTTTTTGAAAAAGTGGACTTTTAGTGTTTGTAGGTTTAAAAAAATGTAAAAAAATGATTTTTTGATGTGTATATATGTTGGGAGGGAGTTTTAAGTCAAAAATAAGTAAAAATAACTTTTTTGAAAAAAAATCAAATTTTGGCTCTTAGTGACCCACGTTTTTGCTGATGTGGCCACACCCCTTTACTCCCTTCACTTTCCAAAAGCTAGAGAGAGAAAGTGACCTCTTAGGTCCACATCCTACACGTGTCTAAAAAAAAGGCTGAAAAAGTCTACTCAAAACTAGCTTTTTGAATGCCCTTGTCCCCTTAACCCTACACAACATTAGCCTTAATCCCTAAAAATTAGGATTCCTTACAAGGCCCATGCAAAGTCCATATTTCTCCTAATGAAATAGAGCCTCTTGCCCCTCACTTGGGGGGAAAGAAAACCATCAACAAATCCCCATAGTCAAGCCACTCTATCAAGCCATCACCCAACCTCCTAGCCATCTCTTTGAGTGAAACTTTCTCTCAATTTCAGCCCAACACATCTTGAGCTTGCTACTTCATGCCTCAAGCCTTCTATCTCCTCACTTGTAATACTCATACATTCTATGTAACCTTCTTTCATCAATAAAGACGCATTGTTGGTGGCTCGCAGACGGTGTTGGGTACTACTACTCATCTTCTACTTCATCAAGTTGGCTACAAGACTACAAAGTCTTGAGGTGTGCTTCACTTCTTTGGCTTGAGCTTGTGTGGGTCTTTGTGTGTTGGTTGTCTCTCTTATCTCTTTCCTCCATTGTTTGACTGCTTTCTAATCTTTCTTAGATGAATAATCCCAATGGTATAACCTTTCAACCCTTTCACTTTGTGCAAAATATTACGATTAACGTTTGTATTAGCCATAAAATCCACTTCCAACAGAGAATTGCGTTACTCTTTGGGCCGGAAAGACTACGTGAAATTCTTCTTTCTCCACGTCCTCTTATTTTGCCACTACTAGACTACTCTAATTCTTTCGATGTGCACATATTTATTCTCCTCTAGGGATTGAGTCTTGCTTTCTTAATATTACTATGAACCAAGAAGACTTGTACACACGGCTCACTCCTATCACTAGGCAAAACATCTACATCTTTGTAAGCACTAAGTTACAGTTTCAAAGAACTATTCACAGTCTATTTGTAGCACAACGACTTGCTACTATAAATGCATTAGTGAACCCTTTCATCTTACCTTTGATTAGATACAATCAAAGCCTTCATGTTTTCATCTTTGTTTTGTTTTGAGGGTTTCCGGTGTGCGTATGTGTGTGTCTGCGTGTAAGATTCCAATGGCTACACACAATGTATTTGCTATAAACAGTAAGCTTGCTTAAGTGAAAGTCTTCACAATCTCTCTACAAACCCTCACAGCTAGAGGCCCGGTGACTTCCTGGCAAGACCGCCAACTCTTTGACACACTTTTTGGTGAACCCCACGTGAAATTTGTCAAGGTGAGTTAGTGGGGATCTGCAAGCTACTTCAACCATGGGTAATAATCATCCCCACAATCAAGGTATGCCTTTTCATCCCGCTACAATGCAAATTCTTCAAGCATTTGCCTTGTTTATGCAACAACAGCATGCTACAGAAAGATGAGTAGTGTCGGCAACCAAAGCTATTCAAGCAGTGGTGCACAAAATGGATCAGTTTAATGGGAAAGATGTGACAAAGTATCTTCATGGCTATGTACAAGAGATGGAGTTGCATCGTGTGCCAGAAGATGAGATGCTCTAAAGCTTTGATCTTGTTGTGACGAGATTAGAGAGAATCTGAGAGCACTCAGGAATGAGCATGGAAGAAATTGGGAGGAGTTCAAGCTAGCGATGAAGGAGGAGTATTTCATGGAGGACTCTGAGAGAGTAACAAAGAGAACTTTCCTAGAGTGGGTAGCCAAGCCGAAGGAGGGGCTCTCTCCAACAGAGCTACTCAGGGAGTTTGAGCGACGATATGCTTAACTCACAAGGACAGAGAAGGCCACACTCGACGCAGAAAAGACTGAGCTCTTCTTACAAGCAACAGGAAAGGAGCTCCATGAGAAATTGGAGCTACTTCTTGAGGACAAAGATGTTGAGCAGGGACTAAAGATAGATTGGAACAAAGTTGAAGCTACTGTTTCATTACTTGCCAAGCGCCAAAGGAGACAGGATAAGATGGTTGTTGGTAGTGCACCATCTACCTCCCCACAGCTTCTGAAAATATGGTAAAGCATTCTTCATTTATACTTCCAAAAGTTGATGACGTTGTAGTAGATGAGCTTGCAAAAGGTATGAGGGATTTAAAAGTAAAACTCACAAAGCTTGAAGAGAAGGCGCAACCATTCGCACCATCTTCAAGGCAAAAACAACAACCTAAAGAAGGTTTTGTTCATAGATGCATATGGTGTGACAGCACAGAGCATGTTAGGAGAGAATGTGATAGCGTCATTGAAGCTTTGAGAAAACATATTGTCTGCTTCAAGGATGGGAAGATTCACTTAAGGAAGACAGGTTTACCCTTAAGGACTAACTTTGGGAAAGGAGGAATGCAGAGTCTGGTAGAGGATATGGCCACTACCCATGCCATCACTGCGTGCGAGGCATCTACTTATACAGTCAAGATTCAACCATTGAGGAGTTTTGAAGAAAATGGTAAGCTGTGGCCAAGTGCTCTGGAGCTAGCAATGAAAGGGAAGCTTACAAGAGAAGTCCTACATGAAGCAGGTGACTATATCCGTCTAGAAACAGGATAGAGTGACCCTGTGGACTCCTTGTCAGTGCATGCCTATATTGCAAAATGTCAAAACAACGAAGTGTTTGTAGAAGAACAGCGCAGGCGAGAGAGTGGTGATGAAGGACCATCAAAAGGAATTACTAGAAGAAGCGACACAATACTTCCTTGAGCGCCTTCGACACAGGAAGCACCCCCACCAGAAGCGACTATGGAAGAAAGTACAACTGGGAGAAAAAAGAAGTCATAAAAAGGTAAGCCTAAAACTCCAACTTATAAGTTACAATCTAATATTGAGGCTGCTACAGACTTAAAGAAAGTTCTAGAAGAAATAATTTTGAATACCAAAATAGAGTTTACCTTGGGAGAGGTCCTTGGCATAGCCAAGCGCGAGTTTCATGAGGAGATCATTGATATCATCAAGAGGAAGAGGCAAACTCTTGCCCGCAATCTGAAGGAGAAAGCTTAAAGACACAGGTAATACAGGTGGAAGACAGAGAGCATGATGAGGATGTCGTAGTGTGCTACCATTCTTCTTGTAAGGTAAGGGGAACTCACATGCTAATCTCCACCCAGCCATGCCCTATATAGACCCCTGGCCTTCTAAATATAGGGACCCCCTTGACTGCATGTCCGTCTTGGTCCTGGCCCTTGGCCCAGACCCGTTTCCTGACATTACTCCCCCCTTAAAGAAGAGTTTTCGTCCTCGAAAACAAAAGTGGGAAACTTCTTCTTAAGAACACTAATGTTTTCCCAAGTGGCACGAAACCCAGTTCAGTAGGAGGTTCAAT
Organism: Adiantum capillus-veneris; assembly: GCF_014529385.1. Lineage (NCBI taxonomy): Eukaryota > Viridiplantae > Streptophyta > Polypodiopsida > Polypodiales > Pteridaceae > Adiantum > Adiantum capillus-veneris. The sequence continues at coordinate 146,982,814 of NC_140935.1, forward strand.
GAAACCAAAAGTAGCATCTTGATTTTCTACATTGTTGTCCATTTGTAACCATTTGATGGTACCGGTTCCTATCCCAACGTAGTGTGTAGACTCCATTTAGAACGTTCATGAGCATGGTAAACGAGTTTATCACAACTCAGGTGTACCAAAAGAGTACCTCTTGTCACTTTCCATGAAAGTAACTTGCTGACATAACTCATCAGCCCATTTTAAGTCCTTGACTTGATCTTAATTTTCATCATCAGTAAACAACCCCACTCTAACCAGTGTTCAAGGTTGAGAACCTGAGTTATACATGAAGAGACTACCTAGTCGCAACATGCGTTAACTGATAGTAAGTAAACTCCAAGAAGAGCATTAAATGCTTATGAATTTGATTGCTTGGTGCTAATGTACACACTTTGCATATCCTTTAGCCCAAGATTACACTTTGTAATCTGTCAATCCCCTTGGATACTGACATTACTGAGGTGTGCTTCCCCCATGCTTTACAGATAGTCTTCCCAGACGACTGATAAACGGGAAATCACAATAGCGTATAACATTGTTGAGGAATCAACAAGGTGCGAAATAACCATCGTGGGTAACTGAAAAAATACACAAACACTCAAACCAAGCCATGACCTCTGTTGGTGATTAGTAGATTCAAAGTAATCTCATAGAGATAGTGCACATGGAGTGCTAAATGCTTCATAAGCAACAACGTGACGAATATGCATGCCGTTCCAAATCAGCCTTTGCTAAACACTAGGGCCCATAACACCTAGTGTGCATGCATTTAGCAAAAACTAACCCGAACCTGTATATCCATAATGATCATTGCCAATACTTATGGCAAATGTGATGCGCCTAGCACACATTAAAGAGGAATGTAAATAGTTCTGAACTAAATACTTTCATTTGCAAACTTTTGCAAGCTTTGGTGAAATGTCTGAACCAGAATAGAAGGTGAAACAATGATCCCCTCTATGTACAGACAATGAAACTTTTTCATTTCCTATATGTATAAACAACCATCTGTAATGTTGTTTAGTAGCACTTGTACCTTAACAAGCCATTCTAAGTATCCGACAATTTCTGGCCACCGAAATTGTTCCTGATACGTCGTGCTAGAAATGGTCTAGAAAACAAATGTGACCAGCACCTAAGGACTTTGTCGTGACACATATTTGAAATAGTGGGTGCCAGCGTCAGTCCTAGAGACTCATATCCTCCACATGTGGAATATGTCTCATGTAAGAATGTCTAAAAGAGAACATTCTTCAAGTACAAGATGTACTTGTGTGTGGAGGTAACTCTAAACACTCGTGACAAGAGTGAGAGGGACCCTCATTCATTGCTCCACACTGGCTAAACCGAACTCCTTGAGTTCCTAGACCATGTTGTATCCCATGTGACAACATGTGCCAGATTGAACCCTACAAGTAGGTTCGTAACAGCATAAGGCAAAAAAATAGATTGGACACTTAGCCCAAAATACTTTGTGCGGACATGCCCTTGGCATGGCTCTGTAACCTTCAAGCGTACTTATACGTCTTGTAAAACCAAGAAAAGCATACTAAAAATGGAATAACACCAAATCCATTGATGCGTACCTGGAGATTTGAACGTAATGTTCACTTACCCGTATTCAAACGGAGAGGAGCACGTCTCCTAGCTGGAAAAACAAAAAGCATTGCATTGGGAACCATGGGTGTTGCCCTTGCAATCCAACCCCTTTGGTTATAATCTACATAGTCAAACCCTTTGGTAAGACCCTTTGTAGAAACTGCTCAACTAGCAGATAACGGTAACCAACATAGTCAACCGTGTACAGATTAATTGGAATCAACTTAAAAAGTGTGTTTGGTACCACGTGGTAGATCGTGGAATTATTTCCTTGAAATTATAACTGGAAGAGATCAACGGTGATCCTCAATGCAGATCAAACAGTGATCCTTAATGCCTATGGGGTGATGTAGCAACCACCCGCCGGGTCTTACCTCAAAACAGTATGTCCATAGACACTCTATAGTGCTATAGAGAGAGCAGGAGATCCACACAAGTGAACTGCCGAGCTCTTATGTACAGCCATGCTGTCTCAACTGCTTGATGCATCTATACTCTGTGGTAGAGATCAGCTGATGTGAGAAAATCGATTTGAGTGTTGCACCAAAACATGTTGTGCTTACAGAACACCCAAAAGATCTGGAATGGCGAGACTCTTGCTTGGCCATTAACAGCGATGGGGACTTCACTGAGTAGATCTGTTCAAGATGAAGAACAGTCACCGAAGAAATGTAAGCATTGGGATCTTACCCTAGGTCTGACAATGGCTCTTAGCTTGTGTGGCTTATAGCCCTTATGCCAATAACAAATTAGTATTCAATTGAGGAACCGATAAAGACGAATTGGAGTGGCATCTTAGCCACTTATTAGCTGAGAGTTAGAGCACCTTGGCTCAGGCTGACTCATGAGCAAAACATGTAGCAAAATATTCTTAAAAGTTTTCATTATTCTTCCAGAGAAATAAGAAAGAGAGAAAAGAAGAGCATGCTGGGTTGAGGAACTTTCCTTGAACGACTATGACACGTATAGTTGATTGCCATGCTCTTGTGCATCTGATGCCGAACGTGCAGCTTATCCTATAAGCATGCCATGGTTTTTTGTTATGACTCTCTCATTGAGAGAGGTAACAGGAAAACACAAACAAGTCACAAAGTGACCCATTTACCGTATATGTGGTTATGACAACCCAAAAATCATGGTAAACAATCTAGAACTTATCTTGTCCTTGAAAACGTATCTGGTGTTATAGCGGAAGCATGTTTCCTGAGGTGGTAGAATTGATTCTACCTAGCTAGCATGCCGTGCATACATAATCTTAGGCCCTTGGCAAAAGTGATGGCCTCAAACGTAAGAGCCCAAACCAGAAGTGCCTTGCACAACCTGCATTGGTAGTGGGACATCATACCGCGATATCACCACACCTAAAATGGGAGCAAAATGCTGGTCATACCATCTCCCCAAACTTGCATGCCAATACCCTTGATTCCAGGTCAATGGGCAGTAACGTGGCACAAGGGAGAAGCCTTGCTTCGTGTAAAATTGCCAAAGCACTTTGCTTTGAACAATGACAGTAATTGCCAAGGAAAGTGTAAACATGGAAAAAACAAGAAAAACTTAAACTTGGCTAACCTGGTTGTTGCTGTAACCAGTTGTCCCGAGATTTTGTAGGAGAAAACTTGCTCACAGATGGCTCATAGCCATATGTGGCTGTCGGATAGATGGCTCGTCGCCATATCTAATGTCTCATAGATGGTTGATAGCCATATTTGCTGTGCAAGTGGGAGTTGGCGTGTACACAACTATGCTCTCTTGCGCCATATATGCCCGTCGGGCATGAAATGAAATAACTTGCAAGCATATTGCCAAATCCTTCCCAATTTTGTATGCTCCTAGCATAGACCAAACGTGGGGAAGCTCAATGCAAGATGCAGAAATTGAAGCCTTGCTTCATATAACTATGTCTGGCCTCGTTGCCAACAAATGCTATTGACGACATATGCCATAGCAAAGAGAATCAACCTTGTCGATCATGTACAAAAAATTGACCTTGTCAAGAAATTTCAACTGAAAGTGGTTAGCTCTGGGCTAGCATCTTTGTCGACTTCTGAAAGCAGTGACAAGAGGTCGGCCATGCCGAGCTCTGTGCACCCTTCATGAAGCCGATCCACAGGGTGTGCCGATCTCCGTGAGATTCCATGGGAATCAAAAGTGAGCTGCTGATGATCTGTACAGCAGATCAGGGCTGCAAGTACTCAAGCCATGCTTGAGCCATGTTGGCATGTGAAACATTGATTCGATGCCAACAAAATGGTAATGCTTAAAACAATTGTCACAAGCCGTGCTTGTGCTGGGAGTGTCTAAATTGCACTCATATATGTTGCACGCAAAGTATATGAGGCTTGTCATGATTTTTCTAACCACAGAAGCACCTTGTGCGTGGCATGTGTGTAAAAAATAGTTGTTACCAGCCTTGCTTGTGGATGCGAGGCCAAAATACTTACTCGTCTAGTGCATGCAAAATATACACAGCATGTCTGAAAAACTTTGGAAAACAAAAACCAAATCTATGCATACCTTGCCTGTGAAGGTCAAAGAGCTACATCAGTCGTCGGCGCACTTGCTTGCTTGGTTGGTTGCATGCAACCATAATCACCTAACGGGTAGCCCTTTCGATTGCCACGGCGACAAGCCCCAAGAGTCTGTTGCCTCGACTGTAAAGAATGCCCGTTGTATAAACGGTGTGTGCTTTCCTGAGAAAAACGCCAAGGGTGGAATGCCGAGGTCGAATACAATTGTCTGTAGATATATGCAAAAAATTCAGTGTGAAAAACGGCCCATACAGCCTTGCCGATGCCGTGTCTTAGTCGCAGCCCTAGCCGATTTCGAGAAGGAGACAGTGTCTAGCCCTGGTTGGTGTGGCGGGGCCCCTGGGGTGGCCCGTGGGCACCCTAGGGCGCCCACCAATGTAAAAAGAAAGTAAAAAGAAGACGTTTTTGGGTGATGGCAGCAGTTGCCGCCTGCGCAGGCCAAAAACCTTGCATGGGGACGCGCTACAGGCGCTGGCTGGCCAAGAGACTGTGTCGACATCGCTTCCTTGGCCCAGGGAGATTCTCTAGAGACCATGCATGGCCGATTTGATTCAGGTCGCCGACACACCCTCGTCCATGCTAGGGTTGTTGCCCACGGTTCTCTGTGCCGAGAAATCTCGCCATGCCCGGTTGAAGATGAGAGAGAGATAAAAGCCAAAGAGCCATGCCTTCCTTTGCTTTCCCTCTCTGCCATGGCCTTCTTGCAGCACGACCTTGCCATGCATCCATGAAAGGACTCTGCCATGTTGCTCCTTCTTTGTCGAAAGGAGGGCGAGCTTCCATGAACCGCAAAGAGAGAGAGAGAGAGAGAGAGAGAGAGAGAGAGAGAGAGAGAGAGAGAGAGAGAGAGAGAGAGAGAGAGAGAGAGAGAGAGAGAGAGAGAGAGAGAGAGAGAGAGAGAGAGAGAGAGAGAGAGAGAGAACGAAGATCCATGGCCTCCATGCCTCTTTCTTCCTCCCCCTTCTCCCGTGAGCTTTGATACCAGTGTAAGGTCAGGGGAACTGACATGCTAATCTGATCCTCCACCCAACCGTCCATACTTATAGGCTCTTAGCCCTAGGATCCTCTGTCCACACTGCTAGCTAGCCCGTGGCCGGGGTCCGTGATCCCCCTTTAGGGTAGGGCCCTGCCCGTAGGACCCGTGTCCTGACATTACTCCCCCCTTTGGAAGAGTTTTCGTCCTCGAAAACACAAGTGGTGGTATCTTCATAAGAACACTAATGTTTTCCACCGTGGCATCCCTCATGGATCCAACGGTTTGTTGAATCGGAACCCGATTCATTGGGAGGTTCAATGAAATCAAGAATAACATCTTGATTTTCCACATTGTTTTCCCTCTCCAACCGTCTTGGTTAACTAACCCGTAACCAACATAATGTGAAGACTCCATTTAAAACTCACTTGAGTATGTTAAACGAGTTCTCATAACGAAGAGGTGTCTAAATTTATACCCAAGTTTCAGACTTTCTGGAGGTACTTGAATGTGCAATATAACCTCGGCTCATCTTTCCATGAAAGTACTATGCTGACATATTCATCAGCAGCAACCAAGTCCTTGACTTGCTATGGTTTCTTGCCAATAGCCAACCGTATGAAAACTGATGATTAACAATAGGTTGGTAACCTAATAGGAGATAAAAGTGTCCTTTCAAGGTTTTGAAAAAAACCTCCAAAACCATAATAGATCCACTCATTTTGTAAAATCCTTTCATGAGGTTATAGTTCAAGGCCTACTACACATGGAAAAAATAAGAAACTTGTAAAATTTCTCATCTTTTGGTCACACCAAGCCTCCAAAGTTGATGGACCAGTGCATTTTCATCAAAACAGTCATTTCTTACGGTTTGTTGCATAAAAATAAGATTAGGGATTTTTGTAGGACTTGAGATAAATTCCCTAGTTAACTTCAATGGGTTGGTGATTAGAACATATAATTGCTTCTCACTCACTATTTTTTGTTTTTCCAAAATAAATAGGTTTCTATAGCCACGCTCAATACAAATAATATATGCATGTTTTTTTAGTTCCATATTGTCCTTTATGTTCATAAGGAGCCATGGAGCATGTCAAAAGAATAATACATTTCTTACCAAGGGGAATCTTGGGGACAAAGATGAAGTGTTAAATACAGCAAACATGAAAAAACTGGGTTCAACATTATGAGTTGTAGAATCCCATAGAAACTATTCAATATCTAGCCAAATTTGATCCTTATGACTAGATATGGTTACTACCTACAAAATGCATGTAGTTGTCACAAGAATCTAACAATATTGAAAAAGCTATACTTGATAAACTAGAATGTTTCGTTTTCTTCTCTAATTGAAAAAATCAACCATCGTTGTGTACTATGCAAAATAGTGTATTAGGTGCCTCAAAACTCAAGGATATATTAGCTTTATGTTACAGTATGAGACATAGAAAATCAAAACTACATTTGGATATCATGAAATCCACCAAAAAAATCATAGAAGAGCTAAAATTGGCTAAAAAACAGGATTTGATAATTTTTGTAATTTGGTCATAGCTTACAACTTTAGTATTTCTTTCTCCCTAGAAGCATCAAGACATGTTGAGGACTACTAAAGATAGTTCTCTAGCATTATAGACCTCACAAACATGAATTCTAGAGTGGTATAGTTGCAAAAAGTTGAAAAAAGCCAAAAACAGGACCCGTTTTTTCACACAGTTTAGGTTGTGAAATGTTGTGCAAGGACAATGTTAAAGATGGAATTGATATTCCAAAAAAATGTCGAGTTTGTTTCAGCTCATGAGACAACTTTCTAGATAGATAGCACCTCAAAATCCATTTTGAAACTCTTGACATAATTCAAGGAAAATGGTCACTTAACAGGACATAAAAGTGTCCCAGGACATAAAAGTGTCCCATTACCAACCTAGTGTTAAGGTTGATAACTTGAGAATAACAGGCAGAGACTAAAAGTAGCCGTAACATGCCTTTCATCATATGAAGCAAACTCCCAACTAGAAAGGTAACCGATCCAGTTGTTTCACTTCTTGCTAACGTATGCACTTAGCATATCCTTTAGTGTGATTTAACGTATGCACTTTGCATATCCTTTATTACTAAATAGAATGCTTGTAAACTGCCCATCCTACTCGGGATGAATAGCAGCAGTAAGAGTGAGGTTCTTTTTCCCCAACCACTTACAGAAAGTCGTCCACGACTGACGACAAACTATGACTCAATCATTGAGTATCCAGCCATATACTCGATATGGAATGGAGACAACCAACTAGGTTGAAAGCAGATTGGAGTTTCAAGCATCCAATCACAAACACCCATACTTATCCATCACCTTGTATGGCACCCATACTAAATATGCAAGAGAAATTGCACTGACAGTGCAAAAAATTGCAGAAACAATAATGTCCATGAAGTTGCATGCCGCTCCGAATAAATTTGTGTTAAACACTAGGGCCCATAACACCTAGTGTGCATGCATTTAACACAAACATATCCGAACCGCAAGTCCATGATGAGACTTTGGACCATAACAGAATGTGACAACCCAATCACACCTAGGTACCAACCATGAGACATTCTCATGTACATAGCATACTTAGCTATATGTAGAAACAACCCTCCGTTAAGGTGGTTTCACAACACTTGTGATCATAACAAGTTTGTACTTAGTACCCGACAATTTTTGGCCACTGAAATTGCTCCTGATACTGTGTGCTCAAAATGGTCGAATCCATGGATGCGACCAGCACCTAGGGACTTCGTCGTGGCACATTGTTAGATAGTTGGCGCCAGTGTCAGTCCCAGAGACTCATATTCTCCACATGTGGAATATGTCTCAAACAAGGATATCAATAAAAGAGACATCCATCAAGTATGAGCTTGTACTTGTGTGTGGAGGTAACTACAAACACTCTACGAAAATAGGGAGAGGGACCCTCATTCATTTCTCCACACTGGCTAAACCGAACTCCTTGAGTCCCTAGACCATGCTGTATCCCATGTGAAAACATGTGCCAAATCGAACCCTACAAGTAGGTTCGTAACATCATAAGGTAGAAAGGTAGATTGAACACTTGGTCCAAAATACTTTGTGCCGACATGCCCTTTGCATGGCTCTGTAACATTCAAGCGTGCTTATACGTCTTGAAAAAAAAAACCAAGCAAAGCATACAAAAAATGGAATAACACCAAATCAATAGATGCGTACCTGGAGATTTGAACATAATGTTCACTTACTCGTATGCAAACGAAGAGGAGCACATCTCCTACCTGAATAAACAAACAGTATTGCACTGGGAACCGTGGGTGTTGCCGTCACAATCCAACCCCTTTGGTTAAAATCTATGTAGTCAAATCCCTTGGTAAGACCCTTCGTAGAAACTGCTCAAGTAGCATTTAACGTTAACCAACATAGTTAACCGTGTACATACTGATTGGAATCAACTTGAAAAGTTGAGTTTGTCTGCTAATACCGCGTGGTAGATTGCGGAATTCTTTCTTGAAATTCTAACTGGGAGAGATCAAACTGTGATCCTCAAGGCAGATCAATTGTGATCCTCAATGCCTATGGGATGATGTAGCAGTCACCCGCCGGGTCGTACCCCAAAACACTATGTCCATAGACACTCCGTAGTGCTATAGAGAGAGTAGGAAATCCACACAAGTGAACTGCCTAGCTCATGTGGACAACCATACTATCTCAATTGATTGCTGCATCTATACTTCCTTGTAGAGATTAGCTACTGTGAGTTGAAGATTTTCAAAAACTCAACTTGAGTGTCGCACTGAGAACAGGTAGTGCAAAAATGACACCCTAAACATCCGTAATGACAAGACTCTTGCTTGTCCATTAATGTCGAGGTGTACTCCCCTGGGTAGATCTGTTCGATCTTGAGAACAATCACCCAAAGAATGCCAATAGTTGGGTCATACCCTTGGCTTAACAATGGCTCTTAGCCTGCATGGCTCATAGCCCTTATGCAAATTAGTGTTCAATGGACGAACCGATGAAGACTAATTTGAGTAGCATCTTATCCACGTGCTAGCTGAGAGTTAGAGCACCTTGATCCATACTGACTCTCCAGCAAAACACGTATCAAAAGCTTCTTAGAAGATGTGCATTATTCTCGTAAAGAGAGAGAGAGAGAGAGAGAGAGAGAGAGAGAGAGAGAGAGAGAGAGAGAGAGAGAGAAGAAGAAGAAGAGTGTGCTGGGTGGAGGAACTTTCCTTAAGTTTTTAGAGTGTACCAAAGCTATGTGCTTTGACGCATCTTATGCCACACTTGCAGCTTATCCTATAAGCATTCCACAGTTTTCAGGTATGACTCTCTTGTGTGTAGAGGTAACATCCAAACACAAACACATCTTGACCTACCTTCCTTGTAGGGGTCGTATTTGTATGAAAATGACTTAGGCATGGGCACTTTGCCTGTAAATTAAGTCCAAATTTTAGGTTCCTTTTAGTGTTGTTGTGTGGTAACCCACAATCAGGTGAAACAATCCATCACGTATTCTGTCCTTGACCGAGTTACGAGTGCGATAGCGGAAGTGTAATGCGTGAAGCGGTAGAATCGAATCTATCTCGCTAGCATACCTTGCTGAGAGTGATGGCCTCAAACGTGAGAACCAAAACCATAAGTGCCTTGCACAGTGTAAACTGGTAGGGATTGTGTGAGCTAATATTCCCTATTTTGCCAGTTCCTCAAACTTGTGTGCCAATGCCCTTGACTCCAAGTCATTGGGCAGTACCTGGGCACAATGGAGAAGCCTTGCTTCATGTAAAATTTCCAAAGCACTTTGCTTTGCACAATGAAAGTAATTGCCAAGTAAAGTGTAAACATAGAAAAAAACAAGAAAAACTTAAATTTGGTGAACCTGGTAGTTGTTTCTGCAATCATTTGTCATGAAATTCCAAAGGAAAAGCTCGCGTAAAGGTGGCTCATAGCCAAATCGTCCGTGTGAGAGAGAGTTGTCGCATATGTATATTCGCCCTCTTGTATCATATACATCCGTCGTATACGGAATAAAATAATCTGCAAACCGTTTGCCAAAGCCTTCCCAAGTTTGTATGCTCATAGCATATGCCAAACGTGGTGAGTCATTATGCAAGATGCATAAAGAGAAGCCTTGCTTCACCTAAATCAGGTAGTGCTAATAGCCAACTGATGTGGCTGCAAATAGCATGACAAAAAGAGTCGACCTGCTTGGCATTATGAATGATAGCCGTGATCATTCATTCTATTGCATACGAGAGTTACGAAGCACATGCGCAATAACTTCATGCTGTCAAGGGCCTTGCCCATTTCACAACCAATGTAGTATCATGTGAGAACTGTTATGTGAGAACTGCAATGCTCCTCCCTGCCAGGTTTGATTGCCATTGTGCATGACAATCACCACCCCTAGCATTAGTGTCTGCATCACAACATAGTGTGGTTAAATGATGTATAGGTAGAGAATCCTTGCTTCTCTGCAAGTCCAAACTCAGGGCTCTTGCCAGTCGTGTTGAAATCGGCCATGCCGATCAGCGATCCAACCATGCAAAACAACTTTTGCACGCATGAGCCGAATGCGCATGAGCCAAATTAGCCACCGGCCTTGCCGTTGCATCAAAGATGACGCTTGGAAATTTGATATGTATAAGTCTGCAAAATAGCATCACATAGGGATTAAGAAAATCCTTGGAAGAACGAAAAGACCAACCTGATGAGCATGGCGTTTGTCCGTGTACGCGGCAAACATAGCCGCCACTCGATCAACACTATCGTCTTTGTCTAGGAGCTTTGCCCCTTCACCAAGCCAAACAACAGGCCTGCATCTTGGCCTCCCTTCGAGGCTTGCATGCAGCCTCGGGTACCATCCTTGGGCTCCTTGTGGACTATCCCCTTGATGGAAATTGATGCATGAAGCAACCATGGTGTGATGGATTACTTCGCTAATAGAACCATGACGCTGAGAGTTTATGTATTCGGCCATCTCTTTAGGTAATCCTGCACAAAATTGTTGTCTTTGCTTGGCAAAGTCTATCTTTTGAAAGACAATAGCCTTGAGATGTAAATCCCAAAACTTGTCTACATACTTGTGGATAGACTCATGAGAGAGAATCTTCAAGATGCGCCATTCGGTAAGCACTTTTTCCTTTGCATCGCTTGCAAGGAATTGCTTCGCGATGGAAACTCGTAGAGTTTTTCATGCCTTTGGGGCTTCACCGTTGACACAAAGGCTAGCCCACCATTAATGAGCTGATTTTTGGAAGTGCATAGCTACATGGCGTAGCTTGGAGGATTCCGTGAAGCCCTCATCTCCAAAGGCCGCATCAAATTGCTGGATGAAGGCCAACACTTTGTCAATTGCTGGATGAAGGCCAACACTTTGTCAATAGCACCAAAGGTGCCATCATAGGTGAGAAAACAGATACTCTTTCCTCCCTCCTTGAGCTTCTTTAGCTTTTGTGACCTTCGCCATGCAGGGTATGATTTGCAATGTCCTCCCCTTTGTATTCTCTAGAAGAATAGACATAGCTTTCGTCGGAAGAGGAGGAAGGTGAAGAAGAAGGAGAAGAGTGTGACCTATTTCTAGCCCTTTTCTTCCTTTGTTTCCTCTCTTCCCATTCGGAACGATGAGGAGAAGGACTGTGTGTTGATCTTTTCCTCTTGGGAGCAGTGGACGATTGTCTAGACCGCCGTCTTTCTGGAGCCACATCTTCGAAGAAACTTAAACTTTCATTGATTTATTTCTCTTTGGATTCCTCCTCTCGTATGGGAGAGAGTCTTCTTTTCGGGGTCTCTTCAAGAGGCCTCCTAAGCTCTCTCTCCTCTTGGAGAGGAAGGTAAATCCCATAAGTGCAAAGTTGTTGAGTAACTTTGGCTTGCAAGGCAGAGTTGCCCATAGCTTGTTGCAACCTAGTTACCAGATAATTCACAAACATGGGGGCATCATCATTAGCAGCTTCATGTGCAAAATCAAATTTATCAATGTTCATTCTACTCTCTTACTTATTGTCAACCATGTTAACAAAATTTTATGTATGTACTTAGTGTATGCTTTGGCAATTCAAAACCTTAGTTGCCACTCCTCTTAGCCTTTGAAAATTAACTCTTAAGTATCTACATCCACAGCTCAAAGTGGTTAATTATAGAGAATAGTAGAGTAAGTATAACATAGCAGAGTTGCCGAATGCTAGCTCCTTTTGGACTTCTTCTGGCTCAATAATGGTAAAGCCGTAGTCAAGTCTACAAAGACTCCAATATTACGTCCAAAGCTCCTGAGGTGTGCACCATATCCCACATAGTGGGCTATACAAAACCGATAATAGATCCCAGTTCCACTTACCATTATATAATTAACAACATTAACCATTTATAGGCTACTTCAGGACCTCTCTTCTTAAGCAAGAAAAGAGATCTGATACCAATGTAATGGAATTGGCCTTTTAACTTGAGAGTAGTGGAAATTAATGAGAGTACTTTTGAGAAATTACTTTGTGAGCATAGCGGGTGAACATAATTGAATATAGCAACATAAAAATAGCAATTAGTTAACTTGGCACGAACAATACTTTTGCAAGAGAGAGAATTTAGAGAACATGACAACAACTGAGGAGTGGATTTATGTGGAGCCGGTCCCCCCTCCAATAGGCATTTGTATTATTATTTCTTTCACTAAGAGAGACTTGTTACAATACAATCTTTGTGTTCCTTATGACCTAGGTGATGCAATAAAGATGGAAAGCTTCATGCATCACAAGCATAAGATAAACTTTGAAGAAAGCTTTAACTATCCCAAGCCTCACTCCCAAGACCTCAAACACCTTCGAAGGTGGAGAGAGCTAGCAGGGAATGAGGGTAGGGAAAAGGAAGAAGAAACATTTCATAGGAGAAATAATTAGTTCCTCACTTATCATCACTCTTCTTGCTAGCATACATAATAGCATAGTAGATGGAGAAGATGACAAGCTTAAGCATTGAAGCATGGCTCTTGGTTGGATTTGCACTCCATAGCCAAGAGTGTTGGTGTAGGCTCTCAACTTCTCAAGGAGCTTGCAGAAGGAGATGGAGCTCTTGCACTTTGCAGACACATAATGAGAGTGTGTGTGGGTGAGTATACCCCCTAAGAAACCCCCTAGCTTGCTTGGGTCGACCCACCCTTGTAGCTCATGCTTGAAGCTCATTGGACCCTCCAGGCCTAGCTAATCACAAGCAAGAGGCATTACAATCAACAAGGGTAGCCTTGGGACAAGTGTCCCCCTTTCCCCTTTGAGAGAGAGGACTTGATAAATGCAAAGACAATTAATTAAATCTCCTAAATTATCATTGGACCCCTTGGGTGGTCAACCAATAGGCTTCAGGCACACCATGAGGGCAACATGAGGAGGAACTTGACAAGTGTCCCTTATGCTTTCTTTGTACCAAGTATGCCTTGTGTGAGTGTGTGGGTGTTCTCTCTCATCCCCCCTCATGTAGGGCTCGCCCCCTCCTTGTAGGGATTAGATATTTAACTTTTGACACCTCAAGCCCCTCATGCATAGGCCTAGTTCCCACGACAAGCTTGACCCTTAAGCACTTTAAGCTTGGGCTGGGTTCTCACCTCAAGTGCAACCCTAGCATCTCAAGCATGACAACCATCTCAAGCACCTCAAGCACTTTAAGCTTGGGCCGGGTTCCCACCTCAAGCCCCTCATGCATAGGCCTAGTTCCCATGACAAGCTTGACCCTTAAGCACTTTAAGCTTGGGCTGGGTTCTCACCTCAAGTGCAACCCTAGCATCTCAAGCATGACAACCATCTCAAGCACCTCAAGCACTTTAAGCTTGGGCCGGGTTCCCACCTCAAGCTTGGGCCAGGTTCCCACCTCAAGCTCAGCCCTAGCTTACCTAAGGTCAAAGGACTTTTACACTAACTATTGGAGGTCTTCAATGAAGCTAACCCTAAGGTCTTCTGCTCCATTTGTTAGACTTGCTCTTTGATAGACGATCTCTCATTTGGGCCCCTTTACCATTGGCCCCATGTTGAGATAGATCTATAAGCACATCTCAATATCTTAACCCTTATTCCTGTTTATTCTCCCACATTAAGTGATCAATTTAATATGAGAAAATCATTTGGGTTGGTTATTAGTTTTATGACAAAGAGTTTTAGAGATACCTTGTGATGGTGGGATAGATATACTTATGCTTTAGGAGTATCACCTTTGTGGGGCCGTATTTGGCATTATGGACATACCTTGCATGGCTGCTATGAGATATTTTGGCTAGCTGCTTTTGGGCCTAGAGGCATTCAAGGAGGTTTATGTATGGCTGCTGCAAACTCGTGGCAGACGGACATTGTGGGGAGAGGTATTGTTGTGCCAGGCAGGGCCCAGTGAGTCACCATGCAGGTTCAAGGTGGCCTAGAGGGCTTCTTGAACATTTATGTGCCCCCAACCATGTGAGTGCGTGGGTTGAGTTTTGGTCACATATTGTGGAGCGTTTGCCTCATGCAAAGGAATGGTGCATTGAAGGGGACTTCAACGTGCTTGAGGACCCTACGGAGAGGATAGTAGGCAACCATGCTACTGTACATGGAGCTCAGTTGGCTGCTTGGGAGCACCTATGCATGACTTTGATGATTTCAGATGTATGGCATCATGCAAACTTTGTGTAGCCTTCAGACACCCTCTCTTTATCTCAGTTGGATCATAGAGCAGGAGGGTTGAATCTATCTATGATAGATCTTTTTTACGATAGCGACCATGTCTATGACGTGGGGAATTCAAAAAGCATTTTGGCAAGGACTAATTTTTCAGTGATGCCTAGCTCGATCTTACTAAGAAAGCTCTAAACTTTTTCTTTGATGTAAACAAGGGCATTTCATCAAAATTGTTTCTTGTGTCATTTCTTGGAGTGTGTTGATTGCAGGAAATGCAAGAGCTCAGAGGAAGGATTTGTACTAGATCAAGAGGATAAATAGTAAGCTCCTCAAGAATGTGCTACTTAAAAAAGACATAGATTTACGAAGCTCACAAAAGCACAAGTTTTCTCTCCATGGGCTTCTTACCCTAAATGTCATGGATGATATGCCCAACACGATTGTGGCAAAGATGCACATTGGATGCAAAGGGAAGGTATGTTTCCATATGCAAAATGACATGCTTGGTGGCACTTTGGTTGATTCTCTCTGGAATTTTATCACTCGGAATGTATTGACTACAGGATATGTCCAACATGGCTAGGACAAGGAAGCTCTTGGTGGTTTTAACCAGAGGTGAAGGGAAGGCCTTTCTCCTACCGCAATTTCCTATGCTTACACAATGAATACTTATGGCCTAATGCAAGACACTTACATGTGGGAGAATTCACAACAAGATTGTTGGCTGTGCAAAAAGATGTGATTGGTGATACTATGGTTGATAGCATAGACAGACAGAGCGTCAAAAGCGATGAGCTATCAAAACCAATCCAACATGACAAAAAGAGTTTCACCAATTTTTGGGGAACACATTTTTGAAGTTTGTATGCCAAATCTGGTACCCTCATGAAAGCATGAGAAGTTCTTTTTCTGGAATGTTATCTCTTGGAATGTGTTGATTGCAGGATATCCTCAACATGGCTGTGGCAGACTCTTTATCTTTCTTGCTATTTTTAACAGAGGCAAAGGCATGCAGACTTCTTGTGAGACAGATGGTGTGATCCTTGGAAGCAACAAAGACATGGAGACTCTTTGCAAAGGAAGCTTTATCTGACATCATCATATTGGTTAGGACAATCAACAAATGAATGTAGAAACAGAAGGTATGTAAATACTTTGTGCTCTTTACTCATTACTGAGAACACAGTGAAACGAACACACTGGAAATTGCACGCTGCCGTGGGAATGGCACGTTCCCTCATATTATTAAAATTGAGGAGTGTTAGGAAATAAGACGTAGCTAAATAGATATTTGAGTAGATTACTTAATGGAGAGAGATAGATTTCACACACAAAAGATTATAGAGTAGAGAGAGAGAGAGAGAGTACACACGATATACGTGGTTCACCCAATGTGGGCTACGTCCACGGGAAAGCAGCCACTGAATGGCTTTAGTACTTCAAAACAAAAAGTAGTTTACAAAGGGATTATATCCTTAATGGAGCTCCCACCTTGCTTCACTCTCACCACCTCACACTCATCTTGTTGTATCAACTTCACACTCTGAAATGTGTGTAGAAATGGCCTCCTTTTATAGGCCAAAAGGGCTGCCCTCTCTCATAAGAGGTAGCCATGTGTAGCCGCCCTTGTGTAGATAAGTCCAAATTGGACCTCCAATCCGCCCATGTGTGTGGCCGCCCTTGAGAAGACAAGTCCGCTTTTGAATTCGACCACCGGCCACCGGCCATTGACTTCCGACCACCGGCCCACCGGCCATTGACTACCGGCCACCGGCCAACCGACTGGTTGTTTTCCGACCACTTTCTGGCCGCCGTCCGGCCATAATATTCCGGCGAGGGAAAAAAAAGTATGCCCCTGATTTTTGGCAGTGAAAATTTTGGGCGAGTGATTTTCCTTCACGCACGATGGTTTCTCCTCATAATGGGGGCCTTACAAATGTGCGCTTTTTCCACAGAAAATTATAAGGGTAAATTAGGCTCCATACATAACAGGGAGGACTCTGCAAACTGCCCCATGCAAGGAGACTTGCATGTTTTCTTTTTCTTTCACAAGTCCTATTACCTTAAGGTGACAACCCTCACTTCGATCTATACAAATGCGGCTAACAAAGCACTCTAGCTTTAAAATGATTTGGCATTACACCAAATTTGGCATACGCTTGCGCTTTTTTTCGAAGTACACCACATTTGGTATACATGTTGATAAAGGCATTCGAAAGCAAAAAGTTTTTTATCAACAAAAAAAACGATGACGTTTAGATTGATAATATCATGAATTGGGCGCATTACACCACATTTGGCATGCGTTTTTTTTTTGAAGTACACCACATTTGGCATACATGTTGATAAAGGCTTTGGAAAGCAAAACGTTTTTTATCAACCAGAAAAATCGCTGATGTTTTGATTGATAATATCATCTTGAATTCTTTTGCTCTTACTTTGCATTACATCTTCTAAAAAGAGCCTAGATTTTGAAAGAGAGAGAGAGAGAGAGAGAGAGAGAGAGAGAGTGAAATACAAGATAAAAACCTAAAATAGAAAAGAGAGACATAAACACAGAATAAAAAGAAGAGAGATAAACATAGCCCCGGATTAGAGAAAACATGGATATTTGATTTAGGCGAGGAGTGGAGCCCATTTTAGCACCTTGCGTAATGCCACAACCCTTTGAGATGTAAGCATAGTCTTCAAGACCAAAGCATAGGTGATTTCAACTTTTTGTCCATGTAGGTATCTTGCGTATTGGCCCATCCCTTCAAGATGTAACCATAGCCTTCAAGACCAAAGCATAGGTAATTTCATCTGGAGAGACACCCTCACTTCACATTCATTGCAAGCAAAGCAGAGCTTTGTAGCCCCATTGTTGGGCATAGCAAGAAAGCAGTGTACTGCAAGAGATGTCATCCCGCACATGCAACTCCTTAAGCATCTTTTATGCTTTTCGAAGTGCAGAACATTTGGCATATTAATATCATGCAAGTTCTTTTGCCCATATCAGCATCTTGCGTAGTGCCACACGCCTTCAAGATGCAAGCATAGGTGATTGCAATTGGAGAGATGCCGTTGCAATGCTTCAGCTGAAAACAACCCAGAGATTCTTGGCCTTGCCCCTATTTGGCATATCCAAAATCAATGCACTTCAATTGACAACATCCCGGTCAGGAAGTTCCTGAAGTGTTTTTTTTTTTTTTGCATTTTGAAATAGACCACATTTGGCATACATGTCAACTAAGGTTGCAAGCATCACATTTACTTTGAGCAGCCCCTAACTAACAATATCGTCATGAATTCTTTTGCATGTATTAGCATCTTGAGTGGTGCCACGAGAAGCAAGTGTAAGTTGCTGCATCTAAGAGGGTTTCCCTTGCTTAACATCTGCTGAATACAGCCCAGAGCTTCCTAGCCTTTCCCCTATTCGTCATATCCTGAAATTAACAAAGTCCAAGAGATAGTTAGCTCCTTCAGCACTTAGACTGTGCTTTTTGAAGTACACCAAATTTGGCATACAGATTGACCAAGACATTGCCAAGCACGACATTTTCATTCAACAACTCTTGACTAACGAATCATCATGAATTCGTTTTGCCCATATTAGTGTCTTGCGTAGTGCCACATGCCTTGAAAATGCAAGCATAGGTAATTGCATACGCAGAGATGTCCTCACTTTGCATCCTCTAAAATAAGCCCAAAGCTTCCTGGCCTTGCCCCTGTTGGGCATGTCGTGCAATCAAAACTCTCCAAGAGAGGACTTCTCGAACAGGCGGCTGATCCTCAAGAAACTTTTGTACTTTCTGAAGTGCACCACATTTGTCATACATGTCGACCAAGGCATTTCCAAGCATTCTATTTTTCCTCAACAACCCCTGATTAACAATGTCATCGTGAATTCTTTTGTCAATATCAGTGTCTTGCGTAGTACCACATGCCTTCAAAACGCAAGCATAGGTAATTGCATTCCGAAAGATGGCCTCACTTTGCATCCTCTAAAAACAACATGGAGCTTCTTGGCACTGCCCCTATTGGGCATATCCCATGATCAAAACACTCCAAGAAAGGGTATGTGGGGTAGGCAACTCCTCGAGCACTTTTTGTGATTTTTGAAGTAGATGAAATTTGGCAATCATGTTGGCTAGGGCGTTGCAAAGCACGATCTTTTCTTTCAACAGCCCTTGACTAAAGCTAGGATCTTGAATTCTTTTACATATATAAATTTCTTACGTAGTGCTACATGAATTCAAGACAAAAATGCGTAGATATATCTACGTTTTCTTTTAGCAGCCCCTGACTAACAATCTCATCTTGAATGATTTTTCCCATATCAGCATGTTGAGCGGTGGCACACACCTTCAAGATGCAAGCATAATTGATTGCATCTAGAGAGATGCCCTTGCTTTGCATCCACTAAGATCTACTTAGAACTTCCTGGCCTTGCCCCCATTCGGCATATCATATCATGCAATCAATGAATTCCAAAAGACAACGGCCTAGATAGTGTCTCCTCAAGCAATTTTTGTGCTTTTTGAAGGACACCATATTAGCATACATATAGACCAAGACATTGCGAAGCACAACATTTTCTTTCAATTGCTATTGACTAACATGAATTCCTTTGTCGGTATTAGCATCTTGAGTAGTGAAATATGCCTTTTAGATACAAGCGTAAGTGATTTCATGTGGAGACATGCCCTCACTTTGCATATTTTGAAAACACCCTAGAGCTTTTGAGGCTTGCCTTTGTTCGACGTATCCTGCAATCAATGAATTGCAAGACACATCATCCCAGATAGGTAGCTCTTCAAGTGAGTTTTGAAAGACACCACATTTGGCATACATGTCGACCAAGGCATTACCAAGCACGACATTTTATTTCATCAGCCCCTAACTAACAATATCATGGTGAATTCTTTTGCCGGTATCAACATCTTGAGCGGTGGCACACTCTTTCAAAACAAGATGCAAGTATAAGTGATTGCATCTCGAGAGATGCCTTTTCTTTGCATTGCATCAATTGAAAATAGCCTAGGGCGTCTTGGCCTTGCCCTCGTTTGGCATATTCTATAATCAATGAATTCCAGGAGACAACATCATAGAGAAATAGCTCCTCAAGAACTTTTTATGCGTTTTGAAGGACACTACATTTGTTGTGCATGTCGGTTAATGCATTGCACTCCCTCTTTGTCTCTCTTGCTCGCTATTTCTCTTACTACTTTGCTCACATGCATCACCATGTTTGTCAAGAGTCTTTGACTCATAATATTGAGAGCGGATTTTTTGAGATGGGGCTCAACTCAAAGCTCCCACCAGACAACCACTCCGTGAGACCCTACACACGCATATTTCTTAGGGGCACCACCCTCTTTTATGGAGAAAGAAGGAAACCAAAACAAACCATATACAACACACACACACACACACACACACACACACACACATACACCCCTTCCTTATGTGCTTCAACACAAAATGCCCTTCAACCATTCAACACACACTCCTTAAGCAATCCCTTTGAACAGTGCACAAACTCACATGCAAAGATTGACCTTCACCATATTAGTGCTCATATACTTCTAAGAAAAGCAAGCACAAAACCTCAAAACTCAAAACACCATAATGCACAAATACTTGACAACTCCTTTCCTTTCCCAAAAGAAGAGACTACTTACACACATAAGGCGGCATGCATAGAGAGCTCTTCTCCATCTATGCAGCCCCAAGACTTACTTACACACAACATAAGGAGAGAAGCCAAGCAAATAGACACCATGGTGCACAAAAAACTTTCTCAACAAACAAGCAACCCAATGAGCACAAAATATGAGAAGCTGCCAAGATAGGCTTACCAATTTTACATGCGTTTAGAGCAAAAGTGTGACGACGACACCCCAATTGCAACAATTTGTTGATCAAACCATGAGATAGATCATTGAACTTGATATCCTTGCTCTCATATAGAATCTACAATCCTTATTTAGGGATGAGTATGGTAAGAGAAATGTTTGCAAGAGAATGGTAGCAATAGCATATTGATGCTCTCTCTATGGTGCCGCTTATGATAGCGAGCTTAGGAAATGGATAGGGAGACAAGAGGAGAGAGAGATTAGGGCTTCCCTAACCTTACAGGAGCTTATTTGCAGCAATGGAGTAGGTGTGTGTATTTTTGTGCTTGCCAAAGGGCCTTTTTATAGTTGTACAAGACCTTGGGTTAGGTTAAACTTGACTAGGGTAGGTAATTAACCATAGTTAGGTTCCCTTTTGACCATTCCTTCAATTATGAAAATAAGCGACTTATTTTTTCATTAAAAATAGCCTTTTAGGTCATGGAGGCTCCATAAGGGTTGATAATGTATGTGGGCCCCACCATGATGTCCCTCCAGTGGCTCCTGCAGAGTGTCCCCATCCTGTTTGTTGTGTCTCTGGAAGCATCTTGAGCCGACCCCTCCACATGCAAGTGGTTTTTAACTCCCCATTGGTATTTTACAATGTTGGAGAAGTCAAGAAAACTTTTCACCTTTGTGGTTTACGTGATTGTAACTTTGACCTGCAGTAACAGTGTCCGCAGCACCTTGTTTTCACCATAACTTTCAGCCTGTAACTCAGAATTGGGTGCTGTAAAAGGCAAAGTTGACCTTCTCAAAGTGTTTAAGCTGATTTTGGAGTGTTCCTCAAGTATACCCAGGAGCTAAGGTGTTTAAGATGCATCCAAAACACCTTTTGAACCAAGTCTCCTTGTAGGGGCCCCTTTAGCATGCATCCAAGGTGTAGCATGGTTTTTTCAAAAGGGAATCCACCTTAAACAAATGAGGTAGGCTCCAATAAAGTTTGATTTATTTGGAATATACATTATATTTAATATTTGTTGACCAACACAAGAAAATGATCCAAGACTTGGGTCACATAGTGGTGGGGAAGGGAAGGCCTACAAGGTTAACCCTACCCTTGAGAGAAGATGGGTAAGATAAGTGCCCATAAATTATTTATTTACAAATTATGGGATGTAGATAGGTATTTAAATTAGTAAAGGTAATTAGTTAAAAGAATATGCATTAAAAAAACTAGGAGAGTAGAATTAAGTTTACTATTTACATTTAGCATGAAGAGAGAAATATGATGTAAATGCATAAAGATCTAAGAGGGGTAAGGTGTTTGTATGGAAACAGGCTATTACGGAAAGAGAGAATGAACACTAGGTTAAAACTTTGATAAAAAATATATACATTTGAGTAGAAATGTAGTGCAAATGCAAGGTTACCATTTAACGCTACTCATATTAGCCCTCCCCCTTCATCTAGGATCATTCATGCTCCTAGATGAAACAAAAGAGTTTTTTCCTTTTTCTTTTCTTTCTTTTTTTTTCTTTTTTTCTTTTTTTTTTCTAAAAAAAGGAGGAGTGATATACACTCTTTTACTCCATTAGACCTGCTTTTCATTACCTCAATCCCATAAATCGGAGATGGGAGGGTTGCCTTGGGTATGTTGAGATTCCAAGGCTGGTTCTTCTTTGCACATCAAAGCTTTAAAAATAGGTGGATCATTTGCCAAGCCGAAGGGAGCCATGCCAATTTGGAGCTTAGACGATGTAGGTAGATGACTTCCTATCAACGGATTGATACGTTGAAAGTAGGGCTTTAATCTCCATCCATTGACTCTGGTCTTGTGGAGTTTTCCTGATAAATCTGCTAATCTGTAACTACCATTCCCAAACTTTGTTTTTATCATGAAAGGTCCCTCCCATCTTTGCAAAAACTTTTTGTCAAAGTCGAGTATCAAGTCGGTTATCATAGCGAAGAACCAACATACCTTCCTTCATTCCTTTCCCCTTGAGCTTCTTGTTGATTTTGTCTCTTTGGCTTGTGGCTTGGGCAATGTAATAGTCGATGGACTCTTCTCTATCAAGCTCAAGTCGTTGAAGATCTAAAATTCTTTCCTGCAAAGCTTCTTTTGGCCTCTTTGCTCCCCGTGAGAGAATGCGTAGGCTTGCAATCTCCACCTCAATAGGAAGGAGTGCCTCCTGTCCATATACCAAATGAAAAGGAGTGAATTGAGTGGATACCTTGAAAGATGTTCTGTATGCCCATAGGGCTGTGGTCAAATGACGATCCCAGTCGTTTGGTCGATCTGCAACCTGCTTAGAAATGATCTTACATATCATTCCATTCACCTTTTCAACCAACCCATTGCATTGAGGGTAGTAAGGTGTAGAATGCAAATGTTTGACTTTTAACTTTGCCAAAAGATTATCTAGGAGCTCTGCTCTAAACCCTGGACCACGATCTGACAAAATCTCTAATGGTGTGCCGAATCTACTGCATATGTGATCAAAGATAAATTTTGATACCTCCTCGGCTGTAATTCGTGTTGTTCTTGTTGCCTCCGCCCATCGTGTCATGTAATCTACTCCCACAATGATGAAGACCTTCCCGGTAGATGTGCGAGGTAAGGGGCCTATTGCATCCACACCCCACTTCTCAAAAGGACCATACGAAATTATTGGAACTCGAGGTTCATAAGTGAGTCGTCGATCTCCAGCAATCTGACAACCTTTGCATGACTTACACCAATGCTGGACATCACGGTGTAGACTTGGCCAAACAAACCCTGCTTGCAAAATCTTCCTGTTTGTAATATCATGAGAAAAATGACCCCCACAGACATCATCATGGCATGAAAAGAGGATTCTCTCTATTTCTTGAACAGAGGGCACCCTTCTTAGCACCAAATCTTTCCCTTTATGATACAGATCATCTCCTATGAGTTGGTAAGGAGTTGCCTTTTTTACCAACCTATGCCATTGCACTTTATCCAAGTGTTTAGGGCACTCACCAGTTTGGAGGAAAAATATGATGTCCTTCAAATCCTCTTGGCCTTGGTACTTTGGTTCGTAGAGCTTCACACCTCCCACCATGATCAGAAGTTTCTCATTGGCAAGATAATCTGCTTCCTTGTTGAGGGTTCTCACAACATGCTGTACCTGTGTAGCTTCAAAGTTCTTTATCAAAGCCTTCACCTGTCTAAGCCACTCCACTAGAGTAGGGTTCTTGCACTTCCATATCCCTTGGATTTGCCTAATAACTAGTAAGGAATCACCTCCTATTATAAGTCTTTCGATGCCAAGTTTTCTGCATTCTTCAAGCCCCAACTTTAAGGTGACATACTCAGCCTCATTATTAGAATGAACATTTTTCGAGGTGATACCTTTCTTAACAAGAACTTCCCTTTGTGGACTTAGAATAAGAACCCCCCCTGCTGCCTGATCGTGTTGTCGTCGGTAAGCTCCATCAAAGCACAAAATGTGTGCATTGTCCATCTCCTCCTCATTATTTTGTGGTGTAGCTTTGTCTCCTGCCTTTGGTGACTCTTTCCTTTCTCTCACTTTGTATGTGAGAATGTCTGCAAGACCTGCCCTTGTGCTATCTTCCACAAGAAAAGTGTATTCAAACTCTTGAAGTTCTAGAATCCATTTGGCTATCCTAGATGAGAGGCTCATGTGTTGCACAACATATGGTAAATTGTTTTCCATGGTGAGAATGACAAATGGTGCAGGTAAGAGATATGATCGAAACTTTCTTACCGCAAACATAATTGTGAATACCACCTTCTCCATATCGGTGTAGCCCTTCTCTGCAGCGGTCATGACTTTGCTTGCAAAGTATACTGTCCTCATGTAGCATGTTTTTGGGTCTTTTTGCATGAGAACTACACCGATGGCCTCCATTCCTACACTTGGCGTGATGTAATATGTATCCTTTGGATTTGGTGGCATTATTGTTGGAAGAGAGTTGAGAATACACTTTACTTCAGTAAAGCATAATTCGTGTTCCTCTCTCCATTCAAATGTAGGTTTTTTTGCTAGCTTGTGCAAAGGTGCAATAGCTTCCGCTAGAAGGTGAATGAAACGAGACATGTACCTTACTTTGTGGTTGAAAGTCATGAGCTCCTTGGTTGTCGTTGGTGGTTGTAGTGACAAGAGAGCATTTACTTTTGATGGATCCACTTGAATTCCTTGCAAAGAAACCACATGACCTAGCAATACCACTTGTGACTCTGCAATGTGACACTTCTCAGGGTTAAGCTGTCCCCCAAATTGATGAAGCCTCCTAAGCCCCTCCTCAACTTTTTGGCAATGAAGTCTTTGGCTACTATAGATACAGAATTCATCCATAAAAACCCTAATTGACTTTCCAAAGAAGGGCTGAAAGACAAGAGTTGTAAACCTTATAAAGGTACTAGGAGCATTTGTGAGCTCAAATGGCATCACTCTATAGGCAAAGCAACCCCAAGGTGTGATGAAAGTGGTTTTTAACTGATCTTCTTCTGCTATTATGATTTGAAAATACCCTGAATACCCATCACACACTGTGTAACATTCATAGCCGGCTACTTCGTTTAAGATTTCATCTTGGAAAGGAAGAGGAAAATGATCCCTCTTTGTTGCAGCATTGAGCGGTTTGTAGTCAACACAGACCCTCCATTTTTCGTTCTTTTTAGGGGTTACTACAATTGGGGATACCCACTCAGAGTTAAACACAGGGTAAATGAAACCAGCTTTGAGGAGTCGGTTAACCTCTCTCAAAAGTGCCTCTTGTTGTATTTTTCCTAGGCGCCTTAGCTTTTGAGCCACAGGTTTAGTACCTGGTTTTAATTCTATGCCATGCTCTATAACATCCACACCTCTAATTTGTGAGTAATCAGTGATAAACAAATTGGGATACCTCTTGAGCATATCGATGTAGGACCGCTTCTCCTCAGGGGTAAGATCTTTTGCAAGCATCCTCTCAAAGTCTTCAAAGTGCTTGTGGTCACCTTTGTCATCCTTTGTTTGCTCCTTTGTTGGGTCAACCTCTATCGATGGAGTTTTTGATGTGTTGAAGATGATTCCCATTACCTCCAAAGATGATTCTTCTTTGCTATTGGATGTAGTGGTCGAACTTTCCTCATCACTTGAGCCAAAACACTCTTCACTTTCTTCATCAGCCGTGGTCTCATAGTTGATGTCGAGCTGCTTTCCTTCATGCCAATCGTATACTACATGTTGCCCCTTTTTGAGAATCAATTGTCCTCGTCCCCATTTTTGATCTGCATTCACAGCAATGAGCCAAGGCCTCCCTAGGATGATGGGATAGCCCTCCCCCTTGGCTGGCATAACATACATGTCCACACGTGCATCTATATTACATACAGAAACTTTTACATTCTCGATGATCCCTAGGCACTTCACACTTGCATTGTTGGCCAGCCTAGCTTGACAATTAGAGGATTTAGTGATTTCAAGCCCTAGTCTATTCATGGCTCTTTCCGTGATCACACACATTTGTGCTCCACCATCAATATACACATTGGATACCTTCCTACCCCTTACATAAGCATCTACAATAGGTTCCACATCTTGTTGTGGCTTTGAAGTCAATGCCTTTACTGTCACCTTTTCTTTCTTTCTTGGGAGTCTTGTGCTTACAAGTTTGGACCAGTGCTTTCTCACCTTGGGTGATAGATGTAGGAGTTGAGGCCAAGAAATATTGGGCTTTTGAGTTTGCAAATCTTCTAAGATTTTGTAGGGTTCCATATTCTTTCCTAATGGAAAATTGTTGATGCCGATTTCCCTTCGCCTTGACCTCTGCTTCCTGCCTCCTTCCTCCTTCTTTGACATTTTCTTCCTCTCCTTCCTTGCAGGTTCTGACTCTTCATTCCTTGTGTCTTCATCCTTGTTGTGTGCTCTTGTGCGCTTTTCTGCTGGCATAACATCAAAATGTATAGGGCTCACCTCTATCTCCTCTTCCAGCTTTATGACGTTTACTCCCCTCTCTTCCTCCACTGGTGGGACAGGAGGGATGTTTGCCACTGGAGGTGGTGGTGGTCGACGAAGAATTTGCGGGGCTTGAGCATGCTCTTGCTGCACCATGAGCGGAGGGGGTCTAGGAGGGTATATGTCCCCTGGAAGCCTTCGAGGGTGAGGGCAATTATACATGCCATGACCAACTTCGTTGCAATTCCAGCATCTCAACTCTTGTGCTTGACGTCGTTGATTGCGATTCCCTTCTCTTGGTTGTCGTTGTTGGGGTAGGCCCTGCACTAGATTCAAGGTGAGACTCTCTAGTTGTTGAGTTAATCTTTGCAAGATCTCTTGTTGTGATCCTTCCCCTATTTGTGAAGTTTGGGCAAGAGAGCCCCTAACTTGTGCTCCCATGCTTGGTGAAGAATCCCTCTCAATGACTTCATTTAGGTCCCTTGTTCTATGTGCTTGAAAATTTAACTTTTTGAATTTGACCATGGTCACCTCACGTGCTTCCTCAAATGTTGATGGGAATTTTAACTCTACCTTGGTCTTCAAAATTGGATACAAGCCAGCCATGAACCTATCTTTCTTTAGAAAGTTTGGTGCACCACCTTGGTTTTGTAAGGTAGCCTCCCATCTATCCCATAGGTTAAGGAAAACGGCCTCATAAGATGGGTAGTCTTCAAGGAATACCTGTTTATGTTGAAGTAGACAATTCCAAAGACCCTCTGGAGTATCTCCTTGCCCAAATTTGGCAAGAAAAATTGCACGTAGCCTCTCCCAATTGGTTTTGTTTTGAGGTTGCAAGGCCTCGTACCATGCCTTAGCCTCCCCTTTGAGAACGAGTGGAAAAGCACGCAGCTTTACCTCTTCTTGATCCCTCCCAGAGATGAGGTGTGCCATCTCCAAATTATCCAGAAATTCTTGTGCATCCTCACCATTTTTTGAATGAAAGGTAGGAAAAGTGCTTGACATTTTTACAATACAAGGAGGCTTGTGTACCACAAAGTTTTGACTACGATGAGTGATCACATCAAAATGAAAATATTTACATCAAGTGTTAGTTCATAATTTATCATAGGCAAAATAAAAGGGTTGATTGAGGCATTAATTTCATTAAGACGAGTGGGTCCAAAAATTCTCCTAATGGTTGCTTGAAATCTAAATTTTGTAGCAATTATGATGTGCAAGGATTGACGAGCTATGGGTGTAAAAGGAGAAGCAGCTCCAGGTCATTTCATGTGACAATGTGTTCTCCTTTTTCTTTCTCTTGAAGAAAGTTTCCTTTGAGTGGATCACTATCTAAGCGCCTCTTGTCCCTGCTTCAAAACAAAATAAAAACATGGACATCAAATGAATCATCATAATTAATGAATGGAAGAATGATGGGATTTGGAGATGCCAAGATTTCACCAAGTCTTTCTGCTCCAAACATAAAAACAATGCATTGCTGGTAAGAAAAATTGCAATCTACACAAATGTTAATTCTGATGCGTTGTGAAAAAATGAAAAGCATATGGTGCAACTCTATTGTTCATGAGGAGAATAGAAGGCAATTAGGAAAGTTCCTCAGTGGGGGCACCACTTTTATGAGAGCGGATTTTTTGAGATGGGGCTCAACTCAAAGCTCCCACCAGACAACCACTCCGTGAGACCCTACACACGCATATTTCTTAGGGGCACCACCCTCTTTTATGGAGAAATAATGAAACCAAAACAAACCATATACAACACACACACACACACACACACACACCCCTTCCTTATGTGCTTCAACACAAAATGCCCTTCAACCATTCAACACACACTCCTTAAGCAATCCCTTTGAACACTGCACAAACTCACATGCAAAGATTGACCTCACCATATTAGTGCTCATATACTTCTAAGAAAAGCAAGCACAAAACCTCAAAACTCAAAACACCATAATGCACAAATACTTGACAACTCCTTTCCTTTCCCAAAAGAAGAGACTACTTACACACATAAGGCGGCATGCATAGAGAGCTCTTCTCCATCTATGCAGCCCCAAGACTTACTTACACACAACATAAGGAGAGAAGCCAAGCAAATAGACACCATGGTGCACAAAAAACTTTCTCAACAAACAAGCAACCCAATGAGCACAAAATATGAGAAGCTGCCAAGATAGGCTTACCAATTTTACATGCGTTTAGAGCAAAAGTGTGACGACGACACCCCAATTGCAACAATTTGTTGATCAAACCATGAGATAGATCATTGAACTTGATATCCTTGCTCTCATATAGAATCTACAATCCTTATTTAAGGATGAGTATGGTAAGAGAAATGTTTGCAAG
The DNA here is from genome assembly GCF_014529385.1 of Adiantum capillus-veneris. Taxonomy (NCBI): domain Eukaryota; kingdom Viridiplantae; phylum Streptophyta; class Polypodiopsida; order Polypodiales; family Pteridaceae; genus Adiantum; species Adiantum capillus-veneris. The sequence goes on from NC_140935.1 coordinate 147,011,653, forward strand.
AGAATGGTAGCAATAGCATATTGATGCTCTCTCTATGGTGCCGCTTATGATAGCGAGCTTAGGAAATGGATAGGGAGACAAGAGGAGAGAGAGATTAGGGCTTCCCTAACCTTAGAGGAGCTTATTTGCAGCAATGGAGTAGGTGTGTGTATTTTTGTGCTTGCCAAAGGGCCTTTTTATAGTTGTACAAGACCTTGGGTTAGGTTAAACTTGACTAGGGTAGGTAATTAACCATAGTTAGGTTCCCTTTTGACCATTCCTTCAATTATGCAAATAAGGGACTTATTTTTTCATTAAAAATAGCCTTTTAGGTCATGGAGGCTCCATAAGGGTTGATAATGTATGTGGGCCCCACCATGATGTCCCTCCAGTGGCTCCTGCAGAGTGTCCCCATCCTGTTTGTTGTGTCTCTGGAAGCATCTTGAGCCAACCCCTCCACATGCAAGTGGTTTTTAACTCCCCATTGGTGTTTTAGAATGTTGGAGAAGTTAAGAAAACTTTTCACCTTTGTGGTTTACCTGATTGTAACTTTGACCTTCAGTAACAGTGTTCGCAGCACCTTGTTTTCACCATAACTTTCAGCCTGTAACTCAGAATTGGGTGCTGTAAAAGGCAAAGTTGACCTTCTCAAAGTGTTTAAGCTGATTTTGGAGTGTTTCTCAAGTATACCCATGAGCTAAGGCGTTCAAGATGCATCCAAAACACCTTTTGAACCAAGTCTCCTTGTAGGGGCCCCTTTAGCATGCATCCAAGGTGTAGCATGTTTTTTTCAAAAGGGAATCCACCTTAAACAAATGAGGTAGGCTCCAATAAAGTTTGATTTATTGAGGATATACATTATATTTAAGATTTGTTGACCAACACAAGTAAATGATCCAAGACTTGGGTCACATAGTGGTGGGGAAGGGAAGGCCTACAAGGTTAACCCTACCCTTGAGAGAAGATGGGTGAGATAAGTGCCCATAAATTATTTATTTACAAATTATGGGATGTAAATAGGTATTTAAATTAGTAAAGGTAATTAGTTAAAAGAATATGCACTAAAAAAACTAGGAGAGTAGAATTAAGTTTACTATTTACATTTAGCATGAAGAGAGAAATATGATGTAAATGCATAAAGATCTAAGAGGGGTAAGGTGTTTGTATGGAAAAAGGCTATTACGGAAAGAGAGAATGAACACTAGGTTAAAACTTTGATAAAAAATATATACATTTGAGTAGAAATGTAGTGCAAATGCAAGGTTACCATTTAACGCTACTCAATATCAACAGGAATTATTTTACCCATATAAGTGTTTTGCATAGTGTCACATGCATTTCAAATGCAAGCCTATGTAATTGCATCTATAGAGAATTCCTTGCTTCACATGCTTTGAAAATAGCCCAGAGCTTACTGGCCCTACCACTGTTGGGCATATCCCGCAATTAAAACATAACAAGAGAGGGCATTTCAAACAGGCAGCTCCTCAAGAACTTTTTATGTTTTGTGAAGTAGGAAGATATTTGGCATACATGTTGACCAAATATCATCGTGAATTTCATATCTTCAAAACAAAAGTGTAGGTAATTTCATCTACATTAGTAACAATATTATTGCGAACTATTTTTCTCATATCAAAATCTTGAGTGATGCGACATGCCTTGAAGGTGCAAGCGTAAGTGATTGCATTTTTTAGAGATTCTTTCACTTTGCATCCTCTAAAATCAGCCCAGAGCTTGCATATCCCGAGCATATCCCGCAGTCAGAACACTCTAAGAGAGGACATCATAGAGAGGCAGTTCCTCAAACACTTTTTGTGCTTCTTAGCCTTGCCCCTATTCAGCATATATATATGTATCTTATAATCAATGAAGTCCAAGAGACACCATCCTAAAAAGGCATGTCCTCAAGCACTTTTAATTCACACACAGTTGAAAATCATCATCCATCTACTTTTCCATTGCTTTTTGGTGATTGTAGTCTACACGATATGGATAGCATGATTTTTTAGTGTTGTTTTTGTAATGCATATCTATGGAAGTGTGAGGTAGAAAGTAACTCTCAAGGATTTGTAGGTAGTTATTGTTGTTCAAAGGAAAAAGTTGCCTTGCCTCCTTTGCACAACCCTCCAGAGGTTTTGGAAGCTCTTTTGAGTACTGATGATGAGCACAACAAGACGTTTATAAGAAATATACGAGCATACAATAACTCCTTATCTTTTGTATCCTTGGGTGCTCATGTAGATGAGCAAGTCACTAGAGGTGGGGGTGTTTATACATTTTGGATCGATGGGTTAACATTTCATCGCATTGGATCTCTATTGCCTAATGCACCACAACAACATTGTCCAAGGTATGCACAACTATACGTCATGACACAGATCATGAATTGAATAATAGGTTACAAGGAGTTTTTTCATTAGATGCTCAAGTAATGCATCAATTACACAGATGATGCATGTATATAATCCACATGCACATGTACTTTCTACTGTAAGAGACCATCTAGCAGTGACACCACATATCAATTTAAGGATGGTTATTGCTGAGACTCGAGACACCTCAAGACAACATTGTGTTCCAATTGCAAGTGAAGTTGCAGACATCATGCCTGGTCAAGGTGATGACCTTGATATTGGTCATCAAGATTTTCAAACCTTTACACATAGTGGGGTTGTCAAGAGAACTTCAAATTTTCACAGGTCATATATGCCATTGATGTATGTTGTATTGTTCCCAAATGGAGAAGATGGATGGCATATAGGGATTCCTCTTTGTGGAGGAGATACAAGACAAATGATTACTCAACGTGAGTTTTATGCGTTTAGACTTCAAGTGCGAGAAGACAGCAACAAATGTCTTCTTCGTAGAGGAAAATTTCTACAACAATTTATAGTAGATGCTTATAGTAGTATTGAAGAGTGTAGATTAGTATGGGGACATGATCATCAATCAACACTACGTGTTGAAGTGTACCAAGGTCTTACTGACATGCTTAATGTTCATGATGTTCCAAGAAATGTATTTGGTAGAGATACAGGAAGAAGAGTTGTTTTTCCCTATTCTTACACTGGAGGTCCAAGATTTATGCATCAACTTTATCAAGATTCAATGACAGAAATTGTTAGAAGAATGGGAAAATCTGATTTGTTTATAACCTTCACTTGCAATCCAAAGTGGGATGAGATCAGTGATGCATTGCTTCTAGGGCAAACTGCTCAAGATCGATCGGATTTGACTACACATGCTTTTATGCAAAATTTAAAGACCTGATGGCATTGCTAACCAAGAGGTCCTTCTTTTTAATTTCAAAACAGAGGTCTTCCGCATGGTCAAATACTTCGAATATTGCAAAGCTACTTCAAGCCTATTGATGTGGCACATTATGATAGATTTGTGTGTGCAGAGCTACCCAATAAAATAGCTTTTCTTGATCTATATAATGTGAAATGCCACTCAAGTATTCATGGGCCATGTGGTGATTCAATAGAAGTGCTCCTTGCATGGTGGATGGAAGATGTAAACATCATTATCCTAAACGATTCTCACCTACAAGTAGAGTTGATGAGGATGCATATCCTTCTTATATGCGACATGAAAGCAATGGTACTGTAATAGTCAAAGGAAACATACTGGATTGTGCCCTATAATCCCTTTTTGTCCTTGCAATATAAGGCCCACATAAATGTTGAAGTTTTCTCAACAATTACATTTGTCAAATACCTCTATAAATATGTACACAAGGGATATGATAGAGCCATTATGCACTTGCAAGATTCAGAGGGTATCATGGATGAGTACTTGATTACAAGGTATGTATCTGAGTCAGAGGCATGTTTGTGTCTTTATGCATATGGTATGCATAGTGAGAAACCATTTGTACAAAGGTTACAGGTCCATTTCCCTTTGCAAAATAATGTGGTCTTCAATGATGGAGACAATTTGCAGGATGTGCTAAGAGAAGACAAAAATCAAAGAACCACTCTAATAGAATGGTTCAAAACTAATGAATTGCATGAAGATGCACAATCATTATTATATGTGATTTTCCATGCGAGTGGGTTTGGAAAGTGGGGAGCAAGAAATGGAAAAGAAGGCAAAGAGGAAATGTTATTGGACGTATGTACAACATTTGTCCCAGTGCTAGTGAAAATTATTATGTACGTATGTTTTTGACAGTTTGCAAGGGATGTAGATATTTTGAGGAGTTGTGTGCTCTTGATGGATATGTATACTCTTCGTTCAAAGAGGTTTGCCTTGCTCAAGGACTGCGGGAAATTGATGAGGAGTGGAGTGCATGCTTGACAAAAGTTGCATTTCAACAAATAGGTGCTCAATTAAGAAACTTATTTGTGATTATTTTAATATTTTGTGCTCCATTGCATCCTGGAGAACTTTGGGATAGATTTTCCAACGAACTTTCCAAAGACTATGCTCATCGCCACATGCACTTGGGGTCAACTCATGTAAAGGCTTGGCATTGTTGAACATTGAGGAGATCTTGCAGCAATATGGAAAGCATCTACATGACTTTGAAGGCATGCCTATGCCAAGAATATCAGCAATAAGCAGACATAATGGATTTTTGGATGAAGAGATGGAATCTGACGTGTCAGAACAAGAATTGTTAAGTGCTCGCATGGAAAGGACCTTAAATGATAGCCAAAAAAGAGCCTATGACACTATATTGGATGTAGTTCATGATGGTAATGGTGGAGTTTTCTTTTTGGATGGTCCTAGTGGATCAGGTAAAACATATCTTTATAATGCTTTACTCTCGCATTTACATGGTGAAGGTTTTGTGGCTTTGGCATGTGCATCCTCAAGTATAGCATCTCTCTTGCTGCTCACTCTCGTTTTAAGATTCCCACTACAAGAGGTTGTGTGCTCTTGTGACGCTGTTAGCGACGGAAATACACTGGGTTTTTATAACCCCCGGTTTCACTAAAACCGTCGCTAATAGCGTCGCTATATAGAGACGCTCATAGCGACATTTACACAGAAGTCTATAGCGACGCTACAGAGCCATAAATAGCGACGGTTATAGCGACGCCCGAGAGAATTTTTTTTTGGTGACAGGGCATTGAATGCCCTGCCACCCATCAACCATATTGTACTTGATTCACTTTTAAAAAAAAGTGCAAGGGTAGATAATAGACCCAAAATAGTCACCCACAAGACGCATTGTTTGCAAAATTGACAAGCGTAAAATTGACAATTGTACACATCATAGGCAAAATGAATTGATTGGCAAATGTAATAATGACAATTGTACAACATCATAGGCATAAAGAATTGATTGGCAAAATGAACTGCGGTGACAAATGTAATAATATACATGGTTCAAAAAGATGTATAAAATCCGTCTCATGATACATAAGCTATGAGAAACCCTAAACTAATGCTATCTAGCTACGGCTAAACTGACGTCGTTTAGTCAGACGTCTCATCGCGTCCAAGCGGCGTATCTGTCGGATTCTGCAAAAAAAGACAATAAGACAGATTTCAGTAAGTATAAACATATAAAGACATTTATAAAACAATACAAAAAATAGAAAAGAGTAAACCCTAATACTAACCATGCCGCCGTGAGAACTGAGAATGTCCATCAGGGCGTTTAAGCCCTTCCTGCCTGCGTACTCGCGCTCGTACGGTGTGGGATCACGTCCTGTCATTGACCACTGTCAAAACATACAAAGATTTCATTATGTTAGAATTAAAAAACTCATAAACCCTGAACTATCGAACATAAAGAGCAATGCGAAAACACTTACAAAATCGGCCTCAAATGATGCCCATCCACCGCTCCCCAAGTGGTGCGAGCTCCCTGCCTCTACTCGCGCTCTGGCTGCATCCTTTTGTTGCTTCCACTTGTCGGGATTCTCGCGCGCTGCTTTCTTCGCATTCTTCCAATCTTCTTTGGCCAGCCAATCTGGCCTGTTCCACCCATGCTTGATTGCTTTTTGCACTTCGAAACGCTTGTGTTTGCAGTATTCGCGCATTCGAATCTTCATCAGGTCTTCATTGAAGCGCTGATCCCATGTTGGAACGGGAAACTCATCATGAAGAATGCTGATGACCCTAGCTTTTAAATCACTTGGTACTTTACTCCATTTGTTTAGTATGTAGTGTCTAAACAGCTGAGAGAAAAGACCACGCATGCGCGAGATCACCTTCTTGCCGTCATCATCCATGATGATGCCACCGCTGAAGTCGACGGAGTAAGGCAAGCCCTCTGGTCGGTGACGCGTGAACCTGGGTGTCCCGGCAGGGGTCTCTAGCGGCGTGTCGATGGGGGTACGGACGTCAGGTGTCTCCATCGGCGTCTGGGCCCCGAAGCGAGGAGTGTCGAGTGTGGTGGCTCCTGGCGGAGTAGGTAGAGGTGTGTAGCTGCTAGGAATAGTCAGCCGCGCAAAACCTGGCGTAGATGGCGATGCTGTGGCTAGTGTGGGGGCGGGCAAAGAAGGGGAGGATAAAGAGCCTCGTCGAACACGAGGCGGTGTGGAGGCATCGGCGGCGGAATCCCCACAACAACCGCCACCGCCACCACTAGAGCGCCGGTGTCTAGACGAGTGTGAAGATCGTCTCATCGACACCGAAGCTTTGGAGCGCGCCAAATGCTCCGAAAGAGAGGGAGATGCGGATGGAGTAGGAACGCGCGATGATGCGCCAGAGCGATGACGCTCCACGTACCACTGTCTCTACTGCCGTGACAAAGAAGAAAGAAACTCCTCATCATCCATACCTGCATTAAACACACGAATATTTAAACTTAATATTGAATGAATAGAGTAGATAATGACGCAAAGACCATTAAATACAATGACGTAATGACGCATATAAATACAATGACGCAATGAATTGAGTGATAGAAGAGGCAAGTCGAAAACTCAGAATTTTCAATCAAAAGATGTGAGCGCGAGTAGAAAAGAGCGTTATACAACATGGAAGGTACTTAGAGAGCCAGAGCTTTTACAACACGGAGCAAAATTGTTCAAATACAATATTTGTGACTTTAAGAGATCTCTCTCTCATCCTCGCATAACTCAGCATAACTTCCTATATCTATATAGAGCTCTCCGTTTAAACACATATCCTCTGTTTCATTTTGTAGCTCCTCTGCATGCACCCCATATAGAGTAGTAGCATCTTGATGCTCGTCTGGCACCACCACAACGGCTTCTGATTGAGCATCTTCTCTGATCTCCTCCATTGATGCCGTTGTGATTGGCACATGGTAGCCTTCATACGTCCTTGCACTACAAGGGGCTACCTCTATGACGTACCACCAGTTTGATGTAGACTTTGTAGGATGAAATATTACCTGCCAGAGCCACATAACTTACATGAGAGCTTTCAAGCACATAACTTGTAAAAGGGGGATGTTAACTATTTACATACTTACTTGTTCACAATGCTCGGGTAGTACGAAAGTGTCTCTTAGGTCAGTCCATTTCTTAGTAGAACCCACCTCAAAAAAACCAGACTCTCCTCTACGCACAGTAGCGTTGCGACCCTCCATGATTATCTTGAACCATTGCACGTCGAACAAGTCGACAAAAAATCCTCTGTAATCGATCCTCAAAATCTCTTGTAGCGTGCCGAAGTAAGTGAGTTCCGCCACCATAGGATCTGCATCAGAGGAACATCGTCGACTAGACTGTTCAAATTTTGCCATGATTCCACAATCTTGAGTAAAACGCTTTTTGTCGATCCGTTCCACCCTAAAATGTTGACCTTTACACCATGTTGCTGTGTATGACTTATACTACAATGAACAAAGATTATGAGTGGCCGTTCAAACGTTTAGAAATAAAGTCACTAGCTAGTCGTACATTGCAAACTTACCTTGGTCGCGCAACCCCGAGAGTACTCCCACTCTTCCTCAGTCACTTCGTCACCGCATTGTTGTGCGCTTTTCAATTGGTTGTGCAACCATCTTAAGCTCATGAATGTTGGTAGGCTCTCCAGACCCGTCGGATAGTGCATCAGTGGTCGTCTTCCCCGTCTCCACTCGATTCGTGCCCTTTGTCGCTCTTGCTTTGCATCCTCATATTGTGAAATCCACTTTTGCATCACTGGATTGTGAAGCATGCAAAATCGGTTGATTTTAGCCTCTAGATCTTCCATCATCTTCTTCTCAACACCGAGATTGCACATGACAATCCCAGATATGCGCTCATCATCTATGGTTCGCCATAGCGTGTCCCGGGCTTTATCAAATCCGTCTAGCCACTCTCCAATGTACACTAGGGACTCTGATACCAACCAACCTTCTTCCATGCTACCCTCCGGACGTGCCTTTTGACACACATATCCCTTAAGCGTTTTCATGAAACGTTCTAAGAAGAACATCCATCTGGAATGAACTGTGCCAGCTATTTCCACCTCATCAACTATGTGAACAAGAAGATGCACCTGAATGGTTAGCATGGTAGTAGGAAAATGTTTCTCAAACATGCACACAAGCTCCACAGCATTTAGTTTGGCGAATGGTATGGAGTCTACTTTGATCTCCTTCTGTGAGATCCATTGCACCAGCTTTGCAAGTTTGTAGATTGTGTTACGGATGTCAAGAGACAAACATCCCTCAATGGCAACTGGTAAAATAAATTGTAAAGTATGTGCAACAATGATATTAAAGTCCACATTTTATGCAATGATATTAAAGTCCACTATGAACGTACCTGACACATTTTATGCCAATCGTGTGACTTCAAACCGGTAAGCTTTCCTTCTTTAGTAAAACACGTTCGGAGCGAGTGCATTACGCCAGTGGGGGTCCACAAAGATCGAATGGTCTCTTTTACTTTGCGTTCTTGGGCTCCTGTGAAAATCCATGGTGCTTTAGGGAGTTTTATCGATCCATCAGAAGCTGTTTGCGGCCAATATTGCTCCATACGATCCACATTTCTAAGGTCAACTCTGGCTCCCAAAGTATCTTTCTTGCCGGTCAGATGGTCCCATAGTAGATTACCCACATTCTTGAATATGTGCATTGGATCGAGCAAGTGATTGATCATGAGTCGGGGCCAGTATGGTAACTCGTACCATAGAGATAGTCTCTTCATCCTTGGAGGCAATCCGTCATCGCACATCTCCTTCTGCTCTAACCATGCTTGTGCAGACATCCTTGGTGGCTCTCTTCCCAAAAAGCCGTCGCGTAACACATGATTCTTTGGAAGATACACTTGATGACCTTCGTAGATTTGCTTCTTCAGTGAGGGCGCCCTATGTGCATTCAGTCTAGGTCCACATGTGACACATGCTCTGTATCCGCTTGTTTGAAGCCGTGCATGTATACACATGATAATAGATCAACTATGGGGAAAAACAAGATTTACAGTGTCTGAGTGAGGAGTGTCAATAGATCACCTGAGCATTCTGTTAGCCCGGGATAGTCATGCATGGTCCACATTAGAATGCCTCTGATCAAAGCATTCCGTCGTCCTGTGTGTCGGCTTATATCCACCACCTCTATGCCAATCCACAATTGTTGTAGCTCTTCCAATAGTGGACGAAGATACACATCCATATTCTCCACTTTATATCGCCCTGGCACAATCAAGCTTAGCCATAGGTGCCCCTTCTTCGTAGTCAACCACGGGGGAATGTTGTAGTTGACGATGACAACAGGCCATACACTGTAAGATGTTGATCTTTGACCAAATGGATTTACGCCATCCATAGCCAGGCCTAAGCGCAAATTTCGAGCTTCCTTGGCAAAATTCGACCATGTTCCATCTATATGTTTCCAGGCTGCGCAATCTGTAGGAATTTGTAGCACACCATCCGAAGATTTATTCTCCTCATGCCATGATGCTAGGGCGGCCATGGACTTACATTCGAAGAAATGCTTGATGCGAGGAAGCAGAGGAAAATGTCGCAAAACCTTTTGTGGAATTTTTGTCCCGTGGAGATCTACTCGATATCTTTCGGAATCACATTTCGGACACTTCTCCATGTCTATGTATTCCCCTCTGAAAAGAATGCAGTCATTAGGACAAGCGTGGATAGAATTGTAATCCATCCCCAAGTTTCGCAAAATCTTTCTTGCTTCATCTCGGGAATCTGGCATCACATTGTCAGCTGGTAGTATGTGCTCTTTAAGCAATCTACACAACATAAAAATACGATACAGTCGTGTAAAAATCTATAAGATCAGTTTTATTAAAGTAAACTAATTGTAATAGATCACCTGAAAAGCGATGTGACGCTAGTGTCACTCCATCCAAACTTTGCCTGCATGTTGAGAAGAACCAGGAGTGCTTTCAATCTAAACATACGTGCTCCATTATACAATGGCGTATCGGCTTCACTTTTCATATCATCATAGATAAGCCTTTCTGAATCCATGATCGTCTCGATCATTTCATCAATCTCGGGCTCAAACATTGCCTCGTTGGGAATGTGCTCTGCATGATCATCCCCCTAGCTGTCAGAGGCTACATCTTGTGGCCTCACATATGCTGCTTGACCAGAGCGCCTGCGAGCACGTCTATTGGGTTGCAAGATTGCTGCTTGTTGGCCAGCGTCAGAGTCCGACGAGTTATAATTGGCAACAACTCGATCTATAATAGATGGATCGAACTCGCCAAATTCGCAGACATGCTGCAAAGAAACACGTCTTGTCCGTCGCACAGCATGCTTGCATTGATTACAAGGACATAAGACCCTCGTTGAGAGATAGGTGTTTCGGTTGGACGGTCCCACATCCTCGTCACTACTCATAATGAGGATAAAAATCTTATAACCTGGACAACAAATTTAATATTCTATTGGCATTCTTCGTCTTATCTCTCTCTCTCTCTCTCTCTCTCTCTCTCTCTCTCTCTCTCTCTCTCTCTCTCTCTCTCTCACATTCTCTAGTCATGTCCAATCCCCGCACACCTCGGTCTAGAGGTGCACGGAGATCAGAACCACCGGGTTATAATCTCGTCTTTATTGGTCAATACCTATATTTGTGGGTACAAGAAATCTACAGACCCACGTCTATATGATACTGCATGTAGTGGACAAAACCCTTTTGCCTCTTCTCTAGCTGTAGCACTTCACAGCATCTTAACATCTTTTCACAGTAGATCTTTTCACTGTTCGTCTAACTCTAAACCCTAAACCGTAAGTAATTCTTGCGTGGATTCGATCTAACGTAAATAAGCGTAAATCTAAATAAACGTAAATCTAGCAAAAAATAAACCTAAATCTAATTTAACGTAAGTCTACATCTAACCTAATCTTTAACGTCTTTTGGGATAGTTACCTACGACGTTAAAACTCTCTTCTTCTTTTGTGTGTGTGTGTGTGTTTTGGGTAAACCTAAATAAACCTAAGTCTAATCTAATATAACATAAATCTAAATCTAACGTAAATTATGTTATATTAAAAACAAAGAACTAAACTAACAGGGATTATAAGAACCTTAAAACTGATTTAACACATAATTTTTCACATAACTCGGCAAGAGTTGGCATTCTCATCACTAAAGATGTGAGAGTTAACTTCCGGCGGTGACGCTGCCTCATCTCCATCCACATCTGACGACAGCAATTGGCCCTTTGGACCGTTCTTGCTCTTGTTACTAACTTTGAAGTTGCTGTTGAATGACTAGAGGTTGTCTAGATGGTCATTGTCGGGGATGTAGTGACTCTTGCCGCCCTGAAGATCCACCTTCTTCCCTATCTTCTGAGGACATTTCACCAGTACTTTTGGATCGAGAGAGCCCACCATGAGTGAAGGCAGCAACACCCTATATTCCATTGAGGGCTTTCTTCACCCGCTTCATGCAGGCATCACAGTCTATGGAGACCTAAATCTAATCTAATATAACGTAAATCTAAATCTAGCATAAATAAACGTAAATCTAACTAAAAATAAACCTAAATCTAATCTAATTTAATGTAAGTCTACATCTAGCCTAATCTTTAACGTCTTTTAGGATAGTTTCCTATGACGTTATAACTCTCTTCTTCTTGTGTGTGTGCGCGTGTGTGCCAATAAAAAGAGATAAATGGTAGAACCTTTCTATCACCCATGCCAAGTATGATAGATTGGTTATGCCATTTCCCTCTTGAATAATAGGTCTTGAGTTCAACTCCTCGTCGGCTAGATCTTTAGGTCTTTTAATTTTAATTAGTTTCCTACGACGTTAAATTAGTTTCTCTCGCTTTCTCTCTCAATGTGTGTGCGTTTTTTTGTTTATGCATGTTTTCTCTCTCTTTTCCTCTCTCAATGTGTGCGTTTTTTGTTTATGCATGTTCTCTCTCTCTTTTCATCTCTCAATGTGTGCGTTTTTTGTTTATGCATGCTCTCTCTCTCTTTTCCTCTCTCAATGTGTGTGTGCATTCTTTGTTTATGTATGTGTGTGTGCATTTTTGTTTATGTTTGTACTCTTTCTCTCTCTCTCTCTCTCTCTCTCTCTCTCTCTCAAAAACACTATGTGTGTGTGTGTGTGAGAGAGAGAGAGAGAGAGGGAGAGAGAAAGAGGGGAAGGGAACATGAGAGTGAGGAGAGGGAAGGAGCATACCTGGCTCTCCTTCCTCTCCTCGTGTGTGTGTGTGTGTGTGTGTGTGGAGAAGAAAGAGAGAGAGAGAGAGAGAGAGAGGGAGAGCGTTACCTGCTCCTTGCTTGAGGGCGCCGAAAAACTCAGATCTGAGATCTGAGCTTTTGGGCGCTCTCTATTATTTTTTTTAGCCCAGCCGGCGTCGCTATGAGCGTCGCAAATTTACTTGTAAATTTGCGACGCTCATAGCGACGCCGGGAATTTTTTTTTTGAGCGTCGCTGTGTGAGCGTCGCTAATATGAATAGCCTCTTGTAGTGTCCACTCAATTTGAATGCTGCCAGCACATGTAATACTAGCATAAATAGTCCTCAGGTAGAGGTTATAAGGCTTGCACGGTTGATAATATGGGATGAGGCACAAATGACACATCGTTATGCATTTGAGGCATTGGACATGACTCTATGTGATATAATGTACAATCAAAATACCTTTGGTGGAAAAGTGATATTGTTTGGAGGAGATTTTACACAAATACTTCCAGTCGTAGTCAAGGTTCACAAGAAGATATTGTTGATGCAACATTATGCCGATCGAGTAAAATTGCTCCCTTTGACTCAAAATATGCGTGTACTTCAAGGTCAAGACAATAGCTGCGAGCGAAAATTTTTCCAGTGGCTTTTGAATATTGGAAATGGTTCTACATAGGACAATCAACACAGCGAGCAAGTGACATTACCTGAGCAAATGTTATTAGTGAATAGTGGATTGCGAGATTTGATTTCTTGGGTTTATAGGGGGTAAATGTAAATATTGATAATGTCAATTTTTTAAAGGATCATGCTATTCTTGCACCTCGCAATCAAGAGGTTGATGAGATAAATGAGTGTGCTTTGTATTTTGTTGTTGGGAAGCCCAGTGGAATATCTTAGTGTAGACTCTATTGTACCTACCTTAAATGGGAATTTTCTTCTCTACACAACAGAATACATCAATAGCTTGAATTTTGGTGGTGGTTTTCCTCCTCACCAATTGATCTTGAAGCACAATGCACCTATTATGTTGCTTAGAAATTTGGACCCTCGACAAGGCTTATGTAATGGAGCTAGATTGATTTGCAAAAACTTCCATTCAAACGTCATAGAAGCACATATAATTACAAGTGATAAGTGTGGGGATAGAGTATTTCTCCCAAGAATTACATTTATTCCACCTTCACATCAACTTCCTTTTGACATGAGGTGATGACAATTTCCTGTACACTTGGCCTTTGGGATGACAATAAACAAGGCTCAAGGGCAGGCTCTCAATGTATTGGGCCTTTACTTGCATACACTTGTGTTTTCACATGGACAATTATATGTTGCTTTGTCATGAGTAAGATCATATTGAGCTTTGAAAGTGCATGTAAGGAACAATGCAACAATGCAAGTGGGTGGAGATCCAAGACATAGGTTTGATGTTACTCAAAATATTGTATACAAGGAGGTTTTACAGATGTCAATGCAGACTACAATGGCGTGAACTGCAAGCACATGTATTCTTGCACGGGCATGTATAATGTTGCATTGAGGTGCTTCAAATGATTAGACAAGCATGTATCTATACAATTGAAATTGGTAATAAGAAGTAAGCTCTACTAAAAAAGAAATTTAGATAAGGAATTTTCCATAGAAAGTAACATCATGCAGATTACACTGAGGTGAACAACGATGGGTTTGTATGGAAAGGTATACATTGCTCAAATAGCAATGAAATTGTGAAAATATTTGAAGGTCCATGTAATTGAAATGAAGGTCCATTACCATATAGACATGTATCAATTGTTATCCAAAAGTTGTATATATAATGGTTGTATAATTGGGCACTTAGTGTACTTTTGTCTTTCTATACGTTTTTGGCTTAGATATAAATGTGTTAGGGTTATGTGTATGAGCATTGATTTTATCAAGAACTTAATAAAATGTAAAAATGTATTTTGAAGAGAAATCTTTAAAACATTTACAAGGTTTATGCAAAAGAAAAGTACATGAAGAGATGTTACATAACATTGGTAACCATTTATCTTTTGCATATACAAGTTATTTATGATCCTTTGCCTAAGTGAAGTCATACGTGATTTGAAAGTTGTATGATAGCAAGAATGCATTAATCTATCAAATTTCAATGATTAAAAAGATGAATTAATTGGCACATAAAATAGTATACACAAGAAAATTCCATGGAGGGTAAAATCATATACAAAAGGGTAATATGCATGTCCAATAGGTATGCATATTTTATAGTTATTAAAAAGATTGGATAATGAATGAGGTTGGTAAGTCTTTTTTGTTTTCTTTGCATCTCAATGTGAACATACCTCTATGGACACACAAAAGTGTGTTTAACTATGTAAATGATATCTAGGTATATCTAGATTGCACTAAGGAAGACATGTCATGTTCAAATTTAAGGTAGCACTATTTTTGACACTTGAATGAATTCAATGTCAACTTAAGGTAGTTGATGTTACAAGGACTAGAAAGAATGAGCCAATTGAATGGGTTCATTTTAATGTTATTATAATTATAGTTGGACTTTTTTCTTCTTCTTTGTGTTTTTACTTTTTAGGTTATGCTTAAGGATATAAAGATTGGCTTTAGAATGGACATAACATATAAAGAGGCATATGCGATTCCTTGTTAATTTTCAATGATGTGTGATGTCAAAAAGATGTTTTTGTATTATTATGTTAAAAAAATTATCTAGCTTTTATTAAAAAAACTTTAAAAATGTATAGTTCCTAGAGAGTGGAATGCCCCATACACACCAACCCAGATAGTATTAAGCATCACAGATGATATTGAAACAAGGTAATGTCCACAAGCTATTCTATTCATTTATTGATTGCTGACAATATATCTTAGAGTCTAAATTAGAATCATATTTTACTATTTTATGAATAGGCAAGCTCCACCTCAAGACTGTTCTGTTCTAATCATCTTTGAGGATTGTCCAGATGGCTATGGTGTACATCCGCTAGGAGTATACCAGGCGCAATGCCAAAGAGATAGCCAAGATTGGTGGTGGGTATCCTATTTGGGGTATGGTGTACCATAGGATTGGGTACGTTAATACTCAATTTTCAAATCCTCTTTTTCTTTTTTATAGGACCATTTGAAGCAATAGATAGAGATTTTGGAACAATTGCTTCTCAAGTCGCACACCAACTTTCACTTTGAGATATATGGCGTATTGTGATGGGACTTATTGGCGATAAATAGAGTACTTTACAATATAAAAAAGTATACAAAATTGTGTGACTTTTTGGTCTGATTATGAATGAATGTAGTTAAAACTAAGAAAGAATAATGTTTGTTGTTGGTATTCTATCCGTAGTGAATACACAAAGTTAATCTACTATAAGTAATAAGTGCCATCTTTGTAATGTCCATATCATATTTTTATAAGCATCTTTAGTCCTTTGCATTCAATACTTAAGGCAAAACCCTACTTATGTCAATTGAGTATACAAAGGATGGATTACTATTTTAAGAGTTCTTGGCATGTTTTAGAATAATAATATGTTATCATGGTTGTTGACTCTAAATCCCTCTATGTAACCTCTCATTTGATAGTGCTTTGAAAGTAGAATATAAATGTATACTTTTCAATCAAGTTTGAATTTTCGTTAACACATTTTTAAAAAAAAACCTCAACAATTAAGGACATTTTATAAACACAAATTTACAAAAAACCCCTAGCAACTTAAGGCCATTCATGTGGTGGAGTGAAACTTTGTTACTGTAAATTTATAGAATTTTATATTGGATCAAATATTTATAGTGGAGAAATGCACATTGTCGTTCTATACTGTGATAACCTTTTGTGAAATAAAGTCCTATTATGTGATTTATCATCAAATAGCATTTAAAGAGTAAAATGAAATCACAATCTCTACCGAAATGTGACTTTTTCTAAAATGTAATTATAGAAAAAACCCAATAGCTCATGTTTAGCCATGTGGCACCAAAAAAGTTAGTGTGCATGGATTGGATTGGTTCTCAGTTTGAAATTTTATATTTAAGTTACTAACTTTAAACTCAAGGGCTTATCATAATTTTAAGTCTTAGGATAGGTTTTATGACATATATTTATAGGAAGGATAAATAGGTGTATCTTGAGAAATATTTGCAGCAGTAAAAAGGGATAGTCAAGCTTTAAATATGAGCCATAGATGGCTTGGAAAAAGCTAAACAACTATTTATTTCTTTTAGTATGAAAGTTTTATAGGTTTCCTTCAAGTAAGCTCAAAACATAGTGCGATACTCTTTCTGCTCCTCTCTCTCTCCCTAAAGTGTCCCCCCACCATCTTCATATCTCTATGAGCATAGTTGCTCCTTTGCATCCAATATTTGACTCATGACTAAACATATGTTGATTTAATACACTTCACATTGCACTCATGTAATGTATTGTTACATTTCTTATCTTATTAGAAAGATGGATTACTAATTAGAAGTGTTATGTTGACAAACCAAAAGAAAGCTAGCAATGAAGTCTCTTTGTCTCTCTTGATCATTGTTTCTCTCACTCGTTTGCTCAATTGCACCGCCATGCCGGTCATCCCCCGCTGTCCGAGGGACGGGTCACACGTCTTAAGAGTAAAATGAAATCATAACCTTTACCAAAATATGTCTTTTTCTAAAATGTAATTATGGAAAAAAACCAATAGCTCATGTTTGGCCATGTGGCACAAAAAAGTTAGCGTGCATTGATTGGACTGGTTCTAAGTTTTACATTTCATTTTCAAGTTAGTAAGTTGAAACTTATGGGCTTACCAGACTAAAATCTGAGGATAGGTTTTATGAAATGTACTTACAGGAAGGATAAACAAATGTGTCTTAAGAAATATTTGCAACAATAGAAAGGGATGGTCAAGCTTTAAATATGAGCCCAAGATGGATTTTGGGAACTAGAGTCAACCTTCACAACTTGGAAAAAATAGAGGAAGAACTATACAAAAAACCCAAAAAGGTTATTTCTTTTTGTAATTATTATGTATATGTTTTTTTCTTTAGAATTTGATTGATAAAGCTAAAAAACTATTTATTTATTTTGTTATGAAATTTTTATAGGTTTTCTTCAAGTGAAGCTCAAAACACAGTGTGATACTCTTCCTCACTCTCTGCATTTCGCTCTCGGTGTTGTGCTCTTCTCTCTTCCCAAAGTGCCTCCCCAACCATCCTGATATCCCTATGAGCATAGTTGCTCCTTTGCATCCAATATTTGACTCATGACTAAACATATGTTGATTTAATACACTATACATTGCACTCATGTAATGAATTGTTACATTCCTTATCTTTTTAGAAAGATGGATTACTACTTAGAAAAGTGTTATGTCGGCAAGCCAAAAAGATAGCTAGCGATGCAGTCTCTTTGTCTATTTCTCTCACTCCTTTGCTCAACTACATCGCCATGCATGCCGGTCATCCCCTACCGTCCGGAGGATGGGTCACACACTCGTAATCATAATTTGTAGTTTGAAGTGTTAGTGGCATCAATTCCAAGAACATTTCTTTACATTTACCCCTTCCACCCAAAGAAGCATTGGATGCCTTTCTCCCTCATCCTCTTATAGCATGCCAAAAGGAATTAGTGTGAATAAACTTCTACAACAGATTCTAACAACAAGCTTGCTTCAAAGAGAATAATTTTTAGGTCGACAAAGGATAGTTTCATTTAATTGTACTCATCTTCCTCATCCTTCAAAGACTGTGGATATTGTGCAACAATCTCCTTAATTTCTCAAGAGATGTAAAGTCTTGGATTTAGGTCTCCCCAATCTCGGGGAAAACTTTTCAAACCATCTTGAGTACATAAGTGAAGGGTGAGTTTAGGAAATGAAAAGACCCATGCAAATGGAATGTCAAAAGACTTTTTGTGTCCATATATAAAGAGATGGTCCATTGAACATTGATATATATGTTTTAGGCTTTCTACTAAAAGAAGCCTTAGAGGAGAGTTGGGTCATGCATACTTTCAATGTTTTCAGTGATGATTGAGCTTTACCTTTAAATGTTATTCAAGTTTTGAAATAGTCACTGGATCTTTTTTTTTCTTTTTTTGCAAAACTCACAATTGTGAGTGGATAGTATTAAGACCAACAAAAATATACCCCAATCTCGGGCTCATACCGAGCCTTGAGGGTCAAAGGATTACAAGTTTTTTGCTTGACAGAAAGATAAACTACAACTACTCCTAGGCTTTACTTATTACAAGATGTCATCATGACATGTATTGTTCTAGACCAGTCCTCTGAGACTTGTCTCCCTCCGATCATGTGGATTGTCACTCTGCTCTCTTGTAGGATTTCACAAAAGCTTGCCACAACCAAATTCCCCTCAAACACGTGTCGGTTCCTTGCTTGCCAAATCTGGTGAAAGAAGTAGTACCTGATTATTTGAGTGCAGACAAGAAGAGCAGGACTTCCCAACCTGTTACTACCAAAGAACAGATCAGTCTTGAAAAACTTAATTTGCCATGTCCTTTGAATCCACTTGCATATTTTCCCAGCCATGCCACTGATTGCCTAGCATCCCATGAAGAGGTGGGCAAGGTCTTCACTAGCTATTCTGCACCCCGAGCAACAATCAGACCCGATTCCTCTTTCTTGTATCATTACGCCCGTCAGTAGAGCACCCCACATCACCTTCCACAGAAATATCTTCATATACTGAGGCCACCTTGGCTTCCAGATGTTCTCCATGACTCCCTCCCACCATTTTTCTGTCCAGTGCTTCTTCTATAATTTGTTGAGGGACCTACACCAATTAGCCTCGTGCATTAAGGGGTAGGGAATGGTCATTTACTGACCATTCCGCATAATATTGACGACCCCATGGCGACCGGCGGAGGCCGGGAGCCATGGTGGGAGTCAATATTATGGGAATGGTCAGTAAATGACCATTCCCGGCCGTCAAGGTCCAGGGAAGCCGGGCCAAGTACTGGTCTCTGACTCAAGGCAGATACAGTCGTGCAGGCCCACGCGTTATTCTGCATGCTGAGGTGTTGTACACTCCTGCAGCGCAACTACACCCCATCATTATGCATGCTGACGAGTCTTACAATGATTGGCAATCATTGCCATGCAGATTATGCGTACTGACGTGTCTGACATTTGACGGGCATCATTAAAAATTACTGTTGGAAATTGCTACTAGGTTGACGGCGCAGATCCACTGTCCGGCGACCCTGGACCTTGACTGCATGGTAAATGCCATTTGAATGTGGTTTCCAAAAGAGGCTACTCCCAAACCATCTCCAAGTGTCCCATTCAAAGTTGGATTCACAAATTGCCATTAGTAACTCAATCTTTTTATTTCACCTTTGATTTCAAATCCTGACATGTCTTGACTTTTCTTACATTCTAAAACAACTTTTGTTACATTCTATTGTTTTAGAATGTTAAAGTGAAGCTTTACCTTGCATAATTCTAGCAAATTCTATAGATATATACCCACACATTGCAAGTTTTTTTATTTCACACTACTTTTCTTACATTCTATTTCTTTGGACTATTAAAGTGAAGCTTTATCTTGCATAGTTCTAGTAAATTCTATAGATACACAGGCACATTGCTCAGTTTTTTTTAATTTCACATGACTTTTCTTACATGCTATTGCTTTAGAATATTAAAGTGAAGCTTTATCTTGCATAGTTCTAGTAAATTCTATAGATACACATGCACACACACATTGCTGAGTTCTTTTTGTTTAACCTTTCATTCAAAGCTCTTGCATTCTAAAAATTAATTCTAGTCAATATTCGAGAAAGTCTCTTTTATTAAGCGGTCGTTGGAACATGTTTTCTCCTCACAAAGAATTGAACCGAAAATACTAGCATAAATTTAAATTTTGTAAGATTTTTGAACTATTTTTTCACATATTTCATTGTTTTTCTTGCCTTTACCATGGTTTGCAATGCAACCGGCTAGTTTCGATTTTCAACAGGCTCAAGTCTAAATTGAGGCAATCTTTTCCCGATCACTGATTCCAGTTGAACTCAACCTAACGACTTTATCACTTTCTTATTTTTTAAGAAAGCCACCGTGACCCATTCACTTGTTTTTCTTATTTTTTGTTTTGTGTTTTTTCTCTTTAGATTTTTTTTTTCAAGCCATTAGGAGAGCTATATAGGTAGGAAAACTATTAATAAATTATGTGTATAACAATATGTTTACGTAAGAGACTTACTAAATCCTTTGGATGATTGATAGCCTCTACCTTGGCTTCATATAGTTCTTATCCACACCTATTGGCTCCTACCTTCCTAATACCCCTCTACCTCACATCTATTAGATAGAATCTTGTAGGATCCTATTTTTCTCAAGGTCATCGGTCAGTTAGTAGAACGCTTTTGACAACAAGGATCAAACATATGC
Organism: Adiantum capillus-veneris; assembly: GCF_014529385.1. Lineage (NCBI taxonomy): Eukaryota > Viridiplantae > Streptophyta > Polypodiopsida > Polypodiales > Pteridaceae > Adiantum > Adiantum capillus-veneris. Next base: position 147,032,554 of record NC_140935.1, read on the forward strand.
TCAATCGAAGACATGATTCCGAAGAAGGTGGCTTAGGCGGTGCGGGCAAATGCCCTTGGTGCTCGCGAATACGAGAGCTTTATAGGTAGGAAAACTATTAAGAAACCATATGCATAGCAATATGATTACGAAAGAGACTTACTAAATCCTTTTGATGATTGATAACCTCTACCTTGGATTTATAAAGTTCTTAACCACACCTATTTGGCTCCTATCTTACTACCTCGCTCTACCTCACATCTATTACATAGAATCTCTCAAGATATTGCTTTTCTCAAGGCAATCGACCAGTTAGTAGGACGCTTTTGACCGCAGGGATCGAACGCATGCCCGCTCGAAGACATGGTTCCGCAGAAGGTCGTATGGGCAGATGCCCTTTATACTCCATGCAGTAGCATTAAAAAAAATGCCAAGTCATCTCTCCCTTTGCATGCACATTTGTGGTCTGCTTTGCTTGTCCTTGTGCTCTTGCAAGCCACATCACGTCCTCTCCCTACCTCGCACGTCTCCTTTGCTTTTTTTTCCCCCTTCATAACTTCATTTTCATACTAACTTCTAAAAAGCATCTCTTGCGATACCCTAAAAACACCATCATGCCCCATACGTACATGGCTCCAACTTCAATTCTCATTATGCATAAGCTTCCCAAGATGTTTCAGACTCTCCGTGCTCGCTCTCCATTTCAAAGGCTGCAACAAAACCACTTTCAATTTCAATTTTCATTACTAGCATTTGAACCCATCACGCTGAAGGAAAAAGGGTCAAGCTAAACCACTAGAGTACAAGCTTATGATGAAGTGTAAGGTGGCCTAAAACATTATAAAAAAAACCTCTGTAAACAACAACCCCCCCCCCACCCCCCCAAACAAACGTTCTTCCCTCTGTCAACTAATTAATGAATTTACTTTTTGCGTTTGTTTAGCTCTAAATATCCCTTAGATTCCAGTTAATGAAACAAAAGAAAAAAACATTTGTCCCACCTATTATTGTAACCGTCTTTCATATTTTCTAGCTCCTGAAATTGTCTGGATGATTTGAATCTTGCCAATTGTTCATTCACACCATAGTTTTGAAAAATGGATAGATACATTAGAAGAAGCCTTTGTTAGTAATGATGCTTGTGAAAGTTAACTGGCATCGCATAATCGATGTCCAACAGCTTTCCACCAAAAACATAAAAGCATCATTGCAAACATTGTTGATGGCATCATAAATTGCATCGCTTAGGCAACACAAATTTTTTGATTCTTGTAAGAACATCTACAAATTATCTTTCATCGCTTAAGAAACGATGTCGCACAAGCGACGACCATAAGTGTTTTTTTTTTTTTTTTTTTTTGCAAGAAGCTGCAGGGAGTCATAATTTTCTCCTCTCGCAACTTCACACACACACACACACACACACACACACACACACACAGAGAGAGAGAGAGAGAGAGAGAGAGAGAGAGAGAGAGAGAGAGAGAGAGAGAGAGAGATGAAATGCTATATTAACACTAATTGAAAACAACCAAAAATGGGTTTTGACTATGGAAGTAGCACCTTTTCTTCCAACACTCTGAGATCATGTTTGATAATCCTGCTAATCTATGAATGTGTGAGGGTCATACTAAATCCTGGTAGCTCAAACCAAGATGACATCTGTGCAAACCAACATGAAGTATCACCATCACTAGCCAATTATCTCGATGTCTCAAGCTCTAATCGCGCATATTTGTTGCATGGTATCTCCCTCTCACAAAGTGATGATGTGGCATGCCCAGCTGGAAGAGAAATGTTCGGGTGCACAGAAGGAACTAGAACTCAAAGAACTGAATCCAAAATGTGTGGCCAAGGGGCCTAAAATAGAAGGGGTTAGGCTTTTAATAAAAAACCTAACCCTATCCAACTTATGGAGCACCAATCAAAGGAGCCTAAACCCAATTAATCAAAAGCTTGACCTCTAGGTAAAATTTTGTAAATTGTGTTGGCTGCCAACATGGCCCTACTGTACAAAATATTGTGATTTGTGCTGATAGTCATGCCATGGCAAGTTGTACAGACTTCCTCGTTTTGCGCTCATAGGTTTTAGTAGAGGCTTTTGGGTGCAAGTGATTTTGCATATGATGCTTTTGGGGCTCTACTTTTGGGCATCCCTGCTAAGTTCAAAAGATCCTAGAGGGCCACTCTTTCAAACAGCATCTAGACACAAAGTTTTGAGAGAGTTGGACCCTTAAGAGTTGTACTTTGCAAAGAGCAATAATAAAGAAATATCCGAAGGGGCCCTAGTCTTTGGTTTTAGTGCATCTTGGCTCAGAAATCCATTGTGCCATGTCAATTCCCTCACTCTCTCTCTCTCTCTCTCTCTCTCTCTCTCTCTCTCTCTCTCTCTCTCTCTCTCTTTCTTCATGTTCAATAATTTTGTAGTTTCTATCCATGTGTTGCTATTGATTTCTTGCTTGAAGTGTCTAAGCATATAACAGTGGTATTAGAGCTCAGAACAATTCTTCTTCTGCAATTGATCCAATCCCTTCTACAACACACATGGGTTTTTGTAGAGAATCTAACAAAGACAACACCCTTCGAGACTGTGGGTCACAAGGTAGATGAAGAGAAGACAAAACCCAACACAGGAACTAAAGAAACCAATGAAGTTTTTGGAAAATTTTCAACGGAAAATCTCAATAGAGATGAGTACAAATGCCAACTATAAGTTGACACATGCATGAAAAGATTGATGAACTACTCCCAGGACCAGAAATATGTGAAGCGTCTGAAGAATTACCCAATACATGAGAATCTCTGGAGATGGAGGTCATCGATTCTCCTCTCAAGGTGGTCATCGATTCTCCTGTCAAGATGGTAATAAAGTTGAAAGAAAATTCGAGCGTAAATTGTACTCGTAGAAAGAGTTGGATAGAGCTCTTGAAAAGAAGATGAATAAGCTAAGGAAAGGCTTAAGGCACTCTCAAAAGAAGAGGAAATTGATGGATTTCCCCGGTTATTTGGGCCGAAAGTCGAATTATGAGGTGCTAAGGAGATCCAAGAAGCGTGTTTGTTTTGAGGATGACACAAAGTCTTCTTCATCTTCACAGAGTTCCAAAACTTCTTCATCCACTAGTTCCAAAGAGGATAAGAAAAGATGGAAGAAGCGGAGAAAAAGCCAAAAAACAAAAAAAAGGTTTTTGAAAAATCCTAAAAAGGCTTGGGAGGCCATCTAGCAGTTCAGAGGAGGAGAGCTCATCCTCTTTTGACAATGAACAAATTGATAGGAACACTAAGGAGTTCAAGGATGGGAGTCAACGAGTCAAGTTTGATACGTGTTCTGGCTACCAAGACACCCATCAAGCCCTTTAGTTGATATACCATTTTGATGTTGCCTTCTTGGGAGGTTGGTTCTTACAATGTTCCAAGGTGTAAAGGACGGCATCTTACTTGAAAAAAAAACTAAGGAAACGTGGTGGTCTACTCTGTTGTTATGCAAAGAAGCAGGGAAGAATTGGGAGAATTTTCACTTCTGCCTGGATAACACAAGAATATGAAGATCACGGCTTGACATCATCTGAGAATGACTAAGAAATACATATTGGATGACCACTACCATAGGTTTTGGGATACCTATTTGCGAGTGTCCTCATTTTGGAGAGTCACTTTGAGGGACAAGATTGAACAATTTTGTTATGGTTTGCCAAAAGATATGCAATGGTATTGTCTCCAATAGAAGTCTAGCTTTATTCAGAGACTTATGGGACATGCCAAGCAAGGTTTTTGAATGCATGGCAGCTCATTGACTTATCCTATGGATTTTGGAGAAGTAAGGGAATCAGATGATAGTGCATTCGAGGGCTTGGACAAACCAAGGAAACTAGATGCAAGTTCATTAGAGGATTTTCAGGGAAGAAAGGAAATCAGCTAATAGTGCATACGAGGGTTCCAAAAAAGAAAGGGAATCAAATGATGGTTCATCAGAGAATTTTGACAATTCAAATTAATGTGTCGGGGAGTCCAACAAGGCTATCAACCGGTCAAAAGAACAGACATGTAAGCTAGGTCTAATGAATAAGTTGACCAAGGGTAGTTTTAGGTCCTTAGGATGGAGAAGGAGGACATCACAAATTCACTTCATAGAGAGTTGTACCTTGAAGATTTTGGATTATTAACAGTCTATGCCAGTAGGTTCCCCCAATCTTAGAAAAAGAAAATTGTTTGTGCAATGTCTTTGAAGATTCCAAATCAAATGTAAATGGTTTTCATATTTTGAAAACATTGGAAGGTGGAAAGCTCTGTAGAATTTAGAAGGTTGAGAGTCTGCCTGAGGCGAGTGCCAAAGAATTGATTGCATTTCTTGCTCTGATTTCGCTCGCAATAACCTTGGTCGAACAGAGACGAATGAGCAATGGAAATGATTCCCTCTCTCTAAAACCTTCTCATCAGTGCGTTTCTCTCTCTTTCTGATCTCTCTCTGGATATCGATGTCTATGCATCCGTGTGTGTTCCTGTGTTTTTTTGTGTGGGTGAGTGTGTTTTGCTATGGTGATGAAGCAAAACCTGATGTCGAGGAGAGGCGCCTATCAAGGGGAGCACTATAAAGCAAGTTGATGTAGGCAGGCGAGCATGTGTGTGTGTGTGGGGGGGGCAACTCTGAAATGGGGAGGCAGAGTTGGGTCAAAAGGATGCTGCCTTGTGCAACATGTTGCTCCTCCTATGTTGGACGTCAAAGGCATGTGTTCATCACGAGGGGGTGCGAGCATGATGCAAGCAGAAGTGGGAGATGGGCTGAGGGGATCTCTACCTTTCGACGCGTTTAATAAGGGAAGATGCAACACTAAGACATGAGCGTGTAATAAGTCAGTGTCTTAATCAATTAAAGAAATCTCCCCAGAGAATTTTGAAGCCATTAGATGATCCTTTTATTTTTTTTGAAGCCATTAGGTGATCCTTTTAATATTGCCAAAAGTAAGCAATATCATCAATATACAATCCAAACAAAGTCAACAAAGTGGTCATCCCTGCTTCACCCCATAATCGAGCCTCTCTCTTAGCCATTCCCTTGCCGCATCAAGTGATCCCATTACCGCACATCATCAACTCCATCAACTATGTTTTTAGCACTGTTATCGCGATAGATCTACTATGTTTTTCATGCCAGGTTTGCATTTTTGTAACCAACATTGCACCCTTTCATTACTCTCACATAGGGATTGCAAATCAGCCCTAGATGTAGCCCTTGCTGGCCATTAGCAACCCCGCATTAAGATGGATCCATAGGTGCATCAAATCAGCCCCAAAGGCACTTCATCTTGAAGAGTTACCGCAATGACATTAGCCATTGAGTTAGTAGAACCTGCATTTGAGGTATTGCATTGTGTACATTCCATTTATGCAATTAAAAGTAGATACCACACCGGCAATGGGGAGGGGGCTATGTGTCAACGGTAGAAACACGTGTTGAATTAGAGATCAATCTAGTTGAGGGTCAGGGTTTCTTGTTTGTTGTGCTTTCATATGGGAGATCAATCATTTTCTCCATCATCGCTTGCATTTTCAACCCTCTCTCTTGCAATCAATTTGCTATGTGTTAGATCTACATTTTTAGAGTTAGCTCTTAGCCTTATTTCCTCTCATGTCAGAAGCCTAGATCTACCCCTTGAAGGCCATCAATAATTGCACATCGAGATGGATCTAAAGGTGCATCAAATCAGCTCCAAGGGTGCTTCATTTTGAAGAGTTATTGCAACAACATTTCCCATTGAGTCCATAGAGTCTGCATTTGAGGTATTGCATTGTTTACATTCCATTTATGCAATCAAAAGCAAATGCACCACATTAGCAATGGAGTCAGGGATCCTTGAGAGTGGTTGGGACCCTGTTGGGTGTCATCCTCTTCTCTCTCTCTCTCTCTCCCTCTCTCTCTCTCTCTCTCTCTCTCTCTCTCTCTCAAAGGAACTATCATTCAAGCAAGGAAAGAAGCAAAGATTTGTGCAAGTGTAAATTCTAGAACCTCAAAATAAGGGCATCTTGATCTTTGACTTTTTCCATAGCTTTTCATGGTTCATTGAATGTGTCTATGGTAGGAACGCCTATCAAATCAAAGATCAATCCAATTGAGATTCAGGATTTCTTTTTTTATGCACTATCATACGGGAGATCAATCATTTGATCCATCATTATTAATGTTTTCAGCCCTCTTTCCCATGATAGATCTAAGCTCCATTTTACGTGCCAAATCTACATTTTTGTAGGCAACTTTCCTGTAATGTGCAACGAAAGTGATTGATGGTGCATGCACAAGATGAGTGCTCAATGCATACTCAATGTTCCTTTTACTTCATTGGAGAGTTTGTTTTACTTTATGAGAGATGTGCAAAGACTCAAGAGAGAAGAGAGAATGATACTTTGAAGGAAGGTTCTCTGAGTGAAAAGAGAAAAGAGAGAATGATACTTTAAATGAAGGTTTTGTGAGTGAAAAGAGAGAGAGAAAGGAGACTAACACTAGATGGGGTCCCAAACCCCCCTCCAAGGGCCCCCCTCACTATCGCTAGAAGGTATTTTCTTTAGATTACACAAATGTTGATACAATGGTCCTAGATGGTGAGATGTCAATGGGCATTAGGAAGGGAATGGGGTCTAAGAGGGCCTACTTTTTTTCCATGGGATTAAAAATGAGATTATGGAACAGGAAAATGGGTGGATGCCATGTGGACTGAAATGGTGGGTATGGGAGGGCCTAAATGTGAAAGTACGCGTAGTGCACATCAGCCATGTGGTCTGAAATGGTGGGTATGGGAGGGCCTAAAGGTGAAAGTATGTGTAGTGCAAAAATTCATGTGTGCACGATGGGGTACGTTGTGTGCATGGAAGGGGAGAAGCAAGACCGTGTTGTGTGGGTGGAGCAACCTCCAAGAATGATGATGAGCCCCTTATTCTTTGGTATATCAAGAATAATCTTAGTATATATACACACAGTGGGCGGACGAACATCGAACATTCGTCCCTCGGAAAAGTTGCAATGCATTTATCCCAAGAAACTCCACTCAAAGGCAATGCACCAATAAGTGAGTGTTACTAGTTGAACTACTAGTCTGTACAAGAAAACTGGTGAGAGACTCTCTCAATCTATGCCCACTAGCATGTCAGTCGATGCACATGCAGCCATATTGGCTCTAGGGATAACCGAGTGTTTGATCCACACTATGCATGTAAATCCCGCACACAACTTTGTATGGTCTGTAAAGCTCTTGGAAATCATTAATGATCCAGCAATGCATCTAGAAATAATACTCTCTAAGCATTGTTTGACACCCACAATCTGCTAACCGTCTCACAAAGATCAAGCTCTATCTCAACTGAGGAACATAGCACACATGTCATAACGTATATGATGTACCATTGGGAAATGACCAGAAAACATCTCCTACTTGCAATGTCAAACGCCGAACCATTGATCAAATGCACACAACCAAAGCTCCCACTAGAGAAGGTTCTCAACCACTCACAATGTGGGGTGATGTGGAAAACTGCATCTTCATCTAGCAACCAATGGGAAGAAGTGTCACCCCTCAAAGACATGTAAGCAAGAGGAATGCTAAAGGCAAACATGACCTCATCGTCACTGGTATATGAAGCTACCACTCTAGCATGTGTCAAAACCTCATCTGCACCACAGATAGGTCTCCACAATGGTGCCTCATATGTCTGTAATAGTGGTGCTTGATGTGTCTTGTGTGACCACAATGCCAACAACGCATATATCGGTAGCTACAATAAATCCATCTTGCATAAGTCATCATAACTGGTTTGGTTTGATTACCCTCCATCACCTGTTGGGAAGTATCTTGGGGCTTGGATTTACTTTTTTTATTGCTTTTCCTGGTTTGAGAACCCCCTAACAACATTGTACTAATAGTAACTCTCCTACCCTTTTGAGAATTGAAATGAGTGGAATTTGGGACACATAGTATCCATCTGTCCAAGGTCTCCTCCTCCCTTGTAGTCTTCATGCCTTGATGAGCCACTACACTATTTTTCTCTCTCTGACTATTGATGATGCACAACATAGTCTTGCACTAGATGGTCCCTCCTCCCTCAATGCAGACGCTACACTAGAGGAGATCAAGACTGCTCTCTCTTGCTCTTGCTTGAGGATGAGGGAAAGGGTCAATGTTGCCTCCTGCCGTTGGTCAAAAGTGCTCATCAACACTGTAGCCGCTACAAATCACCAATGTCAAGCCAATGGGAATTGTCAATGTTGAGCTGATGCAAAGCCAAGCCAATGTTGAAAGAAGCCGCCGTCAAAAGATGTATGGCCAATGCCAAGATATGCCCGGGCTTACTTGCCAACGCTCAGGCATAGTGCCTATGCGTGTGTGCATGCATGCATGCCAAGAGCGCACGTACTATTTTGCTTTTGTCTGTGGCTAAGAGAGCTCACGATCTCTCTCTCGCCAAAAACAAGAATCCCTCTTGCTCTCTTTCTGTCCAAGCTAATCGATGCCGACTCTTTTCTCTCTACCGAGAGTGTTTGAATTGATTATCTAACAATACTTTGAATCATACCAACTATTGAACCATATAATGGGCGAGAATAGACTTTATAGATCTATTGGAATGTACCACTAAAGCTATTAAAGTAACATTACATATGAGCAAGAAATAGAGAATATGTATCTCTTTATTGAATTTATTTGATCTACTAACACTACAACATTTTTTTGTATATAGAATACGTATAAGATCAGAATGCATCTTTGTGTGTATAGTTCGTCCAATATGTGGATCCACTGCTACAATTGCAGTTATATTTGAAATTCATGGAAAGGACTTGTTATCTCCCACCATCCAAAAATTACAAGTCCATCAGTACTTGGCAATAATTGGGACGACAAGTGTCAACGATCCCCTCCACTTATTATTGATGTCAAGAACTACAACAAATACTAACAACCAAGCAGAGATCAAGTCTTATGTTTAGAGACTGAGTTATTAATTTTCATCTTTTAATTCCGAAAAAAATCAGGCAACATCTCCTTCTTTATATGGATCAATTTTCCAAAATCCAATCCAATGCCATCTCATCCGAGACCCTCACATGAGGATTAAGGATTGTTTAGAAAAATTGGAGTGATTTTAAAGTAAGATACGAGCATTAATCTTAAAAGTTATGCATCTATTCCCCAAAAAGGAAAGCGTTAATGAGCAGCTCATAGTGTTGAATTCACTAATGTGAGTATACTCAACTACAACTATAAGGCTACATTCATTCCTACCATCATGCATGTGAAAAAAGGCCATCAACAATTGCAAAAAACATGAGTTCCCAACTCAAAAACATGTGTGAGGTCTAAAAAGGTAACAATCAGGCTCATGATATTTGAAGCTCTTTTGTAAATCCACATAAAAAGAATGTTGTTGCTCACTATGGTTAACATTATTGTTACTTTCCAAAGGTGCTTAATTAAAAATATTAGGTTCAAACAACAATTCTTGCTCAGCAGCCAATGAATAAAAAGACTAGATCCCCATTCAGAAAAAAGGTAATATGCCACCTAAATGACATCATGTAGTGTGTCCACTACTTCATAGATTATTGGACCATCAACTTCATACCAAAATAGCCAGTTAATTGAGAATCCCCAAATTAGTAAAGAGTGCAATATGTCTCTCTGTGTGTGCGTGTGTATACGCATGTGAGCCATTTTTAGCATCACTCTTAGGTCACCACAACAAATGATACCACTTTATGTCAAGAAGGTTTCACTATGTCTATCAATGTATCAAAAAATTAATTTTGGAATTTAAAAAAATCAGCTAGCATTATGTCTAAATCTCATCCATTTTTTAAAAAAAATCCATCATTTGCAGCTTGTATGAGACCCTCACATGAGTTTTCTAGTATATGTGTTACTAAATTACTGAGGAAAGTACATTTAAATGGTTACTTAAATATTGACTACCTGTGTATTATATCATTTATTGTTGAAAGGTAACCCCATTCTGTTAACTCATATCAATAACAACATGCAACATAGTCAAATTAGCTAGCAAGCTAACCAAAAGGCCATCAAGTTGATCCTCATAATAAAACCCAGTAGCTATGATACAGTCAACAAACTGAACTCATAGAGAAGATCTTAAATTTCTTAAATAACAATAAGCATTCAAATATATGTGAGGTATATTCCCTTTAAGATATGCATTGGTTCATGTGGGAAACTACACGCTTCTATGTCAAGGTTGAGAGGTGTGAGTGAGTCAATCACTTTGTGTGTGCATGAGTGTACAAGCTTTACTTGTGGGGTGAGTACGATTGTCTTGAAGAGTAAGTTCACAGAGATTTGTATGTATGAGCGCAAGAGCCTTAGGTGAGTCCAAATGTCTGGAAGGAGCACAATAGCCTCAATCTTGATCTTTGCTACTAGATGGTGTGTAGACGCACTAGTACACAATAGGATTCTTGATACAATAAAGATGGTCTATTAATGTGCATGTATATGACCCTGATGAGTATGTAGAGTCTAATATGCACTTTATCAGTTAACAAACATGTAAGTTTCAAAAGTACCTAGGTGGTTATCAGAACAAACATAAGCATGGCTTAGACCTTAATCCAAAATATAAGTACTCACCATCAAGATTGTTATCAAAACAAACATAAACATGGCTTAGAAATTAAAGTAAAATTCAAAAGAATGTATTGTGCAGGTGCATTAGCACCTACTTGTTCATCCTAGGGTGGCTAAAGTGCTATTGGTAGCATCAAAGATGTCAACAATATTCTTTCCCATGGTATCCATGTGTGTGCATTGAAGAAGGATGCTTTGATGTAGGATATGTACATAGGCCATAGCTAGTGCACATACACTCACATGTTTGTGTGTGTGTATGTGTGTATATGTGTATGAGAGAGAGAGAGAGAGAGAGAGAGAAGGATGTTTTGATGTAGGATATGTACAGAGGCCATAGCTAGTGCACATACGCTCACATGTATGTGTGTGTATATATGTGTATGTGTGTATATGTCTGTGTGTGTATATGTGTATGAGAGAGAGAGAGAATGTAATTGTATGTGCAACTATTGATGAGAAGAGAGCCTTGCTTGACAAGCCAAGAACAAACCTCATTGTGGGGTATATGCAGGATATTGCCCACCTGCGTCAATCAAAGGAGAGAGCTAGGGTGGTTAGAATGGATCCAAATTGTGGCAAGCAAGGAGCATCTCAACAATCAGATATGTGGGTGGCTGAAATAATTCACACATTCTTGGGTGTATACATATGTGTATGGGTACGTGTAGAAAATTCATGACCTTTTTGCTCTCACCAAAACAACAAAACTATGTAAGCCATTCATCAGCCATCATAGATGCACGAGTGAGTTCATTAAAGTAGATAAAAGCATCCAAGTGGGAACTCGGCTAAAGCTATTAAAGAGAGAATATCACATATTTAGGAAAATAGGGAAAAATTCACAAATTTGGGATGATTCTTTGTGTCTCATGGACTTGAGGTAAGGTTGTGTTTTGCTAGGTTATTGCACACAAGAAACCCATGATACAATGTTTAATGGATGCTTATGAGTTTGCAAGATCCAATATTGTGCATTTTCAACAACCATACTATACACTAGAGTGTGTTGTCACATGATAGTTTACAAATAGGTGCGCACACACACACACACACACATGCACACACACACACACACACACATGCACACACACACACACACACATGTGCACACCAAAAAAAAAAAATCTTCCCACACATGCATCATTGTGACAAAACAATTAAAATGAAAGTTGCAAGAAAAACTTGGGTGACTAAATTAAAAAGAACACCATTCATATTGAATGAGATTTCTTGAAGATTAGAATGTTGATAATGACTCTAACTATGAGTAACTTGAAGCATTGTTAGAAGATTACAAAGGTGGGATGCCAATATCAATGTTGATAATGACTCTAACTATGGGTCAACTAATTTGAACCATTGATAGAAGATTACAAAGGTGAAAGGCCAATGCTAAGAAATCATTCCTCCTCATCTGTGTTGACATTTAATGGTGCCTCATGTTCATCAAGCTTCAACTGACTCTCTTTGGTCTTGAGGATTATTGCCTTTGGAATGTTAAATTTTCAAGAATTTGTGTACCCTACAAGCCCAAATGATGCAGCTACTGTCTTCCCAATGTTGAGAATCATTGATGTTTTCTCTCCAATACTCGTTCCAACAATCCAGCTCGTAAACCTCCCCATCACTTGCATTCTTCTTCTTTGAAATTGGTGCCCAATATTATATCTTGACTTGAAGGTAGGTTACTGACTCATTGTTTTGATCAATATCTATCGTTGTCACTCCTAGCCAAACTAGGTAATTTTCATCACAAGGTTGCACAAGTACAAAGTCTCCCTTTACCACATCAAGAGTTGGTTCTCAGCAGGTTTGTTGCGCATTGGACCACAATAGTGGCCCTCCATTACATCAAGTACTTCATCTAAACTACCTTCCTTAGGAACTTCAAGAGGATGATCTTGTTCACATATACTCCTTGGCCAAAAGTCATTAAATAAAGTGTTTTCTCTTGCACGAGGGGTTTGCATAGCCTGCATGAGATTCTCCCAGTACATGAGAATTGGGTTGATCCACCTAGCATACTCACTTTTGTCTCCTTTCTCCTACAAGTTCTCTTTCCACCAACTAACATACTTATTTAATCCTTCCATAACTTTCTCACTATCTTTAATAGACTCAAAGGGTGGTAATACTTTTGGAGCATCTTCAATAATCTTGGGTCCTCCTTGGTCATTTCTCTTCCATAACTCTATACCATTTTTGGGTAACCAATCAACATTTTTAGGGTGTACTTGTACTGCATCAAAGATATTCCATCATGCATATAGAACCTAAATTGCAATTGCTTTGAATGACGCATAAGCTATCAACTCCATCATGTAAGAACCCCTTTACAAATCCTTTAAAGTCTGCCACCTTTTGTAGGAGAAAAGGTGTTGGATGCATGCTAACACACTCATTGAAGATCTTCATCAAATGTAGAAATGAAAAAATGGCCTGTTTTCTAAGCTTCTCAGAAAAGTGACTGAACGACTCATCAATGTCTTCATGAGTGTGACCAACCGTAAGAAAGCCAAGCTGTACTGTGTCAAATAATCCTCATGCAATAAACAATGATAGGTATGAAAATATCGATTCTTATTTTTTGAACCACATTTGTCAACTTGCAACAACAATGTTCATGGCAATCTCTTGAACCCAGATACATTGCCATCCTCCTGTACATGTGCATTAGTAGCAAAGATTGACTACATCCTTGGACAATCATTTCCCTGACTAGAAGCAATATTCTCAGTTTCCAAATTTGTGATCAGATCAATCTTTACCTCTTCATTTTGAGCACTTTGTTCCTTGCAATACGTGTTTTTCTCCTTAAGCATTTTCATATGGTGATAGAGAGAAGTGGTAGACAAAAAAAAATCAAAAATACTTTTTCGTGGTTCTACACTTGAGTTTTCTAAGCTCAAGTCAACAAACATGTGTTTATCTCCTATTTCTAAGTTTCTTAGACATTTTGAGAGAGATTCAATTGTGAAGTTGGGATCACTCGGCCATAATCCCGATGCAAAGTGACCATAAGCTATTTGTCCATGTCCATGAGTGAGCATTCCTGTCAAGGATACTGGAAGCCTCTTAACTCCATTGAGAGATTTTGGAATTGGTTTAATTTGTGGTATAGCAGTCTTACTCTGGTCCATCTTGTCATGCATAATGCACAAGAACTTGGTTGGATTCATTTATGAAGAGCTTCTCCAAGCATAGTACAAATTTCTACAGCTCATTTGTTGCAACATGTGTGCTCTCCCCTATGCCATGTATGAAGCATGCTCCACCTGATTTTTGGTAGACTCTAGCTTGATCTTTATTGATGTGTAAATGTTGCATTTAGAGAATGTGCTTGAAATTGATAAAGTGAATGTCTTGGAGACTTTGTTCCACAACCTTGAGAATGTTGGAATTCCATTGTGACAAGTGTGTCATTTACTTCCCTCAAAATGTTCTCTGTTTGTACATCATTGGTAGAACACATTGAGTTTTGCGAGTGCCATGCATGGTTGTCCTTGACTTATGGGGCATTTGATCTGCATTATTATCTATGAATCCCTGTATGAGTGCTTTTGACATCTCAACATGTGTCAAGATTCTTCCTTATTATTCTAGTGTTTCCATGATTGCCATTGCATGCTCCATCCAAGAATTTCATGCACAACTTGTAAAAGGTTGACTTTCCTATTCCATGCATTACATACCATACTTTATCACATACCTTCTTTCCATAAAAAATAAACTCAAAGCATTCCTTGTCTTGATCTTTGCTACTATAGGCCATGCTTATACAATCCAATACAAATGGGCATCGGCTAGCGTAGCTTTGTCCCCAAAAGTCTACCCTTGCTTGCATGATTTTGGATCAGTCTCCAATCTGACAACATCGCTTCTCGCAGTAGCAATTAGTTGTTGAAACTTTGTGAATGTTTGCAACATCACATTGTTTGTTGAATGCACGAGCATTACTTGCTTTTTTTCTAGGCCTAACTCTATGTACATAACTCCTTTTCTTAGCTGTCCCATCTTTGATATCATAGTCACCGGCTATGGCATCTGCTCTCTATCATTTTGAGTATGAAGAAGAAGGCCTAGTTTTGTACTGGTGACACCTCCTTGAAAACTAGTTTTAGTGTTGTTATCTATGTCATCATCTTCATACTCATCACTGGAAGCATATAAGCTATCGAGGGAATCTCCCATTTCTTCCATGAGGGGACCTTGAATACCCTCAATGGTAGAAGAAGGTCTTGTGTCTTTTATCAAGGGCTCACCATTCTCAAGTGTGAGCTGCTTAATAGGCTAGCTTACCCAATTCAAAATTGAAATATCACTTTGATGTGGATGCATCGGCCCTTCCACAATGACACCCAAGATACTCTCACCTAGTTCAATATAGCTTATAGCCTCATATGGGTGGAAGGAGAGTGAATGACCTATCTAAAGAGTTGGAGCTTACAAGAAGGTGAGGCTTCAAAGTGTTGCATCAGTGGCTCAGACATACTAGTTAGTCATATAGTTTTCTTTGAGGATAGATCATTAGTCTGAGTATAGGTGGCCGTGGAGAGTATAGTGACTCTACAAAGTGAGACTTTTTCAAATCATGTATAATTCCTGGCGTTCCAGATGAAAAAAGTACCCATACTCTCAAGGACTACATGCAGAGGTGCATAGCATCATCTAGAAATTTGCACATACCAAAAGTCATAGAGAAAATAGACAATTTAATAGGGACCCAATTATGCACATGCTGTAGAATCCACAACTACCATTGCCTTACATTTTTACAATTGCAAAACGTATGTTTAATAGTTTCCGTAGCCTTACATGTAGGACATCTCCCATCAACAATACATTTTTTTAGTAGTAGTTCTCCATAGGGAAGGGAATCTGTAAGCAATCTCCACATAAACACTTTGTACTTGTTTGAGCAAGGGAGACTCCATAAAGCAGTCAGTCGCTGTATCACAGTCTTGTGAGTTGTTAAATCTCCAGTATCTATTACATGTGATCGATATGTCCATAGCTGGTATAAGAAAACTATAAAATTGAGCTGTAGAAGACTTCCACCAATCGCCTGCATTCCCTGGGAGGTGCCAGTCTTTGAATCTCTCCCATAGGTTCTCTGTAATGGGAAGTTTCAGCCTGAAAGTCTGAATACACAAATCTATCCAAGTTGTTATGAAGGCATTGGAACAAAAAAGGGAACAAAAAATCCCTGACAGCAGACAACAAAGTCCCATTTGATAAAAGCACAAGTTTTCCCTTTATTCCCCCAAATAAATTTTGTCAGCACAGTTTGTATATGACCTAGATGAGTCTTTTTCCAGTCCAACAATGGCAAGTAGTACAAGAGATAGGAAACTAAAATAGCATGTATAATTTTGAGCCTCACATGAAAAAGCCACGCACCCCTATAGGGTACCCCAAATACCTGACAATTTGACCTTTGTGAACTCTTTTGCCAGCCCAGATGAGATTTTCAAACTGATCAGCATTTATATCAATAAGTATAGATTTTTGCAAGTTTAAGTTTATACCAGCAGCCATAGAAAACAGAGCGAGGTAAGACATGCATTTAGTCAAGTTTAGATTTGTAGCTTGTAAAAAGATCGCAGTGTCATCAGCAAAACCAAGAGCCAACAGTTGTTCTTTTGTCAATTTTAGACCAATGATTCTTCCTAAAGCTGTTTCTCCAGAAAGCAAAAAAATCATGAGTACTAACATAAAAAAAAGAGTACTTAAGGGGCACCCTTGCCTCACTGATCTCTGAATATGAACACGGTCTGCAAGGTGACCATTCACTATGATCCTTGAAATAGCATTTTGACCGAGTAAGAAGACGCAGACTCTCATTATGGCCCCAAAACCCTGTTTTTGCATAATCGCATGAATAAAGTCCCAAGATACAGTGTCAAAGTCTTTGGCATAGTGCAGTTGTAGAAATACTGTGTTCTGGTTAGTTTTGAAAGCATATTCAACCCCCAATTGCACAACCATAATGTTTTCCATGATAGATCTGTCCCCAATAAACCCAGTCTGGTTCATATGAATATGTTTTCTTGATAAAGGAGACAGTCTTATGGCCACTGACTTAGCCAGAACCTTATACAACTTACTCATCATGGTTATGGGTCTCCACTGAGAGAGAGTTGAGCAGAACTTTTGCTAAGGGATGAGTTTTATAACCCCCTCCTTGAGATGGGGGTCCATAGACTGTGATGCCTAGATAGCATTGATGGCTTGCTTAACCATACTTTTGAGGTGAGGAAAAAAATACATCAAGAATTCCTTAGAAATCCCACTTCCTTAGAAATCCCACTGGCTCCAAGGGTTTTATCATTCCCCAACTTAGTGACATCATAGTAAAACTCTCCATCATCAAAGCAGCCCTCAAGCCCCTGGGCATCACAATTGTTAATACAAGAGTCCACAGAATCTAACATCACATCCATTGCATGCTACCTTTCCTTGGAAGCATCCACTAGTTTATTGAGAATGGCATTAAAGTGATCCACACAGGTTTGCAAAAGGTTCTAGCTGTAAGTGACCTCAGACCCATCTTCTATTATAATTTTAGTGATAGATTCTCTATTATGCTTTGTGTTAATCTTAAGAAAAAACCCCTTAGAGGTGTCATTCACATTAGATAACTCTCTCACTCTACGTTTGAACCTGCATGTAGCAGCCTCAGCCTCAGCTATTGAGAGAAGGGCACCCCTTATGTCCTCAATTTCTTTACATATCTGTACAATTACCCGTCCTTTGTGCACCTGGTCCAACAAGGGTTTTAGTTTGTCATTCAAATCAGAAAATCTCTGTCTTTTCTGTGAAACCACCATCTTACCATTATTTCTTATGCATTTTTTCATTTTAGAGCTCCAGGTATTAACACGATCATCATTCAACCTTCTACCATGGCTAGCACATCTTAATACATATTACTGAAAGTGTTTATTGTGTAGCAGTAGATTATTCACCATTAAAGGCCTTGATTTAACAGCTTTAATAGACATAGCATTTAGCATCAGAACCATTCATAATGAGGGGAAAGTGATCAAACATACAAAAGTTGACCTGAACTTGCATTTGACAATTAGTAGGTAGCCATACATCCTGCATAAAGTACAATCTATCCAACCTAGACCAAGATGACATATAAGACTTAGAGTAAAAAGTAAACCCATTTGAATTGAAACCATTTAACTAGGCATCTGACAATTGATGCAAAGATTCCAGCTCATCCCAACAAGTAGCTTCTTCCTTGCACATGACAGTGCCCATGGAAGTGGTATTCACTAGCTTAGTTACCATATTGAAATCACCGCCAAAAATACCATTTCCTAGATTCAACAACTTCAGCCATGACCAGAGTTCCATTCTTTGAGTCCATATGTTAGTAGCATACACATTAACAATATACAGAGGTCCCCATGCCAAATCGATTGTAAAAATAGAGCATCGGCTAGAAGGGTGATCAACCACCCACTGAGGGTTGAGAGAGTTTTTTTATAAAGGTCAACACCCAAGAGTACACGCCTCCCCCCCCCCCCCCCCCCCAAAAAAAAAAAAAAAAAGAGTATCCTTTAAAGTGATAGATTTCTTTGGCTCTTTTATGCCAATGATGTTCCTGTATGAGCACTACATCAAGATCTTTTTGCAGAACCCATTTGTTAAGCATGGCCAAGCTGGTGGGGTTGTTAAGACCCTTAGCATTAAAGGTTGCAATTTTCATGAGGGATTATTCATAACAACTTGGGTGCTACCCGCCTCGTGAGAGCTACCATCACTATCCACCATGTTAACCTCAAGATTTATAGCAAGAGCCTCCCGATTGGTAGGTACTTTTTCAGCAGTAGTACAAGATTCTTCAATAGTAACCAAGGTATCAGTTAAGGGCATATCATGTAGAATATCAAACACATTTGGGCTAATATACCATGAGGATTGTTGCCATTGTTTAAAAGACGTCCTAGTAGAGATTTCTTGGAACCCCTTAGCATCCATAGGCCTTTTCCCCTTATCCATGGTTCTACTGATACCATGAGAGTTAGCAGATGAGGAAGGACCTTGGTGTCCACTACCAAATTTTTCCTACTTCCCTGCATGACTGGGGTTGAATCGAGGTAGAGACCCCTTTAGCATGGCTAGCTACTATGCCATGTGCATGAGCATAAGTAGGAGAGACAATTACAGATGTTTGATTCACCACAAAACTACTACCATTGCGTGGCTGAAACGTACTAGGATATTTACCAAATATTTTTTCCCTTGGAACCAAGTTCTTAATGCCTGGATAAGAGGAAATTAGATCCCTTGAGGATTGAGACATCATGGGGTAGTTTCTAGAGAAGTTCTCCAACTTGTTACAATGAAAACACACACCTTCTAGAGAACCTTATTTAAGATACAACACCATCCTACCTACAGAAGAAGGGATGTTTATATCTATAGGTTATGGAAAGGGGCTTTTGATATTCCACAATAGGCATGCTTTGTTTCTGTTGGGGGAATTGATTGTGGGGGCAGCCAAGACTTGGCCCAATGTAGTAGTAATATCCTTAATGCATCGCCACATAAAGGAAGGTAAGTCAATGTATTCTACCCACACAGGGTACTAAGAAAGTAGGGCATCCTTTATCATTTTAATGGATCCAGTCAAACACGTGAACAACCACCCCAAACAATATAACAATAGGTTTTGAAAAGAAGAAAGCTTGATCTTGGGGCTTAAGAAACAGTACCTCAAAAAGTCCCTGCCCAGCATAAAAGATTTTGCCTATAACATGAGCACCAAAGCCCTTATCAATGACATGTCCTATGTCATTGATTTGAGGTACTCTACCATTAAAAAAAAGAACAAAAGCTTTGGCTTTGAAGACAAAGATTTTTTGCCAAACCATTTCAGAGTCCAAAGATACTTGATGATCCCCTTTGATCTGAGGATCGTTAGTGATGATATCTTATAAAATATCAGACAAAGCCGACGCATCAAAGGAGGGGGTGTTATCCAGCTATTCATGAACTAAACTTTGGACTTCTTCCCATGGGGGATTCACTAGTAGTAATAGGGGGACGCCCCCTGCGTGCAACAAAAATTGCCTTTTAACCCCTACATATGGAACCCTCCTATGTAAAATCTATCCATTTGGCCTTAGAAAACACCCCTATTGTACACTCACATGTTACCATACGGTAACCCTTAGTGAATACCCCGTGCTTCTTCCCTAGTCTACTCTAAAAGCCAAAGTTAATGTAGAAGAGGCCTTTTAACCCCTACATATGGAACCCTCCTATGTAAAATCTATCCATTTGGCCTTAGAAAACACCCCTATTGTACACTCACATGTTACCATACGGTAACCCTTAGTGAATACCCCGTGCTTCTTCCCTAGTCTACTCTAAAAGCCAAAGTTAATGCAGAAGAGGCCATTGCAGAGAACAAAGGAAGGACTTGTTTATGTGGGTGACAGTCGTCAAAGCAGGGTTGAAGCCAAGCGTCGAGGCGAGTATTGCAGAGTCGCACACATGTGTGCTTCCCCACAAATAAGTGACTTTGTGCTTATGGAAACAGGTCTGATGCAAGAAATATGGAGGCAGGTCTGAAGCAGGGTTTCATCTTCACCCCGCCATTCTCTCTCTCTCTCTCTCTCTCTCTCTCTCTCTCTCTCTCTCTCTCTCTCTCTCTCTCGCACACGCGTGCTCACTCGCTTGTGGGAGGTAATTTGGGCCATGTTCCCTCTTTGCTTCATCATTGTCCCCTTGGGATTTAAAATTTATAAGGTTTAAAAGTGCTAAAAAGCACAAGCATTCAAGATTTGGTTTTAGCCACAAAAAGTGTACCACCTCATGTGTTGACCCATTAGGTATCTCACATGCGCAAAGAAGAGCTTCTTTATTGTGTTCTTTGCTATTGGTCTCTTCATAGAAGGATGAGAGCTTGAGTGAGATGTATGTGTGTGGTGCTTGGGAAAAGAGTACGTGCTTAGAAATGTGTGTGGTTTATCTATATGCATGTTTAAGGTTATGTATATATGTGACGGCCATTGCAAGGTATATGTATGTGTAGGTTTAGATTTAGGTTTCGGAAGTGTGCAAGCATTTTTGCATCCAAAAAACTATGCGAACTTTGAAAATGGCTTGTCTACAAGCCAATCGCAGATGTGAGCTTGCAAATAGCTTGCATGCAGCTTAAATGGGTTTAGGTAGGTAGAGAGCATTTTTGCGTCTCAAAAATATTGCAAACTTTGGTAACACTTTGTCCACAAGCCATTTGCACATGTGAGCTTGCAAATTTCTTGCACGTAGTTGTTGTAGAGTGCTTTGAAGAACAACTTCCTTATTGTGCTCCGACTGCTGTAGAGTGCTTTGAAGATGAGCTTCTTTATTGTGCTCCTTGCTTAATATCTCTTCACAGTAAGAGATGTCACAGCCACCACCATGTAAAGCCTTTCAAAGTATGCAATCAATGTGAGGATGCAATCATTTGGGTGAAATGTATGTGTTGCTTGAAGAAAGAGTATGTGCTAAAAAATGTGTACGGTTTTTGTATATATGTATTTAGGTTATGTAGGTTTTGATCTCCGTGCACCTTGAGACCAAGGTGTGCAGGGATCAGGCATGACTAGAGAATGTGAGCTAGTTTACACTAGCTAGATAGGGCATGGCCCAATCATTGATAAGAGAAAAAGGGGTTTTTCCGGCTACATGGATTGTCATGTAGATGTGGGTGTATGTGTAAATTTGTTGCACCGACAAATTTATGAATTGACCAATAAAGCCGAGATTATAATCCGGTAGTCTTGATCTCCATGCACCTCAAGACCGAGGTGTACAAAGATCTGGCATGGCTAGAGAATTGAGGTAGTTACAATGTGATGAGATAGAGAGAGAGAGAGAGAGAGAGAGAGAGAGAGAGAGAGAGAGAGAGATAGAGAGAAGAGATAAAAGAGAGAAAGAGTTAATTTATGTTTTATTAAGAACATGAATGAGGAACTAGAGGTTAAGTTCAATAGATTTTGCATGCTTCACAACCCAATGATGCAAAAGTGGATTTTATAGTACGAGGATGCAAAGAAAGAGCGACAAAGGGCTTGATTGGAGACAAGGAAGAGAACCACTGGTGCATTACGGGGCAGGTCTTGAGAGCTTACCAATGTTCATGAGCTTAAGATGGTTACACAATGCCTTGAAAAGTGCACAACAATGCGGCAAACAGGTGACTGAGGAGGAGAGGGAGTACTCACGAGGATGTAGCCTCAAGGTATACTTGTTATCTTAGACCATTGATATATTTTTTGTTTGATGGACACTCATTATCATTGTTGATTGTAGTATAAGTCATACATGATAGCATGGTGTAAAGGTCAACATTTTAGGGTAGAGCAAATCGATAAAAAGCATGTTACACAAGATTGCAGAGTCATGGAAAAGTTTGAACAATCAAGTTGACCACGGTTCTCCGATGTAGATCCTGTGGCAGTGGAACTCACATATTTTGGCACTCTACAATAAATTTTGAGAATAGACTATAGAGGCTTTTCATGGAATTGTTTGACAAGAAATGGTTCAAGATAAACATGGAGGGCCGTAATGCTAATGTGCGCAGAGGAGATTCGGGTTTCCTTGAGGTGGACTTAACCAAAAAGTGGACCGCCAACCTTTGAGACACTTTCGTATTACCCGAGCATTGTGAACAAGTAAGTTGGTAAATTTTGACTCATTCGACTTTAGGGGACTTGTACACATTTACTACTCATGTAAGATACGTCGCCCTTGCAGATGATATTCCATCCTATAAAGTCGCAACCAAACTGGTGGATGTTATAGAGGTGGCCCCACGTAGTGCATACGTGCATGTGGGCTACAATTTGTGAGTTACCTTCGCATTTGTGG
Source organism: Adiantum capillus-veneris (assembly GCF_014529385.1). NCBI lineage: Eukaryota > Viridiplantae > Streptophyta > Polypodiopsida > Polypodiales > Pteridaceae > Adiantum > Adiantum capillus-veneris. The sequence goes on from NC_140935.1 coordinate 147,055,041, forward strand.
ATGATATCGAAGAGGAAAACAAACAAGAAGCCACAGATGTGGCACGAGACGAGACCGTAACTGCTTCTGAAGGAGGGATGCATACAGACTACCTCTTGGATGGAACTCTGGAAATTTTCTTAGATGGAGAGCTCTACATAGACATAGGGAGTTATGCTGAGTTATGTGAGGATGCAAGAGAGACCTCTTAAAGTCACGAACATTGTATATGAGAGACTTTGCTTTTACAATTGGAACTGTATTTTTGAGATTTTGAACCCTGATTTTACAGTAGTGATATCTTTAAGTATCATTGTTTAGTGAAAAAACTCAAAACCTTATAGTACAATCCTTCAACTACCAAACACTTTTTGAAAATATGGAATCACAACAATGATTATGCAAAATGAAACTTTATAAAAAGTACCGTTTGTATGTATTTTTGAGCTTGTACATAAAACGTGATTCTCAAAAAATTTGCCAGAGTCTCCTTTGTATGGAGATCTCTTCATAAAAAAATCTGTACACCCTTTCTTGGGCTCCCACATGGGATTTCCTTCACATAAACTCTTATTTGCATCACTTTAATAATTTTGTTATCTCACAAAAATCAACACACAAGCCAACGGTGTCAACATAATCTAGCTGCATAGAAAAGCTCCAGTCAAGTCATCTCCACATCATGTGGCCATCATGTACCAAAAAAACACAAAAGAAACATCCAAATGAAAAGTATGGAGCATACCAAAATGATATGTCAATGTCATATGGCTACCATATACATAAAAACATAAATCAAAACATCAAGATGTGTACTATTAGAATAGACTTTCCTCAACCAAGTGTGCATCCACAATCAACATTTCACAGGTCCACATGAAATGTCAAACAAACATCTTTCATAGAGCACATCATTTAGCTCTAGACACATGCAATGCCTCATATCTTCCGTAGAAGCTCGGCCCAAACCACCACACCCTTCAAACAACTTCAAAACATAGTCATGAGGCTCAGTAAACGTTGCCAACAACCACCTCACCATATAAAAAGTAAATTAGAAACCTAATGCAAATACATATATACGATAACATTCACTAACTAGTATCATACTTTGGACTACTCTTACCAAAAGAACAAAGAAGACCGCTCTATCCCGCCTCTAAGAATAACACCATCAATCTCAATGGGGAAGACTACATCATCTATCATGTAGCTACAATCTGCTGGAAACAATCTCTCGGCAATTTTCTCCCCTGCCTCTCTATCATAGTGTGGCACATGATGGCCAATATGATACCAAAGACACATGGTAAGATCAAGTACTTGCAGAAATAAATAACTCAAAGAATGAATGTCATAGATACAATGTTTTTAGTTAGGAAATAAAACTATAAAACTGTGGGACGGGTGTCTAACCTCACTCCTATCTTATTGCAGATTTAGCGAGAACCACGATTAAATTGTCAATCCATGGGACGAAGCTGACTCGACTAGTGCATAGAGGCTACAAGAGGTTGTCAATCTCTCAAAAAAAAACTAACAACTCGCATCTAACTCAAGATACACTCAAGTGACTGAAATCACCAAAAGCCAATCGCTCATCGACAACAAATCACATCCATTACAGCATCAAATGACATCCAAACGTAATGAAACTTCTAGGACAAGTTTATAAGACCTAAGCACACATGCTTATGGTCTCAAATCCCACTTTAGGTCAAATGAAAAAATCATGATTATTAACAGCAATGGATTTTTGCCCTAGTCATTTTCGACCCAGACTGTATCTAAATGCTTAGCAATGAGACCCCAATACCCCACCTATGCTTAGTTTTTGATTTTGAAGTGTAAATTTCTACTTATGATAAAATTAGGCCGCGGGTCGGCGATGCCAAAAGCTACAAAATACTGTGAAATGCTTACATCAATGCGTAGAGCTCTTACTTGCGGTTGCAATGCAACAAACGTGACTGCAATGTGACAACCGGGGAGGGAGTAGGAAGTGCGAGAAGGAGAGAAGTGAGCATCGTTAGCTCACGCTGTGTATTTCATTATCCAAAAACTTACAACAAATAACTTACAAAAATTGGCTTTTATACCTTAACCAAGGTTTTTGGTGGTCAAAACTAATAATCTGGGGGCTCTAACTAAAGATGGGTAATGATAGGTTGATACAATCTGGAAGCTTGTAGCCTCGGCTCATCAATTACAAGGTTTATCTGGAAAAAAGGAGTTACAATATTCCCAATTTATCAAAATAATAAGTGTTTTTATAATGAGAGCTCCGAACAATGGTATTCGAGTTAGCTTGCTACTAACATTCCCCCCCTCCTCGCCTGTGTCGTCCCTTGACACAGTTTTATGGACTGAAATAATCTTCGGGTTGACAAATGGTGAGGCAATCTTTAAGTACATTTAGAGCCTTTTCATTCTGATCTTTTTCTCTTTGTCTAGCATCCGCAAAAGCTGCATAGTGACTCTGTTTTTTAGCTCCATTGCTGAGTAGCCGACGGATCTCAAAGTCAGGTTGCTAATCACTGGCCAAAATCCTTTGTTCGCCAAGTGAAGAACCCTATGTAGAACGCTTCCTCAAACCCCAACATATTATGTGATGGTAAGCACATGCATTGGGCGTAGAAGCCATAGAGGACTTCTTCGAAAGGTTGACCACTGAGATCGTAGCATAAATCTTTTTTACCCTTGAGAAATGACATCCGCGGGGATCCTACTTGCTCTGGCTCATGAAATACTTCGATGTAGGTGAGCAACATTCGACATATTTTTTAAAGCATCACACATGACAGATCAGGTAGACTTTTGAAGAATGACACGGCGCTCGTTAGGGTTTTCACCATGTATTCCTTTGTGGCCGGTCCCTTTTCTGGACCTGGCAACCTCGGGTAGTTCAGCGAGGTTGGCCGCTTATTTGTTATTGCCTCATGTGCCAACCAAGTCCTTACTCTTGGTACATGACAAAAAGTGGGATCCTTTTGTAGTGTCGCAGGTGCTCACAGAATAAGATACCTTCGATTCTTGTTCAACCAACTCAGCCTCCACTTTGGGTGGTCTACATCTGTGCCTAGGCTACTTGCATGTCTTTGTAAAGCCTCTCTTTGACTTGGAGCAACTCCACCTTTATCAAAGGATATGGCAGGGATTGTTGATGCCATTACGCATTGATTTGATTGGGAGTGAGTTGAGTGACATTGACAGAGTGAAGAAATCTCAACTCCACCTCCTAGGTAATCTTCTCTTTGAGTGCATCTTCCTCAACTTTTCATAGTTGGACCATTGGCATTGTATCATATTGTGTAATTGTACCTGGAATTCCTCTTTGCCACCTAGCCCTTCTGCTGGCTGTGTTTCCATCTCAGCAAAAGATACTAAGGGAATATCTATCTGTGGCTGTTCTAAAGTTTTGGCTTCTTCATGTGTTTCTTGTCGTCCATCTCTCAGCAGCTAGTTGATTCTTTTAAGCTCGGCTATTTCTTTTTGTAGGTCTTCCTCTCTTTGCATCCGCATTAAATCCAGGTCTCTACGCTGATACTGCTCCAGATTTAGCTCTAGCTCGAGGTCTTTGTTATTTTTCTCTACTGCTTTGTACACTTCATCTATTCCTTTGATCAAGGCTATTGCAATATTTTCTCGTATTTATCAAAGGTTACCTGATCATTTATTCTCTGCTCTGAATATTGTAGGGAGGTGTTTGCTACATCTAACTGCACTTGAATCTTCTGAGCTAACAGAGTTGTAACTAGAAGTTTGTTGGTAACCTCTGTCAGTTGGTCATCTTTGGCTTTGCAAGCATCTGTTAACTTCGTAAGAAGGTCACCTAATTCCTCCATCTCCTTTTGCTGTTTATCCCTTGCTAGCTGATGTTGTTCAGGTTCAGCTTTCAATTCTTGTATTTGCTTTTGTAGATGAGTGATGACATTTAATCTGTCTTCTAACTCTCCTTGGAGAGAATCAATCACCATCTCTAGTTCTTTAGCCTTTGTGCTCCGGCTAAATGTTGCTGATCGGAGTCTTTAAGTCATGTCTTGCATTTGCCTTGCATATTCGTTGACTTGCAGGATTACTTCGTCATTTGATTGCCAATCCTCATTTCTTGTGAGCTGCCTAGATGTCTCGGCAGTCGCTTGTGACTCTCTTGACGGCGTTGTGGCTGGTTGTCCTTGCCCTTGAGGTTGTGGTTGGGCTTCTTCTGCTTTGTCATCTTGAGGCTTCGTGGATGCCTTGGCCGTTTCGTGCTGTGTGGAGGTAGAAGGGGTTTCTTCTGTTCCATGTTTCTTCATTTGTTGTTCCTTTGTCTGATCAAACTTTGTGGACTCTTCTGGTACAAGACTTGCTTCTCTTTCTGGCTCTGGTTCCTTTGCTTTAGCTGGCTCCTGTGTAGTGGCTGCCTGTTGTGCAGATTCTACAGCTTCTTGTTGTTCAGGCTCTGTTTCTTTTGTTTGCTCAGTTTCTATGGTTCTATCTGCTAGTGATGGTGGTGGCCTTGACATGGGGTGATCACGCTGTTCTGTAGCAGGTGAAGAAGTTTGAGGAGATATGTCACCTTGTTCCTGTTGAGTCTCTCCTTGTGCAGTTGCTTCAGCTTGTTCTTGCTGCTCTGCCGCCTCCTTAGCTTTTTGTTCCGCTTCCTGGGATTCTTTCAGCTTCAAAGCTTTTGCCTCCTGATACATTTTTTCCAACAATTTTGTGGGTTCTTCGGCCTGTTTCCTGACATGGTGCTTACTTTGTGGTCCTTTCAGTTCAATGGGCACCCACTTTGCAGGGTCCTTGCCTTGAGCTTGGTGGTTGCGTTCATAGAGTGCTTTTCTCTTTCAAACCTGGCCTGTTTCTGTTGTGGTTCCTCCTGATGTGCTGCCACGGCTTTTCTTTTCATTTCCTCAATTCGTGCTCTTCTTTCCTCAATATCGATGATTTCACTACTATGCCGTTCTGGGGAGCTCTCAACAGACTCTTCATCAGACTTGTATGTTCTCTTGGTAGATCTTGTGGCTTGGGGGAGAAGGGTGTGCTGACATGATCCAAGTGTTCTGATCTGGGGCAGGCGGCAAGTTGTCGGCCATGCCGATAGCATGGTAGGTGAGCCTTCCCGAAATATTTGTTGACATGCGAACACTCGCCAAACCTCACTGTAATTGGAGAAAGTGAGCAGGCGTGTGTTGGAGCAGCTGGCGACTAAGCCCAAGAGGATGTAACCTGCTCTGATACTAATTGTAATTGTTGGAATTAGGGTTGCAGAGAAACGCGCACAGCTTGGAGAAGACGAAGGAAGCTCAAGGCACACAATAGAGAGTGTGTTACTTAGTGTCCAATGGAAAGATAGATAGCCCTAAAGTGATGGGTGTATATACAATGCTCGGGGAAAAAGACCTCCTAAAGAGGGAAAAAATGCCCTGCCGGTCCTAGTGTGTTCACACACATCACTGCCACATGTATATGGTAAAGAAGATATAAATAATCGCGATTATTTACTCCAGCTAATGTTTTGCAAGTTTTTGTCCCAATCTTGAGATAGATCTGTTAAGCACTTCAACTTCAGGTCTCTAGCCAAGTTTAATCAAGTTTGGACAATTTTTGGTCAAATGGTAATTAATTTTCTGTCTGTAGACTGATTTTGCAAATTTGGTCACAATTTACAATCCAATGATCCAAATCTTACCAAATTTGGTTTGTGGGCTTATGAAAACATGGTAAAGCTAGTGGTATGCCAACCTGGTCAAAAAAGTTGAAAAATGGGACAGATATAAATAATCATGATTATTTATAACTAGCACCGTTTTGCATCTTTTTGGTCAAGTGATCATGTGCACATGTCTATCACATCAATATAAGCCTATGAATAAAATTTCATTAAGTTTGAACAATTTTTTCTTCAATTTACACTCAAGTTCTCGAAAGTCAGTACAAACTTTAGTTTTTACCCAATTTTTTGCCAGTTTGGTGATCCAAATCCTATGTGCCTTTACAAAATTTGGTTGTACACATGCAATGAGTCACTGTTATTAACCTTGGTCAAATTTGAGCTGAAAGTAAATAATCGTGATTATTTACTTTATGCCCAAAATGAACTCTTTTTTGCATTTTTTCAATGGACAGTCTTTTCAAGAGCTATTTTAAGCCTATGAATCAAGTCAAAACTTAATTTGGCCTAAAAGATCAAGAAAATTAAATAATCTGAGTTTTTGCAAACTCTTGAAATTTTTACCTCATTGTGTCCTTAAGCTTACCCAATGGTTCATGTAACTTTTAAGCATACTCTCAAGTCAGATTGAGTGGTTTGGAGTCTTTTCGTGCTATTTCTAGCCGTAGATTAAAATTCTGCAACTTTAAATAACAACTCACAATGATTATTTCAGAGAGAGCAATGTTCTGAAATCCACCTCGGATCCTACTTACCCTACTCCTAGTGTCTCATGCAATGAGGTTGTGAAAAGTGTCCACAAACACTCGTTCTCTTATTTTTTATGGTTTTCTGAGCAATGATCTTAAGACTTGTCTTATCTATCAATCATTCTCAAAATCCTAATCTAGTTCTACAATCCTGCAATCCTAAAGGCATTCAGCAAGTATGATTACTTCCAAGCTACCTCTACACAGCAAAACACGACAATCTTAAGCTATGCGGTTTCTAAAAAAAGTTTTGACTCTAGGAGATCCTAGAGGAAGTTAAAGGATAACTTCACAAGACGCTCGTGTTTTTCCATAGTTTAGGTCTCTTTGATTCCCGACAGTGGCGCCAAATGTGGGACGGGTGTCTAACCTCACTCTTATCTTATTGCAGATTTAGCGAGAACCACGATTAAATTGTCAATCCATGGGACAAAGCTGACTCGACTAGTGCATAGAGGCTACAAGAGGTTGTCAATCTCTCAGAAAACAACAAACAACTCGCATCTAACTCAAGCCACACTCAAGTGACTGAAATCACCAAATGCCAATCGCTCATCGGCAAACAATTCACATCCGTTACAACATCAAATGACATCCAAACATAACAAAACTTCTAGGACATATTTATAAGACCTAAGCACACATGCTTATGGTCTCAAATCCCATTTTAGGTCAAGTGAAAAAATCGCAATTATTAACAATAGGGGATTTTTGACCTAGTCATTTTCGACCCAGAATGCATCTAAATGCTTAGCAAGGATGCCCCAATACCCCGCCTATGTTTAGTTTTGATTTTGAAGTGTAAATTTCTACTTATGATAAAATTAAGCCGTGGATTGGTGACGCCAGAAGCTACGAAATGCCATGAAATGCTTAGGTCAATGCGTATAGCTCTTACCTGCGGTTGCAATGCAACAAACATGATTGCAATGTGACAATCGAGGAGGGAGTAGGAAGCGCGAGAAGGAGAGAAGTGAGCGTCGTAGCTCACGCTGTGTATTTCATTATCCAAAAACTTTTATATAACTTACAAAAATTGGCTTTTATACCTTAGCCAAGGTTTTTGGTGGTCAAAACTAATAATCTAGGAACTCTAACTAAAGATGGGTAATGACAGGTTGATACAATCTGGAAGCTTATAGCCCCACCTCATCAATTACAAGGTTTATCCAAAAAATAGGTGTTACAATATTCTTGATTTATCAAAATAATAAGTGTTTTTACAATGAGAGCTCCGAAAAATGGTATCCGAGTTAGCTTGCTGCTAACAGGAACTAAGTTTGTTATCTCACCGCCTCTCTAGTGAGTGGATGCCTTCTTGTTACACATGAGGGTCCCTGTACGTAAGAGCACAAGTTCTACCCTAGTTGCATCTGCAATAAAATTTGCAATATGCTCGGCAATGTATATGGTACTTAAAATCCCTCATCGGCCAAAAACTCATGGACCACATCCATGGTCACTATCATTAGACCCCTGGAAAATGTGTTCCACTTGGGAACACTCATGCCCTCTACAAAAATGAATGATGACATGTAAGCATACAACCATAGTTAGCTGTAGATACTACCCCAAAGAAAAGTTACTTACCTAATGAGATTGGTCTTAGACCATCCACAAGCAAACTTGTAGGAAAATCTGCAGAGATAATCCTAGCAACCTCGCACCAAGGCACACCATCTTTGTTATATAGATTTGTATTCTGTATCACAAAAAAATTGTTGATGCTACAAGAAAACCAAACATGAATCATGTTCAAAATCATAGAAAAATGAAATAAGAAAATGCAAATAAGTAAGCATTATGAAAATCTACCTATCAAGGGAAAACTTATCAATTTGTGATATATCTACAAGCAAAACATCTACAATGGTTTGGTAGTGGAACCCTGCAAAGCATTATCCAAATTAGCTTTGAATTAGGAAATATGGAAGACATATTTGCTAACAATTAGTTCTATATACTATATACTTAAATATCATATATCTAAGTATATATATCTCAATACTGGTACTGTACTAGTATAGTAGTTAGTATAGTAGTACCGATACCGGTACTATCAGTCTAGTACAGTGCTAGTACGAGTAGAGTATTAGTAACGTTGTTTACTGATATTGGTACTAGACTGGTTCTAGTACTGTACCAGTACTAGTACTGGTACTATTAATGGTACCAATACTAGTAACATTGTATATTGATATTGGTACTGGTACTGTACTCAGTACCTATACTGGATTGGTACTCAGTACTGGTACGGGTATCAATACAATACCAGTACAAGTACTACTGGTACTCATTACTAGTAATGTACTTAGTAATGGTACTGGTAGTTAGTACTAATACTGGTACTAAGTACTGGTACTATATTATATTATATACTAAAATACTATATATTTAAGTATATATATCTAATGTAATATAACTCTATATACTATATACTTAAATACTATATATTCTATATATATTATGTCCATTTTAATTTTAAAGCGTTTAATTGAAGATATATAAAACTATGCTCTATATTATATATATAAATATATATAAACATGTATTACAATTAATTTTCAAAACATTGTATACTTTATATATACTATGTTCACTTGTTTTTGTATGCGCGTATTTGGGGAGATTTTCAAAGCTCGATAGGTTAACAAATGGATTTGACAAAATGCTAATTCAATTGTATCTTAATGGCTATTATTGTGCATATTTTAAAGAGTGAATATTCCAAATCTATTTAGAACAGTTTTTAATGAACGCATTAACTCTTTGCAGCTGCATGCTTTTACACTTTCTTTGTACCTTATACACATTCTCTTCCTTCTCTTTTCATCATTTAATGTACGTCAAGTATTATTCCTCCCTGTCTGTCTCAAACATGACAGCTACAACTACAGCTATGCTTTCATGGACGATTAATGGTGTTAAAATGGATTATAGAGTCTCATTACAAATTGGAGAGCTTCTACTTAGTGAATATTTTCTTCAAAGCCTATTGACCCCTACTGTTAATTGTGAAGGCTTGCAAGCAGTCGTTCAGACAAAGAGCTCTGAGTCTAAGGTCAAGCAAAAAAAGAGGGAAAACAAAATGAGATGGGATCATGAAGATCAAAAGCATTAGCTTCTTGAACATTCTTTGTCCTCATCTTACCACATTCTTCATTTGGATGACTATGTTTATGTGGCTAGGACAGTTTAACAAGTGAAGAAGTTGACGATTCTTCTATGTTTGCTACACCATGTAACAAAAGTTCGACTCCATCACATTTAAATGTTGATATTGATGAAGGTATAAACACAGTTGTTTTGGAGATAGTGGAACCAACCAGGTCACCAGGACCCTTTCAAGACACACAAGATGGGGTGGAGCATACAAGGCAGGAGTATTCAAAGGATACATCCGCTCCCAAATTTTTATAATGTCAATGTTTGTTTTGAGCTTCCTCCACTTCACAACAATAAAAGGACGCTCGTTATGGAGCAAAAGTACGACGGTCACCTTTGGTCCCACCCAACATAAACCAAATAGACATAGATTGCATTGTGCGTTTGGGTTATTGTCTTGGAAACCTTCAATGTTGCAGAGTGACATGCCCTTTTTACCTTGGTGAAAGGAGATACAATGATGCCTTCTTTCATGGACACCTGGACAGACAAATTTGTATGGGCTATCCTACTAGCGAAGGTAAATCTAAAATAACCTACCACTATTGTGACAGAACGGTCACTTCTTTAAATGTTTGCAAGTGTATAATCTTTTATGTGATGCCAAAGGAAACAACAATAACACATTTGGTGATCCATCTGGGAGCATGACCACAATGTACAGCCAGGTACTAGAAGGGCAACTCTTGAAAAGCTGCACAATCTTGTTAAGATAGTTTTAAAGATTGAGAAGGGTGTTCCTAGAAAAGTACAGATGTTAGTTTCTCGTCAAATGCTATTCCAATCTTTGACTAAAGAAGATGATTTAGAAGCCATTGATGTAGACCTTAACCATTTTCTTGAGGAGATGATGCCCCTTGTTCAAAATAGGGGATTCAAAAGTATTTTGTCAAACGAGAAAGCTAAACAGGGTCAAGTTGTCAATGATGGATACAACAATATACTATTGCTACAGAAACGGTGTGTTTTTTCCATTCTTTCATGAAAGTCATTTTCCAGGCCGGGGTGGACCTAAAGACAAATGTTACGTATTCAAAATGTCCACAAAAGGACCTACTTCTAGACTTGAACTAGTAAATATAATGAGGCGAGGAGGGACAAGAGATTTGGTAGTGCTTGGGTGCAATTTGATCATACTCATCGGATTGAAGGATGGGAAACTATGTCCTGCTCGATATATGATCCTGGGTAAGTGAATTCATTAAAATATGTTAGATAGCATGTTTTGATATAAGACACCTTTTATTACTTATTTGTTCTATGTGTACATCATGCGAGCATTGCAGGTGATTGCAATATGTGAATGTAAAGAGGAAGACGAAGAAACACAAATCTTGTTTTGGATAAATTTAAACACAGTTATGGAGAGGTGTGGGCATGAACCAACAGACTTTGCTGGATTTATGTCTGATGAAGCCGGGGCTAATTGGCTAGCAATATTAGTTGTATACAATGGAGGAAGGCATAATTTAATGGAGGGGAGGGAGCGCTCGTGTCTTTTCCATTGGGAGCAGAGTCTACACAAACACAAAAAAAACATGTCACTACAGATAGACAAATGCATCACATTAAAATGTGTGAAGCATGGCACTTAACAAAGATTACAAATGAGGCCTCTTGTATAGCTTCCACAATACAAGAATGGTGGGTAAAATATGTGACTGGGGATAATAAAAAGACTTTAGAGGGATGGTCTAATTGGTGGGAGCAATGGAGTGCCCATTGGGGAGGCGCTGAGACAATGTTATATCAATCATTTTTTTGGTTCTTATTAAATACATGAATCTTGAGATTTACATATATATGGTTTTAATCATTTTGTATTTATAGGTCAGTAAGAGTCCATGGGAGAAAGCTCAAATTCCAAGTATAAACTTGTAAGAGAGAATCCATGCTAGTTGGCTGGAAAGTAAAGGTGGTAAGCGTAAAATCTCACTTTATGATGCATGTGTCAGTGACATTTTGAATGCATATATTCAATGTGCAAAAAGATTGGGATACACCACAAATAGATACATCGGAGCGAGCCCTTCCATAGAAGCAATGATGGCCAGTTTCAAACGCACAAAATCTCCAATCCAACTCATTTTGTGAGTACATTTAAAGGCTTGGTTGTTGGTAGTTCTTTGTATGAGGAGCCTGTGATGGAAGGTGACAAAGAGACAGTACAATGGAAGAAGAAAACAAGTGCAGTCGGTACAATCTCACATAAACCTGGATATGTAATGGAAGCAAGACAACCAAAACCAGAGGGAGACCACGGAGTATACATTTTGATAGAGAGGATAATGAAGAAGTATATGTCGTCACTGATAGTGAAGCAGGAGAGAGCATTCCAGTGCAGCCTAGGGAGAATTCAACAAGGTGTATTCAAGAGGTCGAAGTTTCTCGCGAAGAGTGACCTTTACAAAGGATGCCAGCCAATTGCATGAGGAAATGTTTTAGAATGGTATGGAAGAAAATTTGTGGTAACAAATTACAGAACCATCAAGTGGGAATGGTTGTTCCTTGTTTTTGGTCTGAGAGAACTTTTAAAGACAAGACAATTGCACAATGGATATGGTTTTGCAATTATGAAGTAGGCCACACACAAAAAGTACAGAAGAAAGTTAAATGCTCACCTGTCATTCCTATTGGCAAGTAGATATTGGAAGCAACTTATCAAAGGAAGAGAGTGACAGCTTGGTACAAAGTGGATTTCAATTTGCAAATTTTGCAACACCACTACGATGCATGAACAAGACAAATGCTGCTCTTAAGGAGGCTCCAGTAGCAGGAAGCGTAAGTGGAGGACATGGTATTTCCAAAGAAGTGCAAAAGATATTGGAGTCAGTTGCAAGTATGGTTGCCAAGTTTTTGGACAAGAAACTAGAAAGTCAACAACACATAGTTTTTTGGGTATTGACAGAGAGTTGTTATGATGTACACATTAAGGTAGAACCCAGTTGCACCTGTTCCGATTTTCAAAAGAGAGAATGTACACATAAAGCATTTTTGGCATGTAATCACATGTCCTATATGTATGTGTGTATTCTAGGGCTTCAACCAAAAGAGCACATTGTGGGATGGGTGTCTAACCTCACTCCTATCTTATTGCAGATTTAGAGAGAATCACAATTAAATTGTCAATCCATGGGATGAAGCTGACTCGATTAGTGCATAGAGGCTACAAGAGGTTGTCAATCTCTCAAAAAACAACAAAAAACTCGCATCTAACTCAAGCTACACTCAAGTGACTGAAATCACCAAAAGCCAATCACTCATTTGTAAACAATTCACATCCATTACAGCATCAAATGGCATCCAAACGTGCAACAAACGCGACTGCAATGTGACAAATGAGGAGGGAGTAGGAAGCGCGAGAAGGAGAGAAGTGAGCGCCGTTAGCTCATGCTGTGTATTTCATTATCCAAAACTTAAAAATAACTGGATTTTATACCTTAGACAAGGTTTTTGGTGGTCAAAACTAATAATCTGGGAGCTCTAACTAAAGATGGGTAATAACAGGTTGATACAATCTAGAAGCTTGTAGCCCCGGCTCATCAATTACAAATATTTATCCAGAAAATAGGAGTTCTAGTATTCTTGATTTATCAAAATAATAAGTGTGTTTACAATGAGAGCTCCAAAAAATGATATCCCAGTTAGCTTGTTGCTAACATTCCCACCTCCTCGCTTGTGTCGTCCCTTGACACAACTTTATGGGCTGAAATAGTCTTTGGGTTGACGGCTAGCAAGGCGGTCTTTAAGTGCATGTAGAGCCTTTTCATATTTGATCTTTTGCTCTTTGTCTGGCACTTGCAAAAACTGCATAGTGACTCTATTTTTAATCTCGACTGTGGAGTATCCTTCAAATCTTGATGTCAATTTGTTGATCATTGGCCCAAAAATCTTTGTTCGCCAAGTGAAGAACCTTGTGTAGAACGCTTCCTCAAATGCCAACATATTATGAGAAGGTAAGAACATGCAGCGGGCGTAGAAGCCATAGTGGACTTCTTCGAAAGGTTGGCCACTAAGATCATAGCATAAACCCTTATTGCCCTTAAAGAATGACATCCATGGGGCTCCTGCTTGCTCTCGCTCATGAAAGACTTTGATGGAGGTGAGCAGCATTCGACAGTTTTTGTAAATCATAGCACATGAGAGATGAGGGAGGATTTTAAAGAATTCCATGGCACCCATTAGGGTTTTCACCATATATTCTTCTGTCAATGATCCCTTTTTTGGAGCTGGAAATCTCGGAGGCCGCTTCTTTGTGATTGCCTCATGTGCTTGCCATGTACTTACTCTTGGTACATGACAAAAAGTTGGATCCATTTGAAGTGCCGCAGATGCTCTTGTGAACAAAATCAGGTATCTTGGATTCTTGTTCAGCCACTTGGGGTGGACTTCATCTGCGCCTTCTATTTGCATGTCTTTATAAAGTCTTTCCTTGACTTGAAGCAAATCTAGTTTTTGACCTGTTTATTGGGAAAAATCAAAGGAAATAACAAATTGCACTGAAAAAGCAAAGTGAAAATCCAATAATTAAGAAAATCCATTGAAAAACACAGCTTTATGGTTTTCTATTGGATTTCTTCAATTTTTAGTCCCAATATCAAGGAAAACAATGAAAAATAACCAAAAAACACTATTTTTTGATAGTATCATTACACTATTTACACTCACCAGGGAGATATTATCAGTTAGATTCCCCTGTTGATGATTGATAAGGGTATTATTAGGTAATTTTGTAAAAAATCACACGTTAACATAAAACTTTTTCCTCCCTCTTCAAACATTGCCCTTAATTACTTAGTGCCCTTCCACCCCTCCTAGATGGAGTACTCCGGGACGACTGTGTGCATAGGTTGAACAATCGTGTCTATGCATAGCCTTGGTTGGCTCTACCGTGCTTTGAAGATCAATGCACTTCAAACCATTATGCTATGCAAGAGTTGGATCTTAACACTAGGTTGGTAACCTAACAGGACATAAAAGTGTCCTTTCAAGGTTTTGAAAAAAACCTCCAAAACCATAGTAGATCCACTCATTTTGTAAAATCCTTTCATGAGGTTATAGTTCAAGGCCTACTACACATGGACAAAATAAGAAACTTGTAAAATTTCTCATCTTTTGGTCAAACCAAACCTCCAAAGTTGATGGACCATTGCATTTTCATCAAAACAGTCATTTCTTACGTTTTGTTGCATAAAAATAAGATTAGGGATTTTTGTAGGACTTGAGATAAATTCCCTAGTTAACTTCAATGGGTTGGTGATCAGAACATATGATTGCTTCTCACTCACTATTTTTTGTTTTGCCAAAATAAATAGGTACAAAAAAGTTGAATTTTTACCATTCTACAAACCTATCATCAAAGTTTCTATAGCCACGCTCAATACAAATAATATATGTATGTTTTCTTAGTTCCCTATTGTTCTTTATGTTCATAAGGATCCATGGAGCATGTCAAAAGAATAATACATCTCTTACCAAGGGGAATCTTGGGAACAAAGATGAAGTGTTAAATACAGCAAACATGAAAAAACTGGGTTCAACATTATGAGTTGTAGAATCCCATAGAAACTATTCAATATCTAGCCAAATTTGACCCTTATGCTAGAAATGGTTACTACCTACAAAATGCATGTAGTTTTCACAAGAAACTAACAATATTGAAAAGGCTATACTTGATATACTAGAATGTTTCGTTTTCTTCTATAATCGAAAAAATCAACCAGCGTTGTGTACTATGAAAAATAGGGTATTAGGTGCCCCAAAACTCAAGGAATATTAGCTTTATGTTACAATATGCGACATAGAAAATAAAAAATGCATTTGGATATCATGAAATCCACCAAAAAAATCATATATAGAAGAGCTAAAATTGGCTAAAAAACAGGATTTGACAATTTTTGTAATTTGGTCATAACTCACAACTTTAATATTTATTTCTACCTAGAAGCATCAGGACATGTTGAGAACTACTAAAGATAGTTCTCTAGCATTATACACCTCACAAAAATGAATTCTAGAGTGGTATAGTTGCAAAAAGTTGAAAAAAGCCAAAAACATCACCCGTTTTTTCAAATAGTTTAGGTTGTGAAATCTTGTGCAAGGACAAGGTTAAAGATGAAATTGATATTCCAAAAAAATGTCGAGTTTTTTTCAACTCACGAGACAACTTTCTAGATAGATAGCACCTCAAAATCCATTTTGAAACTCTTGACATAATTCAAGGAAAATGGTCACTTAACAGGACATAAAAGTGTCCCATTACCAACCTAGTGTTAAGCAATTAACTCAAGGGTTTCTGATGTTGAGGCCTTCTAATGCTATCTTCCAAAGAGCAATTCTTGTAGCTTGTGTGATCTCTGCTTGATTGTAACATCAGGATGCTTTATCACACTTATTGCCTGAGCGGTTGGTATCAATAATGGTTGTTGTCAAGCTTTTTCCCGCCATTGATAACTTGGTTTTCTTGGTGCAGAATGGTGTGGTTGAGTCTTCTGAGACTTTACTCTCCATTGCTTGATTGGTTTTATGGTTTGTAGAGAAGAGAATTTCTCCTTTTTCTTCCAAATCCATCTCGTGTTAGGTTCCTTGCTCGAAGATGATCGTCTCTGTATTTTGACCCTTGGAACCTCCTTTGGTACTGTCGATGATGTTTGACACCCAGATTTGAATCGGCTTGTCCTTAAGCTGTGCTTTTGGTACCCAAATATGCTTGACTCCTTGCATGCTACTTGTAGCATTTGCTTGTCGATATGAAGGAGAAGATTGATTGCTTTGTTGTTTTCTTTGCTGATTACTACCTTTCCACTCCTCCTTGCTTGGCGCAATTGGAACAATGAGTTGTTCGCCTTTAGGTGATAGCTTGAGCTGATTGGTATCCCAATTTGGTACTTCCTTGTACGTTCGCATCTAGGGAATTCCAAGAATCATTGTCTCATTCATGTGTTTATCTAATAAGCATACAAACTGATGAGGACATGAACAACCATGTATCATCACGTTCAAGTTGACTACTCCCAATGTTGGTGTTGGGTTCTTGTTGCATCCTTTGATAGTCGCTATTCTTGCTGTCAAAGATTGACTATTGTTGCTTTTTTGTACATAGAATAACTGACTGTATTTACTCAAGCTCCCATGTCAACCAATGCATTTGTGTTATGATTGTTTAGCTATACCCTGATTCGAAGGTCCATTCCATCTAACCATTCATCATCTGTTGACACTGCATCTTTCTGCCCATTGTCGGTCATCTATTTCCAGAGTGTTGATGGGAATAGATAATTGTTTATTCTTGAGAGTAGCTTTTCTTTTGATACCCGAAGTCGAGATTCTTCTTGGGATTCATTAATAACCTGCTGTCATTTTATCTTTCTTTGCTTAGCTCCATGCATCCTTTCTAACAATTCATTGGTTAGTGGCAAATTGTACTTCTTTAAACGACATCCACTAATCCAATTAGCCATTGGTTCACCATCTAGGGTGGATAACTTAACTACTCCACTTGGAGATACATCTTCAATGATAAACGGTCCATTTATCTTTTTCTTAAACTTGGGAATATGTTGCTTAAGAGAATAGACTAAGACTAAGTCCCCTTTTTTGAATATTTTTGTAATTAGTTGGGAATCAAAAAATTGTTTTGTTTTCACTTTTGTGCATAGATGTGAGCTACAACAGTTAGCTTTTGCTCATCTAGCTTCTCTAAATCTTCAAGTCTCTCTGACAATTCATGTCCAGTCCACTCAAGATTCTTAGCTATCCTCAATGTCGCCAATAGAAACTCTATTGACAATATGGCATCAAAACCGTAAACAAAGTTAAAGGATGTAGCATTTAAAGTTGTTTTGAATGAAACTCGATAAGCCCATAGAGCTGCATGGAGATTCATTTCTCAGCTTGTCTGTTTGCTTGTGGGTGATAGGGAGCTGATTTGTTATGGATGACCAAAAATTCATTAAGCAGATAATTGATTACCTCATTGAGGAAATGAGTTCCCCTATCACTAATAATTTCTATTGGCAGTCCATATCTTGTGAACACATACTCATATAAGAATGTGGCAGTGGTTATGGCATCATTCTTTTGAGTTGCTTTAGCCTCGGTCCACTAGGTCAAATAGTCCGTAGCTGCAATGATATATTGAGCTTGAGTTCTATAAGCAGGTGGCTGTATTGGCCCAACAAAATCTATACCCCATTTTGCGAAAGCTCTAGCCCCCATTATTAGTCTTAAGGGCATGCTATCTACACGTGTTGGCATTTTTGCCCGTTTACATGCATCATACCTTTGAACATATTCTTTGGCATCTGCAAAAAGTGTTGGCCACCATATGCCTGCCATTAACATTGCTCTTGTAGTGGTCTCACTAGAAAAGTGACCTCCAGCTAATCCAGCATGTGCTTGTTCTAAAATTGGAATATATTCGTCTTCATTTGCACAAAGACGTAGATGATGATCCTTACCTCTCCGATACAATTGGTTTCCAATAAGAGCATAATCTCTTGCTTCAGTTTCAATTGCACTTTCATCAAGAAATGTTCGCCTTGATAAGTAAGTAACTAGATAGTTACTCCACTTAAGAACACGTGACATTTGGAACAATGTTACATGAGGTATGGGTGTTTGTTTTTGACATTGAGGAAAATTTTTCACAAAAGAGTGAACATCACTTCTCATGGTTGGACAAAATACTCCAAGTCTCAAGATCCGTCACATAGTTTGATCTTCTGCAAAGTGAAGTCCTACTATGATAATATGTGCTTGACTTAGGTATTGGTTTTTTTCCCTCAGTATTAATGCATAAAAGCAGTATTCCATCTCTATTTCTTTTGTATAGCCTACCCTCTAGTAATTGATACATAGCCAATTGCTCAATTAATCTGATTGTAATAGGAAGTGCTATTTGCAAATCCACTTGAGCTATTGTCATCAATGATACCATGTTTTCCGACCATTGAGGTATCATTTACATGGAGAACAGATATGCATCTGGTAGATCATTGTCTACCCCTTTAGGTGATTCTCCTGAAACAATCCTTGACAAATGATCTGCTCTTTGATGTGTAGTGCCCTTTTTTACAATGACATTGAAATCAAATTCCAGAAGAATGATGACCCATCTCACTATTCTTTCTATGCTGCATGGCTTGCTGACCAAGTACAATAAGGCTTGGTGGTCCACAAAGAACAAAAATTTGTTGGCTAATAAGTTATGTCTATACTTTTTAACAGCATGGATCATTCCTAGTCCTTCCCTTTCGGTGGTGGTATAATTATTCTATGCCATATTCAACTGTCGGCTAGCATAAGAAATAGGAAAATTAATTTTCTTGTCTACTGGTTGAGCTAGTATACAACCGATGGAAAAATTGGAAGCATCTACATGTATGTGGAATATCTTATTCCAATATGGTGCTTTTAATATTCGAGCTGAGGTGAGAGCTTGCTTAAGCTTCATGAAGGATTCTTCACACGCCTCAGTCCATTCAAAATGTGTAATCAAGCTATACATGGGTTTTGCAATTATAGCGTACATATAAATAAACCGTTTGTAATATCTACAATGTCCCATGAAGGCATGGACCCCCTTGACTGTTGTCGGTCTAGGCAAATCAACACTAACATGAATTTTGTCCATATCGGTAGCTATGCCATTTTTAAATACTATATGTCCAAGAATTTTTCCTTGTCTAGCCAGGAATGTGTACTTCTCAGGATTTAAGAAAATCCTATAAAGTCTATATTTTTCGAATACCTTTTTAAGGTGTCCAAATGATCAGCTCGGATTGATGAATGTACGCATAGATCATCCATATATACTTCCAAGAATTTCCTAAGATATTCCTTAAAAGAATGGCTCATCAATCTTTGAAAGGTGGCAGGGGCATTAGTTAACCCAAAAGGCATAACCCGATAGGAAAAAATACCCCACTCCGTTGCAAAGGCAGTTTTATGCTGGCCTTTGGTCAACCAAAAGTTGATTGTATCCCAAAAATCCATCTAAATTGCTGTAAGCTTCCTTTCTTGCAACTTTTTCTAAACATGCTCAATGATTGGAAGAGGAAAGTTGTCTCTCATGGTAGCTGTATTCACTTTCTTGAGGTTGACACAGACGTGTAATTTTCTGTTTTTCTTGGGTACTATCACAATTGGAGATACCCAATCTGTGTGTTCAATTTCATAGATGAATTCAGCTCCCTTTAGCTTTTCAATCTCTTCTTTGATATTTTTGGAAAATGTTTCATTGTATGTGTATGGCCTTTGTCTACTTGGTTTTGCATCATCTCCCAGGGTATGGTATGTTGACAGATTTCTCGATCAACACCCTTGAGATCCTTGTCAGACCAAACAAAGATATCTCGATATTCTTTCAGTAAGCTTAATAAAAGCCCTTCTTCTTCTTCCTTAAGGTCACTTGCAATGTAGGCTAGTCTAGGCTCTTCTCTTGGTTCGGCAAGATCTATCTTTTTTGCGTTTTCAGGCCCTTCGTAGGACTCACCCTGTTTTTGTAGTTCTCTAACAGCTTGTTCGACTATGATTTTTCTATCTTGGAGAGTATATTTCTTGTAATGGGATGGAATACTCATTACATCTTTACCATCTTCTTTAGTGGTTTCTATTTCAGTTGTATATCTCCTTTAGAGATTTTTTCAACTCTTGATGTTTCTTTTTCCGTTCGACTCTTGTCATTTTTGAATCCTTGTCCTGGTTTTTAGGTTTTACTTGAATTTCTTTTCTCGTTTTTCTTGATGTTTTCAACATTTTTGGATTTTCATTTGAAGGATACCAGTGATTCTGTCCTTGACACAATCATGTGCATCTATTTGCATAAGGAATTGTGTTCTACAGGAGACTAATGGCATAGGTTTAGCTTTCAAATTTCTAGTGTCTCTTTTTCGTCTACACCATTTCTTTCTTCGTAGTTTCTAGTTAGGAAAGTAAAAAAACTTCCCTCCTTTCATGAGTAGGTTGGCTCTCACATGTTCTTTTTCTTACCTCGAATCATTTGAGGTAGTTGAATGTTCTTCTAACTCATCTGTTGCATCATAGTAGAGGTATGAAAAGACTTGTTGAGCTTTCATCAAGTCGTTGGGTTCCGGACTCTTGTCTTCAGTGTGAAGGGTTGAGATCATTTGGATGGGAATTATATCATAGCCGTCCTCATTGAAAAATTGAGTAGGCATAGATGTATTTACACATACATCCATTGTTGCTAAAATTTGAGTCCACTCAAATGGCTCAAACAAATGCTCGAAAAAGGATTCAGGTACATTGGCTTCATCTGTGCAATCCCTTTCTAAGATACATTCTTCTCTTTTTAAGCTCCCTTTTTTTGAAGCTCCGCACATCCAAATAGGAGTGTCTTTGTTTAACCAAGATGGAAGCTTAGTTTCAACCAAAGAGACTGAATCGAATTCTTGTATGGGCGTTTTCATGACATCTCTATAAGTGCGATCTTTTAGATTAACCCTTGTTATTGATCCCACTTGCTTCAAGTAAAGATAATTGTTTCCCCAATCTTGGATGAGTTGTACTTGTCGCATGAAAGGTCTTCCCAGTACGATTTTGTAATTGAGTTTCTTTCCAAAGTCTACTATGGAAAAAGTGAGTTGATATTCAATCCCACAAGAATTAACTATCACTTTTTCAAGCAGTCCTAATGGTCTTTCAATGTGTCCATCAGCCAATTGCAATTTCATTGGAGTTTGCCTAATGGCTAGTTGTCCCCAGGATTCCCATACTGCTTTCGTGGCTATGGCTATGCCTGCTCCACTATGCAGTATTGCCATGGTTTCTATGTCATTATATTTCACTGAAAGGGTTGTGTTTCCTTCTTCCCCTTCATAGTATTCTTCGACTTTGTTCATTGAAACAGATTGAATCCCCTTGTTATCCATTTCGTGTTTCAATTTTTTCAAATTTTGTACGATTAGCCCAGTTATTCCCACTTTCTCTATAGTTTTCTGTAGATCATTCCATAAATATCGACTGATTTTCAATAGTTCTCCTAAAGTAAGAGTGGGTTGGATGGGTGTAGACATGATTGAGTGAATATTGTCTACTTATAGGGTTTGTTCCGCTCTTTTTACCCGAGTGGTTTTACACACTATGGATTCATCTTCGTTTATCTCCCAAATAAGAGGGTAATGTTTCCAAGGTCAATGGTTTAGACATTCCTAGAGCTTCAAATCCGCAATTCCCATACAAGGATTGTACATCCATGTCCATATCAAGAGGTGGATTGTCTAACCAAACTTCCTCTATAGGAGATGACTTCAGAGTTAGGCTCCCATCATTGATTTCTCTAACTTTTTCCCGTAAGTGTCTTGGCCAGTCTTCTTGTATGAATGGAATTCCGTCTAAGGAATCTTCGTTGTCCGGCACCATCAGTTCTGGTTCTTTTGCTTCCAGGTGGGGTTCTACCACCAATTCAGGTTTTTCTTTATTGGCTCTTATCACAAGGTCCTCAGGTTTTGCCATACTCTCGAGCTTGGGTTTTTGTTTTTCCAGCATCTCTTGCATGATTTTTACCAAATTTTGATAAGCTTCAAGCGTAGCTGCTTCCATGTCAGGAGATGGATAGTTTTTCCATTTGTTTTCCATGTTTTGGCTTGCTTTAAGTCCCGCTTGGTGGGCTTCCAAAGCTGCATTAATAGGCTCAAAATTTTATCAACCAAAATTGATCCTCCAGATTTCACGATGGTTTCCTTGATTTTGCTTCCAGTTTCTTTCACCTTTTCCTGGAATAGCTTCTTTGCTTTCTCCTCGATTTCAGTCATTTGTTTCTGTTTTCTCATCTCATACCTTTTGTTTCTTCTTTGTTTGGTCTTTTGAGAGAAAATTTTTTTATTTTCTGAAATCATCAAGGGAGTTATGTTTCTTTTTCTTAGCATGGGCTCTGGTGATTACCTTGATTGGAACAATCGGATCACTCTCATTAAGAAAAATATGAACCCTCTAGGGGTCCTTTGGGATTAAGGTTAATTAGAGGCCAGCCAATGAGAAGAGGGTGGTGGACACACTCTATGTCCTCAAAAATGTAGGGGGACAAAGTAGTCTTACACTTCTTAAATGGGCTCTTACCTAGTGAGAAGGTGCGGTGGGGGGGGGGGGGGCGGGGTGGGTGGGCCATATGGAACCTCCAACTTCCCTCCTTTTTGATCCGGTTTTGAAAAAATCCCAAAAATTTGAAATTTTTCAAAAATTTCAAAACTCAAATTTCATCTTCTAAAAACCCCCCTAAAACTATTTTATGGTCAAAAAAGCATTTTTTGATCTCAAAAAGTCAAAACGTGCATCCAAAAACCCTAAAATTCTAATTTTTAAAAAAACTTTTTAAAAATCTTTTTTTGCTATCCAGAGCTCCCCCAAAAGTAGTTATTAGGCAAAAAGTGATTTTTTCTCTCTAGAATCTTTTTTTCAACCCCTCCTTGGTTGCAACCATCACACTCATCCTCTACTCCAACACTCTCTCTCTCTACACCATCTCCATTTCTGCAGCAAGGAAGCTCCTCTCTCCTTCTCTACCACCTGCCATTGCCACACCAAGCAAGGGTTATCCACCTTCTCCTCCCAGTGCCACACCAAGCAAGGGTTGTCCACCTTCTCCTCCCATTGCCACAAGGGTTAACCACTTTCTCATATCACTTTATCCCACCTACATTGTAGCAACAAGCAAGGTTCTTCTCCTTCTCCTAGTTTGCTTTGCTCAACCATGGCCAACTCTACTTCGCAAAGGCGGCCAAAGGATGAGGTCACAACACTTACATGCCACAACACTAGAGGTGTAGATGATGAGTGGGTGCCACAAGAGTTCACCAAAGGTGCTTGGGTATACATTCAACCATCTGTTGTTGGCCCTCATCGTGTGCTGAATCGTGCAAACTTGGATCTTCATTGGAAAGGAAAGCTCCTTGGCTTCAAGAACCGCAAAGACAAGGGGACTGTAGCCATTGTTCAACATGTTTTCTCAATGTCAACCATGCACTTGCAACAACCACCTCGATTTCCAACACATTGTAAGTACATGTTTTGAGAATACAAAGCTAGGTGTGAAATCACAGTGTAATGTTATTATGGATTCATACTTAACATTTGTCATGCATTTATAGTCATATTTCCATCCACGTTGGTGGAGGAGCAGCCACTACATAGTCTCTCCGGCACATTCAATGCTATACATGCGGATATTGGAGCAATAATGTTCCCACATCTTTGCCCAACCAAACTGGTTCAAAGAAGGATTTTCTTCTATTCTCACTCCTATATTGTCCCTACTTCTACACAAGCATTTGGAACGCTTGAACCCATCAAAGTAACTTCCTTATTAAGTATGGAGTGGCCGGTCCCAGATTTGTGGTCGGTAGCATCTTTCAAGCAAAAGATGATAATGGATGTCCAAAACTCTTTGAAATACTCTAAAGCTTCTAGGTCTGTGGGCTTGAGTTGGTGTTTGCCTATTCATTGTTTTGTGCACATTTTTAAAGAGTTTGGATTTGTGGAGACTAACACAATGCTTGTATGTAAAGATGCGCATTACGAGGAATTAGGAAGGCTTTTAGAAGAGGACTGGGGTTTTGTGGAGGGCATGCACAACGGGGACCGGTACCGTTGTAAGGCTGGAGCTTCAGGTATTGGAATGCGCTATTTGAAATCCCGCACCTCCTTGTACATACGATTTCACTATGATCGTTGGATGTGCAAGCTTGGAGTGTGGACTCCCTTACAGAGTGTAGACGGCGCTATTGCAAGCTTTGACATTGCAGTGAAGATGCCCAACGATGCTTTGGAGGCAGTCCAAGTGAACAAGCATTGGACTCTCAGTAATGTTCGAGAACATTTGGTTATTATGGGTTTTGAGGCCCTTCAACAAGCACAATTTCGTTTACAAGGTCACAAGGTGAGAATCCTTCCACCACATTTTCAATACATCATGGTTTGTCGATCATTAGATGCTTATTGTAATGAATGTCTTCAGATTGGGAAGAGAATGGAAGACAAATTGAAGGTCGAGGAGGACTGGGGGATAGATGGAACTATGCTATCGATCTTATAACTTTGTAACTCTTGCAATTTTCATATTGATCCCCGCTGTAATCAACATGATTTGCTTCGGCAAATCATGCCTTTGAATATAATTTTTTGCATTGGGATGAGAAATCATTTTTTGGTGAAAGTGCCTTTTTTTTATGTCCTAAAAAAAGGGTCCATTATAAAAGGGGGGCCACCTAACTCATTCACTATTTTCACTTTTGCAACTCTTGAGCTCCTCCACTCTCTATCCACACCCCAGGTTAGACATGGATGCTGCCACAGCCACAGCCTCTGCATCTGCACCCACATCCACCCCTTTGTCACGCTTCATCCTCTTCCTCGAGGACACCAAATACAAAGGGAAGTTGGACCTCCACACCTTTTTTACTCGTCTCCCTGACCTTGACGCCACAATTGCCCTTCACATGGATGCATTTAAGGAGATTTCTGCTTTCATGGAGGAGCACATCAT
The DNA here is from genome assembly GCF_014529385.1 of Adiantum capillus-veneris. NCBI lineage: Eukaryota > Viridiplantae > Streptophyta > Polypodiopsida > Polypodiales > Pteridaceae > Adiantum > Adiantum capillus-veneris. The sequence continues at coordinate 147,080,089 of NC_140935.1, forward strand.
AAAATATTCTGTATCTATCCCCCCACATGCAGGGATCTGGGTGCCTTGCGATCTTTTGCTCTATATACACAAAGGTGATCACCCATCTCCAAGTGGTTGCAATGATTCCAAGAAATTGCAACCGATGCAGGCCATTACTTGGACGAGCAAGCCCCTGGGGTGTGCGCGCTCAAGAAGCGCAAGTTGGGGGTGGAGTACCTTTCTCGGCTCACAACATTTATCTTCTTGGTGAGCGAGGAACCTGATTTGGAGGAGCTCCGCTTACCACACCTTCAAGTTGGGTCCTTTATCAAGGACACCAAGGAGCAGCAAGTTATCCCCATGAACCCTGCAGCGGAAGGAAAAGCACACCGTCTCGAGTACCCTAGGGGTCTTGAGGAAGTGGTTGAGAAATCCATAGTTGCGGCTGGCCCTAGTGACACTCCAGTGCCACTACCACTGACAGATGTGCCAATCCCAGAGGTAGAAATCAGCTGCTTCTCCTCAGTGTTAGTGGATGGGGAGGAGTATGTGTTCCTGCATGATTTGGAAAAACCATTTGGCCTGCGCATGGATGAATGCTTGAGCGTGCTATGCAATAGCAGCAAATGTCCCTTAGACAATACACCAGATGAACTAGAAAGCAAGCTCTTGCCAGATGGGGACTCTGTTGCTGACACTATTGCAGTTGTATGTGCGGAGGTCCTGGCAGCAGAGCAGTTGCACGTGGCTGATGAAGATTTCCAAGCCACCAAAGCCAAGGTTGAGGCTGCTAGGATGCCTATCCCATTATGCGACCTCCCATCTAATGATCCAAAGCTTGTATCTGTGGTGCATGGGAGCATTGACTTGGATGCAAAGGGCAACAGGGAGGAGGACGACAAGGAGCAGGAGGTAAACTGTATCCTAATTTTCATGTTACTATTTTATCCTTCATTGTCTTTTTTCTTTACCTTCATAGGTTTATGACAGGATGTTGTGGAGGTTGATGATTTTGCTGCAAGGACGGGTGGTAAGCGGACGGGCTTTGGATCTCAAGCTTCCCTTGCGCATTACCTAGGACAACTCCCCCCTGGCGATGTGGCCATTATCCATAATGAATCTACTCCCCAAGCCCATTTTATGACTTGGTCGTTAAAAGCTTTGAGCAAGTTTTTGTGTTTGAGCACCATTGCTCAAACTGCGCATCAAGTGTTCCTAGTGCGTAGATCCCTTGTATGTACAGCGTTTGGCACTGGCTTTCGTGGTAAAGTGCTTGCCCAGATAGGGATACATGCTTCCATTGGCTCAACTGACCCAAATGCCATAGCGCAGTCCCTCTTGACTGGGGAGTTGCCTTACGCGCAAAATAGACGCCAAGAAATGGTCAAAAAAATTATGAACTCCTCAGATACATGATGTAAAATCACCGTGCTGGAAGGAATAAAAAATATTTGAATTTGTCTCTCTATATTGCAAATTCTTTTGAATCTGATTTGTCAATCTTGAAAATTGTTTCAATTGGTGATATGAATTGTTTTTTGATTGGTGACTTTGTTATTTCATGTTCTGTATGTAATTGCAGTCAATTTCAGTATATTTGTGCTTTTTAAGTATCCTAGGGGGTAGATTAGCCTATAAGGGGAAAAAAATGCCTGGCCACAAGGGCGCGCAAATGGCCCATCCATCAGTTTTGGATGGGCCATTTGCGCGCCCTTGTGGCCAGGCATTTTTTTGCCCCTTTTAAGCCAATCTACCCCCTAGGGTACTTAAAAAGCACAAATATACTGCAATGGATTGGTTTTGCATCATTCATTTAAATGCACCCTTTGTATGGCAATTCCAGCATATGTTTAGACTCGAGGACACTAGAAAAGCTAAAATCAATTATGAAATGAATTTTCCAGCACACTATCACCTGCTTTAGCTCTACCTAGTACACCCCTCCACCAAAAAGTCCAATTGCATTGGACATTTGAAAAATCCAAATTAATGTTGCATAGACACTTGGTTTCACAATATGTTATTTGTTTTGATATCCTATAAGGAATTCAAAGCTTGAAATGACCAAAAAAAAGGTGTCCACAAGGATCCATGTAAAATATTGATGCAAAACCAATAGGTTTTAGTAAATTTGTGTTTAAGTACCCTTGGGGGTAGATAAGCCTAAAAGGGGCAGAAAAAGGCTTGGCCACAAGGACGCGCAAATGGCCCATCCATCAGTTTTGGATGGGCTATTTGCGCGCCCTTGTGGCCAGGCATTTGTTTACCCCTTATAAGCCAATCTACACCCTAGGGTACTTAAAAAGCACAAATATACTACAACGGATTGGTTTTGCATCATTCATTTAAATACACCCTTTTCATATGGCAATTCTAGCATATGTTCAGACTCAAGGACACTAGAAAAGCTGAAATCAATTATGAAATGAATTTTCTAGCACACTATCACTTGCTTTAGCTCTACCTAGTACACCCCTCCACCAAAAAGTCCAATTACATTGGACATTTGAAAAATCCAAATTAATGTTGCATAGACACTTGGTTTCACAATATGTTATTTGTTTTGATATCCTATAAGGAATTCAAAGCTTGAAATGACCAAAAAAAGGTGTCCACAAGGATCCATGTAAAATATTGATGCAAAACCAATAGGTTTTAGTAAATTTGTGCATTTTAAGTACCCTTGGGGGTAGATAAGCCAAAAAGGGGCAGAAAAAGGCCTGGCCACAAGGGCGCGCAAATGGCCCATCCATCAGTTTTGGATGGGCTATTTGCGCGCCCTTGTGGTCAGGCATTTTTTTGCACCTTATAAGCCAATCTACCCCCTAGGGTACTTAAAAAGCACAAATATACTACAATGGATTGGTTTTGCATCATTCATTTAAATGCACCCTTTTTATGGCAATTCCAGCATATGTTCAGACTCAAGGACACTAGAAAAGCTCAAATCAATTATGAAATGAATTTTCCAGCACACTATCACCTGCTTTAGCTCTACCTAGTACACCCCTCCACCAAAAAGTCCAATTACATTGGACATTTGAAAAATCCAAATTAATGTTGCATAGACACTTGGTATCACAATATGTTATTTGTTTTGATATCCTATAAGGAATTCAAAGCTTGAAATGACCAAAAAAAGGTGTCCACAAGGATCCATATAAAATATTGATGCAAAACCAATAGGTTTTAGTAAATTTGTGCATTTTAAGTACCCTTGGGGGATGATAAGCCTAAAAGGGGCAGAAAAAGGACTGGCCACAAAGGCGCGCAAATGGCCCATTCATCAGTTTTGGATGGGCCATTTGCGCATCCTTGTGGCCAGGCTTTTTTTGGCCCCTTATAGGCTTATCTACCCCTAAGGGTAATTAAAATGCACAAATTTACTAAAATTGACTGCAATTACATACAGAACTTGAAATTACAAAGATAATAGACAGAGTAGACACAACTGTTGATCATATTGTCATTGGAAAGTCAAATCATTACAAAGATAAGGTTGTGCAATACAAAAAGAGGGATAACTTCGGCTAATGCTCGAAGTCTCGTCGCAATCAATGTGCAAGCTGCATATCTTTTGGTTGTATTGTCACTCGCTTTGCATGAATGGCGCATAGTTTGGTATCTTCCAACACCGAAATGATGTGGGCCTCTGCAGCTTCTTGAATAGCCGGCCTCTAGCGCTATTGCTTGCATTCTATACTGATTTCCATAGCTTTGAAGCACCTCCTTCACAGTGCGAGCAAAGGGGGCGCGTCGAATCAAGAGCTCCGTCGTCTTCTGGTAGTGGCGGATTTTTGCAAATGCCCTTGCTATTTCTCGGCGCTGCTGCGGTTGTCTTGGGGGCACTTGCACATTTGCTGGCGGGCGGCGTTTAGGCTTCTTGAAAAACTTAGACTTGCGCCTATTTACATGCTTAGGGGCTGGTTCTGCAGCCTCTTCTGATTCTTCTTCTTCCCTTGGTTGCCGATCTTGTCGTGTGGGGAGAGCTCCATGGCCTTGAGGCAATGTCTTCCCCCCAACAGCCACCCGGTGTGTGCGCGGTATTTTTTCTCGCAACCATGGTGGCTCACTCTCTGATTCGGTGTCTGTATGGACCACCCGAGTCCTGGATGGTCTTGCTTGTGATTGGGGGCGCGATGGCTGCTCCCTATCAGACTCTGATGTTTGCTGTCCCTCTGCTTCTCTCCAGCGCTGGGCACGTTGCTTCATTCTCTTTCTAGGTGTTATATCTTGAGGAGGTGAAGATTCAATAGTCCTTGATGACTCTCGTGCCCTACCACCATGCCCACTACCAGAAGAGTTCCTGGAACGGCCAGGTGTTCGTGGCCATTTTCTTGTGCCTTTAAGCCATGACGGCTTCTCACATCCTTGGAGGGTGTTTTTGTTGGCAGGCGGATGCTCTTTAGCGGTTTGTTTGGTGCGCGCCATTTCGTTGGTAAGAGCTCACCGGTTCTTAAGAAATGAGTGATTTATGAGAGCATGCAATATTTATAAGGGCCCATTTAAAAAGGGCCCTGTTCACACTAATTTTTTTAAAAAAAGTATTATTTTTTAAATAAAAATGTCGCTAAGAGTTGGACCTTGTGTTCACGTTTAGTGACTCGCGCAGTATCCACTTTGATCCTTGTCGCCCTCTGCATCGCCGCCATGCAGCATGCTTGGTGAGACCTTGCGACATTTGCCACTTGTTGCTATGCTCTTGACGACTCCATTTGCGCACTTCAATAGCAATCTTGGATTGTCGCGCACGCTCCATTGTGAGCTTACGAGCAAATGTTGTGCGAAAAAACCAGTTGAACATCTCCTCCAAATAATTGGATTGCACCATTCCACCACCATGTCGAGTATTTTTGAAGTACACTCCCCTTGCTCGATAATGGGACTTCTCCATGCCTTGAGTGCTAAAAATTTCAAGCGATCCATACTTGTGCATAAAAAATGCACCATGTGCAAACAAGATATGCTGTTCACATGAGTAAACGATCCACATTATTAAATAAAAACAATCCCTAGTAATGAATACACCATGAATGACTTACCATGTAATGTGTGATGTTATTTTCACCCCAAGAAAGGGTGAAGACCTTGGTAAAATCTGCCAAAGCTTCTTGAAATGATTGATGTTGTTCTTCTATTGTGCTGTTAAGTCCCATAAGCTTGACCATTTTATCAAAATGGGCCCAAACTTGCTTGCGCTTATTTGCAAGCTCGCCATTTGAATCATTGCCAGTAGTAGCTTTGCATAACTCCTTCCAAAGCTCCCAAAGGTTACCTGTCTGCTGGTTGGAGCTGTTTTGAGCATCATATCAACTTGGCTTTCCTTGGGAAACTCTCTTCAAAAAGTGTCTAGCTTTTTGTCCACTCATTGACACTTGTTGAGCAATTTCATGGGCCTCCCCTATGTTCTTTGCAGCAACTATAGACACATTTCCACCGTGACAGCCAATGGAATTCAAGAGTACCTCTACTCTTTCGATCGCTTCCTGGGACTTTTCCAATGGTTTCATTGTGAAAGCATAGTTAATGTGGAGCTTCAACAGCCTATCAAAAATGCGCATGGATGCGTGTGATGTACAAAAATGTACATTCGATAGAGGAAATCGAAAGATTGGATTCCAAGAGTGGTCCTTTTGATCACGGTCTAGGGCATTGAGCATGGGACATCTCAGAATAGACGCTTCCCATTCTCTACCTTCATCTCCGACATCACGACAATCTAACCCTTGTTCTCCATGCCCTTGCCATGGAAGCATATAACCGGCCTTTGCAGTGCTCTTATGTGATTTTTGTCCATTAGGTTTGTACCCTTGAGTGCAAAATGGACAAGGCATGAGAGAAGAATCCCCTTGTTTGCAGCCAAGCAAACACTTTATGGTCTTTGAATCCCCACCTAAGTTCCACTCCACATCATAACTACCAAAGCCCTCAATCTCCAACTTCTGACCTGCAATTTGGGAGTGTATTACTTCTGTGATCCATGGAGTTCTCTCAAAAATCCATGAAAGTACTCCATTGGTCTCTTTGGGCACCTCAATAGCACCCAACCACCAAATGTCTTTCTCTGATTGCACGCTAAAAGATAGGGTAGGATATGGCTCGACTGAATCCCTTCGCTTGGTTTGCAGAAGGGCCTCGTTCATTAGAGTGACACTTAGCCTCTCTAACCTTCGGCCTTTCACTATTTGACACTCATCGAGTTTCAGCACAAAAGCGACTTTTGTGCCAAGCACTACAAAATAAATAGTGCTAAGACCTTAAACTTCAGCGTCTATGATAAGAATAATACCAAAGAAAAAAGTAAAGTGTGTCACCTTCTTCAGGTAACTCGTAAAATCTAAGCATGGCTTCTTGAAGCCTTCTAAGATCCACGAAAATATTGCTCCACATTGTGTAAGGAAAGCCCTTCTCCGAAGGTCTTATGGATTGTTTCTTACCTTTTCCCCTTGTCTTTGTTGCGCACAAAGCATAAAGGGAAGTTGGCATTGTGTCCTCAATGTGTAGGTATGTCCCAATGCGGGAGAACACATCTTCGTTTGTGGCCTTCTTTGCGAGCTTGACCTTGTGAGGAACGGGAAATAGGTTTTCCACAATGCCATGTTCTTTGAGGGCATCCTTTAGGAGTTGAAAAATAGCCTGATAGGCTTTGGTGTTGATTCCAGGCTCATCACAAGCTTGTTGAACATCATCATCACTAACCACATTTCTTAATTTACGCATAAGGTCCTTGGTGACTGCATCCTTAATGTGCTTATCTCCAGGTGATTGTAAGATAGAAATCACGTCCTCGGTATTGAAACAACTAGTGAGAAGGTTGACTCGATTACCTTGGCTTGTTCCACCGCATGCCTCCTGGATGAAGTTTCTGGAAACAAATAAACATAAATGTTAGAAAATAGTGTGAAGTAAGAATGCATCATGCAAGTAAAGACCAAATCACCTTGTGGCTGTAACTCGTCGTTTGCGTGCTCCTCCGGAATGTGCAAGAGTTTCAATGGATGAATACGGGCGTTTGCGTTCCCTTGCACCAAGGGGTGTTTCTTTCAAGTATGTGATGGTGTTGGTAAGCTTCTGGATGTGGGACTCCTTTTCTTGCATTTGTTGTTCAATACTTTTAACTACTCTCTCCGAAGAGGCAACACTCTCTTGTAATGCCGTCGTCTTGAGGTGAAGAGCTTGACATTTGTGCATCCACATATGCAAAGAAGCACCTGCACCCATACACAGCCGCTTGCAATAGCCTAACAAGCCTGCTTCTCCCCTCCCAAGAAATTGAAGAAATGTGGAAAGGCTATTAAACGGTGGATGGAAGCGGCTTATAGGATCGTAAGGGTACAAATGGCCATCCACCCAAATGTCAACATTGGTCTCACAAGCGGTGCGACATTCCTGTGATGACCTTTGATCACCCTCACTAGTGGTCTTTGGTGCAAATGCCGTGGGTAAGCGAATATGTATGCTTTTGGTGTGCGGAGTATGTGGTGGTAGAAGAAAACCATTTGTGACGTCCGTGAGCACCATGGAAGTTGTTGCGTGAGGAATCAAATGATGAAAAGATAGAGGGGGAAGGGTAGAGAGGCCGAGCAGGATGGGAGGAGAGAAGGAGGGAGGGGGGGGAGGGAGAGATTGGGGAGGAGGAGGAAGGTAGAGGCAGAGAGGGAGAGGAGAGGGAGAGGGAGAGAAGAGGGAGGAGGGAGGAGGGAGGAGGAGGAGAGAACAAAATGTTTATTACTTTTTGGGAGAAAAGATTTTTGAAAAAATGGACTTTCTAAGCTTCTGGGTTAAAAAATGGGTCAAAAAATGATTTTTGGATATGTATATATGTTGGGAGGGAGTTTTAAGTAAAAAAACAAATAAAAATGATTTTTTTTTAAAAAAGTCAAATTTTGACTCTTTTTGACCCACAAAATTGCTGATGTGGACACACCCCTATGCTTCCTTCACTTTAAAAAAAGCTAGAGAGAGAAAGAAACCCTTTAGGTCCACATCCTACATTTGTCTTAAAAAAAGGCTAGAAAAGCCTACTCAAAACTACCTTCTTCAATGCCCTTGCCCCCTAAACCCCACACAACATTAGCCTTAATCCCTAAAAATTAGGATTCCTTACAAGGCCCATGCAAGGTTCATATTTCTCCTAATGTTAGATGAGCTACTAAGTATCACTTGGACTACGTTCACTACTGTTTTATCCTTGTTTAAAGGATTTTTTAGAAAAATATTTTGGAAAGTGTCCTCCCTTTTTGCAACATTGTATGCAATACGCTTCAATTGGCTTGAGGTTATTGTCAGGCTCTAGGCATTCAATTTTTCCAATGATCATCTGCACCACAATTATGATAGTTTTCAATTCTTGGCTTGATCATGGGTCTTACCATAGGAGGTCTGACACCTTGATTAGCTACATAGTACCATTAGGAAATTTCAGATGTCATTTGGAGGGCCTTGTAAGAAAATGTATTTTTTGCACTCTCTCTCTAGAAAATATGGCGAATAATAGAGGTGGGTCTTTCATGGTAAAAGTTCAAAAAGTGTACTTTAAGTGGATTCCTTACTCTTCTGAACATTCGTTCGTAATGATTGAGGGATAATCTTCTTTTCACTTGCATTGAATGAACCTCGTCAATATGGAGGGAATGAGGCTAACATGGAGGGACGAAGGCGCAGCCGCCTATTCACTTTCCATTAAACTTGCACATGTGGCTAATGGCGCACTCCTTAAATGGCACAAATGTTACGCAAAAATGAGCCAAATATCACCTTCACATTGATTTGGACAATGAGTACCAACCATTGATTAAGCGTAGTAAAGCAAACACACATATACCTCCTGCATCCATAGACACGCTCAGAGCTCAAGGAGCTAAACACATAGATATCTGGACGAGAGGCTCTCTCTATCCTAAGAATCCAATGACTAATGCGTCTCCACCGTTTGTCAATCCTACAAGCTTATTGACCTTTGCTGGTGATGGAGAAAAGGGCCTTCTGGATTATTGTGAATCTCTTACAAGGGAAGCTGAAACTTATAAGGGCATTCTCCAAGCTCAACAAGGTGAGATTGTTCGTCTTTCACATTTACATTCTACAGATCAGGTTACCATTTTGCAACACAAAACAGAGGTACAGGAACTGAAAGAAAAGGTACGAAGTTGTCAAATGAAGGACACCATCTTGGGTGGTCGTATCCGAAAGAAGAAATTGCGCAATCTTGAAACATTGCAGGTTGCATCCGGAGGTCTCAAGAAAAGAATCCGAGCATTAAGGTGATGCTTCTTGGTTGGCTACATTGTCTTAGTTAAGTAATCTTTTTGTTTTTTCTTGTTATGCATTGTTTTCATGTGCCTAAATAGTGTTAGTGAAGTAATTTTCTGTTATTTACTTATGCATTGTCTTCGTGTAGAGATTCAATCTATCCTGACAAGGAAAACATTGACCCCAAAGCCAATATTGGAAAGAGATTGAAGCCACTTATAAGTAGAAGCCTGACAGCAGATATAGTACATGACAAGAAGTTTAAGGTCCTACAACGAAATGTAGTGGACCGCTTTATTTCAGAGAACTCAGTGCCTGCAAAAGAGATACAAGGCACACTTGATTCACTTGGTGTAAGAAAAAGAGGATATTAGGCTATACAAAAATCTGTCTCATCCATCTTGTTAAGAAGGGTATAAAATCCAAACTTTTACCATCAACCTCAAGTGTTTGTAAAGAGAGGCTTCAGCTTAACGACGCACAGGGAGACTATCTTGGACATCCCTTTCATATTAAAGCAACTTACAATGGCCATGGAGCAAACATGGCATATGATGAATTCAATAATATTTTTATGGACCTGCAGATGTTACAGAAGAGAATGGTGGAGTTTTACAACATCACATTTGAAGAGTCACGAGGGGTATTGCATTTTGTGTTAAAATTGGATGAGTGTGAGCTTGTTAGAGAGAAAAAGCTAGAGTGTGTTACTATTACTTTAATGAATAGAGCCCTCTCAAAGTGTCCCAGTGATGATCCTTTGTATTTTAGTGTTTAATCAGAATCTAACATATGGTGGCTTGGTGTGTTTGAGGTAAGCGAGATTCTCATGTAAGCTCAAATGTTCACATCTACTTAAGTCTCATTTATTTTGTGTTGCAGGTAAAGAAAGAAGATCATGAGATTCTATATTGGGTGTTCCATCGAACTAATATTCCGGAGGTGATTGATCGACAGACTAACCAGGGAGAGGTACTATTTCTAGATGGAAGGGGAGACTTTCAAGTTCAGTGGCATCTTGCAGGTGACCTCAAAACATTAAAGTGCATGTATAATTGTGGAATGGGTGCAATGGAAAAGTCGCTATGTTTGTTCTGCATGGAGCCTGCAAAGGTCATGGACCCAAAGTGGTGGAGAAAAGCTCCAACACGTCACATTGAGGACCCTGCTTTTCGATCGGTTTTGAAAATACCACTTGTGAATGTCCACATCTGTACAATGCATTCCCTTTGTAGAATTGTGGAGAAATTGGTCTACTTATATATCAGGTTTGCTTGGAAAATTAAGAACTCAGCAGAGCGACAAGTAGCCCTGCAGTGCTTAGAATTGGTACTGTCGGATATGGGGCTTCATGGTGGCTGGATGAAAAGAGGTCAACTGTTGAGAAGGATGTCCCATGCAAACCATCCATCGGGATGAAAAGAGGTCAACTGTTGAGAAGGATGTCCCATGCAAACCATCCATCGGTGGGGTGAAGGCACGGAGGTTTTTATCTAAACCCCAAGGAATACGAGATCCGAAGCTAACAAAACATGGAAAAATATATAACACATCTTATGTTAGCAAGGTAGAGTATCAGAGCTGGAAAAAGCTACATATTGCAGTCAAAGACCAAGAACCAACTACTCGTAACGCGAAGGCTGAGGTTTGGCGATCAATAGACATCCTATTTTTGATGTGCGACAAAGATGACTGGTCACAAGGTGATATGAACAAGTTCAAGGAGAATCTCAACCTTCTCAAAAAATCATTCAAGACAGCATGGACAGACACCCAGATTACTCACTACATGGTATTATGGTGTATTTGATTCTCTTTTATGTGCAACTATGTGAGTGTAAAACATTCTAACTAATTTGTTTTCATATCCAGCACATCATTTTCAATCATTTACCATATTTTATACAAAAGTATGGGAACCCGGAAATATGGAATACCCAAGGGATGGAAAAGTCTCATTACATGGCGAGAAATGCTTATTTCAGGCACACACGACATGGTGGCTCTCGAATCAAGGCTAACAGTTTGAGAGAACTATTTGAATGGTTCTATCGTAGAATCATTCATCGAATGCAGGCAAAAGAAGTCTTGGCCTCTTCAGTAACGGCACAAGCCATCAGACATTTACAACAACAAAAAGTTAAAAGATCAATGGCATACAACAACTCCGGTGCTCGTGAAAGTCAACGAAGATGGAGGGAGACAATGGTGTATGTGAACCACAAGTGGAGAAAGATACTTTGAGTGGATGACATTGTACAAAATTTCTATAATACATGATCTTATACAATTGCTACTTGAAGTGTATCAAGATTTTGAAGGTTCAATTTTGTTTTTTGGCACATCACCCTTGTAACGAATCATGAGATGTTTCCCATACTCTAAAAGTTCATCTGGGTTTTGTCTACCAAGAGCTAGTGCCATTGCTGTGTAAGTGTAGTAATACGCTGCCCGACCACCTGTATAGCCTGGGCAGTAACCAAAACAATCTCTAGCAAACACTTTGTCCACAAGAATGATTTTATCTGCACTTTTGGGCAGCACCGGTCCACCCAAGAAGCGTGATAGTGTCTTTAATGTGTAAGTTGCTATTGAAACCTCTTGTGACATGGAATTGTGAAAAACTACTATCAACGACTCGCAAAGCTTTGAAAGGTACTGTTCTAGGGCCGCATCCCTTCCACGATACTCTAGAGTCCGCCGTCGAAGGAAGTCATCCTTATCAGCAATCCAAGACTGCACATATCATGTCTGATTAAGTGACACACACACACACACACACACACAGAGTTACCATGAAGCTCTCATCCTGCAGAAAGAGGTTTTCTTGCCACAGGTCTACAGATGTAGTTGACCCCTGACCTAAATGATTAAACCAATCCTCCACTTCTTTGTTACTTGTTGATGGTCTTAGGCTTTGTCTTATTGCTTGGAAGGTGGCTTCATCAGGTAGTGTCTCCTTGTATTTTTCAGCTTTCTCAAAGCATCTTCCGAGGCATTCCATTGGATTGATGGATGTTTCCATTGCCTCATCATCACTACTATCCTCTGAAACAAATCCACTCCTCTCCTCTTGGACTCTGGAAATGATAGCAAGGGAGAAGTCCTCCCTTAAATAAAAGATGCTTTGCACATCATGTAAAAAGATATAGGTCCTGTCTCCAATCCTGAAGTCAGGCACAGCAGACAGCATCATCTGAGAATGCTTCTCAGTGAAGTTACTGACATCCAAAGGTAGTTTGATTTCTGTGGTTTTCACAGAGAGCATCTTACTTCTTTGTACTTCAATTGCCTCAACCTCAAGGTCGACTGTATCTTCAACCTCCTCGACTTCTTGTATATGTGTTGTCTCCTCGCATTCTTCATCTGGTGCTGCATCCTGCTCCTCTAACACCTCATCAGGATTCTGCATGAGGAATCCAAACAGGCGGTTCAGGTAAATCATAAAGCCAAAGGATTCCTGAATAAGTTTGCACTCTTTTTGGTGCAAAGGGCAGGTTGAATGTCGGCAAGCAGGTGGTAATTCCCTATACTTCTTCAGTCCCTGTCCCTTTCCACCACAGTCATTTAAATGCACAACAGTCATAGTGGGCAGAACAACCCTCCCTACCTGCACCATCACTTCAAATTTATCTCTGTAGGACTGCAAGAATTCACTGTGCTGAGCTAAAAGTTCTTCAATGTCAAATTTTGGGTTAAACATAGAATGAACTAGATCATATTTGTCCCCAGCACCACAAGATGCTGCAAAATCGAACAGCCTCTCATCAGTTGCAGCTGGGTCTTCCATAGAAGGAACATCCTCTTTGGATTTACCTTTACTTGCACAGGGACTGCTTTCTGGGACATCTGCATCATCTGAGAAGTCTATATTCCTCTTTCTTGTATTTTTCTTGACAAGTACTGTAGAGGGTGAGGGACCCTTGTAGGGTGAGGGATCATCTTGGCCTGCTGACCTCTTTGACTCATCTTCACCAATTGACTCTTCTTCAGATATGTCCTGACAAAAGTCAACAGATCTTTTGGCAGAAACATTAAGCAACTGAGTCTGCAAAGGCTGAAATCCTGGCACAAGCTTTGGGTCTGGTTTCAGCCTCTTCTACCTACTGGACCTTAATCCTATTCATGAGGATTCATGACAAGTCTCTCTCTCTCTCTCTCTCTCTCTCTCTCTCTCTCTCTCTCTCTCTCTCCAAAGCACAAACAAAAGACACATATAGACTCTCTCTCTCTCTCTCTCTCTCTCTCTCTCTCTCTCTCTCTCTCTCTCTCTCTCTCTCTCTCTCTCTCTCTCTCTCTCTCTCTCTCTCTCTCTCTCTCTCTCTCTCTCTCTCTCTCTCTCTCTCTCTCTCTCTCTCTCTCTCTCTTTGTACTAAAGGCGTGCACAGACAAAAACATACTCTTTGCAACTCTCTACGCGCGCCTTGAGTACTATTGAGAGAGAGAGAGAGAGAGAGAGAGAGAGAGAGAGATGGAAAGTGTCATGAATGTACTATAGGCGCGTGGAGAGAGCTGCAGCCAGTGTTTGGTTGGCTCTGCGTGCCGTTAGTACACGGGGACACAGAGAGAGAGAGAGAGAGAGAGAGAGAGAGAGAGAGAGAGAGAGAGAGAGAGAGAGAGAGAGAGAGAGAGAGAGAGAGAGAGAGAGAGATTTTATTATCGTCCTCGGAGGTCAAATATGACCTATGGGACCAAAGTTACATGTGATGTAGTATGTGTATGGCTGATGAGTGACTCTCGATGCTCCAAAATTGTAGTGATGAGAGTCGCAATGGAGAGCCCACACTTTGGCTGGGAGAGGAAAGTGTGTAGGTCTAAGTTATGGCTGAAAATGTGAGAGAAGCAAGTTCGGATGTGATCAAAAGCTGAGCACTCTAGTAGTGTGTGGTACTCAAACTCTCGAACTTGCAGTGAGCATAATGTGCACAATCGATTTGACTCTTCTCCATTGCCCCAATGCCCTATCTCGCATCAAAGGAAATGGGAGCTAAGCCGAATTGCTGTGATAGTGCGTATCACGGACAAGGGAATAGGCTCAAGCATGTAAGTGTGAGTACGGTTTCCTCTCTCAGCGAAGAACATGGTTTTGTAGTTGGGGGCAATATAGGTGGTGTAATGTATGAAGTGTGACCCACCGGATTTCTCCCAAGCCGTAATACATTGGCGTTGTAGAAAAGCTTCATTCACTTGAGAGTCAATTGAAGCATCATGTAGCAAGTGTAATGCATCCCATCTCCCAAACCACTTCTTTATGTCTTGCATCCATCCCGTGCTCAAGATCTTGCTTTTATGCGTCTTTTGAACTTTTTTGCTTGCTTCCCATGCAATTTTAGGAAGTCGATGTGAGGGGTTTTGACGCATCTTTATCATGTACTCCACAACCCTTTCCATGCCCATAACCTCAATTCGAAGAGATCCCGACTCAAGAAGTAGGAGCATATATGGTGTTTGTGTCTTAACTTGGAGAAAGTTTGTAAGAAAACGCTTTTGGACATTCTCAAACTCTTTCCAAGTAGACTTTGAGATGCTCCCGCCACACACTTCAACTCCATAAAGAAGAACCGGTGTCACCAATGCATCAAAAAGATACTTCTTGAGAACCCAACACTTGATGTTTCCCGCATTACACATGTTCTCAAATGCATAATATGCTCTCTTTTCCGCTTCCAAACAACGCATAGCACATTCATGCCACTTGTGATTGGATGGAACCTCAAGGCCAAGGTACTTAAAGCTCCCAACAACTTCAAGTGTCTCGTTTTTGTACACAATGCATGGCTTCTCCTTATGGTTGGTTTTCACAAGCATAACCTTTGTTTTAGATTCATTTACAATCAGCCCACTATGCAAGCAAAAGTTCTCAAGGACAACCATAAGCTTTTGTGCATCTTCTAAAGTGTGTGCTAGAAGCACTACATCATCCACATACAACAAAAGCATGATTACCGCATTGCAAATAGTGACCTCTTCAATGCCTTCTTCTTGTATAAAGTCAATTACCATTTGTTCCAATTGATCAATGCATAAACCAAAGAGAGTTGGTGACAATGGACATCCTTGTTTAACCCCAATAGTGCTTACAAAAATTTCTGAAATTTCTCTTCCCATGCGCAATTGACAAATCACCTTCTCATAGATTCGAGAAACCGCAAGCATAAACTCACTTGGCACTTGGAGTTCTTCCATCCTTCTCCACAAATTTTTACGTGGAATCATATCAAAGGATTTCTTAAAGTCCACAAAACAACAATACAATCGCTTACCTTTCAACTGACTTTCCTCCATGAGAACACGAAGAGTGACAAGATGATTGGATACCTATTGTTGGATCTCTTCCAATTGAGGTTATGGGCATGGAAAGGGTACGAAACCTATTGTTGGAAATACAGAGAGACAGAGTGAGAGATGACCTTTTGTTGGTAGAGTTTGCAGAAACTCCATGGGAGGTGTCTTCTCCATTGCTTTCTCTCTGTCAATCTCTCTCTCTCTCTCTCTCTCTCTCTCTCTCTCTCTCTCTCTCTCTCTCTCTCTCTCTCTTTCTATGGTTCTCTCTCTCTCTCTATCACTCTCTAGCAGTAATGAGGCTCTCTCTCTCTCTCTCTCTCTCTCTCTCTCTCTCTCTCTCTCTCTCTCTCTCTCTCTCTCAAAATCACACGTATAACAGATACATATGGCGGCGCCCCACGTGTTACTAAAAAATAGAATATAATTGCATGATGCCGCACGTGCGGTCATTTATTGAGCCCGTATACTTTCATACGTCACATATAAAGGTCATGAGAGAGAAAAACCACACCGCGTCAAAGAGATTGAGAGAAAGAGAGAGAGAGCCGTCGTCTGCGCCTCTGATAGAAAGCACCTGCAAGATTGACTTGACCCGTCTTCGACATAACGCAGGTCTACATCCTTAGAAGGTTTGGACCTCTCTCTCTCTCTCTATCTCTCTCTCTCTCTCTCTCTCTTTCCAAAAGGTCAAGTTGTGCTTCTCTCTCTATTTCTGAAACGTCCCTCTATATGTCCCTCTACCTCTCCCTCTCTCTCTGTTTCTCTGTCTATTTTTCTCTCTCTGTTTCTCTCAGAGTATATTCCATATCTAGCTCTCTCTTAACACACAACACACACATACACACACAAACACACACAAATACAACACACACACATACACACACAAACAAACACAAATACAACACACACATACACACACACACAAACACACACACACACACACACAAACACACAGACACACAAATATAACATGTTGGGATTAAAGCCCAAGTGGCCTCTTATGCGGATATGGCCGGCCGCCCGCCTAACTCACTTACCTCTAACTCTTTGTATATACTAACTTATACTTTGTGAATACTAAGGAATTGGGAGATAACCCTTCTAACAATTCTCTGCGTACTGTACTGTGTAAGCTCACTGTGTGTGTGTGTGTGTGTGTGAGAGAGTCGACCCACGCTCCGCTCCGCGACTTCAATTGGTATCAGAGCCTTGGTTCAGTGCGGATTTGCGCAATCGCACGCGCGCGCACTTTTCCTGCAGATTCTGGATCCGGAGTTCGAAAATTCACACTCGGTGTTCCGGGAGCGTTTCCAGCAGGCGATCTGAGGTTTTACCCCCCTTTCGAAGCCGTTTATGCCCTCAGAATTTCGTTCTGAGCACTACAGCAGAAGATAGATTTCAGTCGCAAAGAAATCCGTCTTGTGTAGATTGGCAAGCAGGAGGTGGTCGACATCAATATCGACATCGACATACATCACTTATTCGTCTTCAGAGCATCATCTATAGACCAGGTACACATATATATCATCAGATATATATATTGCAGTCTGCATTGCTACTTCTTGTGCTTGCCAGGTTCCAGAGGAGGTGTGGCCATACGACGGCTTGACACCACTGGCATGTATTGCAGATTGATGTACTATGATTGTGGGTCTGCTAGTTGTGAGTCACGCTAGCAGACAGACCGCCGCAGCGGTCATAGGACAGTGATTGGTCTATTATAGGATGTATGCTAGTTCTGGGCAGTTTGCTGAGCCATCTGAGAGGGTCGTGTGTGAGGTTTTTTGAAGCCAAGCACTGGGGGCTGGGTTACCCAGTGTGAGGTGGATTAGGTTGCTGGAGTTCCCCTCTACACGCATCCTCTTCGGCGACTTTTATCCCTTAGGATGTATGACTTTGTGTAGACACTGGATTGCATCTTATGCGTCAGGCCGTTGAGGCATTGTTCAGGGTTCAGTCTTGAGACAGATACAGGTTCTGTCATCGCCCAGAGAGGAGACAGTGTATTCTTACAGGATTTGTCACTGGTCAGCTATTTATGATTGTTTTTTGAGCTATCTTTTGGTTCCCAGAGCTCAGTTTACAGGGGAGACTCTGTCAAAAATTTTCAAAATACTGACAGTTCCTGAGGAGAGGTGTTCAGCTTGTTGATTACAGCTTGTTTACTGTGTACAGAGGCCAGTTTATAGGGGAAACTCTGTCGGATTTTTCTCAAGAGTAAACAGTTTGGCAGATATGGCATCTTCTCAAAGTGAGACTCTTTACAACATAAAGAATCTGGATGGCACAAACTTTCCATTCTGGAAGAAGCAGATTTGGCAGGTTTTGGTGCAGAAAAAACAAGTGAAGCCACTGAAGCTCAAAGGGGAGAGACCAGAAGGTATGGATGAAGATGAGTGGGAAGAGCTTGACGAGTTAGCTTGTTCCACAATCATGCTGACACTGACAGAAAATGTTTACTTCAACGTAGCAGAAGAGACTACAGCGTATGGCGTATGGCAAAAGCTATGTGGTATGTATGAGAAACAAAGTGCTGCTTCTCAGATTTACTGGCTCAAGAAATTGGTGGATTTGAAGATGAAGGAAGGGACAGCCATGTCAAATCATCTGAATGAATTTCACACAATTTTCAGCCAGTTAACAGCACAGGAGATAGTCTTTCCAGATTCAGTGAAGGCTATGTTTCTCTTAATCACTTTGCCAGACAGTTGGGATACTTTTCGTACAGCGTTAAGTAATTCTGTCGCGCTAGAAGGTCTTACAAGTGCCAATGTAGAAGGCAGCTTGCTCACAGAGGAAGTGAACAGGAAGAACATTGACAAAGGCAAAGGCAATAGTGCTTTGGTTGTTCGAGGGAGACAACAGTTTAAAGAGAAGAAGGGTAAGAAGGCACAAAACCGAAGTAAGTCTCGTGATTTGAAGTCAAAGGATGACATAGAATTCTACCATTGTGGCAAGAAGGGTCACATGAAGCGAGATTGTACGAAGTGGAAACAAGAAAAAGGAAAAACAAAGAGTTCTGAGCAAGATGAAAAGAAGAGTTCAGTGAAGATTGAAGAGGTGAATGTCACAGGATCTGGTTTAGACAGTGATTCTGGTATAGCAGCTGGTGACATCTTCCTTACAAGAAATCTTGATTCTGTTTTCTTGACTGCAGAGGATGGACATGCTATGAGTGATTGGATTATCGACTCAGGGGCATCTTTACATGTTTCTCCGCACAAAGAGTGGTTTACATCATATGTGGCTACTAAAGATTATGTCAGACTTGGCAATGAGAAGGTTTGTGACATACTTGGAGTGGGAGATGTGCAGTTGAAGTTTCAGAATGGCTCTTCTTTATGGCTCAAGAATGTCAGACATGTTCCAGCAATCCGAAAGAGCTTGATTAGTACAGGGAAGTTGGATGATGCGGGTTATGTGACAGTTTTTGGGAACAGCGCTTGGAAGATCTCCAAAGGTTCGATGACTGTAGCACATGGCAGAAAGTCAGGAACTCTGTACACTTTACATGTTTCAGAGGTTAAAAACCATGTAATTAATGTGATTGAGCAGCCAAGTGTGTCACTGTGGCATCGTAGGTTGGGACATATGTCAAAAAGAGGAATGGAAATACTTTCTCATTATGGTTATTTGCCTGGCTTTTCATTTCAAGATTTCGAGTTTTGTGAGCATTGTGTTTATGGTAAGCAAACACAGGAACCGCACAGATCAAAGAGAAATCGTAGGGACGAACGGTTAGCTCTTGTACACAGTGATCTATGCGGACCAATGCCTAGTTTGTCACTAGGGGGAGCAGCGTACTTTTGTACATTCATAGATGACTATTCTCGCAAAGTATGGTTTTACTTCTTGAAGCACAAGGATGAGGTGCTCAAGGTCTTTAAGACATTCTTGCAGCTGGTGGAGAATCAGAGTGGTTAGAAGCTGAAGTGCTTGAGAACTGACAATGGTGGAGAGTACGTTTCCAAAGCTTTTCAAGACTTTTGTGAAGCAAAAGGGATTAAGCGGGAACTTACTGCACCATATAATCCTTCACAGAATGGGGTTGCAGAACGTATGAATAGGACCATACAAGAGAAGGTCAGAAGCATGTTGTCAAATGCTAAGTTGCCTGATGGATTTTGGGCGGAAGCAGTGGCTACAGCAGTCCATTTGATCAACAGGTCTCCTAGTAGGGTTCTGGATAAGAGTGCAGTGGCCGAGATGCTATGGACAGGCAAGGCACCTTGGTATAAGCATCTCAGAGTCTTTGGTTGTGAATCTTATAGCCATATTCCTAAGGAGTTCAGAAATAAGTTAGAACCAAAGAGCAAGAAGTGTATATTTCTTGGCTACGGAGAATCGGGCGAGATGGGTTACCGGCTTTGGGATCCTGAGTCCAGAAAGCTTATTCGTAGCAATGATGTGCATTTCAATGAAGCCAAGTTTCACGCTAAGCCAGAGAAGACAGAGGAGATCAGAAGAGTTGTCTTCAGGGAAGATGGACCTAGTGCTAGCACATCAAGACAGCATGGTCAGGCTCAGGAACAGCCTATAGTGGCTAGAGAGGCAGAATCAGTTGTGGTGAGACGTTCTGAGTGTGTCTCCAAACCACCTGATCGTTATGTGCCATCTCTAAATTATGTCATGCTCACAGATTGCGGAGAACCATCTTGTTACAAGGAAGCATTACAAGTGGTTGACTCGAGAAAATGGCAGTTGGCCATGCAGTCATAGATGACAGCTCTGCATAAAAACCAGACATGGAAGTTGGTTAAATTACCACAGGGCAAAAAGGCTCTACCTTGTAAATGGGTTTACAGGTATAAGATCACCGCTCATGATAGTCAGCCAAAGTACAAAGCAAGGCTTGTTGCCAAGGGCTTTAAGCAAGAACAAGGCATTGACTTTGATGAAGTCTTCTCTCCAGTGGTCAAGATGACTACATTGAGATGTTTTCTTGCATTGGTTGCTATATTGGATTTGGTGTTGCACCAAATGGATGTCAAGACAGCGTTCTTGCATGGTGATTTAGATGTGGAAATTTACATGCAGCAGCCAGAAGGGTTTGTTGAGAAAGGCATGGAACATTTGGTATGCCAGTTGTTAAAGAGTCTTTATGGCTTAAAACAATCACCGAGGGCATGGTACCATAAGTTCCACCAGTTTATGATTTCTCAAGGCTACAAACGTAGTGAGTTCGATCATTGTCTATATACAAAGAAGGCTAAGGATGGCAGTTGGCTGATCCTTATTTTGTATGTGGATGACATGTTGATTGCTGGCAAACACTTGGAAGAAATTTCCGCTTTGAAGTCAAAGATGGCAAAATCGTTTGACATGAAAGACATGGGTGAGGCAAGTCATATACTTGGTATGCGCATTGAGAGAGAGACAGATCAAAGAAGTTGATTTGGTTATCTCAAACAGAGTATATTGACAAGGTTTTGCAACGTTTCAATATCGAGAAGGGAAAGGCATTGAGTGTTCCATTGCCACCATATGTGAAACTTAGCAAACAAGATTGTTCTGTGTCTGAGGAAGAAAAGGCTGAAATGGATAAGATTCCATATGCGTCTGCAGTGGGTAGTTTGATGTATGCAATGATTGCTACACGTCCGGATATTGCATTTGTAGTGGGAGTGGTTAGCAGATATATGTCAAATCCCTGCAAGAAACATTGGGAGGCAGTGAAAGGTATCATGAGATACTTAAAACATACAAAGAGTATGCGCATATGCTATGGTAGTCAGGATTTGAGTGTCAGAGGATACACTGACTCAGATTATGCAGGAGACTTGGATAAGAGGAGATCTACATCAGGCTATGTCTTTACATTGGCTGGAGGTGCCATATCATGGCGATCTCGATTACAAGATTGTGTTACACAGTCTACTACTGAAGCTGAGTATGTTGCAGCAAATGAGGCATGCAAAGAAGCTATTTGGCTTGGTAGATTGGTTGCAGACTTGGGAATCAAAGTAGATATGCCAGAGTTATATTGTGATAGTCAAAGTGCTATACAATTGGCAAAGAATCCAGTGTTCCATTCGAAGACTAAGCATATTGATGTCAAATATCACTTCATTAGGGAAGTACTTGAAGACAAGCAGATACAACTGCTGAAGATCCACACCAAGGACAATCCTGCTGATCTACTCACAAAGGGACTTCCAGGAGAGGGCTTTGTGCATTGTCGTGAGTTATTGGGCATTGGATAGATGGCAGCCATGTAAATC
This sequence comes from Adiantum capillus-veneris, assembly GCF_014529385.1. NCBI lineage: Eukaryota > Viridiplantae > Streptophyta > Polypodiopsida > Polypodiales > Pteridaceae > Adiantum > Adiantum capillus-veneris. The sequence goes on from NC_140935.1 coordinate 147,101,808, forward strand.
TTTGTACATTTATGTTCATAGATTTACAGTTACTTAAAGTGCCACATTGGACTTTAAGTGGGAGGTTGTTGGGATTAAAGCCCAAGTGGCCTCTTATGCGGATATGGCCGGCCGCCCGCCTAACTCACTTACCTCTAACTCTTTGTATATACTAACTTATACTTTGTGAATACTAAGGAATTGGGAGATAACCCTTCTAACAGTTCTCTGCGTACTGTACTGTGTAAGCTCACTGTGTGTGTGTGTGTGTGTGTGAGAGAGAGAGAGTCGACCCACGCTCCGCTCCGCGACTTCATAACATACACACACACACACACACACACACACACACACACACACACACACACACACAAATATAACATACACACAAACACACAGACACACAAATATAACATATACACACACACACACACAAATACAACACACACACACACACAACCCCTCTCTCTCTATCTCTCTTTCTCTATACTAAAGGCGCGCGTAGACAGGCACTTCCGGTTTGTATGTCTCTTTGGGCGCCTTTAGTACTATGCATCCACGAGTGAGAGAGATGGAGTGTATCCACGAGTGTGTGTGTGTTTGTCTGTGTATGTGTGTGTGTTATAGAGAGAGGAAGAAAAAGTGTAGAGACTGGGAGAAAGAGAGAGAGAGAGAGCCTTTCTGAACCCTTATACTAACAACGCACGGAGGTGTATTTTGGGGTCAAAACATGTTTCACGCGCGCCGTTCTTTAAATATGCTAGGCTATAGAAAGGAGAGGGATATATATATATATATATATATATATATATATATATATATATATATATATATATATATATATATATAGAGAGAGAGAGAGAGAGAGAGAGAGAGAAAGAGAGAGACTCCTCTATTTTTATACAGTGAAATGGCTAGAACAAAGGCCAGTGCAAGGAAGGCAGGCGAGGGACCAGGATTAGCAGCTAAGGTAAGTAGCAGATCTGCAACCCCAAAGAAGAGACCTGGAAAACCAAATAAAATTTTGAAAGGTCCAAGGGTGAAGAAGTTACAGAGCTGCATGGGACTTTTCAGAAAAATCAGAAAGGCACAGAAATGTGTAGATTTGTGCATACCAAAGCTGCCCTTTCAGAGGATGGTGAGGTCCATATGTGAAGAAGCTACCTGGGGCACTAAGAGGTGGAAGGTGGTGGCATTGATGGCTCTACAAGAAGCAGCAGAGGACTTCCTACTCGAGTACTTCAGTGACATGACCATCGTAGCAGCCCATGCCCACATGGTGACTGTAATGGACAAAGATAGTGAGAAACTTAAAAGGATAAGGTGGAGGTATGACAAACTACTGGTCCCCAATGTCTGCAGGGATAAGAAAATGAGGGAAATTTTGTTATACCCCCCTGAGCTATTGCCACAACTCACAGTTGTAGATGTCACACATGATGTGAATACAAGGGCAAGGGCAGAGATGTTTGCTTGCCAAACAGAGGACATGAGGGAAGCAGAGCTTAAGGAGAAAGAAAAAGTAGCAGTGGAGTCCCAGAGGGAAACAGAATGTAATGTGACCCTGTCCATAGAGGCAAGCAATAAAGAAACTCTACTTTCAATGAAGGATGGTTTGCTTGCGGAGATACCATTTGTAGATGGAGCCAGAAAGTTGGCTCTGGAAAAAGTGGACATTAATTTATTGCTGAATCCAGATGCTCAGATCTCAGACACAATTATCTATGCTTGTCTTAAGTAAGTGTTACTATCTGGCTAACTTTGAAAACTCAGATCATAGGTTTACTAACTCAGGTATACTCTCTGCAGCTTGATCAAAAGTCAACTCCCACTGCACATCCACACGGAGGTGTTTCTTCTTGATCCACAAATGTCAGTGATTATTAGACAGAAGAACAGTCCATCTGGGACCTTTGAGAGTTGGTTTCTCCACTATGCTATGCTGGAAGTAACTGTCATCATCTTTCCATATGAGAACAACCATCACTGGAGTCTCATATGCCTTGATGTTGACCAACCAGCAGTGTGGGTGTTCAATTCAATAAAAGGAACCCACCCTGAAATTAGGTTGTAAGTGTTATGTATCAGAAAGTGTTTCTTATAGATATCCATGTAAATTTGAAGCCTCAAGCTAACATCTTGATACTGCTTTGTGCAGTTGTATAAAGAGGTTGTTGCTTGCTTATGGCCCCAATCAAAGATGTACCTGTCTCAATCAAACCGATGGAAATTCTTGTGGCTGGAGATGTCTTCTCCATGCAGAATATGTCCTGCAAAGCTACTTTGCATTAAAACCTTTCATGACTAAGGTAACCATTTGGCAATGCATTCAGTCAGTTTTGGTTTTCTTTATACAAGACTTCTCACCATGTGGTCTTTCAATTTTGCAGAGTGCTTTAAAAACCTACACATATGATTATTTGCAAAGATACCGGGTAAGTCTAATACAACACTTGCTTACTATGTCGAGCCCCAGAGAACCTGAAGATAGCGGCTTGAACGACCGCACAATTGATATGACAATACATGACGTGCCACCATGACAAACCCCTGCATCAGATACAGTGGAATCACAACGGGCCGAGGGGGTCATATCAGCCGAAGATGAAAGAGCCGAGGATGAAGAAAGGTCAAATGAGCATATGGAAGGTGCTAGTGTACAACCAGAGGGGCTTATGGAGGAGACAATGAAAGAGCCAAGTAAGCCAGTGGAGGAGCCAAAAGAGCCTATCCATGGATGAAACTCTGGATGAGGAGAGAAGGCCTACGGATGAGCAAAATGATATGGATGAGGAAAGCAGGCCTAGGGATGAGCAAACTGATATGGATGAGGCAAGGATGGATGAGGAAAGTAGGCATACGGATGAGCACAAGGTTATGGATGATGCTAGCCGGCCAACAGAGGCAGAGGAAAAGACCTTGGAGGAAACCTTGAATGAGGCAGAAAGAGCCATGGGGGAGACCCTTGATGAAGATGTGATTGATGACTATGAAGATGTGAATGATGAAGCTAAAGCAGAGGAGAGCAACAACGACAACAACACTACAGAGACCCAGTATGGACCCTTGCCACCTGTAGATACGGTTGTTCCGGTAATGTCTATTCAAGTATAGAAAAATATATTCAGCTTCTAACTACTTATATGTACTTCTCAACTTTTACAGAGGTTGATTATCTTGGACCTCAATGGATTGCTGCTGATGCGCGTGCCTCTGGGTGACACAGAACCCTTTGAGGATTTGCAAAAATTTCAGATGGGAACCTGTCGAGTTGTGGTTCATCCAGGAACCAAAGAATTTATTCAGTTTCTTCTTTCGTGCTTCAGAGTTGCATATGGTCTTCAATGCAAAGGCAAAACTTGTCGCCACTAGTTACAATAGTTTGCGGTGTATGCGGCGCTCACACGTCAGATTTTGCCTTTTTGTATGATCAAAGAAAATGTGTTACCGTCGAGGGCCACTACCACCCTAAAAAACCACATTTACCTCTTTTGTACAAACCGTTCAGCCAAATCGATGTACCCTTTGATGCAACTAATACACTACTGATTGATGATACTCCTGAAAAGGGAGAACTAAATCCACCGGGAACAACTATCTCACCACCTTCTTTCGAGGGGCATTCCTTTGATTTTTACCTTGAAGACATTCTGATTCCATACTTACAGAAATTTTATCTCGGTCCATTGTTCACAGACGAGTTTGTACTTTCTAATGAATTAAGATGACTCTTTTGTCATGTATTTGTCTTGTCTAACATTGAGAGAGAGAGAGAGAGAGAGAGAGAGAGAGAGAGAGAGAGAGAGAGAGAGATTTGACATGCTAAAGAAATGTATTTCAAGAACACTTATATTCACAGGGCACAATTGACAAATGAACTCAAAAAACTTCATGTATTGAAAGTCATTCGTATACACTTGGGTTCACATTGAATCTCTGTTACATTGAAACTATTTCAACCCGACCATCCAGCTCTTTGCTCAAAATATCTTTTTCCCTTCGCCGCATCAGCTTACGGCTAGCTAGGAAAAAGGAAAAATCTGAAAGGTCCCTGTCCATTGACTCTTCAATTATGTCATTCCACAACTGCAGAAGACTGCATAGCTCCCTTATTGTAACCACCAACATTAGGCCATGCTCTTTATCAATCACTTCCACATCCATAGCAGGATTATCTTCCAAACCTGTAGAACCTGGTCCATAGGAATGTACTTACCTTTGAGCATTTGTGATCGCATATACCAAAAGGAGACGAACAGTGATTGGCTTGCAATCATGTACTTGACAACAAGAGTGTCAAGCGCGACCTCGTACCGTATGCCAATCTCTTCCTTTACATACCATCCTCTATCAAGAAGTTTGTCACAGGATGACTGCTGAAATGACTTGCACATGAACATAGTTTTCGTAACACGGATATTGTAGCTATGAAACAACTCTATGAAGAGTGCATCAGGACAAAAGTGTAACCAGTTTGGTGGGAATAGAGCTACGTAGAGACCTCTGTATATCCTTGTAGAGCTTACTTCGCATTGCCTCCACCATTGTTTCCTTGAGAACTAGCCAGTCCATAGTGTTCCAATCGGTTGGTAGAGGCAGTTTCACCAACATGCCATTCTTATTCCCTGAGCTGAGTTGGTAGAAGTGGTCATAGAAAAATATTCCTTCATCAGCCAGGCTTTTGCTGCTCCTCCCTGAATACTGTAGAGAACCAATGTGGGCATGAACAACAAGGAAGAGGCCTATATGCACTCCACAGGCTCCCATTTCTCATAAGAAGAGGGATAAACATCTGCAAAATATATAACAAGAGTTAAACTAAGAGTATCAATAAGTAAAAATGACAAATCTAATGTAGTTGAGCTATGAAGAATGGAGACATTGCTCATAAGAGGAGGGATAAACGTTGCAAAATATATAAGAAAAGTTATAATGAGAGTATTAATAAGTGAAATGACAAATCAAATGAAGTTCAGATGTCAAGAGTACTTACAATTGCAACGTGGTTGATGTATATCTGATATATTTCCACCGTTTGCTATCACGTCTGGATGGGTAAACACATGCTGAACAAGAACTTCCTTTTTACAGATCTTTTGCCGATTTCAACTTTGAAATCCAACACTCTGGCCTTCCATGCTGAGCGGTAAACATTGATACCACTAGACCTCTTGGGTCTTCTAGGTTGCATGAGGACCCATGAACCTTTTTTTATCCTTTGTCCAACCCATTGGTTCTCTGCACTTATTGAAGTTGATATTGTAATTGAGGATATGCTACTACTTGGCCTTCTAGTCAAAGTGCAGCTGTTGGTTGTTGGTGTGAGAGACAGTAAACACCTAGAGCTTCTTGGGCGAGAAGACGTGGAAGCCATAGCTCTCAGAGAAAAGCTTTAGTGGAGGGAGATTCACTTTGAAAGCATTCTAATGGAGGGAAAGTGTTTTAGAATTCCAATATCTTGGGCTTAATGGTCACCCTCCAGTACGTTAATGACCATAAGAGAATATCAGTAGTGGGACCACTGGCAAGCACCTAACAGCTTGGTAAAAGCAAGGAAGTTACGATGCCACAATCCTAGATTTGTGAAAGTTTTTAGGCTATTTTCCTATTTTTTGAGTCTTTCCACGTACTTTCCTACGTAACGTAGCCCTCCTGCTCATTGGACGCGCTCTATTTTTCTCTCTCTTCATATGGCCCTCCAAATGACCTCCGAAATTTCCTAATGATTGGTGCAAGCTCTGGTGGAGCATAAGTCATAGGTTCTTCCATTGGTGTTGGATGTGAATTGTACCAATATCCCTCTACCATTACTGTAGATGGACTAGGCTCAGCATAGGGTGTAGCAAGCACTAGTGCTTGTTCATCTATGACTCCCTTTGGATTCATGTACTTTATAGGCACTGCATTATGTCTTGGATATGGAGGTTGTTGACCCAACACAGGTTGAGGTCTTTCCATACCTAGCGGTGGTCTTTGAGATGGGGCCATATTAGGTTGATATCTATACATGGGTTGTCCTTGTGGCCTCATAGGTACGTATTGAACATTCCCATCATACTTTGGTTGGTAGTAGCACTCATTGGTCTCATGGTTGGTCCATTTACCCTCAAGTGCACACCATTTATGCGGCCTAATTGGTTGTTCGTGTTGAGGTATCCCTTGTCCTGGTCCCCTCAAAGGTTCTTTTTGCATATTTTTCATCATGCCATTCATCCTTTTGAGCATGTCTTCTATGGCTGACAGTGGTGCTCCAACAGCCGTTTCCACTTGTGCTGGTTTGGTGGATGCTGTTTTCTCACTTTGGTTATCCTTAGGGACATCCTCAACATTGAAAATATCACAATTGTCTCCTAAGTCAATAGCATCTGACACACACTCTTCTAGGGTTATATGCTTCTTGCTATACAAGATAGCATGAAGTTCTTTGTTTAGCAGTCCCTCTAGAAACAATGATACTAGTCGTTCTTCTGCAGGTATCTCTAGCTCTCGGCATCTTGCAATATATTTCTTCATTCGAGCTGCACAATCCCTAATAGACTCACCTTGTTTCTGTTTAAAGATGTAGATTTGAGCTAGCGCATTGTGTTTGATCCCCATTTTGGAACGAGCAACTACAAATCCTTGAGCTAATGTATTTAGGTCCATAATTGACCTTGGTGGAATGCTTTGGAAACATGTCAATGCTTTTACTTCTAATTTCATTCCAAACCCCTTGAATTGAGTATGGAAATCAAATATTCTTTCTACTCTTAGCACGTACTTAAAGCTTGCTAAGTGGTCATATGGATCCCTAGATCCACTGTATTTTTTGACCTATTTCTGAAAATCAGCTGGTCTAACACGTCTATTTGGTTCAACTCCCGGTCTCGTGGCAGCTGGTCCTATTCCAAGTCCTTCAAACCCTGTTGGAAATAGTGACTCATGTAGCCCCAGATTGGCTTTAATGTCACCCGGTTTTCTTCGTGTTGAGGTGGTTTTTGGTTTCTTAACATTAATCTTAGAAGATCTCTCACGGTGTTCATCTCTTGGAGTAGTCTCAAGTCCTTGGCCCAATATCCAATCCCTTATGGAGTACCCTTGGTATTTGGTTTGTTCCACCTCCTCAGGAGTCATCATAACAAAGTTGATGTTATAACAATCCCTAAACAGGTAGGTTGGTAGGTTTGCAGAATCCTTATCTTTGATCTTGAAGATATAGATGATCTTCATGGGTGTTAGTTGTCCTGATTTGGCATGCGAAGTCCATAGAAGATCTTTGACAATTCTATCCTCCCAACAATAGACTCCGATCCTAGGATTGTCTGCACTAAGCCGTTTCAAAGGCTTCAAATTAACTTGATCGTATCCCTCGAGTCCTAAAGTTGGTGGTTCTTTTGTTGCTGACATATTTGGAATTATGGTGTTTACTTATAACCCCCATTTGTCTATCATGTCAGGGTTTTCAACTTGTAAATACAGAGTTTCGTTTCTATCCATGTACATTTTTCCTTGTTTGTTTGCCCTGATCTCTCCTCTTCAAAATCAATACCATGGTCATCAATGCGAGTGGCATACTCTTCATTAGGGTCCAGGTAAACCTGTGCTCCATGGCCATTAGTCTTATAAAATGAGAGTATATGCTTGTAGGGCACTGTCATACCAGTTTCTGAGTGAGTCGAGTAGGAAGACATTTTAGATATTGATTCTGAAAAAGTGTCTGAGACTTCTTCAGGGATAGTGTACAAGTTCTTGCCTTGATTAACACTCTCTTTGGTGGATACTCTACTAGAGGTTTCTCCAAATATGCCTTGGTTTCCTAGTATACGACTAGATCTAAGGTTCATATAGACTTGTGAAGCCCTGGATAGATTATTTACTGTCGGATTGACTTGTTGTCAATTTCTTCCACGTGACTTGATTGCAATTTTTGTCAAGCTGCCAATTCCTTGCCTGCAACCTGATTTTTGTATCAAGTTAGCTATTCTTTCAAAAAGACTGTATAGTTTTTGATAGCTATTGTGATTGGTCTATGTGTATCACTTCAATTAGAGCTATGGGAGTCAGCAATTGAGATTTTCAGATTCCACTATTGCAAAACATCAAAGGACTAATCTACACCATGAAAAATGAGTGAACATGTACCAATTTGGATCCGATTGAACCCAAAATTTCCTGGTGGCCTTGTATTATGTTGGTCTAACATTGTACAAATTGAAAAGTCAAAATTGATGTCTCTCTGTAGCAGTAGTAAATAATCACAATTATTTACTTTTCTCAAATTTTTACACTTTTTGGCTTGATTTGTCAAGTGTACAACTTGTTAAGGTCCCTGGACAAGTTTCACAAACTTTGTTCAAGTTTATCCACTGTTTCGTGTCCGCAGACTCGGTTTTCAAGAATCTGGCTTAAGTCTCACTTTTATGATCCAAATTTCACCAAAATTGATTTGTGTGGTCTACTTGATATGCTTGTCCTCTTGGTATACTCAAGTGTGCAAAATGTTCAAGTTTTGTAGTAGATACTCCAGCTAATTTTTTGCAAGTTTTTATCCCAACCTTGACACAGATCTGTTAAGCACTTCAACTTAAGGTCTCTAGCCAAGTTTCATCAAGTTTGGACCATTTTTGGTCATATGGTCATCAATTTTCTGTTTACAGACTGGCTTTGCAAATTTGGTCACAATTTTCAATCCAATGATCCAAATCTTACCAAATTTGGTATGTGGGTTTATTACAACATGGTGGTATGCTAACTTGGTAAAAAAAGTTGAAAAATAGGATAAAAGTAAATAATATCAATTATTTACTTCTAGCAAATACACATGTCTATCACATCAATATAAGCCTATATATACTAGTTTCATTGAGTTTGGACAATTTTTTACCCAACTTACACCAAAAGTTGGTACAGACTTTAGTTTTTACCCAGTTTTTGGTCAATTTGGTGATCCAAATTCTAAATATCATGCTAGGAGAAAGAGGGAGCAGCGTGCTAAGAACAAGCTTGAGCAGGTAGCACATGAGGAAGATAATGATCAAAATGGTGCTGATGATGCAAAGAGTCAAAGACTTTGCAATGACCGTGTTATGCTCTTCAATCGGCGTACAAAGGCCCTCGATGTTGCATCACGCTCAGATATTTTGTGCAAGTTTGTCAATCATCCTTCTCTTCGAGACCTTGAAATGCCCAGGGCACAAACAACCTTCGTTGAAGCCATACACAACACAATAGATGCAATCAAATTACCCAAGAGCGGACAGGAGCTCTTTCTTAAAAGGTTCATCACCACAATGCTTATGAATGTTGAGTGTACATCTACCTCAAAAGTGAATGTTTCAGTTGCATATAAGTTGCTAAATTTTCACAAGAGGAACTTCATAGCTGCAAAGAATCGGTTGAGGGTAGCAGGTGATGGCAATTTTCCAATCTCTTTGTGTGCTCGACAGCCCATGGATCGTGGTTTTATAACACCTGATGAGAAAGAGTTGATCTTCTCTTTTTGGATGTCTAACACTCATGTTTCACCCAATAAAAAGGATGTGTGCAGAAAGCGTATTGGAAGAAATTCATATGTCAAACATCCTATGCATCTTCTTGAACAATCTCAGGTAATAACTTGCTTCACTATATCCATTTTTGTTTTCTAATATTTGCATTCATGACCTATATTCACTATAATTGGGTTGATAAGAGTAGATATGAAATTGGATATGAAGGAAGTTATAAATGGAAATAAGGGGAATCTATATTTGGTCCTAGACTAAGAGTAGATAAATATTGGATGTGAAGGAGAATATAAATGGAAACATTGTTTTTATCATACGCGTATGTTTGCTGAAACATACGTTTGCAGACGCATACTTTCACACGCGTATGATATGTATAAATTGGTTAGGTAAAAAATTGGTTAACATAACCAGTAAAAATCTTTTAACAATTATTTCTCACTGGTATACATAGTGGTTAAGTGTTCACATGTATTGTTTGTCAAGTCAGATAGGTAAAAAACATATTTGTTTGAAAGGAAAATACTGGTTTACATATCCAGTAAATTTTTTTGTACACTTATTTCTCACTGGTATACATCGTGATTAAGTGCTCACATGTACTGGTTAGGTAAATAACATACTGATTTTAAATGAAAAGACTGGTTTACATCAGCAGTAAGAACATTTGAACTGGTTGACACTTATATACCACTGGTACGTACCAAGGGCATGTGTTCATTCTTTTTAACACTTATTTCTCACTGGTATACATCGTGGTTAAGTGCTCACATGTATTGGTTAGGTAAATAACATACCGGTTATAAATGAAAAGACTGGTTTACATTCGCAGTAAGAACATTTGAACTGGTTGACACTTATATACCACTGGTACATACCAAGGGCATGTGTTCATTCTTTTTAACACTTATTTGTCACTGGTGTACCTCGTGGTTAAGTGCTCACTTGTACTGGTTAGGTAAATAACATACCGGTTATAAATGAAAAGACTGGTTTACATCAGCAGTAAGAACATTTGAACTGGTTGACACTTATATACCTCTGGTACATACCAAGGGCATGTGTTCATTCTTTTTAACACTTATTTCTCACTGGTATACATCGTGGTTAAGTGCTCACTTGTACTGGCTAGGTAAATAACATACCGGTTATAAATGAAAAGACTGGTTTACATCAGCAGTAAGAACATTTTCACTGGTTGACACTTATATACCACTGGTATGTACCAAGGACATGTGTTCATATATACTGGTTTACCTCAAAGATAATAAAAACCTGCAGTTTTCTTCAATTTCTTTAACCATATATGTCTTTCATTGTAGGTGGAGCTCTTTCTCAACTTCAAAGAACAATACCCTGAAATTGTAATAAGGCAACCGGCGTTTGAGTACATGAAGCCATATTTTGTGCGGAAAATCACATGCGAAGTTCTGTATTCTGTCTGCGTGGAAAAGCTTGCCAATGTCAATGCAACATATGCAAAGACTATGGTGGATGCAAGGCACCAAAAAACCCTATCAAGAGTGTAACAGCCTTATTGGACTCTATACTGTGTCCAAAATCAGATACGTCCACCTTCCATGCCCTTGCCTGCTTGAGTGGTCAATGTAAAAGGTGTGGCCCGGATAAGTTAGACTTTTGTGCTGCAGAGGCTGCATTTATTGCTAAAAAGATTGTGGTGAAGATTTTTGAGGACCTGGAAGTAGGAACTGCGCGTGATGGTCTGAAGAAGAAAAGGAAAGTCTTGTCACATAAGGAAATATCATGCCAGGATCTCTCAGTCATGTTCAAAGACCATCTTAAGAAATACATAATGCATAATTTTGTGTATAGATGGCAAGCAGAACAATATAAGAAATGTACACAAAGCTTTCCAGAAGATGTTGTTGGGTCAGTTGTTGACTTTGCTGAAAATTATAGTTTCAAAGAACAAAATGAGATTCAGTCCATGCACTGGTATTCAAATCAAGTAACTATTTTTGTGCACATAACATTGATCTGAGCATATCACAAATTTTTGTTTACTATATTTTGTTGGTTTTCCTTGCTTCTAGAGGTTTACAATAAAAGAAAGAGTGAGAAAAACCTCTTGGAAAAATTCAAAAAATGATTTGATGGGAATTTTTCCTTGACTAGTTCACCGGAGGTGAAAGGGAGAACCTAGTGGTAAAGGGAAGGGAAAATATGTAAATGTGAAAAGAAAAGATATGATGTGGTTGTTGAGCCATGCACCCATGATTCAAGGGTCATGAGTGGCTCATATCATCATGGCTTTGGAGCCATATGATGATTCAAACAGATGGGACCCAGGTGGAAGACTTGGTAAAGGAGGGAAACAGACACATGATTTTGCTGGATTTTTAAAAAATACTTCCACTCCGATCCAAGAAAATTTGTCTTCATCAAAGTTTTAGCTGATGAGCTGGAGATTTTGACCATATTTGTTTTATAATTTTTGCATCTATGGTCTAGGAGATATGGCCAAAATGGCGGACGCCAGTTTTTTCAACTGTGGTGGAGACCACCCCCTCTACCTTTACACACACCCTTCCTTTTCCACATTGAGTTCTTCTCTAAAAATAATCCATTAGTCTTCTCACCCTCCCCTCCTTCCTCCTCTCCCTCAAGATAAAAAAAACATCACAAATTCCTGTTCTAATCACCTCTCAAATCATGCTAAATCTTGTTGTAATTCATAAGTTCTTATTCAACCCCTTTCTATTATTACTAGATATGTATTGATTTTATGTAGATTCTTTACATTTTAAAATAAGGAAGCTCTTGGGCTCAAGCTATGGAGGAAGGAGTGAAGACAACACAAGTGATGATGGAGCCAATTAGTTGCAAATTGGTCAACAAATCACTTGGAAGGAGCTTCTTCATTGGTTGAATGTCCCTAATCAAGCTTCATTTGTACAAATTGCACTTGGATCTTAACCTCACTCCTAATCACTCTCTTTCCTATATAAAGAGCCTCCCCCCCTTTGTAATTTCAAGTCTCCCTCAGCCCCATTGAGTCTTTGTATCACTAATCATGAGCCCATAAAGCTCATTCGTTCACTCTATTCTTGCACATTCTAGAGTGCAAATTGTTTTATGCTAGTAACCTCCCCTCCTCTTACTTATGTTAATTAAGAGAGATCTTTTATGTATGTGTGAGAGTGCTTGATGTGATTTTGGCTAATTCTTGAGTTGTTGTTTAGTAATCTACATGCTATTTGTGTTGGGAGTGCTTGAAGTTATCCATTCCTTGTACACACACTAAGGTTAATGCTTCATTCATAGTGATAGCTCTCTCTCTCTCTCTCTCTCTCTCTCTCTCTCTCTCTCTCTCTCTCTCTCTCTCTCTCTCTCTCTCTATCTCTTTGTGTAGCGGTCCTAGTCCACGCTTCCAAGACTAGGTGGTGCCCTCATCTCATTTCCCTTGTGGCGCAATGGAGTTTGTTTTGGTGTAGAGGCCGCCATTCCAAATTTCCTTCGTCATAAATTGGTGCCCCCCACTGAGGAGTTCTCAAGCAGCGCTCTGTCAATCCTATGAAGGAAGGTCCATCAAATTCTCCGAGACTTCCACTATGGTCTCCCCAAGAAGCTCGAGAAAAGAAGCGTCTTTATCGACAAACGGCACGTATGCGGGTAAAAAGAGTTAACTACATACACCCTTCTTTGCTTCAAGGAAAATCTTGTAGTCATCAAGTCCCTAGGTCAAAGCTTTGTGTTGAGTGCTTCGTGGCTAGTGTGAAGACACTTCCTTTGAAGCCTCGACTTCAGGTGGTGAAAGCACTCTCAAACTCGGGTATTAACAAGTTTTTGGAGGGGGAGCTACACATCAATGGGGTGCGGTATTGGCAAGAGGCTACATATGGTGATGCACTCCAACTACTACTAGCATGAAGGCTCAAGGTGGTTGAGAAGGTAGCCATTGAACCCTATGAACTCTACAAAGCTGAAGATGGTCACACCAAAGCTAGGCTAATCACTGGTGAGCAAATTCTTTGCATCTCTCAAATGGTGGGATCCAAGAGAGCTGAACTTCAATGAAGTGCTTCATGGAAGTTTGTATTTAATGCACCAATGAATAATCCCATTTTCTACAACTTTTAATCAGTTTAGAATATTAGGGTGAATGTGCGCATTGATAGAAATATTTTTTTCCAACAAAGATTGATCTTCTATTTTGGAGCTGAGAGGTTGAGAGAGATATTGTTGTCCCCTGACCCTATAATATTTCCTATTTTGGAGTATAATGTATCCTTTGATGTTCACATCTTCATCTTGCTTTAAGCATACTCCATGAATCATAGGGATTTATATGAACCTCTCCAACCTCTTGCTGACAAACTGTGCATATAATAGCTAGCACAAAGCTTAGGTTCCAAAACGTCATAAGGAATTTACTAGGCCCTCATCGTCCAGCTGAGATTAATGCATCTATCAATCCATTTATTCTACCCTTAATAAGATATGATTTGGGCCTAGACGTTTTCATCTTTGTGTTGTATTGAGAGTAAGGCAACCCATTTTATCATGGCTTTCCCTAATTTTTTTGGGCGTAGTGGGGAAAATGCTGGGGATTTTTTGGATAACTTGGAAATGGCTTTCCTTGTCTCTGGGAGGGATGACGAAGCATTGAATTGAGAGCTTTTCCTTTGGTGCTCAAAGAAGAAGCTAGGGTATGGTTCCAAGCTCTAGATCCAACCCAAAGAGCTGAATGGGAGGGATTGAAGGCGGCTTTCCTACGAAGATTTCAACGAGCCAATTCGGCAAAAGAACTATGGCAACGGCTTCTGGCCCTTCATCAAGTTGACCTTCATGGTTATGCAACCTATGAGGAAGGTTTTCTGAAACTTTGGGGGAAATGGTCAGACTCACTAAACCCTGGTGAGCGAGCTCCCAATTGCCTCCAAAAGGATCGATTTATCTCAGGTTTGTACCCCTTGCTAAGGGAGAAGGTAAAGACCAAATTTCCAAATACTTTTGAAGATGCCTTAAGAATTTCTAGGGAAAAGAATCGAAAGATTCTCTATCAAGCCCAAGCTGGTCAGCTAGCTTTGGGAGGCAATATCACAACTATGGAAGCTTCTCACGTACCTCCAAATGTGCCTAATGCACCAGACCTCAATAGAGGTCAACACGAATCTATGCTTCAATAAATAAACAATCTCACAAACCAGCTAGAGGGGTTGAGAGTAAATCTTGTGCAGGGTGCAAGAAGGCCTATTGAGGGGAATGGTGGGAATCGGCCACCAATGCGACATCAAGCAAGGGAAATGTTGTGTTACAATTGTGGGGAAAATGGCCACGGCATGTATAATTGCCCTCATCCCAGAAGATATGACTACCCTGTCAGAGGTCCTCGACAACAAGTAAGTCCTCCCCGTGCTAGAGCTCAAGCACAAGAGCAACCGCAACCTCAAATTTTGCAGCCACCTCATGCTCAAGCTCAAAGCCCTGCTACTCAACCAAATGTGAGCATCATAAGGATGGAGGAGGTCCTCAAGGGAAGAAGCAACTAGGAAGAAATATCTACAATGCCTATCAAGCGTGTGCGTGTCCAAGATGAAGTAAGTAAAGAAACAAGCAAGGATGCAAGCAATGAAGCAAGTACATCTCGGGAAACTAAAGATGAAGCCAAGAAGAGAAAGACCCGTACTAGGTCTCAAATTGACATCTCTGATTTCCCTATGGGATCTCGGACACAACCTTATGACTTGACAGCTGATGTGAGTTCTCAAGGACCAAATATTACTTGGCCACAACTACTTCATATCTCCCCAAAGCTACGACGACAATGGTCAAAAATGGTGAGCACAAGGGCAAAGCGAAGTAAGCTAGTAAGTGTAATCAAAGCATATGGTCTCAAGGATATAGTGCCTTTGGTGGAGGCTCAAATCAAGGGACAACGGATTCCAAAAACTTACATTGACAGTGGAGCAGAGGTTTGTGTCATGACAGAAAAGCTAATGCATCAATTGGGTTTAGAGGTAATGGAATCATCAAACTTTAGGGCAAAAATGGCCAATAATGTCTCTGTCACTTGTGTGGGTGTAGTGAAAGATTTGAGAGTTTCTGTTTTTGGAATCACTACAGAGGTTGATGCTTAGGTGATGTCAGTAAAGGGTGAAGGATACCCCCTTATTTTAGGACGACTTTGGCTCATGGGTATAGGAGCTAGGCAAGATTGGGCAACAGGAGACTTGGAGTTGAGGCCTCGCGTGGGTGGCCATAGTCGGAAGGGGGTTTATAACTTGAAGAATGGGCGGCAAGAGAACCTTGAACTAGAGACGTCAGCTGATGAGTGCAGCTCAAGTGGATGCTCCTCATCCATGGACGAGGAAGAGAGTTCAAGTGAAGAGAGTAATAGCACTCTCGAAGTCATGGGCGTCACCATAAAGGAAACTACCTCATCAGAAGACAACCCAAGGATCCAAATGGAGAATGTGTGGGATGCCAGCCTAGAGAAGATGTTATCCAAGGATATAAAGAAAGAAGAAAGGGGGGTTTGTGTAAATGTTCTCAAGAAGCATGCATCATTGTTTATTTCTGATTACACTCACATTATAGATGTCACTGCAGTGAAGCATCATATCCATCTAAAAGAAGGGAGTAAGCCAGTAGTACAAAAACTAAGAAGATTAGGAGTTGTGCAACAAAATGCACTATTGTCCGAGGTGAAGAGACTCTTAGAATCAGGATTCATATACCCAATAGAAGATTCAGAATGGGTCTCCCCAGTAGTGGTGAGGCCAAAGAAGAATGGTAAATGGCGAGTGTGCATGGATTACAAGCCACTAAATGCTGCAACAAAAAGGGACCACTTCCCACTCCCATTTCAAGATGAGATTCTAAATGAAGTAGCAGGCCATGAGCGATACACAGTGTGTGATGGCTACTCCGGCTACTTTCAAATACGCATTGCAGAGGAGGACCAAAAAAAGACTACTTTCATCACACCATGGGGCTGTTTTGCATTTCGAGTCATGCCTTTTGGTGTCACCAACGCTCCAGCCACCTTTCAACGATTCATGAATATGGTCTTCCAACCTTACTTTGGTAAGTCTATAAGGGTTTTCATAGATGACTTTTGTATTTACATATCCAAAAGTATGCATCTCGGCAAGATTGATGAAGGATTTACTCGTTTAGCTAAGCTGGGTTGACAACTAAATAAGGACAAATGTCACATTGGGGAAAGCAAGGTTACACTATTGGGACATGTAGTGTCCATTGATGGAATCGAGGTAGATCCTGAAAAGATAGAAACATTTCTAAATCTACCTTCCCCAACTTCCATCAAACAATTAATCTCTTTCTTGCAAAAGCTAAGATATTTGAGTAGATTCATACACTTACTCTTCCCAGTGATATATCGTCTACAACAGCTGACTTGTCAAGAGACGCTTGTCTGGAGTGAAGAAAGTGATGGAGATTTTAGAGAGATGAAAAAAATGTTAGGATCACTCCCTGTAATCCTCCAACCTTGTTGGGAAGAAACATCCTTTGTAAACCCTAGTGTGGGAGAAGAGGCCATTGGTGCTGCCCTCCTACAAAAAGATCCAATAACATCCTTTATGAGGCCTGTGTATTTTGCTAGCCACCTCATGGAAAACACAGAGAAAGCCTACACCCTGATGGAACAGCTAGTGTTAGCTCTCATGTTTGCGGTAACCAAATTTCGGCCATACTTTTTGCCGAAGAGGTTTGTAATTATCACTGTGGAGGATATGTTTCCCTATGCACTACAACATATGGAAATATCTGACAAAATAGCAAAGTGGGTGGTGCGAATTCAAGAGTTTGATTATACAATACAGGTTGAAAGAACAACTCGAGCATGCTTAGCCGACATTTTAACAAACAAGTGCTATGAAAAAGTTTTCCATTTGAAGAGAAAGGAACTTCCACCACCTCCAGCTCTAGAGGCTCTGGTCAATGCTTATAGCCTCTACTTTGATGGAGCATACAAGAGAACCAAGAATAAGGCAGGTGCAGGCATCGTGGTCTTATCTCCATTGGGAGAGAGGATCCATGGTGAAGGGATCACTCTAGAAGATGTCCACTCCAACAATGAAGCAGAATATCAAGCTCTAATTCATGGCCTTTGTTGGTGCTTGGATAATTCAATTGAGAGATTAAATGCTTTTGGTGACTCCATGCTTTTGGTAAGGCAAATGCAAGGTACATGGGCTTGCAAAAATGCCAATCTCTCTACTAAAATGAGAGAAGCCAAATCTCTTATGAGGAGATTTAGGGAGGCACAAGTACATCATGTGCCAAGAGACCAGAACAAGGATGCATACCACCTAGCATCATCGAAGTTAAATGAGTCAATAGTGGGAGCAGTGGCCATCAAACTTCCACTTCAGCAAGGCAAGGAGGACTTAGAAGATATTATGCACATTCTGGAGCAAGGAGAGGCTCCTAAACACTTGAATGCAGGGGAAAGGCGATGGTTAGCTAGGAAGGCTACTAGGTATCGCATAGTAAATGATAATTTGTATTGTCTTGGTAAGGATGGTGTGCTTAGGAGAGTGCCTTTGAAGAGTGAAATTGAAGAGATTTTAAAATCTTGTCACGATGATGTGTGCGGAGGACACTTTGCACACGACATCACTAGTAGAAAGGTTCTACAAGCTAGGTTTACTTGGCCAAGTCTTATTCAACCCCTTTCTATTATTACTAGATATGTATTGATTTTATGTAGATTCTTTACATTTTAAAATAAGGAAGCTCTTGGGCTCAAGCTATGGAGGAAGGAGTGAAGACAACACAAGTGATGATGGAGCCAATTAGTTGCAAATTGGTCAACAAATCACTTGGAAGGAGCTTCTTCATTGGTTGAATGTCCCTAATCAAGCTTCATTTGTACAAATTGCACTTGGATCTTAACCTCACTCCTAATCACTCTCTTTCCTATATAAAGAGCCCCCCCCCCTTTGTAATTTCAAGTCTCCCTCAGCCCCATTGAGTCTTTGTATCACTAATCATGAGCCCATAAAGCTCATTCGTTCACTCTATTCTTGCACATTCTAGAGTGCAAATTGTTTTATGCTAGTAACCTCCCCTCCTCTTACTTATGTTAATTGAGAGAGATCTTTTATGTGTGTGTGAGAGTGCTTGATGTGATTTTGGCTAATTCTTGAGTTGTTGTTTAGTAATCTACATGCTATTTGTGTTGGGAGTGCTTGAAGTTATCCATTCCTTGTACACACACTAAGGTTAATGCTTCATTCATAGTGATAGCTCTCTCTCTCTCTCTCTCTCTCTCTCTCTCTCTCTCTCTCTCTCTCTCTCTCTCTCTCTCTCTCTCTCTCTCTCTCTCTCTCTCTCTATCTCTTTGTGTAGCGGTCCTAGTCCACGCTTCCAAGACTAGGTGGTGCCCTCATCTCATTTCCCTTGTGGCGCAATGGAGTTTGTTTTGGTGTAGAGGCCGCCATTCCAAATTTCCTTCGTCATAAATTGGTGCCCCCCACTGAGGAGTTCTCAAGCAGCGCTCTGTCAATCCTATGAAGGAAGGTCCATCAAATTCTCCGAGACTTCCACTATGGTCTCCCCAAGAAGCTCGAGAAAAGAAGCGTCTTTATCGACAAATGGCACGTATGCGGGTAAAAAGAGTTAACTACATACACCCTTCTTTGCTTCAAGGAAAATCTTGTAGTCATCAAGTCCCTAGGTCAAAGCTTTGTGTTGAGTGCTTCGTGGCTAGTGTGAAGACACTTCCTTTGAAGCCTCGACTTCAGGTGGTGAAAGCACTCTCAAACTCGGGTATTAACAAGTTTTTGGAGGGGGAGCTACACATCAATGGGGTGCAGTATTGGCAAGAGGCTACATATGGTGATGCACTCCAACTACTACTAGCAAGAAGGCTCAAGGTGGTTGAGAAGGTAGCCATTGAACCCTATGAACTCTACAAAGCTGAAGATGGTCACACCAAAGCTAGGCTAATCACTGGTGAGCAAATTCTTTGCATCTCTCAAATGGTGGGATCCAAGAGAGCTGAACTTCAATGAAGTGCTTCATGGAAGTTTGTATTTAATGCACCAATGAATAATCCCATTTTCTACAACTTTTAATCAGTTTAGAATATTAGGGTGAATGTGCGCATTGATAGAAAGATTTTTTTCCAACAAAGATTGATCTTCTATTTTGGAGCTGAGAGGTTGAGAGAGATATTGTTGTCCCCTGACCCTATAATATTTCCTATTTTGGAGTATAATGTATCTTTTGATGTTCACATCTTCATCTTGCTTTAAGCATACTCCATGAATCATAGGGATTTATATGAACCTCTCCAACCTCTTGCTGACAAACTGTGCATATAATAGCTAGCACAAAGCTTAGGTTCCAAAACGTCATAAGGAATTTACTAGGCCCTCATCGTCCAGCTGAGATTAATGCATCTATCAATCCATTTATTCTACCCTTAATAAGATATGATTTGGGCCTAGACGTTTTCATCTTTGTGCTGTATTGAGAGTAAGGCAACCCATTTTATCATGGCTTTCCCTAATTTTTTTGGGCGTAGTGGGGAAAATGCTGGGGATTTTTTGGATAACTTGGAAATGGCTTTCCTTGTCTCTGGGAGGGATGACGAAGCATTGAATTGAGAGCTTTTCCTTCGGTGCTCAAAGAAGAAGCTAGGGTATGGTTCCAAGCTCTAGATCCAACCCAAAGAGCTGAATGGGAGGGATTGAAGGCGGCTTTCCTACGAAGATTTCAACGAGCCAATTCGGCAGAAGAACTATGGCAACGGCTTCTGGCCCTTCATCAAGTTGACCTTCATGGTTATGCAACCTATGAGGAAGGTTTTCTGAAACTTTGGGGGAAATGGTCAGACTCACTAAACCCTGGTGAGCGAGCTCCCAATTGCCTCCAAAAGGATCTATTTATCTCAGGTTTGTACCCCTTGCTAAGGGAGAAGGTAAAGACCAAATTTCCAAATACTTTTGAAGATGCCTTAAGAATTGCTAGGGAAAAGAATCGAAAGATTCTCTATCAAGCCCAAGCTGGTCAGCTAGCTTTGGGAGGCAATATCACAACTATGGAAGCTTCTCACGTACCTCCCAATGTGCCTAATGCACCAGACCTCAATAGAGGTCAACAAGAAGATATGCTCCAATAAATAAACAATCTCACAAACCAGCTAGAGGGGTTGAGAGTAAATCTTGTGCAGGGTGCAAGAAGGCCTATTGAGGGGAATGGTGGGAATCGGCCACCAATGCGACATCAAGCAAGGGAAATGTTGTGTTACAATTGTGGGGAAAATGGCCACGGCATGTATAATTGCCCTCATCCCAGAAGATATGACTACCCTGTCAGAGGTCCTCGACAACAAGTAAGTCCTCCCCGTGCTAGAGCTCAACACAAGAGCAACCACAACCTCAAATTTTGCAGCCACCTCATGCTCAAGCTCAAAGACCTGCTACTCAACCAAATGTGAGCATCATAAGGATGGAGGAGGTCCTCAAGGGAAGAAGCAACTAGGAATAAATATCTACAATGCCTATCAAGCGTGTGCGTGTCCAAGATGAAGTAAGTAAATAAACAAGCAAGGATGCAAGCAATGAAGCAAGTACATCTCGGGAAACTAAAGATGAAGCCAAGAAGAGAAAGACCCGTACTAGGTCTCAAATTGACATCTCTGATTTCCCTATGGGATCTCGGACACAACCTTATGACTTGACAGCTGATGTGAGTTCTCAAGGACCAAATATTACTTGGCCACAACTACTTCATATCTCCCCAAAGCTACGACGACAATGGTCAAAAATGGTGAGCACAAGGGCAAAGCGAAGTAAGCTAGTAAGTGTAATCAAAGCATATGGTCTCAAGGATATAGTGCCTTTGGTGGAGGCTCAAATCAAGGGACAACGGATTCCAAAAACTTACATTGACAGTGGAGCAGAGGTTTGTGTCATGACAGAAAAGCTAATGCATCAATTGGGTTTAGAGGTAATGGAATCATCAAACTTTAGGGCAAAAATGGCCAATAATGTCTCTGTCACTTGTGTGGGTGTAGTGAAAGATTTGAGAGTTTCTGTTTTTGGAATCACTACAGAGGTTGATGCTTAGGTGATGTCAGTAAAGGGTGAAGGATACCCCCTTATTTTAGGACGACCTTGGCTCATGGGTATAGGAGCTAGGCAAGATTGGGCAACAGGAGACTTGGAGTTGAGGCCTCGCGTGGGTGGCCATAGTCGGAAGGGGGTTTATAACTTGAAGAATGGGCGGCAAGAGAACCTTGAACTAGAGACGTCAGCTGATGAGTGGAGCTCAAGTGGATGCTCCTCATCCATGGACGAGGAAGAGAGTTCAATTGAAGAGAGTAATAGCACTCTCGAAGTCATGGGCGTCACCATAAAGGAAACTACCTCATCAGAAGACAACCCAAGGATCCAAATGGAGAATGTGTGGGATGCCAGCCTAGAGAAGATGTTATCCAAGGATATAAAGAAAGAAGAAAGGGGGATTTATGTAAATGTTCTCAAGAAGCATGCATCATTGTTTATTTCTGATTACACTCACATTATAGATGTCACTGCAGTGAAGCATCATATCCATCTAAAAGAAGGGAGTAAGCCAGTAGTACAAAAACTAAGAAGATTAGGAGTTGTGCAACAAAATGCACTATTGTCCGAGGTGAAGAGACTCTTAGAATCAGGATTCATATACCCAATAGAAGATTCAGAATGGGTCTCCCCAGTAGTGGTGAGGCCAAAGAAGAATGGTAAATGGCGAGTGTGCATGGATTACAAGCCACTAAATGCTGCAACAAAAAGGGACCACTTCCCACTCCCATTTCAAGATGAGATTCTAAATGAAGTAGCAGGCCATGAGCGATACACAGTGTGTGATGGCTACTCCGGCTACTTTCAAATACGCATTGCAGAGGAGGACCAAAAAAAGACTACTTTCATCACACCATGGGGCTGTTTTGCATTTCGAGTCATGCCTTTTGGTGTCACCAACGCTCCAGCCACCTTTCAACGATTCATGAATATGGTCTTCCAACCTTACTTTGGTAAGTCTATAAGGGTTTTCATAGATGACTTTTGTATTTACATCTCCAAAAGTATGCATCTCGGCAAGATTGATGAAGGATTTACTCGTTTAGCTAAGCTGGGTGGACAACTAAACAAGGACAAATGTCACATTGGGGAAAGCAAGGTTACACTATTGGGGCATGTAGTGTCCATTGATGGAATCGAGGTAGATCCTGAAAAGATAGAAACATTTCTAAATCTACCTTCCCCAACATCCATCAAACAATTAATCTCTTTCTTGCAAAAGCTAAGATATTTGAGTAGATTCATACACTTACTCTCCCAAGTGATATATCCTCTACAACAGCTGACTTGTCAAGAGACGCTTGTTTGGAGTGAAGAAAGTGATGGACATTTTAGAGAGATGAAAAAAATGTTAGGATCACTCCCTGTAATCCTCCAACCTTGTTGGGAAGAAACATTCTTTGTAAACCCTAGTGTGGGAGAAGAGGCCATTGGTGCTGCCCTCCTACAAAAAGATCCAAAAACATCCTTTATGAGGCCTGTGTATTTTGCTAGCCACCTCATGGAAAACACAGAGAAAGCCTACACCCTGATGGAACAGCTAGTGTTAGCTCTCATGTTTGCGGTAACCAAATTTCGGCCATACTTTTTGCCGAAGAGGTTTGTAATTATCACTGTGGAGGATATGTTTCCCTATGCACTACAACATATGGAAATATCTGACAAAATAGCAAAGTGGGTGGTGCGAATTCAAGAGTTTGATTATACAATACAGGTTGAAAGAACAACTCAAGCATGCTTAGCCGACATTTTAACAAACAAGTGCTATGAAAAAGTTTTCCATTTGAAGAGAAAGGAACTTCCACCACCTCCAGCTCTAGAGGCTCTGGTCAATGCTTATAGCCTCTACTTTGATGGAGCATACAAGAGAACCAAGAATAAGGCAGGTGCAGGCATCGTGGTCTTATCTCCATTGGGAGAGAGGATCCATGGTGAAGGGATCACTCTAGAAGATGTCCACTCCAACAATGAAGCAGAATATCAAGCTCTAATTCATGGCCTTTGTTGGTGCTTGGATAATTCAATTGAGAGATTAAATGCTTTTGGTGACTCCATGCTTTTGGTAAGGCAAATGCAAGGTACATGGGCTTGCAAAAATGCCAATCTCTCTACTAAAATGAGAGAAGCCAAAGCTCTTATGAGGAGATTTAGGGAGGCACAAGTACATCATGTGCCAAGAGACCAGAACAAGGATGCATACCACCTAGCATCATCGAAGTTAAATGATTCAATAGTGGGAGCAATGGCCATCAAACTTCCACTTCAGCAAGGCAAGGAGGACTTAGAAGATATTATGCACATTCTGGAGCAAGGAGAGGCTCCTAAACACTTGAATGCAGGGGAAAGGCGATGGTTAGCTAGGAAGGCTACTAGGTATCGCATAGTAAATGATAATTTGTATTGTCTTGGTAAGGATGGTGTGCTTAGGAGAGTGCCTTTGAAGAGTGAAATTGAAGAGATTTTAAAATCTTGTCACGATGATGTGTGCGGAGGACACTTTGCACACGACATCACTAGTAGAAAGGTTCTACAAGCTGGGTTTACTTGGCCAAGTCTTATTCAACCCCTTTCTATTATTACTAGATATGTATTGATTTTATGTAGATTCTTTAAATTTTAAAATAAGGAAGCTCTTGGACTCAAGCTATGGAGGAAGGAGTGAAGACAACACAAGTGATGATGGAGCCAATTAGTTGCAAATTGGTCAACAAATCACTTGGAAGAAGCTTCTTCATTGGTTGAATGTCCCTAATCAAGCTTCATTTGTACAAATTGCACTTGGATCTTAACCTCACTCCTAATCACTCTCTTTCCTATATAAAGAGCCCCCCCCTCCCTCTTTGTAATTTCAAGTCTCCCTCAGCCCCATTGAGTCTTTGTATCACTCATCATGAGCCCATAAAGCTCATTCATTCACTCTATTCTTGCACATTCTAGAGTGCAAATTGTTTTATGCTAGTAAGCTCCCCTCCTCTTACTTATGTTAATTAAGAGAGATCTTTTATGTGTGTGTGAGAGTGCTTGATGTGATTTTTGCTAATTCTTGAGTTGTTGTTTAGTAATCTACATTCTATTTGTGTTGGGAGTGCTTGAAGTTATCCATTCCTTGTACACACACTAAGGTTAATGCTTCATTCATAGTGATAGCTCTCTCTCTCTCTCTCTCTCTCTCTCTCTCTCTCTCTTTGTGTAGCGGTCCTAGTCCACGCTTCCAAGACTAGGTGGTGCCCTCATCTCATTTCTCTTGTGGCGCAATGGAGTTTGTTTTGGTGTAGAGGCCGCTATTCCAAATTTCCTTCGTCAACATATTTCCGAATTGCAGGTAACAACATCACCCTAGATCATTATTATTTCTTTTGTATTAAGCCTTCAATAATTTTTGATTTTTATATTATGCAGGTGACATCCACAAGACAATTCACTTCTTCATTTCAGATGACAAGCAACATGACACACATTTTGCTCAACACTTTTTTCTGAAACATGCGGAATGGCTAAAGCAATTTGGTCTAAACATAAGGCATCATTGGGTATGGTCTGATGGAGCAGCTTCACAATTCAAAGCAAGAAGACCATTCTATTTCCTTGCCAGGTATACCATGTTCTAACAAACATTATCTGAAGGTGGTTTTAATATAGAGACCTATAATATTGGCATTAAAGTTGTAATAAAATGCTTGTCTAACATCAGTAATATTATAATACGTGCTTTTTTTGGTAATTATATCGTGCCAAGAGTATATTAATCTTCTTCTATCCATTGAATGAATTGCAGATACAGTGTTTTTACGGGATGGAAAATGTCTTGGAACTTTTTTGGATCCGGCCATGGTAAGGGAGAACACGACGGTGCCGGAGCAGTGATAAAAAGGTCTTTAACTCAATACCAATTGCAGCCAAACTGCCCAAAGATAGACTGTGCTGCAGATGTTGTGGCATTATTGAGACGGACCTTGTCAGATGGTGCTACAACCACTTATGCATCCCAGGCCCGTTATGTAAGCAGGATTTTTTGGGTGATTGAATTGGGAGATGTCAAGGGGAAAAAATTGGGATGTGAAGGCTGTAAAAAATACCCGCTCAATGCACTCTGTTTCTGCATATTCAGAGCATGATACAACTACTTTGAGAACACGTTCACTATCTTGTTTCTGTAGTGCATGTAAACAGGAAAAGTGGAGGAGATGTGTGAGCAAGTCACACGTTCTTTTCTGGACATACCTTATTTTGGAGCCTACAGAGGAAGGGGAAGACGATGACGACGAAATAAATGTGGATGCAACGTATGAAGGACACTATGACACCCTCAGTCAAGCTCTTATTGTTGGTGATAATTTTGTTGTTCCCGCACCAAATGACAATGAAGAAAAAGTGGATTTCTATATAGTGAAATGCACTGCAGCTATTCATGACTTTCATTTGATGCTGAAGATGACTGGGGCAATATCATTGGGCGAGGATCCTATGCTATCAAAGGGTTTTACTATAGTATGATAAATGAGCAGACCTACGAGCTTTTGGACAAAAAGCCAGAGGTGTTCATATATTCACATCTTGTTCGGGCAATCAGAATTCCCATGATACCCCATCCCAACAACTCAAAACTATATACAATATCACTTGTTGTCAATGAGTCTATCTACAATAGTATGCCTTTTGAGCTGTAACCATCTTAAGAAATGCATAATGCATAATTTTGTGTATATCTGCCTTTAACTATAAACTGAACTGTCTCCCTCTCCCTCTCTCTCTCTCTCTCTCTCTCTCTCTCTCCATCTCTCTCTCTCTCTATGTCACTTCTCAGTATCATTTCTATATCATACTAGTCACTTCTCAGTATCATACCAGTCAATTCCCAGTATCATACCGGTATGATACGGTATCATACCAGTCATTTCCTAGTATCATACCCATATCATACATTCCCTCTCTCTCTATCTCTATCTCTCTCTCTCTCTTTCTCTGTCATTTCTAAACATCATACCAGTCACTTCTCAGTATCATACCAGTCACTCCTCAGTATGATATCGGTATTATACAAGTCCCTCTCTCTCTCTCTCTCTCTCTCTCTCTCTCTCTCTCTCTCTCTCTCTCTCTGTCTCTCTCTCTCTCTCTCTCTCTCTCTCTCTCTCTCTCTCTCTCATTTCTTAGTATCATACCAGTCACTTCTCAGTATCATACCGGTATCATACCAGTAACTCCTGAGTATCATACCGGTATCATACCAGTCCCTCTCTCTCTCTCTCTCTCTCTCTCTCTCTCTCTCTCTCTCTCTCTTTATCTCTCTGCCACTTCTCAATATCATACCGGTCACTCCACAGTATCATAGCGGTATCATACCAGTCCCTCTCCCGCCCTCTCTCTCTCTCTCTCTCTCTCTCTCTCTCTCTCTCTCTCTCTCTCTCTCTGTCACTTCTAAGTATCATACAGGTCACTCCTCAGTATCATACCGGTATCATATTAGTCACTTCACAATATCATACCGGTATCATACCAATCACTTCTCAGTATAAGACTCTCTCTCTCTCTCTCTCTCTCTATATATATATATATATATATATATATATATATATATATATCTATGTCACTTCTCAATATCATAGCGGTCACTTCTCAGTATCATACCGGTATCATACAAGTCACTTCTTTGTATCCGAATCTCTCTCTTTCTCTCTCTCTCTCTCTCTCACTTCTCAGTATCATACCAGTCACTGCCCAGTATAATACCGTTATCAGACTCTCTCTCTCTCTCTCTCTCTCTCTCTCTCTCTCTCTCTCTCTCTCTCCTTTTATTTGCAAGATACTTCAAATATAGAATACAACGTATTTCCATGCAACTTGCTTGTAAGTGTATTATACATGAATTCTGTTACATTGATTGACAAGAAGGCTGAGTAATTCTCCATTTACATCCATTGACAAAAAAATACATCGACAAAAGTCGCCCACTTCACAGAATTTATGAAGCTTTCTTTTTATATAAAAAATCTGTTCCTTTCTTCTTGAAAAAGTCAATCCGCCATTTCCAATAAAAACGACGCACATAGGTGTCGTCAGGTTGTCCGTCTGCACAAATTACAGTCCTCTTTGTATACTCAATTCTGTCCTTAGAGTACAACCAGTGTGCCAGCCATTTTATGACAGTGGTTGACAGAAAACAACCGCGCACTTCTTTAGACTGTTTTTCTAGCTTGGGAAAAACAAGAAATGACCCCAATGGATTAAAAATTAGCTTATATCCAGAATCATCAAAGATAAGTGTGTCAGGTGGTAGGTCATGAAAATTTTTGAGATTCTTGTGGAACATTGGTTTTTCTGTCGCGCCCAATTTAAAAGGGGCCCTTGTGCACTGCGCCTGACTTACCACTCTATTGAATCTTTTGTGGTGGTCAGGGAACACTGTCGCTAGCGTGCGTTTGAGCTTCTCAAACTTGCAACAGCTCCATATCCACACTTCAAACCATCTGAAACAAAAATTCAGAAACACTTCTGCATCGGGCCTTACCCAAAATTGTGTATCCCCTTCAACAACATACCGCATTTCTGGCCAGTGGGGCAATTCTTCACCATATTTTCCATCAAATTTCTTGAGTAGTAATCCATTAAGGTCCAAAATGAGAACCCTACGCTGGACGCTCAACGAAGGTGTTGGCCTTGGCCATATCAGTGGGATTCTTTTAATTAGTCTATACCATAGAGGAAACACGAGCACTGCAAGAGACAACACGAAATTCCATATTGCACGAATGTCAACCCTGCCATTCTGCTTGTCAGCCCTGAACCTATCTGCAAGGCGCCATTCTTCAACTAAAAACATGTCTGTAGATGCTAAATTACACAAGACTCAAATTTAAATATGCAATTAGGACATATCTATAGATTGAAATCATACAATAAAAACACACAATGTTCAAAAATTAGGCGCAAGATGAAAGAGACGTCGAATGGGAAAGAAAGTTACATTAATTTTAGAAGTGGTTACATAAAAAGAAACATAGGAGGGGCAAAATATAATCTTTCGCAGGCTCTAGGTTTAGGGTCAGAACTTGTGCCGGTATTCTGCATCTCCTTAGTGTCTTCTATCTCCATCTCCTCTTCTGCCCCTGGGTCTCTTCCTCTTCCTTGCTTTTTTGCTCCATTTCAAGCTTCTCATCTCCAGTATTCTCGATTTTTTTTTCTTTTTTCCTTTCTTATATGCTGAGCAAGGGTCTCCTCGGGACTTCCCTCCAGCCTGACATCTACACGACCATCAGTTTTAGAAAGCTGTACAGCAAAAGATCACTTATTAGAGCCATAATCAATGAAAAAACTTACTCTTGCCACGTTGGCCTCGTTTTCTCGAGGTCTTTGATCTTGTCACCCGCACGCCAGTGTCTAGCAACACATCGTCTTCCTCATTCTGGGTTTTCCCTTCAGCACCAGTCGTACTCTTCTCCTTTACCTCAAAGTTTTGTTCTTCTTCTATTGTTTCCGAAACAGGTTTCTCAGCATTACTAGGGACATTTTCATCAAGGAATACCTCCGCAGGTGTCTTGTATGCAGGCGTCACTGCATCGTTCCCTGTGTCTTTACCGACAGTAGTTCTGAAGTAGCTTGAATCTGAAAAAACGTTAGAGAAAAAAAATGTCAACCACCTAAAAAAACATCAAAGAAGACAAAAATCAACCACTTGATTACCCATTGAAACAATTTTCTCACCTGTTTTTGGGCATGGTTCAACTGGCTTCTTCTTTAGAAGGGATTGGTCTTTTGCAGAAATAACTTCGGGGCAATCCTTAAGCATGCACTTTCCTTTCTCAGCCAAGTGAGCATAGCAAAATGCATGGTATGCATGTGAACAAGGCAATATAACAACATGGCTTGATCGATTGTGATCATGAATTTTTACACCACAAGCATTGCACACATCAATGAGAACAACACTATGTCCATGAGCTGAAACTCGTGCAGGCAAGACTATGGTTTCAGGTAGCATTGGTTGACTAATCATGTCTGTCACAAACGTGACATAGAGACCAAAGGTTTCCTCACAGTCCAAGAATTTGGATAATTCTTCCTGTAGGCAAGAGACCTCTGTTATCAGACAATGTCAAACAGGTATAAAATCGGTATGAATGCTTGACAATCGGTATAATGATGTTATCATACCGGTATGATTACATCCTGCCAGTATGATGTTATCCCACCGGTATAATGTTATTATCCTGGATAGTATAACATCATACCAGTAGGATAACATCCGGTGTAATGGAATTTGCCTATTCAATTTGAGAGTAGCGGAATTTAATGAGAGTACTTTCAAGAAATGATTTTGTGAGCATAGCGGGTAGACATAATTGAAGATAGCAACATAATCATAGCAATTAGTTAACTTGGCATAGACAATACTTTTGCAAGAGAGAATTTAGAGAACATGACAACAGTTGAGGACCGGATTTATGTGGAGCCGGTCCCCCCTCCAATAGGCATTTGTATTATGATTTCTCCCATGAAGAGAGACTTGTTACAATACATTCTTTGTGTTCCTTGTGACCTAGGTGAAGCAATGAAGATGGAAAGCTTCATCCATCACCATCATAGCATAAACTAAACTTGAAGAAAGCTTTAACTATACCAAGCCTCAGTCCCAAGACCTCAAACACCTTCGAAGGTGGAGAGAGCTAGCATCTTAATGAGGGTAGGGAAGAGGAAGAAGAAACATTTCATACGAGAAAGAGCTAGTTCCTCACTTATCATAACTCTTGTGCTAGCATACATAATAGCATAGTAATGAAGAAGAAATAGATGTCAAGCTCAAGCATTGAAGCATGGCTCTTGGATGGATTTTCACTCCATAGCCAAGAGTGTTGGTGTAGGCTCTCAACCTCTACTTGCTTGGGGAAAGAGAGGGAGCTCTTGCACTTTGCATAGTACACAATGAGAGTGTTTGTGAGTGTGTGTGGGTGAGTATACCCCCTAAGCACCCCCCTAGCTTGCTTGGGTCGACCCCCCCTTGTAGCTCATGCTTGAAGCTCATTGGACCCCTCCAGGCCTAGCCAATCACAAGCAGGAGCCATTACAAGCAACATGCATAGCCTTGGGACAAGTGTCCCCCTTTCCCCTTTGAGAGAGAGGACTTGATAAATGCAAAATCAATTAATTAAATATCCTTTATTATCATTGGACCCCTTGGGTGGCCAACCAATAGGTTTCAGGCACACCATGAGGGCAACATGAGGAGGAACTTGACAAGTGTCCTTGCTGCCTCTTCAAGCTGGAGCTTCCCTTGTGTGTGTGCGAGTGTGTTCTCTCTCATCCCCCCCCCCTTGTAGGCTTGCCCCCCTCCTTGTAGGGATCTTTTTGACTTTGGATGAGCAAGCCCCTTAGTCATCAAGCATGACTAAGCACTTGAAGTAGGGGGTGTTCCCACAAGCATCTCAGGCAAGCTTCTCAAGGCACCTCTAGCACCTTAATCATGCACCAAGTCAAGCACCTCAAGCATGGATCCACTCAAGCACCTCAAGCATCTTAATCAAGCACCTCAAGCATGACAAGCACCTCAAGCACGACAAGCACCTCGAGTTTGGGCCGGGTTCCCACCTCAAGCTCAACCCTAGCTTACCTAAGGTCAAAGGACTTTTACACACATTATTGGAGGTCTTCAATGAAGCTAACCCTAAGGTCTTATGCTCCATTGGTTAGACTTGCTCTTGATAGACCATCTCCCATTTGGGCCCCTTTACTATTGGCCCCGTGTTGAGATAGATCTATAAGCACATATCTATATCTTAACACTTGTTTCCGTTTATTCTCCCACATTAAGTGATCAATTTAATATGAGAAAATCATTTGGGTTGGTTAGATATCAAATTTTATGACATCCGGTAACATCATACGGGTAGGATAACATTATACCAAAAGCATAACATCAAACCGGTTGGATGTAACCATACCAGTCGGATGTAACCATACCAGTAGGATGTTATCATGCCAGTAGGATTATATCCTAAATCCTACCGGTAAGATAACATCCTACCGGTAGGATATAATCATACTAGTAGGATGTAATCATACCGTTAGGGTATAATCCTACCGGTATGATAACATCCTATCGGTATTGTCATCTACCCTTACCAAATATGATATAATCCTACCGGTATGAAAAATCATACCGTATGGTAGTTTGCAGGTATTATACTACAATCAGATGGAGTTAAAAGCATACCTGTGCCTGATGTAGGGTGGCTTTTGCTTGGTCAAATTTTTCTTGGAGGCTGTCAAGCAAGCCTGTTGGTACATTGGCATCATCATGGAAGTGCATTCGGATGGTGTCAAGGGCACCCTCGCAACGGTGCACATCAACAACATATTTGACCACTGAATCCTTAGCCTTCTGACACTCGGCTGATACATTGTCATGAGATTTTCTAACCTCAACAAGAAGTTCTTGCAAGGAAGTGGATACTTCAATACTAAACGCAAACTGAGTGGTCGCAAAAAGTCCACTTCCGACTGGTGTACTTCCAGATGGGGTATTTACTAAGAAGATGGCAGAACCACTTGGGGTTCCTATGGATACTTGGGAAGTCTCTAACTCCCATTGTTCAACCACTTGGGGTTCCTATGGATACTTGGGAAGTCTCTAACTCCCATTGTTCTCTTTTTCTATCTAAGTGACCTTCGTTGGTCACATTCTTCACCACCTCAGATGCAAACTCAGCCCACTTTACCGGACCTGTGCATACGAAATAAACATATCCGCGTGCAAACTTGACTCCCAGCAGATAGTTTGGTGGT
Organism: Adiantum capillus-veneris; assembly: GCF_014529385.1. NCBI lineage: Eukaryota > Viridiplantae > Streptophyta > Polypodiopsida > Polypodiales > Pteridaceae > Adiantum > Adiantum capillus-veneris. Next base: position 147,134,113 of record NC_140935.1, read on the forward strand.
TTGGATTGGTACACTTGCTTGTAGAGCTGGTAGAGTACCTTGTAGTGATCCGGCCTTGCCGTTTTTATCGGCACTTTTTTCTCCTTCACTGGAAGACACGTGAAAACTTTCATCCAGTCAGATATGGGCACATCTACATCTGTCAACTTCCTAACATCTTTCCCCTCAAGACTTAACCCATATTCCCTGTGAAAATCCTCCTTTGTCGTGCAGAATGCCTTTAATGGCACCTCCACATCCTTGGGGTGAACAAAGCAGCTGATTTTGGGAGGAGGCTGTAACTTTTATCTCTGAAAGGAATAAATCCATATTCATTACTCAATGTATCCACACCTCAGTACTCTACTATACATACAGGTCCGTTATACACAACACAGAGAGAGACAGAAAGAGGTGACATACCTTCGTGGGAGAATGTCGGGTATTTGTGGGGGATACCTGTGGGGCTGTATTCCTTGGGCTCTTTCTTAGGTTGCTATCCATAGCGAAGGATAAGCAGCGTGCACAAGGGGCTGTAGAGTGAGCTGAGAAAGGCGCAGAAGGATAAAGGCACAAAGATACAGTGAAGTCACAATCATGAAAACATTCGCCTGAACATTCGTTCTGACGTGCGCTCCACACGTGTTTTTGAATCCTCCACATGATTTTTAAGATTTTTTATCCTACACACGATTATTTAATTCAAACAATTCTTGCCCATAACACCAGTTTCATGCCCCCTAAATTTTAAGCCTCCAAAAGAAACTTTCAACCGGTTAAAACCGGGCCACCTATTCATGCATCCACCCTAAGGCATGGATCGGTGATGCCAACAGCTACGAAATGCCATGAAATGCTTACGTCAATGCGTAAAGCTCTTACCTACGGTTGCAATGCAACAAACACGATTGCAATTTGACAACCGAGGAGGGAGTAGGAAGCGCTGATAGCCGTTTTTTGGCTTTCCATAATTTCCATAGTAAGCTACCTCACCCTATCAAATCACTCAAACACTGTGGCTATGCCTACCATTTCACTGTACATAGGCGTGTGTGAGTTAGGGGACTTTTCTCATATCTTCTTAAAAACCCTCAGCTAGCTAGTTGGGCTAGTTGAAACAAAATGAAGATGCCGATTTACTTGCACAACAAGCAGTTCCATGTGTTGAGAAAGAAGTGCAGTTCATCATGGTGGCAGCAATTGTCAAGAAACCGAGATACCAGGGATTGGAGTCATTGACTCCCATTATTAGCTACATTTTGGAGGGTGAGTTTTCGCAAGACTTCACGAAGGCTCAGAAGAGGAGACTCATGAAAAAGGCAAGTGCGTATCTCTTCCTAGAAGGATCCCTCTATCAAAGAGGGAAGGATCAAGTGTGCAGAAGAGTACCAACTATCAAGGAGATTCCAGCCATTCTAAAAGGTTTTCATGAAGAGGCATGTGGTGGTCATTTTGCCCAAGAGTTAACTGTGAAGAAGATTTTGCTTGCGGGGTATGTTTGGCCAAGTCTGCATGTGGATGTCCAACATTGGTGTAAAAGTTGTCACAATTGTCAAGTAAATGGGAATAGAAGATTGGTGTATGGTCCAAGGTAAATCGTGCTTGCCAATGGACCCTTTGAAAAGTGGGGCATTGATGCTATGGGTCCTCTCCCTAGGACAAAAAATGGTCAACTCTACATTCTAGTGGCGGTAGACTATATGACTAGATGGGTGGAAGCACAAAGTGTGGCAAAGGTAACTGAGAGGACAGTGAGCAAATTTGTCTACACTCACATTTGTTGTAGATTTGGCACACCTTTGGAGATTATTTCTGATAATGGTCCAGGGTTTAGAAAGGGCTTGCTCACAGAGGTCTGTGAAGAACTTCACATTCTACATCGTCATAGTACACCCTACTATCCCCAATCCAATGGTCTGGTAGAAAAAACTAATGGTGTCATTGCAGGCATCATTAGAAAGATGGTGAGAAACAAGACAAAGTTGTGGGATGACTTCTTGGATGGTGCCTTGTGGGCGTATCGAACCACATATAGGGAAGCCACGGAGTTTACACCATTTCACTTGGTCTATGGTCAAGAGGCTTTACAACCAATTGAGCTCAACATCCCAACAATACGACTTCATGGCAAAGCAGCACAAGATGATCAAGAAGCATGGATGGATCGACTTCTTACCTTAGCTGAGCTTGAGTGGAAAAGAGAAGCAGCATACGAGTGCTACAAGAGGAAAGCTACGCAGGCGAAGGAGAAGCTTGACAAGAAACTAAAGGACAAAGGAATCAATGAAGGAGATCTTGTGCTAAGGTATAACAATCGACTCGACAATCGTTTTGATGCCAAATTTGAAACTAGATGGCAGGGGCCATACATAGTTAAGAAGGCTTTCAATTCAAGTTACTATCAACTTATGGACTTGAATGGGAAAGAGCGCTCCAGGAAGGTAAACGGGTATCACTTGAAGCCTTATTTGAGTCGCCTTCCACCAAAGGATCTACCAAAGATCTGTCAAAGGGCAGATGTCTCATGTAAGCATTGTTACATGAAGCATGAGTGTAACTCCAGCCAAAATTCTGAGGGGCCAAACAATGAAGATCTCGTCAAGGACTCTGAAGCACTCTCTTTGGAAAAGATGCTCTATGATGGTACATGAATATACCATCATTCTAGGGGAGGGCTAATGATAGCCGCTTTTTAGCTTTCCATAATTGCCATAGTAAGCTACCTCACCCTATCAAATCACTCAAACACTGTGGCTATGCCTACCATTTCACTGTACATAGGCGTGTGTGAGTTAGGGGACTTTTCCCATATCTTCTTAAAAACCCTCAGCTAGCTAGTCACTGGGCTAGTTGAGCCAAAAAAATAAAAAAATATAAAAAATATAAGTATATTATGGCCCATTTGTGTGTAAATATTTCATTGTATATAGGGCCTAAATAAAAGGATTTTTCATAATTATTTTGGTATTTATTTAAATATTTCTACCTATGGTGTGTTATTTATGCTATGTACATTGACTCACCATTAGCATATTTTTTCTTACCATTTTGCATACTCTTTATTCCATATAAAAATAATTTCATGCAAGCTTCTCTTATTTTTGGTGTAACTCCATCCCAACAAAAATCCAAAAAAACTAGTTTTATTTACGTGTATATTTTTTCACTATTGTGATTTTTCCTTCCTACATCTATTCTCTTTTACTCTCATAAATTAGAACACCAAAAATATTCATCTTTTTATGATAGACTTATAATGAGAGAGATTTATTTTGACCCCTTTATATTTTTTCCACCTAAATTATTTATATTTGACATGTACATATTTTTTTTAGACCCCTAAATATTTGATTTTCTTAGTTGTACTATTCACTTATATCATGATCTCAACAATATCTTCAATTATAGACCTACCAAATAAGGTCAAGGGTATGTGGAATGCATGCATGCACCATGGGGGGCTCACTCTTGGAGGTATTCAAAAGAATCATCCAAAGAAGGACCTCACAAGGACCTTGTGCAGTGGAAAAAACAGTCGGTTTTGCTGAATGTTTAAAGATCACATGCTCCCTGAATTTGGAAAGGTGATACAAACAAAAGTTGTAGCTCGTGATCTGAACTTTCACCTCAAATGTTTTCATATTTTTTTGAGCTACGAGCTGTGAGCTATGATTTTATTGGTGGACCCCAGTTTGCCCATGCTATGCAGCCACACTCCCTCTTCTACTTTATCATTTTCCTCTTTCACACACTCCTCCCTCTCCTTCCCACTCCCAAACCTGCAACTCCCATGTCCTAATTCACCCTCTTCACCATTGCCACTTCTCTCACACCTCCATAGCCTTCATCCTCCATTTCTACACCCTAGGTGTCCCCCTTTCTCTCTACATATATGTCCATATTACCATACTCTCTTCAACTTTGTAAAGAACTTCAAAAAATCAGCAAAAATCCAAGGATAACCTCTGCAAATGAAGGATTTTATCATGAATTTTCCAAGGTTTGAAGATAACAGAGCTTCATCGACACGCGCTACATCGCCATGCTGACCGCTTCTTCTTCCGGTGCTGTAAAGAGGTGAATGTCAACTTCTCCAAAGCTTCAACCTCTCTTTAAAAGCTCATCCCTTCTCTAACTTTTCTCATCATATATCTCACCATTTGCTGAATGATTTTGTAAATATTTTTTAGTGATAATTACTAACTACTAACCACTAACCTTACCCTCTACTAGAGTAGGCACTGCCAAATTATTCACTCAATCCTCTCTCCTTTCATCCTCAATAATTCTCTTCCCTTGAGCCCACATCCATGTGACTCAAACGACAAGAGAGACCCACCCTCATTAAAAAAATAAAAATATGCATAATCTTTTATTCCTTCAAATAAACTTGATTAGGCCTAATCCTAATCGGGGCTTCTAAAACCTATAAATAGAGCCCTTCTCTTCCTTGTAAATCACATGATCACACTACACCACACCATTCTCAACACATAACACACCACTCTTCAAGCCTAGTTGTGTAGAGTGTGTGCATTGTGAGTGCTCTATTCCATCACTACACATAGGTGCATGGAGAAGCTTGAAGTTAGTTATGCGATCTAGAGGAGTGGAGTGATACTATACTCTGCAATCACACTTGTAACCTACTCTTGTCCATAAATAAGATTCATAGTTTTGGGTGCAATTGTATGCTACAACTATGACTCTTCTCTCCAAATTGACTTGATAAGTTGGCTCATCAGGTGGTTGAAGGTATATTGTCCTTGAAGTTTGTTGTGTCATTTCATGCTTGGTGGTTTGAGGGCTTGTTGAATTGTTTGCCTAAAAGGTCAATTGTAAGAGGGTGCTCGGTGAGAGGGCTCCCATGATCCTAAGACAATTTGTGTATTGGCAACAAGGTCAAGTTTTGTGTTGTCTCTCTATTTCTCCTCAAGCTTTGTGTGCATCTAGTCTTTAAGGCTAAGACTGAGTTGCTCAAGTTGATTTGTGCTCTTTACCTCTCTCTGGCGTGGTGAATGTTTGTGTTTGGTGTATGTGGCTATCTTGCATTCCCCACTCTTTGTGCGTTTGAGTACAAGGAGATATCACGTGCGTCCTAGTTCGCATCTACAACTAGGTGGTACCCCTTTTCTTGTTTGGTTTCTGGCTATGCGTTGTTGTTGTCTCTGATTGTGCTTGCCCCAGCCCCAATTGAGCAGCACGGGAGCCTCGAAGGGTGTTTAGAGGCCGCTCTTCTTGTTGCCCGCCTCGGACCGCCTCAGCGCGAGAAGGAGAGAGGTGAGCATCATAGCTCACGCTGTGTATTTCATTATCCAAAGACTTTCATATAACTTACATTAGCCAAGGTTTTTGGTGGTCAAAACTAATAATCTGGGAGCTCTAAATAAAGATGGGTAATGACAGGTTGATACAATCTGGAAGCTTGTAGCCCCGAGTCATCAATTACAAAGATTCATCCGGAAAATAGGAGTTACAATATTCCCGATTTATCAAAATAATAAGTGTTTTTACAATGAGAGCTCCAAAAAATGATATCCCGATTAGCTTGCTGCTAACACACATGGTCATTCGTCAGCCTGCACTAACTCCCACAGACCTTGCATTTGTATTAGGGAAAACCCACAAGATAGAACCTGTGGTGTAGTGAACCTAGATCTTAGAGAATGTCATGTAGAGGTATGTATTGAAGGAGATTTCTCTTATGTATTAGATGTGAAGTAGCTTTTTTGGACACATGAGACTTTATTTGAATTCCTTTTAGTAAGAGAAGCATGCTTTGTGGTGTCTATCTAGACAATTGTAAGCTCAAGCCTAAGGCTTTTGGAAACTTGTACATGTTTTTAGTGTGTATTGTTAAAAGAGACTCAAAATCTTCAACCAATTTGTTGCGAGATGATAGATGTTTTTTGTTGTGTATAATATTCTAATGTCTTTGTTTTGGATTGATTTTTTTGTGTCGTTAGAAAAGGCTCCGAATCTAAAATAAAAAAGCTCGCAAAACTGGTTTTGATTGCAAAAGCTTGAAATCAAACACTCACAAATAGAACACACTCCCCATAAAGTGCCCACATTTGCTCACATCGACACAATTGGAACACTTTATGTGTGCGTACCCTGTCTCAAGAGCTTTCCAACAAGCTTGTGTGTCATGTTAAGGGTAGGACCATGCATACTTACACCTTCCCATTAAGTGCCTACATTTGTTCGCATCGATACAATGGGAACATTTGATTTATGTGTGTGCGTACCCTGTCTCGAGAGCTTTCCAATGAGCTTGTGTGTCATGCCAAGGATAGGACCGTGCATGGCCAAGGGCCAGGACGGACATGGAGTCAAGGGGGTCCCTATGTTTAGAGACCAAGGGCCTATATAGGGCATGGTTGGGTGGTGATGAGACTGCTCCAGTCCGCTCTATCTTACACTGATATCAGAGCTCAGAGGAAGGGAGAGCTATGGAGGAGGGTAAAATTGCTTTGCATGTGCTCTCTCTCTCTCTCTCTCTCTCTCTCTCTCTCTCTCTCTCTCTCTCTCTCTCTCTCTCTCTCTCTCTCGTCTTCAAGCATAGAAGACAACTGCCAATCTGTGGATCTCTCCCTCTTGGCATGGACTCAATGGTGTCTTTCACCACCCAAGGTCTCTCACAGGTGTGACACGCCAATAGAGTACTGAGCTGAAAGAACAAGCCCTCCTATGGAGGTTTTTTGCAAGCCGAAGGACAGTGGGAGCCACTGCTTAGGAAAAGGGAGGGGGAGAAATTGTGTCCATGAAACCTAGCAAGGCTGGGATTGCCGAGATCATGCTGAAAAGAGCAGGTCTTTTTGACTCTATCGTGAACGTCCTAGTACTACAGATCTGCCTCCCCTTTTGCGTCTGCTTCGCTTCGCTGCCGATTTGAATTTGCCATGGTTGCAGGTCGAGTTCACATTGGGTTTTATTTGATTGATTAAATGGGTGACCTAAGGCTGGCCAAGGCTACCCTAGGGGCTTTTCCCACACAACCAACATGGTAGTCATGGCCACATGCATGGCCCTCAAGGCATAAAACGTGCAAACCAAGGCACGGTTTTCTACTCGTAATTTTTTGTTGCAACAGATTTTCACCAGTAAATTATAATTAAGGGCCACTTAAGAAAATTTAACGAGGATTATCAGGAATTGGTTGGGAGCAAGAGTGCACAACCCAACACAAATCCTATAGCGAATTCTTAGTTTTGGGGAGCAAGGCTCCAGAGATTCCCAAAGACGACATCATTTGTATGTGCCATGATTAGGAATGAAGAAAAGAAGTCGATCTCAATACTAGGTTTCTTGAATGCAAGGAAATCGACGAACTAAAGCGTTTTCCATAGCGGCATCCAAGGCATTTGGCCAAGTATACCAACAACGACATGGTCATCAGGTTTGAATTTTCATAACTATAAGGATTTTCTTAATCCCTATGTGAATTTATTTTGTAGACTTCTATGGATAGATTTCCACAAATTGATTTTTAATGCAATGGCAAGGCCTGATCTCATGGGTTCAGTTGTTTGGCATGGCCGGATAGATGATCGGCATGGCCAACTGTTTGTTACATTTTAAAAAGGATTTCAAGAATCTCCATCTCTGAGTTTGGGGTTGCGAGATTTCTAGGGCACAACCTTGGACAAGTTGTATGCACTTGATGAGGTCAGACGTGGTCATGATTATCCCAATCTCCACAAGCCGGATCAGGGTAATTGACAACGACTACAATATGTATAGAAGATAACATATGGATGTATCGGCAATGAAGGGCCATAAGATGGAGCACGGATCCATACAACTAGGATACATAGATCATGTGTTGTCTATGGAGTACAACTTCATATGAAGCAATCACGAGCAAGGTTTATGTAGACCTCTTATAGACCAAGAGGCTAGAACAAGCACCCACAATTTTTTTTGGACAATATCTCTTTTGAATGGGAAAGCACAACTTTCAAGAGCATGGCTCCATGCATTGGATGCATGATCACTTCAAAGACATTGTAGCTTCCAGGGAGCTGGCAACATAAGCACATTGGAAATCACATTGGCATTCACAGCTATGAGCTGAATCCAATGTCGACCACCACACATATGGGATGACTTTTGATGCGAAGGGTTAGTCAGTAAGTATGTTAACTTTATGTTTCAATTTTGAATTTATTCACTTTTGCATGAATTTTCATAATGCCACCTTGACACGAAAACGTTGCTTTGATCAAGCAACATTTGGCAAGAGATGACACTTAATAGCTAAGTTGTAGATGCTATTCTTGCAATATTGGGTAATCTAAGAATCCTCGATATGATGTATTTCATAAAGGTCATTTTTCTATGTACGCCTCCACGAAAGGTGACCAACCTGCCCGCCTTGACCTCGATTGCTTGGAAGGTGCTTGACCTGCCCAGGCTGAACCCGATTGCCCGGAGGGTGCTCGACATACCCGCGTTGCTCGAAGCCCAACAAAAGCCCCTTTCCCACGGCCCAAGCTTAAAAGCCTTGCAACTTTAAGCTTACCACCCCTTGGTGGCCTGTCACACCCATCAAGAGCCTCGGCCAAAGACTCAACATCCAAGATCAGAGCAACAAAGGACTTCACTCAAGGGATTCCAAAATGTTGAGCCTCGATCACTTTATAATAGCCTAACTAAAAGAAGAGCTTTCACAAGTCGAACTTCAAGGCTTCTTTCACCTAAAGCAACATCAAGGCTATCAAGACCTACATCGAACATTTTCAAAGGCTTTTTTTAAAGTTTTTTTTTTTGAATCTCAAGCAGAGGTCTTTCAGGCAAAACATCACTAATCTATGAAGAGGAGCTTCACTTGGGTGAAGAGGATCTTCACAAAATTCAAAGGAATTATCTCTCTCTCTCTCTCTCTCTCTCTCTCTCTCTCTCTCTCTCTCTATCTTGCAATAAATCCTAAAATTTTGCAGCCAAGCACAATAATTTGCAAATAAATTTTCTATCATCTTAGAAGGGGAATTTGTGCTCATGTAAAGAGGTAGACACTTACTAGGAGAGTCTCCTAAGCTAAGACCCCTCTATTAGCACAATGGGGGAAAAGGGAATTGAAAAGTACAACAGGGAAGGATTTCACACCTGGCAAACAAAGTTAAGGGGTGACCTAATGAAAACATTTTATGGTATATTATCAGCACAACCCTAGAACAACAAGCCAGAACTGATGGAGTACATACTAGGGCATCTACACTCATAGAAAGTGCACAAAATTTGGCCAAGGATGAACAACCATTAGGAATTATCATCACCTCTTTGCATGACAACTATGTGCATTTCATTGACGAATGCAAGCATGCACATGAAGCTTGGCATGTCCTAGAAATAAATTTTGGAGCCAGGGCCAAAAGAAGTAAAGTTAGCCTTAAAAGACAACTTTACAAGATCAATATGATTGAAGGGGAGGACATTGCTAGCGTAGTAAATAGGCTTAAGAGAATTTTCACGCAAAGTGCACTTCCACCTTCTTATGACCACTTAGTCACAATTCTTGAAGAAAAAGAATCGGCTCCACCTTTCCAAGATGTCATCAACTCAATTCAAGTAGAAGAAAGATAGCAAAAGAATTCATTAACATCATCAGGAGGGGCTTTTGTCACATCATCCCAAGGGGAATATATTCACCATCACCATCATCAACTGGAAGAAAGTGTTATGAATGTGGAAGAATGGGACACGTAGAAATAGACTGCTACACAAACAAACCTTGCAACCAATGCGGTAAGAAGGGACACCCTCCTTCTTGATGCTACTCTAATGGAGGCAATAGCAATGGAGAAAGCAGCAATAGTAGAAGCAACAACAGAAGCTAATAAGGGAAGAGATTTAACAAAGGATCAAATCACATGGTAGAAGACGAAGGTGAGAACAAACTTGTCTTCTATGATGACATAATTTGAAGATGCAAACTCTCTACTTGAAGAGAATAACTTTTATTTTCCTATGTGGATTTTGCCAGCCTGTATGGATTTTACCATCCTGTGTGGATACCAAGTTATCATCCTGTGTGGATGTTGCATCTTCAATATTTTGTATTAGTCCAAATCCGAAGGGGAGGATTGTAAAGTGTGGGTTTTGTCCTAGAGTCTAGGTGAAGGAGGGAAGAGGGGGAATTATCCCTGTAAAGCGTGGGTTTTGTCCTAGAGTCTAGGTGAAGGAGGGAAGAGGGGGAATTATCCCTGTTAAGTATGGAGCTTGATTTACCTTGTAATTTTTTGGTGGTAAAAGCGCACATTTGTAAGGCCCCCATTATGAGGAGAAGCCATCGTGCGTGAAGAAAAATCACTCGCCGCAAACCAAATTTTTCACGACAAAAAATCAGGGGCAACATTACGAGAATATTCCTTTTCGTGGGAATATTATGGCTAAAAATTATTCACGGCCAAAAATTAGGGGCAACTTTTTTTTTTCCCTCGTCGGAATATTCCTTTTCGTCGGAATATTATGGCCGGACGGTGGCCGGAAAGTGGTCGGAAAACAACCGTCAGTTGGCTCGTGGTCGGAAGTCAATGGCCGATGGCCGGTGGCCGAATTCAAAAGCGGACTTGTCTTCTCAAGGGCGGCCACACATGGGCGGATTGGAGGGTCCGATTTGGACTTATCTACACAAGGGCGGCTACACATGGCTGCCTCTCATGAGAGAGGGCATCCCTTTTGGCCTATAAAAGGAGGCCATTTCTACACACATTTTACAGCGTGTGAAGTTGATGCAACAAGGTGAGTGTGAGGTGGTGAGATTGAAGCAAGGCGGGAGCTCCATTAAGGGTATAATCCCTTTGTAAACTACTTCTTGTTTTGAAGTACTAAAGCCATTGAGTGGCTGCTTTCCCGTGGACGTAGCCCACATTGGGTGAACCACGTATATAGTGTGTACTATCTCTCTCTCCCTCTACTCTATAATCTCTTGTGTGTGAAATCTATCTCTCTCCATTAAGTAATCTACTCAAATATCTATTTAGCTACGTCATATTTCCTAACAATTGGTATCAGAGCAAGATTTGCTCGTAGCTAAATTATCTCAAGGAAAGGATTCCTTGAATTGAGTGGGAGTTATGGCGGAGGAAGGGAAGCTCAAGATTGAGAAGTTCAACGGAAAAAACTATTAACATTGGAAGATGCAGATTGAAGACTATCTCTACCAGAAGGACCTCTATTTTCCACTAGGCGGTCTTGCAAAGAAGCCTGCAACAATGGCAGATGAAGCATGGATTGTCCTTGATCGAAAGGCACTAGGAACAATCTGGTTAAGCTTGGCGTCAACAGTGGCTTTCAATGTTTTGGAGATGAAGACCACGGAGGATTTGATGAAGTCACTTGACGACTTCTACGAGAAACCATCGGCATCCAATAAGGTATTTCTTATGAAGCGCTTGTTCAATCTAAAGATGGTAGAGAATGGTTCAGTTGCAGAACACCTAAATGACTTTAACACAAACATAAGTCAACTTCAATCGGTGAAAATCAATTTTGATGACAAAGTGCGAGCTCTCCTTATACTATCATCTCTACCGGATAGTTGGGACAGCCTTGTGATAGCTGTAAGTAATTCTATCTCTGGTACAAATACTCTTAAGTTTGATGATGTTGTGGGTGTTCTCCTAAGCGAGGAAATACGAAGCAGAAGCACAGGAGAATCATCAAGTGATGCATTGTCAGTGGAAACAAGAGGAAGGCCTAAGGAGAGGTTCAAAAGGCAAAAGGGTCGTGATCGCTCAAGACGGAGCAAGTCACGCACAAAGTCAGTTCTTGAATGTTGGAACTGCGGCAAGAAGGGCCATGTCAAGAAGGATTGCTGGTCCAAGAAGAAGAAGGAGACTGAGTCTCAAGACAACAAGCCAACATCGGAGGCCAATGTGGCAGGTAAAGTAAAGTAAGATGCTCTAATTCTCACATTAGACAATGTGTCTAATTCCTGGATAGTAGATTCCGGGGCTTCATTCCATGCGACACCACACAAGCAACATTTCCAAGACTACACCAAAGGTAATTTTGGGTATGTATACTTGGGAGATGATGAAGCTTGTGAGATTGTCGGCAAAGGTACAATTTCTGTCAAAACTACTAACGGAAATGAATGGAAGCTTAAAGATGTTAGGAATGTTCCTTCTCTTCGCAAAAATTTGATCTCTACAGGACAATTGGATGATGAAGGTCACAACATTGCATTCGGAAACAAACGGTGGAAGATCTCAAAGGGATCTTTGGTGGTTGCCAAGGGAGAAAAAGTCGGTACAGTTTACTTGTGTACTGTTAGCACGCAACCTTCAGCTGGTGCAGCAACTACAAAAGTTGACAGTGCGGTGTGGCACTACCGACTTGGGCATATGAGTGCCAAAGGAATGCAAATCCTTCAAACAAAGAAGCTTCTACCAGGTTTGAAAGAAGTGGACTTAGAGTTCTGTGAAGATTGTGTTTATGGTAATCAAAAGAGGGTAAAATATCAAAAATCAGGAAATGAAAGAAAAAATAAAAAACTTGAGTTGGTTCATTCTTATGTTTGGGGTCCTGCAAGTACACCATCACTTGGTGGCTCATTGTACTATGTAACATTCATAGACGATGAGACTAGAAAAACATGGGTTTATGTCATGAAGAATAAGTCCGATGTGTTTTCCATATATTCAAAGGTGGAAAGCCTTTGTGGAGAATGAAACAGGTACCAAAGTTAAATGCCTCAGATCCGACAATGGAGGTGAATATTACAGCCAAGCTTTTGAAAGCTTTTGTGCTAGCAATGGCATTCGGAGGCAAAGGACAACCCCAAGGACACCTCAACAAAATGGGATTTCGAAAAGGATGAACAGGACAATCATGGAGCGAGCACGAAGCATTCGGCTACATGCAGGCCTACCGCTTCAGCTTTGGGCGGAAGCTGTAAGTACGTCTGTGTACTTAATCAATCGGTCACCCTCAATGGCATTGGATGGGGGAGTTCCAGAAGAGGCATGGACAGGTAAACCGGTGAATTATGCGTTTCTCAAATTGTTTGGGTGTCAGGCTTTTATGCACATAGATAGAAGCCTAAGATCAAAGCTATATGCAAAGTCCAAAAAATGTTTCTTGATTGGCTATGGAGAAGGTGATGAGTGGCATAAAATGGTAACCATCTTTTTGCAACATTTTTCAGCCTACTCAACGTCCTCTTCCTCATATGTGTATATATTTTTCTATGCTATTAAGTTATCTAGAGTAAATTTCCCCTCTTCGTTTAACCTTTGTGGCGACACATACATTGTACTCTTCCCAAAAAATTCACCTTAGTCATATATTTATATTACCACCCTTTTCTTTTTTGCTCTGTAAATAAAAGTAAGCATACAATAACCAACTATCTACCCCCAAACTTTCTTACCTCTTGTGAATTAGTAGTAGAAAAATAATATATCCATCTTCCATCCCATATGGATAAATTACCATGGAAATCAACTCTCCACTTGTCTTTACCAAAGATTATGGTCCATCTCTACAAGTCTTCTATGCCTCCTACATAGGTGACCCAATATCTCTTAAGAATATACATATAGTTTTTCTCTTTTCAAAAAGACTCCAATTGTATATTCTTTTCACAAGAAAATAATATTGGGCCCTCCTCTATTTTTTTAAGCATCATAGCCTTTTGAAAAAGCATGATTCCCCTTAGATGCATACAAGCAAAGGGCCCATACAAGAAGACTTGTAAGCAAAAGGTTTCCTAGCCTAGTGTGGACCTTCCAAACCGAATTCCTTGGTGCATGGGCGCGAAGAATAGTCCAAATTCATATCAAACATGTTGAGAAGGTCAAATTTTCCTTTTGAAGCATGTCATTCCGAGCTACAGGTAAAAAGTTATGGTCAAAATAGTGTAAATCTGGCAGATTCGCAGCAAAAGGGAACTGTAAATCAAGTAAATCAAGAGAGAGAGATCTTATTTTTCCCCCACTCATCTTCTAGAAGAGCAAAGAGTGTTCAAGGTCACTTGCATGTGATGGTACCAACCTAAAGATGCTTTCTAAAATGCCAAGACAGACAAGTTGAGATACCCTGCAGGAGCCACCTGTAGGGCCTCATGGTGAGGCCCACCTACATTATGCACCCCTATGGAGCCTTCACGGTTTAAAATGATATTTTTGGTGAATAAATAGTCCCTTTTATGTCCAATATTCAATGAGTGGTCAAAGGACACTTAATTAGGGCTAATCACTGACCCTAATTAAGTGTAGCATAATCCCACTCCTACACAACTATAAATAGCCCCCCTTGGAGAGACTCAAGGACACACACCTATATTTTCAACTTCATGTTGTTTCTTGATCAATAGTAGAGAAAACCCCAACTCTCCCTCTTTCACATCCTCCCTCCTAACCCTCCTCTTTGGAGGAAGTGCAACTCTATCCTCCACTCTTTCTATTCTACAATCTCTTACTCCATCAACCCAATAAATCATTTGTAGCACCTCAATAACTTGTAAATACAACATGATCTCTCTCATGGTTATGTTAGTGATCATTAAATCATCTTCAAAACTTTCAAGTGTCGCAATTCGTGATGGTTAGCCAGTGTCTGTCCTCCCCTTGAAAGGTGTGCGAGAAATCAAGTAAGTGCTCTATTCTCAATTTACCATTGGTTTGTTTCTCCACACTTATTCAATTGGTCTAAAGAAATTTCTCACTCCAACTCTCTTTTGCTTCATTACATATGCATGTGGCTACCTCTCATGGTGATTTTATTTGTGTCACGGCATTGCATAGATGGAGATGAGCTCTCTATGCAAAGTGTGTTAGTTTGTAAGTGATTCTCTTGTGTGTTTGAGAGTCAAGTCTTGTGCGCATGATTTTTTGATGAGTGCTTGAGAGAGGAGGAGTTTGGATGTATTATGGGTATTATTATGGGGAGAAGGTGAATGCTATTCCACAAATTGCATATTTCATTTGATGCACGGCATTGGGTTGCATAATCGTTGATGGTGTTCAAGTGTCCAAAGTGTATATAGAGTAAGGGGGTTTTCAAAGTGTGTTGCTTGAGTGGGTGAGTGCAAGTGTTATTTTCATTGGTTTCCTTCTCCACTCTCAAAAGAAGGTGGTGCCCCAAGTAGTGTGCGTACCTCTTTACGAACATTTTGTGAGGGTAGGCCCATTGGTTTGGGTTTCGAGGCCCCATTTCAAAAAGCTCGCCCTCATAAAGTGGTGCCCCCACTGAGGAACATATTTCCAAGTTACCTTCAAATTTTTTAGTGATGAACAATGGAGTTCCCATCTATCCATTTCATTTTTCACAACACATTAGAGTAAATGTTCACATAGATAGAAAAGTCTTTTTCTAGCAACGCATTGTTTTTATGTTTGGTGTAGAAAGACTTAGAGAAATATTGGCATCACCCAACCCAATTATACTTCCAATCATCAATTATGAAACTTCTTTTGATGTTCACATTTTCATTTTGTTTTAAAGGAAGGAACAAGGAGTGGTGAAGGGGTGCTCAAGGGCCATATGAAGGAACGAGGTCTTCAAACCAACAACGAAGAGTAGCACATGAATCACGATCAAAACAATGAACCTTTTAGGCCTATTGCTCGGCAATCCATTCATATAATCATTGTAACTAAGCTTAGGTTTCAATCTATCATAAGGAGGATATTTGGATTAATCCATTTATTCCATTTATTCTACCTATGATAAAGTACGAATTAACAATGGATGTGTACATCTTCATTTTAATGTAATCAGATTTATAGTGTCAACAATCTTGTGCGGCCCGTAAGAGAAAAGTTTCTTTAAAAAAATAAATAAATCAAAAAGTCTAAACAAAATGTCAAGTTCTTTTCCCACGTTCTATGCAAGAAGTGGGGAAGATGCGCAAGAGTTTCTTGACAACTTGGAGATGGCACATCTCATATCCGGGAGAGATGAAGAGGAAGTAAAGCTACGAGCCTTCCCGTTGGTTCTAAAAGCAGAAGCTAAAGCATGGTATGAGACCTTGCAACCCCAAATCAAGTCCAACTGGGAGAGACTGCGAGCAAGCTTCCTCTCCAAGTTCGAGCAAGGTGATACTTCTGAAGGACCATGGAAATGTCTTATTGGACATAAGCAGGTATCACTTGAAGACTATCCCTCTTATGAAGCAACCTTTGTCAATCTATGGGGTAGGTGGGAGGCTACATTAGAAAATCATGGTGGTGCACCTAACTTTCTAAAAAAAGAGAGATTCATGGTTGGCTTGTATCCACTTTTAAAGGCTAAAGTAGAGCTAAAATTCCCATCCACCTTCGAAGAAGCACGTGAGGTAGCCATCATCAAGTTTAGAAAACTACACTTCCAAGCACATAGAGCAAGGGGTTTGAATGAAGTGAGTGAGAGGGAGTCTTCACAAACCATGGAAGCACCAATTAGGGCCCCTCTTGCACAATCTTCACAAATAGGAGATAACTCTCAACAAGAGGTTCTACAAAGGCTAACTCAACAGCTTGAGAACCTCACTCTGAATCTAGTACAGGGTCTACCTCAACAACGACAACCAAGAGAAGGGAATCGCAATCAACGAAGACAAGCTCAAGAGTTGCGATGTTGGAATTGCAATGAAATGGGCCATGGCATGTACAATTTTCCACATCCAAGGCGACTTCCGGGAGACATATATCCCCCCAGACCACCTCCTCTCACTGTGCAGCAAGAACTAGCTCAAGGCCCACAAATCCTTCGTCGACCACCACCACCAGCAAATATGCCTCCCGTCCCACATGAGGAGGAAGAAAGAGGAGTCAACATCATCAAGCTAGAAGAGGTAATAGATGAGCATACTCTAAACTTTGATGTTATGCCGGCAGAAAAACGCACAAGAGCACATGATAAGGATGAAGACATGAGAAGTGAAGGAACAAATTCAGCCAGAAGGGACAAGAAGAAGAAGTCAAAAATGGAAGAAGCTGAAAGTAGCAGGAAGAAAAGATCAAGGTGAAGGGAAATTGGTATCAACAACTTCCCATTGGGAAAGGAGCTAGAGCCCTACAACATCCTGGAGGATTTACAAACCCAAAAGCCAAACATTTGATGGCCTCAACTTCTACACCTATCAGCCAAAGTAAGAAGGCAATGGCCAAAGTTGGTAAGTACAAGAATTCCAAAGAAGAAAGCAAATCTTTCCATTAAGGTTGTGGCCTCAAAACTACAAAAAGATGTGGAACCCATTGTGGATGCTTACATAAGGGGTAAAAAGGTGTCTAATGTATATGTTGATGGTGGAGCTCAAATGTTTGTGATCACGGAAAAATCAATGAATAGGTTAGGGCTTGAAATTACAAAGTCCTCTAATTGTCAAGCTAGGCTAGCCAACAACTCAAGTGTGAAGTGTTTGGGGATCATTGAAAATGTAAAAGTCTTTGTATGTAACATAGATACACGAGTGGATATGTATGTCATGCCAGCTAAGGGGGAGGGCTATCCCATCATCCTAGGGAGGCCTTGGCTCATTGCTGTGAATGCAGATCAAAAATGGGGAAGTGGTCATTTGATTCTTAAGAAGGGTCAACCGGTGGTGTATGATTGGCGAGAAGGAAAGCAACTAGATATCAACTATGAAACCACGGCAGATGAAGAGAGCGAGGAGGAGAGTCCTTACTCAAGTGATGAGGAAGCATCAACCAGTGCATCAACCAGTGAAGAGGAGTCTTCTTTGGAGGTAATGGGAATTGTCTTTAACGCCAACACCCAAGATGTTTCTGTAAAAGAAAAGCCAACAGACAATCACACACGAGGGGATGAAAGATGCCACCATCTTGAAGAAGGATTTGAGAAGATGCTTGCAAAAGATCTTACTTGTGAGGAGAAGAGGTCCTACATCAATATGTTAAGGAGGTATCCCAATTTTTTTATCACTGACTACTCACAAATAAGAGGTGTAGATGTAATAGAGCATCGAATTGAATTGAAACCAGGGACCAAACCCGTGGCTCAAAAGTTAAGGCGACTAGGATCTGTGCAACAAAAAGCTCTCCTACAAGAAGTGAATCGACTCTTGAAGGCTGGCTTCATCTATCCAGTATCCAACTCCGAATGGGTATCACCTATTGTAGTCACTCCCAAGAAGAATGGTAAGTGGAGGGTCTGCGTGGATTACAAACCCCTCAACGCTGCGACAAAGAGGGACCACTTCCCTCTCCCTTTCCAAGATGAAATTTTGAATGAAGTAGCAGGTCACGAATGCTACACTGTGTGTGATGGGTATTCATGATATTTTCAAATTAGAATAGCAGAAGAGGACCAACCAAAAACCACCTTCATCACACCTTGGGGATGTTTTGCATTCAGAGTAATGCCTTTTGGGCTCACCAATGCTCCTAGCACCTTCATGAGATTCACAATATTTGTATTTCAACCATTCTTTGGAAAATCTATAAGAGTCTTTATGTATGATTTCTGTATTTATAGTTGTAGATCACTTCACTGCCAAAAGGTTGAAGAGGGGCTTAAGAGGCTCCATCAATTTGGGGGGCAACTCAACCCAGAGAAGTGTCATATCGGTGAATCTCAGGTGGTTTTTCTACGCCATGTGGTTTCTTCACAAGGAATTCAAGTGGATCCCTCTAAAGTAGAGGCCCTTTTGTCATTATCTCCACCAACAACAACGAAGGAGGTAATGACCTTCAACCACAAAGTGAGGTATATGTCTCGCTTCATCCATCTCCTAGCAGAAGCCATCGCCCCTTTGCATAGGTTGGCAAGCCAATCTACATTTGAATGGGGGAGGGAACATGCAAAATGTTTTGAGGAAGTGAAGGGCATTCTTAGCTCTCTCCCAATCCTAATGCCACCAGATCCAAAGGAGACCTACTATGTCACTCCAAGTGTAGGTTTCGAAGCAATTGGTGTTGTTTTGATGCAAAAAGATCCTAAAACATCATACATGAGGCCGATCTATTTTGCAAGCAAGGTGATGACTCCAGCTGAGAAGGGATACACTGAAATGGAGAAAGTGGTCTTTGCAATCTTGTTTGCGGTAAGGAAGTTTCGATCGTATCTTCTCCCTGTGCCATTTGTTTTTCTCACCTTAGAGCACAATCTACCATATGTAGTACAACACATGAGCCTCTCATCTAGAATATCAAAGTGGGTGCTTGAACTCCAAGAATTTGAATACACTTTCCTTGTAGAAGATAGCACAAGAGCGGGACTTGCAGACATTCTCACCTACAAAGTGAGAGAAAGGGAAGGATCACGACTACAAAGAGAGGAAGGGTTAAAACAGTTCAAAGTGAAGGAGATTGATAATGCCCATACTTTATGCTTTGACGGAGCTTATCAACGCCAACAAGACAAAGCAGCAGGGGGGATCATCATTTTGAACCCACAAAAGGAGGTAATGGTTAGAAAAGGTATCACTCTACCCAATGTTCACTCTAACAATGAGGCTGAGTATGCTGCTCTAACCCTTGGGTTAGAAGAATGCAAAGAATTAGGCATACAAAGACTTATTATAAAAGGTGATTCTTTGCTAGTGGTCAGGCAAATCCAAGGGACTTGGAGGTGCAAGAATCGTACATTGTTTGAGTGGCTTAGTAGTGTAAGAGCCTTGATGAAGGGTTTTCAAGAAACACAGGTACAACACATTGTGAGAAGTCATAACAAGGAAGAAGACTTACTCGCAAATGAAAAGCTTCAAATGGCGGTAGGAGGTGTGAAACTATATGAACCCAAATATCAAGGTCAAGAGGAGCTAAAAGACATTATCTTCTTTCTACAAGCAGGTGAGTGTCCCAAACACTTAGACAAGGTGCAAAGACATAGACTAGTTAAGAAGGCCACACCTTACCAGTTGATCGGGGATGATTTATATCACAAAGGGAAAGATTTGGTCTTGAGGAGAGTACTAGGTGTGCAAGAGATAGAGAAAATTCTTCTTTCATGTCATGATGATGTCTGTGGTGGTCACTTTTCTCAAGCTATTACAAGTAGGAAGATTTTACAAGCAGGGTTTATTTGGCCGAGCTTACATCGTGATGTCCAATATTGGTGTAAGGCATGTAAGCCATGCCAAATTGCTGGGGATAGACGACTAACATATGAGCCTCGAGTCCCAATAATATCTTATGGCCCTTTTGAAAAGTGGGGTGTGGATGCAATAGGTCCCCTACCTCGTACTTCTACAGGGAAGGTTTTCATCATCATGGGTGTTGACTACATGACACGATGGGCGGAAGCAACAAGCACAACGCGAATCACAGCTGAAGAGGTATCAAAGTTTATTTTTGACCATATTTGTAGTAGGTTTGGAACACCCCTAGAAATATTATCAGATCGAGGCCCGGGTTTTAGGGCTGACCTTCTGAATGATCTCTTGAGGAGGTTAAAAGTGAAACACCTGCATTCCACACCCTACTATCCTCAATGCAATGGATTGGTGGAAAAAGTGAATGGAATTATATGTAAGATCATTTCTAAGTAGGTTGTGGACCGGCCTAATGATTGGGATCGCCATTTGACGGTTGCTCTTTGGGCGTATAGGACATCTTTCAAGGTATCTACCCAATTCACCCCTTTTCATCTAGTTTATGGACAGGAGGCACTTCTCCCCATTGATGTAGAGCTCTCAAGCTTGCGTGTTCTTGCAAGAGTGGCAAAAAAACCAAAAGAGGTTCTACATGAAAGGATCTTAGATCTCCAACGACTTGAGCTAGATAGACAAGAGTCCATTGATCACTACATCACCAAAGCGACAAGCCAAAGGGACAAAATCAACAAGAAGCTCAAGGGGAAAGGATTGAAGGAAGGTATGTTGGTTCTTCGCTATGATAACCGACTTGATACTCGACTTGACAAATTTTTTTTGCAAATATGGGAGGGACCTTTCATGATAAAACTAAAGTTTGGGAATGGTAGTTACAGATTAGCAGATTTATCAGGAAAACTCCACAAGACCAGAGTCAATGGATGGAGATTAAAGCCCTACTTTCAACGTATCAATCCGTTGATAGGAAATCATCTGCCTACATCGTCTAAGCTCCAAATTGGCATGGCACCCTTCGGCTTGGCAAATGCTCCACCTATTTTTAAAGCTTTGATGTGCAAAGAAGAACCAGCCTTGGAATCTAAACTGTTAACCCTCACGGCACACGGACACCCTATGATCTATAAACGTTGTATTATGTATTTGGTAGAGTCAGGTACCGGGCTTGTCGGACCAATAGGGAAAGGTAGAGTGATCGCCAATGAGAGGCGCACTTTAACTTGGACATTCAAGGGATTAGTTGGTTAAGCATGGGCGCCCAAGTGTGAATGGGGTGAGCTCCTATAAAAGCCAACTAAACCTAATTTTTACTCATTCTCTCATTTGTGCAATTGAAGAGTGCTCTTGCTCCATCTCCATCTTCTTCTTCTTCTTCACCTCCTTGTGTGTGTGTGAGAGAGAGAGAGAGAGGGAGAGTGTGTGTGCGATCGAGCATTGCGAAGGCACGACGGCGGCGAAGCGGTTGAGCGCGGCACGACTGCAGCTTCTTCTTCATCGCGGCGAGGAATCCACCACGAAGGCGAGCGTAGAGCGGTGAGTGACACACCCTTTGTTTTCTTGAGCTTGCTAGTTTAGGCTTGTTGTGTGCTTGGAGCCGTTTGTGGCTCGCATACGGTGTATTGGCAAGTCCCTTGCTTCGACAGTGCGGCAAGGAGCGCACATTTTTGGCGCCGCTGCCGGGGATATGCCCTACACTAAGCTCGGTTAGCACTTTACGCTTCCTTGTGGTGCAATCTCTATCATAGGAAAGGCAGGGAAGGAGTGTGTGGAAGGTTTCTGTTTTTTGCGTTTTCTGCAATTGCTGTCAAGTTTCAATTTCTGCTATTGTCTGTGTTTTTTCAATTTCTGCAATTTCTGCATTTTCAAGTTCGGCGTTTTCAATTTCTGCAATTTTCTGCAATTTCTACGTTTTTGCTGCAATTTCTGCGTTTTTTCTGCATTTTCTGTCAATTTCTGCAGTTTTCTGCAGTTCTGTCAATTTGCTGCAATTTCTGCGTTTTTTTTTGCATTTTCTGCAATTTCTGCATTTTTTTCAATTTCTGCGTTTTTCTGCATCAAAAAAAATATATATATATAAAAAATAATTTTGGAAAAAAAAAGTTTTTTGAAAAAAAAAATTTTAAAGGAAAAAAAAAAAATTTAAAGGAAAAAAATTCGGAAATTAAAAACGCGAGCGAGCGGCCGGCGAAATTTTTTCGAAAATAAAAAACGTGACTCTTAAAACGGACGGTTTTGGTTTGTATAAAAGTTAGATCGGAATCGGGATCATTTTCCCAAGCCCAAGCCCAAGCCCAAGCCCAAGCCCAGGCCCCAGTCCTCAGTCTTATGATATATACTAAACTCACTCTTATATATATACCCTACTCCCTCAAGAGAGAATGAGAGCATGTGGGACAAGTCCTCCACTCTCCTCCTTTCTCTTCCCACTTGCACCCTTAGACTTTCTAGTTTGGGCCTAGTTCCCTACTGGAAATTGACAGTTTTAGGGATTCCGAGGGCATAGAGTGACCAAACGGAGGGCTGTAAAGCACGGCACGACCCTCTGACCGATACGCTCGTTTTGAGCTATCACACGGCCCATTCCACGACACGCTCTAAAAAATATAGCAAAAAAACAAACAAAAAACACTCTAAAAACTAGTCACAAGGCCTCCTAGAGCAGCTTTTTGACACCTTAGGGTATCAAAAGCACATGCACTTACGCTCTGGGCGGGTGCTAGAACACGAGCATATTGAGAGTGCCTCTGTTCATACGGACACCCATTACCCATCCGCGATAAGCTCTAGACCCTCAGCGGGGACACAAGGTAGCACCACCCAAGACCCTAAAATAGCCGCTAGTGATTCCTTCTCCGACTCAGAAATCATGGAAGCATACCCTAACCAAAACACTGAGAGAGAAGGCCATGCACCTCCCGAAGCTCCACAGCCTAGTACTAGTATGTTTAGCCGTTTCATGGAAACATTAGGTAGAGCTACTCGCTCGGAACCTGAGGCAAATGAAGCACACGAAGGGGGTGGGGAAGTGGACTCTCCTTTCACATCGCACGTGGACCCCACACCCCCAAAGAGTGTCCATGTGGATATCCTACCAACTTCTTACCAAGAAGGCCCTGTTGAGCTGCCTCCTTCAGAAGTTCCCTCTAGAGTACCGTTGGTGACAAGTAAAACCACGGGGAGCAACATTGCTTCTACCTCACAAGAAACCGTTAACACGTCGACTCTAGAAGGATTGTTCATTAATGATCATTGGACATACGACCTCCACACTGAGGTGTTGACGGATCTACACTCTGGCCACGCCTACCATGTAGGATGGATAGAGATTGTACAATCCACCTCTAGTGCCACGAGCATCGAAGATCAACAGAAAATGATCTGTAATGTTATCCATGGCATTATTCAATCAGAAAGGCAAAACCGAGGGGTAAATATACTCTCAACTGGCCCCATGAGATTTCTGGATACGAGCAAGGCTCAACAGCCTACTCTATCTCAAATGGAGACTCCTCTAATGAGCCCCATGGACCCATCTTACGTCATTTCACCTGGGGTCTCTATGCAATCTGAGCCTCTGAGCGAAAACTTTAGCTTCCCTAACTTGGCTCAACCCTCTATTAAGGAAAACACAGTGCTCACTCCAGGGATAAGCCTGACAGAGAATGTACCGATGATATCTACGGTTAGCGCAGTGCCACTACCTAGTGTCGTAGTACCTAATATGGGGCCTCGACCATATGTGCCTCTAGCCCCTTATGCACACATGGCCCCCACACCTCCAATTGTACCACTTGCTTATGCTCCTCGAGTGCCGCTCCCTAGCTCTTATCCGAGTGGACCTATGCCCGGTTATGTTCCATATCCTGCATCATCCACACATATGCCAAGACCGGTACCCGTTCCTCTCCCACATATGATTCCAAGAGTACCTCCACCGGCCCTGCCTCCTCACATAGGTGACTTGGCAGCGTTTGCTCAAACCATAGGTCGATCTATCGCAGAAAATATGCGTCATGCATCTGATAGAGAGCCTAGAAGTAAGGCAGTACAAATTGCCAAACTCATGCAAAAATTCAATGGGGACGAAGATGCTAGGAAACACATTGAAGTGTTTGAACAAGTATGTGATTCCTTAGGGGAACGCAACGAACTACATAAGTGCAATGCCTTAAGCTTGACATTAAGTGGGAAGGCTGGAGATTGGTATAGGACCCTAAGGGTGGACGAGAAAACAATCTACCCTACCCTTCGAAGGTTGTTTCTAAAGGAGTACATACGAGAAGGTGTGCTTTGGGGTGTAGCATCTCAGCTACAGAAGGCCGAACGTAAGGAAGGAGAGTCAGTAAGGGACTTCATTAGTCGTCTAAAGCACTTAAACTCTCGCTGCCCTGTAAATAAGCGCTTCAACAATAACCAACTGCTTGATCGATTCATTCGAGGGTTGAGGAATGAAGGAATCTATAATGGACTAGTGATTAGAGGTATCACAACCTGGGAAGATGTCACTGCCAATGCAATCCAATTAGAGGACAACTTGATGATAGCAGGCATGAGGGTGTCTACTGACACGAGATCCACTAGCTCACAAGCCATTGAGTATGAACCCATGACTGCAAAGCCCATTGCCAATGAGCCAAAGGTATTTGAGACATTCTTGACAGACCTCACCAAGGCAATCCAAGAGTCTCTTAAGGATAATCGACCCCCTCAAAATAGTCACATGTATCCAAGAAGGGAGCAACAATGGTGTTCCATTTGCTTAGGTCCACATAGCACTAGTGAGTGCCCTACGTTTAGAGTAAAATTTAATGGAACTTGCAACGCATGTGGTAGGTATGGTCACCAAGCTAAGGATTGTTTAATGATCAAACGTATGATGGCAAATAGACCACCTGTAGCCTGGACGGATGCGCCTCGAGCTCCTGTATTGATGCCTACTCCACCTGTTGAGCAACTACCGCAACACATGGTCTCTAGATCTCAAAATGTTGTACAAGCTACACCGTTACCACCTCCTGTGCTAGGACCGCAGCCCCCGCATCCAAGAGTCGCCCCTATGAACCAAGTGGGTTGCGAGCCATCTAATGCTTATGCAGATGGTTGTGAGGAGGAAATAGACACTAGTATTGCCTACGGACTTGATACATTGGAAGAATGTCCTATATACTACATGGAAGATTGTTGGGGACAAGTCAAGCCGGTTTATCAAGCTGCTGCTCTCGCATCCAGAGGTCAAAATATCAACACCCACGCTAGGAGGCCACCTCTTCAATGCTACGAGTGTGGTGGACCACATCGAGTAGCGGAGTGCCCTATTAGGCTGCAAAAGAATGCTGCACAGATGCAAATGAATCAAGGGAGCACGTCTGCAATGCCAATACTCACATGTAATCGTTGTGGCATAGATCACTTGATTGCCCAATGCCCCTATAACCCAAATGCGCCTAAAATCACACCCCTGAATTTGGTCAAAATTGCTAGTGTGACATCGCCAATACCACCCGTCGCACCCGCTTATGCGATTACACGGTCCATGCTTCAAGGGCCAGGACATATCCTCGAAGAGAGAGATACCGCGTCAGTTATCCAAGCAAAGAAAAAGAAGACACGAAGGAAGAAGTCGCAGAATACGGAAAATTCAAAGCCAAGTTCCAAAACAAACATAGGAACAGGAGATGACCCCGTGTATATGAATGACCTCGAGGATGATTCAGATTCAGTCGAGACAATGGAGACTAGAACCAATACCACAAAGGGAAAGACCGACAAAGAAAACCGTAACATGGAACCAAATGAAAACCGAATAAGAGAAAACCATAAGGAGCCTCTGAAAACACCACAAGTGTTTCCAAATCCAATCCAAGACGCCCAAGATAAATCGCAGGGGCAAAAAGGGAAGAATCGTAAAAAGAAGATTGGGACGTACCCAAACCCTGTAGACGAGATTAAGCAGGTGAAACATCTAAGAGGTTTAGTGGAGGAGACTCAAAGGAAACTAGAACCAGAACCCATGCATATCAAAATTCATGACACAGTGTTTCCCACGCAAGTTCATCCACCCCACATGAACCATAGACCGTTAGCCATATCTAGTATCATCCAAGAAGGGAGTGAGGACGGGACATCAGAAAGTGAGCATACACCCTTCTTGTTGGAAAGGATGTTTAACGAAGGAATACCTGATCCCATTGAGGAATATGAGATTCCATCCTCACCAGTTCCTAGTCAAGGACCTACACCCTGCAAAACGCCAATGAATGTTGCCAAACTAGTGGACTTCATGTCTTCTGAGGTCCGAACCACGATCATAGCAAAGCTGTATGGAGATCCTGAGTTATTCCTTGCACTTCGAGCATTCCTTAATGGAGAGCTATGAACGGGATTACCGCAGTTTGCGCAACCAAATAGGCCTGACTCGATTATGATTGATGAGGAAAATCATGTGCAATCACTTGACTTAGATGGACACGAGTCTGTGATCGAGGTACCCATTAATGAATTAGGGCAGTATTTTGAAGGCGACGAGTCTAATGCGACCCTACCCATCACTACCAAGGGATTAACTATAAAGGGAATTCTTGATGGTGGTGCGGGAGTTAGCATCGTTACAAAAGATTGTTGGGAATCCATGGGAAAACCCCGCCTCAGTGTTACTAACATTGTGGTAAAGATGGCAAATGGTACCATAGCCAAACCTATGGGGATGCTCAAGGATCTTAAGATCAAAGTTCTAGGACACAAAGTACGACATACGTTCATTGTAATGGATTTCTCTAAACACCTTATGTCATATGAAATGATTTTAGGACGACCACTCATGAGGGAAGCACAAATGGTTCACGATTGGTCTAAAAATCATGTCTATTTGCAATTCCAAGACTCTGTCCTTAGAGTGGATTTGGTGACTGGTAAGGTACACCCCTTAGGGAGTAAAACCATTATTGATCATCGCTCTGACACCACAGTTCACTCGGCCCCACTACAATATTGTTACACTTGTAAGAAGGATACAGACATTGGCCAAGATTCTCCTTATATGGATGTGTTACCGGGTATGACGGAATCAGACAATGTAGACTGGGTCCACCTAGCATCAACCATAGACACTTGGGGAAATAGGGGGACGACCTGGGTAACACCTGAGGGGGATGAAATTCCTGTACCCTTAAATATGCTACAAGCAATGCATATCGCTTCCGACGAGACTCATCCTAATGTAACGAAGAAAACATACAAGTGGGTCCCTAAAGCTTCTTTAGTGACCATAGCTAGTGCTAAAAAACAGAAGCCTTGTAAGAAACGTACCACTCGCTCCAAGAAAAGTAAGAAAATGTTGCGATGGATCCCTAAACGACTATTGGAAGCCCAAGGCTACTATCAAGGAAATGATCAAATCTGGGTGCCAAAACGTAGATTGTGCTCTTACCTATCACCTGACCCAAGTGAGCCCAATCCCGTAGCTCCAAAACGAATCAATGATCGTGGAAAGAAAAAAATCACAGAATGCTACACACCTGCTCCCGAGCTAGTTTGGGTACCAAAGAAAGAACGATTTGTTCCACCTAGCTCAGGAAGGGGGGAGTCCCATGAAGATTCTAGCTCCTCATGTAATACATCCATAGAGGTAAAAGCTTCTACACAGCCTCCATCTATAGTAGTGGACCTCCATGAAGCTACAAAAGAATCCACACCTCCCAGTGTTCAAGAATCACCTAATGAACCACTTCAAGTTCGATCCTGGGAGAGTACCTTACCACCCTTGCAGCTTGACAAGGCACCTAGGGTAATAGAAAATTACTGGCAAAAATCCTCACCTATTACCAACTGGAACAATTGGTTTCAAAGGGTGACAAGCTCATTTCAAACGGTATGATCTACCCTAGGAAGGGGGGAGTGTTTGCTGACAGTCATCATTCATTTGTTTCCCTCTCAACCTTTTTCCCTGACCTCTCAATTCCAATCTTAGGGAATGTACATATAAAGCTTTATACTCACAAAAAAAATAAAAATAAAGAGCAAGAGCAATTAGCAAACGAGTATGCACATTAAAGTCAAAACATTGACTCAGACCTACACATGTCACATTTGGTACAGTGAAACAGAAACCTATGCCATAAAACACCTTTGATCCTCATCACTTGAGTGATGGAGGGTAGGTAAGATTAGTACCATAGGAGTGTTTTTGTTTTAGAGTTGAGTGATTAACAAAGTTCTCTTTTCCCACTGATGTGCCTCCTGGAGGTATTCCTTTTGTTTCCTAGTGTGTACAGGAGCGTGTTGCTATTGATAGGATTTGGACCTTCATGGAACCTTTCTCTTGTTCACACTTCAAATCAAGCGCGACCATCAACACAAACAGGTGTTTCTTGTCCATTAGCATTGCCCTTATCTTTTTGCATCCATGTTTGTCTGCTTTGATTGTGATTGGTAGCATAATATTCAGTGCATTTGCTTAGTATCAAACATTTAATTCAATGTAATGTTTTGTCATAATCACTTGTTTAAGGTGTAAAAATCAAGCAGTCCGACTAAGCTAGTTTGACCAAGTTAGGTGTTAGAAATCTTCTCTTAATACCATGGGGAATGCCTTCCTAATAAGCAATGGTTACTTAGGTTCTTAATCCGATTTAGGCAGCATTGTATGAAATGTACTAGGGCTTTCTAGTGGGCTTAACCCTATTGACCTTTAGCTTAAGTATTATAAAGGGAGTTTACTAATGTGATGAGCCTGGGGAATGTAACAGTGTTATATGACCTCCCAAAGTTACAAAATTAAAATGATGAAAATGAACAAACAAAAAATCAAAGTGCCACAATGTAAAATTTTAAGCTGGAAGAGAAATCTCAGCTTGATTTGGTACTTCACTCACATGTATCGCCTATGGTACTAGAGCCCTAGAGGTTCCCAGCGTGGGCGCTTTTCGTTGAGAAGCAAAAAACCCAAGGCATACAAAATAAGCACACACATCATAATTGAATCACTGTGAAAAGACCTTGGGGGGTCAAAGAAAAAGTAATCAGTCAGGCGATGATTTCATGAGAAATTCCTTTTATGGTAGCTTAACTACAAAGTTTTCTAGATATAGCCTCTAGTCAGCCCTCGAACATGAATACTTGGCTCTCGCGATTAAACAACTTAATTGACCACAGAAAGTTAAGAAGCTTACCCATGGTATTAATATTCGATCTCTAGTGCTTTTCGACCGTCAAATTAGTGACCCCAGACTTGTTTAATTTTTTGCCTTTACATCTGTTTATGCATTTGATTACATTGCAATTTAATGTTCATTGCTAACAAATTGTTTGAAATTCTTTGACCAATCAATTTTTCTATCTAAAACTGCATATGCTTTTTAAGAGAATGCAATTACTGTGCCAATGTTGTTTGATTTTGCAGTGACTGAAGAAGGCTAAGGACATTCATCTCAAATGCTCTTCCACCTCGACGAACCAGCTTCAACTCAATAGCTTCCGAGGACGGAATCTACATCAGGAAGGGGGGCATGTTAACCCTCACGGCACACGGACACCCTATGATCTATAAACGTTGTATTATGTATTTGGTAGAGTCAGGTACCGGGCTTGTCGGACCAATAGGGAAAGGTAGAGTGATCGCCAATGAGAGGCGCACTTTAACTTGGACATTCAAGGGATTAGTTGGTTAAGCATGGGCGCCCAAGTGTGAATGGGGTGAGCTCCTATAAAAGCCAACTAAACCTAATTTTTACTCATTCTCTCATTTGTGCAATTGAAGAGTGCTCTTGCTCCATCTCCATCTTCTTCTTCTTCTTCACCTCCTTGTGTGTGTGTGTGAGAGAGAGAGAGAGGGAGAGTGTGTGTGCGATCGAGCATTGCGAAGGCACGACGGCGGCGAAGCGGTTGAGCGCGGCACGACTGCAGCTTCTTCTTCATCGCGGCGAGGAATCCACCACGAAGGCGAGCGTAGAGCGGTGAGTGACACACCCTTTGTTTTCTTGAGCTTGCTAGTTTAGGCTTGTTGTGTGCTTGGAGCCGTTTGTGGCTCGCATACGGTGTATTGGCAAGTCCCTTGCTTCGACAGTGCGGCAAGGAGCGCACATAAACATACCCAAGGCAACCCTCCCATCTCCGATTTATGGGATTGAGGTAATGAAAAGCAAGTCTAATGGAGTAAAAGAGTGCATGACACTCCTCCTATTGAAAAAAGAAAAAAAAGAGAAGAAACACCGTCCTCCTAAAGATATGAATATCTCTAGGCTTCGGGGAGAGCTAATATGAGTGGCATAAAATGGTAATCATCTTTTTGCAACATTTTTCAGCCTACTCAACATCCTCTTCATCATATGTGTATATATTTTTCCACGCTATTAAGTTATTTAGAGTAAATTCCCCCTCTTCGTTTAACCTTTGTGGCGACACATACATTGTACTCTTCCCAAAAATGTCACCTTAGTCATATATTTATATTACCACCCTTTTCTTTTTTGCTTTATAAATAAAAGTAAGCATACAGTAACCAACTATCTACCCCCAAACTTTCTTACCTCTTGTGAATTAGTAGTAGAAAAATAATATATCCATCTTTCATCCCATATAGATAAATTACCATGGAAATCAACTCTCCACTTGTCTTTACCAAAGATTATGGTCCATCTCTACAAGTCTTCTATGCCCCCCACATAGGTGGCCCAATATCTCTTAAGAATATACATATAGTTTTTCTCTTTTCAAAAAGACTCCAATTGTATATTCTTTTCACAAGAAAATAATATTGGGCCCTCCTCTATTTGTTTAAGCATCATAGCCTTTTGAAAAAGCATGATTCCCCTTGGATGCATACAAGCAAAGGGCCCATACAAGAAGACTTGGAAGCAAAAGGTTCCCTAGCCTAGTGTGGACCTTCCAAACTGAATTCCTTGGTGCATGGGCATGAAGAATAGTCCAAATTCATATCTAACAGGTTGAGAAGGTCAAATTTGCCTTTTGAAGCATGTCATTCCGAGCTACAGGTAAATAGTTATGGTCAAAATAGTGTAAATCTGGCAGATTCGCAGCAAAAGGGAACTGTAAATCAAGTAAATCAAGAGAGTGAGATCTTATTTTTTCCCCACTCATCTTCTAGAAGAGCAAAGAGTGTTCAAGGTCACTTGCATATGATGGGACCAACATAAAGATGCTTTCTAAAATGCCAAGACAGACAAGTTGAGATACCCCACAAGAGCCACCTGTAGGGCCTCATGGTGGGGCCCACCTACATTATGCACCCCTATGGAGCCTTCACAGTTTAAAATGATATTTTCGGTGAATAAATAGTCCCTTTTATGTCCAATATTCAATGAGTGGTCAAAGGACACTTAATTAGGGCTAATCACTGACCCTAATTAAGTGTAGCATAATCCCACTCCTACACAACTATAAATAGCCCCCCTTGGAGAGACTCAAGGACACACACCTATATTTTCAACTTCATGTTGTTTCTTGATCAATAGTAGAGAAGTAGGGAGAAGACATATGAGGTGGCACAGAAGGTTTCCATGAATGGAGCCAAAGCATGTCGATTTTTCAAGAAGATGTCAAAGTCTCCAATGCAGGTATCCAAGGCAAGTGTTGATCTAGCAAGTGAGAAGCGGTGGGAGTTGTGGAAAGATTTGTGTTCATGTACGACGGACAAAGATCCCAATGTGGAGGTTGCTAACCAACGCAAGCTAGTATGGTCATCCTTTCAAAAGGTTGTGCAATTGATGAATCTTTCAAGCACCACCGTTGAGCAGCGAGAGGAGTTCAAGAAGGTGCTTTATGAATTCACAAAGGCCGCTAAGGACGGATGGTCTGAAAGCAAGATTACACACTACATGGTTTGTTTTAACGGACTTAATACATATGCAATGTTTGAAAATGTAACTTTTCTATTCGCTTATCTCCTTTTTGGTTGTTTTAGTACATTCTCTATGCGCATGGTGCATACTTCATGGACCGCTATGGTTCGCTTGATATATGGAGTACACAAGGCATGGAGAAGTCCCACTATCGAGCAAAAGGAGTCTACTTCAAGAATACTCGGCATGGTGGTGGTAGTTCACACTCCAACTACCTCCAAGAGATGTTTAATTGGTTTTTTAGGCACACCTTTGGGAGAACTCGTACTATTGAGAAAGCAAGAGAATCGATGTTAGCAAAGCAGTTACGCAACGCTTCCCGTACTGCAGCATCCGAGAAGTGGAAACGCTCGCGAGCGTCCCTCGGCCACGAAGCTTGGCGTGCAACTAAATATCGAAAAGGCAGCGTTTGGGCGTGGCGTCAGCCGTCCGCATGATCCAGGTTTAGTTGTTCAATTCAATTTCTTTATTTGAGTTTCACTCAATTGGCCGCATAGTGTGAAAGGGCCCAAATCTCAAAAAAACCTATTTAAAGGTTGAAGGGGCTCATTTTGTCATCTTTCCTACTAGGTGCAACCATGTCATGAACAAAACAAACGGCTAGGATTGCATATCCAGAGGGGGCGGATGGCCAACGACTCAAAGGTACAGCAACAGAAGCTGGAACTTCACAAGCTCAAGGTGAAGTCCACACAGAAGAAGCTGGAGCTTCAAATCAGTATGGCCAGTCCTCTACAGCAACAAAAGAGAGACGGAAGCATCGTCTTGTTGTCTATTCATCGGACTCCAACGATTCTGATGGAAACAGGGAGGATGAGAGCGACCAGGGCAAAGAAACAAACAGCCAAAAGCAGCCATCAGAAGGCTCCGAAGAGACACAAACGGATGAAGATGCCCCATGGGTTGGCGTCCAAATAAAAACTTATCAGGCTCACATGTCTATTGGGGGTAAGACACTTCCTAAAGGGAGTGGATCTACACCATCACATCCGGTCGATAGTGAAGAGCACGAATCAGATGGAGAGTGGGTGGAATCCGATTATGAGGTGTTGGAAGTGCCTATGTAGAAAAAAAAGAGAAAGAGCATTGTCTACAAGAAGAGGAAGCAAGCTACCCCGACTCGTGCCAAAAATGCACCTCCACGTCGACCTCAGAGGTTACGAAAGCGCAGCCGTGCTTTTGCGGAGATTCGACACTATCAAAAGAGCACCGAGCTCTTGATTCGGAGGGCCCCTATTGCAAGGCTATGCAGGGAGGTTTTGCAATTGTACAACACTCAGTTTCGGATGGGCGTCGTGGCCATAGAGGCAGTCCAAGAGGCAGCAGAGCAATATTTAACTGGCATATTCGAGGATTCTAACCTCTGTGCCATCCACGAAAGCGTGTAACCATTATGCCCAAGGATATGCAGCTTGCTCGCCGTTTGCGCCATGAGGAGTAGCTTGTAATTAGGCATCAACCTTTTTGTATTTACGGAACTCCAAGATTGGGAAGAATTTGAATACAAGCGTCTTTTGATTCTATATCCCACTCTGTGCATTGTATTGGGAAGAATTTGAATATAAACGTCTTTTATTGTATACCCAGTGCGCATTGTATTGTTTTAATTCTGTACCATGCAATGTAGCACTGGTTCAAGTTTTGTCTACCTTCTAATGTATGTATGTAGCCATTAGCTTGTTATTGTGAAAAATTGCCTACGTTTAGCACCTTGGCTAAGTGGGGCATGCACTTTCTGATGTATCCATGCTATGTGACTCACTATTGCATGGCAAAAACATCTACAAAGTGTTCAAAATGGCTTGGAATGCCCCCAAGTTGGCTGCCACAAGGGCGTGCATTTGGGGCTTCCAGAGGCCTATGGATGGACATAATGCGCGCCCTTGTGGCAGCCTCTCCTAGTGCTTTGCTGACACTCTCCAGTGGTTTCCAGAAAATTTTGACAAGCAATAAGTATGTTTTGTTTGCTTCAATTCTTCAATTAGCATAGATGCTGCTGGAATTCATCCCCCCTTAGTCCATGTCAGTCCTAAACTCCAGAAAGGTCTTAGATATTGCCACAAAGTTTACTCTTGTGGTTTGTTAATACAACTTTAGGTATCTGGGGCAAGATGGGCTTAAGGTTACCTCGGTATCCATGTCTTCCTGTTTTGCAGCTGGGTATTATTGTCTTCTCACTCTGTTTTGTAACTGGATATGGTCCTATTCTCCAAGAAGGGTTTAGATATTTCCACAGTTTTGTGGTTTGTTAATACATCTTTAGGTATCTGGGGCAAGATGGGCTTAAGGTTACCTGGGTATCCATGTGTTTCTCTTTTGTAACTGGGTATTAATGCCTTGTCACTCTGTTTTGTACTTGGGTATGCTCTTAGATGTGTCCAATTTCATCTGCCACAAGGGAGCGCATTTGCACACTTCATCTGCTGATGGAAAGCCCTAATGCGCGCCCTTGTGGCAGCATTGTTTAGGGACTTCCAAGCCCTTTACTAGGCACATACATAACTTTGGAAGCCTAGATATAACAAAGTATACATTTTTTAAATTTTAATGCCTGCCAAACCCTTTAGTAGTCATAGCAAAAATTATGGTGCTTCTCATACACAATGGAAGCCCAACATATAAGAAATTCAAAACCTTGCAAGAAAGAGAGTCATAGACAGCAAAAAGTAGTTTCATTAAAGAAATCAATGCTTTACATGATATGCGGCTTTTGCTTTAGGATCTTTCTAATTACAATTTTCTGGCACTTGGCCTTTTGGGGTGGCTCCCTGTTAAGTAAAGTGGTTGTAATTTCTTGGGTGTCATTAACCCCTACATCTTGGTTCATGCCGACATGGGCAATAAGGCACCCGCGAAAGTTTACACCAAAAGTGGATATTGCAAAATCTTTCTTTACAAGCACTACAAGGTTGGCCGTTTGGGCAAGTGTTGTTAAACACAACGCCTTGGAGAGTGAACGGAGAGCAAAAATGTTGTAGCGACCATTGGGAGAGTAGTCGGCATGGACAAACACCACGACACCAGTGGGAAGTGTGCCGAGGTAGTGAGCAAGTGCCACTTGAGGTCCGAACGGCGTCCTCCTCCCCCCTGACCGTTGTGCCCAGGCGTCAACCTCCAGAACATCCTGCAGAACATAGGTTTTCTGAGATATGGCATAGAACTATGATATAACATTAACAAAATCATTTGTAACAATCAAATGTAAGTGATCATATATACCTCTTGTCTACGATCCTCCTCATCGGCATCCGGGTGCAAGTAAAGATCCACGCTTGACTTCCCCTTTGGATCAAGCAAAATAGGTGTTGCAGCAGGTGGTGGTGAATCCACTCTTGCGCGTTTAGCCAAACACATGGCTTGCACGGCCACAAACTCCTCCTCAGAGACCTTGGCCTGCTCGGCCGTTTCCACCTCGGCTTGTGCGATTGCCACTGTGTCCGCCAAAGTATTCCCCATGGGCAGTAGGAGATCATCATCATGGGAGGTGGTGGTATCAAGCTCAAACTTTCCATGGGCATCGAGGATGGCAAAACACTCATCCATGCGAAGCTCAAAGGATTTCTCCAGATCGTGCATAAACACAAACTCCTCCCCACCCACCACAATGGAGGAGAAGCGGGTAATCTCTACCTCAGGGATGGCATCCCGAGTGGTGGTTCCTTCTGGCGGTCCCGAGGATGAACCGACTGATGGAGAGGCCTCCAAGAGGCCTTGAATCCCTACAGGGTAGGTCAAGGCAAGCGTCCTCTCCTCTGCGGATGAGTCAATGGCCGCGGGCTTGGGGTCCTTCACATCAGCCAATACCCCGCCGATCTGCAAGTGAGGTAGCACTACGTCAGGGCCTGCTGGGCACTCGTGAAGGAGGAAGATCATTATGGCCTGAACAGAGAAAAAAGTGTTTCCGATCCTTCCCTTACGCATTGCTCGCACATCATCAGCTTCAAGCCGCACATATTGTCCGGCGGGTTGTGCTATGGTGGCAAAGCGTGCAAGCCGCTGATGAAATGGCTTGTCCCCTTGGTAGATGTGGTGGAGAAGGCCTTCAAGGACCCATTGCCCTGGTCGGTTTGGTAACTCAACAATGAATCTCCCCATGCACGTGGAAATGTATGAAGTAATGTGCTCAAGAGATTGAGAGTGGAGGGTCAAGGTGGTTTCCAAATCGGGTTGGGTTGTGAAAAATGCTTGAAGCTCAGGGCGATTTGCATGCCCAACCTCAGTAAGGAATGCATCTAAAGCACTAGTAGCAGCCATGTCTTCTCTTTGCGTGATTGGGTATGCTAGGTCTCTCTGCAATGCTGGGATGAAAATGGTGAAATGAGGAGGTGGTCCTCCTTATATAGACATATTCTATCTCGAAAAAAATAAAAAATATGGATTTAAAAAATAAATTTACACCACCTTAAAACTCAAGTACAACACCTTAAAACTTTTCAAAATCTTTAATAAAATATCCAATATATAAACGAGTAAAGTTACAAGCCAATTCACTTAGACAAGATGATTTCGTCTGTAGCCCAATCTTTGTAAACAAGCATAGTGGCCTCCATCCGCCTTCCAATCTATACAACCAAAAATGGGCAATCAAAATAAAAAAATCCACAGAAAATAAGAAAAGGTAGCTAAGGAAGCACAAATCAGACCTTGCGTTGTTCTAGTTTGAAACTTGCATTACCGACATCCTCGAATCCCATTATGACAAAGTGTTCCCGAAGATTGGCAAAAGTCCAATGCGGATTCACTGCAACCACCTCCACCTCGTTATTGGGCATGCGGACACGAATTTCAAAGGATTGAATCTCTTCGGCTGTCAGCTGCAAGGGTATCCATTTGCCACGTTTGTGCATCCACCTCTCATAGCTAAACCGTGCATACAAGGTGCACCTTGCTTTCAAATACCGAAGGCAAAGCTGTGTGGGGGACACATTGCACTTATAACGGTCACCATCATGCAAACCGTCAACATAGCCCCAATTGACACCTAAAATTGTGTCCATTGCATCTATGTCAACTTCTTTGCAAACAAACATTGTTGGTGTTTCTACGGTAGAGTGCATTCCAGAATGCATGCACAAACAAATGAATGGGACAATGCCAACTGAGACCCACCGATCTGGTTGCCTTACCAAACTTTAGGGACCCTTGGAAATCTTGCAGCACCTTGCGCTTGAAAGAAAGCAAAGCCCAATGGTCTGGAGTTGGCCATTCTGCACTCTGCAATGAGGGTGTCTCCACGGCTTCTAACCTACCATAGCTTTGGCTTGACTTCGGCACCACGTACTTGTGGGAGTACATGAATATTCGCTGCTCGGTAAGTTTTTTGGATGAAACATTAGGAAACATAAGCTCCCCAATGTGAGCATGCACAACCATGAACGTGCCTGAGAGGCACTCAAGCGGCTGCTCCTCAACTAAGCTGGATGGAAAAACATCTTTACAAATGTCCTTAGTTAAACATAATGATCACATAAACGTAAACATGACATATGCATGGGATAGTTAAACCATGAAAACTTACAATGAGGTGCAAATTGAGTAGAAGCTCTCTTGAGGTGGAGCTCAGCTGCACTGTAGACGTGTTGCACGATGGCCACCATTCCGGACTTTGTTTCTTTGAATGTCAATAGCCTGCCCTTCCAATGACGTTCCAATACGCCTTGACACTGTACGCGATGAGGTCCAGCACGTGACGGTTGCATGTAGATCCATGCACCCTTCTTGAACACTTGTGGGATCCATACCCCCTCTGAGTCTTTTGTGTTGTGCAACACAATCTCCTCTATCTCTGGTTTGGGCCGTCTATGCGTGGACATGCTTGGGAAGTTGGGCTTAGGAAGAGATTTGAAAGATTTGAGTACTGTGGAGAGAGAATGAGGAGCTGAGGGGAGGGTGAGGTGAGCTGGCTATGGTGACTATGGTGGCTTTGACAGTGGAGATAGAGAAAGAGAGGAGTGAGAGGTAGAGAGGTAGAGAGGATAGTGGAGCTGTGGGCTATGGAGTGTGGGACTGTAGAGGGTTGATGGAGGTGTGAGAGAAGGGGGAGCTATGGAGAGAGAGGAAGAGAGTGGTGGAAAGCTTTTGGCTATGGCTGCCTTGACTGTAGAGAAAGAATGGGAGGAGGGAGAAGAGGGAGAGTGTGGGAGAGAAAAGTAATGAGGGAAAGAGAGAAAAGTGGATTTTGGGGGGAAAATTTGACTTTTTTAAGTTAATTTATGTTTTGGGGCAGTTTTGGAGGCAAATGGGTCAACTTTGGAACTTTTAAAAAAATTTCAATTTTTTGGGTTTTTAAGCATGTGCATTTTTTTTTGGGGGGTCCCTCCCTCTTTTATGACACCTCTCTCCTCCTATTTAATCCCCCCCCCCGTCTAAGCCTACCTCCCACCTCTCTCTAAGAACCAAGCATTGAAGAGGGAGACAATTAGGCTGCACCCCTACCATTCCTCCCCCTCTAGGTGATATCCCAAGAGCCTTCTCATTGGTTCTCCCTTAAGCCTTCACTAATCAAAAAGGCCCAAGGAGAGTCCATATTTTTCCTAATGCTTATGTGCACGATGTTTATCTTTCATCCACCCTAGATAGCATGATCCCAATCCCATCACTTGCCATACTCGATTGACGTCAGCATGCACGGTCTGTGGTCTCAAGTTTTCTGGCACTACATATTAAATAAATGGTCAGTGCCAAATGAATTGAAAGACATAGTCGTTAGTATGTTGCATGACAATTTCCCATGGAAAATTGGGATGAGCGCTTCAATGAAGATTTAATGGGTGCGAAAGCGCAATTACTGCAAGCACCCACGCTCTGAAGTGAAGAAAGCAATAAAGCATGGGTGGAGCAGACCAACTTTGTTAAGTAAAGGAGACTAAAAGATAACAAAGCTGGAAGCGCACGAGGATCCCAAAAAGTGGAAGCAACAAAGTGAGGCGGACACAACGTGAGTAGAGGCAGGGAGCTTGCACCACTTGGGGAGTGGCAGATGGGCGTCATTTGGGGTTGACTTTGTAATTTTTGTTGCATTGCTCTCTAGGTTTAGTAGTTTCAGATATTTGTAATCTTAAATTTCAATATAACATTTACTTTGTATGTTTCGAACATTGGTTGATGATTGGACATGATCCCACATCGTACGAGTGCGAGTTTGCGAGCAACAAGGGCTTAAACGCCCTTATGGACATTCTGAGCTATTGATCTGACTTCATAATTATTTAATTTTAAGCTCTAGTTTTATTGTATTTTAGTAATAAGTTGTTAGATTGTTTTATGTTTGTGTAATAAAATTTAATTTGTTTTAATTAATTTTTTTGCAGAATTCGTCATATGCGCCATTAGTTCGCGGTGAGACGTCAGACTACTCCTAGTCAGACTAGCCCTAGCTATAGGATTAGCTAGTTTTACTTTTGTATAGCATATATATTAGGAGGTGATCTGTATACATCAATTTTGTAGATGTGAACAACAGTGTAAACTTTTTCTACAGTTTTTCATTATGGATTTTGGTTCTACAGTTTCTGTAGATTGTGAACAAAAAATGTAATTTGGTTCAGTAGTGCTTTTTGTAGATTGTGAACAACAATGTAATTAGGTTTGGTAGTGCTTTTTTGTAGATTGTGAACAACAATTATTGTTCTATAGTTTTTGTAGATTGTGAACAAAAATGTAATTTGGTTAGGTAGTGTTTTTTTTTGTAGATAGTGAACAAGAATGTAATGCAATTTAGTGCTTTAATGCTTTTGTTAGTTCTATGTTTTGATCAATTCACATTGTTTTGTTCAATTCTATGACTTTGTCAATTACTTTTGTCAATTCATATGCTTTTGTATCGTGTTTGATACATATGGTTGATTAGGTGGCAGTGCATTGTTTGTCCTGCCACCAACATCAACCCAGACATGATGTATCCCTTGGAGAGGTTCCATTGAGTCATATACTAGTTCCCATGGCATCACACACACAGTGGTCCTGCTAAATATCAAGGGGCCTTTATCCAGGATCTTTAACACGTCGAAGACCTCCTTGAATGTAATTGAGTAGGAGCCCTTGGCTAGATAAGTGGTGTTTTCAAATGCCCCCCAATGTCCAAGAATTTGTGGTCCTTGAGTCCATTGGATTAGTTCAAATCTATTAGGGACTCTACCACTAAATCCAAATAAGAGTGTAATCTTAGCTTGAATGGCTAGCTGCTTTTTAATAAATGATGGCAGAATTGCAATAGTGATAGGCTCTGAAACCTCCACTTGTTGTGGCAAAGACTGCTTAAAAGTGCTATAGGCTCGATCCGCTAGCCCTTCTTCAATAATCCCTTTGCGTATGCTTGAGAGCAAGTTCTTTTGTTACTGTTTGGGCCACATTCTAACTGGATTTTTACTTATTTTAGCTCCAGTTCGAGCTGAGAATCAACATTCTTCAGCTTTTCCTGGCCTCCCTCGTTTGATGCCTCAACATATGTGGATATACTGCAGTCCTTTTGAGTTTGAACCCTTTAGAATCCTTATGAATGAGATGCCTGGTCTGAGAGCAACAGAAATTGTTGATCCCTTGTTCACATTCGCACCAATTGGCCCCTGAGGCTCACCCACCTTGAGGTCTTCACCTCAAAGTTGATTCCTTGAGTAGTAAGGACCTTGTCTTTTGAGAGAGAATTATTAATCATTTGGGTTGGACCCCTTGTTAGAGTTCCACCCTTCATTGCGACGCCGTTCGAAGTTCTTGAAGTCATTTCCTTCCTCATCATCCATTGGAGCGACTGTGTCATTCGATGACATCTTTCTAGCTGCAAGCATTTGCAAAAACTTGATGTTGATTTCCTCCATGGGTAGGGCCTCGGATTCCATTTTTAACACCACGACGAAGCACAAATCAAGGCACAAAAAGGGGGAGGAGAGAGGGGGGGGGGGGGTAAACATGCTAGGATCGGTGAGGGCTAAAAGCCCCGAGGGAACAATCCCAAGTGGAGGGGATGCAAGAAAACAAGGAGTGCTGAATAAAGCTTCTAAAAAATTGATGATTATCTAAAGCTAATAATCACAATTTGTTGAAGCAGGCCAAGACAAAAGCAAAACCTAGGGGCATGAAGATACTAAGCACAAATATGTCCGATTAGATAATAAGCGCAACCAGTGAAGATGCTAAGCACTCTCACTTGACTCCGATCCTCCTATGGGATTAGCACCGATCCTCCTATGGGAGGTACAACAAGGACACGTGAACCTGAGAGCCCAAGCCTAGATCAGGTTGGAAATGAATTGCAAGTGTGATAAATCTGAGCTAACCCACCTCAGCTTATTTGTGGACACACCAAACCCAGGAACTGTGCAACAACAACACCCCACTCTCCTCCTATCTTGAACACTACAAAAATCTACAATACATTGAGAAATCAACTTTTTTCTTCATTGTTGTGTGTTTAGTTTGAAGGCACACTAGTAAGGGCCTCCTCATTGTGTTCCAGTGTGCTCACTTTTTGGCAGGCAAAGGCCTTAGTGTTTGGTTGACTTTTTAGTTTTGGACATAAAAAATAATGGATTTAGGTGGATATGTTCGTATTATTGTTTGTTCATAAATGCTAAATTTTAAGGTTGAAATGACCAAAACCTTTGGCCCTCATCTCTCCCCCTCTCTCTCTCTCTCTCTCACTCTCACTCACACTCACACACACACACACACAATTACACATGCATGCACATATAGACACATAAACACTCACATTCACATGTGCAAACACTTAAAAAAGTAAAGTATTCATTATTCAAAGATCACATTTGTTATGGATGCAAAATATATATATTCACTACCTACATAGTGCAAGAACACACTCTAAAAAGGAGAAAACAGTAAAGGGCAAATAACCAAAAGAAAAACACATATGTATCAATCTATACTCGACCATGTATATAATCTATACTCGACCATGTCTTTATATACAGGCACAAAAATTCTTTTGACTTTCCATTTTTATGCGTCTTTTTTGATTTCCTAGACTCGCCTTTCGCTTATCCATTTAAGATGTTTTGAAAGGACTAATGGCTTGTGATCTTTGTTTTTTGGAAGAACTCAAGACGGTGAGTGTATTATATTAACATGGCTAAAAAAATTATAAATTTTAGTCATGCTTGTACTGAGCCATGACATCTCCCACATGACATCTCCAACAACCAAAGATACATTGGTTCTTAGGGGAGCCACCCCATGTTACTAAGAAGGACTTCAAGGAGAGAGTTGGAACCTGAGCACATCCAAAAATTCTAGCCAATCAATATTGCACCAATCTTCAATTCTAGCCAATCAATATTCCATTCATCACAAATCAATCATTCCCCCATGAATCAATCATTCCCCCATGAAGACAATCACTTCTCTGCCATCTTAAACTCTTTAATAATTTTCAAGCTTCCCGCCATGCTCACAATTGTTATATTTAACAAAGCAAAAATGTGCAATGAACCTTGAGCACTTTTGTATCATCAAATCTTTTTGTAACATCAAATTTTTAATTTTTTTTTGCAAAAATCACAATACGTGAGTGTGTATTGTATTAGAACAAAAAAGGATACAGTGAAATCCATGCTCAGTCGAGCCATAGCATCCCCATCTCCCAAGATACAACCAAACCAAAAAGCAATTGTTCATCATGAGTGTCCAACCTACCATATTCATAACAAACCATACAAGCCACATAGGATCAGACGAGGGTTTAACAGCCTCAGGACTAAGTGGCACGGGCATGGGAGGGTGGGATCTACGGCGAGGGCATTGTGGACCGTAGATCCCAATGGCGGCGTCGAAAGTAAATTAGGGTACCCTAGATTACTTTTAAAAAGTAATCTAGGGTACCCTAATTTACTTTCGGCGCTCGCCCCTAATTTACACGTTTTAAGTAAATTAGGGCCCTCCCGTTTCACAACGCACGCATGGCGTAGTGGTTAGGGTAGGCGCCTCTCATGCATGAGGTCCCGGGTTCAAACCCAACGCCCCAAAATGGAAGTACCCTAGATTATTTCCGAAATGAGGGTACTCTAGATTACTTTTTACCCTAGATTACAAAAGTAATCTAGGGTACCCGCATTTGGGTTCTACAGCCCACAATGCCCCCCGCTGTAGATCCCACCCTCCCATGCTCGTGCCACTTAGTCCTGAGGGTTTAACAGGGACCCTTTACCCATTCAATCATAAGACCAAAATTTCCATAAGAACTTGCATGGTTGCCATAGGGAACCACCTCCCTACAACTAGAAAGGTCCCCTCCCTTACAAAGCTAGAGAAGCATCAGCCCGGGAGACTCCATATAGTTAACATACCAAATATGATGTGGATTTTAGGGTAGGGCTCACAGTCCCCATCACCACCAAACTTCTCACGAGCTGCCACCATGTTGCCGCTTCTGCCACAAGCCCAATGCATGCCTCGAGAGGATTAAAAATTGTAGAAACAATTTAGCCACATAAAGAAACCCTCTCAGATTGGAACCACCATCTGAGACAAATATGAGCCAAACTTTTCCAAACCAAAACTTGTAGGCCATCACCGGTTGCCACAAATAAGGGTGACCCATAGCGTGCGACAACAAACCCCGAACCAAGAGCGAGTCATGACATCTCCCTGTTTCCACCAACACTAACCAACAATAGAGAAGCATGCAACACAAACTAAGATATCTCCATGTTTCCACCAACATTGACCAGACACAGAAGAGCAAGTAGAACAAACCATCCAACCCTCCACGCTTCCAAAACGTGGCCAATAGATTCACTCCCGACGTGAGCAGGGCCCTTGCTAAGCCCCCAACGCAAAAATACACCAGATCTGAGATGGCGAGAGAGTACCTTTGCAAGAAAAGGCAGCAGGAGGTCCACACCTGAGACCACCCCTATCCATGGGCCATAGACCATGATTCCAAATGTGCTCCAGACGATGTGCACACCCATCTTCCCCCTGACACTGAGTGAGAGCGGCCCCTGGCCGAGGACCACCTATGAGGCCCCGCAACCTTTGCATGAAACTGCCAAAGCTGGCACACACCCTCAAAACCAGCACAAGCCCCCCCTACTCCCGACGCACAAAGCAAGCATAAAGGAGGCATCCCAAATTTTTGTATCATCAAATCTTACACACCCAACATCAATCTTTTGTATCATCAAATCTTACACACCCAACATCAAACTCATCTAAATGAACATGGAGCACATCGAACTGGCTACCAACGATAGAGGAGAGATCCAAGGGTTGACATTACCTGGAAACAATCATCTCTTGGCAAAGTTATTTACGGATGAATCCCTCCTCTTCTTGAAAAGTTTTTGATGGGTAGTTCAGAAGGCTATGGAGATTGTGCAAACATTTTCCATTGCCTCAGGGTCAAAGTGAAATATTGAGAAGTTGCAAATGATATACCAAGTTTGTGGTCTCGATTGTGAAACAAGACCAAGTAGGGGTGAAAAGCTCTACTCTAAAGGTGGGTAGTGGAAAGGGATAGAGGTTCATGACAAACTCCTTGCCCCTCTGTGGACCAACCTGAGACAAGTGGCACAACGGGCGAGCTGGTGCATGAGTTCAACAGAGAAATAGAGGCATTGAAGTGGGGAGAGATAACCAAATACCTCCAGAACTTCGTAACAAAATGGACTCTGTGTCTCTCTAAAGCTGCTAGCATACTATTGAACCCTTATTGGAGAGAGATTTCCAAAAAGGTTAATAACAAAGGAATCCGTCGATTGAACCACTTTTGAGACATTAACAATTTGAGATGGAAAGAGATAAACCAATTAGCTACCCAATTTCACGTCAATGGTAGACACAAAGTTGTGGAAAGG
The DNA here is from genome assembly GCF_014529385.1 of Adiantum capillus-veneris. NCBI lineage: Eukaryota > Viridiplantae > Streptophyta > Polypodiopsida > Polypodiales > Pteridaceae > Adiantum > Adiantum capillus-veneris. Next base: position 147,178,761 of record NC_140935.1, read on the forward strand.
CTCGACAATCTCTTGATGCCTCTTTGTGAACCCAGTCTTGAGTGGAAAGCCTAGCGATGGCCCTAGAGTAGCCATTTCCTCAAACCACACCAAGGAAATATACCATGCTCTAATGCACAAGGCATATTTGGTTCACCCTCCTTAACAACCATTGCGGGAAACAATGGCCTGAGGTTCGGTGCCAACTGCAAAAAAGCCATAGTGGACTCTTTCAATGAAGACCTTTTGTGGAAGGTGTTATGGGGGGCCTTTCCGATAGACAACAAGATCTTAGGTCGAGTTATTGGCTCAAATAGGTGCCCCAATTGCAACACGACTAGTGAGGATCTGACCCACCTTGTCAAGGAGTGCCGGCATATTAGAGGCATTGCATGTAAGGTATGAAAATGAATTCAAAGGACTTGGAAGATAGGGTTATCCAATAATTATTTTCTCCTAGGAGGAAAATATGAAAAGCCAAGCACTTCTTATGGGATTCTTATATGTACTCAAGCTGTTAGATTTTTCTTCTTTCACAATATTTTGGAAGGCCAAGAACTAGTGAGTGCTTGATAAGGATCTCTTTGTAGACAACTTCTCAAAGATAATCCAAGAAAGCAGAGAAGTTATTGTTGTGATTGAAAAAAGCAAGAATTCAAACGAGTGGAATAGGATAGATGTCTCCATCAAGACCGCGTGTGACCATTAGATCACATTTTGCCTGGGTTTGAGGTTGTGTAACTTGTTGATGTAACCTTCAATCCCTTAAGTCTTGTCTCAACCTTGAGGTTTCTTTGTACATTTGTGGAATATATAATTCATTCACCACTTTTGTGAGTGGTGGGAAAAGAAAACATGGAGCACATCAAAGAAATACCAATGTGGCCACACTATCTGTTAGTGGTCACATGTTTTTGTTTTTTGCAAAACTCACAATTGTGAGTAGATTATAATATCATAACCAAAAAATTGACAACTTTCTACCATGCTCGTGCCAAGCCATGCAAACATCAAGTGGTCCTAGTTACATCGGCTGATTGGGGAGCCACTCCATGACAAGAGATGAGCCCACACCTTTACCCAAAGAAACTAGCCAATGTGGAGCTACCCAACGACGAGGGAAAATCCCGCTCTTTTATTCTTGTTAGTCATTCATCACACGGTGCACAAGGCCTTATTCCACTCTTCAGAGTTACTCTATTTTCCAATGGTGATGATCGCCCCTTGGCTTTCTTGAATTATCTCTGTGAACTTGGCATTTTTCATGGTGTTCTAAAAAATTTGACAGTTGCTTGCCCTTCAAATATGTTTGAAGTAACTAAATCTCACTATTTGCATTGTAATGAGTAATGACTAATGCTTGGCTCTTGAACACCTTCCCTCCCAAGAAGAGATCGTTCTTGAAGAATCCTATTTTTAAAGTCTTTTGAACCCATTTGCACACCTTCCCTGCTATGCCACAAATTACCGAGCGTTCCTTAACAAGGTGAGGGAGGCCTTCTCTAGCAGTTCTGCATTGAAAACATCTATCCAAGCAAAGCGAGTTGGTCCATCTATTTCTAGCTATAGCTGCTATACTCCCATAGTTGGCCTAGACATTTACTACCTTTATTATTAATCTCCCTGCAAACTTCTCTCCAAAAAGGGTTCAAAAGAATGTTTCCATCCTTAGAGAGCCAAGGGGACCAGTGAGTTATGGAATTGTGGAAATACCTTGATACCTCTCCCCATTCTAGGGAGTCCGTTTCCCTCTTGCATTTTTGAGTGAGCTTGCCAGTTGAGCCGCCAAGTTTTAGGAGGACCCAACTAGGGGCAAGAATCTTGTCATGCATTTCAAGCCCTTTTCACTAGCCACCTTTTGAGCATAGCTTAGAGCTTTCCATCATAGCCTTAGCCATAATAGCCCAAGCCTCATCTTGCTTTGCTAATTTAACCACAAACTTAGCACAATAGGCCTCCACATGAGTACTAGGGTTCATAATTTTGAGACCGCCTTGCTCCACATGCCTATCAATTGTCTCCCATTTAGCCCATTGCCAAGGAATCAAGTTTTACGTGTTATTTGCCACAAGAATCTCTTTACTAGTTTCAAGAACTCATTCCAATTGCATTTTGCAAGCTTCAACAGTCGGCCAATAAAGGAAATATACCGGAGCATAAAGGAGTTGATAAACATAATTCTGCTTGGAAAGGGGAGAAGCACATACTCCCAGCTTCGCATCTTGTTATTTATCTTTTCCATGACCCATAGGAACCTTTTCTTCTAGGTCACGTCAACCCCTAGAGGGGCTCCGAGATGCCAAAAAATATTCCCTTTTGACACAATCTCCCCTACCCACATAGACAAATCAAATGAGTCATTGTCGGATAGAGAGATCATTCTTCACTTTTCAATACTGCACTTCAACCCTGATACGAAGGCATACGTTTGCACAATTTCAAAAGCCTTTTGGGTGACCTAAGGACATGCTTTGAGGAAAAGCCTAGAGAGGGGGGGGGGGGGGGCGTGTCATTATGTATAAATTGTGTATATCGCATGCATTCAAGGACTATTTATAAAGCTGCTTATTTGTGAAATTTTAATGAATAAATACACCCTTTTTCTATTCAATCTATGACTTTTTCCCCCAATTTCCTTTTGCAGTATCCTTTTGTATGTGAAACTATGAGAAAAAAATGAAATTTAAAAACCTTTTGCTGCACTCACATGATAGTCACATAATTATTAAGTCCCCCCCCCCCGGAGGGAAAGCAAGGAGTCATCTGCAAATAGCTTAGCCAAAAGTTTATGGTTGCTGGGAAGAGTTAGCCCTTGAATCTCTCCTTTAGCAGCATTGTCTTCATGTAAAGTTACCAGAGGATGGGATCCAATGGCAAACATTAGAGGGGCAAGGGAGAAGCCCTGTTTAATTGATATCTTGACCTTGAAAGATTCCACAATTCTCTCATTGAAAAAGGACCTCTAAGTGGCTGCCGCCATAGAAGGTGCTGATGAGCAATTACATCCGAGGCCCAAATCATAGAAATTTCATGACATTTGCAATGAAAGACCATGTGATCTTAACATAGACCTTATCTAGATCTAGCGGTAGCAGGATGCACTCTTCTTTCGTGCTTGCATCATAATCAATGCCGACCATTGCCACCAGAATGTTATCATAAATTGATCTTCCCTTGATAAATCCGTGTTGGTGAGGTGTGAGGACTTTTTCAAGAAGGGGGAAGAGCCTGAGGGATATAGATTTGGCAATGATTTTATAGGCAACCAACATCATTGTTATGGGTCACCAATGCTTCAGATGGGAGCAACAAACTTGTTTTCAGATAAGCTTTATGAAGCCCCTTTTAATGCTCAGTCCAAGACTCCATTAACCACGGCTTGGTTAACCATCCACGTGAATGGAGACTTAAGATCGTCCCAGAATTATTGGAAGAATTCTTTTTGTCAATCTATCCCAACCCGAAGACCTCTCATTGCCTAAATCTTGTAGCGCAAGAAAACATTCATCCTCGGTGAATCTCTAAGGTTGGACTCAAAGAGGGAAATCGTTCTTTTGATGGTCCCAAGAAGACTAGGTCTGGCAAAGTTGACCTCAAGGGAGCGATTCTCAGGCTGGCCTATAATCTGCCACAGGTGGTTAAATGGGCCATTTTCATCCGGATTCTTAAGATCATTTCCATCCCCATCTATAAGTGAGTGGACCAATCCTCGATTTCATTTAACTTTGAGGGCCCTAAAGAAGCGAGCTTGGTTGTCCTCATCTGGCTGGAGAAAGGTTTCTCTAGATAGATATTGACCTTTGTCACTTCTTAAAGTTGGTGGTCAATTGAGTCCATTTTAGCATCTAGACATCTTTTGTGCTTAGCCTCTGAGGACAACCCTTCCTTTTTTTTGTGTGATTATAAGCTCAACTTCATTAGTGAGTTGCTTAAAACGCCCCTCCTGATCTTTCATCCTTCTAGGCCTTGTAGTTTTAACTATTTTTTGCATATTCTTGGCAAAGATATCCGACGCCCTTGGGCTTCTCGAATCCACGTCTTTCTGAATCTTGCTCAAATCTTTGAGGGTCAAGCTTTTGAAAAGTGGGTCCTTAAAGAGGTGAGCTCTTGATAAAAGTAACTTTTGGACCTTTGAGGGCAATGATCTTCTCCTTAGTTTTTTTAAAATATTATGCTTAATGGTAGGTGATCCAACAAACAGTGTGAGGTTATCACCTACAGCTCAAACCACGATGATATCCAATCGGCTTGGTGAGAACAGTAGCAGTGGTCCAGTCTAGAAGTTGTACCAGCATATTGGAAGATGGTGTATGTGAACCCAGGCATGTGCTCCATGGGCCTACCTCCCACAAGTCCATCAATGCACATTTCTCACAAAGACTTAGCCATTTGGATCTTTTAAATCCAACCATCATATTTGATGCTCCAATCTTGTCTCTTCTCTTCTCCAACATATTGAAATATCCAACTAGAAGCCATTCCCCTTCCATGTGAATAACCTTTTCTCTTTCCATCACCGAGCAAGGTCCATTTACGTTGATGACTGTGATGTGTTGACCTGCCCATTTTATCTTAACTCCTAGAGCCCTCCCAGAGGGATGATTGAGCACCACTTTTGGCTCCACATCTCTGTCCACAATTGAGAGGATGCCACTGTACCCATTAACACCTTCTACGTAGAAGACCAACTTGGTCCCCACAATTTGCTGTCTTTTACTAGCAGCATCAAGGTGATGCTCTTGAATAGCCCAAAAGTTAATACCTCTACCCATCTTAACCTTGAGGTTTTCATGAAAAGTATCTTGAAGAACCTCAAAGATATTATCATATAGGAAGGGAGTCTTGAGAATATCTAGCAGGGCTTCTTTCATCTGCCTTAGAGACCTCGCCTAGGATTAAAAATGCTTGCATTTAATATTAGATACTTGTTTCCATCCTTCTTCCTTCTTTTTAAATGTGGGGGATAGAACAATCTTCTGAACCATAGGGGTTGATGGTTTTTTCTAGGCCGTGGACATAAATTGATACCTGGGTGGCCTTACTAGTGCTATGATGAGCTTTGGCAGGTTTCTCCATATTCTCTAGGGTTACCTTAATGGAGTTTGGCTTCTCATTTGCCTATGCCTTCTGAGTATCCTTCGGTGAAGTCCCCTCTTCAATATCCATCTATCCTGTTGAAGCTATGTCTTTTTCACCAGCGGTTAGGCCCGTGGACTTACCTAGATCAACTGGACATGATCTAGCAAAGTGTCCAAATTTGTTACACTTGAAACATGCTCCAAAGAAAGTGCCAAAATTCAGTGGAATGACCTTGAGACCAACCCCCACGTTCACAACTAGAATCGGGGGCTAGGGATTTTTGGGATCCCACTGGATACACACCTTATTGACAATAGTTCCCACGACTCTATTGGATGATACAAAAAGAGGGGTACCTAGGCTGCTGCTAGGTCTTTGAAATTACTTCTTAGCCACACTGGGAGGCTGACAAACTCCACCCAAACTGGACACATGTCTTTGAATGCATCGGGGGATTCAAAGGATGGATCCCAATGGAGCACGCAAACCGGTGACCGATTCGAAAACAACGAGCTTTTAGCTAAAAATTTGGCCACGATCGACTTGTCGCTCGCTGAATTGCACAGAGAAGAACCATTTTACCAGATATTGAGCATTAGAGACACACCCTTCCTAATTTAAGACGTTGGGGCTATGGAGCCAATTAATAAGCTCAGCTATGGGTAGATACCCTGCCCATAAGACCAAAGACAAGTGTGGATTTAGCAAGCTCTGCAAGCTCTTCCATAATTAGAGCTATGGAGACATTGGGGCTATGGAGCCAATTAATAAGCTCAGCTATGGGTAGATACCCTGTCCAGAAGACCAAAGACAAGTGTGGATTTAGCAAGGTCTGCAAGCTCTTCCATAATTAGAGCAGGAGGAACGAAAACCGTGCGTGCATCCTCCACTTCCACACTTTGTGGGAGCATTCTTTTCAAGGCTTGATAAGCCCTGTCTCCCTTGGTAGCATCTTGATGCCTAGAGGGTGTCCCAGTGTCTTGTCTTCAAGTGTCCTTTTGTTCAAAGACAATGCACTCATGATCTCTGCCAGTTCCTTCTCAATTTGAAGTTTGTGCCCTTTCAATTCCTCTTTGTTCATCTTTGAGATGTCGTTGTGGCCACTCCTCGACCCTTTTGAGCTGCAGCCTCCCTCGCCCTGGCCACCCTCGACTATCTCTGGTCCTTTATTATTTTTGAAGACCTTCACATCACCACTACTCCCCATGGCTGCTTCGGCATATGAAGGTTTGTGAGCTTCCTCCATAGTTTCCGGAGTTGTGGCCGACATGACTCGGATGCCAAGGTAAGTGTCACCAAGGAGACACCTCGACTAGGTATTTTCTCTCTTTTGTCCTCTTACTCCACTTTTTTTTTCCAGTCTCTCCTTTCCCCTTCTCTCTCTCTCTCTCTCTCTCTCTCTCTCTCTCTCTCTCTCTCTCTCTCTCTCTCTCTCTCTCTCTCTCTCTCTCTCTCTCTTTTCAACCTTACAATACAAACTCCCGGCCGCTTAAGGGGACACCTGTTTTCCAAACCTTAGAGTACCAAAGCCTAACCACTTCAGGGGACACCCCTCCGCACTATTTGGCACGGGGGTTTTCAAATGGGATCAACGGTGAGGGTCATTCGAGCAGTCAGATGCGTTTTTGTAAATTCGGGCCAGTAGGTAAATTCGGGTCCGCACCTCGAGCCTCGAACCCTCGGCCTCGTGCATGTGCTCTAACCACCACGCGTGCATGTGTTCGTTGAAGTATGTGGCATTTCAATGCCACATATGTAAATGCGGGCCGATTTGTAAATTTGGGCCGCGTAATCTTGTAAATTCGGGTCGTGCGAATTTGTAAATTCAGGCCATCCAATCGCACAGCCTACAATGCGTGCGCCTCACCATTTTCACCTCCACCCTTGATCCCATTTGAAGGGGCCCGTGCCATATAGTGCTGAGGGGGGACACCCGTAGGCAAGGCAGGGACCGCGATCCAAGTGCAAAGGCTAAGGAGCGCACTCGGCTATGAAACGTGCGAACGAAGGCTTGTTTCCAAGGCGGAACGCACACCGTGGTCGCTGCTCACGAAGGATCACAATCGGCTATGGATCGCGATCGATGTCAAGCAAAGGATCGATGTCAAGCAAAGGGGATACACACCCTCGATCCCTATCAAGGAGCCATGGGGGGTCCCACAATAGGTCGTAAAGCTTGCCAAGGGGAGCTTGTAAGGCCCAAAGGCAACACCACAACAGGAAACTTTAATAGCAAGTGAATAATCAAAATCCAAAGAAACCCACACGTTGTAGATCCTCCCAATAGCTCATATTCTCAAGCTCTGCAGAGCTTACACCATCGCTCTCGGTTGGCTCTTGCAAGCTCTGCCTAAAACCAAAGTGTCCATTCGTTTTAACTCGACCGCGTGCCATGCACACGGATAACCCTTCATCTGTCCAATTTAACCACCTCGCCACTTCTCTTCAGATTGTTAATGGTCACATGTTAATATTATAAATACTTTAAGGATTTGTGTGCTAAACGAGTCTTAGCTTTCACTTGACCAAATGGTCTAGTTCCTATTACGGTGACAAAGAGATGATTCTTTCCTTTCCTGATGAATGCAAAATTGAAATTGCATCAAGAAAATGGGATTATTTTCTTGTTTCTGGGTTTAAATGAAGGTCTCTCTCTCTCTCTCTCTCTCTCTCTCTCTCTCACACACACACACACACATGCGGACATCAAAAAAAGGAATCTCTCTTGTAATTGGTTACACACACATGCGGACATCAAAAAAAGGAATCTCTCTTGTAATTGGTTGTATGTGTGTGGGTGTATGAGAGAGAGAGAGAGAGAGAGAGAGAGAGAGAGAGAAAGAGAGTAAAACACACGACCAATAAATAGCGAGGATACAAGAAGAACTAGTTCTCTCCCCCCCCTCCCCCCCCTCCATCGCGTTTACTTTGATAAGATTTTTTATGGAGCAATACAACCACACTTTCTTGCTTTTTGTGTATGCTACACACATGAACCAACAAAACCCTACAATAGTGAGGTGGTGGAGAAGAGTAGTTTGCTTCACTGTTTTTTTTGTTTAAGTGCTCAGTTGAGCTTGAATTGTTTAAAACTCAAAAAATTACAAAGAGCCCTGGCATATCCTTTGCAAAGGGTTAATCAAGAAAGAATACATCTGGTTAATCAAGAAAGAATACATCCGACTGGCCTTACAACTCTAGCTTACGGTTTTTACTACAATGTAATCGCCACCAGCACGTTTCTAGAACAACATTTGAGTCAAGAGGTTCATCCTTCCCTTGCAACAATAGCGCATTCTTGGATTGCCAAATGACCCTTCAAATCGTGGCTCTTATTAGTAGTTTGCTTCATTGTTGTGTGCTTATTTCAAAGGCGGCCTCCTTTGAAGGCAGTGTAAAGCGGGCCTCCTCATTGTAACCATAGTATGCTCACTTTATCACTTTTGTATCATCAAATGTTCGAGACACCCAAGTACATCAAACTCATGCATAACAAGGCTCATCAATGGAATCTTGGAATACTGTACTTAAGACTCTAAATACTGTAGACTTTAAGGATTTGTGTGTAAAAAGGAGTTAGATTTGCTTGTCACTGGTTGACCAAAGTGCTCTACTTTCAATTTTGGTGGAAACAAAAATTTAATTATTTTTCTCATGCAACAAAAAATCCCATTTTCTTAGTCCGCTCTTGCAATGCGCAATTTTTTTATTTTTTTATTTTTGGGGGGGGAGAAGAGGACAAAAATAGCTCAAAAAGTGCAAGCACGTCAGCACGTCCCTATTCAAAACTTGATCGTCTATGTTGCGAAAGAGCGACTTCTGGGGAGCTGATATCTCCAGATTCAAGTGGTGGCAGATTGCACGACTGGCTGCAAACCCTCTGCAAGGCCATTGCACAACACCTCTTGCAAAAGCTGATTGTCTGTCAGATTTTCGAAACCCAACGTCGACATGCGTGCAAGAAGTCATTCGATCAACAATGGTGATCGATTCGATCGGAACACACACATGTAGATTGCAAGATTTTCCAAAAACTTGCAGCAAACCTTTAAATTTTAAGATCTGCTTAGCACACTAGTTACCAATATAATGCATGTCAATAATATTCACAAAATTCCTCCTCCTTTGACGATTAAGAAAAAAACGAACACAATCTTGTTTTTTTTTTTTTGGATCAAAATATGAAGAGTTTTTAATTTTTGCCGATTCGCTTGAAGACAAAATTATGGTCGAGTCCAAGAGCCTTAATTTCTATAGGGTCTGTCTGAACTCAATGCCTTTTTCGTCTTTATGTTACACAGTGTGAATATCCTTTGCATGCCAATAAATAGGGCGTATTCAAGGCGAGACGTCGAACAGACTGCAGTTTGCAAGTAGACGCGTGCCATTGCGATGGAGAGAGGCTGGGGCCCGGCGCCCATGAAGGGCTGTATGCTAATGGTAATAGGAGCTCTGCTAGTAATGAGCTTGCTGGGCGGATGTGCTGCTGCAGGCCGGCGGTCGGCACGGGCCGTCTCCTTTCGTGAAGCTGGCGCCAGCATGAATCCTGCGGTGGCGAAGACAACGGCGAGGGTGACGAGACGCGATGAGCGCGATGGAGACGAGCAGGAGATGCAATGCAAGGGCTTATGCACTCGCATGCTCGCTGCGTCCAAGCAGAAACAACGCGCCGTCCCACCTTCGGGTCCCGACCACAGCCATGGCGACGTCCCAACTTCGGGTTCCTAATTACTGGGAATCGACCACTTGCCCGTTCTATATTGTTCCTGATGTCATTCTTCAAATTGCTACATTCGTTCCTAGCTAATTACTGGGAATCGACCTCTTGCCCATTCTATGTTCCTAATTAATGGGAATAGACCTAATTGTTTAACCTAAAGTTAGTACTCTATGGATGAGCTAAGTGCTCATATACTAGTTGAGATGGTACTAGTACACATTATAATTCACCCAAGAGAATTCATCTATGAAAATAAGCTAGCCCCTTTTACATTCTGTTCTTATTGCCACCAATAGCTAGGCTAAAAGTACCATCAATTGGCTTTCAAGAAAGTTTGAGTCTGGGACATCTATAAATTGTCATTCTCAAAATATTCCAGTAGTATTTTAAATTGTTATTCTCTATGGATTCTAGTAGTACCATTGGTTTACTTGATAGTTTTATCAAGTGTTGCAGAATTAGCTACTTGGTTTATGAATACTAGTCAATCTAATGTACTAGCAATACTACACCACAATACTTGTTAACCATGAGAATTCAGCTACAATAACAAGCAAACCCATTATTTATAATTATCTCATCATATGAGCGTACATAATATATCCAGACATAATCTACTCTTCATTTGCATATTGACATCACGAAAGAAACATAAACTAGCAGGTGTTTGGCTATTTTCTTAACTATACTAAACGTCCCATAAGGTGAGCCAACGATGTTGTCATAATTTCTTCACATCAAATTGAGGTATCTAGATGCAAAATTTCACTTTTTAAAAGACGATATCTCTTCACGAGTTCTTATCCTCTAAGAACATGATTACATTTTTGTAAGACCTAGGGAATTGAGACATCGGATCCTCCTCCCTACCGCCCTTTATGTAGGCCTAGCTCGTAGCCCTTGCCCTAAGCGGATCCCCAATCCACACTGGTCCAGTCCAGGCCCTTGGCCTAGGTCCCTGACCACCTAGGTTGGGCCTTGCCCCGTAGGACCCTTGTCCTGACATTACTCTCCCCTTAAGGAAGAGTTTTCGTCCTCGAAAACACAAGTAGTAATATCTTCTTAAGGATACTGATGTTTTCTTTATTGACGTCCCATACGTGATGAGACAGTTGTCTGTATGACCGATAATTGGTGCAGTGAGGAGGTTCAATGAAACCAAGAGCAACATTGTGATTTTCAACATTGTTGTCCTTTTGCAACCACTTGGTCTAAATGGTAACTCCATTTATAACTCACTTCAGTACTGTAAAGGAGTAACCACAACTAAGAGTTGTCCAAAGGCATAACCAGTTTTCAGATCTTTTGAAGGTACTGGAATAATGCAAGGAAACCTTGGCGTAACTTTCCATGCATTTGTGAGCCAGATATCCTACTCGCGTGAGTATCTTGAAAAGTTCACAGATAGGGAGTGTCCTCTTGTTAGAATTTTGAATAGTTAGGAACACAAAGAACTACATGTTCATCCCTAATGAAGGTTACTTGCCAACATACTTTGTCAGCACACCTGGTAAGTCCTTGACGTATGAAACTATTGAAACAATCTCCAACCCCACCACAACAGGTGTTCAAAGTTGAAAACCGTACTTAAGCAAATTCTAGAATAGGGAGAAAATCATCTATTCAGAAATGCGTTGTGCTAATGTATGCTCTTAGCAGATCCTTTAGCAAAAGAAATATTTGTAAGTTGCCCATCCAACACGAGATGAATAGCAGCAGTAAGAGTGAGGTGTTGTTCCCCAACCACTTATAGACAGTCTTCCCTGACCGTCGATAAACTAGGACTCAATCATTGAGTATCCAACCATATATTTTATATGGAGCGAAGACAACCAACTAGGTTGAAAGCGGGTGGACTGGAGTAAGCTCCTAGAGTTTAGACCATCCAACCATAGACACCCATCCTGAGCCAGTGCCTTGTATGGCAGGGTGTAAACTCATAATAAATTTGCAAGAGAGATTGCACATGCAGTGCAAAAAGGTGCAGAGAGAATAAAGTTCATGAATTGGCATGCCGCTCTAAATAAATCAGTGTTACACACTAGGGCCCATAAAGCCTAGTGTGCATGCATTTAACACAAATTTATCCAAATCGCAATTCCATGACGAGACTTTCCACGGTACGTAAGTGAAAGCCTTTCAACAAGAGTTGGACCATAACAGAATGTGAAAGATCAGTCACACCTAGGTCCCAACCATGAGACATTCTCAGTAACTTAACATACTTGGCTATACGTAGAAACGACCCTCCGTTAAGGTGGTTTCACAGCACTTGTCATCGCAACAAATCTGTACTGAGTATCCGGCAATTTCTGACCACTGAAATTGTTCCTGATACGGTGTTCTCCCAATGGTCTAATAAACGGATACGACCAGCACGTAGGGACTTCGTCGTGACACATCACTAAGAATTAGGCGCCAATGTCAGTCCCAAAGACTCATATTCACCACATGTGGAATATGTCTCAAATAAGGATGGCCGAAAAAGAGACATCCATCAAGTACAAGATGTACTTGTGTGTGCAGGAACTGCAAAACACTCCGCGACAAGAGTGAGAGGGATGCTCATTAGCTTGCTCCACACTCGCTAAACTGAACTTCTTGAGTTCCTAGACCATGTTGTATCCCATGTGACAACATGTGCCAAGTTGAACCCTACAAGTAGGTTCGTAACAGGATAATACAGAAAGATATATTGGACACTTGGCCCAAAATACTTTGTGCCGACATGCCCTTGGCATGGCACTGTAACATTCAAGCGTACTTATACGTCTTGAAAAACCAAGAAAAGCATACTAAAAAATGGAATAACACCAAATCAGAAGATGCGTACCTGGCGATTTGAATGTAATGTGCACTTACATGTATTCAAATGGAGAGGAACACGTCCCCTACCTGAAAAAACAAACAACATTGCAGTGGGAACCCTGGGTGTTGCCTTTGCAATCCAAGCCCTTGGATTAGAATCGACGTAGTCAAACCCCTTGGTAAGACTCTTTGTAGAAACTGCTCAACTAGCAGATAACGATAACCAACATAGTCAACCGTGTACAGAATGATTGGAATCAACTTGAAAAGTGTGTCTGTCTGCTACCGCATTTGGTAGATTGCGGAATTCTTTCCTTGAAAGTATAACTGGGAGAGATCAATTGTGAGCCTTAATGTAGATCAAAATGTGATCCTTAATGCCTATGGGGTGATGTAACAATCAACCGCTGGGTCTTACCCCAAAACAATATGTCCATAGACACGCCGTAGTGCTATAGAGAGAGCAGGAAATCCACACAAGTGAACTTCCGAGCTCTTATGGACAGCCATGCTGTCGCAACTGATTGCTGCATCGATACTTCCTTGTAGAGCTCAGTTGCTTGGAGTTGAAGAGTATAAAAAACTCAACTTGAGTGTCGCACTGAAAACATGTACTGGAAAACATGGCACCCTAGACATCCATAGTGACAAGACTCTTGCTTGTCCAGTAATGTCGATGTGTACTTCCCTGGGTAGATCTGGTTGATCTTGAAAATAATTATCCAAAGAATGCCAATAGTTAGGTCGTACCCTTGGCCTAACAATGGCTCTTAGCCAGTGTGGCTCATAGCCATTATGCAAATTAGTGTTCAACGGACGAACCGATGAAGACTAATTTGAGTAGCATCTTAGCCACGTGGTTGTTGAGAGTTAGAGCACCTTGGCTCAGGCTGACTTAGGGGCAAAACGTATGAAAAGATTCTGAAAAAGTTTTGATTATTCTTGAGAGAAATCAGAAAAAGAAAGAGAAGAAGAGCATGTTGGGCCGATGAACTTTCCTTTAATTTCTAGAGTGTGTGTCCAGAATGTGTGCTCTTAGGCATCTTATGCCTGATTTGTAGCTTATCCTATGAACATGCAACCATTTGCCTGTACAACGCTCTCATTGAGAGAGGGGACAGAAAACACAAGTCACCGCTTGACCCTCTTACCCTGTATGGGGTTGTGACTTTAGAAAAATGACTTAAAATGGCACTTTGCCTGTGAAATGTGTCGTAGATTTAGGCTCCATTTAGTGGTAGTGTGCGTTGACAGCAACCATAGATTTAAACTATCCAGAACTTAGTATGTCTGTGACAGAGTGCCTAGTGTGATAGCGGAAGCGTAATCTTTGAAGCGGTGGAATTTATGCCACCTAGTTAACATGCCATGCGTACAGATTGTGAAGCCCTTGGCAAGAGTGATGGCCTCAAACGTGAGAGCCAAAACCATTAGTGCCTTGCACGGTTTAAATTGGTAGGGATTTTGTGAGGTGGTATTCCCTATTTTGCCAGTTTGTCAATCTTGTGTGCCACTGCTCGTGATTCCGAGTCATTGGGCAGTACCTTGGCACAAGGGAGAAACCTTGCTTCATGAAAAATTGTCAAAGAACTTTTCTTTGTACACAAGCATTAGTTTCCAATGTAAATGTATAAACATGGAAAAAATAAACAATACTGAACATGGTCTAACCTGGTCATCCTGCTGTAACTAGTTGTTTTGAAATGTGGGAAGAAAAACTCGCTCAAATGTAGATCTTTATCTCCGTTGCGTGATAGAAAGTTGGCCTGAAATATATTGTAGGCATAGGGAGAACTTTCCCAAGGGCGTGTGCTCATAGCATACCCCAAACAGGAAACAACTTAATGTAAGAGTCGTAAATTGAAGCCTTGCTTCCTTCAAAAACAGATGCATGTCTGTTTAAAGATTGCAAATTTGACATGCTTCATTCCAATCTTTAAACAAATCCACGTTTTGGTACTTACAACCATTTTCACAGGCCATGCTTGTGAGCCTAAAGTGTATGCATATTATATGCACGTCTATTGCATATCGTAGCTATCAAACAGATGTTGCATAGCCAAAAAAAGCAATTGCATACCTTATCCAGTACACTTACTGACGAAGCTTGCTGCCGGAAGAATCAAACGAGTCACCAACAAGAAGAAAACCAAGAAGTGATTTGCTGGATAATAATGTTTGGTTCAGTAGACACGGTCACTGTGGATTCAACTTCACCATTTCCAATTGCCTACTGCTTAGAATTGAAAGAATAATCGGCCTTGCCAATCATCGATGCCTTATAAGGCACAGGGCATGCCTGAGTTGGCTCTGTTACTAGACAATCTTGCCTTGTTAAACCCTGTCTAAAGGTTATCTCTATCGGAGCCATGCTCCTTAGTCCAAATCATGGTAATGACTACCAAGATTGTACTTAATATGTTGACCTTGGCCAGTAAAAGGCCATGCCGGTTGTATTGAGGCGCTAAGGAATTGGCCCTTGCCATCTAAGTATGCAACAAAATGTAAGTGCTTATGAGAACTGTCAGAAACTGTACGTGTGCGTGGAGTGCTTAAAATGCACGCACCTTTGTCGCTTGATCCAAATATGCCGCAGGGTTTGTGACATTTTTCCACACAAACTAAAAAATAAAATTAATGCTCACCTGATTGATCACATGCTGCGACCTATCGTAGGTCCTTTCCTTGCCGATTGCAACCTTGCTTGGTGTTGTATATCTGTAATAAGCCTTGCTCACACATAATTTTAATAGCAACACTCATAATATACCTTAAGCAACACATCGCAAACCAATCCTTGCCATTGGCTTCCCAATTGTCAATTGCGAATGCTAGCATGACGGTTATCTGCCTTGATGCTGACATCATGCTTTGAAAACCGAAAGTCCGATTGTCTTTGATCGAGTGGTAAAGATGTGTAGCTAGGAAGATGGTGCTCATGGCGGCCCTTGATGAGCTCGAAAGCTTGTGTTTGGGCCTACCATGGAAAAATCCTGTACCATGGATGCCTTGCCAAGCCTATGATGATGGCCTTTCCCGCATTATGACATGCAACATGTTGGAGCATACTTGCCGCTAGTCCTCGGATGCATAGGATATTTGCCGCTAGTCCTCGGATGCATAGAATAGGGCCTTGCCCATGTGTAACTGCCCTTGCATGGTCAAGGTTAGGGCACTAAAAAAATTAACTTTGAAAAATCTGTAGCTTGCATGGCGGCAGCCGACTTCACGAGCAAGGAGACCGACAGGGTCGACGATGCAGACCGTCTCCGGGCAAGTCCATGTGATGAAAAATCCCCTCAACGACAGCGCGAAGCCAGCCCCATCCTCTGCGTGTGGATCCGAGCAGGTCGACTTCGTTCTTCTACCCGGCTAGGCCCGCCTTCCCACGGCCGTCTTTTCCAGCATCGACTCTGTAGGAGTGCGGACCCATTACGAGAGAGAGAGAGAGAGAGAGAGAGAGAGAGAGAGAGAGAGAGAGAGAGAGAGAGAGATCATAATCTCTCTCTCTCGATGAGAGAGAGAGATCATGCAATCATCCGTGCAAGGCTTCCTCTTCCTCCGCAAGGCTTCCTTCTCCTCCATAGCTCTTCCCTCCCCTTGAGCTCTGATACCAATGTAAGACCTAGGGAACTGAGACATCGGATCCTCCTCCCTACCGCCCTTTATGTAGGCCTAGCTCGTAGCCCTTGCTCTTAGCGGATCCCCAGTCCACATTGGTCCAGCCTAGGCACTTTGCCTAGGTCCTTAGGTTGGGCCTTGCCCCGTAGGACCCTTGTCCTAACAATTTTAGCCCTAAGCACCCTTTGAACTATCATAATCAATGGGTCCCACCAAAGACTTGAATAACTAATGATCTAGTTCAAAGTGTTGATCACATCAATTTCAAGTACCTTTCCTTACAGTGACCCCTTCCAAAACAAAATGGACCATAATCATCCTTTAAACTGACTAGCTTGCGCGCACGACTCGCCTAAGATGGGTCTCACTCACTCGTACCAACGATACAATGATAAGGCCTCCATAGGTGCTAAGTCATACTAACATTATCTATATAAGACCTAATTGTGTGTGTGTGTGTGTGTGTGTGTGTGTGTGTGTGAGAGAGAGAGAGAGAGAGAGAGAGAGAGAGAGAGAAAATGGCATCGGGAGCATCACGAAGGAAACATAAACTAGTAGGTGTTTGGCTATTTTCTTAACTATACTAAACATTCCATAAGGTGAGCCAACGATGTTGTCGTAAGTTCTTCACATCAAATTGAGATATCTAGATACAAAACTTCACTTTTTAAAAGACGATGTGCTCTTCAAGATTTATTATCCTCCAAGAACATGATTGCATTTTAGCCCTACGCACCCTTTGAACTATCATAATCAATGGGTTCCACCAAAGCCTTGAATAACTAATGATCTAGGTCAAAGTGTCGATCACATCAATATCAAGTACCTTTCCTTACATTGACCCCTTCCAAAACAAAATGGACCCTAATCATCCCTTAAACTGACTAGCTTGCACGACTCGCCTAAGACGGGTCTCACTCGCTCTTACCAACGGTACAACGGTAAGGCCTCTAGAGGTTCTAAGGCATACTAGGATTATCTATATAAGCCCTACATTGAGAGAGAGAGAGAGAGAGAGAGAGAGAGAGAGAGAGAGAGAGAGAGAGAGAGAAAATGGCATTGGGAGCTTTGAGCTACGGTTGGAGAGCATGGAAATCTTAACTTGAAGATCTCCTCGAAACGACGCCCCGCACCTTGCCAATGTGGTTAAAGACAACATATGGTTGTCCTCGACACACATTAGCTCCTCGATTGTCTGAGTATGTCTCTACCCTCTGCTTTTCAGCTTGACCCCAAGGTGGCCGCAAGCCATGAGGTCTTGGGCCAATGCACCAAGAGCACAAAGTTTCATTGAGTTCATTTGTGGTATGGGCTCAATTGTTACTCTTTAAGGATAAACTTGTGGTTATGTATTTCATTGGGAAACTCCCACACATGCGGGAGATAGCTGCAAAATTGATAGGGGATTCCAAAGACTTGTAGTGGATTAAAAAATTTATTCTGACTCTGGGCAATTTAAAATACCGTTCTTTAAACCTGCAAATAAACTCTCCTTTCTCACAGATGTCTTTATGGTCAAAGAGTCCACATCATTCCCTAGAAACCAATCAAGCTCACCCTTGACCAAATGCCCTATGTGGGTCGAGTTTGTGGATCTCCCTACATTCCTCTGGCCATGCATTGGGGAGCTGGCTGCTGCATTGGGAAAGTTGTTGTTTACTCCTACCATCCAGTGTCCCAATCGAAACAAGGCTTGCATCATGTGGAAAACAGACCAAAAGTTTCTGGGTACCCTGGAAATTGAACTTCAAACTGTTTGGGAGACTTGTGATCTACTTGAAATGGGGCAATCTTGATGGATCATGTCATTGTGGAAACCTAGGGCATTTTCTTAAAAAATTCTCCTATTGCTCAACTTATCCCATCCTAACCGGGGAGTAAAAACATAGTCCCATAGGAATAGATCTTTGGGAACTTAGTAAATAGAGAAAAAGTAGCTCCAACTAGTAACAAGCAAGGAGGTGCATCACCGGTTTATGCAAGGACACCTAGTGGTAGACAACCACCCAACCCAGGACCATTGTTTAAACCTAGTGTTGGGAGAAATATTCCCTCATCTTTAACCAATCCGAAAAATGCAGGTAAGGGTAAAAGAGTAGTAGATGGTGATGGCTTCACTGCTTCTCAAAAAACATTGAAATCGAGGTGTTTCTCCTCTGGGTATTTCGACCTTCCACTCAGTCTCATGTGTCTTGAAAGAATTTATTTTTGTTCTACTCATCAGGTGCCTTCTAATGTTGATGGTTGTCGATTATCAATGTTCCCTATCACTAAAAGATGGTATCATCAAACTTCTACCTAAGAAGACTTTCCATCCTCTCTAACTGAATGGATAACTATAACTACTATGGGAATTCTATACAAACTAGTGGCTAAGGCCATTGCTATCAGAATTGCCCCATTGATGAAGAAACACTTTCATCAGGCACAATTAGGATTCATACATGGGAGATCTATATTGGATAACATTCTTACAGTCATGCTAGAATATAAGCTTCTCCAAAATGTAATTAGAAGTAGCGCTGCTTCAGTTAGATTTTTCCAAAGCCTTTTACTCAATAATTTGGGATTTCATTGTGACGGTGATGAGGAAAATGGGATTTGGTGAGAGAATTTCTAAATGTATACAAATGTTGGGACTAGGGGCTACGTAATTCCAAAGTCATTGTAAATGGAAAACTCTCACCAACTATTAGAGTGGGAAGGTGTGCTAGGCAAGAATGTCCACTCAGCCCTCTTCTGTTTGCAGTTGCTATTCATCCATTGATTTTATTTTAATATGCTCAAGTTGAAAATGTAAATTTTAAACATTAGGGAAAATTTGGACTCTCAAAGGGGCCCTATAAAGAGGTTTGATTTGGCCTCTCTTGTCTAAAGTGGAGAACCAAGTGAAGTACATAAACCAACACATCATTGGAAAGATCTTAAAAAGTAGATACTAAATCCCCAAACTTCGACAATTTTGGAGTTCATTGTTAGAAGTTATGGACTCCCCACTGAAGCTTAAATGTGGGGATAGATTGCATTTATAAGACAGAGTTGTCACATCAAAAAATGGAATCTTTTGGAATATAAAGAATCTGATGGCATGCTATATATCAACGGAGATATCTTGATGAGTACATTTGAAATCCAAAAGTTCCAACAAGTTTTGATTTTATTTGTGAAAATTTTACCGTGCACCCGGTTTGGGCAAGAAGGAGAAAGTCAAAGTCCTTATAGGGCTCATTTGAGAGTCCAAAATTTCCCTAATGGGATTGTAGGTTGGGTCTGTACATGGACTCGCCTTGGGTTTTGATGATGACACTATAAATTTCCTTTATGGAGAGAATGATAACATAGGAAAATGCATGTCAAACCTAAGTGCATCTGAATCTTAGTAAATCTCAACTATTTCATGTCTCTATTGATCAATTTTATAAGCTTATTAGGCAAGGCAAAAGAGTTCCAAGGGGAAACGTTTTCAAGCACTTAGGGGAATTGATGTAATTGGTAAGCAACTCACTCAATGGGTTGAAGATATGATCTAATGCAAAATGGCCTCATGGCATTATACAAATTGGACCATACATGTTAGATTGTGGAGGCAATTATGATACCATATTTGATTGGAATGGTTTGAAATGGCATTGAATAGATTTAAATCTAAACTATTGAAATTATTTTGGGGATCATCTCCTGTTGCTGCTTGGATTGCATGGGATAGTGTGGCTATGCCTATTCATTCTAGAGTTAAACATATGTTTGTTGTTGACACTTGCTGGGCCAGAATCATGTGGACTCTCATGGACAAACCAATAGTGTACTTTCATGTGGTGTGGGACATGCCTACATGGAATAAATTGTTCTCAACAACTGCTAATATGCTTGTGCAATCATGAAAGGCTATTTTTTCTCAGTTGATTTGGGAGGGAAGAGCCAAATATAATGGCAACTCATTGGGAATTGAATCATGCTTTTGGACTTTTGTTTTTAAAAAGCCCCCTGCTCAATTTTTGGGTAAAAAAGGCCTAAAGCCTCTTCAAAACAAGGTTAAGCTCAATCAATCAAGTAGATGACTCTAAGGGTAGTCTTGTTGATTTTATGATTTCCAAGCGAAGATTCAGACTTGGCCATGGACTCAAAATTTCTTAGGGGCAGCTTTGTGCTCATGTTTTCAATCTTAGTGTGCATTGCAACCAAGATGTACCCCTCATATTCAAAGATTGGGTGCTATAAGATACCTTAGCCAGCTGGTGGTCTTCACCCTCAAAGGTTTTCTACATGCACTTGATCCCCAAGACTCAAATACATGACGGATGCATCCGTATATGGCAGTTCTAGTACACACAAAGCTGATGGACTCAGAAGTTATTGGATGCATCGTTATCAGGAATGAGCTTTAGGCATAAGGTTTTTCTGTGGAGAATTCTCACAAGGGCTCTCCCCAAAGGGGAGCCTTTGTCAAGGAAGAATATTTCAGATGGCAAATGCCCTAGATGTGGTCAGTTGGAAACCATTAAGCATTTTTTTTGGAATTGTTCCATAGTTCACTCATGGTGGTTATGTTTGTATAATACATGCATGATGCCATGGAATGGAAAGACCAATAAGTACAACCTGACCTTTGGTGTAATCAAAACTTTTGATGAGGGATTGGACTTATGTATTGTCTCAATTAGAGTGTGGATGTTGTTCGTCTTGTGGAATGCTAGAAACTCTGCATTGTTTTATTTTGACACTTTTTAGAGTTTTAGTTTACCGTGGACTATGATTAAAGTTAAATTGATGGAGGACTGGCTAGATATGTCCAATTACAAGCAGACTAAGATAATGGAGTTCATCATTCTCATGTAAAAGATGTAACAAATGTATCAAAATTTGATATAGAGAGAAGATTTCGACCCAAACGAGAGAGAGAGAGAGAGAGAGAGAGAGAGAGAGAGAGAGAGAGAGAGAGAGAGAGAGAGAGAGAGAGAGAGAGAGAGAGAGAGAGAGAGAGTTACGAGACTGGGCACCCTCCTATTGTAGTGGTTAGCTGCAATTGGGATAGCTGGCGTAATGGTTAATTATGTGTTGTCTATTTATTTTCTAATTGAGTTGATGATGGTTTTGTAGCGTGGAATGTGGGGAGTTGATGAAGAGGTGTCGACAATTACTCTTGGCCATTTTATATTTGCAGAGTATTTTAGAATCTCATTTCAATAAGCCACTATGGCTCTGTAAATATTTGTAGTGGGAACTCCCCTTAGGGGTCATGCAAGAACTAATGAGCTTCACTCATTTACAAAAGTAAAGTAGTTGTAAAAAGAGAGGCCTCAATTTTTGGCACCTTAAACTAAAAAAATATATATTAAATACCAACTCCACAAGAGAGGTGCCGTGGAGTTTGGGGCTAGATTTAGGCCTTTCTCTTGCAGATTCTCTTCTCTACTCTCTTATGCTATGTTCTATTTGCTCTGTACTCTGTAATCTAGTCTCTATCTCTTATACATCTCTTACACTCTCTTACAAGCATGTCTATGTCAATTCTATGTTCTGTGTGTGTGTGTGTGTGTGTGTGTGTGTGTGATAGTCTAGGTGTGTGTGTGTGTGTGCTTGGAAATTGGGAAAAGAGGTGGACAGGTTGACGGTGTCTATGTCAATTCTATGTTGTGTGTGCGTGTGTGTGTGTGTGTGTGTGTGATAGTCTAGGTGTGTGTGTGTGTGTGTGTGCTTGGAAATTGGAAAAAGAGGTGGACAGGTTGATGGTGATGTTTTGGAGCATGTGTTAAATAGCTTAAGCAATCGATCTCCCCCTCTTCTCCCAACAATGGTATCAGAGCCTCGGGTTCGAGAAAATTGGCAATCAAATTTCAAATATGAAGAGGAATTTTCCAATTGGAAATCTCAAATTTGCAAACTGAAGATAATCGGTGACCAATCAACAAAACGACCAATTAAAATCGACTTATCGGCCATCAAGATACGGTATGCCGAGTTTCAAATCCCAAGTTAATGCATAGAAATTGTGGAATTGTGAATCCGGCAGAGTAAGAATCGAACGAGCAAGGAATTTCAAAGAAATTGAAGGAGTGGTGCTCAAGAAAGAAATTAAAAGAACGAAGATGGTGACAGTTTTCAAGCATTAGGCAAGCACTTGAAGCCGATTCATGAAGAAATTTCTTATAAAGGTTAATTATTCAAGAAAGAGTGTAGTGGAGGAAACGGGCATCGAATCCTTTAACTATCGCATGCGAAGCAATTACTTTTCCCTTTCAAGAGGAAATTCAAAGTGAATGTGTGGGATACATCCGTTGCAAGCAAGAAAGCATTGCCATGGACCTCTGCAGAAATGAGCCAAGTCAGCATGGCAGGAATCGCCCTGGCAAAATAAAACTTTTCTCCTCCTGCTAGGAGGGCTGAAAGTGATGCTGCATGGCTCTGGTTCCCTTATTCTTGCTCGCACTGTCGGCTAAGTCTCTGCACGCCACCATGCAAGGCTTTAGCCTTTACACACTTTAAAAAAAAGTGTGGTTTAAAGTAATGGCTAGGCATTATTTGCCCGGCCGCCCAGTGCAGCCCGCAAGTCATTTTTTTTAATAAATCTCCAAAGCATATCATTTTCTACGTACTCTGGCCGCCCAGTGCAGACTTTCAGTTTCTCTTTTAAATTCAAATCCTCATTACTCAAGAGGGTAGTCATACCTCCCTACTGTTCGACCACTGAAAAGTCCAAGCAACCCACTGAAGACGAAGATAAATTTACGCTTCGATTGGCTTTCCGCAACATTTGATATTGCCAGTCGCCCTTAACTTTACGATCGATTATTATTTTTTTATCACTTCTAATTCACAGTTTTTCAAGAATCGCATCCAAAGATCAAAGTGGGCAACGATCAAATTCTACGCATCATTAGCAACTATCCGCTATGACGCAGGGCGCAGATCGAGCGGTGACCATACAATAAAATTGTCAATTGTATTATCATTTTGGGGTAAGGGAGATCAGACGCTACAAAATTCGTCCGACTCGTTGACGCACCGTCGGACCACTCCCTTTTTTGGCAATTTCCTAGCCCATCGCCATTTCGGACTGGATGCCACCGCAATTTTTTAGCTAAAAACATTACATTTTTGTTATTTATTTTACTCTTGTATTCTGCATATTGTACTTGTAAATATCAATAAATAGCTCTTTCTAAGAATTATCCTTAAAATTTATTTAAAAATTTTACAAAAAAAAGGAAAAAAAGAAGAGAGAAAAATATAAAAAAGCACGCAATCATGGCACACCTTCCTCAGGCACCTACGATTGCGGAACAATTTCAAAATCTGCAGCAGTCCCTCACATATGAGCGCATGCGAAGGCAAGAAATTGAAGATAAATTATTGCATTCTGTACGCACCGAATCTGCACCGGCACCCAAGAAAAACAAAATTAATAGAAAAGCCTTCACTTTTAAGCATTTTGATGGCAGTAAAGATGCTAGCACGGTTCTAGCACGGGTTAGGTAACTAGATGACTATTTTCATGATGAAGAATTCCTAGAGTGTGAAATGGTAAAATGTGCATCAAATCATCTCACTAGCAGCGCTGTATTGTGGTGGAACGCCACCAAACAGCATGGGAAAAGACCACGTACTTGGCATGGATTTAAAAAAGTTTTTTTACCCCAATTTTTGCCCACACAATACAAAGCTAAAGCACGACGTCAATGGGATTTCATTCGACAGGGTCAAAATGAAGATGTGGTTACACTGATCTTTCTTGGAATTGTTTAATACAATTGCATGCTATTGAACATGTTAGTCACAGGAAATTGAAGCGTAAGTACATATCAGGCTTGGCACTACAAATTGGTGATGAGGTAGATATGTTCGAGCCAGATTCTTTGTCCAAGGCTATTAATTTGGCTCTCAATGCAGAAAAGAAGAAAGGTGGACAACCCTCTCACATTGATCAACCTGCTAACACTAACCGCAACAAGAGACCTCCTTTCTCTACTAACTTTGATAGAAACAAATACCAAAGCCGTACTTTTTTCAAGAGACGTAGATTTGACAATTCTCCTACAAATGCTCAACCTCATAAAAGCAACAACAACAACAGCACGCAGCAACGAGGCAACCAAAATTCTTTCAACCAATGTCCTCCTCCAAATTCTAATGGTAACAAAAAGGTGAAGTGTTTTAAATGCTTTCAGTATGGTCACTATGCAGATAAGTGCCCAAATGGTCTTGCTAAGGGCAATGGTCAATCCAATGGCCATTCCAATGGAGTCAACAGAAATTCAAGTTAAAAACCCTTCAACAACAACCGCCCCAACGGAGCTACTCTTAACCTCATCGAAGATGCTACTCCCGACGACATTGAAGTGGAAGATAACTACGGTGTGGGATATGATCCTGATTATGATAACGATGAAAACCCATCCTCAAGTACTCTTATATCTCCTCACACTTTGTTTAAAGTTCAAGGCACTGTTAAGGGTGAAAGTGTCACCATTCTGTTAGATGATGGTAGTAGCCATGATTTCATTTCCACACGTTTGGCACAACAACTATCTCTCTCTGAAATCTCATCACCTCACAAGATCAAAATTGTTTTTAATAATCAACATCTTAATTGTAAAACCCAAGTCACTGTTGAAGTTTGCATTGGTGAATTTACACAAGCACAAACATTTTTGGTAGCACCCTTGCATGGTCTTGATATGATTTTGGGAATGCCATTTTGTCATGAATTTGACCCGTTGATTAATTATAAAACACGTACAATGTCTCTCACTCATTAAAAAAAAAAAAACTCCATCTAAGCAACACTAGCACATCAAAAATTTCCACTCCTCTCACACTCAAGCCAAAAGAGCAATTGGAAAACAGGGGAAAACATATCTAGTATTGGTAAATCAAATTTCTGTTGAAACTGAAACTTCACGTAACTCCACCCATGATGAATTTCTCTCACAATTTAAAGATTGTTTCATGCATGATCTACCACCTGGAATTCCACCATCACGGCTAGAAGACCACAAAATTGACATTATACCAGGTAGTGAACCTCCTTGTAGAGCACCTTATCGTGTAAATCCAACCGCACACAGGGAGATACAAACTCAAATCACGGATTTACTTGACTGAGGCCTAATCCGACCTAGTAGTTCACTATACGGAGCTCCAGTACTTCTTGTCAAGAAGAAAAATGGAGCCTTTCATATGTGTATCGACTACAGAGCTTTAAACAAGATCACCATCAAGAATAGGTTTCCTATTCCTAGAGTGGATGATCTATTAGACAAACTGAAAGGGGCAAACATCTTTAGCAAAATTGACCTTAAATCTGGGTATCATGTCAAAATGTTTAGACATGATGTCTACAAAACTGCTTTTAGAACACAAACTAGACACTATGAATTCCTTGTCATGCCATTTGGTTTGACAAATGCACCAGCCACCTTCACACGCATGATGAATAGAATTTTCATTGACCATCAAGATTTTGTGATTGTATTTTTTGATGACATTTTGGTATTCAGTAAATCTGAAGAAGAGTATAAACATCATTTAACACATGTATTTGATCTGCTTGCACAAAGTCACTTGTATTTGAATCTTGAAAAGAGTTCATTTTTCCAATCTAAAATTGAATATTTGGGACACATTGTATCGGGTAAGGAAATATATGTAGACCGCAAGAAAATTGAAGCCATTCAGTCATGGCCTAGACCCAAAAACTTGCATGAGCTACATTCTTTTATTGGTCTTTGTAGCTATTATAGGAAATTTATTCGTACTTTTGCTTACAAGTCACACTACTTGACTCTCCTGTTGAAGAAAAACACACCTTATGAATGGACTGATTTACAAGAAAGCTCATTTAATGCACTTAAAAATGCTTTGACTAATGCACCTGTATTACAATTGCCTGATTTTGAAAGGCGATTCTTTGTGGTAGTCGCTGATGCTAGTGGAAAAGGTATCGGTGCAGTCCTTATGCAAGATAACCATCCAATTGCTTTTGAAAGCGGTAAATTCAAACCTTCTGAAACAAAGTTCAGTACTTATGATAAAGAGTTGACTGTTGTGGTACATGCATTGAAAATTTGGAAACACTATGTAATGGGTACTGATTTGATCATTAAAACTGATCAACAAAGTATCAAATATTTACTTTCTCAGCCCTTAACACTAGTCTGGTAACCTAAGAGGACATAAAAGTGTCCTTTCAGGGTTTTGGGAAAAAATTCCAAAACCATAGTTGATCCACTCATTTTGAAAAATCCTTTCATGAGCTTATAGTACAAGGACTACTACATGTGGAAAAAATGAGAAACTTGTAAAATTTCTCATATCTTGGTCACAACAACCCTCCAAAGTTGATGGACTGGTGCATTTGGCCAAAAACAACCATTTCTTACGGTTGATTGCATATAAATAAGAGTGGGGATTTTTGTAGGACATGAGATAAAATCCCACGTTAACTTCAATGGGTTGGTGATCAAAACATATGGTTGCTTTTGCTTCACTAAGTTCTTTTGGGGCAAAATAAAAGGTACAAAAAAGTTGCAATTTTGCCATTCTGCGGACCTATCATCAAAGTTCCTATAGTCATGCTCAATATTACTGATACTATATACATGTTTTCTTATTCTCCTTTGAGCCATTGGATTCAAAAGAATCCATGGAGCATGTCAAAATAATAATAGATCTCTTACTAAGTGGAACCTTGGGGACAATGATAAAGTGCTAAATACAACAAACATGAAAAAACTAGGTTTAGCATTATGATCTCTAGAATCCCAAAGAAACTACTCAATATCTAGCCAATTTTTAGTTTATGATTAGATATGGTTACTACCTACAAAATACACACAATTGGCCTAAGAAACTAGCAATATTGAGAAAGCTATACTTGCTACACTAAATTGTGTCGTTTTCTTCAGCAATCAAAAACTCAACCATCATCATATACTATGCTATATAGCATATTAGGTCCCCCAAAACTCAAGGAAGATTAGATTTATGCTATACATGCCACTTACACAATCAAAATTGCATTTGGATATCAAGAAAGCCACCAAAAAATCATAAAAGTGCTAATTTTGGCCAAAAAACAGGATTATGCAATTCTTGTAAGTTGGTCATAACTTTCAATTTAACACTTAGTTCTCCCTAGAAGCATCAAAACATGTTGATAACTATGAAGTCTTATCCTCTAGCAACCTAAACCTCACAAACGTGAAGTTTAGAGTGGAATAGTTGCAAAAAATTGAGAAAAAGCCAAAAACAGGACCCGTTTTTTCACATAGTTTAGGTTCAAAAATGTTGTGCAAGAGTAAGGTTAATGGTAAGATCTATATTCCAAAAAAAATGTCAAGTTTTTTTCATCTCATAAGAAAACTTTGTTGATATATAGCACCTAGAAATTCATTTTCATAGTCTTCAAACTTTGTTGACATAGTTGCATATTATGCTTGATAATTCTATGCACACATTTCTCGAATACACTATTCAAGAAAACTTTCTTTATTTCAAACAAAAATTGTGTGTGACTAAACCTTTCCGTACATTAATTATTGAAGAATTGCACAAACCACCCTATGCTGGACACAGAGGATTTGCTGCAACTTTTCAAAATTTACGTCGTGATTTCTATTGGCATACTATGAGAATGGATGTTAAACAATATGTTTCAACTTGTTTCATTTGTCAAAAAATCAAAGCAGCTTCTACAAGTAAGAAATTGGGACTTTTACACCCTCTCCCCACTCCTGAAAGATCTTGGGAACACATTTCAATGGATTTTGTTACTGGTTTCCTACTCACAGTGCACAAACGTGACATGATTTGGACTATTATTGACCGTTTTTCTAAACAAACGTATTTCATTCCTTGTAAGAAAACACTCATAGCACATCAAGCCGCACTTTTGTTTCTTAAGACTGTTTTCCCACATCATGGTTTGCCTAAAGTGATTATTTCTTATCGAGATTCCAAATTTTGTAGTGCTTTTCGGACTACTGTGTTTGAAAATCTTGACACTACACTTGACTTTACTTCTCCATTTCATCCTGAATCTAATGGTCAAACCAAAGTCACCAATCGCACTATTATTCACTTGTTAAAGGCTTATGTTTCTTCTCAACCCAAGAAATGGGATGATTACCAAAATATTCTACAATTTGCATACAACAATACCACTCACACTGCCACGGGTAAATCTCCATTTGAAGTTGTATATGGTCACTTTCTACCTACTCTTGCTTCACGTCTTTCTAATGTTGTGCCTGCCATTGATGATTTCACTACTGAATTTCATGATATCTATGCAAGTGTACATTCTGCCATTAAACACTCACAAGAACTTTACACCAAGCATGCTAACAATAACCACAAGGCACACCAATTCAAAGAAGGTGATCATGTTTTACTTCGCATCGAAAAATGAAGGATCAAAAGTGTTGATACCAATGTCTTTCTTAAGCTTGCTCCTTGTTTTTATGGACCTTTTAAAATTTTAGCTGTCATTAATGATGTTTCTTTTTGTTTAGACTTACCTGCACATTGGCACATTCACAATGCCTTTCACATTAGTCTTTTACGCCCATTCAGAGGACCCCTACCTACACACCACATTTATGAAGACCCACCTTCACTTGTAGACCAAGAAGAGCAACTCATCCCTGACAAAATAGTTAATCATGAGACCACCACTACATGCACTGGCATGGTTTATAACCGTTACCTTTTGACTTTCAAGGGCCACCCTAGAGAGGATGCCACATGGATGCCTGAAAAGTTTTTTCGCAACTTCCCCGATATCCTCCACACTTTACATCACTCACGGTCCAAGTGATTTATCTATTGAGCAACTGAGGATAGTTGCTATCCCTGGTGGGAGGGATGGTACGAGACTGGGAACCCTCCTGTTGTAGTGGTTAGCTGCAATTGGGATAGCTGGCGTAATGGTTAATTATGTGCTGTCTATTTATTTTCTAATTGAGTTGATGATGATTTTGTGGAGTGGAATGCGGGGAGTTGATGAAGAGGTACCGGCAATTACTCTTGGCCATTTAATATTTGCACAGTATTTTAGAATCTCATTTCAATAAGCCACTATGGCTCTATAAATATTTGTGTGGGAACTCCCCTTAGGGGTCATGCAAGAAATAATGAGCTTCACTCATTTACAAAAGTGAAGTAGTTGTACAAAGAGGGGCCTCAATTTTTGGCACCTTAAACTCAAAAATAATATATTAATACCAACTCCACAAGAGAGGTGCCGTGGAGTTTGGAGCTAGATTTAGGCCTTTGTCTTGTAGATTCTCTTCTCTACTCTCTTATGCTATGTTCTATTTGTTGTGTACTCTCTAATCTAGTCTCCATATCTTACACATCTCTTACACTCTCTTACAATCATGTCTATGTCAATTCTATGTTCTGTGTGTGTGTGTGTGTGTGTGTGTGTGTGTGTGTGTGTGTGTGTGTGTGTGTGTGTGTGTGTGTGTCATAGTCTGGGTGTGTGTGTGTGCGCTTGGAAATTAGGAAAAGAGGTGGACAGGTTGATGGTGATGTTTTGGAGCATGTGTTGAATAGCTTAAGCAGTTGATCTCTTCCTCTTCTCCCAATAGAGAGAGATACCTCTTTCTTTATTTATCCCATTATGCAATACAGGTATCCTTTCCCTCTCTCTCTATTCGATTTGTAGCCCATTTGAGTTTGTTCCAAAAGATAAACTCTTGAACAAGAAGCTCTTGTAGCACTTTTTGTGCTTTTGAAGTTTGGCATACATGTCGACCAAGGCAGTTCCAAGCATGATGTTTTCGTAACAACCCCTGACTAACAATATCATCGTGATTTTTTTTGTCTAGCATCTTGCGTAATGCCACATGCCTTCAAGATGCAAG
Organism: Adiantum capillus-veneris; assembly: GCF_014529385.1. Classification (NCBI taxonomy): domain Eukaryota; kingdom Viridiplantae; phylum Streptophyta; class Polypodiopsida; order Polypodiales; family Pteridaceae; genus Adiantum; species Adiantum capillus-veneris. The sequence continues at coordinate 147,208,836 of NC_140935.1, forward strand.
TGTATGTGATTCTATTTGGAGAGATGCCCTCTCTACGCATCTTTGAAAATAGCCAAGAGCTTCCTGATTGTGATCCTTGCCTTCAAGAGTATGTAATTGCATCTTGAGAGATACACTCGCTTCGCATCCACCAAAAAAGACCCTGAGCTTCTTGGCAAAGTCGGGTATATCCCACATCAATGCATTTCAAGAGACGACATCCCAATTAGGAAGCTCCTCAAGCACTTTTTTTACTTTATGAAGTGCACCATGTTTGGCATACATGTCGACCAAGGCAATTCCAAGCATGATGTTTTCTTTCAACAACCCTTGACTAAGAATATCATTTTCCTCTTTTTACCCCATGTCAGCATCTTGTGTAGTGCTACATTCCTCAAGGTGCAAGCGTATGTGATCTCACTTGGAGAGATGCCCTCTCCTGAAAATAGTGCAGAGCCTTGTGACGTGGACCCTTCGAGATGCAAGCATATGTGATTGCATCTAGAGAGACACCCTCGCTTTTAAATCCACCAAAAATAACCTAGAGCTTCTACTACAAACAACTCATAGATGCCTCACTTGGACCCTTGCGTTCAAGCTGCAAGAGTATGTGATCGCATTTGGTGGGACACACTTGCTTTGCATCCATAAAAAACAACCCAAAGCTTCTTGGCCAAGCATATGGAAAAACACCCTCACTTTGCATCCATAAAAAACAATCGAGATCTTCTTGGCAAAGCTGGGCATATCCCACAATTAGTGCATTTTAAGAGATGACATCCTGGATGAAAAGCTCCACATTTAGCATACATGTCAACCAATTAGGCAGTGCCAAGCATGGTGTTTTCTTTCAGCAACCCTTGACTAACAATATCATCGTGAATTCTTTTGTTGATATCAGAATCTTGTGTAATGCCGCTTGCCTTCAAGATGAAAATGTACATGATTTCATTTAATGGAGCAATGGCCTCTCCCTCCATCCATCAAAAATAGCCCAAAGCTTCCTGGCCCAGCATCGCTTTGCGTCCGCTCAAAAGTGCACCACATTTCACATACATGTGGACCAAGGTAGTGCCAAGCATGATGTTTTCTTTCGACAACTCTTGACTAATAATATCATCATGAACTATTTTGCCCATATCAGCATCATGTGTAGTGCCACATGCCTTCAAGGTGCAAGTGTATGTAATTGTATTTGGAGAGATGCCCTCTCTCTGCATCTACTGAAAACTACCCATAGCTTCATGACTAAGACCCTTTCCTTCAAGATGCAAGCATATGTGATTGCATTTGGAGAGACACCCTCACTTTGTATCCACCAAAAAAAATCCCAAAGCTTCTCCTAAAAATAGCCCAAAGCTTCCACACCCAAACCCTTGCATTCAAGATGCAAGAGTATGTGATTGCATCTGAAGTGAAATTATTTTAGTGGATGCAAAGCGACACTTGGTCAAGAAACTCATGCTATTTTTGACGGATAGAGATGGCATCTCTCCAAATGCAATTGTGTATGCTTGCAACTTGAATGCATGTGGTATTGCACAAGATGTTGATACGGGCAAAAGAATTCACGATGAAATTGTTAGTTAGGGGTTGTTGAAATAAAACATTGTGCTTGGCAGTAGCTTGGTTGATATGTATGCCAAATGTGGTGCATTCATAAAGCACAAAAAGTGCTTGAGGAGCTTACTATCTAGAATGTTGTCTCTTGGAATGCGCTAATTGTTGAAATAAAACATTGTGCTTGGCGGTAGCTTGGTTGAAATGGATGCCAAATGTAGTGCACTTCATAAAGCACAAATAGTGCTTGAGGAGCTTACTATCTAGAATGTTGTCTCTTGGAATGCGCTAATTGTGAAATATGTTGAGGATATTGCAAAACTTGGTCAAGAAACTTTGGGTTGTTTTTGGCGGATGTTAAGTGAGGATGTCTCTTCAGATGCGATCATATATGCTTGCATCTTAAGCTCTGAGTTGTTTTATGACGGATACAAAGCAAGGGTGTTTCTCCATATGCTTGGCAAAGAAACTCTGGGATGTTTTTGATGAATGCACGGAGAGAGAGAGAGAGAGAGAGAGAGAGAGAGAGAGAGAGAGAGAATCTATCTAGATGCACACTTCCATTTTGAAGCTCTACCAGTGGGTTGTTTTCAGCGCATGCAAAGCAAGGGTGTCTCTCGTACAGTTGGCCAAGAAGCTCTAGGCTATTCTTGGTGGATGTAAAAAGACGGTGTCTCTCCTAATCTCCTCCAGATTCAATCACATATGCTTACATCTTGAATTCAAGGCTCAAGGTCTGGAAGCTATGGGCTGTTTTCGAAAGAGGCTATAGGTTGTTTTTGGCGGATGCAAAGTAAGCATGTCCCTCCATACGCTTGGCCAAGAACCTTTGGGTTGTTTTTTACGGATGCAAAACAAGGGCGTCTCTCTAGATGCAATCACATATGCATGCATCTTGAAGCCAATCGTTTGGGTTAGGAAGCTTTGGCTTATTTTCAGCAAATGCAGAGAGAGGAAATCTCTCCAAATGTAGCCATGTATACTTGTATTATGGAGGCATGTCGAATTACACAAGATGTCGATATGGGCAATTGATATTGTTAGTCAAGTGTTGTTGAAAGAAAAAATCATGCTTGAGACTTCCTTTGTAAACATGTATGCCAAATGCTCACGAGGGTGTGAAGCAAGGGTATCTCTCCAAATTCAATCACATACGCCAGCATCTTTAAGCTCTATGCTATTCTTGGTAGATGCAAAGCGAGAGTGCCTCTCCATATCTTGGCCAAGAAACTGTGGGCTATTTTTGAGGGTGTCTCTTGATAGTCTTGGCTAAGAATCTCTGGGCTATTTGCGACGGATGCAAAGCAATATTGTCTCTCCAGATGAAATCCATAGGCTGGCATCTTGAAGCTCTAGCTGTTTTTAGTGGATGCAAAGCAACGGTGTCCCTTCATTTACCTGGCCAAGAAGATTTGTGTTATTTTTGACAAATGCAAAGTGATGATGTCTCTCCAGACGCAATCACATATGCTTGCATCTTGAAGCTCTGGGCTGTTTTTGACTGATACAAAGCGAGGGTGTCTCTCTTTATGCAATCACTTATGCTTGCATTTTGAACACGGTCGGAGTCATGAAGCTTTGGGTTGTTTTCAGCAGAAGCTCAAGGTTGTTTTTAGTGGATGCAAAGCGACACTTGGCCAAGAAACTCTAGGCTATTTTCAGCGGATACAAAGGGAGGGAATCTCTGCAAATGCATCCGTGTACACTTGCACCTTGAAGGCATGTGGAATTACACAAGATGTTGATTCTGACAAAAGATTTCACAATGATAGTGTTAGTCAAAGGTTGTTAAAATAAAACGCGAGGCTTTCCACTACCTTGGTTGACATGTATGCCAAATGTGGCGCACTTCATAAAGGAAAAAAGGTGCTTGAGCAACTTCCTGTCTAGGATATCATTTCTTGGAATGCTGTGACTGCGGGTTATGCCTAACTTGGTCAAGAACTCCGGGCTATTTTTGGCGGATGCTAAGTGAGTATGTCTCTTCAGATGCAATCACATATGCTCTCATCTTGAAGCTCTAGGTTGTTTTTGGAGGATGCAAATCAAGGGTGTATCTCCATATGCTTAGCCAAGAAGCCTTGGGCTATTTTCAATGGATGTAGAGTAAGTGTAAAAATAGCCTAGAGCTTCCTGACCGAGACCCTTGCCTTCAAAATGCAAGTGTAAGTGATTGCATCAAGGGAGACACCCTCACTTTGTATCCGTCAAAAACAACATAGAGCTTATAGATGCAAGTATATGTGATTGCATGCCCAGAGACATCGTCACTTTGCATCCACCAAAAACAACAAAGAGCTCCTTGGCCAAGCATATGAAGAGTTATCCTCACTTTGCATCCACCGAAAAAATTCGTAGCTTCAAGATACAAGCATATGTGACTGTATATGAAGAGACAACCTTTGCATCCACCAAAAACAACAAAGAGCTTCTTGGCCAAGAATATATGAAGAGACATCCTCACTTTGCATCCACCAAAAACAGCCGTAGCTTCAAGACACAAGAATATGTGAGTGTATATGAAGAGACAACCTTTCTTTGCATCCACCAAAAACAGCCAAGCGTGTGGAGAGACACCCTCCCTTTGCATCTACTAGCAATAGCCCAAAGGCTCAAGATGCAAGCATATGTGATTGCATCTGGAGCAACACTCGCTTTGCATCCGTCCAAAATAGCCTAGAGCTTCTTGGCCAAGCGCAAAGAGAGACACCCCCGCTTTGCATCCACCAAGGCATACATGTCGACCAAACAATGCCAAGCATGACGTTTTCTTCGAACAACCCTTGAGCCCTTTTTCCTTCCCAAACACCCACATCCTGTTACTTTGTATTTTTGTCCTTTCTGGATAGATGAAGGATACACATGTATATAGTTCATTTATCTGATAGGCCAACTTTGGTTGTACTAGATGTAAAAGGAACTTTCTTTCTCCCCTCCCTCCCTCCCCCCCCCCCCCCCCCCCCCCCCCCCTCTCTCTCTCTCTCTCTCTCTCTCTCTCTCTCACACACACACACACACACACACACACACACACACACACACACAGAGCAGATATCTACGTGCGTGTATGCGCTGAGAAGCCTTGCCTCAGTCCCTATCAAGGAGTTCATCGGATATGTATATATGTGTGTGTGTGTGTGTGTGGCGCGCAATTTTTTCCACTTTTTAATTTTTTAACGTTTTTCTCTCTCTTTACCTTGATTATGTAGAAGTGTTTTTGGGAACCCTGCAAGGAGAGCTGTGCCACTTGGCAGCAGCTCATTGGAGTTTACATTAAAGGCAAAAAGAAAAGAGAGCGAGGGAGCTACTGCTAAGGGAAAGAAAAGAGAGCAAGCGAGCGAGCGAGCTAATACTAAGGGGCAACAAAAGCGATGGGAGTGCCACAAAGCATGTCTTGGGACTTACGCAAGACAGAGTGCTGATATGTGTGGTCGATATGCATGCTGAGCGGCTGCATTTATGCATGTTGCGGATGAGAGAGAGAGAGATTACTGCTAAGGGGCAGCAAAAGCGATGGCGCTGGTATGTGTGATCGGTATGCATGCCAAATGTGGTGGACTTGTCTGAGTGGTTGCATTTATGCATGTTGCTGGAGAGAGAGAGAGAGAGAGAGAGAGAGAGAGAGAGAGAGAGAGAGAGAGAGAGAGAGAGAGAGAGAGAGAGAGAGAGAGAGAGAGAGAGAGAGAGAGAGAGAGAGAGAGAGAGAGTTAAAGCAATTGCTTCAGCCCACTACATTAAAGGCAAAAAGAAAAGAGAGCGAATGAGCAAGTGAGTTACTGCTAAGGGACAACAAAAGCGATGGTAGTGCCACAAAGCATGTCTTGGGACTTATGCAAGATGAAGTGCTGATATGTGTGGTCGATATGCATACTGAGTGGCTGCATTTATGCATGTTGCTTGAGAGAGAGAGAGAGAGAGAGAGAGAGAGAGAGAGAGAGAGAGAGAGAGAGAGAGAGAGTTGCAGCAATCGCTTCAGCCCCTTCCGCCTTCACCATCGCCTATGTGTGGTCGATATGTATGCCAAATGCGGTGGACTTGCCCCTTCTGCCATCACCATTGCCTGTGTGGTTGATATGTGTGCTAAATTTGGTGGACCTGTCTGAGCGCACCAAGTCCTTGACGACGATATGTATGCTAAATGTGGTGGACTTGTCTGAGCGCACCAAGTCCTTGATGAGCTTTGGGCTATTTTCAGCAGATGGGAAGCAAGGGCCTTTCTCCAAATGCTATCACTTACGCATGCATCGTGAAGGCATGTGGCTCTATGCAAGATTCTATTGAAAATAAAACTAGTGCTTGGCACTGCCTTCATGGATATGAATGTCAGATGTGGTGCAGTTCAAAAAGTACAAAGGCTAGAGGAACTTAGTTTTTGGACCGGAAGCGCAGTGATTGTGCGATATGCACAACAAGAGTAGGGCCAGAAATCTCTAGGCTGATTTCAGCAAATGGAAGGTGAGAGCCTCTGTACCGATGCTATCACCTACGCATGCATCTTGAAGGCATGTGACTCTATTTCAAATGTGGTGCACTTTAGAAAGTACAAAGGCTAGAGGAACTTACTTTTTGGAACAACGTGCACTGATTGCGAGATATGCACAACAGCAGCAAGGCCATAAAGCTCTAGGCTGATTGCAGCAAATGCAAGGTGAGGGCCTCTGTCCCGATGCTATCACCTACGCATCCTACGCATGCATCTTGAAGGCATGTGACTCTATGCAAGATGATGTTATGGGCTTAGAATTCATTCTATTCTTGTTAGTCAGGGCCTGTTGTTGTGCTTGGCAATGCCTCAAACCTCTCCCGATGCAACCATATAAGATGCAGCTCCTTCCCATTGGCTTTGCTTGTGTGTGGTCAATATTTATGCCGAGTGTGGTGCACTTCAAAAAGCACAGAAAGTGTTTGAGGAGCTTCCTGTCCAGAATATGTCTTTTGGAGTGCATTGATTGTAGGATATGCACAACAGAAGTAGGGCCACAAATCTTACCCAGGCAGCATGATACATTTGCGATAGTGGGTTACTTGAAAATAACACATACTTAGCCAACACGTTAGTCAGTATGTATGTCAAGCCTAGTGTACTTGTCCTAGCACAACAAGTCCTTGATGAGCTGTTGTGCTTGGCATTGCTCGATGTGTATGCCAAATGTGGTGCACTTCAAAGGGACTTCAAAAGCAGCTTGAGGAGCTTATTGTTTTAAATGGCGTCTCTTGAAATGCACTGATTGTGGGATACCCACAATAGGAGCAGGGACAAAGAGCTCTAGGTTGTTTTCAACAAATGCAAAGTGCTGGCCTTTGTCTAGATGAAATCACCTATGCATGCATCTTGAAGGTATGCAGGGCCAGGTAGCTCTGGACTGTTTTCAGCAGATGCAAAGAGAGAATATGCAATTACCTACATGTGCAACTTGAAGGCATCTGGCATCATGCAAGATGTTGGTATCGGCAAAAGAGTTTACGATGATATTGTTATTCAGGGGCTGTTGACATAAAACTTCCTGCTTGGCACTGCCTTGGTCAACATGCGAAAGGTGGTGTACTTCATAAAGCACAAAAAGTGCTTTCTTTCTGGAATGTTGTCTATTGGAATGCAGTGATCGCGGGATATACCGAACAAAGGCAGTGCCAAGAAACTATGGGCTGTTTTCAGCAGGTGTAAAGAGAGAGCAGCTATCCAAACGCAATCATGTACTCTTATATTTTGAAGGCATTGTGGCATTAGGAAAGCTGCTCATACGGGCAAAGGAATTCACATGATATTGTTAGCTAGGGACTGTAGAAAAGAAACTTCGTTACTTGGCACTACCTTGGTTGACCAGGCTAGAAAGCTTCAAGCTATTTTCAACAGATGCAAAGCGAGAGTTCATTGATTTTGGGATACGTGCAATAGGACCAGGCTAGAAAGCTTCAAGCTATTTTCAACAGATGCAAAGCGAGGGTATCTCTCTAGATGCAATCACATACAAGTGCATCTTGAAGGCATGTGGCTCTATGCGCGATGCTGATATGAGCTTAAAAAATCATGTTGATATTGTTATACAGAGGTTGCTGAAAAAAGATGTGCTTGAAAATGCCTTGGTTGACATGTCTGCTAAATGTGGTGCACTTTAGAGATCACAAAAAGTGCTCAAGGAGCTTCCTATCCGGAGTATGGACTCTTGGAATGCACTGATTGCAGGATTTACCCTAGAGGGGTAGCGCACAAAGCTCTTGTCTGTTTTCAACAGATGCGAAGTGAGGGCCTCTTGGCACTTCCTTGGTCAATATGTATGCTAAATGTGGTGCACTTTAAACATTCACTCTAATATTGTTAGTCTGGGGTTGTTTCAAAAAAATATCGTGCTTGGCAATGCCTTGGCCGATATGTATGCCAAATTTGGTGCACTTCAGAAAGCACAGAAAGTGCTTGAGGAGCTTCCTGTCTAGAATGTCCTCTCTAGGAGTTCATTGGTTGCGGTATATGCGCAGTAGGAGGGAGCAGGTCCAGAAATCTCTAGGCTATTTTTAGCGGATGCAAATTGAAAGCCTCTCCCTTGATGTAATCACTTACGCGCCTCTCTCCTGATGCAATCGATTATGCGCCTCTCTCCTGATGCAATCACATGCACGTGCATCTTGAAGGCATGTGGCTCTATGCAGATGCTGATATGGGCATAAACTTCATGCCGATACTCTTAGTCAGGGGTTGTCAAAATAAGATGTGAGAGAGATTACTGTTTGGAGTGGTGTCTCTTGGAATGCATTGATTGCAGGTTACTTGTAAAGAACGCATTCTTGTTGGTCAGTATGTGCGGTGCACCTGTTATGGCGCAACAAGTCTCGTGCGGGATGTTTCTAATTACAGGATATGCCCAACAGGGGCAGGTCCAGGAAACGAGTATTTCTTTTATGAGATCACTTGAAGACTGTGCTGAGAGGAGTAAAATTCAGGCTGATATTTGCGATAGCGAATTACTTGAAATTTGAAAAGAGCACATACTTGGGGAACATGTTGGTCAATATGTATGCCAAGTGCCGTGCACTTGTCATGGTGCAACAATTCATTGAAGAGATTCCTGTGAGGGATGTCGTCTCTGATTGCAAGATATGCCCAACAAGGGCAGGGCCAAGAAACGAGTATTTCTTTTGTGAGCTCACTTAAAGACTATGCTAAGAAGAAGGATGTGTACCAAGGTAGTAGGATTCATGATGATATTTGGGATAGTGGGTTACTTGAAAAGAACGCATACTTGGGGAACATGTTTTTCAATATGTATGTCAAGTGTGGTGCATCTGTCACGGTGCAACAAGTCTTTGACGAGCTTCCTATGCGGGATGTTGTCTCTGTTTGCAGGATATGGCCCACAAGGACAGGGCCAGCAAAAGAGCAGTCCTTTTGTGAGATGATAGATCACTTACACACTATGCTGAGAAGAAGGATTTGTACCAAGTCAGTGAACTCATGGTAGTATTTTCAATAGTGGATTACTTCAAAAGAGCACTTACTTGGGGAACATGTCGGTATGTGCACCTGTCATGGTGCAAGAAGTCTTTGACGGGATTCCTATGCGGGATGTCTTCGCCAATTGTAGGATATGCCCTATAGGGCCAGGGCCAGGAAACAAGTATTTCTTTTGTGAGCTCACTTAAAGACTATGTTGAGAAGAAGGATTTGTACCAAGGAAGTAGGATTCATGCTGATATTTGCAATAGTGGGTTACTTGAAACGAATACATTATTGGGGAACATGTTGGTCAGTATGTATGTCAATTGCGGTGCACTTGTCATGATGCAACAAGTCTTTGACGAGCTTACTATGTGGGATTTTGTCTCTGATTGCAAGATATGCCCAACAGAGGCAGGGCCATGAAACGAGTATTTTTTTGTGAGATCACTTAAAGACTATGCTGAGAAAAATGATTTGTACCAATGCAATAAAAGTCATGGTAATATTCACGATACTAGATTACTTGAGATGAACACATACTTGGGGAACATGTTGGTCATTGCACCTGTCATGGTGCAAGAAGTCTTTGTTGAGATTCCTATGCGGGACATCGTCTTTGATTGTAGGATATGCCCAATAGGGGTAGGGGTAGGAAACTAGTATTTCTTTTTCAAGAAGTCTTTGTCGAGATTCCTATGAGGGATGTCATCTTTGATTGCAAGATATGCCCAATAGGGGTAGGGCTAGGAAACTAGTATTTGTTTTGTGAGCTCGATTAAAGACTATGTTGAGAAGAAGGATTTGTATCAAGGCAATAGGATTCATGTAGATATTCACGATAATGGGTTACTTGATACGAACACATACTTGGGGAACATGTTTGTTAGTATGTATGTCAAGTGTGGTGCACCTGTCATGGTGCAACAAGTCTTTGACAAGATTCTTGGACGAGATTCATGTGTGGGATGTTGTGTCTGATTGCAGGATATGCCCAAAAGGGGAAGCGTGAGGAAACTCTGGGCTGTTTTGAGGAGATGCAAAGAGAGGGCCTATCTCCAGACGCAATCAGGTGCATTTTGAAGGCATGTGGCTTTACGCAAGATGCTGATATGGGCATAAAAATTCACACTGATATTGTTAGTCAAAGGTTGTTGAAAAAGATGTCGTACTTGGAAAATGCCGTGGTCGACATGCCGTGGTTCTGTGCACTTCAAAGGGCACCGGAACTTCTCAAAAATCTTCCTGTCCATAGTGTGGACTCTTGGAACGCACCGATTACAGGATTTGCCCCACAAGGACAGGGCTAGAAATCTCTAGTCTATTTTCAGTAGATGCGAAGCGATGGCCTCTCGCTTAATTGCAGGATTTGTTCCAAAAGGGAAACACCGAAAAACTCTAGGATGTTTTCAGCAGATGCGAAGCAAGGGCTCTTGGAGAAAGATCTCGTGCTTGGCCGTGTCTTGATCGATATGTAAGCCAGATGGGGTGCCCCAAAGTCTGCAACTTTTTGTATGTGTGTGTGTGAGCCTACGAACGGTCAGTAAGGAAGATTCTACATACCTTGAAACCAACAACATAAGAAGTAGCACAGATAATGGTAGGTATGATAGCAAAAGTGAATGCGACAGTCGACATGTTTGCAAAAGTCACAGACTAGATGACGATGGCAGAACTTATACTAATGGCAAGGTGACAAAACAATGTAAGGAAGATCTAAGAGCCAATCCATCCAAGATTGTGCATCGATCCGCACGACCAATACCAAAGGTACACTTAAATTTTGACTTTAATTTCCTCTATGTGATCTCAAAAGTACTTAGATTACATCATGTACTCATTAAAGCAATTAATTTACATCATTTCCATTCTAAAGTTTGTAGATGAAGGTGACAAGGGCTTAAGAATTTTTGTGATGCCCAACAAAGAGACACATAGACGATACACCACGGCATGGCAATGTGGAATGATACATGTCTTCATAAAACATTGGTAATGAGTTCTTCCTTGTACAACTGTAGTATTTTTACAATAAGAAAGTCTCTCCAGCAGTGGAGGAGACGCATAAGTCTCCCTTCAACACTGGAGGGGATAAAAGTGGCGGGGGAAGGGCACGTTCTCTACGGTATTATTATGAATGTGGAGAATGGTGCCAACTCCACACCATACATACGTACGGTTTTCTTCTTCTTTTGTTTATCGGCACAAGCATCACAAATGCACGAAATGCATCTCTCTCTATCTTTATCATAGTGTGTATATTTTCACCTCCATACGTCTTTTAATGCAAAATCTTGTGCGTGATGTGAGGTCATAGAGTTTTTGGCAAAAGCTTAAAGGAGAGATGCTACAAAGCCTTCAGAATAAGAGACAATATGAGGTAAAATGTACAACACTGCTCTTGTTGTTTAATTCACACCATTTCGAGGCATTTTTTCCCTCTTTAGGAGGTTTTTTCCCCGTGCATTGTATATACGCCCATCACTCTAGGGCTATCTATCTTTCCATTGCACACTAAGTAACACACTCTCTATTGTGTGCCTTGAGCTTCCTTCGTCTTCTCCAAGCTGAGTGCGTTTCCTTTTAACCCTAATTCCAACGTTCATTAGCTCATGGTTCACAAAGTGATCACTTTGTTCTTCCCTAGGATCAAAGCTAAAGTACATCATCATAATCAAGATAGTGTTCAATATAATGAAATGATCCAGAAGTTGTACAAGAGAAGGTTTAGCGGGGTAGTCATGGTCATCGTCTTCTTCTTGAACAAGATGAACCCGTCCTTTGCTTTTGTCTTCTGCATTGTTGTTGAAAGTTTTCTCCCTCGGTTTTGAATCTCCTTCTTGATATTTCTTGAAGCATCTGAAAGGTGGGTGTCTTGTCTTCTTCCAAATACTACATGGATTGATCATGTAGCAATCCTTCATAGCACAGTTGGTTCTCTAACAAGTTTTTTACTTGTTGGATGAACCCACGACTACTCCTCCAGTGTTTCCATTTGTGTCCTTCTTCTCATGATCTTGAGTGGGTTGATGGTGTCTTCTAAGCTAAGTACACGGTCCTTCTCCATAAAAGATCCGTCACAATTTGCTCAAAGGTACTATCCGGAACAACTTTAAGAAGTATGTCTACTTTATCTTCATCATTGAAAGTGTCACAAATTGACGATGTGGCATGCCCAACTGGAAGAGAAATGGCAAAGTGGATGAGAGAAATTAGAGAGCTGAACCTAGAAGAACTTGTGAGCATCGATCGATGGGACTAACCCTAAAAAGTCAAAAGCTTGGACTTTGAGACATATTTTTGTAAAACATGCTGACATGCGGACATGGCCTACTATACGGATTCTTGTGCGGTAGTTACTGTACGGAATTTTCACAAATTGCACTCACTATGTCACATGGGAGGCGGTACAGATTTTTGAAAAAAGCATTAGTTGTTTTGGACAAATTTTAGCGGTAGCTTTTTGGGGTTTAGTGCTTTTGGGGCTCTTCTTTTAAGGAACCTTGTATTCTTTTTAAGAGCCCCTGGGGCCTCATTTTGTAGAGCATCTGTACGTAGAGTATGAGAACAAAGGACCCTCTAGAGTTGTACTGTGTTGTGAGCAATAATAAAGAAATACCAAAAGGGCCCCCAATCTTTGGGGCTAGTGCATCTAGGCACGGAACTCCGTTGTGCCGTGTCAACTCTCTCTCTCTCTCTCTCTCTCTCTAGCGCGCGTGCACACTGAAGTTTAGTGATTTTGCAGTTTTTGTCCTTGTGTTGTTATTGATTTCTTGCTTGGAGTGTCCAAGCCTATAACAATGGTATTAGAGCTCAAAAAGATTCTCCTTCTACGGAGGGTCTGATCCCTTTTGCAAAACACAGCTTTTTGAGGAGAATCTGACAAAGCAGTCAATATTTTTTTTGTGAAAGAATCTTTGTGTCCTTGTCCCAAACTTATTATCCACTCTCACCCTTAGTCCATCGCGCATCGAGTGAACTCCCATCTTTGTAACTCTGTCCTAAGGCTCATTAAGCCATCAAGAACCCAAGACCACACATGGGTTCTTGCAAAAAATTTGACAGAGATAACACATCTAAGTAAGGAGGCAAAGAAAAGTTGAAACCCGACGCAGCAGCTGAAGAAAAGAATGGAGAATTGGGAAAATTTTTTGCCTTAAAGTTTACTAGAGGGGAGTACAAACGTCAATTGCAGGTTGGCACATGTGTGAAAAGACCGATCAAGTACTCTAGAGACTCAAAATTTGCAAAACTTTGAAAAATTACCCGATTCATGAGATTCGTTCAAGATGGCGTAAGACCATAGACTCTCCTCTCATTTCGGGAAGAAAGCTAAAAGGACAGACGAGTGTAGAAAAGAAAAAATTGTTGCAAAAAGAGTTGGACAGATCTCTTGAAAAGAAGATGAACCAGATAATGAAAGGCTTGAAGCACTCTAGGAAGAAGAGAAAATCGATGGATTTCCTCGGTTATTCGGGCCAAAAGCCAACTCTCGATGTGGCAAGCAGGTCCAAGAAGCATGCCATTTTGATGATCGCTAGATTTTTCTTTCTTCAAAGACTTCCAACAGTTTGTCATTCTTTAATTCTAGTGATGATGTGAAAAAGCCGAGAAAAAGAAAGAGAAGCATATTTTTTTAAAAGTCTAGAAGGCATGAGAGAGGAGAGCTCGTCCTCTTTTCACAGTGAACAGATGAGAAAGAAGACCAAGGAGTTCAAGGAAGGGGTCAGGCTGTCACATTTGAGACGTTTTCAAGCTACAAGGACACCCATCAAACCGTTGAGTTTATACCATAGTTTGGCATCGCCTTCTCCAGAGGTCGGTCCTCAAAATAGTCCAAGGTGTGAAGGGCGGTATCTTTGTTATGCATAACACGCACTCACACACACATCCATAGAGAGAGAGAGAGAGAGAGAGAGAGAGAGACTTTTTCAAAACAATAAAATAAGAGCTAAGATGATCTTCTCAACATTTGGTTTGTTGATGTTTCATGTAGCTTTGGTTGCCTCCGCAATAGTCTTGGCAAGCTTATCATAATTTGGCTCTATGGCATTCAATTGGATCGAGTAGCTAGAGTGGAGTTGAGATCACCCATGATCGCTCTCTCTAACATCCGAGCCTCCACCTCAACCTCGCACTTCCTTACTTGAGCCTCGGCATCCGCCTTGTGCTCTTGTCTATGAGCCTCAACCTTAGCTATCATTCGTCATTCCTCCCAGTCTGCTGCCTCCACACGCTCTTGTCGTTGTGCCTCTTGCCACATCATCATTTTCATCATCAATCACTTCATGCAATCCATAGGACTAAGTGTATCCATTTAGGGAGACTAGAGACATAGGTGAAGAAAGTGGAGGATCCAAAGGAGAAGGGTGTTCGCCTTCTGGATGCTCGGAGTACTAGTGGATCCAAAGGAGAAGGGTGTTCACTTTTTGGATATTCAAAGTATTCCATATTTTTACAAGTCTTGACCATGCAAGGAGTCCTTCCCTTGTGCAAAAGGAGTGCCCCATAATTATCTCTAGGGAAACTTGTCTACCTCCTCGTCAGTGCACCACACATACAACACCTGGAATACACTTGTTTGCTTTTTTTGACTCTCAGGGCACATGGTCGCATGCACATGGTAGGCCTGCAATTCCAAGAGTGGGAGGAGTGCCTTGAAACACTACAAAACATAATCTCAAACCTGAGAGAGAAAAAAATATATTTGGAGGATTAGTAGATTAGTCCAAAATCCAATCCCTGATACTGACGTCAGATGCAATGGAATTGAGAGAGTATATAGAATTAACAATTATCACTTTCCGAATCTTTTGTTCTTTCCTTGCATTAAGGAATGCAACTTTGTGTTATTGATAGTTCTGTTTAGATACTTGATGGAGACAGTCGGAGCAATGAAGTAGAGATAGATATAGAGAAGAAATATGCGTTGAACCCTCTCAGAGGCCTCCTAAATTGTTACCAATATGGTATTTAATTTAAATTGTGTAAATGGAATGTACACCAATGCAATACCTCAATGCAAGACTTGACTCAACTCAAATGGATGATGTAGCCAAAGTAACTCTTCAAAATGAAATATCTTGGGTGCTTATTTGATACACCTTCACAATTTGGCTCGATGTGGATTGCGGATGGGCACCACAAGGAAGATATAGAGTTAATTTGCACACCAAATGTGAGAGGATTTAAGGGCAACAGATCCTAATGCAAGAGCAATGTTGAAAATGCAACTAATAACTGTTGCAGAGATGGAAGCAGTAGAGAGTACAAGCACCGGGCACAACAGGAGAGTGTGTCCACACTAGAAACTCTAGAGAAATGGGGTGCCTAGTTTTTTATGCGGTTACTTATAGAATCCTCTTGTGTTTATATTACCAGATTAAGCCTTATGTGACTTGAGTGACCTTGGTCGGCCAATGACTTTATTATGACTTTAAAAGTAAACCAGTTTTTTCAAAAAGTACTACGTAAATTTCGGAGTGAAACTATCACACATCTCCCCAATAGCTTCTTCAAAAGTTTGGCATTCCAAAAACTTTAAAAAATCAACGCTTTAAATAACTCGTCAGAAAGCATCCATGCAAAGCCTCAAGCTTGCCATAATCACCAATATCCATACACTATCAAACCATCATTGACGTAAAATCCCGTGAGCCGCATCACGTTTAGCAAGTGGCTCTGCTCCACGTCCTCAACACTAAGTAACACACGGAATTAAAGAGAGGGGGGGGGGGGGGGGGGGGGGGGGGGGGGGGGGGGTGATGGGATCAAGGGTTGATAAGTCTACGCATGATGGGCGAGGAGATCATAGCTGTGAGATACCTAATAAAACTAAACCCGGCCAAAAGTTAAAACCCTTAAACCCGGCCAATGCATGTGTGCTTACAATAAGAGGTTATAAAACTAGGAAAGGGTACAACATGCGTGTGCGGGTGATATGTCTAGCCCATATATCACAAAACCTAGGATGCATGTGCAGGTGAGAAGGTTAGCCCGTATATCACAAAACCTGGGTTGCAAGATTCTAGGTTCAAAACGGCTTGATGGGGGCCCATTTTTCGCACTGACCGGGTTCAATATTGACTCGATTTTTGTGTTGTCCAAGTTTAATATGCCTTGACCTTTGCGCATGGACTTCGCGGTTGTTGATCCCATTACCCTCCCCCCCCCCCCCCCCCCCCCCCCCCCCCCCCCCCCCCCCCCCCCCCCCCCTTTCAATGCCTTGTGTTACTTAGTGTAGTGGCTCTTCCTCTTCTCTTCCAGTAAAGCCACAAAAATGCCATGTTACCAAGTTGTGACATTTTTCTACAGAGCTTGGGAGTATGTAGGGTCTCTTGATCTTGCCGTGTTAGCTGAAGTCTCAGGCTGACTACACACTACTCCAGTCACCCGCTATGAGTGAAACATCAAGTCAATCGCAAGTTTGCACGTCGATTTGGGCGCTGCCTCACCTTACACAATGTCGTCTATACTTTACAGGTTGACGCCATATCGTACCTAGAAGATAGCACATGCCCAAAGCTGCAAGGTTTTTGGACGGCACCTCTAGGCTACCCAAATATGGTAGAAGCCGCAACAACAAAATTGGCTTATGCAACACTAGCAAGCTCCTCTTTCGAATTCATGCTTCAATTTCCAATTGTGCACAGCACCCTCTTGGCAATTTGTAATTTGTCCGTTGAAATGCATGCACACCATTACGAAGTTGACGCCAAGGCTGGGGCATGCCTTCTTTGTGATTAGGTTGTGTGTAAACACCATCAACTTTGATATGTGTATCTCTCTATTGGATGTATATTCCCAATTCACTCTAAGAGTGGGGTGGTATTTTCTTGGGTGGTGTTCCTCTCACTCCCGATGAAGATGAATGGTACCTTCATAAATTGCCTACAGTTCATCTATTACACGTGGTGGTTGTCAAACATTTGATATCCAAGAAGCTTAGGTTGTTTGAATTATTTGGATATCCTAGATTGGCTTTGAGATTCTGGCATGAGGTATGTGACCAAAGGGGAGTATTTGTAAGTTGGAAAATGATTAAGATACCCACAATTTAAGTCATTACCCTTAGTTTTGGTATTCACATACCTTTTGTAGATGCACACTGTGGAGTTGTTGTCATAGCAAGTGGTGAGTCAGCTTTGTTGGGGTGATTCTTGGCAGAGCTAGGTTTATCCTAGCAGATCGGTACACTTCCGAGACCTCTTTCGGGGCAGCAACCAGAAGGGATACTAGCTAGGTATTGTTCAACCTCGAAGATTACTGCAAATGGATGACACCAAATGTGAGCCACCTCTAAAAGCTCCCGAGGCTCCTTGTATGGAGTAACCCTACCTCTCCATCATTGTCTCCAAATTTTCATAATGATGTGAACAAACTCGCCAAGAATGGTGTGAAGGTCTGCATTACTCGTATATGTCGAAGTTGTACTTCCAAGCATTCAAAAAAGAAAGTTTCATGTTGCTGTTTAGAGGATCAAAGTTGTAACAAACTTGGACACCCCAAGTCTAGATTCTATCGCGACACGAGAGAGAATCAC
Source organism: Adiantum capillus-veneris (assembly GCF_014529385.1). Lineage (NCBI taxonomy): Eukaryota > Viridiplantae > Streptophyta > Polypodiopsida > Polypodiales > Pteridaceae > Adiantum > Adiantum capillus-veneris. The sequence continues at coordinate 147,226,346 of NC_140935.1, forward strand.
TTAAAATACTTCAGAACTTTAAAATCACACTTCAATTTGGTCGACAGGGCCCGGTGTAGTTTCGTGCCTAGAGAGATTAGCCCCAAAGACTGGGACCCCTTTCAATATTTCTTTTATATTAATCTTTGAGCAAAGTACAACTCCTGCAAGGTCCTCCGCGCTCAGACTCTACGTCCAGATGCCATGAGAAGTGAGGCCCTTAGGGATCTTTTATTCTTACAAGCGATGCCAAAAGCAGAGTCCCAAAATCAGTTAAACACAAAAGCAAAAGTTTCAAAAGCTTTAGGCTCAAAAGCATTTAAGTCCTAAAAGCATGTGGCCTAAAAACTGCCCCAAAAAGCAACCAGCGCAAAATACAAAATTATGTACAGTTGTCAGCGCAAAAAGCGGGCATGTCTGTATAGCCTATCACGTCAGCATGTCAATGAAAATTTTGGGGATCCGTACTACTTTCAATGTCATCAATTTGTGACATACCCCCCTCTTGAAAGAATTGTAATCGCCCTCGATTTACGCCTACAAAACAGACAAGCCATAAACTGTCTTAGAGACACGGACTGTTGGTACCTACCCACTAGGCACAACACATCTAGCACATATATAAAGACGACAGTTACATCACTGCACATGACATTACATCACATGACAATCAATCACATAAATATGCATTCCAAATTTCAGACAATGACTGCTAGCAACGTATTTACTAACCACATCTAAATCCATTCTAGACCTCATTGATATTGGGTTAACTATTCCCATATTGTGATCATTTCTATAAGGATTTTTTGACTCAAGCACTGTCATGCGCAAGTAAGCATTCGCTTCAAGCACTGTTGTGTGCGAGAATTATTCGCCTCAAGCACTATCGTATGCGAGTATCTATCGCCTCAAACACTGTCGTGTACGAGAAATATTTTTCAAGGATCCGAATCCATCACTAAGTTCATATTGAACAGAGTGGTTCTGTCATTCATTCCATTGAATCAATCGTGATTCATGATCCGTCATTAGTCTCATTTGGGAGTTGTCACTGCTCCAAAATCATCATTATCTCATTGTTAATCCTGTTATTTGTTCACAAATAACAAGAACCGTTAGTTTCCTTCAAAATTCATGATACTTATCGTTGTCAGGTTCATTGTAGAGTTGTCATTGCTCCAAATTCGTCGTCCATTATTATCAATTTCACATATTATCTGCACACATCTAACAAGTTCTTCCATAGAACATTAATGTCATACATAAATCAAACTCACCTTCGAAAATTCCTATTTCAAAGTTCTTCATTTACACACTTAATTCATATTGAACACAATGTTTCAATCATCTAGTCATCTCATCCGTGCAGAGGTCTTGATGCACTTAGATCCTTGTGTAGCCATCTCATCCCGCAAGAACTCTTGATATGCTCACCACAGAATCTAGTCATCTCATTCATATGAAAATCTTGAAGCACTACAATCATTCAACATGTGTCATTATTCATGGCATTCAAATTCATCATTCTTATCTTGAATCAAAAAGATATCCGATTTATTCATGAGCTTCTATTGCTCTTGATGTCACCATCTCATCTTTGATTTCACCTACAAAACAGGCAAGGAGATGACTCACCTTGTTGCAAAAGAGTGGATGTCCAGCTCCATGCTTCTGAACCCATGCAGAAGCACGTTCCTCGCTCCTATTTCCAATTATCTATTGACAAACAACGAGATTGTCAGTATATCGGCATCTCTTTCAGTGTCCTTTCCAGTATTTGGTTCATCTTTTGGTCAACAGTTCTGTTCAACTCTTCTTGCAAGTAAAGCTTCCACTTTTCTGCACTCGTCTGTCCTTTCAACTTTCGTCTCGTCTTGAGAGGGGAATCAATGGCCTCACGCCATCTCGAGTGAATCTCATTAATGGGATAATTCTTGAGGTGTTTCGCAAATCTCAGGTCTTTGGAGTACTTTATCAATCTTTTCACACCCATGTCAACCGGCAATGGACGCTTGTATTTTGCTTTGGCAAACTTCTCCATCGAAAAAAAATTACCCAAATCTTCATTCTGTTTTTCAATTCACGCACCGGATTTTACTGTTCTTTGCTTGCCCACCTAACGGTGTTATCTCTGTCAGATTCTCCACGAGAACCCGCATGTAATCTTGGGATTCTTAATGGCTTTATGCTCTGTAAGACAAAGCAATGAACATGAGAGCACGCCCGATGTGCAATGTACGAAAGGTGGGAGTGACTAATAAGTCCAAGGTCGGGACGCGAAGATTCTTCAATGACAATTTTCAAAATGCCCAAGTAATTTGTCTACTCTTTGATAGGACTGGTATGCTTTGAGAAAAGCACACGCCTGATGCTTTGATACCACTGTAACAAACTTAGACATCCCAAGTCTAGATTTTGTCGCGACATGAAAGAGAATCACTTAAAATACTTCACAACGTTAAAATTGAAGTTCAATCGTCGACAAAGCCCGACGTAGTTCTGTGCCTAGAGAGATTGGCCCCAAAGACCGACGCCTCTTTCGGTATTTCTTTTATATTAACCTTTGAGCAAAGTACAACTCCCACAGGGTCCTCCGCTCTCAAACTATACGTCAAGATGTCCTGAGAAGTGAGGCCCTTAAGACTCTTTTATTCTTACAAGGGATGCCAAAAGCAGAGCCCCAAAATCAGTTAAACTCAAAAGCAAAAGTTCCAAAAGCTTTAGGCTCAAAAGCATTTAACTCCTAAAAGCATGTGGCCGAAAAACCGCCCCAAAAAGCAACCAAGGCAAAATGCGGAATTCCGTACAGCTATCAATGCAAAAAGCGGGCCTATCCGTACAGCCTGCCATGTCAGCATGTCAACGAAAATTCCGGGTATCCGTACTGCAGCCACGTCAACGTCCATACAATCAACACGCACGTGTGTGTCCGGACAAAATTGCCACCTCATCAATTTGTTACAGCAATTGGCATGCATGTCAAGAGCAATACTAAGCACAGCATGATGCTCCAAAATTCAAACATCCATGCCTTGACATATGGCATGAACTTTCTTCCCATTGCCAATGTTTCCAAGTTCCAGAGATGGGCTTCCAAGATCCACACACAGCTCATTTCCGTTGGAAGGATGCGCATTTTATTCAAAACAATACATAGTGTGATAGTGTTGCCTGTTTTGAGAGAGACCCAGAAATGGCATTAAAAGAGGCTCGCAGACATTTTTCATAGGAAAGAGCACCAGAAGACTTTCTATACGTGTCCACAAGAGCACAGGAATTCCGATATCTTATTCCAACAACCAGTACCTCAAAACCTTTGCATGGCCTTCTTCCCCCTACCCATTAAAGACTCCAATCATATCATCATATGGTATAATGCACGCATAGGTTATTTCATCTGGAAGAATACTCTCATGTTGAATGTGTTCGAAACAATCAAAGCCTATTGCCTCTGCAAAGAGCAATGGCAGAAGACGGGATCTTCTCTAGGTCAATTTTTACCACATCATCGACTTCCTCCCCTGTGTTGAATGCTCCAATCACAAGCACCAGCTTTGAGGGATGCCTGCATAGGTAGCCTCACTTGGAAGGATACCACAGCGCTGCATTTAATCGTGATATTCATGAGCATTGCCCCCCAAATTTGGGCCCTAGATCCCCTCTGACCCGGAGCCGTGCCATATAGTGACGAGGAACTGCAACCAAAGAATTCTAACACGTGACATTGCAAGAAGGGAGCCTTTGTAGGACGCATTAATCATTTCATTTGAAAGGATACCTTCGCATCGCATTTGTTCAAAGCAGTCCAAAGCCTTTTCGCGCAAGCTCTGCATAAATCTGAGCAGTTAATGTCAACTAAACCCCGTTTCTGAAGCTCATAGTGTATGCTCTTGCGTGAGTGCATGACTGTGGTGTAGTCAGCTGCTGCTCCTCCAGAGGGCATGGGGCTCCACACACGTCTCAGCCCGGTGCTCGCTACAGGAGGTCTGCCCTTCCAGACTCACACTCTTGTGGTAAGAGGCCTCGCCTCTACAGGCGGCCCCTTGACTCGGGGACTTTCACTCAGCTCTTACACGAGAGAGGCCGAAGCACTCCACCCTCCTCACCCTCTACTTACTCGCAACAGCACGCGACGAAGAAGCTGTTATAGGGCTATGCTTGCAGCTATCCCATTCATATGTGGTTTTAGACAAGGCCGAGGCCGCCAAATTCGAAAGTTGCTAGACGTCTCTAATTTCGGACCCATACCTTCAAAACAATTGACCCTCGCTTCTTCAAATTGACCCTCCCTCTAAAGAAGCAGACTTATGCCTGAAATCAGCGGCAAGAATGTCGTGTACTCTCGTCAGCCTGGTGGGCACAGGTACAAACCAATCACTGGTCATTGTTATTCATCCTTGTCGTCAGCCTTTGTGAGCAAGCAGGAAAGTAGTAGTAGGACGACAGGAGTACTGATACAGCCACCTTCATTTGAGCCCGGCATTACTGAGGCACGTGACTATTTGACACCCCCTTGTCAGGTGGATCCACGTTCCACGATCTCTTGATAATGTGGACCGTCCGTTCATTCCCAAGAATAAAAGGATTTTTGTCGTGTCTATTCCATGACTTGAACCCACCACCTCCCACACTAGAGACATCAACTCTCCCATTAAGCTATCGCGTGCCACTTGAAATGGCATGAGTGAGAACATCAAATAATATGGGAAAAGTGAGAGGGTTGAAATTATACGATGTTCACTTGAAAATCACTTTGGAATGGGTGGGGTCACACAATGATCGATTTGGAATAGGTGGGTTCACAAGGTGATCATATGTCAATCGGGAATCACACGGGGATCACTTGCTGTTCACATTGTGTTTCCTTTGTTTTCACTTTGATCGTGATCACATGATGATTACTTGGAGATTAATCCGCCATCGGACGACGCAAAACCAATCCTGCCGCCCCCATTTCATAGGGACCATTAATCCCACCTGACACAAGGGGTGTCAAATAATCACGAGGCTTACTTAAGCTAGGGACAACTGTGTTGCAAGTAGCAAGAATAGATGTTTGTAGTTGTTTAAGCCAAAAAAAAAAGTGTAATCTTATTGCAGAACGTCAATTAGACTTGACACAAAAGCACATACTTCTTAGAACAGGTTCATGCTCTTAAACTCAAAGCTAGCAAGAGCATGTGTGTTGTAGTTGATTAGACAAAAAAAGTGTTGCTCTTTCAACTTTCTCTTCCCCCCTTCTTTAGAATTGAGAATCTTTTGCACAAAAAATTGACAAGAGTGCACCAACCCAAACTCAAACCCCCATTCAGCCGGCTATAATGTCTTACATAACCTATGTGCTCGCTGCCTCTACCTCCGTATCATTCAATATACATGCAATATCGAAAGTAAAATTGAATCTCTCTCCCTCTCTCTCTCTCTCTCTCTCTCTCTCTCTCTCTCTCTCTGTGTGTGTGTGTGTGTGTGTGTGTGTGGATCAACCGAATTTGGCATTAGTTATGGGATACTTTCATATCTCCTTGTACCCTTACTCTTAAGATAAGATAATGGCACTTCATCCTACAATTACATAACAAACCGCAATGTGATTTTATCTCCATAAATACATTAGGAGAAATATGGACCTTGCATGGGCCTTGTAAGAAATCCTAATTTTTAGGGATTAAAGCTAATGTTGTGTGGGGTTAAGGAGACAAGGGCATTGAAGAAGGTAGTTTTGAGTAGGCTTTTCTAGCCTTTTTTTTTAGACGAATGTAGGATGTGGACCTAAGGGGTTACTTTCTCTTTCTAGCTTTTTTAAAGTGAAGGAAGTATAGGGGTGTGACCACATGAGCAAAAACGTGGGTTACTAAAAGTCAAAATTTGACTTTAAAAAAATTTAATTTTTACTTATTTTTTACTTAAAACTCTCTCCCAACATACATACATATCCAAAAATCATTTTTTGACCCTTTTTTTATCCACAAGCATCGAAAGTCTATTTTTTCAAAAAACTTTTCCCCCAAAAAGTACAAAACACTTTGTTTTCTCCTCCTCCTCCCTCCTCTCTCCCTCTCCTCTCCCTCCTTGCCCCTACCTTCCTCCTCCTCTCGAATCTCTCCCTCCCCCCCCTCCCCCTTCTCTCCTCCCATCTTCCTCCCTCTCCCTCCCCCTCCCCCTTTATATTTTCATCCTTTGCTTCCTCACACAACAACTACCATGGTGCTCACGGACATCAAAAATCGTTTTCTTCCACCACCACGTACTCCGCACACCAAAGGCATACATATTTGCTTACCCACGGCGTTTACACCAAAGGCGGCACGTGAGGGTGATCAAAGGTCATCACAGGAACGTCGTGTCGTTGATGAGATGAATGTTGATATTTGGGTGGACGGCCATTTGTACTTACGATCCTATAAGCCGCTTCCATCCATCCTTTGATAGCATTTCGATATTTCTTCAATATCTTGGGAGGGGAGAAGCAGGCTTGTTAGACTATTGCAAGCGATTGTGTATGGGTGCAGGTGCTTCTTTGCACATGTGGATGCACGAATGTCAAGCTCTTCACCTCAAGACGACGGCATTACAAGAGATTATTGCCTCTTTGTAGAGGGTGGTCGAAACTCTTCAACAACATATGCAAGAAAATGATTCCCACATTAAGAAGCTTGCCAACATCATCACATACTTGAAAGAAACACCCCTTGGTGCAAGGGAACGCAAACGCACATATTCATCCATTGAAACTCTTGCACATTTGGGTGGAGCACGGAAATGAAGAGTGACAGCCACGAGGTGATTTGGTCTTTACTTGCATGATAATATTTTCTAACATTTGTTTTTATTGGTTGCTAGAAACTTCATCCAGGAGACATGCGATGGAACAAGCCAAGATGATCGAGTCAACCTTCTCACTAGCTGTCTCAATAGCCAGGATGTGATTTCTATCTTACAATCACCTGGAGGTAAGCACATTAAGGATGCAGTCATCAAGGACCTTATGCATAAACTGAGAAATGTGGTTAGTGATGATGATGTGCAACAAGCTTGTGATGAGGTTGGAATCAGTACCAAAGCCTATCAGGCTATTTTCCAACTCCTAAAGGATTCCCTCAAAGAGCATGGAATTGTGGAAAACATATTTCCCATTCAACACAAGGTCAACCTCTCAAAGAAGGACACAAGAAAATATGTGTTCTCCCGCATTGGGACATACCTACACATTGAGGACACAATGCTAACTTCCCTTTATACTTTGTGCACAACAAAGGCAAGGAGAAAAGATAAGAAACACTCCATAAGACCTTTGGAGAAGGGCTTCCCTTACACAATGTGGAACAATATTTTTGTGGACCTTAGAAGGCTTCAACAAAGCCATGCTTAGATTTTACGAGTTACCTAAATAAGGTGACACACTATACTTTTGCTTTTGGTTGTGTTCTTATCATAAACTTTGAAGTATAAGGTCTTGGCACTATTTATTTTGCAGTGCTTGCCACAAAGGTCGCTTTTGTGCTGAAACTCAATGAGTGTCAAATAGTAAAAGGTCGAAGGTTAGAGAGGCTAAGTGTCACTCTAATGAATGAGGCCCTTTTGCAAACCAAGCTAAGAGATTCAGTCGAGCCATCTCCCACCTCGTCTTTTAGCGTGCAATCAGAGAAAGACATTTGGAGGTTGGGTGCTATTGAGGTGCCCAAAGAGATCAATGGAGTACTTTCATGAATTTTTGAAAGAACTCCATGGATCATAGAAGTAATACACTTTCAAATTGCAGGTGAGAAGTTGGAGATTGAGGGTTTTGGTAGCTATGATGTGGAGTGGCACTTAGGTGGGGACTTGAAGACCGTAAAGTGTTTGCTTGGCTGGAAACAAGGGACTTCTTCTCTCATGCCTTGTCCATTTTGCACCCGAGGGTACAAACCTAACGGACAAAAATCACACAAGAGTACTGCAAAGGTTGGTTCCATGCTTCCATGGCAAGGGTATAGAGAACAAGGGTTGGATTGTCGTGATGTCGGAGATGAAGATAGAGAATGGGAAGTGTATATTCTGAGATGTCCCATGCTCAATGCCCCAGACCGTGCTCAAAAGGACCAGGCTTAGAATCCAATCTCTCCATTTCCTCTATCGAATGTACATTTTTATACATTACATGCATTCATGTACATTTTTGGTAGGCTATTGAAGCTCCACATTGACTATGCTTTCACAATGAAACCAATGGAAAAGTCCCAGGAAGTGATTGAAAGAGTGGAGGCACTCTTGAATTCCATTGGATGTCACGGTGGAAATGTGTCTATCGTTGTTGCAAAGAACACAGGGGAGGCCCATGAAATTTCTCAACAAGTGTCAATGAGTGGACAAAAAGCCAGACACTTTTTGAACAAAGTTTCCCAAGGAAAGCTAGGTCAATATGCTGCTCAAAAGAGTTCCAACCAGCAGGCAGGTAACCTTTGAGAGCTTTGGAAGGAGTTATGCAAAGCTACTACTGACAATGATTCAAATGGCGAGCTTGCAAACAAGCGGAAGCAAGTTTGGGCACATTTTGATAACATGGTCAAGCTTATGGGCCTTAACAGCACAACAAAAGAACAATGCCAATCATTTCAAGAAGCCTTGGCGGATTTTACCAAGGTCTTCACCCTTTCTTGGGGTGAAAATAACATCACACATTACATGGTAGCCATGTTATGTGGTGAACTTATTACAAGAGATTGTTTTCATTAAATAATGTGGATTGTTTACTCATGTGAACAACATATCTTCTTTGCGCATGGTGCATTTTTTATGCACAAATATGGATCGCTTGAAATTTTTAGCACTCAAGGAATGGAGAAGTCCCATTATCGAGCAAGGGGGTGTACTTCAAAAATACTCGACATGGTGGTGGAATGGTGCAATCCAATTATTTGGAGGAGATGTTCAACTGGTTTTTTCGCACAACATTTGCTCATAAGCTCACAATGGAGTGTGCGCGGCAATCCAAGATTGCTATTGAAGTGCGGAAATGGAGTCATCAAGAGCATAGCAACAAGTGGCAAATGTCGCAAGGCCCCGCCAAGCATGCTGCATGGCACCAAGGCAAAGTGAGACAAGGGCCAAAGTGGATTCTATGTGAGTGACTACACGTGAACGTAGTGTCCAACTCTTAACGACATGTTCATTTAAAAAATAATAGTTTTTTCCAAAATTAGTGTGAATAGGGCCCTTTTAAAATGGGCCCTTATAAATATTGCATGCGCTCATAAACCACTCATTTCTTAAGCACATGTGACCTCTTACCATACCAAATGGTACGCACCAAACAAACCGCAAAAGAGCATCCGCCTCCCAATAAAAACATTCTCCAAGGATGTGAGAAGCCGGCATGGCTTAAAGGCACAAGAAAACGGCCATGAACACCCCGTCGTTCCAGGCACTCTTCTAGGAATGGGCATGGTAGTAGGGCACAAGAGTCATCGAGGGTTGAAGAATCTTTACCACTAAAAGAGGTACTTGATTTTAGCGACGCTCGCAGTGCGATGCTCAAATGTGAAAACCCACGGCATCGCTAAGTTATAAGTAACTTAGCAACGCTCATAGCGACGCCTAAAGCGACACTGACAGGGGTAAAAAAATAACCGAGAGTGTCAGAAAACTCAGATCTCAGATCTGAGTTTTCGGGGCGCACTCAAGAAAGCAAAGGTAACCCGTGCTCTCCCTCTCTCTCTCTTTCTTCTCCACACACACACACACACACACACACACACGAGGAGAGGAAGGAGAGCCAGGTATGCTCCTTCCCTCTCCTCACTCTCATGTTCCCTTCCCCTCTTTCTCTCTCCCTCTCTCTCTCTCTCACACACACACACACACATTGTGTTTTTGAGAGAGAGAGAGAGAGAGAGAGAGAGAGAGAGAGAGCACATGCATAAACAAAAAACGCACACACACATGCATAAACAGAGAATGCACACACACACATTGGGAGAGGAAGAGAGAGAGAGAGAGAGAGAGAGAGAGAGAGAGAGAGAGAAGAGGAAGAAGAAGAGAGCCTTAACGTGGTAGGAAACTATCCCAAGAGACCTTAAAGATCTAATCGACGAGGAGTTGAACTCAAGACCTGTTATTCATGAGGGAAATGGCATAACCAATCTATCACACTTGGGTGATAAAAAATTTATACCATTTTTCTCCTTTTATAGGCGTGCACACACACCCACACACACACTCGAGAAGAAGAGAGTTTAATTTAACATCGTAGGAAACTAATTCAAGAGACCTTAAAGATCTTGCCGACGAGGAGTTGAACTCAAGACCTGTTATTCAAGAGGGAAATGGCATAACCAATCTACCACACTTGGGTGATAGAAAGGTTATACCATTTTTCTCTTTTTATTGGCACACACACACACAACACACACACACACACACACACGAGAAGAAGAGAGTTTTAACGTCGTAGGAAACTATCCCAAAATACGTTAGAGATTAGGTTAGATGTAGACTTACGTTAGATTATATTTAGGTTTATTTAAGTTAGATTAGATTATATTTAGGTTTATTTTTAGTTAGATTTACGTTACATTAGATTTAGGTTTATTTAAGTTAGATTTAGATTTACGTTATATTAGATTAGATTTAGGTTTATTTTGAGTTTAAGATTAAATTAGATCTAGATTTATGTTTGATGGAATAGCTTTTTTTAGATTTAGGTTAGATTTTAGTGCATGTCAATGAAGGTGGGCTCATGATGATAAGCATTGTATGAAAAACACTGAAAAAGACTTTGTTTTCCTACATGAGAAAATTTCTTGCGCTCACAGCCTCGACAGTCCATGTGGACCAGCAATTCCACCTGCATGTTTGATTGCTGCTACCATACAATAAGCCGTCATGATCAGCCAATGGAAGAGCAAATTGAGCCTACACAAAAATTAGTGATGCAAGATGACGATTCCAAGGGTCTCTCTCTCTCTCTCTCTCTCTCTCTCTCTCTCTCTCTCACACACACACACACACACACACACACACACACACACACACACACCACAGCCCGTCAAATCTAGAGTAAGAATTAAGTGCTTCGAGCAAGCATCAGATACATTGCAAGAATGGCGTACCTACATGATCTACTTTTAAAAGATGTTAAGATGCTGTAAAATGCTACAGCTAGTGAAGAGGAAAAGGGGTTTTGTCCACTACATGCACTATCATGTAGACGTGGGTGTGTAGATTTCTTGTACCCAAAAATATAGGCATTGACCAATAAATACGAGATTGTAACCCGGTGGTTCTGATCTCCGTGCACCTCTAGACCGAGGTGTGCGGGGTTTGGACATGACTAGAGAATGTGAGATAGTTTACAGTGTGAACAAAGAGAGAGAGAGAGAGAGAGAGAGATAAAATACGAAGAATGCCAATAGAAGATAAAAGACGAAGAATGCCAATGTGAACAAGTATGTAAATAGTTAACATCCCATTTTAGAATTTATGTGCTTGGAAGCTCTCATGTAAGTTATGTGGCTCTGGCAGGTGATATTTCATCCTACAAAGTCTGCATCAAACTGGTGGTACGTCATAGAGGTAGCCCCTCGTAGTGCACGGACGTATGAAGGCTACCATGTGCCAATCACAGTGGCATCAATGGAGGAGATCGGAGAAGATGCTCAGTCAGAAGCCGTTGAGGTGGTGCCAGACGAGCATCAAGCTGGTACTCTCTATGGGGTGCATGCAGAGGATCTACAAAATGAAATGGAGGACATCTGTTTAAACGGAGAGCTCTATATAGATATAGGAAGTTATGCTGAGCTATGCGAGGATGAGAGAGAGACCTCTTAAAGCCATAAATATTGTATTTGAAAAATTTTGCTCCGTTTTGTAAAAACTCTTGCTCTCTAAGTACCTTCCATGTTGTATAACGCTCTTTTGATTTGTGCTCACATCCTGGGCAATCCATGGCTACATGCAGCTCCACCACCTGGTTTTTCGACTGCAATATTTGATTGTGTGCGCTCTCTCTCTCTCTCTCTCTCTCTCTCTCTCTCTCTCTCTCTCTCTCTCTCTCTCTCTCTTTTGATTGAAAATTCCGAGTTATCAACTTGCCTCTCCCATCCCTCAAGTTGAATAGAAGAAGAACACGTTCTGTTGCTGCTAGCCTTTGAACATTCCAAAGCTACAAGCACCTTCAAGTTCTACTTAAAAAAAGAAAGAGATGGTTGGGATTCTTGTAGGATTCTCCGTTTTGAACAATTTTGCTTCGTTTTATAATATATATTGTGTTCATGTGCCTTTTTGTCCATTTCTATTTATATGTGTCATTGTATTTAATGGTCTTTGCATCCACTCCAGGTACGTATGCTCTAGGTATGTTCTGACAAGTAGGGATGACAAGCACTGCGCTCCGAGTGGGATGGAGACTGAAGATGCAATTGTGAAGGGAGTGATTTGTCTCTACTCATAGATGCAGCTCGTCTCACCGCTAGATCTAATTGATCTGGTGAAAGAGACGCTAAGAAGCACTACTACTGCTTACTTAGCGTCTCTTTCACCCGATCAACTAGATTTAGTGGTGAAAGAGACGCTAAGAAGCACTACTACTGCTTCTTAGCATCTCTTTCACTCGATCAACTAGATTTAGTGGTGGGGCAAGCAACATCTATGAGCAGATACGGACTTTCTTCGCAATTGCAGCTTCAGTCTCCATCGCACCCGGAGCGCAGTGCTTTTACAATTTCACACAAATTCAACAAAAAATCTCTACAAGAATCCCTCCTCCTCCTCCTCCTCCTCCTCCTCTCTCTCTCTCTCTCTCTATCTATCTATCTACTTGTCCATGTTTTCTACTCCATTCATTCAATATTAAGTTTAAATGTTCGTGTGTTTAATGAAGGTATGGATGATGAGCAATTTCTTTCTTCTTTGTCACCCGAGCAGAGACAGTGGTACGTGGAGCGTCATCGCTCTGGCGCACCATCACGCGTTCCTACTTCAATCACATCTCCCTCTGTTTCGGAGAATTCAATGCACTCCGAAGCTTCGGTGTCGACGAGACGATCTTCACACTCATCTAGGCACCGACCCTCCAGTGGTGGCGGTGGTGGTTGTTGTGGGGATGCCGCCGCCGGTGCTTCGACACCGCCTCGTGTTCGACGAGTCTCTTTACCCTCCCCTTCTTTGCTCCCCCCCGACACCAAGCACGGCATCCCCATTGACACCAGGTTTTGCATAGCTGACGGCCGTTCCTAGCGGCTACACACCACTAGCTACTCCTCCAGGAGTCACTCCAGTGGACACTCCTCGCTTCAGGGCCCACACTCTAGTGGAGACACCTAACGTCCGTACCCCCATCGACATGCCGCTAGAGACCCCTGTCAGGACACCCAGGTTCACGCGTTAGCAACGAGAGGGCTTGCCTTACTCCGTCGACTTCAACGGCGGCATCATCTTGGATGATGAAGGCAAGAAGGTGATTTTGCGCATGCGTGGTCTTTGCTCTCAGGTGTTTAGACACTACATACTAAACGCCTGGAGTGAAGTACCAAGTGATTTAAAAGACAGAGTCATTGGCATGCTTCATGACGAGTTTCCCATTCCAACACGGGATGAGCGCTTCAATAAAGACCTGATGAAGGTTCAAATGCGCGAATACTACGAGCACAAGCGTTCCGAAGTGCAAAATGCAATCAAGCATGGGTGGAATAGACCAGATTGACTGGCCAAAGAAGATTGGAAGAATGCGAAGAAAGCAGCACGCGAGAATCCCGACAAGCGGAAGCAACAAAAGGAGGCAGCCAGAGCGCGAGTAGAGGCAGGGAGTTTGCACCACTTGGGGAGCGGCGAGTGGGCATCATTTGAGGGTGATTTTGTAAGTGTTTTCCCATTGCTCTTTATGTTTGATAGTTTAGGGTTTATGGGTTTTTAAATTATAACATAATGGATTCTTTGTATGTTTTGATAGTGGTCGATGAGACACAATGTGATCCCACCCCGTACGAGCGCGAGGACGCAGGCAGGAAGGGCTTAAACGCCCTGATGGACATTCTGAGTTCTCACGGCGGCATGGTTAGTATTAGGGTTTACTCTTTTCTATTTGTTGTATTGTTTTATAAACGTCGCTATATATTTATACTTACAGAAAGCTGTCTTATTGTTTTTTTTTTACAGAATCCGACAGATACGCCGCTTGGACGCGATGAGACATCTAATTAGACGACGTCAGTCTAGCCGTAGCTAGATAGCATTAGTTTCTTTTTTTCATAGCTTATGTATAATGAAACGACTTTTATACATCTTTTTGAAAACCATGTATATTTTTTCAATAATGACAATGGTGTTGTAACTATTACATTTGCAAAGTTTAACAATAAAGTGATTTTGCCTATGATGTGTACAATTGTCATTGATTTACTTTCATCAATTCACGCTTGTCAATTTTGTATCTTTATTTTGTAAACAATACGTACTATGGATGATGGAGTTAATGGTTATATTGTCTTGTGGGTGACTATTTTGGGTCTATATCTACCTTTGCACTTTTTTTCAAAGGTGAATCAATTAATGAAACATTCAATATGGTTGATGGGTGAATGCCCTGCCATCAAAAATGTTCCTCTCGAGTGTCGCTATGACCGTCGCTGTATAAGGCTCTACAACATCGCTATAAACGTCGCTATAGATGGCCTGCAAACGGCGCTATAATCGTTGCTATAGGCGTCGCTATATAGTGACGTTTATAGCAATCGTTATAGCGACGCTTATAGAGACGTTCTTGTATCGACGCTGTTAGCGACGGCCTTAGCGACACCGGGGGTTATAAAAACCCAATGTATTTCCGTCACTAACAATGTCACAAGAGCACACAACCTCTTGTAGTGTACGTCCACAAGAACAAACACCCAGACGAAGAGTGAAGAAACACGCCCACCTTTGGAGAGAAGAAGAGGCCCAACAAACACCAAAGTCCGATAGGAAGGAGCCACCACGCCACAAATCAGGAGCAGGACCATCCAGAACTCGGGTGGTCCATACATACACTGACTCAGAGATAGAGCCACCATGGCAGGGAGCTGATATACTACGCACACACCGGGTGCTCGTTGGTGGGAAGACACTGCCTCGAGGCTACGGATCTCTCTCTACAGTACAAGATCGGGAGCCAAGGGAAGAGGATGAATCAGAAGAGGCTGCACATACAGCCCCTAAGCATGTAAACATGTGCAAGTCAAAGTCTTTCAAGAAGCCTAAATGCCGCCAGCTAGCAAATGTGCAAGCGCTCCCAAGACAACCTCAGTGGTGCCAAAAAATAACAAGGGCATTTGCAAAAATCTGGCACTACCAGAAGACTACAAAGCTTTTAATTTGACGCGTCCCCTTTGTTCGCACAGTGAAGGAGATGCTTCAAAGCTATGGAAATCATTATAGAATGCAAGCAATAGCACTAGAGGCTATTCAAGAAGCTGCAGAGGCCCACATTATTTCGGTGTTGGAAGATACCAACCTATGCGCCATACATGCAAAGCAAGTAACAATACAACCAAAAGATATGCAGCGTGTACGTCAATTGCGACGGGACTTTGAGCATTAGACGAAATTACCCCTCTTTTTGTATTGCACACCCTGATCTTTGTAATGAGATGACTTTGCAATGACAAAATGATTAACAGTTGTGTCTATTATCCATGTGTTTTGAGTTTATTGCTTCTGAACATGAAGAGTTAAATATAAATCAAATTTTAACTTTTTGGATATCATATGGGGCAGACAAGCCTAGAAAGTGCAAATAAATGATGGCCACAAGGGCGTGCAAATGGTCTATCCATCAGTTTTGTATGGCTGACCTTCACGCCCTTGTGGCCACCATTCTTTTTACATTTATTTTCTAGATTTGTTTACCCCAGAGGATACCAAAAAAGTTAACATATAGTGAAACCAGGTGTTTATGCAACATTAAACTAGTTTGCCTTGATTGATGCACCGTGGAAATGGTGTGAATTAAAGAAAACGAGCACTGTTGTCCCTTTCACCTTATATCGTCTCTTATTTTGGAGGTTGCGTAGCATCTCCTCGAAGCTTTTACCAAAAGCTCCACGAGCTCGCAAGACAAATGAGATTTGTCATTAACGGATGTGTGGAGGAGAAAAATTGCAAATAGTAAATTTTAAAGATGAAAGAAAATGCATTTCGTGCATTGGGATGCTTGTGCCCATAAAAAAAAAGAAAACCATACATACGTATGGTGTGGAGTTGGCACCGTTCTCCACATATATAATAATACCGTAGGGAATGTGCCCTTTCCCCGCCACTTTTATCCCCTCTAGTGTTGAAGGGGGACTTGTGCTTCTCCTCAAGTGTTTGAGGGACTCTCTTATGGTAAAAATACCACATTTGCACCAAGAAGAACTCATTACCGATAACATGTATCATCCTAGGTTTCCATGTCATGGTGTAATCCCCATGTGTCTCTTTGTCAGACATTGCATAAGTTCTTCAATCCTTGTCAACTTCATCTACAACGTTTTCAATAAAACTGATGTAAATTCATTGCTTTAATGTGCACATGATGCTTTTGAGATAACTTAAACGAAATCGAAATACGGAATATAAATGTACCTTTGGTATTAGTCATTTGCATCAAAGCACAATCTTGGATCGTCTCCTAAACCTTCCTTACACTGTTGCACCACCTTGCCGGTAGTATGTGTTTTGCATCATCGTTTCTGTGATATCTATGGCATCCATGGCCTGCAACCAACAGACAAAGTGAGTTTCCTAGGCAAGATTACCACCACCAAATACACCATGACTCAAACAGTATATATGCTCTCTCTCAAAATGCACTTGCCTGATTGCTGCAAATTTCTATTGCAGGCCGTCTCCATTCCAATAGACGATATTCCAAACAAGAAGCTTCTCAAGCACTTTTTGTGCTTTCTGAAGCCCACCACATTTGGCATACAAATCGACCAAGGCAGTGCCAAGCACAACATCATTTTCAAGAGCTTCTGACTAACAATATAATTGTGAATTTTTGTGCCCATATCAGCACCTTGCATAGATTCATATACCTTCAAGATGCATGCATAGGTGATTACATCTGGAGAGAGGTCCTCGCTTTGCATCTGTTGAAAATGGACTAGAGCTTTTTGGCCTTGTCCCTGTGGGGAAAATCTTGCAAGTAGTGCTTTCCAAGAGTCCACACTCTAGAGAGGAAGCTCTTCAAACATTTTTTGTGCTCTCTGAAGTGCACCACTTTTAGCAAACATGTCAACCAAGGCATTGCCAAGCACAACATCTTTTTTCAACAGCCCCTGACTAACAATATTAGTGTGAATTTTTATGCCCATATCAGCATCTTGTGTAGAGCCACATGCCTTCGAGATGCACGCGTATGTGATTGCATCTGGAGAGAGGCCGTCACTTTGCATCTGTTGAAAACAGCCTAGAGATTTCTGTCCTACCTCTGTTGCACAAATCTCAAAATCAATGCACTCCAAGAGACGACAATCTAGACAAGGAGCTCCTCAAGCACGTTTTGACGTGCTTTTTGAAGTGAACCACATTTAGCATACATATCAACCAAGGCATTGCCAAGCACAACATTTTTTTTGCAATAGCCCCTAACTAACAATATTAGAGTGAATTTTTAAGCCCATAATAGCATCTTGCGTAGAGCCACATACATGATTTTTTATACCCATCCATAGGAGCATCTTGCGCAGAGCCACATGCCTTCAAGATGCACGCATATGTGATTGCATATGGAAAGAGGTCCTTGCTTTGTATCTGCTGAAATCAGCCTAGAGCTTTCTGGACCTGCGCGTATCCCCTAATCAATGCACTCCAAGAGATGACATTCCAGACAAGAAGCTCCTCAAACACGTTTGGTGCTTTTTGAAGTGCACCACATTTGGCATACATATCAACCACAACATTCCCAAGCACGACATTCTTTTGCAACAACCCCTTACTAACAATATCAAAGTGAATTTTCAAGCCCACATCAGGATCTTGCGTAGAGCTACATGCCTTCAAGATGCACGCAAAGGTAATTGCTTCTCATTTGCTGAAAACAACGCAGAGCTTCCTGGCCATGATCAAGGAATTTGAATAGATGACAAGAATCCCCTCAAGCACTTGTTGTGCTTTATGTAGTACACCACATTTGGCATACATGTCAACAAAGGCAGTGCTAAGTACAACATCTCTTTTCAATAGCCTCTGAATTTTGGTGCCCATATTAGCATCTTGCGTAGAGGCACATGCCTGCAAGATGCAAGAGTAGGTACATGCCTGCAAGATGCGAGCATAGGTGATTGTGTCTGGGGAGAAGCTCTCACTTCGCATTTGCTCAAAACAGCATAATGATTCCTGGCCAAGTAGCACTCTCTCTCTCTCTCTCTCTCTCTCTCTCTCTCTCTCTCTCTCTCTCTCTCTCTCTCTCTCTCTCGGCTAAGTATAGCTTTGACTCACTTTGTGCACCAAAATTAACTTCCTCAAATAAACGGATGCCAAGTGGCATGCCTCCTCTTGCTCCGTTCCAGAAATTGATATTAGATAATCAAGGTAACTAGATTTTTAAATTGTCCAATGTAATTGGGCCTTTTGGTGCAGGGAACTATTAGGTAGAGCTGAAGGAGGTGATAGTGTGCTTGAGAACATAAATTCTAAGTTGATCTCACCTTTTCTAGTGTCCTTGAGTGCAAAAATAGGTTCCATATGCCAAAAAAAGGGTGGCCACAAGGGCGCGCAGGACAACTATCCAAAACTGATGGATGAGCCATTTGCACGCCCTTGTGGCCACCCTTTGTTTTGCACTTTGTAGGCTTGTCTTCCCCGCAGGATACTTTAAAAATATAGATTAAGTGAAAGCAATTGTTTTTGCAGCATTACTGTAGAGATACCACTTCTTTTCACTCAGATGTGTTTTATACTGTCCCCAGAATTAAGGTAAGTTGAAAGGAGTAATCATATGCATCCAACTTCCATTGTGTTTTTACTTCAAACAAAAAAGACACAGCTTATTGAAACATATCACCAATTACAACAATTTTCAAGAATGACAGATCACATTTAGAAGAATGTACAAGATAGAGAGACAATTCAAAATATTTATTATTAATTCCAAAACTTGATTTTACATCATATATCTGAGGAGTTCATAATTTTCTTGACCATTTCCTGGCACCTCTCTTGCACGTAAGGCAACTTCCCAGTCAAGAGGGACTATGCTATGGCCTTTGGGTCAGTTGAGCCAATGGAAGCATGTATCCCTATCTGGGCAATCACTTTACCATGGAAGCCAGTGTCAAATGCTGTGCATACAAGGGATCTACGCACTAGGAACCCAAGGTGCGCAATTTGAGCAATGGTGCACAAACACAAAACCTTGCTCAAAGATTTTAACGACCAGGTCATAAAATGTCCTTGGGGAGTAAATTCATTATGGACAATGGAAACATTGCCAGGGGGGGTTGTCCTAGGTAATGTGCAAGGGAAGACTGAGGTCTAAATCCCGTCCGGTTCTTGTTGCAAAATCATCAATCTCTAGAGGTCCTGTCATAAACCAATCAAGGTTGAGAAAAAAGACAATGAAGGATAAAAACAATTACATGAAAATTAGTATAGAGTTTACCTCCTGCTCCTTGTCTTCCTCCTCCCTGTTTCCCTTTCCATCCAAGTCAATGCTCCCTTGCACCACACCTACTAGCTTTGGATCATCATATGGGGGGTTGTGTAGTGGCATAGGCATCCTAGCGGTCTCAACCTTGGCTTGCGTGACTTGGAACTCTTCCTCAGCCACGTGCAGCTTCTTTGCTGCTAGGACCTTCGCACACACAACTGCAATAGTGTCAGCAACAGAGTCCCCAAGTGGGAAGAGCTTGCTTTCAAGGGCATCTTGCGTATTTTCTAAGGGAAATTTGGTGTTGTTGCATAGCATGCTCAAGCATTCATCCATGCGTAGGCCAAATGATTTCTCCAAATCATGCATGAACACATACTCCTCCCCATCCACTACTACTGAGGAGAAATGGATTATTTCCACCTCTAGGATAGACTCATCCATCGATGGTAGTGGAACTATAGTGTCACTAGGGCCAACCACAATGGTGGATTTCTCTACCACCTTTTCGAGCCCATTGGGGTACTCGAGCATAAGTGTATGTTCTTCTGCTACAAGGTTCATGGGGTCAACCACCTGCTCCTTGGTGTCCTTGATGAAGGACCCAACCTGAAGGTGTGGTAGGCGGAGCTCCTCCAAATCAGGTTCCTCACTCACTAAGAAGATGAATTTTTCCAGCCGAGAAAGGTACTCCACCCCCAACTTGCGCTTCTTGAGCGATGACACCCTTGGGGCTTGCTTGTTTAAGAAATGGCCTGCGTCAGTGGAAATTTCTTCGAATCTTCTCAACTGCTTGGAGAATGGGCAATCACCTTTATGTATGAAGCGCAAAAGATTGCAAGGCACCCCAATCCCGGCATGTGGGGAGATATATACATAATATTTTATGACGTGCTCCTCCATGAACGCAAAAATATCGGCAATGCATCCATGTGAAGAGAAATTGTGGCGTCAAGGTCAAGGAGACGAGTAAATAAGGTGTGGAGGTCCAACTTCGCTTTGTATTCGGTGTCCTTGAGGAAGAGGATGAAGAGTGACAAAGGGGTGGATGTGGGTGCAGATGCAAAGGCTGTGGAGGCGTCCATGTCTAGCCTGGGGTGCAAATGGAGAGTGGAGGAGCTCAAGTGTTGCGAAAGTGAAAAGTGTGAATGAGTTATGCCACCCCCCTTTTATAATGGTCCCTTTTTTAAGGACACTTTTCCCAAAAAACAGGCACTTTCACCAAAAAATGATCTCTCATCTCAATGTGAAAAATTATATTCAAAGACATGGTTTCCCGAAGCAAATCATGTTGATTACATCGGGGATTGTTTTCAAAATTTCAAGATTTACAAAGCTATAAGAGTGATAGCATAGTTCCATCCATGCCCCAATCCTCCTCGACCTTCAATTTGTCTTCCATTCTCTTCCCAATCTACGGACATTCATTACAATAAGCATCCGATGATCGACAAACTATGATGTATTGAAAATGTGGTGGAAGGATTCTCACCTTGTGACCTTGTAAACAAAATTGTACTTGTTGAAGGGCCTCAAAACCCATAATAACCAAATGTTCTCGCACATTACTTAGAGTCCAATGCTTGTTCACTTGGACTGCCTCCAAAGCATTGTTGGGCATCCTCACTGCAATGTCAAAGCTTGCAATAGCATCGTCTACATTGTGTAATAGAGTCCACATTCCAAGCTTACACATCCAATGATCATAGTGGAATCATATGTACAAGGAGGTGTGGGATTTTAAATAACGCATCCCAATACCTGAAGCTCCAACCTTACAAAAACGGTATTGGTCCCCATTGTGCATGCCCTCCACAAAACCCCAGTCCTCTTCTAAAAGCCTTCATAATTCCTCATATTGCACATCTTTACATACATGCATTGTGGTAGTCTCCACAAATCCAAACTCTTGTAAAATGTGCACAAAATAATGAATAGGAAAACACCAACTCAAGCCCACAAACCTAGAAGCTTTAGAGTATTTCAAAGAGTTTTGGACATCTATTACCATCTTTTGCTTGAAAGATGCTACCAATCACAAATCTGGTTGTGGCCACTCCATACTTAATAAGGCAGTTACTTTGATGGGTTTAAGCGTTCCAAACTCTTATGTAGAAGTAGGCACAATACAGGAGTGAGCATAGAAGAAAATCCTTCTTTGAACCAGTTTGGTTGGGCAAAGATGTGCAAACATTGTTGCTCCAATATTTGCATGTATAGCATTGAATGTGCCGGAGAGACTATATAGTGGCTTCTCTTTGACCAATGGGGATGGGAATATGACTATAAATGCATGGAAAATCTTAAGTATGAATCCATAATAACATTACACAGTGATTTCACACCTAGCTTTGTATTCTCAAAACATGTACTTACAATGTGTTGGAAATCAAGGAGGTTGTTGCAATTGCATGCTTGACATCAAGAAAACATGTTGCACAATGGCTACGGTCCCCTTTTCTTTGCAGTTCTTGAAGCCAAGGAGCTTTCCTTTCTAATGATGGTCCAAGTTTGCACGATTCCGCATATGATGAGGGCCAATAGCAGATGGTTGTATGTATACCCAAGCACCTTTGGTTAACTCTTGTGGCACCCACTCATCTTCTATACCTCTTGTGTTGTGGCATGCAAGTGCTGTGACCTCATCCTTTGGCCGCCTTTGCAAAGTAGAGCTGGCCATGGTTGAACAAAGAAAATTAGGAGAAGGAGCAGGACCTTTCTTGGTGTGGCAATGGGAGGAAAATGTGGATAACCCTTGCTTGGTGCGGCAATGGAAGGTGGTAGGGGAGGAGAGAGGAGCTTCCTTGCTGCAGCAATGGAGATGGTGTAGAGAGAGAGTGTTGGAGTAGAGGGTGACTGTGATGGTTGCAACCAAGGAGGGGTTGGAAAAGGGGTTCTAGAGAGAGAAAATCACTTTTTGCCTAAGGACTACTTCTGGGGAGGCTCTAGATAGTAAAAAAAGATGTTTCAAAAGTCTTTTAAAATTTTTGAGACTTAGGGTTTTTTGAGGTCAAAAAATGTTTTTTTGACCATAAAATAGGTTTACGAGGGTTTGAAAAAGATAAGATTTGAAAATTTCCAAAATTTTGGGATTTTTTCAAAACCAGAGAAAAAAGGAGGGAAGTTGGAGGATTCATATGCCCCCCCCCCCCCAACCTTCTCACTAGGTAAGAAGCCATTAAGAAGTGTAAGACTACTTTGTCTCCCTACATTTTTGAGGGCATAGAGTGTGTCTACCACCATCGTATCATTGACAGGCCTCTAATTAAACTTAATCCCAAAGGGCCCCTAGAGGGTTCATATTTTTCCTAATGTACTTTTTAAGAATGCCATGAAAAATTGTTGTGGAGTCAAAATGCATGTTCTGGTGTGTGTGTGTGTGTGTGTGTGTGTGTTGTTGTGGGGATCCCCCCCATTAATGGCGTTTTACCATTACCTCCTCAATGTGCTCCATATCCTAAAGATTTCATGGCACACCTTAAGCCTTTGGCCACTTGTGTATCTACCAAAAATATCTTGCATTCATCCTCAAGTGTAGGTTTCAAGGGAGCTTTGCAAGCAAACTAAATAAGTTTCTTTGCAAAAAAGAAACTCACTCCCGAAGCTTGCTCCTACAACTTGCCTTGTGCGACTTTTGTCATCAAACAAAAATACCACAAGGGCAATTATAAGCCACAAAATCCAAATGGAAAGCTACTCAAGGTTTGGGTGAGAACGGATTGAGATTGATGCCTATCAACACATACATGCCCACAAAAGCACAAACACACCACACACCCACGCATTACAAGCATAGCTTCCAGATTTATATACTCCATCAAATACTATAAAGTTAAGAGAGTAAACAACACCAAAACAGTTTCAAGGGTACAGTATTCCATCGTCAGTTTGATTGTGTATGTTCTTTGTGTGCATATGCTCGTGTACATAATTTCAGGGTACTAAAGGGCTTCTCCCTTGAACTACATTCGATTCATGTGACAAGCTAGATCGTTACATGAAGGGGCCTTTTAGTATCCTGCATAAAAGAGTCATTATAGCTCAAGTAAGTGAGAACTTTTTTGTACTTTTCCTCTACCCATACCAAAATTCTCACGGGAAAACTTTCTTACAAAAAGAGTGATTAGGGATCTAAAACCACAAGAGTGATTAAAGACCTCAAACATCACTACAAACCCCCAATACACCAAAAACACAATAGACAAAAAGCATTCTCATCATTTTGTTACAAAGTGACAAAACAAAGTCTATATACTTAAATAGATAAATGCTTTCATGTATCATGTCTATAAGAGTTTGCAACCATGATGCAATGCTAAACTTTTTGGCCTACCCAAACGACAAAGGCTATAGAGATGCCTTCTCTTTTTGCTGACTAAAATAGAAAAATAGTTCAGTTGTATTTTCAAGCATTTTTAGATAGGCAGAAAATGCTGATTGGTTGAAATAAGATAGTGGGCACTCATTTAAATGAAGAGTGTGTAAATCTAATGATAGGCATGTCTTGAGTTTTGACATATGAAGTGAATGCCCATTTGCATAGTCACCTCTTCTAGTTAGGTGTTGGCATAGAAAGGCTAGAACACGACTTGGTTCTTGCTCGTGGCAGCCAACTTGAGAGAAAAAGCGGCCACTGCGGAAATCTCAGAGAGAGCATGTGCATAGGGCACATCGTGTGATGCCTTGATTACAAACTACTATCCCTCTTCTTGTTTTGGGGGATGTTGTGGTCCATAACCCCACGCTAGCTGGGGCTAGATCTGGCCACGGTTGTTGAGGGACTTGTTGACTTCTAACATTGGTGGCGGATGTGAGGTAGAAGCATGAGAGGTGTTAGCAGTGGCTAACACAGGCTACACCGAATATGCATCAAGCAGGAGATATGCTATGGTTGTGCATAATATTTTCAACTCACTTTGTATAAGTCTTGGGCTCACTTGGAGTTTCAAAGTTGTAAATGCTAGTTAGAGGGCTCAAGCTAGGGCTCAGCTTAAACCCATAGTGAGTATCCACTCTTGAGGATCCACCTTTGAGAGCTCTCTCTCTCTCTCTCTCTCTCTCTCTCTCGTGCTTAGTCTATGGATAGCCTAGCCTTGAGCTTAACCTTGAGGTTAATGCCCATGCTTATGAGGTTAGGACCAATCCATTGTAATTCAAGAAGCTTGATTAATTTAATCCATATTTTCTCATTAGTATTATCTTCTTTACATTGCATTATGTCATGAGGTAGTATTACACTCTCATTATTCTAGATTTGAGAGATGTATGTACTTCTTGCTTTGATCTTAACTCTCTTCTTTCCTAAGTATTTCAATTACTTGATTACTTCTCTAATTCTCTTGATTAGTGTAGTGTGTGTGCACTTGTGGTCATGTCATTAGAGTTTGTGCCTGATTGTGTGCTTAAGCATGTGAAGGTTTAAGAGCCTTGAGCTCAATGTCACTTGTGTGTGATGTGATTAGAGTAACTTGTTTGGCATGTGAAAATTGTGAAGGCCAACTTCAGTGCAATTAATGTGTGCTTTGATTGTTGATGCTTGTTTTGATTGTGTTCTTGTGACTCCATAAGATTGGCAAGTCGGACTTCGGTGGTCTTGATGTTTGTAGGAGTTGATTGATTAGTGATTAGAGTATGTTTAGAGTTGGTTTTGCCATGGCTAATCTCTACTTGCATTGGTGAGGTATTTTCTTGAATCCTCTATTTCTATTCATCCAATGCTCGTGCTTCCACGCCCTAGCCGGGTTGCTGATCCACGGCTTTGATAATTTTGTGTGGGTTGTGATTAGGTCATGCTACAATGCCTCCCTACATTTGGTACCGTTGCCGGGGATCGATAACCTAAGCTAGTGAGTATAGAATGTTTAGAATAGAGTAATTTCACTACTAATTTCTCGATTTTTGAGTGTGTGTAACTCAATTTTGGTTTAATTTGATGATGTTGTGCAAGTAATTGAAGCTAAAGTTGAGTTATGAATACCCCAAACCCCCAATTCCACCCCCAATTTCACTAATTTCATAGTAACCCTTGCTAATTTCGCTTCACTTCTATTCTAATTGTACTAATTACATGCTAATTTTTACTAATTCTGACTAACTTTGCTAGCCTAACCACTAACATTTGAAGTGTAATGTATGTTCAATCCCCTTGGAAGAGGTGGAATCAACACTTTTATCAAGTTAATTGTGCTAATCCATGCCTAATTTGATGATTTGAGTGTTTGATTTCTTGCCTACAATGGTCAATTTTTGGGCTACTTTGGAAGAGCCACACGTGTGTACATGATGGAATTGTCACGTGGAGCAAGGATTAGTTTGGATGCAATCAATTGTAAGTACATTGACCTACTCCATTCAATTTTTGAGTGATTAATTTGATTACAATGTGTTGCTAATTTATTGCTAAAATTAGGTGTGTAAATCAATTGACCTACACTTTTCACCTTATTTGATTGTTTTGGAATGAAATTAATGGTCAATTTGACTAATGAATGATGTTTGTGTCAAGATAATGCTTAATTCTCATCAAGAATTCATGTGTGTGCATAAAAATCATTGTGTGCGTAATACACCAAAGAAGGAAAAAAACTATCAAAAATTTCAAGTGTGTGTGCACCTATTCTTGAGTGTGTGCATGCATATAAAGTGATGTAATTGATGGTATATGAGTATGCAGTCATGTAATTGATGTGTATGCTAGGCTAATTCAATCATTGGATGAACCTAATTGCCAAAAATTTGGGCAAAAATTGAGTGTGTGTGCCCATCCAAGACGACTTGATTTTCAATGATTGATGGTCAATTGGGGCACCCCAAATGGTTTTTGATTGTGAAATGTTCATAAAAAGTGTGTGAAATCATTAGGTGTAAGCCTAAATGCATTGCCAATTGAGCCAAATTTGAATTTTTGTGCTTAATGTTTGAGTGTGTGCATTGCTTGATTGGGTAAAAATAGTACTAAATTTCTAGAAATTAAGCATGCATGCATTCACTTATGCTTGATTGAGTTTGCAATTTGAGCATTGCAATATGAAATTGATGGATTCATTGTGTAAATTTTTGGTCTAAATTTGGGTGTGTGTGCCTACTCAATGGCATTCAAAGTCCAAATTGAAGATGAATGATTGGCCTTGGTTGCCAATTGTGTTGATTAAAAGACCTAAAATGGTTGGTGTTCATGTGTGTATAATTGATTTGGGATGATTTGATTGATACACAAATGAAAATGATTTTACGTACTATTGCCAAATATGCCATTTCGATTAAATATGGTAAGAATTTTGTTGATTGTGCATTTGCAAATGCCATAATCAAGTAGCATCACAAACCAATATGACAAACCTAAAAGGTTTGGATGATTACAACTACTTGATACAAGCAACTCAAGTCTTTTGCAATGATTGATACATGGATTTGAATTTTCTATTGAGAGAAATTGTGCTTTAGTCAATCATGTGTGCAACTACCAATTGATTGTGAATTGATTTAATTTTGATATGGAAATTGGAATTTTGTGCACACACAAATCAAAGTGGAGAATTGAAGATTACATGTTGATATGCACACACAAATCAAAGTGCACACACATTAAATTGGAATTTTGTGCACACACAAATCAAAGTGGAGAATTGAAGATTACAAGTTGATATGCACAAATTTTGGTCTAAATTTTTGGAGTGCATGGCTAATTGAATGCATTAGTGAATAAAGGAATGATGGTTGATGAGCATACTTACTAATTTTTGCCTAATTCTTGATGTGTAGGGTCTCATTGCAAAATTGGCTTGAAAATGAATGTATGTTTTCAACTTTTTCAAAATAGTGTTAAGAATGGAGATCACTGGTGCAAACCATCTTTATGCCCAGTTGAGTATGATCTTGAGAATATTACTCTTTTAGGTGTGCAAAGAGAGCCAAGCGTTGCTTCAAACTTGAGAGTTTAGGATGATTGAAGGGCGACTGTAACATTGACCTGTAATGAGCCTCTTTACTAGACCCTCATGCGTCAAAACTACCTTGTGGGAACCGCCTCTTGAGGTAATAATAAACAATAAAAATGAAAAATGGAAAATAAACAAACTACTAGTTTAGGCCGCTCCCTTAGCGTTTCGCAACACACACACACACACATACACACACACACACACACACACACACACACACACACACACACACACACACACACACACACACACACACACACACACACACACACACACACACACACACACACACACACACAACCATTTATGGCTACGAAATATGGCGTGCAGAAAATGACGCACACACACACGCCAATTTTGGCTTTGCTTTGCCACACTCTACACACACACACATTGCATCCACGACCCACTTGCCCTTGCAGATCTGGGCTAACAACACACAACATCCACGACCCACTTGCTTGCCTTGTCGGCCTCACTGCCTGCTCTTTTTGTGTTGGATCTCATAAACACCCAAACACACACACACCCACGATGACTGGAACCTGCCAAGATTCATCCCCAGAGCGCAGCGCTGGCTCTCAGAAGACACATACACATGCGTGCACTCAATAAGGCCGCATTAATAAATCTAGGAACTCTCGCCTGGAACCCGTCAACAATCTTGCCAAGTTGACTCATTACAGCTATGTCCTCCTCTCTCTACCTCGGTTTGCTACAGTCCAACCTGTTGCGGCCCTGCCTTGATTGACCCACCATCAATCTCTCAATCACGTGTAGCGCGCTCAGGCATAGGCGTGGTCACCGAATCCCTGCAAAATCTCCAAGAGCAACCAACCTCAAAGAACCTCTTTGTGACTCAAAGGCGTGGTCGATGAGCGTAGAAAAATATAAAACAACAAAAGAAAAAAAAAACCGAGGTAATTCCCACCTTTGTGACTCAAAGAAACTCATTAAACTAATTGGGAACCATAAACATGATCAAGTAATGCAGGAACTTGACAAAATTGAGGCAGCTAGAGTTAGGAAAAAATTAGGTAAGCTCATTGAGATAATCCAAA
Organism: Adiantum capillus-veneris; assembly: GCF_014529385.1. Classification (NCBI taxonomy): domain Eukaryota; kingdom Viridiplantae; phylum Streptophyta; class Polypodiopsida; order Polypodiales; family Pteridaceae; genus Adiantum; species Adiantum capillus-veneris. Next base: position 147,254,914 of record NC_140935.1, read on the forward strand.
AGATCGCTTCATGGTGGGGAGTGAGTCTCATTGCAATAAATGATGATTAGTGTTTGTTCTGACAGATCTTCCTTTTAGCACTAAAATAAGTTTGAATGAGCTTAAGTGATTGTCATTCTGTGTCTCTCTTTCTCACTCTTCTTGCTTCGTATATAATCATGTGTGCTATGATCGAGTGAGCCTCTGAAGGTATGAAGGAACTTCATTGTGCCCAAACTTTGGCTTTTGCATTGGATTAGTGCCACCTTGTTTAAAGAATCTCATTGCAATAGAAGAATAATTCTTTAATGTGATGAGTGCGACCATGAGATTACATTGATGAAGAGTTGATGAATGATTGCAAGCTTTGTGCTTAGTCTTGGCCTTTGTTTGTTGCATTTTTTGATGCTTAAAAGTCTTGCATAGCACTAAAAAGTTGAGCTTTCTTTGGCCAGAGAAAGAATTAAAATTTGAGTTGTGATTGACCATGAGGTCTAGTGCTTGTATTGGATGTTCAAATGCTTAAGAGAACTAAAGATTTGATTTGTTTTGAAGGGTTGTGTGGCAAGGTTGAACTTTCATTGATCCAAGAAGGGGTCATCATTACAATTTTTTTTGCAAAACTTGGCTAGTTAGAGCCATTCCAATTGTTTGGATTAAAAGTTGTATATATGCTAGCTCATAGCTTGGTCAAAAGTTAAATTTTTTCATTTTGAGCTAGTGTTTACCCAAATTTTTGAGAGCTTTCAAGCACAAAATTTGGCTATTGAGAGCCATTCATTTTCATTTCATCAAGTTTCAGTCAGCTCTAGCTCATAGATTGCTCTAAAAATGGTAAAAGTTCATGAGCTAGTTGTTAGCCAACTTTTTGGAGAGCTTTCAATTGCAAAATTGGGCTTTCGAGAGCCACTTCATTTCATCAAAGTTTGCATTATTTTTCAGCTCTTGGTTTGTTTTGATTTTCACACTTCAGTTGAGCTAGAAACCAATCAACTTTTGAATCATGCATGGGAGACTTTAAATTGAAAAATTTGCTTATGTATAAGCTCATTCTCTCTCATTGTTGTTGTGTATGCATAAATTTTCTACAAAGAGCATCATGTGTATAACCAAAGGTACTTTTTTCCCTTGGGGTTTTTCCCTTTGGCAAATTTGGATATGCAAGACCCTAGCTTTAGGTTTTCATTAATGTTTTTGTGTGTTTTTGGCTTTCAATAAATGGCCTTTGGAGCTTGTGTTTACACTTAGCTTCAATCAGCAAAATATCAAGAGACTTCTCTTCACAAAGGATGCTTGCTCAAGGATGCTCAAAGAGCATGAATAGGTGTAATACTTCCATGATTTTTCTCTTTTGTTCATCTCTCCGTTCTCTATGCTTGGCTTAAGTAATGTTTATTTGCTTCTAAGCTATGGTTGTTTCATGTTCAAGAGCTAGGCATACTAAAATTTCAACACTTTGATTTATGAATATTAACTCATCAAAAATTAGGTTTTATGTGTGCTAATCATAGGTAATTGGCCTTGACCTTATGTTAATGTAGGTTTATTTCTCATTAATCTAAACTCTTAGTGATAGTTTTAATACTCCATTCATTTTTAACATGACCTAGTGATATGATTAGGCTTTAGTCCTTTAGTCCATTTGCCATTAGCATCTCATGTTCGAAGCAATAAAAAATGCTAGAAAATGAATCAATGAAGCAAAAAAGTGTCAAGAAAAAGTAGCAAAAATGCTACTAGACACGTGAAAATAAAATTTATATGTTATGTTGTGCTATGTGAGGCCTAGCGCCTTATTGGCACTTGGCAGGTGAGGGGAATCGCCTTGGTTCACTTGGTCAAGGCCCTAAACCGATGCCCTGGGCTGGTAGGTGTTAGCCATCGCCTTGGTAGGCTAGAAGGCTTTTGGAACAACTTCTTGAGGGTTCAAGAAGCCAAGAATCGCACCTAGACTTGCATTGGGGTGGTAGCCTTGTGTTGTGTTTTACTTTTTTCTATGAATGAAAGAAACAAAACTTCCATGAGCTTCAAAAATTTGTGACAATGTACTAATAGATTAGGAGTTTTTTTATAGCCCATAGACATGCTAGACTTGAATGATTTATTAAGATTGGTCACATAGTTTTTAGGCTAGTAGGTTTATGACCTTCCATTAGCCTAGGGTCTTAATTGATTGCTTGTGTGTCATGCATAAAATTAAAATTTCAAGTAGTTTAATCTTCACGATAGTTTATGTGTCTTTTTTGCTTTATGTTGTCTAGTTTTTTACTATGATTCACCCATCTTTTAGAAGCAAAAAATTTACTTTTCATGACTGTTCATTGTACTTCATGTTTTGTATCCTTCTTGGCCTTTGATGCTCATTACTTGTTCTTATGTTTTGTAGCTCAATATTTCTTCCATGGACTTGCTTTCTACCATGTCACCGTGTTTTTCCTCACCAACACATGAGGACGTGCGCCAAATTAAGAAGGGGGGAATGTTAGCAGCGGCGAAAACAGGCTACACCGAATATGCATCAAGTAGGAGATATGCTATGGTTGTGCATAATATTTACAACTCACTTTGTATAAGTCTTGGGCTCATTTGGAGTTCCAAAGTTATAAGTGCTAGTTAGAGGGCTCAAGCTTAAACCCATAGTAGAAGGGATTGTGGCGAAAGCCTTTATGCAAGGAGGCTTCATTCTTGAGTATCCACTCTTGAGGATCCACTTTTGAGAGCTCTCTCTCTCTCTCTCTTGAGTGCTTACTCTATGGATGGCCTAGCCTTGAGCTTAATGCCCATGCTTAAGAGGTTAGGACCAATCCATTGTAATTAGAGAAGCTTGATTAATCTAATCCATATTTTCTCATTAGTCTTATCTTCTCTACATTTCATTATGTCATGAGGTAGTATTACACTCTCATTATTCTAGATTTGAGAGATGTATGTACTTATTGCTTTGATCTTAACTCTCTTCTTTCCTAAGTATTTCAATTAGTTGATTACTTATCTAATTATCTTGATTAGTGTAGTGTGTGTGCACTCGTGGTCATGTCATTAGAGTTCGTGCCTGATTGTGTGCTTAAGCGTGTGAAGGTTTAAGAGCCTTGAGCTCAATGACACTTGTGTGTGATGTGATTAGAGTAATTTGGTTAGCATGTGAAGATTGGGAAGGCCAACTTCAGTGCAATTAGTGTGTGCTTTGATCATTGATGCTTGTGCTGATTGTGTTCTTGTGACTCCATAAGATTGGCAAGTCAGACTTTGGTGGACTTGATGTGTGTAGGATTTGATTGATTAGTAATTAGAGTATGTTTAGAGTTAGTCTTGCCATGGATAATCTCTAATTGCATTGGTGAGGTATTCTATTGAATCCTCTATTTTTGTTCATCCGATGCTCGTGCTTCCATGCCCTAGCTGGGTTGTCGATCCACGGATTTGATAATTTTGTGTGGGTTGCAATTAGGTCGTGCTACAACGCCTCCCTACAAGAGGCAACAACATGAACTTATCATGTGCTAGGCTGTTGTGCCGACTCACCACATTGACTAGGTCTGAACGGCATTGGGCTACTTCTACTCGACATCATTGGGCATGGAGTTAGTGATCATTTATTTTAGAGGTAGAAGTGGTTATGAAAAAGATGGTGGTGGTCCACGGGGTGTAGGTGAGGTTGCCTTATGTAGGTTTCCATCAAGGTGGAGTGGATTTAGGTAGACACAAATATTGAGGAGATAAGACATGTGTGAGGTTGGCCTAGTCTGTAGCAACTCAAGGGGAATAAGGTAAAGTAATTGATCCTGAGTTGCAGGGGCAAATATGGAGCATAAATGATTGTACAGAGCATGCGGTAAAATGGAGTAGATGGGTGGATGGAACAGAGAGCATTGACAGAGGCCGAGTTGTGGACATGGGCTACAACAAAGACAATGAGGCAAGCACTACAATAGGTCATGGCAGGTATATGGTGCTACCCAAGAGATGGGAACGCTTATTCTATGGACACATGTGCGGGGGTTGGCAAGGCATGGCTGAATTGCAACAAGGAGGGCGAGTTCATTAATAGGCCATTGGCAGTGCAAGGTAGTGGCTAGAGGAAACACCGGATGCAAAGTTGTGGCATGGCACACAGAGGATTGGGTAGCAACTGACATAGATGTAGTAGCCATTCGAGGGTCTTGGCATCATGGGGTTGGAAAGCACTACAATGTGGACAATCATGGTGGTGGACAACTCTGACTAGGTGAGACAAATCTAGGTGGGTGATGGAATTGGAGCTATATGCATAACCATGTGGAGTAACCGCGGGACAGGGACAAATTAGAGGGCTCGTGTTTGCATCTTCTTTTGGGTCAAGGGAGGCCGAAAAGATGGACTATATATAGAGGTGGTCCTATGGAGCTTGTAGAGGTGTGGGCAATCAGCAGTCTGTGGGGTTTGGGAAGTTGGCCAGACCTTGGTACTTCGTAGCATGTTGAAGGGCATCGACAGTGGAGCATGAAATGATAGGTGAGATCAAGACATCCCAGAGGCATCAGAAGGGGGCAAAGAGAGAGAGAGAGAGAGAGAGAGAGAGAGAGAGAGAGAGAGAGAGAGAGAGAGAGAGAGAGAGAGAGAGAGAGAGAATCAACTCTAGCATGCGGCACCTGCATCTTGCACTAACCTAGTGGCTAGGGTATGTGTGACAGCCTCTCTCTCTCTCTCTCTCTCTCTCTCTCTCTCTCTCTCTCTCTCTCTCTCTCGGTGCAGCCTCCCTTTGCTTCTTTTTCTTAGGAGTACCACTGGGGAATTCCCTCAAAGCTTCCTTTGATGATCCATTTTGCAAATGAAAACACACCTAGAAGTGTTGATGGATTTTAATGGCAGCAGATAGGGTGACGGGCACATGCCAAAGGCAAGGGTAGAAGGGTGACATTTAGAGCATAGAAAGAGGAGAGTGGGGGGAATAGCACTTCAATCCACAAATGCCTTGTAGACAGCACACTGACCCATCTCTACCTTGCACCCTAGCATTGCCACATCCTTATTGAATTGCTAATCAAGTAGGCAATTGAACATGCAAAGGTAGTGGGCCTCGAGAGAAAATGTTAGAAAAAGAGTAGTGCGAGGCTGCTATGGCAATCGGTCTGTGAGGGTTGTAGGTAATGGGGATGGGTACAAAGGGTTGGGATTCCTCCACCATTGGCTGCCCCTCGGCTTCTTCTCCACAAGGGCCTCTCCACTTTCCCCTTCCCTAATTCAGTGTTGTTCCAAACTCTCTTGGTTGCTTCTCAGCTTCCCCTTCATGTGGAGTGTCACCCTCCCTAGTGTTCTTTGAGTACCCTCCGGAACTAGCTTTTCCTTCCCCTGCTCGTAGCCTCACAATCGGGACTTCAAAAGATTGGCATGGACAAACTCCTCCCTCAATTCAATCCCCCGTTTTTTGCTTTCCTTGATCTTCCGATCCTTGGTAGCACCCCTCTTCATGTGCTCTATGGCTCCCATGCCCTTTTTGGCCCCTCCTTTTTGACATCCATATGAGAAAATCTACCAAGAAAGAGGTAAAGCCAACGACATTTGATCTTGTACTTGACAAGCTCATCATAATTTCTTTGTTGACGCCACCCCAAATGTTTCCAAAGCCCATAATTGTAACTCCAACAACCCTTGACAAGCAATCTCATTGCGCACTCTTGCACCCATGACAACATCTTGCACAATGCCACACACCTTCACGATATGGAGACATAGGTGATTCCATCCAACATAGGTCTTTCCCTCGCATTAGGTGAAAGCTTATCAAATCTTCTGGCCATATGAGCCATGTTGAGCATACCTCGCAATCAATGCACTCCAATATCCCGATAGAAGGCCCATCCAGAACCTTTTGAGCTTTCCCGAGGGCATCACACTTACCATACACTTTGACCAAAGTATTCACAAACACGACATGTTTCTCCAACAGCCTTTGGCTAACAATCTCATTGAAATCTCTCTGATGGCAATGGTTTGGACATTGTCATGGACCTTCAAGATGCAAGCATAGGCAACTACATTTAAGGAGAATATTCCTCTTTTCATAGTGTAAACAACACAAAGATTACTCAGCACAATTATGTCATGTAGATCATTCAATCAACATGCTCAAAGAGGCCTTTTATTGCATTTATATAAAGCTCAACATCTGGAATGTCATAATCACATTCTATTCACTTTACAAGCGCTCGTGATAGAAACTATAGAAGAGGGTTGCAACCTTTCAAGTAGTGGCTCAATAGAAATATATCAACCTATGTGTGTGTGTCTTTGTGTGTATGTGTGTGTGTGTGTGTGAGAGAGAGAGAGAGAGAGAGGGAGAGAGAGATGTGCACCTACACAACACTATGTAGAGGGAGGGAGAGAGCCTTGTGTTTGTGTTGGTTTTTGTAAGGCAACAAAAATTAGGGGCATTAAGCTATCTCAATAAAAAGATTACTTTGGCTTCAAATTAGAAGATTATAATTAGGCTATGAATTTGGAAATGTTGGCTATTCATTTCTCACACCTCTTTAGCATCTCTTTCATTGTGTTTGCTTCTCAGTGCTCATGCCTCTTTTGCCTTTCTATCTTGATGGAAATTCCAGCTTGTCTCAAATTTGGCAGGCCTTGTGATTTTATCACTTGTTATTGATGTGCAACGAGCATTCAAAAATTTTGCAAGTTCTTCATATTACACTCTCATGTGCAAGCTTGCATTGACATCAAAATGATTTTGTAAATACGTTTGCATGCAACATTTTTTTGGGATAAAGGCTAGTGTGGCGCCTGCCTGCACGAGTAGCACTCCACAACTAAACTAACTCACTTACCCTTCTTTGATATACTCAATAAAGGAACCTTACACACTCCTCACTTTCTTGAGTGTGGTTCCCCCAAACATTAAACTCTCCTTCTTCTTCTCCTTCTCACATTCACACAGACACACCGCACCCCTTAGAACTGTTATTAGAGCACGGCCATGCCATGGCCCTGGCTTTTCAACACACACACCCTCCTTCACATGTACGCTGATTGTAGATTTGGAAAAAATGAAGAAGCTCCCAAAAATTGAATATGTGCAAGAAACAAAAATGGTAGCTTGAAGCTTTTGGGGGAACCACACTTAAGCAAGTGAGGAGTGTATAAGGTTACTTTATTGAGTATATCGAAGAAGGGTTAGTGAGTTCGCGTAGTTGTAGGATGTTAGTCAAGCTAGCAAGCAGCCACACAACCCTTTATCCCAAAAATCTCCCACTTATAGTCCAATGTGGTCATAAGTGGCTATAACTAGTATATGTAATCGTGCAGCATGCCAACTTCACCCTTGTACAATTGCGTTCACTATACACACAATTTACTTGGTGTAATGTGAAAACCACTTTGCACTTCGCATCCGCTGGCTTGTGGTTGGTGTGGACATTAACAAACCCCGATCACTTATCTGTCAATGCTTGTTGGGGTAAAGGTGTTGTGCCTTGCCCGGCCACCCATGTTATGGTGTCGTGCTGTGACACGTACATAGTGGGAACGCATGCTACAAGAGTTATCTTGTAACTTTTTAGATACATAGTTATATTTTCTATAATGTAAATATGCATATTTAAGTATAATAATATACTTTCTATCTCATCCTATTATTTATCTCAAGGGTAACCTATTCTTACTTTACCATCAGCAAATACTATGGGCAAAGCATCAATAGATCCGCCTCTTTAACTTGGGGCAAAAAGAATTGATTCTTTATTTCTACTATCTCATTATCATTTCACACCCTAGCTAGATCCTATATCTAAGGTAAAATCATATATATATATATTCTATGTATTTTTCATATTTTTCTTATATTTCTTTTTAAATAGCTAGTAGGAGGGAATCAAATCCTAGTGGGACACTAAGTGGCATGATTTCAAAGATACACTTATTTTAATGCATTATTGCAAGCATGATTACAAAACTTTGTCAATGAGCAAATTCATGCTTTCATATGGCATGAGATGTCCTTTGGAATCAAATGAAAGTCTAGGCTAAGGGAACCACAGGAAGACTTTTGCTGCCAAAAATGGACCCTATTTTGATGAATTTTTTACACAAGGTTCCAATTTGAATTGGAAAATGATTTTAAAATGAAAATCGTAGCTAATGAGCTGAAGTTTCTGCCCATATTTTTACTTTTTTATTTGGAGCCACGTTTGAGGAGATATGATCAAAATGCTGGACCCCAGTCTGCCCACATCATGCAGGGACAGCTCATTTTCAACTTTTCCAGCTTCTATTCACACTGGCTCCTCTCTTCTTGTGTAAACCCTTGGGGGTTCCCTTCACCTATAAAAGGGGACCTCTTCTTCCTTGAAAAAGAACTCAAGCATTCAAGCCATTGATGAGAGGAATTCTTGAGGGAGTGAGTAGTAATGCCTAATTGTACTTAGCCATTAACATAAGCCTAAGCCTACACTTTCTCCTAGAGGAAGACTAGCCATTCTTGTACGCTATCCTTGGAAGATCAACTGTAATCAAAGAAGGTCTTGCACTTGGCGTGTCAATCAACGTTGAATTCTCCCCTCTTCTTCTCTCTCCATCGATAATGGTGTCGAAGGGTTTGTCAAGTAAGATGTGTTCTACATTGATGTTTTCTTGATTTCTTGTTGTTTTCTTTTTCATCTCTAATCCAACATATATATATATCTAATATCATCTCCTTAACCAAATCTATCTCTCTCACTCTTAGTAATTCATCCTCTCTACAAATTCTACGTTCTCTTTGCTACAGGTACATCTCTCCCCGCAGTATCCTTATTGCCTACGGGCAAGAATAGGGCTTGGGAGGGAAAATTCTCATCTCTTCACTTCTCTCATATCTACATTTCTCACATACTATCCTAGATGAATAATTCCCATGATGATAATTTCTATCGCTTTCACTTTGTACGATCTATTAGAATTAACGTATGGATTAGCCGTAAAATACACTTTCAACAACGTATAGTGTTTCTCTTTGGCCCAGAAAGGCTCAATGAAATACCTCTATCACCAGATCCCATCATACTACCTCTCATAGATTATAATTTTTCTTTTGATGTAAGCGTAGTTATCTTGCTATGAACCAAGATGATTTGTACACACAATTAATCCCAATCACTAGACAAAATATATATATTATGGTAAGCACAAAACTACAATTCCAAAGAACAATTTGTAGCCTATTTGGTCAGCCAAGATTGAATGCCATCTACTCATCTATTAACCCTTTCATATTACCCATGATACGATATGACCATAGCCTTGATGTTTTCATCTTTTTGTTGTTTGGACATTCTCTTTTGTTCTTTCTTTGTGTGTGTGAGTGCAAGAGAGAAAGAGTGGGGCTTCGTTGATTGCACTTCCTTCCAAACCCTAGTCTTCATGGCATCTATGCTTTAACTCCTTCATATAGTTTATTTTGAGTTCTCTCACAAACTCTCACAGCCATAAGCCCGGTGCTTTCCTCGCAAGACCACAAATTTCTCGACAACGGGCAACCCCCACTAACACTCTCTTTATTCTTGTTACATATACCAAGAATAAGGAGTAGCTCATTTGAGCCCTACTCCACCCACACACTCTCTACTCTCTCCCTCTCCCCTTCTCGCACGCACACCGCACTGCAAACGCATGCATCCGCGCACACACACTCTTCAGCTGTGGTATCAGAGCTTTGCGATGATCGGTGTGCACATGATAGCTTCCTGACAAGACACGAAAGCGACAGAGCCTTATCTTGAGCTTGGAAACCGAGCATAGAGTAACGACGGCAGATCTTGCACGGTGAAACCGGATCGGAGTAGATCGGATGGATATCGGATCCTCAATGTGTCTAGGTCCTCTTGGGGCTTTGGGGAATCTTTGGGAGCACAAGCATCTCCGCAAGAAAAAGGATCTGTAGAGGTTGCAAAGCTTGGAGACCATCTCGAGCTTGAAAGCAAGCTTGAAGGAAAACCGAGCAGGGTCTAGCAAACAAAGCAATAGCATTGAGCTTGAAATCCAAGGCATGTGAAGAATGGGGAATCAATTACAAAAGGGCCAAATTGTGCTAAAGAAAACTAAGGTAGCCTTGGAATTTGAGCAGCGTGAGTAGGTCAAATTCGGGTAGTTTTGGCATGGTTAAGAAGCACTGGTAGCAAATCATGAGCTCGATTGTGTGTTGTTGCACGTGCGCATGCGCACACACACACACACACACACATACATTGCAAGTGAAAACAGGGCTGCAACTCACGAGGAAAGTTGAGCCAGAGCCGAATCAAGCATAGTGTGCAAGCTTGGAGAATCGAGCAGGCAAGGGGTGTATGCTTGTGGGCTAAAGCAAGAAAAACCATTTTGTTGTAACGAGTAGGAGAATTTAATCTTGCAAATTGGCTAGCTTGTGCAATTGAAATCAAGCACAGGGGAGGAAATGAGGTTGTGTGTGATACACATACACACTTTATAATCAACAGAGAGCCAAAACGAAAGGAACTAGTCTTGCTTGGTGGGCCTTGCTATATAACATCTATAGAATATAACAGGACATACAAATTGACTTTTAACAACTAGCACTGAAGGGAACAAGAGCAAGACTAATTTGGCAAGGGTGGCATTGTGTGAAATGGATATACACTCTGATGACAAAGTGCCCAACAATAATACAGAAGTGAGGGCAAAAGGAGTGTATATTCCTACTATGATACACCACATGCATTCACTACTGTAATACATCACATACATTTGGAAAGTAAACGTATGCAAAAATTTGTGTGTAACTCATGTACAGATGTTAGTCGACATTGAGTGTATAGTTCTGAAAACTTAGATCCAAATAACCATAGCAAAGGAAGTAATGTAGAAAATTCTAAAACAAACAAGTAGATAAAGCATGAATGAACTACAACAATAAATGAGGTACTTTACTCACCTGCAATATTGTACTCCTGTTTTTTGATTGTCCAATCAACAGGCCGATATGTGAGTCAAGTTACAACAAAAGTAATGTGAATAGTTAAACATATCATCTTGCAATGAAACATCACACTGAAAGTGCAAAGTATATTGTGCACGTCATACAGAGGTGCCATACAAAAGTATGGTGGAGAGCTGGCACTGTGGTCTCTCCAAAAAAATATAAGAAACGGAAGTCGTGCCCTGCCTCGTAGCGTTTATGTGTTGCGCCAAGAAAACGCATGCGCATGGAAATTTGGATGCAAATAATGGACCTTGAAATGTTGTTGAGCTCGCGTCGTGCTTGTGCAGTTGGAATGTGCAGTGTTGTGAATATATGTCCTCCCTACCATACACAAAACATGAAAATGTAACTTTATGCTCTCTCTCTCTCTCTCTCTCTCTCTCTCTCTCTCTCTCTCTCTCTCTCTCTCAGTTGTAAGCTTCTAGGGTCAGCAATTATGTCTTCTTGCCTCCTTGTTGTTGACTAACTTGCGTTATGTATTGATACCAAATTGATGTTTGCATTTGCAACCATCTGAACTTGATCTGATAACTGCTGCGTACATGGACGTTTGCTCATAAGATCCACCACCGAATCGTGGTTATTGGCAAGAAAGGAGCTCCGAAGCAATAACAACTATGCATTCATATCCACATGACCGGCATCACCTGCTTCGTATGAATTTGCTAAAGAAAAACGCTACAGTATACTGTTGTTGCTAATCTCAACTGTGGAGGCATTGGCTGCCGCATGCACGCGGTTTAGAAAGAGAATCTCTTTACAAGATGCAATATTGGCCATATTGTCTGTAAAAATTCTGCTATCCCACCCAGATGTTGAATGGCCAGCAATGAACTACTGCTGGAGGCTAATAGGTGTTGACATATTGATATGCCTGTCTCCAAAAATGCCATTACTTCCTAGTCCTTGTTCTTCAGCTTCTCCAACATCAAAGCTCTTTGTGTGGAAAAAAGAACTAGCTTCCTCTTTTTCTCTTTGACTATTCTTTTGATCCTGGTTGCCAGCGTAGGCACCTGTATGATTGACTACTTGAATTCCGTTGCAATGCTGCTGCATATCCTTGGAGTTACACATTAACCAACTCCCACGGTATTCTGCGTTGAATTGGTCATGAGAGATATTTTTGTTTGTTTGCAGATCGTTCTGAAATGCTTGCCTCATCAAATTTTTAGATAGGCTATCAACAGAGTTGGACGAGGAGTGCGATTAAAGTCAACAACTCATCAGACCATGACCTGCACTAGTGGAAATATTCCCCAATGCCTTCCCATCGACAATGAGTTGTCTGCCGCTAATCCCCTCACACTCTCTGCTAATTAAAAGTACAAGCATCTAGCACTGAAGCCACTGGCTTAATTACTTGAGGATAACCATCAGAAGCTTTTATGTCCTCATGTCCACTTTGATGTTTATTCTTTCCATTTCTTCCGTCTGAACGGGCATGCGAATGCAATGAGTTTTGGTGGTTCGAGTTCGGATTAGGCCAAATCATTATCGATTGAAATCTGATTATCTTCTATTTTAGTAGCACTAGAACAGACCTCTACCATTGGTTGATCGCATGAAATATCTGATCTTTGAGAATGCTCATCACTTCGGTAAGCATCCGAAGTACTCTCCAACTTGATGATCTATGAAATATAACAAGGTTTTGAAAGGTCTTTGGTAATCCTTTCCAATTTTGCCTGGCTTACTGCTGCAAAGGCAAACTGCGCGGAAAAGAATTGGTGTGAATCTTGAGAATTAGGCATGGGGAAACGAGCTGAGTCATACTTAGCTAGCCACTGGGTCTTGTTGCACACAAAGCTGCTATGATCGCTATTGGGGAACCTGCAAACTGCTCACGGAGAAGATCACTTGGTAGCTTTTTGCACGGAGTTTTATTTAGAGCGTTTCATGCTGCTTTTCTGTGTTGCAGACAATGCACGGTGCTGCTTTACAAATCTTTTCATGGTGCTGCTTTCGTGTTGCACGCTTCGCTCGTTTTTTTAATTTAAAAATTTTATTTTTTCCATGCCACGTGGTTGCCTATGGTGGCTGCAGATAGGGGAAATTAAAGAACCTTTGGCTCACCAAGTAAAAATTTAATTTTTTCTTTAATTTTCTCCCTTGGAGTGCGTTCACACATCGTTGAGCATTGACCTGAAGCAAAGTTTTTTTTGAACGCGAGAGAGAGAGAGAGAGAGAGAGAGAGAGAGAGAGAGAGAGAGAGAGAGAGAGAGAGAGAGAGAGAGAGAGAGAGAGAGAGAGAGAGAGAGAGAGAGAGAGAGCATACGCTCTCGATGTGTGTACACAAAAGAGAGAGAGACGAAGGTGCCAGTTTGGGCTAGCACAAGGGCGAGTAAGCTCAGGCATCACCCGATATTATCGAGCCCAGAGTGATAGAGAGAGAGAGAGAGAGAGAGAGAGAGAGAGAGAGAGAGAGAGAGAGAGAGAGAGAGAGAGAGAGAGAGAGATTCGGCATCTCTCCGGTTCACAACCATCGACATCGGCCTTAGGCTCCCCGCTCTGGCGAACCCTGCATAGATGGTTCAACATTGACTTGAATCGCGGCACTTTTTCTCTACGGCTTCACATTAACGGCTTGACATTGATTTTGACATCGATTTTGGCGGCTACGATTTTGGCAATCGATTTCATTCGGTGGTAAAAGCCGACACCAACCAGTTTCTCTCGCTTTTGATAAAGCGAGAGTGAGATAGAGCCTCCCACGTGCCCATTTTGGAGAGAATTTTCTTTGACAAACATCCTTGGACATTCCGAGTTCAATTCGATCATTTTGACTTCGCCTGTTCCCCAGTTTCCAGCTTTGGCAGCACACACCGATGCATAGCGGCTCCGACAAACCATACCAAAGTAGTTTTCTCACGAGCGCAACTCTTGAATGGCGATTTTGACCATTGACAATTGTTTGTGCTTTGTGTTTCATTTTTGATCGAAGTCTTTTCATACCTATAATGGAAATGGCTTTTGAACTTTGAGAGTAGCGGAATTAGGGCATTAAATAAAGCACTTTTGTGAGATAACTTTGTGAGCATCACGGGTGAACTTAATTGATGGTAGAAACATAAACATGGTACTTAGTTAACTTGGCATGAACAATAATTTTGCACTAGAGCGAGTTAGAGAACATGACAACAGTTGAGGGACGGACAATATTACCGCCGATTAAAAAAGGAAAATGGAGAGAGAAAACATTTCGTTCATAGCAATAGGCACGGTAATGCTTTGTAAGCAATAGACGCGATAATAGTTGCGGATATATATTGGTGAGTATTATCGTGTCTATTGCCGCACCTATTACCGCTATATGGATTCTAAAAAATAAAGGTGCTCATTTGGGTCACCAAATCTTGGTTGGCCCAAATGAGCACCTTTATTTTTGACCTGCATAAAACATATGAAACATCAATTCCATTTGGAAAAGTGCGAAGGAAAAAAAATACAATAGATTTTGAAATTCCAAGTTACACCTTACCTTGATAATTTAAAGTACAAAAGAGCAATAATTTAATAAAATTACACATAAGATTAAAAATTTTATTGAGTTTTATATGCATGTGATCATAGAGTTTTTTTGTGCCACATTTGCACTTGTAAAAGAGGACTACTAAAAAATATATATCTATCCAAGTCCTCGTCCTCCTCCTTGTCCCCGTCCTCATTGATAGGTACATACATTTGATCCCCCTAACTCTACAATAACCAAAACCAAATTAAACAAATTAATAACTCAAAAAAATATACATAATAAGAATTGTCTACACTTATTGCCTATAAAGATCAGAATGCTAAGTCAAATTGCTATGAAGAGATGTGATGGTTCTCCAATAACCATCGCTAAGTATCGAATTTTGTGTGTCACTCTTGATAATTGACCATCTCTTTGGTCGTGCGACTCGGAGAGATATTTTACTAGGTTAGCAATAGAAAAATAAATTCATAAACTAAAACAGTTTTTGAACCGACTTAGGCTCCAATTTCAAAAAAACTTACATCTTTGTCCTTCCAAGCTGCTTTTACTCCCGAACCATAGCGTGTGGGAGTTTTTATGGACTAAGCATCGTGTTATTGGCTAAAGGATACGCTCGTTGCACTTTGTTTGCCATTTTCTTGCAGTGCCCACTCACTTTGCATTTGCCATGTTACCGATATGATAGATCCTGTCTAGTTTTGCGACCAGGTTGGTTGCAGCGCGCCGTACACTTGATTGCTTGTTTTTTTTAAAAAAACTGATATAGCCCTCCAACCACTCGGCTCAAAAACCCTCATTGGGGCATTTGAAAATCAAGCATGCAATGCTTCCTTGATGCAACATGCATGATTGGGTTGTTGGTCTCTAAAGGTTGCGGAAGAAGTCGAAGCTGTCCAGCCTCAAACACGGGAGGTAATCGAACACGTCACTAATTTGATAAGATGAATTTATAATTTTGCGTCGCTATTCATGATGACTTTGAAAGATAAGCATAGGGAACCCCTTAAACTGTCCAAGAAACGTGATTCTGTCACAAGAAACAAGCATATGTTTTTATAGATTAGTGAACGAACTGTTTGATAAATTGTCATTGTTTGTTGAATTGCTTTTGCTTAATAGATTGTTATTATTTATTAAGTGGTTATTGATTGATATGAAGAATTGGTTGATCATGTTTGATGAATCATTTAAAGAGAAGAATTGTTGAAAGAATATCTTTTGTTCCTCGCGGTTAGCGGGATGTCTAGCAAGTAGCGGGATGCCTGGCGGTTAGCAAGATGCCTTGCATTTTTAGCGGAATGCCTCACGGGTAGTGGGATGGGAAGGTTGCACAATTCTCGGTTAGCGAATAAATCCTTTGTAAAGGCTCTGTTGGTTAGACAGAAGAAGTCCGCGGGTAGCGGCAAACTCATGAGCAATTGAAAAAGTTATTTTGTTGAAATATAGGTTTGTCTTCATTAGGCCTTGTTTGAATTGTTTTAGTATTTTTTGAAGGGTTGTATAAAAGAATCTGTGTTTGGAATTAATTAAGGAACACTATTTGTATATGTAAAACAATGTGGTAAAAAGTGTGAGTGTGGGGTGGAAAGTGGGGGCTGGCTCAGGTTGCTAGTCAAGGATGGGTGGTCTTGCTTAGTCGAGAAAATCTCCACTCCCTCTTATTAAGAGAAGTGAAATTAGAGACTCATCATGCCAAGAATCGAGATGTCCCAAATCTATGTGCCCACAAGTTTACTAGTTAGTTTAGACTAAATCTCATATCATATTTATGGTTTATGGATGACGGTTGTGCCTCTTAAACGTGGGGAAAAAGGTGTTGTTTATGGATTTTAAATAAGTCAATGAGATTTTATCTTTATATTAGGAAATAGCTTTCATTGGAATCTTAGATTTATTGACCTAGATTGTGGCGTATGACCCTTATAACCACATAAACGATGGATAGAGGACTTCCTCTCTTCTGTTGCTCGTATCTCTACTTTGTGGAAACGGAACAAGGTGTCGTCAATGGAAAAGGAGAATAAATGAAGGCCATCTATCAAGTCACCCCAATCTTCTCGAGGTTGGGGACCTCACATCACTAGGCAGCCCCAAACAGCTTCCTCATCAGACATGTAGCAGACTTGGACACCCCAAGTTGGAGGTCTAGCACAACGTACGAGAGACTCACTTCAAACAATCCACAAAACTTAATCACAATTGAATAAAGTCGAGATAGCCCGACATAGTTTTGTGCCCAGAGGTATTGGCCCCAAAGTCATGCGCCCCTTTTGACATTTATTTTATATTAATGCTTGAGCAAAGTTACAAAGTTTGAGGGTTCTCAGGCTGTTGAGATGCTCGTCAGCAAAACTGAGCCAGGAGGCCCTCTTAGTTCATATTTGAAGGCCCCTTGGGCTTCTCAAAAGAAGAACAAGAAAGATTCAAACTCAAAATCTCTTGGCCCCAAAAGCTATCAGTGCCCAATGCCGAAATTCGTACATTGCCACCTCAGCAGCTGTGAATGCATTTTGTAGAAAATCTGTACGTATTGCCATGTCAACAGTGAGCACATTTTGTGGCATCCATATAGCTGGCCAACACTCCATTTTTATCTCTAGTGTCCCTTGGGCCTTGTTGATAGGTACCCATAAGATGGAACAACTTATGACTTTGTCCGGGTAGTCATGCCACATCATCACTTTGTGGCATGTCCCCCTCTTGAAAGAATGATAATCGCCCTTGATTACACCTACAAAATAAAAAAAAATCCATAAAATAGTTCAATAGACACTGACTCTAAGTACCAACACACTAGACGACACAAATCTAGCACTTGAACCCAGATGACAGTCACTGAACATTCATATCTCATTCAAATCATGTCATATAAAAAATACATGGAGATCTAGGACTATGATTTCTGGCAACGTATTTAGAAATTGCATCTAGATCCATACCAAACCTCATTGATGTTAGATTAACAAATTCTTATTGTGATCATGTCCATAGAATCTGAAGATCAAACTATTGCAATCATTTCATCAATTATTCCATCTTTCAATCCTATACTCAAACACAATCACATGGGCGAACACACAAAAAGCAGAATCATTTTTGGAAATTCCCATTTCTAGATTTTTCATTCATAAAGTCATACAACAAAATGATGTCAGTATATCAATATCCCTGAAATCCAAAAGGAGAATCAGTGACATTATTCCATATGGGTAACGCGTGACAAAGGGGCGGAGTGACTCCCATCTGATGCAATCTCGTCTGCACCAGATTCAACCTTGCTGAGGTGCGAGATCTCTCGAAATAGACACAGCTAGACCAAAGGCCTCAAGGTAAAGTTCTAGTATCTGAGGAGTATCTTCTAGGTCCTCCTTCTCCATCCATTTTGCATCCAATGCTGGATAGTTCTTGAAATTCACTAAGAACCGACGGATCACTTTACATTTCACTTTTCTTTCCTTATGAGCCAGTATCTATTCAGGGACAAGTATTTCCTTGCTCTCTTCTACTTCAGGTTGCTTGTCAGGATCTCTGTCAATTGGCACCTTATCCTTGAAAGGTTTCAAGAAACTCACATGAAAAGCATTGTGAATTTTCCAGTTATCTAGCAACTTCAGTTTGAAGGGTACATCATTTATCTTCTCTAACATCAAATGAAATGATGTCATATTTGTAAATAAAAAGGGCCATAATATCTCATACTTAGCTTTGAAAAAATTCATTCCTTTCCCTTTCTTTTCCTAAGGTGTGCCTTTTCAAATCAAAAGAGCACCTAGACATCATCTTCCTTCAATTACAAGTCGCATCCATGCTTATCAACAATTGCATTCTTGTGTTGTGCTTGAGACTTTTCAGGAGCCTCGTGAAACTTGGCAAAAGCAATGTCCAAATCTCATGTATACTAATCTGCTTTAAAAATATTATCAAAAGGAGGAATTTTATTAGTACCTTTGATTACTTCAAATGGTGCCTTCCTCATTGATGAATGAACATCGTTGTTGTAGGAAAATTACACCAAGGACAGGTGCCAAGTACTTTTCACATTGATTATTTTGATCCAGAATGTAGAGCTTCAATAGATCTAGAACTACCCAATTTGCTATTTTAGATTGCCCATCTATTTGTGGGTGGAATGAGGACGAGAACTGCAACCGCATGCCAATGTTCTCCCCAATTTCCCACCGAAACAAACTCATGAATCAAGGATCTTTGCCTGAGGCTATAGATTGAGGCATGCCATGCAACCAAAAAATCTGTGAAATAAATAATCTAGCCAAATGATAAGGCTTGACCGTATTCTTTACTGGAATGAAGTGGACCTACTTGCTAAATCGTTTGATGACTGTCCAAATGCCATTATGCCCACTTTGTGTCTTGGGGAGGTAAAAGATACAATCCATAGCAATTATTTCCCCAAGGGCGGGAGGGTATGGGTAAAGGTTGTAAAAGTCCTAGTGCGTTATGCCTATCAAACGTGACCTTTTGGCATACCAAGCAACTGGGAATAAACTGACCCATAACCTTTTTGAACCTCGGTCAATCAAAATAACGCAAAACACCCTTCAAGGCGGTATCTATGTCGTGGTGATCCAAAGAAGGTGGATAATGGCACTCTGTCAAAACCTTTTCCTTCATGTAACACATAACATCGTTTTCCACATCAAATAGCCATCTTGTGTGGAATAGCCTAACATTTCAAAGATATTCTTTGAAAGCATGGCTCATCAATATTTGAAAGGTGGCAGGAGAATTAGTTAACCCAAGAGGCATAACCAAATAGGCAAAAATACCCCTTTCAGTTGCAAAGGCAATTTTATGCTGATCTTTGGGATCAACCAAAAGTTGATTGTACCCTGAAAAGCCCTCAAAGAAGTTGTAAGCATCTTTTCTTGTAGCTCGTTCTAAAACATGCTTATCTTTGGGATCAACCAAAAGTTGATTGTACCTTGAAAAGCCCTCAAAGAAGTTGTAAGCATCTTTTCTTGCAGCTAGTTCTAAAACATGCTCGATGATTGGAAGAGGGTAGTTATCTCTAATGGTGGCTGCGTTCTAAAACATGCTCGATGATTGGAAGACGGTAGTTATCTCTAATGGTGGTTGCATTCACTTTTTTGAGATTAACACACACTCTTAATTTTCCATTTTTCTTGGGTACCATCAAAATAGGAGACACCCAATCTGTGTGTTCAATTTCTTAAATGAATTTGGCTTCCTTGAGCTTCTCTATTTCTTCTTTAATCTTTTTGGTAAATGTTTCATTATAAGTATTTGGGTGTTGTCTACTTGGCTTCACATCATCTCTCACAGGTATGATATGCTGACAGATTTTTGGATCAACACCCTTGAGATCCTTATAAGACCAAGGAAAGATATCATGGTATTCTTTTAGTGGGCTTAGCAAAAATTCTTCTTCTTCTTTAGTCAAGCCGTTTGCAATGTAGGCAGGTATAGATTCTTCTCCTGGTTTGGCTAGATCTATCTTCTTTGCATTTGGGACTCACCCTATTTTCTTAGTTCCCTAACAGGTTGTTTGACTATGATCTTTTGGTCTTGGAGAGTATATTTCTTGTAATAGGATAGAAAACTCATTACATCTTTACTCTCTTCCTCAGTTTTTTCCATTTTAGTGGTATACATCTCCTTGAGAGTTTTCTTCAACTCTTGATATTTCTTCTTTCGTTCTACTCGTGTCATGGATGAATCACCATCCTAGTGTTTAGGATTTGGTTGAGTTTTCTTTCTCATTTCCGTTGCTATTTTTGATATCCTTTGTTTGTTGTCTGAAGGATATCTACCTATGATTTTTTCCTTTACACAATCATGTGCAGAGGTATGCATCATAAACTGTGTTTTGCTAGAAACTGATAGCATAGGTCTATATTTTAAGTTTTCTTTGTCTTTTTTCTTCTATATTATTTTTGTCTTCTTGTTTTTTAGTTTGGAAAGTAAAAAAACTCTTCCTCTCCTCCTTAAATTATGAGTAGTTTGGCTCTCACATGTTCTTTTTCTGACCCACAATCATCAGATGTAATTGAATGTTCTTCAAACTCGTCAGTAGCATCATAATAGAGGTCTGAAAGACTTGTTGAGATTTCAATAAGTCCTTGGGTTCTTGAACTTCATTTTCAATGTAAAGGGTTGAGATCATTTGTATGGGCATAGACGTAAATCACACACACATCCATTGTTGCCAAATTTTGAGTCCACTCAAATGGCTCAAACAAATGCTCCGGAAAGGGTTCATGTATATATGCTTCATCTGTGCAATCCCTTTCTAAGATACATTCTTCTCATTTTAAACTCCCATTTTTTGAGGCTCCGCACATCCAAATAAGCATGCATTTGTTTAACCAAGATGGAAGCTTTGATTTAGATAAAGAGATTGTGTCAATTTCTTGAATGGGTGTTTTCATGACATCTCTATACGTGTGATCTTTCAAATCGACCCTTGTGATTGATCCCACTTGTTTCTAATACAGGTAATTGTTTCCCCAATCTTGAACGAGTTGTACATGTAACATGAATGGTCTTCCTAAGATGATTTCATAGTTAAGTTTCTCTACAAAGTCTACTATTGCAAAAGTATGTTGATAATCAATTCCACAGGAACTAGCTATCACTTTTTTAAGCAGTCTTTTCTATGTGTCCATCAACCAATTGTAATTTCATTCGAGTTTGTCTAATGGTTGGATTTTCCCATGGTTCCCATACTGCTTTTGTGGCTATGGCTGTGCCTGCTCCACTATCTAGTATTGCCATGGTTTCTATATGATTATATCTTACCAAAAGGGTTGTTTTTTTCTTCTTCCCCTTCATAGTATTCTCTGAATTTTCTCATTGGGATGGATCTAATCTCCTTGTTATCCACTTCGTGTTTCAATTTTCCCAATTTTTTTGCAATTAGCCCTATTAGCCCCACCTTCTCTAGAGTTTTTTGTAAATCATTCCATAAATATGGTTTGATTTTTAACAGTTCTTCTAAAGTAAGAGTGCATTGAATGGGTGTAGACATGATTGAATGGATGTTGTCTACCTCTAGGGTCTGTTCTGCTCTTTTTACGTGAGTGGTTTTACACACTATGGATTCGTCTCTTTGTTGTCTCCTAAGTAAGAGGGTAGTGTTTTCAGAGTCATTGGTTTAGACGTTCTTGATGCTTCAAAGCCGCAATCCCCATACAAGGATTGTACCTCATTGTCCACATCAGGAGGTAGATTGTCTAACCAAACTTCCTCTATAGAAGCCGACTTCAAGGTTATGCTCCGATCATTAATCTATCTCACCTTTTTCCATAAATTTCTTGGCCAATCTTCATCTAAAGCATCTTCACTATCAGAGACTATGAGTTCTGGATCTCTAGTTTCAAGGTGGGGTTTTGCCACCGCTTTGGATTTCTCTTTACTGGTTTCTACCACAAGCTCCTCAGGTTTTGCTATACTCTCAAGTTTGGGTTTTTGTTTTTCCAACAGCTCTTGAATAATTCTCACCAAATTTTGATAAGCTTCAAGCTTAGCTGCTTCCATATATAGAGAAGGATAGTTTTTCCATTTGTTTTCCATGTTTTAGCATGCTTTAAGTCCCACTTGGAAAGCTTCCAAGGATGCATTGATTGGCTCAAAAATGTTATCTATTAAAATTGATCCTCCAGATTTCATTGAGGTTTCATTTACTTCACTCCCAGTTTCTTTCACTCTTTCCTGGAATAGTTTCTTGGCTTTTTCCTCAATATCATCCCTTTGTTTCTGTTTTCTCATCTCATACCTCTTCTTTTCTTGGTCTTTTGAGAGAAAATTTTAGTATTCTCTGATTCATCTTAGGAGTTACATTTCTTTTTCTTAGCTTGGGCTCTAGTGATCACTTTGGTTGGAATAATAGGTTCACTCTCTGAAGAGCTACTAGGTATCACTTGGACTACATTCACCATTTCTTTTCCTTTGTTTGATGGATTTTTTGGACAGTCTTTAGGGAAGTGTCCACCCTTTTTACAACATTGTGTATAAAAAGCTTCAATGGGCTTAATTTTCTTGTCAGGTTCTGGGCATTCATTTTTTCAATGATCATCTGCACCACATTTATGGTAGTTTCCAATCCTTGGCTTAATCATGGGTCTTACCATAGAAAGTCTAACACCTTCATTAGCTACATAGTACATTGGTGTAAGCTCTGGTGTAGCATAAGTTACAGGTTCTTCCATTGAAGGTGGAGGTAAATTATACCACTCTCCCTCTACCATTACTGTAGATGGGGTAGGCTAAACATAAGGTGTAACAAAGCACTAGTGCTTTTTCATTTATGAATCCTTATGAATGCATGTACTTTACGAGCACTGTATTATGTCAGGGATATGGAGGTTGTTGACTCAATACTAGTTGTGGTCTTTCCATACCCATAGATGTTCTTTGTGCTGGGCCCATATTAGGCTGATATCTATACATGGGTTGTCCTTGTGGCCTCATGGGCACATATCGAACATTTTCATCGTACTTTGTTCGGTAATAGCACTCATTGGTCTCATGGTTGGTCCATTTACCTTTGATAGCACACCATTTTTGCGGCCTTATCGGTTGTCCATGTTGAGGTATCCCTTGCTCTGGTCCTCTCATAGGTGCTTTTTGCAAGTTATTCATCATTTTGTTCATCCTTTTGAGCATGTCTTTTATGGATGTAAGTGGTGCTGCAGTAACTATTACCACATGCGTTGGTTTTGAGGATGCTATTTTCTCACTCTGAGTATCCTTAGAGACATCTTCTTCATTGAAAATATCACAATTGTCTCCCAAGTTAATAGCATCTGATACACACTCTTCTAGGGTCATATTCTTCTTGCTATACATTATAGCATGAAGTTCTTTGTTTAGCAATCCCTCTAAAATAATGACACTAATATTTTTTTTGCAGGTATTTCTAGTCTCGGGCACCTTGCAATGTATTGCTTC
The DNA here is from genome assembly GCF_014529385.1 of Adiantum capillus-veneris. Taxonomy (NCBI): domain Eukaryota; kingdom Viridiplantae; phylum Streptophyta; class Polypodiopsida; order Polypodiales; family Pteridaceae; genus Adiantum; species Adiantum capillus-veneris. The sequence goes on from NC_140935.1 coordinate 147,278,253, forward strand.
ATCATAGTTGCACAATCCCTAACAGACTCACCTTGTTTGTGTTGAAGCTATAGATTTGAGCTACCGTATTATGTTTAATCCCAGTTTTGGAACATGCAGCTACAAATACTTGAGCTAATGTATTCAAGTCCATGATTGACCTTAGTGGAATGTTTTGGAACCATGTCAATGCTTTTCCTTCTAAAGTCATTCCAAATCCCTCAAATTGAGTGTGGAAATCAAACATGTGTTCTACTCTTAGCACTTTCTTGAAGCTTGCTAAGTGTTCATATGGATCCCCAAATCCACTATATTTTTTGATCCATTTTTTAAACTCAGCTGGTCTGACACGTTTGTTTGGCTCAACTCCATTTTTTCTGGCAGTGGATCCTGTCTTGAGTCCTTCAAACCAATCTGTTGGAAATAGTGACTCATCTAGCCCTAGACTGGCTTTGATGTCACTCGATTTTCTTCATGATTAGATAAGTTCGGGTTTTTACATTTCTCCCAAAAGATCTCTCGTGGAGTTCCTGTCCTGGAATAGTTTTTGGTCCTTGGCCCAATGTTCTACCTCTTATAGAGTACCCTTGGTATTTGGTATATTCTACCTCCTCACGACTCATCATAACAAATTTATTGCTATAACAATACCTAAAAAGGTAAGTTGGTAGATCTATTGAACCCTTGTCTTTGATCTTGAAGAGTAACCACCTTGTTGTGGTCTTTGGACAAGTTTCATTGAATTTAAACAAGATTTGTCCAAGTTTTCGATTGTTTAGTGTCCGCATACTCAATTCTTAAGAATTTGTCTCAAGTCTCACTTTTGTGATCCAAATTCCACCAAATTTGATTTGTGGAGTCTACTTGATATGCTTGAATTTGTGGTATACTCAATTGTGCAAAACTTTCAATTCTGAAGGAGATGTAAATAATCGCGATTATTTACTTCTGGAAAATTTTGCAACTTTTTATCAAAATGTTGCTACAAACTGGTTAAGCAACTCAACTTAAGCTCCTTATCCAAGTTTCACCAAGTTAGGATAAGTTCTTCTCAATTTGTCAACAGTTTTGTGTCTGCAGACTAACTTTTCAAATCTGGACACAATTTCCACTTTAATGATCCAAATCTTACCAAATTTGATATATGTGCTCAATACAACATGATAAAACTTGTGGTATGCTTAGTTGGTCAAAAAAGTTGAAAAATAGGACAAATGTAAATAATCACATTTATTTACTTTTGACAAATTTTTGCCTATTTTTTATCATTTGAGGATATGTACATGTTTAACACTTCAATCTGAGCCTCTGAGACAAGTTTCCTTAAATTTGAACAAGATTTACCAAGTCACACTGACGTTCTCGACAATTAGTACAGAGTTGAGTTTTTCTCAAGGTTTTGGTCTGTTTTCTGATCCAAATTCTATGAGCCTTTACAAAAGATGTTGGTAATCATGCATAGAGTCTTTGGTATCAACCTTGGTGAATTTTTGAGCTGAAAGTAAATAATCGTGATTCTTTACTTTTGGCCTAAAATGAACACTTTTTGCTTTTTTTTCAATGGATAGTCTTTTCATGACTTGTTTTATGCCTTTGAGTCAAGTCAAAACTTAATTCGGCCTAAAATCTCAAGAAAATATAAATAATATGAGTTTTTGTAAACTCTTGAAAATTTACCTCAAATACATCTTTAAGGTTACTACTGCTTCATACACCTTTTAGAGCCCTTTTAGAGCATAATCTCTAGCCAGATTCAGTGGGTGGCAATCTTTTGGTGTTGTTTCAAGCCATAGAATTGAAATTCTGCAACTTCACATAAACAACTCACAATTGATTCTTTTGGAGTGAGCAATGTTCTGATATCCCACCTCAGATTCTACTTACTCTACTCTTAGGTTCTATTGCAATGGGGTTGTGGATAGTGTCCACAAACACTTTTTTTCTTGTTTTTTATGGTTTTTTGAGCCTTGATCTTAAGACTTGTCTCATCCATCAATCATCTTCAAAATCCTAACCTAATCCTACAATCCTACAAGATACTTAGCAAGTAACAATCTACTTCCAAGCTACCTCTACACAGAAAAAGATGACAATCTTAAGCTATGCAGTTTTAATTAAAGAGAAAGTTTATTTCTAGGTGATCCTAGAGGAAGTTAAGGACAAATGCACAAGACGCTCGTGTTTTCCCTGGTTTAGGTCTATTCGTTCCTTGGGAGCGGCGTCAAATGTGGGATGGGTTTCTAACCTCACTCGTATCTTATTGTCGACATAGCGAGAACCACAAACATAACTGTCAATCCATGTGACGAATCTGACTTGACTAGTGCATAGAGGCTACAAGAGGGTGTCAATATCTTGGAGAACAATAGAGAGCTCACATCTAATACAAGCTACACTCAAATGACCTAAGTCATCAAAAGCTAATCTCTCATCGACAAACAAAACATGACCTTACAGCATCAAACGACATATGAATGTTATGAAACTTGTAGGACAAGTATATAAGACCTAGGCACACATGCCAATGGTCTCAGATCTCACTTTTGATGAAGTGCAAAAATCACAATTATTAATCGCAGTGAGTATTTGACAGATGTTTTTGACCCCGAATGCATCTAAATGCTTACCAATGATGCCCCAATATCCCACCTATGCTTACTTTGTGATTTACTAGCTTAAATTCCTACTTATGATGAAATTAGGCCGCAGGTCAGTGAAGCTCTTACCTGCAGTAGTTGCAATGCAATAGACGGCACTACAATGTGACAATCGAAAAGGGAGTAGGAAGCGCGAGATGGAGAGAAGTGAGTGTCCTTAGCTCTCGCTATGTTTCTATAATCCAAAAACTTGAACATAACTTACAAAAATTGGCCTGTATACCTAGCCAAGGTTTCTTTGATCAAAAACTAATAATCCGGGAGCTCTAATTAAGGATAAGTTGATACAATTTGGAAGCTTATAGCCCCGGCTCGTCGCTTACAATATACATCTACAAAATAGGAGTTACAATATTCTCTATTTATCAAAAGAATAAGTGTTTTTACAATAAAAGCTCCCGAAAAATGTTACATGGGTTAGATTGTTGCTAACATGGAGCTGAAAACTTGACTTACCCCTTCAATCCAATTGGTAGAAAGTAAAAAATTAACAAACCCAAGCCCAATAATACTAGTTTTCTCAATAAAAGAAGATACTGGTAAAGCTCTCTCTCTCTCTCTCTCTCTCTCTCTCTCGGTTAATTTTCCTTTCTATATTACATAATATACATCATCGCTATCTTCCATAGGATGACAATATACTCATACATTTTCTTCTGAATATGAGACCATACTCAAGTAATCCTCCATTATCTTAGTTTTGATCTGAGACCAAGACAAAGATAGAGCAAAAGTTGACCCATCAAAGATTTTCATGTTCCGAGCATTCTAGATGACTGATAACATCCAACATCTTACAGACAACATGAAAAATAAAAGACTTGGTTTTGTACTATGTATCAAACCAGAAATAAACTTGAACTTCGTCAAATTGACATTCCACAACAATCTAAATTTATCCAACAAATATTGCCACCAGTAATTACATGTGTGAAGTTCATAAAAAGATGTTTCATGGATTCCAGGTATTTACATCTAACACATTTGTCATGTGTTACATTTCCTGTGTAGCAGTTCTTCAATGGGCAGTGCCCAATTAGTACTCTCCACTTGAAAATCTTATGCTTGTATGAGCAATGGGTGGACCATACCAGTTCAAATCTTTGCAGCCACCAATATCTATTACAAGAAAGACCCCATATTTTGTTACATCTTTGAGCAATGGGAGTGTTTGGTTGAAGCATGTGGTAAAAGGCTTCAATAGGTAGAGTCGACCAATTTACTAAATGATTTGGTAGTTCCCAATCTCTGAAGCGTTGCTCGAAATCCTGATTACGTATGGACAACTTCAACACACATGCACATAACAATCCCCAAGGAATCCTGAGTCCATTTCTCAGTCTATAAATCCTCTTGGGAACTCGAATGCAACCAACACACTGTTAGAGCCCACTATTTGATCAATTAAGCCTATCCCTCTCTCCTAGCTTCGACACTTATGCACAAAGCAATCCCCAAGGAATCCTAAATCTATTTCCCAATCTATAAATCCTCCAAGAAATTAAAAATTCAACAAACATACTATTAGAGTCCACTATTTGATCAATTAAGCCTATCACTCTATTGAAGAGGATAAGACCTTTCTTCCCCAATAAAAAAGCAGGCGGATTTTTAAACACAAAGATCCAAAAACATGACTCAACATCCAGTGAATTCCCAGTGCATCGAATTCTGACCGACCAGACAAGATTAGAACATACATTAAGACCTGGCTAGCATATTACCACTTTGCCCACATAATTTGATGGGGGCTGTATAGAACAATTTATACCAAAGATTTAAATTCCAAGTGCCATGAAAATACACCACTGCTTTATCAATCAACCACCAAAAGATCCGAGAACTAATGTAAACATATGATGTTATCTCTCTCTCTCTCTCTATGTGTGTGTGTGTGTGTGTGTGGTGATCGTCCATGAGCCTGGTGAGCATGGCAAGATACTACCCTCTATCTCTCTTTCTTGATGCCATGAAGATTGAAAGATTCATGCATCAAAATTACGCTTGGTATGGCCTCAATCCCAACACTTCAAACACCTTCAAAGGTGCAGAGAGCTAGCAGGGAGTGAGGAAAGAGAACACTTAAAACACTTGAAAACTTTAAAATTTGAGTCAACATGGCCCAATGTAGTTCTGTGCTTAGAGGTATTGGCCCCAAAGACTGGCACCCCTATTGTTTTTCTATATATTAATAATTGAGCAAAGTACAATGCCCAAGGGGACCTTTTCTCTCAGATTCTGCGTCTAGATGCCTTGAAGAGTGAGGGCCCTTTGGTCTATTTATTCTTACAAGGGATGCCCCAAAAGCAATAAACTCAAAAGAAAACTATCCCAAAAGCATCGGGTAAAAAATCTGCCATAAAAAGCAAGCAACACATTTAGCGGAATTTCGTACAATGTACCAAGGCAGCATGTTATTGGTGTATTTATGGGCATCCGTATAGTCAGTCTATCAACGCAATATGCAGAGATCCATAATGATGTTCGTACAGTTTTTGCCACATCATCACCTATTCGTACAATTTCTGCCACATCAGCACATCTTCCCGTGGGTGGTCATGCCACGCCACCTTGTTGTGACAATCTCAGTGGACCCAGCTAGGTGATAGAGTTATTGGGGAGTTTTTTGATACAGTGGGCCACGCCATGCACACACCAATGTTAGTCAGTTAAGGCAGCCAAACAGATCAATTTCTTTAGAGTCTAAGAATATGCGTACAATTGCTACAGACTTCTACCGCGATCTGTTGTCATTTGAGCCTCAGCCAGAGCATCAAGATGCATGCAAAGAGCACGTTTGGGCATAGATGCCTTGCCTTGTTACCGAGGAGATGCGATAGAGACTTGAGCTTCCCCTCCACTTAGAGAAGCTCCATGAGGTCCTCAGAGCACTTTCCCAAGGTATTTGTCCAAGGGAGGATAGTCTAACTCCCGACTTTTTCTTGGAGTACTAGGACTTGCTTGGTTCAAATATTTGTAGCACATTCTAGTATGTTTTGCAGACTGGCAAGATGCATGACAGCATGAGTGAGGGCTTGATCTACCTAATCCCCAAGGAGGGAGGCTCCTTGGATGATTTTCGATAGTGGCAACCCATTAACATCCTCAACTCATCCTACAAAATTCTAGCAAAGACTCTGAGCTTGAGGATCCAGCCACTACTAGAGCATTATACATGGTACCTAGATAGGTTTTGTCACCATATCTTGCATTTGTGTTCTACTCTCTCTCTCTCTCTCTCTCTCTCTCTCTCTCTCTCTCTCTCTCTCTCTCTCTCTCTCTCTCTCTCTCTCTCTCTCTTTTATGCACACGTGCACTCTGACATGGTGTTAGCAGCTTTAGGCTCTCCTTGGGACCAGTTCTTCAACATCATGTTCTCTCCCAAGAAGATCATACCAACCAACATTTTCTTCAACAGTGGTATTTTTGCAAATTTGCCTGCAAGAGGGGGTGACACCATCTTCTAAACAACTTCCATCACGAAGGAAAGCTTTGTCATCTACATTTTTGCAAGAAACCATCAGCTCTATCGTTTTTCCTTCGAGCGCTAGGGTCCCAGACCCTAGCGCTAGGGTCTGGGACCCTTTTTCTCACTAGAAATGCCCCTTTTTCAATTGCATTTTTGCAACCCATCTATGTTATTTTTGGGAGCACCAACGTTTCAACATGGAGGGCAGTGCTAAGCTTTCCAACCCCAAATCTTGCCAGATCTTACTCTATCTACTCGATTAGGCATCCGATGCCTAGACGGGCTCAGATTCCTCTATATCTTCTATGGATTTCAGCCATCAACACTTGTTGTATTCTCTTTTTTAGCCAACTTGGGATTGTGACATTGATTCCCCGCTCTCCTTACACCCTCTGCACCACTCTGAACCATGCCAAAAGCGTACGAGCATGCTGGAAATCACTAGACAACAACGTTTTCATCACTTTGCAGTTGCATTTTTGGGTGAACAGCAACCTATTGACTTGTGTTTGTCATAGAGGATGAAGTTACCTCCTATCAAGACACCATCCGGTGGTGGTTCGTGCAGTCTCTCAGTGAGATTGCTGCAGTACACTACCTAGGAGATCCATTCATTCCAGCCATCATTTAGTGGTTGTGCACTCCATAGGTGGTGGTGACTTGTGGTTTGATATGGATAGACCTATGAACTCATTAAAGGAGTTCACACGAGATATGGCCATGCTCATGGCGTATGGGATTTGACATTCCCAGAGAAGACAACACCATGTTTGATGGATAGACAATTATCACTTGACCTCAACACGTGAGAGCGCTTGTTTACACAGGAGAATCTATATGGACTTAGGGAAAGGATATTGGATCTCTTCTTGGACAGCTTCATTGCTTGGATGTACAAATTGGAGTGGGACTTTAGTGCTTTGGACTCTCTTGGAGACTTTACCTATGAGATGCGGGAGATCGGGCATCATTATGCACCTACATCCGGAGTCACCCAAAGCTTGGCTTGGATGGTAGTTCAGTTTCTCTTCTACACTCTTGATCATTTGGATTGCTACCTTCTGAGTTTCTTACACTCACCCTTGCAAACCTTACAACAAACATATCCCCAAACCTGGGTAGTAGGCCACTCCCACCTCAGTCACACTAAGAGCCACACCGAGGTTTGATTTGGAGGTGTTGTTGGTGTGGATTTTGTTTTGGTTGACATTGAAGGTTTGGACGTAGGAGATAGAGGCAAGATGATGCAGATGGATTGGTCTAGCCACTTCTCTTCTAAGAGATTATTCATAGTGCATACTACTCAATCTGACTACCCTTCTTCATACATGATGATTACAATGCAGATAGCTTGGTCTGACCACACCTCTTCTCAAAGGCCCTTCACAGTGCAGATTGCGGAGTTAGGCTTCTCCTATCTTGGATTACCCTACCTACAGACAATACACCAAAAGTTCTGGAAATACAATGTATGAAATAGATACCCCCCTAGCTCCATAAATAGGTGCCCAAGGAGGAGATAGGGCAATGCCAAATAAAAGCCCACGATCGAGCAAGAGGAAAAAGAAATATAAGGGCGCCCGGACAAAGTGGGTGGCGAAACAATGCAATGGATAGCCAGCCCTGCAGACATACTAGCCGTACATGTATGCCCTAGATCAGAGGGAATCAATACAATGGTGTAAATCTAACATCCCCTCTCTCACACTTCCACACATGCACACTCTCATACGTAGTATCCTTGACACCATCTTCACTTTTTGGGAGGTGTGTGCCCTCGCGCATCTTTGAGAAGAGGATTTGGTGATATTCCTTCTTGATGTTGAGAAGGCCTACGACATAGTTTACTGGGACTTCCTGGATGGCACTCTACGGAGGGACGGGTTTCACAGATGCTTGGATCAAGGATGTTGCATAGGCTTGGATCAGAGATGTGTCAGCCCTTTATAGACATGTGCACAGTTAGGTGCTCTTGGTAGGGGGAAGAAGGGGGTGCTTCTTGCTCATGCATTTGGTCAGACAGGGTCTCCCTCTTGCCTCCTTTTTCTGTCTCTTCTATGTTGAGGTGATGAGCAGATTTTTTGACTTTTCAACAGGTTGACTTGCGTGGTCTTGAGCTCCTTATTAGGGAAGTTTGAGCTTCTTGACGTCAAGTTTACTGATGACTCAACCTTGTACTTGGAGGGCCAAGAGGCCAATCTATGCAGGTGTGAGTAGGCTCTTGAGGTGTTCTATGGTGCATTAGGTGGACTAATCAATTGGTGAAAGACAGTAGCTTTCTAGGTTGGCAGTGCTCATACGCCTGATTGGCCACCAGGTGAGGGTTCTAGATGGATTCCCTCAGGGACTGCATTTTGTTACTTAGGTTGTCAGGCTGGCCTAGACTTGTCCCCGAGCCAATAGACTACTCCTCTCCTTTTGTCCATTAGGAGGAAGTTGCTACATTGGACTTATTTGGTAGATAGAGTTGTAGTCGCCAACTCGATGCTGTTGGCTACTATGGTACATCACATCTTGCTGGATCTTGTTGAGCTCCTATATCAACCAGCTAGAGAGTCTGTTCAGGAACTTTCTTTGGCCAGGGCTGCTGCATTAGACTTCAACACGACTTTCTTTGGAAGGTAGATCTGTAGTGGCCAACTAGGTGTTGTTGGCTACTATGTGGTACATCACGTCTTACTGGATCTTCGTGTGCTCCTATATCAGCCAGCTAGAGAGGCTAATCATGAAATTTATTTGGTATGGACCAAAGTAGCCTGACAGGTCATCACCCTACCATGTTCTCGGGTGGGCTAGGGATCATCAACCTAGCACAACAGAGCAGAGCCCTTCTTGGGATGTTTGTGGTCAAAGAACTGCTTCCAAGGGAGGATCCCTAAAAGGAGTTGTTGCTTATATGGCTTCGAGCTTGAGTGCCTCACACAAGAGGCCCTTGGATCCCTTCCATCAGGTGGATCTTTACAAAGATGCACAGAGTTTGAGTAGGAGGCTAGAGGATCAATTTGTTGTGGGCCTACTTAGCTCTTGGGAGCAGCTACAGAGTGGCTTGGAGCAGTAGCAACCCACTTGCAGAGAGGAGCACTTGAGACAACCCCTTGTTTGGAACCCCATGATCAGAGCTCCGAGAGGCCACTTGATTGGTATAAGGACTCATGTTTCTTGGGGTCCCATGGCAGAGGGCCCAACCCACACTCTCAGCGACTGGATTCACTTTTCATGTTTTCCAGAGGAGGTACAAAGCATCCAAATATGAGGCATGAGAGGGTGCAGAGTATGTGCGAGGACTTTACAGAGGCTTTACTAGCTGAGTGGATTACCCCTCTATAGACAACAACTCCTAGATGGATGGGGGCCTTCATGTGAGTGGAGGTCCGCATCATAGTTAGTGCTTGCTTGGAGTCTGTGCCCCCCATGCTTTTTGGGGATCCAAAGGGAGGGTTGACTACACAGAGTCTCATTAGAGGTCCACAGGTTGCAAAGTTTTGTTTTCAAAGGATACAAGTTAACTAATGGAAGGATATTTTTTGGGGGGGCAAAAGAAAAAGGAGACAAACTAGTAGATGAAAAGCTTAAAGCACTCTTGAAAGAAGATAAAATCGGTGGAATTCCCCAGTTATTTGGGCCAAAAATTGACTTTTGAGGCAATGAGAAAATTCAAGAATCATGTTCGTTTCAAGGATGACCCAAATTTTTCTTAGTCCTCAAAGAGTATCTCTAGTTTGTCTTCCTCTAGTTCCAGCGAGGATGATAAAAAGCAGAAGAAAAGCAAGAAAGATAGATCTAACAAAAATTCTAGAGAGCACAAAAATAAATCTAGTAGTTCAGAGGATGAGACATGTCCTCTGATTCAAATATTTGACAATTCAAATATTGCGGAAAAGAACAAGGAAGACCAAGGTGTCCAAGGATGGGGCTGATGCTATCAAGCTTGACATGTTTTCAGGCTATCACAACACCCATGGAGCCCTTGAATACATACAATAGTTTCACATTGCCTTTTCAAGAGGTCGTTTCTTTGAATGCTCAAACATACAAAGGGCCTTGCCTTCCTTGAAAGGAAACGTGCAGACATGGTGGTCTACTCTATTGTTGCACAGAGAAGCACCTAAGAAATGGGTAAAATTCAAGAGAGTTTTCACTTCCTCCTGGTTAACTAAAGAATATGAAGAAGATATCATCACGGCTTGGCATCATCTGAGAATGAATAAGGAAGAAACTTTGGATGACTATTGCCAAAGTTTTTGGGATACCTATTTGCCACATTTCTCATTTTGAATGATCACTTTGAAGGAACAAATTGATCGGTTTTATTGTGGGATTTCTAGAAGAGATTCAGCAATATTTTCAGCTAAAGAAGTGTGACGCCATTTGAAGAGTTATAGGACATTGCAAGGAAGGTTTTGGTATGCAGGTTGTCTCATTGACCTATCCTTTGGACAAGCTAGTGTCCACCTCAGCGGAACAAGAGTCTTCCAAGCAAAAGAAACAACTAAGAGAACTAAGCAATAGCTCATTAAAAATTTCCAAATAAGTAAGAGAATCATATGATAGTTCATGCAAAGAAGTTTCAATGATAGTTCATCAAAAAATTCCAAATAAGTAAGGGAATCAACTGATACTTCATCCAAAGAATTCCAATGATTCACATTTGCTAATGGACATAGGAGGCCACCGAAAGGTCACAGGGTACAAGAAAAGAACAGAAAGGTAAGATAGCTTTCTCATATAATTTGGTCAAGAGCACTTTTTGGCTCTCAGTGAAAAGTGGATGGCAAAAGAGAACATAAATCATTAGGCCAAATCTAGTGTGATGCGCACTGCACAGGAGGGGAGCCACTCCTTTGAGATTTTAGGGATACCGATAGACTGACAATATTTTGCGGAATGACTTCATAAAAATATGTATATTAGAACTAAACATGCTCCTTTGTGCGTGTATTATTAGATTATGTGTTGGAAAGGCAAAATGTCTCCATCGTTTTGTTTGATGAATGATTTAGTGCACCTACACATCTATTAGAGATCATCGAGATCTAGTTGTATGTGGCTAAGTGAATGAAATTCTAGTGCATCAAGATTTTTATCTAGATGAGATGATTATATATTTTTGTGAGTGCATCTAGAGTTTTGAAAGGCTGAGATGGATAGATTGAATGATTTGAACACAATGTTCACTGTTGTCATAATCAGGAGCGCACACAAATAATCAACAAGATGAAAATAAATAATCTTTGAACTGAAAAGAGTTGAAGGAGGAGATCAACACAGTATTTGGGACCAGAAGATGGGCTAGTCCCCCCCTTAAAGAGAATCTTTATTAGGGATAATATTTTTAAAAGAACAAGAAAACCCCCCCATTCTAATTCTTAATTAGACTCGATGGAGATCCAAGAGACGAGCTCTCAATCATTTTTTTTATATTGACTCAAACTCGAGGCTCTGTAGACAATAACCATTTTTTTTTTTTTGGAATTCCAAAGTGTAGCGTGAGGCCTTTTTGTTTCTTCTTTGCAATGATGTACCTACAAACACACAAACACGAGACAACAATTCATATGGAGAATTCACATTTGATACTTGTTGTCACTCATTGCACAAAACAACAAACTCCATGTGATGACGCCTCTTGACCTCTTGCAGGCTATCGCCGGGTGGACTTTGGCTACTAGCACTAGTACCTCCTTCCATCTGAGAGAGAGAACCGGTTTCTTTTATAGCCTCCCGCACCCGGCAGGAATAGCCGGTGCAAAGCCAACAGGCATAGAGCATCAAGGTAGCGCTTGGAGTGGGAGGAGATTACTAGCTATTTTTGGCGCCAGGAAAGAGATCGCCATATGTTTTTTATTCAGCCGTAAGAAGCAAACACTGGTATTTTTATAAGTTTTTGGGTTGCCCACTTATTAAGTGGACGACCATTTTTTTTTAAAAATGTGAACCTGGTCAAAACTTCATAAGACTCGGTGAGTTGAAAATCGATGCTATACAATCACATTCCGAGCATCCTTGGGAGCGGTTCTTAGGCATAGATGCCATACAAACACAGATTCCTTGCGGAAAAGTGTCTACTTTTTGTAGGAAAACACGTTAAAATATTATTCTTTTTAGGAAAATCTTTTTAGAACCAATGTTTATTTTTGTGCTTGCGTCTTTACATGTATTCAGACCAACGAAATATTTCCCTTTTGATGCTCCAGTCACTCATCACGTGATGCATATGGAATATTCATTTTTTGGTCTTTCCTATACCAAATGAACGGTACAGCCCCTTCCTGATGTTTAATATCACCCATCATATGACACATCAGAGTTTTCCATTCCTGATGGCTTTTAATAATTCCAACAGATCTACAATTCCTAACCTTACGGCTCAAATGCTCACTTTAAATATCCTGATTTTCAATAAAAAGAAATTACTCTTAAAAATAAGAAAATAGTCCATTTTTAGAAACATCCCTCTGGCTTCTAAACAAATGTCCTCAATTGCAGTGCTTGTACATATCCTTCCAGAATCTTGGCATAGGATGCTAATTCTTGCTCGGTCATCCCCATTGAGCATCTAGAGTAGAATAATTCTCAAACTTTACCAAATACTTCCAAGTAATCTTCTCAGACTTGAGTGATCTGCTCTTGATGATGAATGATCTTCTGTTTCCTTAACCTCAGGAGGTTCGTGAGCAATAGGCTGACTTGGAGGCGGTCCCACATATGGCCGGAGTAAACTAACATGGAAAGAATTTGGGATCTTCCAATTAGATGGTAAATCTAATCACAACGTCACATTGTTCAATTGGTCAATTATCTTAAACAGGACATAATAACAATTGGAAATTTTTACCACTTTCCCTTTATGAATCGCTTGTTTCTTTAGTCTTTCCTTCTCAAACTTAAGTAAGACTAATTAACTGATTGTTAAGTCCAGATTCCTTATGTGCTTGTCTACAACATCTTATCCTTAGTGACAAGGATCAGTGGAAGCAAAGTCTTATCATAAAGAATCTCAAAAGGTTCTCTCCCCATAGATGAATGTACGATATTTTTATACCCTTACTCGACAAGCAGCAAATACTTCTCCGAGTCATATTGTCTTTAAGACACATAAGATTTCAGCATATCCAATACTATGGAATTATCAATCGCACTTTGCGGCCCATCCGTTTGAGGATGATATGAAAAAGAAAAATTCAACTTCATGCCAAGGTTATCAAACAAGGCTTGCCAAAAGCCTCTTGTCATGTGAGGATCACGATCACTCACAATAGACTTGGGGATCCCATGATGCTTAAAGATCTATGCTAGAAAAATCCTAGCCATATGATTGGCTTTGATTTTTTTCTTGAATCAAGTAATTGAGCTTACTTGCTAAATTTGTCCATCCACAATGGTCCAGATCGCATCGTTTCTAGTCTGAGTCTTTGGTCCATAATAAAATCCATGGCAATAGTCTCCCAAAGTTGATTAGACACATGTAGAGGTTGAAGTAACCAGGCATCTTATGCCGATCATACTTTACTTTTTGGCAAACCAAGCATTCCCTAAAATATTGATCAATGTTTCTTTATGGCTTGGCCAAAAGAAATATCTTTCCAATGCTAAAGCAGTAAGGAGAAGTCCCCAATGACCCACATAAGGTGAAGCATGTGCTTCTTCCATGATTTTCTTTCTCAATGGTTTCGCCACACAAATTTCTTGGTGGTGATAGAGATAATCTTCTCAAATAGAATAGGGATATTCATTCTCTTTGTTCTTTAACCTACTCCAAATGGAGGAGAAGTCTAGGTCATTTGGATACATCTCTAAAAGTGATTCCAATTCTTGGTGATACACAGAAGTAACTGCATTCACCCTAGCCGTTTAGACAATGCTCTGCAGCCATATTCTTACTCCTCACTGTATGATGGATCTAGAAGCAAGACATGGAAAAAAATTTGGCCTATGTCATCTTCTTCTCAAATAATTTTTGTTGTTTAAGAAAATATCATAAACTGTGGTGATCGGTTTTGATGACAAAATTCGCTCCTAGAAGGTAATGCTTCCCGGTAGACAAGGCATGAGTCACAGCCATAAGTTCTTTCTAGTAGACTGAGGCATGCAATTATGCATCCTTAAGCCGTCTACTTTCACAAGACACTACATGGGCTTCTTAGTTAAGCACCACACCGATGCAATCACCTGAAACATTGCAGTGAACCTCGAATGGTTTCCTTAAGTCTGGCACTGTCAAAATAGGTCTTAATAGGTACTTTAGCCTATCAAAGGTACCTTGTTGTCTCAATCCCCACTTGAAAGGGATCTCCCTCCTTGTTAGGTCATAAAGTGGTCCTGCTACTTGAGAAAAGCCACAATCCCAAAAAGCTACATACATCATGTACCATAGTGGGAGTTGGCCAATCTTGCACAACTTGGATCTTTGTCAAATCCATTCTCACTTGATTTTGTGAGACTATATGGCCGAGATAGTGTATCCGAGTGAGGAAGAACTTACTCTTCTTTGCATTCACATGCAACTCATGCTTTCACAATCCTTGAAACACTATTTCCAAGTCATCAAAGAACACTCTTGTGAAAGCTCGATGTGGGCTGAAAATTAAATCCATCATTCGATTGAATGTGGCAAGAGCATTGGTCAAGCCAAAAGGCATTACCAAAAATTCATATAGTTCAAAGGTTGTGTGAAAGGCATTCTTATGAACATCCTAAAGGGCTATGCATATCTGATGATACCCACTCTTTAAGTCAATGCGACTAAAGATACTTGCAGCCTACAACTTATCAAGAATATCATTAATTCAAGGAATCAAAAATCAATTCTTGATAGTGATCTTGTTTAAAGATCACTAAACTATGCACATTCAAAATGTGTCATCTTTCTTCAGCACCAATAGAACTGGAGAGCAGTAAGGCAAGATACTTGGTCGTACTAGAACTTTTTTTGACTTACTTTAAAATTTCCTCTTGTTGAGCAAGACTTACCTGATAAAGGGCTTGATTTGGGGAAGAGTTACCCGGTACAAGATCAATGCGGTGATCTTTCGGACATTTTGGAGGTAGCTTGTTGGGTAGAGTATCCATGAAACAATCTCTATACCTTTCAAGAGATTGAAAACGTTTAATTTCCAAACTAGAGATCGAAACCTCGTTAGTTTTATCTCTTTCACGTTGTTAACTGAGTCAATGTTAGTTAACAAAACCTGTTAAAGATCAAAGATGTACGGATGCACATCGTAGATCAATACAAAGAAGAGTGAAGATTGGAGTTACACCTTTTCCACATTTTTCCAAAATGGTCACGTATTGTAAAGTCCCAATTTATTTCAAGACATTGTAATATTTTAATGTGTTACGGGCTCAATGGGAGTTTCAAGCTGTAAAGAACATGTCAGTTAGTGTGCCCAGGTAGGAGATTTTGTAAGCGGTGGAGCCCTAAAGGCATTGGGCGCCTGGACATTGCATATTTTTACCCTAGGTATGTAAGGTAGTATGTAAAAGAAATGAGGGTTCTCAAGCTCATTTGTTGAGATCACTCTTTGGTGAGAGCTCTTGAGGTGTGTGGCTATGGGGTCCTTGAGCTTCTCCTTGCTCATGTGACTTGGTTAACACTAATCAATGCTTAATTCTCTTTCACTATGCCTCTCTCATGCTTCTTGTGATTGCTAATGATGCTTAGATTATCTAGATTGTAACTAATTAAATCCCTCTCTAATCTTGTGTGATTTCCCTCTCTTGCTTGTGTGCACATGTAGGGTTGATTCGAGTGACACTGTGGTGCTCGATAGATCTATGTGTGTGTGCTTGCGATTAGTGTGTTGCATGATAGGATTAGTGTTGTGGGAATCTTGCAATTGTTAGTATGTGTGATTGGGTTGATTAGAGGTGAAGAGAAGTGGATATGAAGATTGCCCATCATTGTGTCTTAGCTCCTCCATAGGCCAAGAAGCTCACCTCATAGAGTCACCATTTGTGTTGCCATGACTAGCTCACTAATTGTGTGAGTGCTTCCATGCCCTAGCTTGGTAGCTCATCCCTCCAGATTGATAATTTGTTGGTCATTGGAGCTATGCATTGATGGAACCCCCAACACACATGCAAAAATCAAGCAAGCAGAAACACACTTCTTTATTTTCTTCTTAATGGAGATATAGCTTACAATAGGAAATAGGCAATCCCTTGCATCATCAAAAAATTTAATGTTCTTGCCCTCATGCTCAAAATCAAGGGTCTTTTCTACATAATCTAGGACCGGTTTCATATGGTAGTGCCATGGCATACCCAAGATGATATCACATCCCTCAATGGGTGCCATCAAAAAGCATTCACTGTCCTTGTACATGCTAATTCAAAGATTGTGTTTTCCTTGCACGAGAGTTGCATTGGTGGTAAACCCCTTGAATTCCAATCCGGAAGTGATTGAAGTTCCAAACTGAGCTGATGTGATGCCAACGTGATCCACAATTTCTAGTTAGATGAAGTTGTTCGTCGATCCAGGGTCGTAGAGGATCAACATCCGCTAGCTATTCACGGATCCCCTACCTTTAAGGAGCTAGCACTTCCATTTCTTGGTTTTTGTACTCCGTTGCACATCATGAATGGAATTCAAGCTTGGTGGAGCGAGTTCCTTCCTTCATTCTTCCTTCTTTGAAGATGCTTGTTCCTACCGTTGCTGCCGAATAGGGTAGTCAGGCTGTCCTTTCTCACCAGAGTAGAAACTCTCTCCTTGTTCTTTGAAGGCTTGTACTTGGTTTGACGTGAAATACTTGAGCCGTTTTTTGGTACCCTCTTGCTTCTTAGGCTGATCCATGTCCTCTGGGGGACACTTTTTTCCTTGGTTGCCATGGTCATCATAAACCGATCTTTGCCTTGCACGGTACATGCTATGTTCCATCCGTATGGGGGTACCAGTGGAATGTAGATCCTCGACAATGATTGCAGACTCCATCATCCGTAGAAGGGTGTCGTGTGGGTACACCTTCATACTCTTTCAAAAAGGTGGTTGAAGGTGTGCTTCGAACTTTTGCATCATTTTCTCATAGGAAAACTTCATGAAAGGCGTAAGTTTTAGAAGAACCGACCAAAACTTGTCAGTATAAGCCGTGACTTTCTCTTGGGATCCAGTCCCATTCCTTCAAAATGTCCTTCTCAAACTTAGGTGAAAGAAATTGCTCATAAAATTCAGCCTTCAATTGAGCCCACGTTCTACCTTCCAGAATTTTGGCTAACCACCAGTTGCTTGTTGTCTCCTTGAGATGCACCCCAACATGACCCAACTTGGATTTTTTGATGAAGTTTCTATTGTCAAATGCAACTTCAAACTTCCTGATGAAAGATAGTGCCTTTTAGATATCTCTCCATCTTGTGTAGTTGTCAAACTTCACATCCTTGTTACCGGATTTGAAAATACGCGTCTTGCGGTGATGTTTGCAGATATCCCTCTTGAAATGGGGCTTATCTTTAGTATTATGTAGGAAAATAGTACGGGTTTTCTTCTTGGGAGAAGATTTAGATATTGTATGAAAAGTAGATGTAGTAGTATAGTCAGGAGAGTATGATGAAGAAGAGATAGAGACATCCTTGCTTTCGTAAAACAGAGAAAGACAGGATTTTTCTGATGCCCATCAACCTCTGCTCCTTGCGGCTTCTTTATTCTGTCCAAAACCTTTTGGACATCCGGCAACAAAATAAGTTGTTACAATTTGCAAGTTGAGCTCGCACTTGCTAAGTTCATATTCAACGGCTCTTTCGTGGCACCTCATGGTTCTTCTTTTCCATCCCAGATTTGTCCTATGTAGAGAAAGAGAGGAATCTGAGCTTTGTTACCACTGTCACAATTGTGAGGGCACACAAATAATCAACAAGCTGAAAATAAATAGTCTTTCAACTAAAAAGAGTTAAAGGAGGAGATTGACAAGGTATTTAGGACCAGAAGATGGGCTGGTCTAGGGGGCTCACCGTTCAGTACCCTCATGTGTTGCCAAGGGGTAAAAAAAAACCCCTCTTTTAACATGTCTGAATGAGTAAAATGGTCCCTTACTTTAGGAATTTTCCCAAAATTGAATATAAAACCCCCTTATTTTAATGTAACTCTGTTAAATTGCCTAAATTTTTTTCAGTTTAAAACACCTTCTTTTGAACTCACCTTATACAGTAACATGATTACATAGTGCACCCCCCAAGGGGCTGGTCCCCCCCCTTAAAGATAATCTTTATCAGAGAGAATCTTTTTACAAGCACAAGAATTGAAGAAAACCCCTCTATTCTAATTCTTAGACTCAATTTTCATTCCTTCTCGAGAGGGGAGATCCAAGAGACAAGCTCTCAATCCTTTTTTCATCCGTATTCAGAGTTGATGCTCCATAGACAATTTCTAAACTCGTTTCCGGGATTCCCAATTGTAGGCCGAGGCCTTTCAGCTTCTCCTTCGTGAGATGAAGTACCTATAAACACACCAATATGAGACAACAATTTGTGGATGGAGATGATCGCTGACGCTAGTGTAATTGTGGCATAATCGGATGTGTTTTCTCACTAATTTCACTAATAATTTCATTTGTGTGTTTATGGTTTTCTGGATTTTGGATGTGTGTGCATGAAGCAATGTGTTCATAGTTCCCTAATTTGTCACCGTATCTTGCCAGTTGTGTGTTTACACATTCTAATTTCACACTAAACCCCTTGCTAATTTCACTAATTTTGCTAACTTACACACTAATTTGCTAGAAGGATTGGAGCTTTCAACCGTTCAATAGATCTTCATTGGAAAGGTAATCAATGTGGTATTCTCAGCCTCCCTGGAATCTAAAGATGTGTATAATTGTGTAGAGATTCCACCATGATGCAATGCAATGTTGATGCTATGTTATCGCAATGCAATGTTGATGATATGATTCTATGAAATTTTTGGATTGTTCGTTTTCATGCCATCGTAATGCTGAAATTTTCCAGATTTGGTGGCGTATGAATTTGACAAGTGCAATTGCTAATTGGTGAATGTGAGTTGCTAATTGTGTGCCTAATTGATCTAATTGCATGCTTGAATGGTCAATTGCAAGTGTGTGTGCATTCTAATTGAGTGTGTGTATACCTAATTTTAGGTGTGTGTGCACTATTTTTCCCTTGATTGTGCACCTAAAAATCAATGCGTCCTTAATGATTTTTCAATTGTGATGATTGATTTGTGTTGTGGCCATGCACACTAGAGGTTTGTGAAATCACATTGCAATTTCGACAAGATTAACCCTTTTGTGTGCGCACGTAAAGATTGGTAAAAACTGCCACTTATTAGTGTGTGTGTGCGCTTAAAAGGTGTTTAATGTGCATGATTAATTCAATGTTTTGATTGCATATTTAATGTGTGTAATGGTTAATTGCTCCATTTTTTAGCTCAAAACAAGAATTTACACACTCAAAATGCGTCAATTTGTTTACCTAATTTTGTCACTAATTTTACCGATTTAGTTGTCTACTTTGGATTTTTTTAATCAAATTGTTTGGCAATTAAAATGGATGTGCTTTTCCTAATTTTACTTTGCTACAATAATCTCCTATGTGCAGAGATTTGTTTTTTATAAAAAAAAGGGTATTTTTCGGATAATTATTGCAATTTGTTTATGGCTTGATTTTGAGAACATTTGGGGGCTTTTGTTCGGGAATTTTTGAGTATTTTACTATTTTCGAGGGCCCGATCCATGATTTTATCGAATTTGATGTTTTCGTTAAAAACTGTTATTTTTGGTGTGCTTTTGCGTGTCAAAAGTGTTTGATTGTGATTGCTAATGATTTTCTAAGATTTCTAGAATTTTCCATGAATTGTTTTAGCAATTTTTGGAATTTTCGGATGACTTTTTCTGTTCTCGGGTGATTTTTGGCATATTTTGGTATTTTTGGACGTTCAAAAATTAAAATACAAATAAAACGATTTTGGAACTTCGGTGCGGACCAGTAGGACTTTTTGAACCTTGGCGTAGAGTCTGGGACGCTATCGACGTTTATGAGACATGTGATTTTCAGTTTTTGCGAGCAGCGGCAAGAACAGTCCCTTGCGATGCTAAGGTTCAAATTTATCAAAAAATTAAAAATTAAAAAAATCCTTCCCCCTCGCAAAGGTCCGATTATTAACCTTCTCTCACCTCCCCACTCTCTCTTTAATCCATCTTCTCCCAATAGATCATTTAGAATCTCTCTCTTCCCTCTCACTCTCTCTTTCTCTCTCTCCTTCCTCACGATTATTAACACTGCCTCACCTCTGACTCTCTCTCTCTCTCTCCAGTGTGTCGTTCCTTGTCCTATTCTCTCACACACACACACTCCCTGCTAATTGGGCCCACCCACCCCTGCTGCCTTTCGGCGCAAGTCATAACTCCCACACACACACACTCTCCAGCTTGTCACGCTCTCTCCACTCTCTCCTCGCTCCACTGTCGCGGGCCACGCTACGACGTCAGCAGCATAGTGCCAGCCAGCACGCGCGTCTCTCCCCCCCCCCCCCCCCCCCCCCTCTCTCTCTCTCTCTCTCTCTCTCTCTCTCTCTCTCTGGCACGTCATGATTGGCGCTTAGCTCACACACCACACACACATACTCACACCTTCCACGCTGTCACGTGCCGTAAAGGCAGTGCGTACCCACTCTCCCTCTGTTGTACTTTTTGCCATGTCACCAGCTTGTACCCGTGTACATTCTCTCTCTCTTCCCTGTGCTTGCGCGCCAGGCTACGTTCAAGGCCGATGAGCTCCGCCTTCAACGTTGCTGTCCCCAGCAATTGACGCCACCCACGTGCCACTGTCAACGCTTGCAGGTCAATGCCATCCAGGTGGTCAAGTAAGTCTTTTTTTTGTTGTTTTAAATAAATAAATTTATTTCAAAATTATTATTTAAAAAATACAAAAAAACAAAAAACCCCTAAAAAATGTAAAAACAATGAAAAAAATCCAAAAATCTAGTAAAAAATCAAAAAAGGTTTAGAAAAATAAAAATAAAATAGAAAAACACACCAAAAAGTTTATAAAAAATAAAAACCTCATAAAAATTTGAATAAAAATAAAAAAGCAAAAATTCCATAAAAACTCAAAACAGATCCATAAAAAATCAAAAAGTGGTCGAAAAATCATAAAAATTTCATAAAAATACCAAATTAGAAAATTTAAAATTTCACAAAAATTTAATAAAACTAAAAAGGAAGTCCTTGAAAAAGCCAGAATGGGACAGAAAAGCAAAAAAAGCAAAGCCGAAAGAGTCGCACATCGAACAAACCGTGCGAAAGCGAACAAGTCGAAAAAAGCACAGCTAGAGAAATTACACACTGCAAAGGGAACCAAATCAGCCAAAAAATGCGAGCAGAAAGACCAACTCAAAGTTGTGAGCATCAGAAGAAAATTTCGTGCTCAGTTTTGAAACGTGCAGCCACAATTCAGTCAAGAAGCTAGAAGTGAACGTGCACTCTATAAATTGGCTATTGCAAGTGATTGCGCTGCAAATTAGCTTCTAATCGGATGAGCAGAGCACAAATCACGGTGGATTGCAGATTAGGTTATTCAAAGCCCGGATTTTCATCATTTCAAAGGCCCTGAATAATTCTGACACTGTCGAGCTAGAGTTAATCAACTCTTGTGAGTCCAAGAGCAGTCAACTGTAAAAGTGCTTTGGCACAAGCAGTTTTATCAAAACCGAGTAGGAGAAATTCTGCTAATCAATACCAAAATCTGATAGGAGACATTTTTTATTAGAACAAGCCAATATGGACTCAATCAAGCTTAGAATTGAAGTACAGCAAAGCAAGCTAGTAGCTGTGGCAATACATGCACAACTGCAACAGAGTAGATTTTACAGCTATATGGCTACAATTGAGATAAAGTCTTATATGCAGATACAGAAGGCCCTAGATACTTGTTGAGCAGCAAAAGAAGCACAGGAGCCAAGATTCTATTGATAAGAGTGAAGCCAGATTCACAGAACTCCCAGATGTTCATAGACTTCAATGGAGCCAGGTATTGCAAGCTCAAAGATGAAGTGCAGATAGAAGTTCAGGAAGTCAACCCAAGTGGTTATACAAAAATCTGCACAAGCCAGCAAAACATACAGCTGGTGCATATGCAATCAGGGTCATTGTACATGGATTATAGTGGTCAAATCTATAATCGAGAACCAGAAATGAAAGATCCAACAGATCAACCAATAGAAGCCAATCTAATTGGAGAACCAGTTCAAAGAGGTACAAAGGTCAAAACGGAGCATTCTACAACTTGATGCCTAGTGTTTTAAAAGAAGATGCTGACAATTTGGCAAGCATAGAAGCAGAAATTTTTCAGCAAGAGCTTGACATGACAAAACCAAATGAAATACCACCAGTCATGGCATATTGCCCAGATCGTGGGACAAAAAGGTGGACATTTTTTTGAAGATTGTCCAAGAAATCCAGCCAACAAGGACACATCAACTACCAAGCAAGGTACATAGAAAATTGAAAATGCAAATGTGGGACGCATGTCTAACCTCACCATCCTATCTTATTGTAGTATTAGCTAGAACCACGATTAATTTGTCAAACTATGGGACGAAGCTGACTCGACTAGTGCATAGAGGCTACAAGAGGTTGTCAATCTCTTGGAAAATAACTAACAACTCGCATCTAACTCAAGCTACACTCAAGTGACTGAAATCACCAAAAGACAATCGCTCATCGGCAAGCAAATCACATCCGTTACAGCATCAAATGACATCCAAATGTAACAAAACTTCTAGGACAAGTTTATAAGACCTAAGCACACATGCCTATGGCCTCAAACCCCACTTTAGGTCAAGGTCCAAAATTGCGATTATTAACAGCAGTGGATTTTTGACCTAGTCGTTTTCGACCCAGAATGCATCTAAATGCTTAGCAATGATGCCCCAATACCCGCCTATGCTTAGTTTTCATTTTAAAAGTGTAAATTCCTAGTTATGATGAAATTAGGCCGCGGGTCGGCGACACCAAATGCTACAAAATACTGTGAATGGCTTATGTCAATGCATAGAGCTCTTACCTGCGGTTGCAATGCAACAAACGCACTCGCAATGTGACAACCGGAGAGGGAGTAGGAAGCGCGAGAAGGAGAGAAGTGAGCGTCGTGAGCTCACGCTGTGTATTTCTTATCCAAAAACTTACAGAAATTGGCTTTTATACCTTAGCCAAGGTTTTTGGGTGGTCAAAAGTGATAATCTGGAGTTCTACCAAAGCTGGGAATTGAATGGCTGATACAATCTAGAAGCTTGTAGTCCCGGCTCATTAATTAGAAGGTTTATCAAGAAAGCACGAGTTACAATATTCCTGATTTATCAAAACAATATTTTTACAAGGAGAACTCCGAAAAATGGTATCCACGTTAGCTGGCTGCTAACATCCCCCCCCTCCTTGCCTGTGTCGTCCCTTGAAACAGCTTATGGACTGAAGTAATCTTCGGGTTGACGGCGGGCGAGGTGGTCCTTCAGTGCTTCTAGTGATTTTTCATATCTGATTTTGCGTTCTTTTTCTGGCACTTGCAAAAACTGGATGGTGACTTTGTTTTTGAGTTCTACTGCCGAGTAGCCGACAAATCTGGCTATGAGGTTGCTTATCACTGGCGCAAATATCTTCATTCACCAGGTGAAAAAGCCAGTGTAGAAGGCCTCCTCAAAAGCTAGCATATTGTGCGAGGGCAGAAACATGCATTGGGCATAAAAGCCATAAAGAACTTCCTCTGAGGGCTTCCCACTTAGATCATAGCAGAGGCCTTTGTTTCCTTCCAAAAATGAGAGCAATGGGGCTCCTGTCTTCTCAGGATCATTGAAGACTTGTATGCAAGTAAGTAGCATCCTGCAGATTTTGTAAAGCATTGTGCAGGAGAGATCTGGCAGACTTTTGAAGAATGTCATGGCGCCCGTTAGGGTTTTCACCATGTATTCTTCTATTGCTTGACCTCTCTCGGGAGCTGGCATCCTGGGAAAGTTTAGCCATGTTGGCCTCTTCTTCTGCAGTGCTTCGTGTGCTTGCCATGTCCTTACTCGAGGTACACGACAAAATGTTGGATATTTCTATATGGCTGCAGGTGCTCTCGTGAACATAATCAAGTATCTTGGATTCTTGTTCAACCATCTTAGCCGCCACTTCGGGTGGTCTTGATCTGCGCCATCTTCTTGCATATCTCGATATAATCTTTCCTTTACCTGCAAGAGTTCAACCTTGATGAGAGGGTATGGCAGGGTTTGTTGGTGCCATTGGGCATTGATTTGATTGGGAGTGAGCTATGTGACGTTGACAGAGTGTAAAACTCTCAACTCCCAATCCATAGCTGCCTTCCACTGCTCATCTACCTCCAAGGAAATCTTCTCCTTTAGTGCATCTTCTTCAGCCTTTGACAGCTGGACCATCGGCACTGTGTCTTCCTCTGTGACTTGGATTTGAAAATCTTCTCCCCCGCTCGGCTCTACTGTAGATTGTGTTTCAAAGTCAACAAATAAGACCGAGGGAATTTTCACTTGGGGCGGCTCTCAAGTGCCTGCCTCCTCCTGTATGTATAGCTTTCCATCTCTGAGGAGTTGGTTTACCCTTTTCAATTCTGCAATCTCTTTAAGGATTTCCTCTTCTCTTTGGACCCGCATGAGTGCCAGGTCTCTACGCTGTGACTGCTCTAGCTTCAACTCCAACTCTAAATCTCTGTTTTTCTTTTCAAGTGCTTTATACACCTCATATGTTCCTTGTTGGCTGTCTTGTGCTATTTGATGCTGTTCTGCTTCAGTCTTGAGCTCTTGTACTTTCCTTTGGAGATCTGTAATTGTAGCCATTCTGTCGTCGAGCTCGCCTTGAAGAGCATCGATGACCATTTCTAATTATTTGGCTTTAGTCCTGTGGTTAAGGCTGTTGAGCGGAGTTTCTCTGTCATGATTTGCATCTGCCTTGCATACTCGTTCACTTGTACAATGACCTCATCATTGGACTGCCACTCCTCTTGTCTTGTCTGAGACGGTGCTGCAAAAGGTCAACTGTGGGCTCCGGAAATGACGCGCGAAAGAAGCCGAAATGCTCTCTCCGTAAAGCTTCAAGTGGAAATGAGGTGGTTTTAGCCTAAGCTGGATATCTATACCTGGACTTTCCGAACCAAATTTCCCCAGATTCCCCCCTTAGCCCTATTAGGCCGTGAAATCTATGTTAGGCTCAAAAATTTCCCAAATCGGATTCCTGTAGCTCATTCTGCAAAAATTTTACAAAAGTAGGTATGGCCGCCTACTTTAGGCTTCCCACTTCCATCTTTTGATTTCGTTGAAAATTTTTGTGCTTGTCCGCCTTGTCTTTTTGACCACCATCGTGTCTTCCATTTTTCCATTTGAGCTTTCCTACTATTTATTATTAATTTTTGACCTTTTTATTTGAAAAATCAAAGAAAATAGATAAATGTTCTAAAAAAGCAAGGTGAAAATCCAGTAATTAAGAAAATTCTTTGAAAAACACAGCTTTATTGTTTTTTGCTGGATTTGTCCATTTTTTAAGCCTCCTTTTCAACAAAAATGATGAAAATACACAAAAAAGGACTATTTTTTATGATTTTCTGATAGTATATACATTATTTACACTCATCAAAAAGATATTATCAATGAATTTTCCATTGTTGATGAATTATAAGGGCATTATTAGGTAGGTTTGCAAAAAATCACACATTAACATGAAACTTTTTTCCTCCCTCTTCAAACATTGTCCTTAATTACTTAGTATCTAGTAATATCCTTCCACCCCTCCTAGATGGCGTTCTCCGGGACGACTTGTGTGCATGGGTTGAACAATTGTGTCTATGCATAGCCATGATTGGCTCTACCATGATATGAAGATCAATGCAATTCAACTCAACATGATGTGTAAGAGTTGGGTCTTGAGTAAGTAACTCAAGGGTTTTCGATGTCGAGGTTTGCTGTTAATGTCTTCCAAAGAGAAAATCCTGTAGCCTTTCTACTCTCTGTTTGATAGTACCGTCAAGGTGTTTAAGCACGCTAATTACCTGAGCTGTGGGGAGCATTTTGGACGGTTGTCGAGCTTTTTCTCGCCACTTGTAGCTCGGTCTGCTTGGTGCATGGTTCTTGAGAGTCTGTTTAGACTTAACTCGCCTCTGTTTGATTGGTTTCACGTTGTGTGGAGAAGATAAGTGCTCTTTTTTCTTTTAAACGTTTTTCATGTTAGGTTCCTTGTTCATAGATGGTTGATTCTGTGCTTGAATCCTTGGAACCGTCGTTTGTTTCTCTGGTGAAATTTTAGGCACCCAGATTTGATTTGGTTTATCCACAAGTTGTTCTTTTGGTACCCAAATTTTCCTGACTCCTTGCATGCTACTTGTAGCATTTGTTTGTTGAGGGGATGGAGACGATTTTCTTCGAGGATTGGGACTCTGATTGTATCTTTTCCATTCCTCTTTGCTTGGTGAAATAGGAACAATGAGTTGCCCTCCCTTAAGTGATAGCTTTAGCTAATTTGTATCCCAATCTGGTACTGCTTTGAATGTACGCACGAAGGAATGCCAAGAATCAACGTCTCGTTCATATGTTCATCTGGTAAGCATACAAACTGATACGGACATGAGAATCCATGTACTACCATGTTCAAGTTGACTACTCTCAATGTTGGAGTTGGGTTCTAGTTGCATCCTTTGATCGTTGTTATTCTTGCGGTCAATGCTTGACTTGTTGCTTTCTTGTATGTGGAATAATTGGCTGCATTCACTCTAGCTCCTGTGTCTACCAAAGCATTGGTGCTATGATTGTTGAGCTGTACTTTGATGCGAAGATCCATTCCATCTAACCAGTCGTCATCTGTGAAACTTCATCTTAAGGTAATTCCCATTGTCGATTATCTATTTCCAAAGTGTTGATGGGAATCGATATCTATTGATTCTTGAGAGCAGCTTTACGCTTGAGTACTCAAAGTCTAGCTTCCTCTTCGGCTTCATCAATAACCTGGTGTAGCTTCATCTTCCTTTGTTTGGCTGCATGCATTCTCTCTAGCAATTCATTGGTTAGTGGAAAATTGTATTTCTTTAAATGACATCCACTAATCCAAATAGCCATTGGTTCACCGTCGATGGTTGACAATTTTACTGCTCCACTTGGAGATACACCTTCAATGATAAATGGTCCATTTTATTTTTCTTAAACTTGGGAATGTGTTTCTTAAGGGAATAGATTAGAACTAAGTCCCCTTTCTTGAAGTTTTTGGTGATTAAGTGGGAATCAAAAAACTATTTTTGTTTCCTCTTTTGTGCATAGATATGAGCTACAACAATTAGCCTTTGCTCATCTAGCTTTTCCAAGTCTTTTTGACAATTCATGTCCAGTCCACTCAAGAGTCTGTGCTACCCTTAAGGTCGGCAATAGAAATTATGTTGGCAGTATGGCATCAAGACCATAAACAAGGTTAAAGGGTGTAGCATTTACAGCTGTTTTGAATGAAACTTGATAAGCCCATAGAGTTGCATGGAGATTCATTTCCCAGTCGGTCCTTCCTGAACTAACCACTTTGGTCAGTACCAAGCTAAGAATTTTATTTGTATGCTCAGCTTGTCCGTTTGCTTGTGGGTGATAGGGAGCTGATTTGTTATGGATAACCATAAACTCATTAAGTAAATACTCTATTACCTCGTTGACAAAATGAGTTCCCCGATCACTGACAATCTCTATTGGCAATCCATACCTTACGAATACATACTCATATAATAATGCAGCAATGGTTCATGCATCATTCCTTTGAGTCGCTTTAGCCTCGGCCCATTTGGTCAAATAGTCCATAGCTACAAGGATATATTGAGCTTGGGTTTTATAAGCAGGCGGCTGTATCGGTCCAACAAAATCTATACCCCATTTTGCGAAGGCACTGGCCCCCATCATTGGTCTTAAGGGCATACTATCTACCCGTGCTGGAATTTTTGCTCGTTGACACCTTCGAACATATTCTTTGGAATCTGCAAAAAGTGTTGGCCACCATATGCCTGCCATCAAGATTGCTCTTGCCGTGGTCTCACTAGAAAAGTGACCTCCAACTAATTCAGCATGTGCTTGTTCTATAATCGGAATATACTCGTTTTCATTTGCACAAAGACGCAAATGTTGATCCTTACCTCTCCGATATAATTGGTTCCCAATAAGATCATAGTCTCTTGCTTCCGTTTCAATTGCTCTTTGACCTCGTTTACTCATATCCTCAGGAAATGTTCGGCTCAATAAGTAAGTAACCAGATAGTTACTCCATTTAGGAACATGTTACATGAGGAATGGGTTGTTGTTCCTGACATTGAGGGCAATCTCTTATAAAAGATCGAACATCTCTCCTCATAGTCGGCCAAAATACTCCAAGTCTTAAGATTCTTCGCATAGTTTGGTCTTCCGCAAAGTGAAGTCTGACTATGGGAACATGTGCTTGACTTAAGTATTGATCTCTTTCTTCAGGATTAATGCATAAAAGCAATATTCCGTCCCGATTTCTTTTATATAGCCTCCCAGCTAGTAATTGATACGTAGCCGATTGCTCAATTAATTCAACTGTGATAGGAAGTGGTGAATCCACTTGAGCTATTGTCATTAATGACACGATTTTTCCCGCCCATCTAGGTACCATTTCCACGGAGAAAAAATAGGAATCTGGTAGATCATCATCTATCCCTTTAGGTGATTCCCCTGAAACAATCCTGGACAAATGATCTACGCATTGATGTGTAGTGCCTTTTTGAACAACCACAGTAAAATCAAATTCGAGAAGAATGATGAACCATCTCACTATTCTTCCTGTGCTGCATGGCTTGTTGACCAAATATAGCAAGGCTTGGTGGTCCACAAAGAACACAAACTTGTTGGCCAATAGGTAATGTCTATACTTTTTAACGGCATAGATCATTCCTAGTCCTTCTCTTAGAGCGATGGTTTAATTCTTTTATGACATATTCAATTGTCGGCTAGCATAAGAAATAGGAAAGTCAACTTTTCCATCTACTAGTTAGGCTAGTATACAACCAATAGCAAAGTTGGAAGCATCTACATATACGTGGAATACCTTATCCCAATCGGGTGCTTTCAATATTGGAGCTGATGTGAGAGCTTGCTTAAGCTTCATGAAGGATTCTTCACATGCCTCGGTCCATTCAAAGTGTGTAATCAAGCTATACATGGGTTTTGCAATTATAGCATACATGTAGATGAACCGTCAGTAATATCCACAAAGTCCCATGAAAGCTTGTACCCCTTTGACTATTGTTGGTCTAGGAAAATCAGCAATGACATGAATCTTTTCAATATCGGTAGCTATGCCATTTTTAGACACTATGTGTTCAAGAATTTTCCCTTGTCTTCCCATGAATGTGCACTTTTCGAGGTTTAAGCAAATCCTGTAAAGTCTACATTTCTCGAATACCTTTTTGAGGTGTTCAAAATTATCAGATCGGATTGACAAATGTACGCATAAATCATCCATGTATACTTCCAAAAATTTCCGAAGATACTCTTTGAAAGCATGGCTCATCAATCTCTAAAAATGTTGTTGGAGCATTAGTTAACCCAAACGGCATAACCCGATAGGCAAATATACCCCATTCTGTTGCAAAAGCAATTTTGTGCTGATCTTTTGGGTCAATCAAAAGTTGATTGTATCCATAATTTCCATCTAATAAGTTGTAAGCTTCTTTTCCTGCCACTCGTTCTAAAACGTGTTCAGTTATCGGAAGAGGAAAGTTGTCTCTAATGGTAGCTGCATTCACTTTTTTGAGATTAACGCACACTCGTAATTTCCAATTCTTCTTAGGTACTATCACAATTGGGGACACCCAATTAGTGTGTTCAATTTTGTAAATGAATTCAACTTCCTTTAGTTTTTCATTTTCTTCTTTGATCTTTCTGGCAAATGTTTCGTTATAAGTGTATGGTCTCTGTCTACTTGGTTTCGCACCATCTCTCATGGGTATGATATGTTGGCAGTTTTTTTGGATCAACTCCCTTGAGATCTTTGTAAGACCAAGCAAAGATATCTCGATATTCCTTTAGCAAAATTAACAAAATCTTTTCTTCTTCTTCCGTTAGGTCATTTGCAATGTAGGCCGGCCTAGGCTCTTCTCCTGGTTCGGCCAAGTCTACCCTTTTAGCGTTTTCAGGTCCTTCGTAAGACTCACCTTGTTTCCGTAGTTCCCTAAAAGGTTGTTCGATTATGATTTTCGGATCTTGGAGAGTATACTTTTTGTAATGGGATGGAACATGCATTACATCCTTCCCATCCTCTTCTGTGGTGTATATCTCCTTTAGAGCTTTTTTCAACTCTTGATATTTCTTTTTCTGCTTGACTCTAGTCATGAGTGGTTTTTTATTCTGATGTTCTTCTTGAGTACCCTTCCTTGTTCAATACGTCCACTGGAGTTTTATCATTTCTTGGTGGGATTGGTTTAGCATTCTTATAGTTTCCCAATGGGCCAGTCGAGAAAAAAACATACCATGACATGGTTTTGATGGATTGCCACATCACCACTTATCAGCTTTTTTGTGATCACGTTAATTGTGATTATGTGAAGGTAATAATAAACATTGTGATCACATGAAATTTCACGTGATCACGTAAATATTAAATCCCTGTCTACCAGTTATGCTGATGAATTGGCCGAATAGTTGAGGTGTGTGTCACAAAACTGGCTCAAAGATTGTGATAAATTGCTCAATTATGGATTTTTTTTTCCATGCTAATGATTGATCAATGTTATAAACATGGCAATGTTACATTGATGTGTGTGCACAATTGTACTGAAAAGAATGTGTGTATAGCCTTGCAAACCAAAATGACAAGTTCAATTGGATTTGGATGATAAGGGCTTAAATATATGAGCAATTAAATTTTGCAAAGATTGAAAAATTGGATTTGTATTGGCTAAAGTTTTCGACATGGGATATGAGCAATGAAAATTTCAATGATGATAATGAGGAGTGGATTTGCAATGAGAAAACGTTTGAACTTAATTTGTATATGTACATTGTAGTAATTAAAAATTAAAAATTGAACATTTGTGCATTCCAATTTCATATGTGTGAGATTAGCTAAGCATAAAAGTGAAGAGAGAAAAAAGATCTTTCATGTTGATTAATCCTTGTCATCAATTGGTTTGAGTACGATGGATTAATTAAATTGAGGATGTTTTGTTGAATCGACCAACATGGAATTTGCATCAATCTTACGTATATATTCATGCCAAATTGACAAATCATGAAGGTTCAAAGGCTATGGTACAGAACTTTGAGAGATTGTTCACAAGTTATGATGGGAGTGCATCTTTTGCTACACCGTTCAATGCCTTTGATGGTCCACTTAATGCAAATTTTTCTCATAAGTTCATGAATGTTACTCTCCCCTATTTCCATGGCCATTCCTGAACCACACACTCCCCACACATAATCTTTTCCTTGTCTCATTTTAGCCCATGGGAAACTCCTCTGAAGGAGAGTTTAAGAAAAAGAAAAACATGTACGCAATCATTTGTGAGACACAGCTATTGTGCACAATTAATTGGTAGATTTTGAGTCCCGAATCCCGACTCCCGTTGCCCCATTCTCGCTGGCTCACGGCTATGATGCCAAGTCTTGTGCCTTGAATTCTCACCACGCACACACCTTCTCTCAACCCATAAATGGGCACACACATTGGTTCGCTATCTCTAGTCCCGCCTTGGTCTTTGGACCCCACGCACACACGCATTCCTTGTTTTGTGGGCCTGGAATAAGGCTCACCATATACACACACAATTGCTACCCGTATTACGGCTCACACGTATACCCTATAGCTGGTAGTTGTGGCCCCAATCCCTCAAATTTGTTGGTTGCTGGATTTCGTATTTGCTGATGATAGCTTGAAGCACACACAACATTTCTCAAGCTAGAACCCACAGTAAACACACACACAGATTGTTTTTTTGAAAGTGCAAAATCACGCATCACGATGTAAAAGATCTCAGGGTTCTCACACCAAATCAAGAAATGGTGGCTGATAATCGATCTACACTGTTGCAGTGCCACAACTCGAGACTTCTCACACCCACGTGCATTCACTGGCCCACCTGCACCCGACTCTGTCGCCCATGAGCTCACACACACACATACCCATTAAACATAAAGAGACCTCATTACTGGAAATGACTTCCACTATTGATGGTTGTTGACCCTGCCTGCACACCTATCCAACCTTGCACAACTCTCTTTGTTACGAGTTTGTGCTAATTGGTAGCATGACACCTCTATCCACCATGGCCACCACTCAAGTTTCAACACCCTCCCATCCCCTTGGTTGTAGGCCGCCAATACCCGAACCCCACCTCCTTCTTTCCTTGCTCACTGTCGCAGACATTGTTGTTGTATCCGACTTAGAAAATTAGAATTAAAAGGTAATAAGAAGATTTTCTTTTATTACAATAAAAATAATAATTTAAAAAAATGGGGGGAAGGGGAAGTTTCCACCGTAGTGACCAAAAATAAATAAAAATTAAAAAATCTCCAAAATTTTAGACATGATCCTATTCACAATCGACACTTAAAATAAAATTTCTATGTGGTTTTTGTGCAATACCAAAGAATTGAGTGTTCTGTGGAACAAGCATATCTTGGCACTAAAGGCCAACCAAAAATTTCCATGGTCAACATGCTTGTTCGGATGCGCCCATAAGGGGGTTTTTTTGCGTGATTTGTTATCATCAAGCTTCATGTCCATGAGGAAATGACCAAGAACACAAAATTGGGTCTTGGTTACCATGAGTGAGTTAAAGATACACTTCATCATCTACTTTTCTTCCGTATGCTATGTATGCCATGTTTGCTACTTTAGAGCAAGGGTGTGGACATCGATGGTATGCTATGATTGTGTGATCATTTCCATGCAAAAATGAACTCTCATTCCACAAAATTTTTGGTTTATGCATGGTTTGATGCTCGGGTTCATTGGCATTCTCATTGCACTACACAAACAAATCTTTTTGGCAAGCATACAAGCTTCATTTGAGAGTTACATTGATGATGCATTCATGCTTAGTGGAGAGTGTTCATTAAAATTTGATTTGACATTGTTTGTGCATTTTAGTGCTTGCTCTAAATGAAAATTCCTTGCATAGAACTAAAGTTGAGATCCTGTGAATGACCATGGGAGAGAATTAAATTTTGAGCTTGTAATTGATTGTGAAATCTTTAGAGCTTGTGATGAATGATCATATGACCATATAGCACTAATGATTGAGCTTCTTTTGAAGGGTTCTGGCAAAGTTGAACTTTCATTGATTGAAGAAGGGCTCATCATTGCATTAGATTGCAAAATTTGGCTATTAAGAGCCATTAACTTTCATTCCACCAAAAGTTGCAGTCATCTCTAGCTCATAGCTTGCTCTAAAATTGTAAAATTTCATGTGAGCTAGTTGTTAGCCAACTTTTTTTGGAGAGCTTTAGAAATGTAAATTTGTCTTTCAAGAGCCACTTACTTTCATAAAAAGTTGTATTGTTTCTAGCTCATAATCATTTTTTAATACATTAGAGGTTGTAAACATTGCAAATTTGCTTATGTAAAAGCATTTTATCTCTCATTTTTTATGTGTATACATAAATTTGCTACTTTAGAGCATCATGTGCATAACCAAAGGCATTTTTTCCCTTCCGATTTTTTCCCTTTGGTATATTGGGGTATTTGAGACCTTAGCTTTAGGTTTTCAATAACGTTTTTGTTGTGGCTTTCAATAAATGGATTTTGTAGCTTGTGTTTACACTTAGCTTCAAAAAGTTTGGATTATAATAAAAGGAATCAAGAGACTTCTCTACACAAAGTGGATGCTTACTCAAGGATTCTCAAAAGAGCACAAATAGGTGAAATCCTTCCATGATATTTCTCTTTTGTTTATCTCTCTATTCTCCATGCTTGGATTAAGTGAAATTTTGCTTTTAAGTTATGGTTCTTTCATTTTCAAAAGCTAAGCATACTAAAGTTTCAACACTTTGATTTGTGAATATTAAATGCATTAAAAATTTGGTTCTATGCATGCTAATCATAGGTAATTGGCCTTGACGTTAGGTTAATGTAGGATCATTCCTCATTAGTCCTACACTCTTAGTGATAGTCTTAATACTCCATCCATTTTTTAAATGACCTAGGGATATGAACAGGCTTTAGTCCCTTGGTCCATTAGCCATAGAAATCTCATAATTGAAGTAACAAAAAGTGCTAACAATAAAACAATGAAGAAAAAAAGTGTGAATAAAAAGTAGTAAAAATGGTACTAACCACATGAAAAAAAATCCTATGTTATGTTGTGTCTTTGTGAGGCCTAGTGCCTTATTGGCACTTGGCAGTCAGGAGAATCACCTTGGCTTGCTTGATCAAGGCCCTAAACCGATGCCTTGGGCTGATAGGGATTATCCGTCACCTTGGTAGGCTAGTAGATTCTTGGAGCACCTTCTTGAGGGTTCAAGGATCCAAGAGTTGTATCTAGACTTTCCTTGGGGTGGTTGCCTTCTATTGTGCTTTACGTTTTTCTATAAAATGACCAAAAAAAAAATCTTCCATGAGCTTTAAAAATTTATGAAAATGTACTAATAGATTAGGAGTGTTTTTATAGCCCGTTGTCGTGTTGTGACACGTACATAGTGGGAACGCATGCTACAAGATCTATCTTGTAACTTTTTAGTTACATAATTATCTTTCCTATAATGTACATATGCATATTTAAGTCTAATAATAATCCTTCTATCTCATCTTATTATTTTTCTCAAGGGTAACCTATCCTTACTTTACCATCAGAAAATACTATGGAAAAAGCTCAATAGCTCTGCCTCTTTAACTTGGGGCAAAAAGAATTGATTCTTTATTTCTACTATCTCATTATCATCTCACACCCTAGCTAGATCCTATATCTAGGGTAAACTCCAATATATATATATATTCTATGTATTTTTTATACTTTTCTTATATTTCTTTGTAAATAGCTACTAGGAGGGAATCAAATCCTAGTGGGACCCTAGGTGGCATGATTTCAAAGATACACTGCTAACGGGACCATGGGAAGACTTTTGCTGCCAGAAATGGACCCTATTTTGATGAATTTTTTACACAAGGTTCCAATCCGAATTGGAAAATGATTTTAAAATGAAAATCGTAGCTAAGGAGCTGAAGTTTCTGCCCATATTTTTACTTTTTTATTTGGAGCCACGGTTGACGAGATATGATCAAAATACTGGAGCCCAGTCTGCCCACATCATGCAGAGACAGCTCATTTTCAACTTTTCCAATTCCTATTCACACTGGCTCCTCTCTTCTTGTGTAAACCCTTGGGGGTTCCCTTAACCTATAAAAGGGGACCTCTTCTTCCTTGAAAAGGAACTCAAGCATTCAAGCCATTGATGAGAGGAATTCTTGAGGGAGTGAGTAGTAATGCCTAATTGTACTTAGCCCCATAAACATAAGCCCAAGCCTACACTTTCTCCTAGAGGAAGACTAGCCATTCTTGTACGTTATCCTTGGAAGATCAACTCTAATCAAAGAAGGTTTTGTACTTGGCGTATCAATCAACGTTGAATTCTCCCCTCTTCTTCTCTCTCCCATCAATAACAGTGCCGAAGGGTTTCAAGTAAGATGTGTTCTACATTGATGTTTTCTTGATTTCTTGTTGTTTTCTTTTTCATCTCTAATCCAACATATATATATATATATATGTATCTAATCTCATCTCCTTAAGCAAACCTATCTCTCTCATTCTTAGTAATTCATCCTCTCTGCAAATTCTAGGTTCTCTTTTCTACAGGTACATCTCTCCTCGTAGTATCCTCCCCGCAGTTGACTGCCACTGAAAGAAGGGAGATTTCAGCAACGAAGGCCATACAAGAAGTCGTCAATAGAATGGATCAGTTCAATGGCAAAGATGTAACCAAGTACTTACGCGAGTATGTGAAGGAGATGGAGCTGCATCGCGTGTCAAAAGGTGAGATGATTCAAAGCTTTGAGCTAGGTATTGCTCCAGAAATTAGAGAGCATGTTAGGGTAAATAAAGATGGGCATGGGAGAAATTGGGAAGAACTCAAAGTAGCTTTAAAGGAGGAATATTTCATGGAGGACTCTGAGAGAGTGACCAAAAGGACATTCTTAGAATGGGTAGTCAAGCCAAAGCAAGGACTATCAATAACAGAGCTACTTAGGAAATTTGAGCGGCGCTATGCACAACTCACCAGGACAGAAAAGGCCACACTAGATGCAGAGAAGATAGATCTTTTCTTACAAGCTGCAGGTAAAGAGTTTCAAGAAAATTTGGAGCTTCTTCTTGAAGATAAAGATGCTGAGAAAGGACTAAAGACCGACTGGAATGAGGTTGAAGGTGCTGTCTCACTGCTTGCCAAATGACAAAGAAGAAGGGACAAGATGGTAGTAAACACTACAAGTCCTTCCACCTCAACTTCTGACAAAATGGTAAAGCCTACTTTTATCTCTCCTAAGTTTGATGAGTCCATGCTAGATGAGCTTGTGAAGGGAATGCGTGACTTGAAGGTGAAGTTTGCAAAGCTTGAAGAAAAAGGCCAGCCATCAGGGTTTGTTAATAGATGTATTTGGCGTGATAGTATAGACCATGTAAGAAGGGATTGTGATGATTTTAGTGATGCTTTGTCAAAAGATGTTGTATTTTTTAAGCATGGTAAAATTCACTTAAGAGAGACAGGTCTACCCTTGAGAACTAACTTTGGGAAGGGGGGAATGCAAACCTTAGTTGAAGATATGGCAACCAAACATGCCACCTCTTCAGTTGAGGCAGCTACTTATGGAGTAAAAATTGAACATTTTTGTGATAAGGAGGTGAGTGACCATCATGGTCAAATTTGGCCAAATGTCATGCAATTAGCTAAAAAGGGAAAGCTTAAAAAAGAGATTCTACATGAAGCAGGTGATTGCATACGTCTAGAAACAGGATGGAATGATCCAGTGGACTCATTGCCAGTGCATGCCTACATTACAAAATGCCAACAAAATGAGGCAATTGTAGAAGAGAAGCGTAGACGTGAGAATGCTAATGAAGGACCATCAAAAAGAGCTTCTAGAAGTGGGGGAAGAAGCAACTCAATGCCTTCTCAAACACCCTCAACACAAGGAGCATCTCCACCTGAAGTACTCATGGAGGAGTCTACAACAGGAAAGAAGAAAGAGCCAACGAAAGGTAAGACAAAAGGCCCAACTTATAAACTACAATCTGATATTGAGGTTGCTACAGATTTAAAGAAAGTCTTGGAGGAAAGGATCTTGAATAGCAAGATTGAGTTTACTCTGGGAGAAGTTCTTGGCATTGCAAAGCGTGAATTCCATGAGGAGATCATTGACATCATCAAGAGGAAGAGGCAAACCCTTGCTAAAGTTTCTCGTCCACAGGTTGAAGGGGAAACCTCAAAGACACAAGGGATGCAACTGCAAAATAAGGAGAATGATGGAGCTGTGGTAGGATGCTACCAATTTAGTGGGAGAGTGAAGCAAGTGCATTTCTCAAATGATGATGAAGAAGTTGAAGATATTCCTAGGAGTTACTATTCACGAAGTCATTGGGAAAGGGCTACTACAGAAACTTTGGTCAAGGTAGGTGATCTTGAAGAGCCATTTGTTGCCTTGATTGACCATGGTTCAGAAATAAACATAATGTCAAAGAGTCTCTACAACAAGTGCAAATGGCCGATGGACAAAGATCATGGATGGATGGTAAAAGTGGCAAACAATTCATCCGGTGAATTGTATGCAGCATGTCCAGGTGTGAAGGTAACAATAGGTGATGTAAAGATTGACCAAAACTTCTTTGTACAGGATACATCTTCATATCATCTCATCCTTGGATAGCCCTACATTGTGGGAGTTCGAATGGAAACAAAGGTAATGGATGATGGTTCAGCATATGCTAGGATACGTAGAAAAGATGGTAAACGAGCTGTCCAATTTCTCACAGTTTGTGTTAACCATGAAAGAAATCGTGACAACCTCATAGAACATCCTCTACCAAAGGTGAGCAAAGAGTTTCATGGTCATAGAGAAATGATGGGTTTTGGCCAAGTACCATTGTAAAGCGGGATTGCAGTGGTACAGAAAGAAAAAGGGTCTCGCCTGATCCAAAAATAGGTGAAGCATTTTCAACGAGCTCCTTGGTAACAAAGAATGGATCAGTATGTTTTACAAAACTTGAAGATTTGAAGAGATGTGAGAGGCAATATGTGCATAATGTACAAATAGGCATGAAAAAGAGTGGGTTGCTAGAGCCTACTGAAAATGTTTTGGGTTTGTGTGAACAAGTTTCTTTTGTAGATACTATGGGTGAGCTTAATGCTATAATGGGATCTAATTTGCATCTTGAAAATGAAGTTGTGGAAGTTTGCTCTATGGAAATGTATCAAGTAATAGAAGCCTTTAAAGAAAGCCAAACAGTTGGCCCAGAAGTCCATGTTGAAACTAAATACAAGAGTGTAGCAAAGAAGGTGAAACCAGTAGCTTCACCCTTACCACCCAACAACAGGGAAAAGATTGAGCAGGCTTCTTTACAACTAAGTTTGAGGAATCCTAAAAAGATTGGGCATACCTTCACAAAGGAGTCTTTCCAAGACTTGCAGATTGGTCGCGAGGAGTTTCTAACACAGGAGGAGACAAAGTGCTTCAAAGAAATGCTTTCAAAGCATGGTAAGGCTTTTGCATTTGAGCCACATGAGATAGGATGTGTTGATCCTTCTATTGTAGCTCCTATGGTAATTTTCACAATACCTCATGTGCCTTGAAATCTACGGCCTATTCCGGTTTCAAAGGCTCATTTGCCAAAGTTAGTAGAGCTACTGAATGAGAAAATCAAAATGGGAATCTTGGAGCCTTCTTGTGCTCCATACTCAAACAGGTGGTTCACAGTTCCGAAGAAGAATGGTTATCTACGCTTCATCCAAGATATGCAATCAGTGGACAAGGTGACAATTAGAAATGTAGGTACAGGTCCAATTGTGGATGAGTTTACAGAGGCATTTGCAGGGAGGGCAATCTACTCAATGGGGGATCTCTACTCAGGGTATGGTCAATTTCAGCTTGCAATCGAAAGCAGAGACTTGACAACCATGAGGACACATTTGGGTTTGGTAAGGATGTGTACCTTGCCACAGGGAGCAACCAACTCGGTTGCACATATGATGAATGGGATCAATAAGGTCTTACGTGACTTTATTCCTCAAATCACAATGCCTTTCATTGATGATTTTCCTATCAAAGGATGTGAAGAAAGTGACAAAGATGAAGCTTTGGATCTCAAGGGATGTCGTAGGTTTGTGGTAAATCACATAAATGATTGTGATAAAATTTTGTCTAGGTTGGAAGAAGTGAATCTTACATTGTCAGGGAAAAAGTCTATGTTTGGTGTCAATGAAGTGCTTATTGTGGGGCACATGTGCGGGCCATATAGTAGGAAACCTTGTCCAACAAAGTTAGATGCCATCCAAAGAATGAAAGAAACGTGCACTAGCATCACTGAGGTTAGAAGGTTTCTGGGAGCATGTGTCTTCTATGTTATTTGGATTCCACATTATGCACATGTAGCTGATCCTCTTTATCAGCTGCTTAGAAAGAATCAGAAGTTTAAATGGACAGAAGCACATGTAAAATCCATGAAAAAGCTAAAGGAGTTGCTCCAGTCAGCAACAACTTTGAGAAAGGTAGACTATGAGTGTCAAAGTCCAGTAATTGTGACAGTAGACACCAGTCCTACAGGGATTGGATGGGCAATAGGGCAAGATGACAAAGAAGGACACAGGTATGTGGTAAGATTTGGAGCAAAGGTGCTAAGTGCTCGCCAAAGAAACTATCCACAGATAAAGAGAGAGTTCTGGGGTATGGTTACAGCCTTGAAAAGTGGGAAAGAGTACCTAATTGGTGCATGTGTGGTTGTAGAAAAAGATTGTCTACCACTTCTTGGGATGATTACAAGCTGCTCAACTCCAGACATTGCTATGTTGCGGTGGATTGCCTACATTAAGTCCTTAAATCCTGAGTTTAAGCACATTGCAGGTAAAGAAAATATAGTGGCAGATATGCTATCAAGGGCAAGGTATGAAGATGAGTCACAAATGATTGATGAGGGAGATGATGTAGGTACAAAGTTCTATTCTATCTCTCATGTCAAAGGTAACAATGTCTGCATGAATAATTCACTTGAATTGTTCCTGAAAGATCTTTATGAAGGTGATTGGCTTTCTATTGGAAGCTATTGAGTACTCTAACAAAACAGGATGATTGGTCTGAACAAGAATTCAAGAGGATATGCAGGAAAGCATATGGGTACTTTTTGAGGGATGGTTACTTGTGGAAGCATCCTAAACAAAAGGGTGCTACACCACAACGGGTTATATATAAAAAAGAGACTCAAGTAAAGCTCATGCAAGAGTTTCATGAGAGTCTATGGGCTGGACACAGGGGTGTGTGGGAAACCTTCTCCAAGTTGAAAGAAAAATATTGGTGGAAGGGTATGTATAAAGATGTATCTCAATTTGTAGAGTCATGTGTAACTTGTCAAATGTATTCAAATGTCCGACATCGTGATGGATTGCACCCTACATATCCACTAGCCATGCACTATAAATGGGTTGTGGATCTAGTCACAATGCCTTTAGGACTCTGGCAGATGAGATACTTGGTTCTTGCACGAGAGGACCTAACTAAACAGGTTGAAGGAAGAGCATTAAGAGCTAAAACCACAGAAGCTGTGTGCAAATTCCTTCTTGATGAGGTGATTTTCGGTTATGGTTGTGTGGGAAAAATCACTGCACATAGAGGTGAACTGGACGCCGAAGAAGCAAGGGAGT
Organism: Adiantum capillus-veneris; assembly: GCF_014529385.1. Taxonomy (NCBI): domain Eukaryota; kingdom Viridiplantae; phylum Streptophyta; class Polypodiopsida; order Polypodiales; family Pteridaceae; genus Adiantum; species Adiantum capillus-veneris. The sequence continues at coordinate 147,319,177 of NC_140935.1, forward strand.
TCTTTTCTAGATTAGGAATCAAGATTTCTCTTACTACAGCTTACAACCCTGAAGGCAATGGAAAGAGTGAAAGAGGGAATCCTCCTATCATCAAAGCTTTGGCCAAGGCTTGTGAAGGAAGAGTTAGTGAGTGGCCAAAACTGTTACCATATGCTTTATGGGCTGATCGTACAACACCTAGCTCAGTAACTAGCTACATGCCTGCGGAGCTAATGTATGGTCAAAAGACAGTGATGCCGATTGAAGATACAATTCCCACATGGAATGTACTACCTTGGCAAGAGAGGCTTAGCAGGGAAGATCTCCTTGCACTGCGTATAAGGCAACTACAGAGAAGACCTGGAGACATTGAAGCTGCAAAAGAATGACTCAAAAATGCAAGGTTGAAAAACAAGGACTACTTTGATAAACGACAGCGACTCAGGGGCAAAGCAATTGACAAAGGTGATTGGGTTTTAGTGTATGATAGTAGCCTTGATAACCAGCACACAGTCATGCGTAAGTTTTCAAAAAGATGGTTTGGACCGTATGTTGTAAAGCATGTGCAAGAAAATGCTACTTACAGCTTGTCTGAACTAGATGGTACAGAAGTAAAGATTCCCATTGCAGGAAAAAGGATCAAAATGTTTAAGAGAAGAGGAGACAATGATCCAGAAGATGTTGATGAGGAAGAAGAGCAAACCACAGGTAAAGATCAAAGTGAAGATGAAGATTTGGAATCATCCAGTGAAGAAGAAAGCAAGGAAGATGTACAAGAGGGCTGATCTTACAAAGAAATAATGTGGCACATACCAGAGGATATGCAGGTTTAGAGGGGGTGGATGTCGTGCTGTGACACATACATAGTGGGAACGCATGCTACAAGATCTATCTTGTAACTTTTTAGATACATAATTATCTTTCCTATAATGTACATATGCATATTTAAGTATAATAATAATCCTTCTATCTCATCCTATTATTTTTCTCAAAGGTAACCTATCCTTACTTTACCATCAGAAAATACTATGGGAAAAGCTCAATAGCTCCGCCTCTTTAACTTGGGGCAAAAAGAATTGATTCTTTATTTCTACTCTCTCATTATCATCTCACACCCTAGCTAGATCCTATATCTAGGATAAACTCCAATATATATATATATTCTATGTATTTTTTATACTTTTCTTATATTTCTTTTTAAATAGCTACTAGAAGGGAATCAAATCCTAGTGGGACACTAGGTGGCATGATTTCAAAGATACACTTATTTTAATGCATTATTGCAAGCATGATTACAAAACTTTGTCAAGGAGCAATGCCATGCTTTCATATGGCATGAGGTGTCCTTTGGAATTAAATGAAAGTCTAGGCTAAGGGGACCATGGGAAGACTTTTGCTACCAAAAATAGACCCTATTTTGATGAATTGTTTACACAAGGTTCCAATCCGAATTGGAAAATGATTTTAAAATGAAAATCGTAGCTAATGAGCTGAAGTTTCTGCCCATATTTTTACTTTTTTATTTGGATCCACGGTTGAGGAGATATGATCAAAATACTGGAGCCCAGTCTGCCCACATCATGCAGGGACAGCTCATTTTCAACTTTTCCAATTACTATTCACACTGGCTCCTCTCTTCTTGTGTAAACCCTTGGGGGTTCCCTTCACCTATAAAAGGGGACCTCTTCTTCCTTGAAAAGGAACTCAAGCATTCAAGCCATTGATGCGAGGAATTCTTGAGGGAGTGAGTAGTAATGCCTAATTGTACTTAGCCCCATTAACATAAGCCCAAGCCTACACTTTCTCCTAGAGGAAGACTAGCCATTCTTGTACGCTATCCTTGGAAGATCAACTCTAATCAAAGAAGGTGTTGTACTTGGCGTATCAATCAACGTTGAATTCTCTCCTCTTCTTCTCTCTCCCATCAATAATGGTGCCGAAGGGTTTCAAGTAAGATGTGTTCTACATTGATGTTTTCTTGATTTCTTGTTGTTTTCTTTTTCATCTCTAATCCAACATATATATATGTATCTAATCTCATCTCCTTAAGAAAACCTATCTCTCTCATTCTTAGTAATTCATCCTCTCTGCAAATTCTAGGTTCTCTTTTCTACAGGTACATCTCTCCCCGCAGTATCCTTATTGCCTACGGGCAAGAATAGGGCTTGGGAGGGAAACTTCTCATCTTTTCACTTCTCTCATATCTACATTTCTCACATACTATCCTAGATGAATAACCCACATGATGATTTTTTCTATCGCTTTTACTCTGTACGATCTATTAGAATTAACGTATGGATTAGCCGTAAAATACACTTTCAACAACGTATAGTGTTTCTCTTTGGCCCAAAAAGGCTTAATGAAATACGTCTATCACCGGATCCCATCATACTACCTCTCATAGACTATAACTTTTCTTTTGACGTAAGCGTAGTTATCTTGCTATGAACCAAGAGGATTTGTACACACAATTAATCCCAATCACTAGACAAAATATATATATTATGGTAAGCACAAAACTACAATTCCAAAGAATAATTCGTAGCCTATTTGGTCAGCCAAGATTGAATGCCATTAACTCATCTATTAACCCTTTCATATTACCCATGATATGATATGACCATAGCCTTGATGTTTTCATTTTCGTATTGTTTTGACATTCTCTTTTGTGTTCTTTCTTTGTGTGTGTGAGTGCAAGAGAGAAAGAGTGAGTCTTCTTTGATTGCACTTCTTTCCAAACCCTAGTCTTCATGGCATCTATGGTTTAACTCCTTCATATAGTTTTTGTTGAGTTCTCTCACAAACTCTCACAGCCATAAGCCCGGTGCTTTCTTGGCAAGACTGCAAATTTCTCGACACCCTAGACAAGATAAACTTGGATGCATTATTAAGATTGATCACATAGTTGTTTAGGCTAGTAGGTTTATGAACTTGCATTACCCTAGGGTCATAAGTGATTGCTTCTGTTTCATGCTTAAAACTGAAATTTAAAGTGGTTTTATTTTCATGATAGTTTGGGTGTTTTTTTGCTTTATGTTCTTTAGTTTTTTACTATGATTGACCCATCTTTCAAAATCAAAAATTCACTTTGCATGATTGTTCATTGTACCTTATGTTTTATTCATCCTTGTTGGCCTTTGATACTTATTACTTGTTTTATATTTTGCAGCTGAACATTCCTCCATAAAAGTGCTTTCAACCATGTCTCCATGTTGTGCTTCAGCGGCACACAAGGGTGTGTGCCAAATTAGGAAGGAGAGAATGTTATCAGCAGCTAACACATGCGACATCAATTATGCACCAATAGTAGCAGCTAACACATGCAGCATCAATTATGCACCAATAGTAGCAGCTAACACATGCAGCATCAATTATGCACCAATAGTAGCAGCTAACACATGCAGCATCAATTATGCATCAAGCGGGGGATGTGCTATGGATGTGCACAGTATTTCCTATTTACATTATATAAGGTCTTGGGCTCAGTGGGAGTTCCAAATTGTTATGCTAGCTAGAGGCCTTAGCTTAATCCCATAGTAGAAAGGATTGTGGTGCAAGAATTTATAAGAAAGCCTTTATGCAAGGAGGCTTCATCCTTGAGTAGTCATTCTTGAGGATCCATTCATGAGAACTCTCTCTTGAGTGTTCACTTTATGGATGGTTTAGCCTTGAGCTTAATGCCCATGCTTAGAAGGCTTGTGCTAATCCATTGTAATTAGAGAAGCATTTATTAATCTAATCTCTACTTTCTTCATTAGTCTTAATTCTTCTATATTCCATTATGTCATGAAGTAGTTTCACCTTCTAATTATTCTAGATTTCAGTGTGTGTGATGACTTCTTGCTTGTTGACCACTCCTATCCTTCTGTTAGCACTTGATTTTTTATATTTAATATCTCTAATTAGGTTGATTAAGTTGGTTCTTAATCTTGTGATTAGTGTAAGTGCCCTATTGTTTGCTTGTGTCTGGATGGGTTTAATGAAAATCGAGCACCTTTCACCTTGTGTGTGTAGATTTTGATGAAGTACCTTGATTAGCATGTGGTGACTAGAGAGGCCAACACCAATGAAATTAGTGTGTGCTTGTTAAGAGTGTGCTTTGAGATTCTAGTCTTTGGAAATTCATACTTTTGTGGGCTTATGTGTGTAGGTGATGCTTGTTTGATGATGTGATTAGAGTTAGTGATTTATGGCTAATCTCTATTGCACTGGAAGAGCATTCTCTTGAATCCTCTCATTTGATACATCAGATGATGTTCGTGCTTCCATGCCCTAGCCGGGTTGCCGATCCAAGGATTGATAATTTTGTTGTTCTTGGGTTGATTAGGTTAGGCTACAATTACCCCCAAACAACATGCCTTTGGTTTGGTCATTCTCTCATGGATCCACTCCAGACTAATGAGATATAGGAAACATGCAAGGTGTCGATGAAATGGGGGTGTCCTTCTATCTCCATGAGCTTATGTACATTCTTCCCTCTCTTGCAAATGCCTTGCCTTTGCCATTGTCCACAAATCCACCCACTTGGTCATAACCTTTTCATTGAGGATGAAAAAGTTGTTGAGGACTTGGCATAGATCTATATACATGCTAAATAAATTTTCCTTTCCACGTGGTAGGTGTCAATCCATCCTCGTATCCTTCTCATATGACCACATGTCATGCATTGAGGGATCAACTTGTGCCAAATACTCTAAAACATAAACAAATGCCTCTTGCACGATCCATTCTTCAACCATCCATGCATCTGGTTGGGCCTGTAGCTACATAAAATCTATGAGAGTCTTTAAAAACCTCTCTAGAAAGAACATGCATTGTGCATGCACTACTCCATATGTAGCAATCTCCTCAACCACATGAACCAAGAGGTGCATTTGACAAAGAAGAACGGATTGAGGAGATGCTTCCTCAATGGCACACATACTTTCCACGGCAAGCGGCTGAGCGGTAAGGAGAGCATCTATATCAATTTCTTTGGAGCTTACAAACCTACAAGGTAACACACAAAAGTACAGTAAGATAGCACACTAGAAAATATATTGTATACTGAAAAGTTTAGTTGAATAAAAATATTAGGTACCTTACTAACTCCCCGAGTTTGAAAATAGCTCCCCTCACTTTCTTGTCCCGGCACACACACACATACTTCCCTACAAAATGAACTACAATATCAAAAGATTAAAGTACCATATGATTCTAGTATTGCATCTCATTCAATATCTATACAATATGAGGGAGAAGACAAAGACGAAAGCTAGTATTATCTGTAACATCTTGCGCAAATCATGTATCTTCAACCCATAAAATTGAACGCTCTCGTTCTGTGACACATACATAGTGGGAACGCATGCTACAAGATCTATCTTGTATTTTTTTAGATACATAATTATATTTCCTATAGTGTACATATGCATATTTAAATATAATAATAAACCTTCTATCTCATCCTATTATTTTTCTCAAGGGTAACCTATCCTTACTTTACCATCAAAAAATACTATGGGAAAAGCATCAATAGCTCCGCCTCTTTAACTTGGGGCAAAAAGCATTGATTCTTTATTTCTACTCATCTCACACCCTAGCTAGATCCTATATCTAGGATAAACTCCAATATATATATTCTATGTATTTTTTATACTTTTCTTATATTTCTTTTTAAATAGCTACTAGGAGAGAATCAAATCCTAGTGGGACACTAGGTGGCATGATTTCAAAGATACACTTATTTTAATGCATTATTGCAAGCATGATTACAAAACTTTGTCAAGGAGCAATGTCATGCTTTCATATGGCATGAGGTGTCCTTTGGAATTAAATGAAAGTCTAAGCTAAGGAGACCACATGAAGACTTTTTCTGCCATAACTGGACCCTATTTTGATGAATTTTTTACACAAGGTTCCAATCCGAATTGGAAAACAATTTTAAAATGAAAATTGTAGCTAATGAGCTGAAGTTTTTGCCCATATTTTTACTTTTTTATTTGGAGCCACGGTTGACGAGATATGATCAAAATATTGGACCCCAGTCTGCCCACATCATGCAGGGACGGCTCATTTCCAACTTTTCCAATTCTTGTTCACACTGGCTCCTCTCTTCTTGTATAAACCCTTGTGGGTTCCCTTCACCTATAAAAGGGGACCTCTTCTTCCTTGGAAAGAACTCAAGCATTCAAGCCATTGATGAGAGGAATTCTCGAGGGAGTGAGTAGTAATGCCTAATTGTACTTAGCCATTAACATAAGCCCAAGCCTACACTTTCTCCTAGAGGGAGACTAGCCATTCTTGCAACAAGCTAACCTTGGAAGATCAACTCTAATCAAAGAAGGTCTTGCACTTGGTGTATCAATCAAAGTGGAACTATCCATTGTTCTTCTCTCTCCCATCAATAATGGTGCCGAAGGGTTTCAAGTAAGATGTGTTCTACATTGATGTTTTCTTGATTTCTTGTTGTTTTCATTTTCATCTCTAATCTAACATATATATATATATATATATATATATATATGTATGTATATATATATATATGTATCTAATCTCATCTCCTTAACCAAACCTATCTCTCTCATTCTTAGTAATTCATCCTCTCTAGGTTCTCTTGCTACAGGTACATCTCTCCCCGCAGTATCCTTATTGCCTACGGGCAAGAATAGGGCTTGGGAGGGAAACTTCTCATCTCTTCACTTCTCTCATATCTACATTTCTCACATACTATCCTAGATGAATAACCCACATGATGATCATTTCTATCGCTTTCACTCTGTACGATCTATTAGAATTAACGTATGGATTAGCCGTAAAATACACTTTCAACAACGTATAGTGTTTCTCTTCGGCCCTGAAAGGCTCAATGAAATACTTCTATCACCGGATCCCATCATACTACCTCTCATAGACTATAATTTTTCTTTTGATGTAAGCGTAGTTATCTTGCTATGAACCAAGAGGATTTGTACACACAATTAATCCCAATCACGAGACAAAATATATATATTATGGTAAGCACAAAACTACAATTCCAAAGAACAATTCGTAGCCTATTTGGTCAGCCAAGATTGAATGCCATTAACTCATCCATTAACCCTTTCATATTACCCATGATACGATATGACCATAGCCTTGATGTTTTCATCTTCGTATTGTTTTGACATTCTCTTTTGCGTTCTTTCTTTGTGTGTGTGAGTGCAAGAGAGAAAGAGTGAGTCTTCTTTGATTGCACTTCTTTCCAAACCCTATTCTTCATGGCATCTATGGTTTAACTCCTTCATATAGTTTTTGTTGAGTTCTCTCACAAACTCTCACAGCCATAAGCCCGGTGCTTTCCTGGCAAGACCGCAAATTTCTCGACAACGCTTTCACCTTTCTTTGCTTTTGTGAAAGCTCCCTTTAATGACCTTATGTACCCTGTGGGTGTGTGAATAGATGCAATGGAACCTTTCACTTGATCTAGCTCATCTTTGTTTAGAATCCATAGGGCTTTAGGAAGCACAATCTTCCAATTTGGGACTCGACGTGGAGTGGTAGAGGTGGGGAGACATTTCAACACCGTCAAATCCTCTCTAGCACCCAAAGAGTCCGTAATGTGATCCCATATGGTGTGAGCAACATTCTTGAATTTTTGCATAGAATCCAAGAGATGATGTTGTATTCTAAGTCATTCCTATGGAGGCTTTATTGCTACAGACGGAAGACGTAGCGTCCCTGCAAAATACCTCGAATAGCATGATGGAAACAACAAAACACCGCAAATACGCATACCTAACAAAGCCTGTGAGCATATAATCAAATCGTACATGAACAGAGAGGAAAAGAGAGAGAGAGAGAGAGAGAGAGAGAGAGAGAGAGAGAGAGAGAGAGAGAGAGAGAGAGATGTCAAGTGCAGGCGCACCTCCTAGAACGGAGTGCTATGCCAACACGGCAAGAGGGAAGAGAGGAGAGATGAGAGGAGCAGAGTAGACACTGGGTGCAATCTCCCCCCGTGCAAGAGTGACCATTTTCCTCTTGCACGTATTTGTTTTATAGATTTCTTGAATGGTCAAATGTGAGTACAAATTGGTCGGCCGGTCATAAATGGCCGAAGCTCATAAAGAGCACTTGAATAATACATAAAATATATTTCCGTATGCATAGCCTTAGCTCGATCAAGCCTTTTCCACCTGTCACGACTGCAATAAATAATAAAATATCAATTCCATAATATACCTCTCCGTTGGAAAGCAACTGTCCTCAGTTGCGAAGATAAAAATCTGCAAACAATACTTGTCAAAAACAATGATTAGAAATTTGTATTAAATAGAAAAATCCATAAAATTAGACACATTGATTATACCTGCCGTCATCCACATACTACCTATTCTAGTGTCCCATACCACTAGAATAAGCAGTATATGTCATATCCTGATGAAACAGGATGTCATTGGTCACACTCATCATTTAATAATCCATTGATCTCATCCTCTCAAGTTCTATTCCATAAATACTGTCGCGACAAAAAATCATCATATACCAATTCCAAATCCGAATTCAAAATATCCTTCATTTTCTATATCGGGGTAACAAAATCATACTAGTTACAGTGGTGGCCAGTCACTGTAGCATGATTTTGTGATCGGTGTTGCCTAAACCGGTGAATCTACACCTGACATGCTACCTAAATCGGCGAATCTGCATTTGATATTGTTTAAAAATCATGAAACTGTAATGTTCAATGTGCTGCCTAAATTGGCGGATCTGCACCAAGATGAGTATCTACACACTGCCTAAATCGGCGAATCTGTGTGCTTATGACCAACGGACTAGACAAGGCATAAAAACAAAACATCTACTACCTGTTTGACACAAAATTGGAGTATGCTTATGTGACAAAGTACTTACAAACAATTTTTCTAGCATCCCAAAGCACCTTAGCTCACATGAGTAGCTGCATACCAGGAGGGTATACTATTTTCCGGAGTTTGATATGAGAACATTGTATTTAGATTTATATGCAGAATTGTTCTATTAAAAAAAAAGCACTAAAAAAAATTGCTTGTTAAATTTAAGAAGACTTTAATAATTGCATATCAAATGTATTAACATTGGAAACACCATGAAGAAAAAATTTGATGCAAAGTCTGTTTGCCAAGAAAACAGAATGAAAATAGAGAACTTGAAGTACAAATGAGCGGATAAGAGAGGTGTTATCTAAATTTATAGGGTGGTTTGCAAGACTGGGTTTACCAGTAGATATCGGTCTTCAGAGAAAGTGAGGCCACGCTCAATGTGTGAATATTAGGATAGGTCAAAAGCAGGTCTCCTAAAGTAGTTGGATTTAAATTCTGTCATAGAGGACAATAAACATAGTCCTCTGCGAAGGAGTATTAGAAACATTGGCAGGGATGTGATACAGAAGCAAATAAATGGAATAATATTGAGTAATATGCAAAAACAATTTGACTGCCATATGATGTAACATTTAAAACAATTTGTAGATCAATCAAAGTGAAAATCTAATTACACAACATCATTGCGAATGGGTATAAACTTACAGTATGGGGATAATGGCTGTTGCAAATAACGATGAGAGAGGGGTTTTCTTGTTTATGGTTGATAATTGCTTAATAATTTGGGTGTTAGTAGCTAAAAAAGTGTACCTAGTTAGAGTTCGCCTAGGGTCATCATTGCTAGAATATTAAGGTAGGATATATCTTGCGGGTGAAAAGTTGACCCTAGCACGTTATGATTATTGACGGTGTTGACAATGTAGGACATGAAAATATCAAAATAAACTAAAAGACAACCGGTCCCATGAGAAGCCACATTATTGTTCTATAACGCCACATGTTCACCATCGCCATCCTCTTTATTAGACAGATCAAGAGCTCGTAGGAATTGTAAGACGATAATGCTAACTAGACGGGCGTAAATGCCCATTCATGTCTACTAGTTCCCATCATCGTGTCAATTGGCGTCAATATGTCCAAGGTGGACCTTTGCAAATGGCCATAAGGGTGATCAAAAGTTTGCATCATCCGTTCGAATAGAGGATTGTAATATACACGTTAATGAGGAACACCTATGCAGTTACGCGTGTGTGGTGCAGGACGCAAGATACTAGACTCAAGAGACTAGATCATAAAAGTAGATTATGCATACGATGACTAGAACCAATCATACATCTATACAATTATAAAGAGCCACCAATGGCTAGAAAAAATCTCCAAGTCCAGCTACGTCGATCTCCAAAGTGTAGTGGTGATGACAAGGTTACACTCGTGTGCTTTGGGGTATTTGATAAGGAGCGAGAGTCAGAAGCATCTAATTTCTTTCGTAGTGTAGAATGTTGTACATACTCACATACATATTCAATCAAGGTAATTGAGGTCGCTTGGATCGGAGAAGTGGCATGCCAAGTTCATCTTCCAAGCCATAAAGGATAAGCACCAGCTTGGCATCAGTAAATACTGCAGATGCATTTGCTAGCTTTTGTAAAAAAAAAAGGCACTCGAATTGGGAGAGAATGACAAGGACCATGTAAGTCTGCTTTTTAATGGATCACATTTACAGGTTCAGCTCTCGATACCATAAACACATGCAAGCCAAAAGTGCCGAGAGATTATTTGGGCAAACAAATACAATCAATTGTTTACTGTCGCCTTCAAAATAGATAACAAGGCTCTTAAACCACATTTTCATAGATGAGTGACCCCGCTCTCAACTGTGGATTTCACCATTTCCAACTGCGACAGCTTCGTAATGACAACTAGCTGAGCTACTGCTGGTTTGGTTTGTTTGGTTTATATGTCCTCCCCACCAGTGTATTCCAACAAACACCATTCGACTATCTGCTGCCCAGCGTTTTCTCTTCTAATTAACATGGCCTACTGATGTAATATGGCCTGCAAGGACAATGGAGTTCCGATGGAGGAAGTCCTTAAAATCTTCATGAATACGAAAGCTTTGACCATAGCAGCTGCTGCGCCCTTGGCCAAACTTGATGTAGAGGCCGAGAAAGAATTATCCATCGAGATTGAGATCTAGGGCCAAAGAGCAGAAATTGAAGGACGAGCTGAGGTTAGTGAAATAGCACGCCAAAAGAGGAATAGTGGCCATGGCTTGCTTCTACGTCCCAGGACGTCCGGATACCAGGAGAAAGGGGGGGAGGGGGGAGGGGAGAGAGAGAGAGAGAGAGAGAGAGAGAGAGAGAGAGAGAGAGAGAGAGGTTTGGTCACCTCATGTGAGAGAAGGGTGGCGGCTGATGTAGCGGTGTGTGTGTGGGGCTGGGCGACGCCATGCATCGAGACTCTGAGAGCGGTTGCAGTTGAGAGACAGAGAGAGAAGTGTAGTTGGTAGCTTGGGTGGCCACCATTTGGGGTCATAATCTGCGGAAGTGATTGGCAGCTCGAGTTTATGGCAACGTGGGGCAGAGAGCGAGTGAGATACAATCGGACTGCAGATTCTCACCACCTCTTGCACGCGTGTGGTCCGTACTATTGCGGCTGCATGAGGTCGTCTGCTGGAGGGTGAGAAGCATTCAGGAGCCTTAGGTGGTGCCATTAGGAGATTTCGGAGGTCTTTTGGAGGGCCTTTTGGAAGAGAGAGGAAAATAAGCTCCTCCAATGAGAGATGAGCCTACGTTACGTAGAAAAATAGATTGATATTAACAAAAATATAAAAGGTGTCCCTCTTCTCATTTAATAATCTAGTGGTCCTTGAAGACGATCACTCTCTTTCCTTTAATGCGAGCACCTTTTTCAGAAGGTAGATGCGGTGCATTTGATATGGCTTACATCATCACTAGAAGTCAAAAAGTCACAAAACAATCAAGTGGTGGAAAATTTTGAAACTTTTGATACTGTCAATGCGTCCGCAACGCCCAAATATCCTAGAAATGAATGTCCAATTGCCTCGCTCCGACATCCAAAGAGGAAAAAAATGTCAAAAACCCCTAAAAGAACATTTTACTAATGGCGTGCGAGGTAGCATTCCAAAATTTTGGAATGCCTCCTTGCGCGCCGTTAGTAAAAAAGGCCCATTTTTCCTCTTTTTAGGGAGCTTTTTGAGAGGAAAATGTCAAAAACCTCTAAAAAGGGGCTTTCTTGAAAGATAAGTGTCCAAAAACCACTAAAAGGAGCATTGCACTAACGGTGCGCAGGGGGGCATTTTAGAATTTTAGAATGCCTCCTCGCGCGCCTTAAATAAAAAGCCCATTTTTTTTGGGTTTTTTGACATTTTTTGCCGCTCCGGATGTCGGAATGAGACAAGTAGACATTCGTTTTTAGGGTATTTTGGCGTTCCGGATGCATTGGTGGTGTCAAAAGCCTCAAAATCTATCACTATTTCACAGTTTGTGACTTTTCAAGTTTCAATGATGACGTAAGCTACATTGAATGCGCCGCACCTGCCTCCTGAAAAAGACGCTAGCATTAAATAAAAAAGTGACCGTTCTCAAAGACGATTGGGAATATAAATCTACTTTTTAGAGTGTCTGGTTGTCCTTTTGGACGTACTCACAAGGTGCAAGTGCATTTTAAAAAAAGTTTCTAGAGAGAGAAATACAATTTCTTACAAGGCCCTCCAAATGACCTCCGAAATTTTCTAATGATGCAGAGGTGTGCAAAGCCGCCCACTTTCGGGGTCACTAGGTGTAGGCGGGGTTGGTTCAATAAACAGAGAGAGGGTGGACGGTTGGCTAGTCGCCAAAATCCTGCATGGTGATTGGATGGTGCGCACTAGACGTTGGAAGGCGTCAAAAGTTGTTAGGGTCTGATGGGTGGCCGCATGCAAAGCCACATGGCAGGGTTAGCTCTGCTTTGCTTTGGAGACGTTGTCCAATAAGTCATTAGATAGCGAAACGTATGCTGCTTGGCCTCTACCACTTATTGCTTCCAAGCCTACATCTGATTTGTGCTCTACAATGCTTTCGACGTTGTGATGATGTGGACGACCCTTGTGTGGAGACTACCATCTTTTGAGTTGCCACTGCTAAGGAAACTGAGTCGTCATGTGGGAGCACACGGCAGAGTGAGCACAGCCAAAAACCAAAACGAAAAAGAAAAAAAATGAACCATGGTTGATTTGGGCTTCTTCTTCTTCTTCTTCTTCTTGTCCGTGAACTTAAAGCTATCCTACTCCTCTATCTAACCTTGCACAGTTAGTAGCATGGAGCCATATAAATTTGTTGTATGTACTTAGTCCACAACTATATGGTTTGTGAGCATGCTATTGCCTTATATTGCGGGTGAGGTATACTACCTTTTCAAAGCTTCTCTACTAACGAGGTAAATAATATACTATAACCGGCATCATTCATCAATGCACCGTTATGCTCTTTTCTATCTAAATACAAATTGACAACTTGCAATCCGTACTTGAGGCAAGCATCGTGAAGTAATTGTAACTTCATGTACAAAAATGAAAAAAAAGACTTATCTTTGAGGTTTATCATATCCATAGCTTTGGTTGTTGCAAGCCCGAGAATGTAGCCATCGCTCTGATACCACTGCTACAGACGGAAGACATAGCGTCCCTGCAAAATACCTCGAATAGCATGATGGAAACAACAAAACACCGCAAATACGCATATCTGACAAAGTCTGTGAGCATATAATCAAATCGTACACGAACAGAGAGGAAAAGAGAGAGAGAGAGAGAGAGAGAGAGAGAGAGAGAGAGAGAGAGAGAGAGAGAGAGAGAGAGCGAGATGGCAAGTGCAGGCGCACCTCCTAGAACGGAGTGCTACGCCGACACGGCGAGAGGGAAGAGAGGAGAGATGAGAGGAGCAACGCAAAAACTGGGTGAAATCTCCCCCCCGTGCAAGAGTGACCATTTCCCTCTTGCACGTATTTGTTTTATAGATTTCTTGAATGGTCAAATGTGAGTACAAATTGGTCGGCCGGTCATAAATGGCCGAAGCTCATAAAGAGCACTTGAATAATACATAAAATATATTTCCGTATGCATAGCCTTAGCTCGATCAAGCCTTTCCCACCTGTCACAACTGCAATAAATAATAAAGTATCAATTCCATAATATTTATAAATATGGAGTACCTTGAAATACCTGTTGGTGGAGTAGAAGGAGGTGGATCACTATTGTAGTGCTCTTCCCAAATGGTTGCCCAATCTACCATTGTAAGCTTTAGAGGTGTCTTCCCATTTGTTGGAGCCGTGTATTTGCTATGACTTTGGGGTAGGAAATGATGGTTGCTTGGATATATTACCTTGTGTAAGGCATCTGGCTGCTCCGTCACCAATGATGGCCCACATGTAGGACATGCATTGTGACCTCATGTGGACAAACCTACACTCATATTATATCGTTAAAGAGGGAGATTCAAACTTCAAATGGTAAAAAGAGAGAAGAATATACATAACATACCAGAAATCTCTCCAATCTAAGGCTAGGATAGTTATGCAAGGTCCACATAAGGATGCTGCTCACAGTGGCATCCCTCCTCTCCTTTTGAAGTGAAACATCCACAATGGGGATGTCCCTCTACAACTCCTCCAACTCCTTGATGACGGCCTCAAACAAGGATTTCATTAACGTAATCACGATCAGGTGATTATGTCAATAACTTTAGTATTGAAAAAATCACGTGATCACGTTAATTGTTAACATGACTTTGATTATGACCTGCAAAAACCTATAGAGCCGGTTAGCCCTCCGGGTTTTCCATTTTTCCCGGTGGGCAGTGTGCTAACCGCGGTCTTTTAGCTAGGAAAATCCTTGGGGAGTATATCCGAGTGCCGAGTATAGTCATCTCCTTGTGAATTGACCTAAGGTACGTAACAGAGTCACATGTCCTTTTTTTTGGACCGAACGTGATTCTTAATTCGGTAACCACTTCTAAATTTTTTTAATTTGTTTACCGACATAAAGGTACAAAACCAAAACAACTAAAAACTTGGAGAATCATGCTCATTGTGAAGAAGCCACTGGTCCAAATGAGGGTTGTAATTGGTTTTAGAAGATGAGCATATGTAAATGACGAGTCGATAGTCAAGGGTCCGATGTCCTATACTGGTGTACCGGGCATATAAAGATCCTTGAAGTCTTGAATTTGAGTTGATTTACACTTGTCGATCCACAATATAAGAGCTATAATCCTTGATTGGGTTAAAATAGCTTTTATATATTGAATTGGTTGCATGGGTGGGCTATAATCCTTCATTGGGTACAAGTAGTCCTCAATTGAGTGATTATATTGAATATTTATTTGCATTAGTTCATGCATTGGTTTATATAGAGAGTGCATTATGTATTACGATAGATTATTAGTGCATGAAATGACCAATCATATATTTTATTGCTTTCGTTTGTCTTTTTGTAGCATGCGCAATTGAAACTAGATGTGTCTGATTGTTTGCAAATCAAAGTGGACGTATAAATAATCATTATAATAATAGTTTCATAGAGAGATTCATAGCATTGTTATAGTTATTATGACATGCATAGATTACATTGCAATGTGTATGGTTGCTCACAATATAGGTGATCGATATGTGGATTGACAAGCGTGCATTAAAAATCTCATATTGTGCATCATGGTTACTTTCCTATTGAATGGTTTTTAAATTTTAATATATATTGAAAATAAGAAAAATGTTTCAAAAATTGAACATTTGGTTCTTTTGTCTTTAGTTTTAATTTAAAAGCAATGGAGCAAAATGTGGGCACAAGTAGTATGAAGAAACCAAAGAATAAAAAATCTCCTGGCAAAGAGTGGGATTATGCTCACGACATATGCGGCCGACATATGGAGTGGCAATGTAAATTTTGTCACACAACAAAATCAAGCGGTGCACCATGTATTAGTGATCATTTTCTAGGTATCGCTTAAAACAGCTGTAAGAAATGTAAACATCCTCAGGCACCTGCAGCTGCAAAGCGTTTGAGGGAAGAGCTCGCCAAAGAGGGTGGCAAGAGACAACAGATATATAGCTCTGTGGCTTTGAGTCAAGAGTTCCCAGAGCCAAATATTAACTCCACAGATCCTATAATGACGCCAACTAACCTTGGAGAACAACCTACACAAGGAGAGGAAATTCCAGGTAGTGTTCCTTTTAAACGTCACAATGAAGGTGGACTTTGTCAAATGCGTCAAAAATCCTTACATCAAAGCTTTGGAGTGAAGTCTCTAGAGGAATCACAAACTGCACTCGCCAAAGCAATATTCTTTACTAGAAGTGCTTTGGTCATGATAGACAGCAATCATTGGAAGGCTGCTTGGAAGAAAATCGGTGAGTTTGGTCCATGATTTTTAGCTCCTTCTTATCATACGATAAGAAATGCTTTCTTGAACAAATATTACATCGAAGTCAAAGAGCGTGTTGGCAAAATAATACTTGGGAATATTTAACTTTCAGGATGTACGATTGTGAGTGATGGCTGGTCAAATGTTCAGAGAAGACCGCTGATCAATGTAATGTTGGTTTGTCCAAGGGAGAAATGTTTATAAAGGTGATTGATAGTTCTGGTGCAATTAAAAGTGGCAAATATATTTTTGAGGTCTTGATTAATGTAATTAAAGAAATTGATGCTGAATATGTCGTTCAAGTAGTCATGGATAACGCACAGAATTGTAAAAATGCTAGTAAATTAATAAAGAAGTGCTTTCCATACATTTTTTCCAATGGTTGTAATACGCATAGCTTAAACTTGGTGCTGAAAGATCGGTACACTAGCAAAGAGACCACATGGTTCGCCAAAATAATTGATATAGCACCTCAGGTTGTGAAATTTATCTTGAAACGACAAAGAGTGCTCGATTTGTATAGGATGCGCATGTCAGTGATGTTGAAACTTCCCGCTAAAACTCGATTTTGCACACACTTTTTCCTCTTATAGTGTCTTGGCGAAGTTATTCGCGTATGACTCCACTACAAGATATTGCTTAAATTCCGATGTCAGATTATCGACATCAATGGCGGGCATCGATATATGTATAGGTAAATCTGGAGGGAGATCAAGTTTTCAAAAATTCAATTTTTAAACTTTTGGCGCTTATATCGATACGCATACTGGCGCGTATATCGATGTGTATATATGTGCACATATTGGCGCCTATATCAACACATATACCGGCACGTATACTGGCAAATTTTGCAAAAACAAAACCACGGGTTTTTCTGCAGATCTGCTGCCTCACAACTTGTCGGAGTTGAGATCTTTAATCGTAGGCTGCTCTCCATCAACAAGGTAAGCTTCTTTTCAAGTATCCTTGTAGATTTGTGCACTTTTGTGTATATGTGTGTAACATAGTGTATGTGTGTGTGTGTGTGTGTGTGTGTGTGTGTGTGTGTGTGTGTGTGTGTGTTTGCAGGTTTGAGAATATTTTCCCAACTATTTCTTGCTCAAATATGTCGCATGTGAGTGCTCTAACATTCTTTTTTGTTGCATACACACATACACACACATTTACATAAACATGCACGCAAGTAAATAAAAATGCACATTAAACAATATAAACACACTATATACAACGTACACACATTTTCCAATAAAAGAGAAAATTGATATTTTATAAGTAATATTAATTAAAAATCATCATTAACTATGAAAGATAACTACATTTTATCATTAAAAGAAATATTTATTTAGATTTATGTTATTTTATAATTAGTTTTGTAATTTTTGTGTATTTAAATTTAGAAATTAAAAAACTATATTGTTATTTTTGTAATTGTGACTTATCGTAGGCTACTCTCTTAATTAGGTTTAGTCCTTTAACACTATTTGTTTAAGTAATAAGTGGTTTCATCGCTTAGGACTGGTCCACATTTAGATCAATAACGGTTTGCTGCATTATTAGAGCACCTAGTTGCTTACGTATTCAATTGTTTAACCAAGCCCGCTTAGTCCTACACGCGGCTCAGCTAGTTTTGTTATTTAGTCACTTAGGGACTGAGGGCTAGTCGTGTAGGTTTGTTTGGTATTCAAACGGTTTATTAGGACTTGTCGCTTATAGGTAACCTCTTTGGTATTTAATCACTTACCTCTCAGGAAGGACCACTCCATATTTAAGCCATTGAAGGCTACACGCTAAAAGCTAGCCGCTTAGTGTTAGCCACTTAGTGTTAGCCGCTCAATGTTAGCAGCAAAAGGACTTCGAAAAATGAAGTAAATAACGCAATTGGACTTGAATAGCGCACACAGACTTTAAAAATGCAAACAGATTTCAAAAACAGACTCATGTCAAACCCTAATATATAAGCATTGACCAATAAACACGAGCTTATTACCCAATGGTCCTGATATCCGTGCACTCCTAGACCAAGGTGTGCGGAGATCGGACATAATTAGAGGATGTGAGGTTGTTAGAGCTAACAAAAAATGGTATAAAAACTTCAAACAAACTTTAAAAATGCAGCAGCCTTCAAAAGTGTCTTGTGTACTTCAAAAACGCAAATGCACTTCGACAAACGAAGTAAAAATAATGCAATCCAACTTCAATAGTGCACACAAACTTCAAAAACACAAAAAAATTTCAAAAAATACGTATGTCAAACCCTAATATATAGGCATTGACCAATAAAGAACAGATTATTACCTGGTGGTCCTGATCTTCTTGCACCTCTAGACAGAGGTGTGCGGAGATCAGGCATGGCTAGAGAATGTGAGGTTATTAGAGCTAGCGATAAATAGTAGAAAAACCAGAAACGAACTTCAGAAACACAACTGTCTTCAGAAGTGACTTGTGTACTTCAAAAACACAAAAGGACTTCGACAAACAAAGTAAAATAACACAATCGGACTTCAATAGCGCACACAAACTTAAAAAACGCAAACAAATTTAAACAAAGACGCATGTCAAACCCCAATATATAGCCATTGACCAATAAAGACAAGATTATTACACAATGGTCTTGATCTTTGTGCACCTCTAGACTAAGGTGTGCAGGGATCAGACATGGCCTAGAGAATGTGAGGTTGTTAGAGCTAGCAGCAAGCAGTAGGAAAATCGCAAACGGATTTCAAAAACACAATAGTCTTCAAAAATGACTTGTGTACTTCAAAAACGCAAAAGGAATTCGACAAATGAAGTAAAATAATGCAATCAAACTTCAATAGCGCACACAAACTTCAAAAACCCTAGTATATAGTCACTGACCAATAAACACAAGATTATTACAGGCTTGTGGTCCTGATCTCTGTTCACCTCTAAACGGAGGTGTGTGAGGATCAACAATGGTTAGAGAATATGAGGTTGTTAGAGCTAGCAGCAAATAGTAGATAAACCACAAACGAACTTCAGAAATGACTTGTGTACTTCAACAATGCAAACGGTCTTCGACAAACAAAGTAAAATAACGCAATCGGACTTCAATAGCGCACACAGACTTCAAAAACCCTAATATATAGTCATTGACCAATAAGGACGAGATTATTACCCTGTGGTTCTGATCTCTGTGCACCTCTAGACGGAGGTGTGTGGGGATCGGGCATGGCTAGAGAATGTGAGGTTGTTAGAGCTAGCAGCAAATAGTAGAAAAATCGCAAACGCACTTCAAAAACACAATAGTCTTTAGAAATGACTTTTTTGCTTCAAAAATGCAAACGGACATCGATAAACGAAGTAAAATAACATAATCAGACTTCTCTGGTGCACACAGACTTTAAAAACCCTAATATATAATCATCGACTAATAAAGACGAGATTATTACCCTGTGGTTCTGATCTCCGTGCACCTCTAGACCGAGGTGTGTGGGGATCGGACATGGCTAGAGAATGTGAGGTTGTCATGTATTGTCATGTAGTTAGTGGTGTGTACTTATAACAAAAGTGATTTATTTATTTGTTGCATCATTGGTAGACAAAGTATGGATGATAGTATGGCATGTCCTTGTGTGCATTGCAAGCATCGGATCTTTTAAGAACAAAAAATCTATGATTAGCATATACGCATTAATGGTCTCTTTCCCACTGAGCAACTACAAAACCTGCATTATCAATCTCATGGTCTGGAGGCAGTAGATCAACCTCTACAAGTAGATACTGCTGCAAATTCATCCCAGAGAAGACGATTTTCAAACGAGCAGCCCCATCAACTAAGTCCACCCCATCAATATCCAATTACACATTTCAAGAAGTAGGGATGGAGCAAATGTTAGACACATTCTTTAACATGGATCCCATCATTGCCAACCTAGAAGGCGATAACATTCAAGGAAACATTGCGAACCAACCTCAGTCATCCCGTCCATATCGATGGCATGATAGCAACAATAAAGAGGATGAGATGATGCAAACACTTGCATGTATGCTGCTTTACAACGGTGTGAAAATCTCATTTCTCCATACCGCTTTGGAAATTTTTAATTTGTAATCTATCTACAGGTGATCTGACGCCTCCATCATAGAGATTTTCAAGTAAATACATTGTATCCTAAGCATGCCGAATTGCAAATTATAGGTCAATAATATGATCGTTGTGTTCACTTGTTGATGTAATGATAGGTTACTCAATGAGAAAATCTTCTCGGAAGGCAATCACATGGCCTCTACCTGTCCAACCGCTAAAAATCTCAGTAGGAGTAGTGCCAGGGATGAGAGCACAGAGACCAGCTAGCTTGAATACTTTGGCTACATCCAAGACATCTTGAAGATTAGCTTTAGGAAGTTTGATATTCTTATCTTTGATGTCAAGTGGTTGCAAGTTATTACCAGTGGCCCTAATGCAACTATGCAAAAAAAGATAAGAGTGGATTGATTCAAGTGAACTCTAGGCGGGTGTGGATAGATGCACGGGCTACGTTCGTACTTCTGCAACATTGTGAACAAGTTGTGTTCACAATAGATCCACTATGTAGAGAAAATGATGAAAAAAAAATGTCTAAATCGCGCTGTCTCTATGTTGTTCAAGTTGCTCGGAGCAAGCAAGTGTATGAAGGATTGGAAGTTGAGTTCAAAGAGCTTCATGAACAAAGTGCACGGCCGACGGATGATGTAAGTTTGTATTTTGAGCTGGAGGTCAATGGTGAGCAGATGCCTAAACCTAGAAATGAGCTTTCAAATATTGAAGTTGATGCGGAGAGCGACGAAGAAGTGAAGTTTGATGCCAAAGATGCAGAAGTACATATTGAGATAGACCTCTTTGGTGCATCATCTCTCATAGAAAATGAGAGATTGACTAGTGATTTTTTCTAGGAACTCTTCTGTAGAACTCTCTTAATTAGTTTACAATATTGGATAGATTTAATGAGTTGTGTTGCAACTTCATTTTTTTGTTATTTGCATTTCGTAAGCTTTTCTTTTGTAAACTAACATATTGTATCTGTGTTATTTATGTATCTATAGCAATGGCCGATTATGACAATACATATTCTCCTAGTATTAGTTTTCCTATCACTATATCGCCCGAAAAGATGGGCTCATTTTTGTCACAGTAGCAGAGCAGGTTAGTTACACACAGAATCTTTGGGTAGCTGGTTCCTCTAGAACTACTACGGCCGCCCCTACACCTAGGACTAGTGGCCCCCTACACTAGTGTACCCCACACCTCAGTCGAGTGTGCCCCCTACACCGACGGTTGGTTCATCTTAGAAACTAGGTAGGCATCATTCTGGAGCCGGTGGTTGTTGTGGTAGCAGTTCCATCGTTGCGTCCACACCATTGACATAGCGTCCACCACTCTCTTCAGTAGATAGTTCACCGATGGGCACACCACGTACACCTTGGGGATCACACGAGCATGATCCTAGCAAGATGTACAAGAGCAGGGATGGGGTTGTTGTGACAAATAGGGTTTCAAAGGCCATGCAATAGAGGATTTGAAAGCTCTATATAGTTAACTTTGGCTGCTCTCTAATAGAGATTTGGGATAATCAAGATGATGAAACAAAGAGTTACATCGTCGAGGCCATTCATAGAGGGTACATGCCGTTAAAGGGGTACGATCCAGTCTCGAATAACTGTATTTTGAGTGTGGGGATTTCCACAATGTCACACCATTGATTAGAGGCAAGAGACAGGTACAAGGACGACAGTCCAAAGACAGCAAGGTTGGATGCAGAGGAGTGGGCGGGGATTTCATGAGAGACACAAGACAATCATGAGAGATTTCATCAGCAGAGATGCAACCAGAGCACGTTTGGAGTCTGTTGGAGCATCACATCTTAGGAGTGGAGGCTACGACACACTTTGGCATGCATTTGTAAGTATTATACGTATGCTTTAAATTGTCAAAGATGTCTATGTTATTTGAATATTTATCTTATGATTAAACCATAATTTTGCAGGAAGTTGCCGTGAAGAGCCCTCCAACACGCCGAGAGGAGAAGTATGCATACAAGCATGAACTTGTCGCCGTCAATTGGGAGGCATTACCCTGAGGGTGACATACTCCATAGATGTTTTTTTTTGTAGTTGTGGTCTTCTTGATACACTTGTACTCATTCATTGTATACATGTACAGTTTCATGCTTAAGTTTATGGTTTTGCATTTTGTTAACGATTATGATTATGGTATGACAATCAGGTTATGGTTATGGTTTTGCAATTATGTTATGGTTATGGTATGGCACATAGATTATGGTTATGGTTTGGCAATCAGGTTATGGTTATGGTTTTGCAATGATTGTATGGCAATCATGTTATGGTTAGGGTTTGGAAATCAAGTTATGATTATGGTTTTGCAATGATGGTATGGCAGTCATGTTATGGTTATGATTTGGCAATCAGGTTATGGTTATGGTTTTGCAATGACGGTATGGCTGTTATGGTTATGATATGACAAGAAGGTTATGGTTATGGCGCAGAGGTTATGGTAATGGTTTGGCAATCAAGTTATGGTTATGGTTTTGCAATGATGGTATGGCAATCATGTTATTGTTAGGGTTTGAAAATCAAGTTAGGGTTTTGCAATGATGGTATGGCAATCATGTTATGGTTATGGTTTGGCAATCAGGTTATTGTTATGGTTTTGCAATGATGGTATGGATATTATGGTTATGGTATGACAAGCAGGTTATGGTTATGGTATGCCAAGCAAGTTATGGTATGGCAAGCAGATTATGTTTACGGTTTTCCAAATGCGGTTTGGCAATCATGCTATGGTTGTGGTTTGCCATTCAGGCTATGGTCATGGTTTTAATTATAATATGGTTTTTATAGTTATGGTTACGGTTTGGCAATCAAGTTGTGGTTATGGTTTTGCAATGATGGTACGGCTATTATGGTCATGGTATGACAAGCAGGTTATGGTTATGGTATGGCAAGCAAATTATGTTTATGGTTTTCCAAATGCGATTTGGCAATCATGTTATGGTTGTGGTTTGACATTCAGGTTATGGTTATGGTTTGACATTCAGGTTATGGTTTTAGGATTATGGTATGGTTGTTATAGTTATGGTATGACAAGAAGTCCATGGTTATGTTATGACAAGTAGGTTATGGTTATGGTTATGGTTATCATTATGGTTATGGTATGGAGAGGGGGTTATGTTTATGGTTTTGTGGTTTTCAAGTCATGTTTTAATTATAGCTAGAAATCTTCATGCCGTTGTGCCTATGGTTTGGGAGTCGATGTTATGGTTATGCTTTTGGGAACTTGTCATTCTTAAGCTTTAGATTTTACGGTTTTGTTATGCTTACAATTTTGATAATCTGTACACACTCGCTCTTTAGAGTCAAACAGTAGGTGGAGTATGGTTGCTTGTGCACTCTTCGTTTGGGCAGAGAGGGTTGTTTCCTATTGCTGTAGTACATGCAACATCAGTTCCTAGCCCTCTCTATCCAAAAAAACAATTGTAGGTTTTGCCGTCGGTACTACAGGTATCGGTATACGCATTGTTAGCTCCTTGAAATAGGCGTTGGTATGGAAAAGTTAGTTTTTGATGCCTACTACTAAGATGCAAATACTGGTGTGTGTTTCATTTCTTATTTTGACGATGAATATACCGGTGCATATACGAAAGATACAGTACTGAGGGTTATTTCGACGCTTATTCCAAGGCTTTTTACTTTTAGAACAAGCTTTGAGTCATCGGTATCCGCATCGATTTTCGCGCGGTGTGTTGTAGTGCTCCCTCTTCTTCTTGAAAGATTGCCTCTAGGGTCAGCAAGGTTGTGGAGGTTGTGCAAACATTTACCGTTGCCTCAAGGTTGAAGTGCAATATTGAGAAGTCCCGGATGATCTCTCTGTCTCAGAACGACTCATTTGATCCATCATTTTGGACAAGAGAGATTGTCTTGAAAGGAAAGATATTTTGACATATGGGAGCCACCTTGGGGGTGGAAATATTGCACATGCAAGGGTTCCAATGATTCTTAGAAAAGTTCAAGAGAAAAATGAGAATATGAAAGTATATGCTGCTTCCCTTCTCGAGTCGGGTTAAAGTGATCAATTCCTTAATGCTTCCTTACATTTTTGTCACTAGCATGCTCATCAAAATAGCCAAATGTAGCTCAAAAGAATTCTTGAAATCGATGGAAAGGTTTTCATATGTGAAAAAAAAAACACCAAAGCCTCCACGCCTTGGCAGTGGAAAAATGGTAGTCAACCGCTAGACCACTGGAACAAGGTGGTATAAGGATCCTCAACGCTCTTGTTTATGTTGAGGCCAAGTGTACCAAGTTTGTGGTCTCGATTGTGAAATAAGACCAGGCACAATCTATTATGACCAATGACATGATGGATCAGACAAAACTCTACTCTAAAGATGGGTAGTGGAAAGGGATAGAGGTTCATGACAAACTCCTTGCCCCTCAATAAACCAACCTAAGATTGGGTGGCACATAGGGTGAGCTGGTGCATGATTGCAAAAGAGAAATGGAGGCATTAGAGTAGGGAGAGATATCTAAATACTTATAGAACTCCATAACACATTGGTCCCATGGCTCTCTAAAACTGCTAGCATACTATTGAACCCTTATTGGAGAGATATTGCTAGAAAGGTGAATAACAAAGGACTCCATCGATTGACCCACTTTTGGGACATCAACAATTTGAGATGGAAAGAAGACATGCCAATTAGCTACCGAGTTTTACCTCAATGGTAGAAACAAAGTTGTGGAAAGGCTTGAAAATCTCTTCATGACTCTTTGTAAACCCAGTCTTGAGTGGAAAGCCTCCCGATGGCCCTAGAGTGGCCATTTCCCCAACCACACACAAAGGGCATATAACATGCTCTAATGCACAAGGCGGATTGGTTCGCCCCCCTCAACAAATATTGGGGCAAACAATGGCTTGAGGTCCGTTTGGCAGCAACTAAAAAAAACCCACAGTGGCCTCTATCAATGAATACCTTTTTGGGGAAGGTGTTATGGGTGGCCTTGCTGACAAACTACAAGATCTTAGCTTGAGGTATCGGCGGGATAGGTGCCCGATTGCAAAATGGCTAGTGAGGATTTGACCCACCTTATTAAGGAGTGCCCATGGATTAGAAGCATCGCACATAAGGTTTGTAAATGGATTCAAAGGACTTGGAAGATAGGGTTCTCCAAGAATGATTTGTTCCTAGGAGATAAAGGGATGAAAAGACAAGCACTTCTTATATGTACTCCAAGTTGTTAGATTTTGCTCTTTTCACAATATTTGGAAGGCCAAGAACTATCGAATGCTTGATAAGGATCTCTCTGTAGCCAACTTGTAATGGAAATGGCCTATTATTAGAGAAGGTATTTTTATGAAATTACTTTGTGAGCATAGCATGTGAACTTAATTGATGGTAGCAACATAGACATAGCATTTAGTTAACTAGGCATGAACAATACTTTTGCAAGAGAGAGATTATAGGAGAAATACATCACCTGCATGTGTCCTTGTGGTGTTCCTTGTGACCTAGGTGATGCAATGAAGATGAAAATATTCATGAATCATGAACATAACATAAAATTTGTGGAAAGAATTAACTATCCCAAGCCTCAGTCCCAAGACCTCAAACACCTTCGAAGGTGGAGAGACCTAACAGGGAATGAGGGTAGGGAAGAGGAAGAAGAAACATTTCATAGGAGAAAGAATTAGTTCCTCACTTATCATCACTCTTCTTGCTAGCATACATAATAGCATAGTAATGAAGATGGAGAAGATGGCAAGATTAAGCATTGAAGCATGGCTCTTGGTTGGATTTGCATTCCATAGCCAAGAGTGTTGGTGTAGGCTCTCAACCTCTCTACTTGCTTGGAGAAGGAGAGGGAGATCTTGCACTTTTCACAATACACAATGAGAGTATGTGTGAGTGTGTGTGGGAGAGTATACCCCTCAAGAATGCCCCCTACTTACTTTGTCGACCCCCTCTTCTAGCACAGGATTAAAGCTCATTGGACCTTTGCAAGCTTGGCCAATCACATGCAAGATGCATACCAAGCAAGCACGCGAGCCTTGGGACAAGTGTCACCCCTTCCCCTTTGAGATAGAGGACTTGATAAATGCAAAAAATAATAATTACATCTACTTAATTATCATGGGACCCCTTGGGAGGCCAACCAATAGGCTTTAGGCACACCATGAGGGCAACCTAGCTAGGGGCTTGACATGTGTCCTACTTGCCTCTTGGGTAAAGGGTGCCCTTTGGGAGAGAGAGTGGTCAAGAAACCACCCCCCCTTCTTGCATGGCTCGCCCACTCCTTGTAGGGATTTGATTTTGACTTTTGTGACACTTCAAGCCCCTCAACCTTGGGCCGAGTTCTCACGACACAAGCACAATCCTCAAGCCCCTCAAGCTTGGGTTGGGTTCCCACCTCAAGTACAACCCTAGCATCTGAAGCATGAAAAGCACCTCAAGCATCTCAGTCATCAAGAACCTCAAGAATCTCAGTCATCAAACACGACAAGCACCTCAAGCTTGGGCCTGGTTCCCACCTCAAGCACAACCCTAGCTTACCTAAGGTCAAAGGAATTTTAACACTAACTATTGGAGGTCTTCAATGAAGCTAACCCTAAGGTTTTTAAGCTCCATTGGTTAGTCTTGCTCTTTGACATACTATCTCTCATTTGGGCCCCTTTACCATTGGCCCTGTGTTAAAAATAGAGCTGTAAGCACATGCCTATATCTAATCCTTGTTTCTGTTTATTCTCCCACATTGAATGATCAATTTAATATGAGAAAATCATTTGGGTTGGTTAGATATTAAATTTTATGACACAACTTCTCAAAGACTATCCAAGAAAGTACAGAAAATATTGTTGTGATTAAAAAGAACAAGAATTCAAACGCGTGGAATAGCAAAGTTGTCGCCATCAGGACCACATGTGACCATTAGATAATGTTTTGCCTCAATTGAGGTCACATAAATTGTTGATGTAGCCTTTGGTCCCTCAAGGCTTGCCTCGAGCTTGAGGTTGCTTTGTAGATTTGTGGAATATCTAATTCATTCACCCACTTTTGTGAGTTCGCCAGGAACAAAAATAGTGCACATCAAAGAAATACCGATGTGGTCACACTATTTGTTAGTGGTCACATGTTAATATTATAAATCTTTAAGGATTTGTGTGCTAAAATGAGTCTTAGCTTTCACTTGACCAAATAGTCTAGTTTCTATTATGGTGACTAGCTTGCGCAACCTACCTACAGTGGGTCTCGCTCACTCTTACCTGCGGTGGCGAAGACGACGACAATGGTGATGAGCAGGGGAGGACGCAATGAGGGCGATGTCGGCGAGCAGGAGACGCAATGCAAGGGCCAATATGCAACGGATCCGACGAGTAGGGAAGGACGCAATGAAGGCGATGGCGACGAGCAGGAGACACGATATTGCAAGGGCTCATGCGCTCGGCTACATGGGCGGCGCATGCTGGCTGTGGCCACCTTCTACAAGCAGAAGCTCCTGGTCGTTCCGGTCCAGGGTTCGGCTCGATATAGAACCCTGCTTTCAAAACAAGGCCCTCTCACACCTTCGGGTCCGGGCACCGAACAGGGCCCCTAACATCCGCCATTGGCTAAGAGGGCTCCCCCATAAACCCTCTAAATCAAACTCTAAGAAAAAGGCCCTTTTAAATGTAAAGGGCCCTATAAAAATCTCTTTGTGTGCCCATAAACCCAAGTTTCCAGCCGTTTGCACCAAAGAATTGGGAGTACTCTTTCTCTTTTTGACTTGTTGACCTCCTATACCAAGTTATAAAAGCGTTTCTCAAGTGTAGGGGGTGGTTGAAGAACCCCCTACATTTTTAGTGAGACATTTTAGGTGAAGGGTCATTACTGTTGGGAATCGACCTCTCGACCCAGTAGCAGCCTAGCTATAACACATTGAGGTTGGGACTTGGGAGACCTTGCTATGATTCTCTACATGCTTTAGTAATACCCTGAAAATAGTGAAGGCTACTTTGTTTAAGTACTCTACGTAAGTGCTGAATGAGTTAAAAGAATGTGTGTGTGTGTGTGTGTGTGTGTGTGTGTGTGTGTGTGTGAGAGAGAGAGAGAGAGAGAGAGAGAGAGAATCAAATCTATCAAAGAGAAAATCTTCTCATTTAAAGATGAAAAATTAGATGGTAATTAAGAGCAGTCCATGAGAACCAAGTTTTAGTTGTGATTGGAGAAACTGGTTTAAGGAAAGCAACACACAGGTTTCACAATATCTAGTGGAATCAAGATACACTACAAAAGGAAAAATTGGCTGCATATAAACTCGAGCAGAGTGGCCTCAATGTCTATAGCCAAGAGGGTTTTTGAAAAATTTGGTCACAGGCTTGGTGAAGAGGTTGGTTACACAATGTCGAGGTTGAAGATTGCACGGGGCATGAGATATCAATCAAGTATGTGATAAATGGTTGCTTTCTTGATGTTTCTTTAAAGAGACACACACACACACTTGGTCACACATTTGGCCATCCTCTATTGTTGTTCGTGAAGCTTTTGACTCTGAGTGTATATTTAAGGGCAGAAAAGCTTTGTGCTTTGGATTATATGTATACTTGCAAGAGGCCTTGAATGTATGCTTTTGTCGACAGAATGATTAATTGCCAGAGGGTGAGGTCCCATGGCATCTCTAGTGCTATAGTGACTCTGTGACGATCAATTGGACGGGTTTTGATCTGTATGTATGCTTAGTGTGCATGAGATGCTTGCTCCTTGAATGTATGCTTTTGTGGATCTCAAGAGACAAAATGATCAATTGAACGTTTGCACTAAACCCGATTTGTGTGTATACGTATGCTTACTTGTGTGGATGAGAGGGTGCTTCATGGCTCTCTGAGGATCAGCAACTTTGCACACGGTTTTTGGTTTGACAAAGATCAAGGCCCCCATGGAGGTCAACTGCATTGCTGACAGGGCCACCAAGTTTCTTGCCAAGGAGCCTCCATGGACCCCTACCCTTGAGTCGGACCTTGCCCACATAGTCTCACATGGTTTTGTTGCAGGTGCTTCTCCACCAACCCATCTCACCTGGCTGTGCGTCTCTTTCAGTGGGCTTGCAGATCTTCAGCCTTCTTAGCTCCTGACCTCTCCATCTCAAAAGCCCTGGCCACCTCCCTTATCCACCCACTCAACTCCCATACCTGTGGGGCCAGCCCCTACACGCGCTCTGGAGTTGTCTCCTTCCCTGTTCCAACCGACCTTTTCAATGTCTTCTTTAGACATTAATTGGGTGAGGCAGGCTTGCCTATCTATGCCAAACACCTCTTCTTTCCCATGCCCTTGTAAGCTTGTTGTCGTGTGGTTGTCCTAATGTTTGCCCTTGCAATGCCCTTCTACATGCCATCCTTGGTTGCAGCCCCGCTCATGCTCTTCACACATCATTGGAAGGTCATATAGAGAGTCACTAGGCTGGGATTTGGCTCTCCTTGACCACATGGATGGCTCTACTTGATTCCATCACTTGCACCATTCTTATAAATAACCTTCTAAGAGCTGGGAAACTGAAGCCAGCCTTTCAAGTTTTCTTCTCTTTGGTGCACGACCACAGAGGAACGAAGACCATATTCGGCACTGCCAAAGTCATCTAATGAAGTTGGTAAAGATCTTGTCGTACTGATGGATTACTTGAAGTATTGGAGATGCACCTTAGATGCGATCACCTACACCAGCCTGATGGATGCCTTGTTGAAGGCCACACAAGTTGACAACTCTCTTGTTGTACTGGCTCGCGAGTAGAGAAGACGGGATGCATCGTGGATGTGGTTACTTATAGCAGCCTGATAGATGGCTGGTGATTCACTTGTGCTATCATCTTGACCTTGTCTACCCTGGTTCCCATCAATGCATCAATCATGTCTATTGTGCAATCTCATCATCATATCTTCTTTGATTTCTACCATAAGCACCCTCTCCTCTCCATATGAGCAAATATGGCTTGAGTATTATTATGGAGAGAGAGAGAGAGAGAGAGAGAGAGAGAGAGAGAGATTGTGGTCCTACACCAACAAATATTGGCTATGGAATGCAAATCCAACCGAGAACCAAGCTTCAATGGCATGCTCGTCTCCTCTACCATGCTAATTACTAAGCTAAGCTATGCTATTAGAGTGATTATGTGAGGAGAATAGAGTCCTACACCAACAACTCTTGGCTATGGAATGCAAATCCAACTGATAGCCAAGCTGCAATGGCATGCTCGTCTCCTCTACCATGATGATTACTAAGCTAAGCTATGCTATTAGAGTGATTATGTGAGGGATTGTGGTCCCCTCTCCACATGGCGACATGTGCTTGCTCTGGCCAATGTGGCCTGCAAATCTGGCAATGCAGGTGCTCTGAGAGAGAAAGAGAGATACACTATGCAGAGAGAGAGAGAGAGAGAGAGAGAGAGAGAGATACACTATGCAGAGAGAGAGAGAGAGAGAGAGAGAGAGAGAGAGAGACGGCCCAAGACTCTTTCTCCTAGGACACCGTTGGGAGCTGCACCACAAGCGGAGAGAGAGAGAGAGAGAGAGAGAGAGAGAGAGAGAGAGAGAGAGAGAGAGGTGCTGCAGGTTCGATGTTGTTGTTCATTTTGCAAATTTGAAAGCGGCGACTATATAATAACATGATTGTCACTACTTATGCGATGGTTTGATTGCGAGTTTTGCTGTAGCTTAACAAGGAACTCTTGGCCTTTCTCTACATAGCAAAAAAAATAAATTCTCTATGTTTTTTACTACTTTAGATATACATACCTAATAAAAGTCCAAATTAACTAGAGAACGTGAAACATTCTCTATGTAGTGATTCAAGTACAAAATTATCTATATAGGTAATTTGAACACCTAATTGCTCTTTCGTCTATATGTATAATCCCTAATATCTATATGGAGAAAATCTCCAACTCTTTGTAATTAAAATTGACCATAATTAAAGCAACAACTATACTTAAATATCACATCACAAATCATGTAGACAAAACGTATAGAAGACAAATTTTGAGAGCTCACCACATTACAATGGTTTAAAATTATTAAACATAGTCCCAATTTAAAAGACCATAATAACTTCCTAAAGTCAAAATCACAAGTTTTTGCCATGAAATATGCTTCTAACAAAGAAGTTCAATATCATTGGCACTCAAAGGTGAGTAGCCATGAATGACTATCTTCTTCATCTCGATTAGCCAACTCGTAACTTGCTTTACCATCAAGTGGCTATCTGGATTTTTCAAATCCTTAGTATAAGCCTTGAAGGTAATCTCCTCTTTCTTCAAATTCAGATACACCTTTCGAAGCGAAAAATACATCTCATTGACTATTCTCTTCTTAGTGTACAAGCCATTATGCTCAAATGAGAAGAAGTGGTTGATGCAAGCCTTCCAATGTCCCACATTATTGGTTGGTGTATTCCCTTCATTGCACGAGACCACTACATTATCTACAACCTTGTAAAGTTCTCCTTTGAAGAAGACCTTGTTATAAACCCCAACTTTTGTTGCATCTTTATTTAAATACTCAACACAAAATCTTTTCTCCTCTAAAGTTGCATCTCGGAAAGATCTTTTCTTCCCACCAATGACAATCCCCTTTTGTCCGAGCACTTGTGTACATGGTGAGTCCACATTGAGCCTTGTGGCTAGGCCCCACAAAATTTTGGCTTTCTCTATTGAAGAGACTTTCAGAATCCCATATCCATGGCACTCTGGAAAATGTAACCAATTGTCATTGTCAACTAAGTAACCTTCTAGGGGGACCACAGAATTATGAAAAGCTTTAAAGATCCTTTGTGTTGGCAGAAGTCTATCTCTATATATTTTAACATTTGAGAAAACTCTAGTGAAGAGTAACCTTCGATGGTAGTTCACCAAAGACAACTCATCCTCCTTGTGATTTGTCTTCACACGAACAAAAATAGACACCATGCGCTCATATAAATAGCAACATATTACATCATGACTATCGTGGTGCAAAATGTCATCAATAATTTTACCAAAGCCTGACCAAACAGATAGAAAATCAAAATAACCTTTGATTTCTAAAATAAATTCAATATATTTCTAAGAGAATATGCCTAACTTGCAACATGCTCCAATGGAGCTGAGTTCAAACCAAAAATCTCTTCTGTTCTAACTCTCCATGATGCAAGGAGTTTGCGTATCAATCTTATATCTTCCAGAGACCATCCATTATCTCTAGTGAAGTTGAAAAATGCATGGGAAATTTCTATGACAAGAAGACCTAAATCAAAGAGGTCTTCTCCCCCCACTCACATAGCACATATGGTAAGCACCATTGAATAAACTTCTGATTCTCCTCTGCCTTGTAGCTCTCATGATACTTGTTGGGAAATCTAGGCCAACGACCATAGCGAATGTGAGTAGGGACAACTCTACTCACTCTTTCAGTGGCATCATCAACCATCTTTTTCACATCATTACTTAGGGATTTCATGAGAGCACCATTATATTTCGAGAACATGTTTAATGACAATATATGCATACAATCAAAAACTAGGTCAAGATGTGGACTAAACCCATGTAGGTCATAAAATCTCCACAGTGGAGACACTCCAGAAAGACCACATTACTTGAGTAGGGCTTCACGTTGGCCCTCTAAGAAGGCCCTTTTGGAGGCTAAGATAGCAGTAGTGGACTCATGTACCTGACGCTTTGCAGGAGGATATCTAAATTGATACCTGTTTTTGTCATAAACGTATTTTCCACATCCTTCACTATCCGATCGAGCACTTGCCTTGCATCTACGACAAAAGGATTGCCCTCCTTCTTTAAAGCAGCCGATCTTGCATTGGGCGAGGTGATCTCCGGTTACCATCATCAACATAGCTCGATCTGTGAACCTTTGCGAAGAGGACATAGGGGACAACATTGGGATCAAACCAAGAGGGTAATTGAAGTCTATCACTATTTTATCGACAAACAACCTCTCCAATTCCTCCATTAAAGGCCTCAAAAAAACATGAAACAAATTTGCTTGAACTCCCAATTATCTTCTTGCAGTTGAAGGGTATAAATACCACTGACAAAGCTCCTACCTCTGATTTTTTCCCACCATTAAGAATCTTTATCTCCACTACTCCACAATTCTTTTGAGTAGTTCGAGATGTTTGAAAACCATCCCAATGCAAAAGCAATGCAAAGTTTCGTGGATCACCCTACAAGTTTTAAGAAATAAACGTGTAAGTCTTATCAAATAACAACTTATATGAACAGAGAAGAATGGATTGAAGAATACCTTGCATACGTGTTTGCGGTTGCAAAATGATTTTCGACAAGATTTGCATAATATCTTGTACATCTCCTCCCCATTTATCCATGTCTTTTCAATCTCATTCTCTGGGCTTGGCCAAGCTCAAATGGCGTGTTTGCAATCAGCATTGGGACAAATAATAGGCAACTCAAAGTGAGCATTCGGATTCCAAAATGTATTCACTTCTTTACATTTTGCACCATCCCAAAACTCATCTATATTAGTCACTATGGTTGCATTGCCATCTGCTAACCACCTGTTCTTGTTCCTCCACATCTCAAGAAAGTCATGACAGATGGTTTGGCTTTTGGAGAGGCATCTCAATTGTTCACCGATTGAAATAATGCACACTGTGTATTTATCAGAGCAATCTATGCAATCTCTTTTTAGTTTTTTTTTGCCATGATGAGATCCATCGCATGTGTATCGAACAACATTTCCATTATAGTTGTCGTTCAAACTGGGATAGTACAACATAGGAATATGCATATTGTTAAGAGATCCTTGACATACTCTATATCTATTTGCGTCTCCCACCCATCCCAAGACCTGAGAACATTGTGGTAGGCTGATCCCAACAAGATGGCACATAAATGTCAGCGAGAGATCCATCCCAAGTAGATGGTACTTGGATTAAAATTTTGCTTAGGCTAACCTCTCCTTTACGTGAGTCAGGACTACCAACTTGAGAGCCTCCCATGTCCCCAAAAATAATTCTGAGCATGCTATCTTGGAAAGCTATAGAAGCCTGATGCTCATCCCAAAGGGTTTGTAGCTCAACTATCTTGTCTAGTATTTGGTCGTACAATGACACCTCCTCTTGTGTTTCCTCAACTCCTATCATATTATTGCCATTAGGAAAATGGCACGCGTTTCTGTCTGACTCATTTATTGTTTCTTCAAGGGATGCAACATTACTTTCAAAAGGGTCAGGTAATGGTGACAACTCTTGGTCCACATGAGAAGGATTTGATGGTTCATCAAAATTGACGTTCCGCATTTGACCATGCACGCTACTCCAATAAGCTTCATATCTTTGACTAGCCTTGCAATGTCTATTATAAGTTGCACGACTCACCATCCTGCCCCTATTACAATAAGCCCTACAATTAACCACAATTGTCTCAATGTGACTGACTCCAAATACCTCTCATGAGCAGACAAGTCAGAGGATACTGATCGGTTAGAAGAAATACTGGAAACTAATTGTGCTCTTGGCACTGAGGGATGTACATTGCCTGAAACTGACCTTCGCATCGAGGGATGTATGTTGCCTCGAGCATCTTGTTGAAGGTGAGCATGATAGGTACTCTTTCCTAAGTTTACAAAACCTTCTGCCGTATGTCAACACTTGTAATTACAAGTGCACCTAAATGTCTTAGATGAAGAGGCCATGTTGACCTGTGATAGAATTACATAGTTTACAAGTGGAGCTATTTCATTACCTTAGGTATGCGTGCGTCGACATTTGAGAGTCCTAGGCTTGGAAGCAATGCTTATGTGTATGAACTTTAAGTTACAAGTCATGGTGTAATTATAGATAGTTGGAGTCTCAAAGACCACAATTATATGTGATTCAAGAATAAAAGGGTCGGTGTGCTACGTTACCAGATACTTTACATCACATGGAGAAAATTGACAAACTTTAATAAGAGAGTTACATATTATTCCAAAAAGTTCTCCTCATTATTAGCATGAATGATGAGTACATTCATTCAAGACATAATTTCTTGCCAAGAATAAGGCTTTTAATCACATCAAGCCTTTTACGTAAAATCCTAGAAGACATAAGATTTACATCATGATAAACTAATTTATAGAAGTCAGCGGGATATAATACTTCCTTTAAAAGAACTATAGCCATATTCTTTGACCACCATCGACTGTCATCTACAACTATTCTCAAAATCCATATCAGAGGTTTCTCTTTTCCAAACACAAAGAAATGTTTCTCAGCCCAAACAATCATTTCTTCGTGTCACCTAACTCAGCAACAAGCTCAACTACGATTTCTTGTCCAGCCATAACCTATACATGCATGTTTGAGAGTAAGCATCAAATAATTAACACTTTCATTCTAAATGTGTATGTGTGTATAGAGAATCATATAAGATAGAAGAGACTCATGGGATATAACATCATGACATAGTGTGAATGTGCAAATATGGGGCAAGTGT
This sequence comes from Adiantum capillus-veneris, assembly GCF_014529385.1. Lineage (NCBI taxonomy): Eukaryota > Viridiplantae > Streptophyta > Polypodiopsida > Polypodiales > Pteridaceae > Adiantum > Adiantum capillus-veneris. The sequence goes on from NC_140935.1 coordinate 147,354,857, forward strand.
GTGAATGTGCAAATATAACATCATGACAATGTTTGAATGTGCAAATTGGCCTACGTGCAAGTATGTCTCTCCAATTAAGTGCTTTTATCACAAAGAACTCAAGCATAAAGTGTAAGGTTTGTAGTGTAAGCCAACATGCCTAGACAAATCTTTGAATGTATGTATTTGTGTGGTGACGAAATGTAAAAATAATAACATGTCTATTCAAATTTAAACTATACAATTTTGAGTCACAAAAGGTAAACTCAATTAAATTGTTATTTTTAAACATTGCATACCTTAGGATAAAACAATTTAATGATATGAAAAACATGGATGTGGAGTGTACCCAGTAGAGTATAAACTGTTTTGTATAAACCATCCCTAGCTAGCATAAAGTGTTTTTCAATAGAACATTACAAGGCATGTCATGAGATAATATGAGAGTGTAGATATGTAGCCTATCAAAGACTTAAGCATAAAGTGTGTCCTATGAAATCAAAACAAAGCTTTTGGGAAAAAAAAATTACTTGGAGTGTGTATGTGTGCATGCGTGCACAAAGCCAAAATAACTACCTGTCTATCACAAGAGATGAGTTACGCTTTTTGATTGAGGGATGACAATGTAGCTCCACAATCCCGCTATGGTCTTGCTTAACTTGAAAACTCCAAAAATGTCAACCCTAAACTCTGCACAAGCAATGAATACATGATTAACTCTCTCTCTCTCTCTCTCTCTCTCTCTCTCTCTCTCTCTGGCCAAGACTTTTTAAACCATAGTCAACATTGTCATCAGTCGCCAATGTTTAAGTTGAGAGCATGCAGCTTGTTTAGGGATGAGCTTGATTAATCCCTTCTTCACGCTAGGCTCCAATTTTCCAGAAGTGAATGCCTTATTGATCATGGTTAAGAAGGATGGCTCCAACTCCTCCCAGAATTCCAAACAAAATTCAGTGGTTATTCTATCCCAGCTTGGGGGAAACTTGAGAACCTTGAGGCGGTTGGAAATTGAAAATGGCCAATATAGAACATAGGAAGAACTGAGAACGAGGCTATGTGTGCACTTCTATGATTATTAAACGTGTAATTTTTAAACTCCTTTACATCTTTCAAAGAAGCACACACCTTGGAAAAAACGATGGAAAAAACCTCCTAAGATTAGGTCGAAGGGTTAGCACCCATCAGCCCATGAGGGTTAAAAAGTGTAGGGAAAGTACACTTGTAAAATTCTCCCTAGTAGGTTATTTCTCTTATGGTAAGAAAGAAACATAGTGGTCATATATTAGACGTACTAGGGGGAATGTATTAGATGGTATCTTTTGTGGATTCCATCAAGGACAGGCCTTCACGTTCAATACTTCATCTTTGGTTGTAAAATGTCTTTGGCCAAATGCATGCTTAATTCTATTCTATTATTAACTTAAGCTTGTTTTAGAAAGCCATTGAACATTAAGCAAGTAATGCAAATAAACAGTGCAATCTAAGAGCCTGTCATTTTTTAAGTTTCTCAAATGGGTCCTTCATTTCGTAGGTTAAATCGAACTTTCTTGCTCGATTTTTGAAGCAAATTTTAAACTCAAGCCTAACAATGCTCAGGCCACAAATTGCATTGAGCCCAAAAATCCTTAACCCCAAGCTTTGTTATCAGTTGCTCACAGGACATGGCAAGCAAGCTTGAAATCTCTGTGAAGAGGAGCTACCCTTTCATTTAAGTGCTCCAACATACAAAAATTTGAAACGATGACGATGGTATAACTAGGCAGCACACCTTTTTTATTTTTTTGATGACACTGAATCGAATGTCTGGTTGGACGTATGCGACGATGCTGAGCGCCGCCTGCGCGCGGACGAGCTGTTGCAGTACCACGTTGCACCAGGTACTGTGGCTGCAACTAGGTGGCCTCTACAGTTCTTCGAAGGAGGTTATAATAGAAACTAGTCGAGTTGCGCTCAGGTACGGTATTGCGCTTCTGCAGCTGTCGGCTCTTGGCTATCTAGAGGAGATATGTTACCATATACATGTGGTAGTGATGTGTGTGAACACACTAGGACCGCCGGGGAATTTTTTCCCTCTTTAGGAGGTTTTTTCCCCCGTGCATTGTATATACGCCCATCACTCTAGGGCTATCTATCTTTTTATTGCACACTAAGTAACACACTCTCTATTGTGTGCCTTGAGCTTCCTTCGTCTTCTCCAAGCTGTGTGTGTTTCTCTGCAACCCTAATTCCAACAATTGGTATCAGAGCAGGTCACGTCCTCCCGGGCTTAGTCGCCAGCTGCTCCAGCACACGCCTGCTCACTTTGTCCAATTTCAGTGAGCTTTGGCGAGCGTTCGCAGGTCGACAAATATTTTGATTTGGGCTCATTTCGGCCTCCGTTTCCACTACGGGCAGTACTGCACAGGCTATTTCGTCATTTTGTGCAGATTTTCTGTCAGTGCCGTTTTCTGCATAACAGGTGCCTTACAGTCTTCTACGGTTTGTGCTATATAGCACAAGTTGTTCCCGCTCCATTTCTCCTATTTTCGGGCAGTTTTCACATCAGGTGCAGCATTTACCATGGCTGACAACAACAACACAGATGTGTTCAAGATGTTTGCTGCTGAGGACAGGTTGGATGGGGACAACTACCCTATGTGGGCTTATATGATGCAACATGTTCTTGTGTCAAAAGGTGTCTGGAACATTGTGCAGGGCATTGATGTACGTCCTGGTTCTGAAGATGTAGGCGATATTGAGGATGTTGCAGGTCTTGCTGCAAGGATTGCAGCTGTTAGAGTTGTTTTGCCTACGACAGAACAAGCTCGTTGGGATGTTAAGGATGCGCAGGCTCATGCATTGATTGCGTTTTCTGTGAAGCGCACCATTATTCCTCACATCCGTTCAGAAAAATCTGCAAAACAGGCTTGGGATATTCTAGCAGGTCTTTATGCAAGCCGCAATGAGGCTAAAATTGCTTTGCTGCGTAAAGAGCTAGAGTCGAAGATTATGCATGAGGAAGATGATATGGACACATTCCCTTGCCAGTGTCAAGGATATCAATGAGCAACTCATTTCTGCAGGTGAAGTCATTTCGGACAGTTCCCTTGTGCAGACTGTTCTTGATGCCTTACCAGATTCCTACCAGACTTTTGCTAGTACTTGGAGACTGATGACCCAAGGAAATCCTGAAGTTGTCAAGTTTGATGCATTATGCACATTGCTGTTGCAAGAGTCACTTTCTAGAAAAAACAGGACTAGGGAGCGTGCAGTTGAACAGGCTTTTATTGCTTCTCAACGAAAGGGTGGTAACAGTAATGCAGCCACTTCTTATGGTTCTGCTGCGAGTGGCAAAAATTCTGTTTCTAATGCTTCTGCTGGCAGCACTTCGTCTGGCAATTCTGGTGATAATGGCAAAAAGAAGATGCGTTGCCATTATTGTAAAGCCAATGATCACTTGATCAAGTCGTGTCCTAAGTTGAAGGCCAAAGAGGCTAAGAAGAAAGAGGGTGGTTCCACTGCAAATGTTGGTTCCACTACAAATGCAGCCATTGTTGAGTCTTCTGTGAAAGGAGATTGTGATGCTGATGTTGATGCAGAATGGGCTTTTAGCGCAGAGTGCACTTACAATCCTGCTGTCCATGATGCATGCTTGTCAGTTGCTGCAGATTCACATGTGTGGTATTTCGACAGTGGTGCTACAAAGCACATTACCTCACATCGTGAATTGTTTACCTCTCTCGAGTCTGTCCCTCATGGGAATTCAGTCACTTGTGCCAACAACGCCTCTTATCCAGTTCAGGGAGTTGGAAAGATTGTGCTCACTGCTGCTAATGGCAGTTCCTTCACACTTGTTGATGCACTTTATGTACCTGGGATCAAGAAGAATCTCTTGTCTGTATCCGCACTTGCTAGACTTGGACTTGTAGTCAAATTTGTGGATGACAGATGTACAGTTCATGATCTCAGTTTTGGTGATGAAATTGTTGCATCTGGGCTTTTGTGCCGTGGGCTGTATAAGCTCACTTTGTATGACAAGTGTGGACAAAATTTTGCAAATGCTGTTGCAGATTCAAGGGCTATTTCAGATGCAAAACTTTGGCATGCACGTTTTGGTCATCTGAATTTTTCCAGTTTGCTGCGTTTGCAGAAATCTGATATGGTTGCTTCTTTGCCGCCTCTTGAAGCACCTGTCAAACATGTTTGTGAAGGTTGTATTCTGGGTAAAATGCAGCGTTCTAAGTTTCCAAAGGATGGTTCAGTTAGGGCCACATGCAGGTTGCAGCTTGTGCATAGTGATGTTTGTGGGCCCATGCAAACTCCGTCCTTGGGCAATTACCTGTACTTCGTGACTTTCATTGATGATTACTCCAGGCATGCATGGGTATTTCCGCTTAAAGCGAAGTCCGAAGTTTTTATGTGCTTCAAACAATTTTTGGCTATGGCTGAAAATGTCTCAAAATGTACTATGGGCACCCTCCGTTCCGATCGAGGGGGGGAGTATATGTCTCATGAATTTAATGCATTTCTGGCAGCTAGTCGTGGGATAAAACACCAATGTACAGTGCCTTATACACCTCAGCAAAATGGTGTTGCTGAGAGGAAAAACAGGTCACTAACGGAAATGGCACGATGTATGGTCAAAAGTCAAGCTTTGCTGCATTCTTTTTGGCTTGAGGCCATCATGTGTGCCACTTATGTACTTAACAGGTGTCCTACGAAAGCTTTCCAGTCTTTTACTCCATATGAAGCATGGCATGATAGAAAGCCTTCTATTGAGCACATGCGTGTTTTTGGCTGTTTGGCATATGCTTTGGTGCCACAAGTGCAGCGCAGAAAATTGGATGATAAGGCTGTCAAATGTATTTTTGTTGGTTATAGTGCTGAAAGCAAAGGTTACAGGTTGTATCATCCGCAAACAAAACGTATTCTGGTTTCACGGGATGTAGTGTTTGTGGAAGATTCTGTTCAGCCCTTGCTGTCATGTACTAGAGACAGTAATGTAAGCTCACAGGACATTTATGACACTTTGTTGCCTCTTTTCAGTGGTGGAAATACGAATGTAAGTTCCAATGAGGCAAATGTACAGCCTATGGGGGTTTCTGAAAATGTTTTAGAACAGCCTATTACTGATGCAGATGTACATGATGTACTTGATGAGGAAAGGGCTGAAAATGAGCAGGCTAGAGGTATGCCAAAATGGTTGGTGCACACTTTGCGTGACAGTAAATTGGATGCACCTTTATCTAGTCGTACTCGTTCAGGCTCTCGCCATGCATCTTATGCATCAGATTGTTATGCTTTGGCTGTGTCTAGTTTACATGATGTTGAGGAGCCTCTGTCTTTTGATGAAGCACAGAATTCAGAAAATTGGATTGCTGCCATGAAATCAGAATATGATGCACTTATAGAGAATGACACATGGAATTTATGTGATTTGCCTCCTGGCAAAAAGGCCATTGGTACGAAGTGGGTTTACAAGTTGAAACGCAAGCCGGATGGTGAGATCGATCGCCATAAGGCTCGACTTGTTGCAAAGGGTTATGCACAACAAAAAGGCATAGATTATGAAGAGACTTTTGCTCCCACTTGTCGTATGACTACTGTGCGTTTTCTATGTGCATTGGCAGCTCATTTTGGTTGGGATGTACATCAATCAGACATTGTTACTACTTTCTTGAATGGTGACATATTTGAGGAAGTTTATGTAACGCAGCCTCGCGGTTTTGTCATAAAAGGACAAGAGGACAAAGTGTGCAAATGTAAGAAGGCTTTGTATGGGTTGAAGCAATCTCCTCGTGCTTGTTATGAGAAAGCTGACACTCATTTGGTTAAACGAGGCTTTCGTAACAGTCCAACAGAAAGCACATTGTATGTAAAGCGTGAGGATGATGTATTTCTCATTGTGGTTCTTTATGTTGATGATTTGCTGATCATTGGACCAAATGAGAGACATATTGCTGAATTTAAGGCTGATTTGAATGCTACTTTCAAGATGAAAGATTTGGGGCTGTTGCATCATTACTTGGGTATACAGTTTAAGCAGTGTGATGGTGGTATTGCCTTGTGTCAGAAAAGTTACATAGAGACATTGCTATGTAAGTTTGGACTTGAGGATTGCAAACCTATTTCCACTCCCATGGAAACAGGTTTGAAGTTGAGTCTACATGATGCTAGAGATCCTACTGATGTCACTCTTTACCAAACTGTTGTTGGCTGCCTCATTTATGTATGCAACACGAGGCCAGATATTCAGTTTGCAGTCTCACAGGTCAGCAGATTTATGCATAGCCCAGGGTCTAAGCATTGGCAGGCTGTCAAGAGGATTTTCCGCTACCTTAGTGGCACTTTACATCTTGGCTTATTTTATCCCAAGGGGGGATCATTGCCGCCAGACTTACATGCTTTTTCGGACTCAGATTGGGCTGGTTGTTTTGACACGCGAGTGTCCACAAGTGGTTTTTGTTTCATGCTTGGCAGTTCATGTATATCATGGTTGAGCAAGAAGCAACCTACTGTGGCCACTTCGAGTTGTGAGGCTGAGTACAGGGCAGTCTTCACAGCTACGGTTGAGTGTGTATGGCGCAGACGCCTTATGGCTGACTTGGGTGTTGGACAGGACACTGCCAACACTATCTACACTGACAGTCAGAGCGCATTGGCAGTTGTGAGGAACCCAGTTTTTCATGCTTGCACAAAGCACATTGAGGTGCATTACCACTATGTCAGGGAGAGGCTCTCAGCAAGAGAGATCAGCTTGGCTTATGTGCCAACACAGGACAACCTTGCAGATCTTTTCACAAAGGCATTGTCTCGTGAGAAGCTTGAAGCTTTCCGCAAAGCTTTGGGCTTACTCCCCTTTGTGGACTGATCCTGTCCTCAGGGCATGGCACTTCCCTTTACTCATGTGCCAGCTCTCGTTCACCGCATCACTCCAGGGGGGATTTGTTACCATATACATGTGGTAGTGATGTGTGTGAACACACTAGGACCGCCGGGGCAATTTTTTCCCTCTTTAGGAGGTTTTTTCCCCCGTGCATTGTATATACGCCCATCACTCTAGGGCTATCTATCTTTTTATTGCACACTAAGTAACACACTCTCTATTGTATGCCTTGAGCTTCCTTTGTCTTCTCCAAGCTGTGTGTGTTTCTCTGCAACCCTAATTCCAACAAGATATACATGCTTTTGAGTGCTAGCTGCTATGCGAGATCGAGCGGCAAAAGTTCTACTGTTGCAGCTATTGAGCGCGAGCGAGATGCAACTGGCTTTTGCTCACGAGCGGCAATTTACAGATATTGGGCGAGTTTAAGCGCCAAAACTTGGAGCTATGTGCTCCATACAAGTCGGCACCGTCAACCAAATCTAAACTCATGGGAGAAACGTTCAATAGGAATTTTGGCAAAGTTGAAGGGCATTTTGGGATTTTTTGCCGTAATATGGGAGGTGCAATGGAAATTTTTAAAATTTGGAGGGTGTTTTGAGAATTTTCACAAATAACATGTGTATTTTGATACTTTTCACAAAAGAAAATTTCGAGGACTAAGGGGACGAGCTAGGCCCTTTAAGGGCGTCTTGTTGTAAAACATATACAGTGCTAGGAAAAAAACCGGAGTCTTCCACACATACATATCTAGTGCATATGGTTCATTTGAAGATAGCTTTAACTCTCCGATGCATGCACTGTATGTTTTTTCGACCTCACCACCTAGACCTTACACTACAAGATAACGATCGTTTTCTTAAAACTTAACAAGCTATCTAGTTCTATTTTTGGTCTCATAGAGGGCATTGATAGCCTAAGATTGGACTTGATTTGCGATTGAGACCACAAACTTGACACACAAGGCCTCAACATAAACAACAGGGTTGAGAAATCCAAGGCCACCTTGGACCAACAGCCGATCGATACCTTACCACTTTGCCCATTGCCACGGCGCAGAGGCTTTAGTGTTGTTTCTCCATGGGGAATTTTAACTGGTTTCAAATATTCCTTTCAATTATCTGGCTATTTTGAGGAGCGGGTAGGTGAAGGCCATATAAGGAAGCATAAATGAATTGATCATCGTGACCTGACTCTGGAAGGGAAGCAACACATACTCCCACCTTTCCTATGAATCTTCTCAAAGACCCCCCAGGTGCCTAAAAATCCTACCTTTAGACACAATCTCCCTTCACCAGACCGATGGGTCAAATGAGTCGTTTTTCGTCAGGGAGATCATTCTAGACTTCTCAATAGTACACTTCGACCCAAAAGCCACAACAAACGTCTGCACAATCTAAAGGTCTCCTCTAAGCACCAAAGGGAAGGCTTTCAAGAAGAGGAGGGAGTCGTCCACAAACATCTTGGCCATGAGCTGGTTGTTTCCGGGGCAAAGTTAACCCTTGCATTCCCCCCACTCACATTTTTGAGCATCATTATCAGAGGATGAGACCTAATAGCAAAGAGAAGATGGGCAAGGGGGCATCCTTGCTTGATTGATCTTTTGGTTTCAAAGGAGCCCACAATTCTATCATTGAATAAGAGCTCAGATTGGCTACCCACACCCAAAGTGTGCATAAGCTGATAGAGACGTGGCCCAAACCCAAGGATCTTTGAAACATTGCATATCAACTTGAATCTAATTAAGAAAAACCCCTTGGCTAGGTAGGTAGTATTTTCAATTCCTCCTCCATGCCCCAGGATTTGCAGCCCATGAATCCACTGTTTCAGCTCATATCTGTTCGGGACTCTCCCACTAAAGCCAAACACAAGCATTAGTTGGGCTTGCATGGCTAGCTGCTTTTTAATCAGAGTCGGTGGAATTGCGACAGTGACGGCCTCCGCAACCTCCACCTATTGTAGCAACGACTTCTTTAGAGCACTAAAGGCTCGATCTACCAATAGGTCTTCGAGTACCCCACTACCTTTTGCCTAAGGGCAAGTTCTTTTGTTTTCATGCAGGTGGATATCTAGATGCTTGTTAAATTTCTTAATCTCTTGTATCACCTGAAGTCTCAGTAGTTGCGACCTTAGTGAAAACCTTAGAGTCATGACCCTTCAAGATGCTTGCAAAAGATATTCTTGGTCTAAGAGCTGCCGAACTCATTGCCACCTTGTTTTTATCTGCATAGATGATGCCCTTAGTCTCACTTGCCTACATCAGACCAACAACCCACCCACCAAGCAAGACATTAGATGATATCGATGGAGTGGCCATCAAAAAATTGGAGATGGCTCACCTTTCAAAGGGAAAATGGTAGAAAAAACCCTCAAACTCCACACTCCACAGTCCTGAAACCAAGAGAAGCTACCTACAAAACCTAGGGAAAGAGGCTCTAATGTCTATGAATTGCATGTAGAAGTCATTGTCCCCTACGAGCACTCCTGCATCGCTTTCATTGCACACTCGTTCACACCCTTATAATCTTCAAATCACTCAAAAGAGTCAAGATTTTAATAAAAATACATCCTAGACCGTAAACAAAACATAGATTATTGTGAGGAATTAGGCTCTTCACTATGTGATTCCAGCTAATGTACAACACTTCCACTGGGCAATACCAAATCTCCTGAAGAATCTCTACAAAAAACCTCCCAAGAAACTATTATATGAAGACTACACTTGAAAGAAAATTGTTCTTCATTGGGGCAAGGGCGAAGCAAAACCCCGAGAGCTAAACAGGCACACTCGGAATAGCATGGCAGGAAGAAAGGAAGTTCCCAAACTAAACAGAAGTAGTAAGTAAACAAATTCCAAGTAGGGTAGGGGGGGGCTATTGATTTTTAATGGTAAAATAGTTAGACTCTTTAGAGATTTTGTTGTAAGTGATTGCGGGTGACCGGTTGTAGCAAGATAGTCTAATATGTGGAATTTTTTCTCACAGTGTTTTTGTTCTCCCAAAGTGACACTTGTAATCACGCAAAAGCATTTTGTTACCCCAAAGCAACATGAAGAGATACATATAGACGAGAGAGAGAGAGAGAGAGAGAGAGAGAGAGAGAGAGAGAGAGAGAGAGAGAGAGAGAGAGAGAGAGAGAGAGAGATGATCAACTTATGTAGTTTTTGCTGAAGATATGCCTCAATACAAAGGGGAAAAGGCATGCTAAATCAATAAAGATGATTATAGGCGGCCAAAATTGAGTGCTTGACCTAACTCAACATTAGAGAAAAATACTCCTTTTAAGAAGGATAATGAAGAAAAGTCTGACAAGTAGCAAATGATCAACTTATCAGCAACACGTTTGTTCATTTCGTTTCGTGATGGACCATGCAAAAGTGCAGTGATGTTACTTGAGTTGTGGCTATAAATACGACCTACCCCCTACCCCCTCCAAACATCAAGCATGCCATGTTGTGGTCACGCCAAACTGTCCTTTTGGTGCCTCGTTTGTGTATTCACCCGAATATACATAACAGTGTCTGAGTTCAGAATCTATTTTTGAGTTTACTTTTGCATACATGTGGAGGGTCACGGTTCTCTCTCCCTTTGATCCCGCCCGGGGGTCTTTATTTAAGACCTCGTGCCCCTTAGAAATTTTTTGTATATGCAATTTCATTTGGTCATACATGCATGATATTCATTCAAATTTGGATGGAAAATACAAGTCTTCTTTAAGTGTTTCACAATTTTTGGCTTAGTATATATAGAGCTCGTTAAAGGGAAAAGTACATTAATGTAGAAATGCACATAGCTCTTGTGACATTGTGGATTGTCTAGATGTAACGATCCTTTTGTCAGAACTAATTTTGTTTTCTCGTTAAAGTGCTCTTTTTTCCTTGATAAGGAATAACTTTACAAATTACATTTAATTGTAGTGTAACCAGCTTATATGTCGAATAGAAGCTTTGATGAGGGTTGCCATAGCCAACACAGGTTTCAAAAGGAAACTCGGTGATTTATGAAGCTCTTTATTATATTTAAAGTATCATCATCCATTTTGAGCAATTGAGAGTGACACAAATTCCTCAAATGACATTGCCGCGATGGATAGAAGGTGCAGGTGGGAAAATGGAGCAACATATATGGTCACAAATGCAAGGTATTGCAATCGGACCTTTCTAGGTTGTCACATACGAGGGCCACTTTGTTAGGCATTTTATTTTCCAGCTAAAGAATATATTCACTTCATTTCCTAGTTTACATATTCTTTCTCTATATAGGAAAAATCACTTTTCTTAGTGGCATATTTAATTTCCTAGTCAACAAAAAGTTTTCTCTATGTAGGTAACTCAATTTTCCTAGTTTCACTATTCAATTCCCTAGTTGGTCAGGAGCTTTCTCTAGCTATCTTGTTTTCCCTAGTTATACATAGGAAAATGGTCTCCTCCTATCTAGCAAACGACCAAGGATTACCTACATAAACTTGTTTATCCTATATAGGAAACAAGTGAAAGTTCCTTGTGCTTTCTTTCTCTGTCGAATTAAATGCTCGTGACCCTCCTCTGGATGGCTCAGCCTCAGGCCCAGATTCATGGAATCCTTAGCTTGCACACCCCACAATGATGGTGTTGAGTACTCTGCTGACTCGCAGGGCGATTCTCTCTCTCTCTCTCTCTCTCTCTCTCTCTCTCTCTCTCTCTCTCTCTCTCTCTCTCTCCCCCCCCCCCCCCCCCATAATAATCCTCAAGCAACAACTTGCAGGCAAGGGCTCTCTCTCTCTCTCTCTCTCTTAATCCTCGACTTGATACCATCTAACAAACTGCAGGAAAGTGCTTTGAGCTCTCTCTCTCTCTCTCTCTCTCTCTCTCTCATGTGCTCAAGAGAGAGCAGGTGCGTTACTATTGAAGTGTCTGTACATCGGCTCATTTCTCTCAACCTCCTTTCTCCCACACACATACATACCCATGAGTCCAAGCTCTAGCAACTACTTACAATGGGTTTCTTCATTTGGGCCTTGCTCTGCTTGATCAAATTTAGTACAGAGCAAGCCCACTCCACAGCGTTTTCGTTTGCCTTCAAAGCTTCTCAACTTGAAATCTCACTCTGCTTAGAGACTGCTTCATTAGGAACTCCAATTTGGGCCTCACAAGAGATACCTCCGTCCCCTCGACGAGCGTCGAAAGAGCTCTTTACAAAGAGCTAGTCCAGTTCTATGATTCCACTACAAACAGGTCGGTATCTTTTCAGACATCCTTTGCATTCTCTGTTACCAATCAGAATCCGAGCCTTGTTAGGGATGCGCTCGCATTCATCATTGTACCGGACGACACATCTTTAGGCAGCCCTGGAAGGTGTCTTGGTTTGGTAAATGCTACTAATTTGACAGGAGATTCAAGGCCCCCTTTTGTTGTAGTGGAATTTGACACATATTTAGATGTGGGATGTTTTGATATCGATGAAAATCATGTGGGCATAGACCTCGGAAGCCTGCTTTCGATCGCCACTGCGGATGTGGGTGTCCTACAAATGGACCTCAAGGGTGGAGATATTATCAATGCATGGATGGATTACAATGGTACATCCGAGGTTTTCAAAGTCAGATTAAGCTACACAGGGAAAAGGCAAGAGGAACCTTTCTTGAGTGCAAATTTTGGCATGGCAGAATATGCGCAGGAGTATGTATGTGGGGTTTTCGGCTTCAACTGAGGGATCACACATTGTACACATGGAGGTGGAAGAGCTCATGACGATAGCAAGTTGGCAAAATCATATCATGAGCATTTTCCAAGTGGTACGCAAGATAATAGGAAAAATGTGAATTAGGTCCGGATATAGACTTTGCAGATTTTACATTTTCGTAGTTGCAAGTTGCAAATTTTTGCAATTCTAGATTCTAGATTTTCGTAGGTATTGCAGACTTTCGTAAGCTATCACAAATTTTCACAGAAATGTGTGTAAGTTCTAGATGTGTGTGAATTTACATTTTCAGGTCGCAAGTTACAGATGTGTGCGCATTTGCCTTGCTTTAATTCACAAGAAACTTTTAGTTTATTCCCATGTGTGGAAAGGGAGTTTTTTCACAACTTCTCTCCCACTATTGACCAGGAAACAAGAAGGGAAAAATGGTTTAGATTGCACCTCAAACAGGGAAATTTTTTCACTCGTGGGAAAGTTTTTCCCATGTTCCGTTTTGTTAAGGGAAAAGAGACAAACTTTTCCCAATGGGAAAAATGACGGGAACATAGAGTTCTCCAAGTGGGAAAAAGGACACCCATGAGTTTTACCACGAGGGAAAAAAAAGCTCCAAGTGGGAAAAAGGACACCCATGAGTTTTACCACAAGGGAAAAAATTAGCTCCACTTTTCCCACTTTACAAATGTGGAGGATAAGTTCTCTTGTCGGAAATGAGACTTTATTTATTCAAAGATTCCTTGGAATTTTATTGTCTCCAACCCACCCTTTGTGGAGCTTGCCAACATACTCCCAGATCCCCCTCCCCCGTCCCCCTTCCCGATTGCTTCTCTCCTCTACCAGACCCTTTCTCGAGTCTCAACATAAACACAAGATGCACAAAGAGATAGCAACAGTGGGAGAAAAAGAGAGACGATTTAGTCTATTGATTACAAAAGAAACATTGGCCTGCATAGCTCTCGCACTCATAGAATATGTGCCCTTGTGGTATATATCATGTACTCTCCCTCCCTTGCTCATAGCCACCAAGATTTTGCATGCTTCCTATGCCCTCCCTATTTAAGTTGAGTGCCCGAGCTAAAGATGTATTGGCTAGCTCTACATACCACACAATGTCCATGGCTGAAAGCAAGAGCCTTAGTGTTATCAAGCTACTTCTCATAGCAGCCACTGCCAAGCCTATCCCCCCATGATAAGCCCTATTGCCATCTTGCTTCAATTTGTATATGACTAGTTATGGTACTACACTCCAAAACTCATGTATAGAGTGCACATCAGACTGACATCGCCTTAGCGAGGCAGCACACAAAGACGGCTCTTTGCCTTTGTCTTGACGATTGCCACCTTTGCCACAAGCGCACTAAAAGCATAGAGAAAGGAGGCACATGCCCACTACCACCGTCGCAAAGAGCGACATAGAGCAAAATATGTGCATGGAGGAGACATCTACCCACTAGCACCAACCCAAGAGATTGAGAGTGAGGAAAGAATCTGGTTTAGATTCCCCATATTTATGCATTTTTCAAAAAGTAGGCAGACATATGTAAGTTCACATATTAGAATTCACGTTCATTTTCCTATTCATTACCAGAGGGTAGAAAACTTATCTTGTGAAAAATCCATGCCTCTAGTTCTTATAGACCCTTGCACTTTGGAATATAGCACTTAACAATACACAAGGATTGCTTGTGCCAAAGGTTCTCGTTTTCTTGTTTAGAAAGTTCCTTTGGCCTTTGTGTAATCAATGTTTATTTTTGTTGTTGCCTATAGCTATAAGTTTTTGTTGATCTACAAAAGAGGTTGATGGCAAGCTTACAAACATGATCTACAATAAAACTAGAGACTTATATAATGACCCATTTGTTTGTGCTTGAAAGGAAAACATTATGTAATTAGTGAAGTTGAAAAGTTCTTTCCAAATTTCTTGAAGTCACAGTTGGCCATTGTCAACAAGGTTAAAATGAACAACGGCTCAAGAGAGAGAGAGAGAGAGAGAGAGAGAGAGAGAGAGATCCTTTCTATATCCTCTCTTATCCCTTCCCAAGGACCCTCCAATGTTGGATTATCAAAAAGGCCATGGCACAAGCTACCAACCAAGAACCATACTTGCAACTCGAGGGTGTATAAGTGAGACCAAGATTGTCATCATGACAATGCACGGACCTAGAGATGCTCCTTAAAATGATTGTATGCAAAAGACCTATGTCTTAAAAAAAGAAACCTAAAGACTATATGATCCAAGCTAATCTAATCATTACTATGAGACATAACTAGGTCACACTTGACAAACATATTTATTTATGCAAGATCCAAATGTTATTATCAATCTTTACAGAGGGAAATGGTTTATCCTTTTTTTACTTGAATTGGCATGACATGAGTCCTAAACAAGAGCCATTGGCATGTAACTCTATGATAATATGCATGAATAATTGGCATGCAAAGGTTAGAAAAAATGTGGTGCGTACTTAGGAAACCAAACAACACTTACACTTTTTAAATTTTAAATCTAAGTTTACACTCACTTTGTTTGTGAATATTTGGAAAAGAGATATCATGCTTAAGTTAGAGGGCATATTATGTAAGAATCCAATGTGCTTGAAATATCGAGCAAAGGGTATTGTTTAATAAATCAAAAGTACAACACCTTTGAATCTAAGCTACCATGGATAGAAAAAGAAGCAACGTATAACAAGATCCCATCAATTAAGTGTCCCATTTCTTTCATATGCAATGAGAAGAACCACTATACTGAATCCAAGCTACGTAGTATTGCAAAAGAACAGATTGATCCATGTTCACAGAGCAATCTTTGAAGAAAGACTAGTTAGATCTACGCGCCTCTTTGACGGCTTTCCATAAATTTCCAAACATCTCATCCATGTCATGTTGACCCATTTCCTTCATTGCAATCGTGATCAATTCTTTATTTTTCATCTCCTTTGTTGTTGCCAATAACTATAAATAACCAAAAAGTTTAGAAGAGAGAAAAAAATCCATGATCTTGCAAACCTTTCATGGATAAGAAATCTTATGAACCTACATTTATACCTTGCTTAAAGTGCAAGTGTCATTATTACTCTTCTTCATTGTCTTTTTTGCAAGTGAACGCATGTGGCTTTGATCAACCTATTTATGTAGAATATTTGAAAGTTTGGTAAAACAAGAAGAAACGCCATATATCAATCATAAGCAATAGAACTAAATTAAAATGTGCTTACATTCTCCATTAACATATCCTTGAACCTAGCAGGAGCCTTTACAGGCCTAGAGAACCTTGTTGTAGGTAATTTCTATTCAAAATTATGTAAAAATAGTTAGCACATTCAATACTCTTTTGAATAGAGTGGCCTACAATAACCATTATTGTATATTTTTTCATAAACAAATATATGTAAAGCATAAGGTGAAGCCCACACCCCATGTGCCTTGGGACTAGTAAAATGGTTGTTTGTTAGGTCATCAAAGATCTACAAATTAACAAATAAATAAGCAAGTAAAAATGTGATACATAGAGATAATAACAAACTTAAATCATTTTGCATAAGTAAAAATGTGATACATAGAGATAATAACAAACTTAAATCATTTTGCATAAGCTTTGAAATTAAATGAGTGCATAGCATATACCTTTCTCTTTTTAGAGGCATTCTGATTTGTAGAGCCATGCCCATCAAAGGCCTAAAAAGAGATGCAAAAGTATTTAGCCTAAGAGCTCATAAGATGTGATATCTTTCTCTTAGATTCACCTAATTCTCAAAATCATTCTTAGCTATACTTATACCTTGTCTCAAATTAAAGAACATACCATCATCTTGTTGATACTTGCAAACTTTGATTCCTTTTCCCTTTGATAAGGATATTCACAAGGCTGTAGCACATAGAGGGTCCACAATTTTCAAAAAATGGAGTGGTAATGTATCCCATAAAGCATCACAATTCCAAAAGCAATGAAGAAACAACGACTCTAAAAAAGCAAAAGGTTCTTCATACCCTCGTGTTTGCATTCTCTAACCCCAACACAATTTCGTCCTCATAGTCCATTATGACATGGGTGGAAGTAGTTTCATCCAAGTTTGTCTCATGCTACACATTTGCCAAGAAAATATTAGCAATTAGAAGAGCTTATTAGGTATGTTAAAAGCTTTTAGATTTAATACTTAATACAAGTAATTTGAAATCCGCCACTCATCACATCACTTCGCTTTTTCACCTTTGCATTTGTGACTTCTTCCACTCCAACAACAACTCTATTGTTCTTTGTTGGCATTACATGGTGCTTTTTCACCTCATCCAATGTGGCTTCTTCCACTTCAATGATAGTTCCATTGTGTAAAGGGATGCTATAGAAGCTAGTTTGAAGCCCCTTGTCCTAAAAAATGGTAATTACATCAATTCAAAAACCCACCATCAAAGAAAATGGGTCATTCAAACTAAGATTACCATTGAAGGTCTTACCAATGGATTTAAACCTCCCGACCCCATGAGCATGTCATTTTTGGGAGGATTGCGTTCATAGGTGCACATCAAAGTTTCACACATGTAGTCACCATGAGTCTTTGCCTACATCAAAAGAAAACATGTAGAAGTTAGTGTCATGCTTAAACCAAGAGTGATGTAGCTAAAAATGTTTTTAATGTGGCCCACCTCTTCTTTTGATCCTCGTGTCTCAAGCATGACCATGTCATCCTCCATTTCCATGTCATCGCAATCAAGGTCTATGCAAAGACTTTTGCTAATTTCTCCATGCTATTTTACACCATGTTAATATGACCATTATAAAAAAAACAAAGTAATCCGATGACTAAAAAACATGTTTTGTACTCTAGCCATCCTTATAGTGTTACTATCATGGTAACTAGTCTATTGCCGTGCTATGATGCCACAATCTTCAAGCTTTGTACCGAGAGAGAGAGAGAGAGAGAGAGAGAGAGAGAGAGAGAGAGAGAGAGCATACACACAAGATAGCTATGACATTGTGAAAGACAAAAGTGAACAAAAAAAGGTATTCATGTCTACAAATGCACATAATGTGTATCATACCATTGTATTAACACTCCCATCCGGTGGCTCGGGAATGTAGTAATCCTCCACAAAAGTCTCCATAAAAGGGTGTTCTCCATCTTCATTTACATGATTATCATTTGATGATAAGCTTGTGGGATTGACATAGGCAGAGTCCTTTGGCTAAACAAGTAAGAACATACCAAAGTGTCAAGTTGGTAAACTAGAAAATAGTATGGGCATGGTAATATTCATAGCAGTATACCTCATGAATGAAAGATTCTTCAAAAGGACATCTCTCACCGCAAGCTTGTGCATCACCATGCTTAATGTTTGAGGAACTCGTGAAGGTCTTTTGTCAACATAACATGAAAGACAAATGACCAAAATCCAACTCACAAACTAGGAAACATTGGAAACACACACACATACAACTCACAGAATTAAAAGAGATTCATAATGTATACCTTGGGAGGATCCTCCAAGTGAAGAGCACTCTTCATGAATTGGAGCATGGAGGTACCCTTGAGTGCTTCCATGGAGCAATCGTGTGAGGGATAGCACCGTTGTCTCCTTGTATCAATAGTAAGTGGGCTAAGCAAAGAAGGACCGCCCCCTAAATTTGCCAATTGAGAATTTTTTTTTTGGATTTCTTTGTGCATGTCTCCATTCTAGGACCTTGTAGTACACGTCTTTGGCTCTCCACTCGAGCTTTACATCTTTTGAAAACACTAGACTTTTCAAGTCATGCATGTTTCCCTTAATGAATTCCATCAAATTGTTTGCGGTCAATGGATCTTTTCGCAAATTAATTTGTGTGAATGCATCCTTCCCTAAATCCCCAAAACCTTTCTTGAACCACCCTCTAATTTTGTTCATGCTTTTATTGTAAGAAAAGTGTTGTTTATCCCAACATATTTTTAGAAAAGCTTTTCCTACAAGAGGATAGTTATTTTTCACCGTGGATGGATAAAAAACACGTTCATGCGTTATCGGAACCGCATCGGGATGAAGATGCTTCATCTCATGCAACATGAGTAGGCTATCGTTTACATTTTTGATTGGACGTTGAATAACGCTTGGAGGCTCTCTCCTAATGATTGATTCATGTGTGCATGAACGAGGATTGTCATTAAGGACATGCTTGCTCCATCCTACAAGCATGTGGCGGTGCGAGAAGCTTGTCATTCCAAGCTCTATCCAACCTTCCAATGTCATGTACAAAAGCGCTTTGCCATTCATGCCACTTGATGACACTGCTTGAGAGTACTCCCTTGTCGCACAAAACTCCTCGACAAAAGCTACTACTCTCCTATTATCCCACAATGCAATAGTTCCAATGCTTTGATCGGTGCTATACATTAAAAAAAAAAATGCAAAGTATAAATGTTTGTTGGCTCTCTCTCTCTCTCTCTCTCTCTCTCTCCATATTAAAAAAATTGCTTACCTTCCTACACATTTCTTGTCCATCAGAGCCGTCATGTATGATGTGGTTGATCTACTTGGCAAGCCTTTCCTCTTTTCTGTTGTATACTAGTGAGAAGCACTAACGTTGTGGACTGTACGGAATGACCACACGAAGCTTTGAGATCGCTATTCGCTAGGAGAGGTATATAGAGCGATCCTGGATTTCAGCTTTAAGAGAAAGCAAAGCAAGGGTGCTCCTGTAGTGCAGGGAGTCGTGGCCTTCAAGAGCAAAGTATGCGGGCAGTAGTGCAAGACATGAGAAGCAGCTCTCAAAGAGAGAGAGAGAGAGAGAGAGAGAGAGAGAGAGAGAGAGAGAGAGAGAGAGAGAGAGTAGTGTGCGCTCTTGAGAGAGAGAGGGAGGGTGCAAGGTAAGTTGTAGCTGTAATATTAGCCTACTTAATGAAAATCATAACAGAGCTGCCCTAGATTGAGAGACCACATCAATATCTGCACACTAGCTGGGGGTGCTACTACAGGCCACAAAAGAGAGAGAGAGAGAGAGAGAGAGAGAGAGAGAGAGAGAGAGAGAGAGAGGACAGTTTTGGGGGCGAGACTAATTATACGCGCGTCTCCAAGGTCAAGCTCTAGTTAGTGATCACTGATTCTTTTCCGGGTATGAGAGAGAGAGAGAGAGAGAGAGAGAGAGAGAGAGAGAGAGAGAGAGAGAGAGAGAGAGAGAGAGAGAGAGAGATCCTGCTCCTGCTTCATGAGCCAGCTCTGCATGCGAGTCCCAACGTCTGGCCAGTACGTGATGTGAGGTGTCGACTCTCCTTCATTAATGGCGGTGCTTGGAGAGAGAGAGAGAGAGAGAGAGAGAGAGAGAGAGAGAGAGAGAGAGAGAGAGCGAGAGCGAGGACGTTTGGGGTCTAGTGATTCCGCAAGACGGCCCAACTTCCAAGCCAAGGCCTTTGGCCAAGAGAAGGAACTTTCAAGGAAGGCCATGAACATTAAGGAAGCCGCGCACAGCGCGTAGGTACATAATCATGTCAAGGTCCAGGGATGCTAAGCAGCGCTGCAGCGGCCCATGGAGGTCACACGACAAACGTAAGTATTTGGCATCGTTCGAGAATCGAACTTCACGTTCTTGCTGGTTGCCATGGTGTCTGTTCGCTGAGCAGGCCCGATATAGGGGTGCGACACATATCACGGTGCACTGCCATGCATTACAGCAGGCGTGTAGTACATGCAGGAATTGATCTTGCGCGTGCCGGCGGGACCTCCAAATTTTCGAATTGAAAATATTTGAAGTTGACGTGTAGCACAGTCCAGTTTTTGGGGAAAATCATTGTTCTAGTCATACAAAATTCCTTTATTTTTGCAAGAGGAAATTTTAGAAATTAGGTTATTTTTTGGGTTTTTACACTATTTTTGTCTATTTTGGGGAGGAATTCCTCCTTTTCCCCTTGGCCTCGATTGGCATTTTTAAACGGCACGATATTAAGTTGAGACATTGATAGCACCGTTAATTGGAATCCAACAAGGTTGAGAAACACAATCGCATAAGGCCCAGGAGAGGGAGAGGGAGAGAGAGATGAAATGTGTGTAACGTGAGAAAAGGGCCTAAAAGACCTATGAGATGTACATCATTATGATCATATGATCCATATATTGGCATGAAAATATCTGAAGTTGAAATGTGTAGCACGGTCCAATTTTCGGGGGAAATTATTGTTCCAATCGTACAAAATTCCTTTCCTTTATTTTCTCAAGAGAAAATTTTAGAAATTAGGTTATTTTTTGGGTTTTTACACTACTTTTGTCTATTTTGAGGCGGAATTCCTCCCTTTCCCCTTGGCCTCGATCCGCATTTTTAAACGGCACGATATTAAGTTGAGACACTGGTAGCACCGTTAATTGGAGTCCAACAAAATTAAGAAAGACAGTCGCATAAGGCCGAGAGAGAGAGAGAGAGAGAGAGAGAGAGAGAGAGAGAGAGAGAGAGAGAGAGAGAGAGAGAGAGAGAGATGAAATGTATGTAACGTGAGCAAAGGGCCTAAAAGACCTATGAGATGTACATCATCATGATCATATGATCCATATATTGGCATGCAAAAAACTAAATAAAATATCAAACAACTAAATAGACAATGACATCACACAAAGTCTCTCATAGGCGCCCAATTGCAATGTCCCGATCTTCAATCAATTTCCTCCTCTGCGAGGAACCTGGTACAGACAGCTCTATGTATCTTGATGATTGCGTGAAATCCATTGATGTAACATACGATGTCAATGTAGCTATGTCTATGAGAGTCCCATGTATGGGTGTCATGGTAGTATATCACATGGGAGGGCTATGCATGCATAAGGTAATAAGCGAGAGATAGATTACCTTGTATGAGTTATATGTAGAATATCTCTCCTACCCTCATATTTTTCCACATCTTGATAATATAGATCCCGCGTCTCTACAAGCAATACTATCTAGGTATTATCACCATGACGTGTTATTTGCACTGCATACATGCATCAGACATGTCTACACTAATCTTGTAGTGCCCTCATATTATCTTTGACTTCTTAGTATTCTTGTTATGATATGAGTTGTGGAAATGTCTTGGTCATTATCATAAAGGGAGCTAGTATATCTGATCCGGAGACGTAGCCTCTCTATAAACAAACAATGGAAGCGGTCTCATATCTCATAATACATTGGGCGTCTACATATGTTATGCTCCTCTGGCCTTGGCTTTACGTGGCTGAGATGACAAATCCTCTTAATTATCTCGGGAAAGGATGTGTATCTCACATTTTTTATTTTGTTAGAGTTAGAAATATTTTCCAATTACAAAGAGGAAGCATGTACAGTAAGTCAAACACCCTTAGGACATAACATCATGATTGACTATGCAAAGGTAGGCTAATCATAAGCACATATTGGCTATCATGCACAAAATGCTGAGATGAGATTCATGATTCAAAGTGACACGTCTGCAATTATTCTAGCAGAGTAGCATGCTTATTTCTGTAGCCTAAATTTATCTTTGTATTTTTATCATGGTAGTATATCTTAAAGATATTAACCCACATCTCAAGCAATATCATCTAGGGATTAACCTTGAGCTTTTATCATAAAGGGGGGCAATCCGGTCCCCACATCGACTACCATCATATTTATGGCACCATCATCATGGGTGGGCTATGCATACATAAGGTAATAAGCACAATATAGATTACTTTGTATGAGTTATATCTAGAATATCTCTCCCACCGTCATATTTTTCCCCATCTTGATATTATAGATCCCGCGCCTCTGCAAGCAATACTATCTAGGTATTATCACCATGACATGTTATTTGCACTGCAACATGCATGAGATATGTCTACACTAATCTTGTAGTGCCCTCATATTACCTTTGACTTCTTAGTATTGTTGTTATGATATGAGTTGTGGAAATGTCTTGGTCATTATCATAAAGGGAGCTAGTATATCCGTTCTGGAGACGTAGCCTCTTTATAAACAAACAATGGAAGCGGTCTCATATCTCATAATACATTGGGCGTCTACATATGTTATGCTCCTCTGGCCTTGGCTTTGCGTGGCTGAGATGACAAATCCTCATAATTATCTCGGGAAAGGATGTGTATCTCACATTTTTTATTTTGTTCGAGTTAGAAATATTTTCCAATTACAAAGAGGAAGCATGTAAGGTAAGTCAAACACCCTTAGGACATAACATCATGATTGGCTATGCAAAGGTAAGCTAATCATAAGCACATATTGGCTATCATGCACAAAATGCTGAGATGAGATTCATGATTCAAAATGACACATCTGCAATTATTCTAGCAGAGTAGCATGCTTATTTCTGTCGCCTAAATTTATCTTTGTTTTTTTATCATGGTAGTATATCTTTAAGATATTGTCCCACA
The DNA here is from genome assembly GCF_014529385.1 of Adiantum capillus-veneris. NCBI lineage: Eukaryota > Viridiplantae > Streptophyta > Polypodiopsida > Polypodiales > Pteridaceae > Adiantum > Adiantum capillus-veneris. The sequence continues at coordinate 147,377,714 of NC_140935.1, forward strand.
TTTCAAGCAATATCATCTAGGGATTAACTTTGAGCTTTTATTGTAAAGGGAGGCAATACGGTCCCCACATCTACCATCATATTTATGGCGCCATCATCATGGGTGGGCTATGCAAACATAAGGTAATAAGCGCAATATAGATTATTTTGTATGAGTTATATCTAGAATATCTCTCCCACCGTCATATTTTTCCCCATCTTGATATTATAGATCCCGCGCCTCTACAAGCAATACTATATAGGTATTATCACTATGACGTGTTATTTGCACTGCATACATGCATGAGATATGTCTACACGAATCTTGTAGTGCCCTCATATCATCTTTGACTTATTAGTATTCTTGCTATGATATGAGTTGTGGAAATGTCCTTGGTCATTATCATAGAGGGAGCTAGTATATCTGATCTGGAGACATAGCCCCTCTCTAAACAAACAATGGAAGCGGTCTCATATCTCATAATACATTGGGCGTCTACATATGTTATGCTCCTCTGGCCTTGGCTTTACGTGGCTGAGATGAAAAATCCTCTTAATTATCTCGGGAAAGGATGTGTATATCTCACATTTTTTATTTTGTTCGAGTTAGAAATATTTTCCAATTACAAAGAGGAAGCATGTACAGTAAGTCAAACACCCTTAGGACATAACATCATGATTGACTATGCAAAGGTAGGCTAATCATAAGCACATATTGGCTATCATGCACAAAATGCTGAGATACTATCTAGGTATTATCACCCTGACGTGTTATTTGCACTACATACATGCATGAGACATGTCTACACTAATCTTGTAGTGCCCTCATATTATCTTTGACTTCTTAATATTCTTGCTGTGATATGAGTTGTGGAATTGTCCTTGGTCATTATCATAGAGGGAGCTAATATATCTGATCGGGAGACGTGGCTTTATGTGGCTGAGATGATCGACAAATCCTCTTAATTATCTCGGGAAATAGATGTGTATCTCACATTTTTTATTTTGTTCGAAATACAATTTTTTTCCAATTACAAGGAGGAAGCATGTAGAGTACGTCAAAAATCCTTAGGACATAACATCGTGATTGGCTATGCAAAGGAAGGCTAATCATAAGCACGATAATACTTTGTATGAGTTATATCTAGAATATCTCTCCCACTCTCATATTTTTCCCCATCTTGATATTATAGGTCGCGCGCCTCTACAAGCAATACTATCTAGGTATTATCACCATGACGTAAAGAGAGGCAATCCCGTCCCCACATCTACCATCATATTTATGGCGCCATCATCATGGGTGGGCTATGCATACATAAGGTAATAAGTGCGATATAGATTACTCTTCGAGGGGTGAAAGACGACAGAATGAAGAGCGTTCAGTGATGGTAATCTCCAGGATAGTGCTTCCAAACTTCTTGAGACTCACAACATAAATCTTGGAGGTCCTTCAAATAGTTAATTATAATAGACTTGTACAACTGTACAAACACGCTAATGACAAGCTTATGGCCACAAAATTGTATTTAGCGCAAGATCAAGCTTAAAGATGCACGATAGCGGCTATGATCATAAGTAAAAAATATAGCAGTAGATAGCCTGAAAATATAGCGAACTATATTTAACACGAGGCAAAGCTAAATACTGCACAATTTTGGTTGTGGCCAATATAAGAGAAATATAGTTGTGCACAATTTTGGTTGTGGCCAGTAGGCCCCGCCAATTTTTGTAACGGGGTGATTTACCAGAATCTGGCTAGAAGTGCATGATCTACCCATCGTGCACAACATACCAAGATGTTGTTAGCATTTTTGTTGCTAATGATATGTCTGGAACAACTCACCCACGAGTTGACTGGTTTTTGTCTCGCTGAAAAGAAACACATAGGTATGAAATTTGTGGTTCAGACAATGCTTATACATTTTTCTTTTTTTTATCCCAGCAAATCTGTGCAGGTCGTCAAATTTGTAGAGCAAATCTTTACCTTGCAAGGCGAAGTCACGCAGCTCAAGACCCAGCTGAACAAGCTCAATGCAATATCTCGAACCTCTTGAGCAGGGCTACGATATAATAGCTAGTTCAGCATGCTTTTTGTACCCAGACAAGTAGGACCATAACCTATTTGCTTATGTAATATCTAGATGATCCATCACAGGCAGCACCATAAGCTGTTTGGTTATGTAATATGTACCCCGTCTGAGCTAAGAAAGTGATGTATATGATGATTAACCAATCAATACGCGAATTATATTATCTAGAACATATCTCGAGACGAAGCATCACTTTAAAATTCATAGTTTTGTTTTCGTCTACTGGTTCTATTTCTACAGTCGGCTCTAACCGTGTGAACACCGGACGTGCGTGACTGTTGAGCAGACACTGGTAACCAATATACTCCAAGCTTTTGACACGACCACAAATTGGAGTCTGCACTTGGACGTAGTGTTCGGGAAAAATCATTTTCACAAACATACAAAAATCCCTCCAAGACAAATCTGAACCAGAAAATTTATAATACTAGCCATTATTTTTGCAAAATTACACTATTTTTCATGTATTTTAAGCGGAATTTTCTCCTTCTTGCCCTCTTCTCAACCGGCTACTTTTATTTTGCAACCGCTAAACTGAGGCACACTTTTCCCGAACACTGCAAGTTGGACGTTCTATTGTCCGATGTAAAACTTTGCCCTAAAGTGTGAAACCTGGATTATACAATTGAGAAAGAATTTTTGGCCGAGAGCACAGGTTTCGGGAGCAAAGAGGGCATCTGCAGGTTTTCGCTCGTTGAGTCGCTACCTGCGCTTGCTGCGCGAGGGCAAGAAACGGGTAGCTTGGGCTTGCTACAGTGCTGCACGAGGGTTCGGATACACAGGAAAATACGCAGGAAACAGACAGTTGGGCTTGCTACAGTGCTGTGCGAGGGTTTGGATACGCAGGAAACGGGCGGTTTGGCTTGCTACAGTGCTGCACGAGGGTTCGGATACGTAGGAAAATACACAGGAAACGGGCAGCTTGGGCTTGCTATAGTGTTGCGCGAGGGTTCGGATATGCAGGAAACGGGCATCTTGAATACTCTCAAGACTCACAAGCTGGCATACACTACCTTTGATTAAAAACCCAGTTATCTTCTAGTTGAAGCACAAGCTGAGAAAGATTTGACATTCTGAAGATGTACTAATTTTGGTTACAAGCACATTCATCTTCTGGCTTGAAAACTACAAACGCCTAATTTATTGCCATCACAAGTGCACCAGCCCCTCATCAGACTAATACGCCTGCAATTTCTCGGTTGCAACATTCTAGCACAGGTTAGAATTCCAAATCTCACACCCCCTCTTTGAAATTGTGTTTCATGAGGATGTACAAGTTTAAATTGTATATTGTTTGCAACTGATGTCAATGGGGTGGATCTCTTGGCTTTTTTTATGTCATGAATTAGCTCTTGCGAAAAGTAATGCATTTAAGTTTTGAGATTGTTTTCCATAATGGTTTTTTTGAAACGATGTCGAGGCTTGGGACTAGCTAGGTGTATGATGCATCACTTTGACCGCCTCGTGATGGCCTAGGAACGTATAATAGTCCATTTTCTTTTCTTGGCATTCACCACTTGTATATGTTATCTTGGAAGGGAGACGAGTCTTTTTTCTAGTAAAAGGGTTTATGACGTTTTTGTGATGCTAAACATGTCACAATGCGATGCTTAAAAGTAGTTCTGATGAATTTGCCTGTGCACAATTATACATGGATTAGTATGCTTCATTCTCTAGGTCATTCCCACCAAGTTCTAGTGCATTGGATGACGAGCAATTGGATTGGTACATACTAGATTGTGTGATACCCATCCAATCATTATGTGACCAACACCGCACATCTTTGAAATTTCAAGATGAGCTTTTGAAAATTCTATTTGATGGATTGAATATGAATGCACGGAAGAAAGCAAATACGACCTCTCAAGCAAGGTCTCTTGCATCCCTCCTAGTTTGCAAGATGAGCAATTGGGATGGACAATTGGGGGGTAAGAGCATTCCATGCAACTTCTCTCAGCTATTGCAAATGTACAAAGGGATGGGCATGGTGACTCCTCAGGAGTGGACGCTTTGTGTTGGCACCGAGGATATGTCCCATGATCCTCAAGTTTTTGCACCTAGCCCAGAGGATGCGTATGAGGGTACAGTTATGAAGTGTGATTGTAGTATCAAAGACAATCCATCATCTTTGGTACGTGATTGCAAAGAGTGTTGCGAGCGATGCCAACACTGTCAAAAGCCTAGGAAAGATATGATTTCTTTTCAATACATCTCTTTTTTGGATCAACTTCGGCTCTTGTGTGCTAGTGAGGCATTTTGCTATGACTTTCTAGCCATGTGGAGGGAAAGAGGACGATGGTTGGATAAGAAGGCATGTGACTATCCTTCACATATCAACTAATTTTGGGACGGGGAAAAGATGAGAGTCTATCAAGACTTTTGGAACCCGGAACGATATTGGGAAGCACCTGTGATATGTAATAATGATCTTTGCAAGCAAGCTTACAGGATGTTTCCTAAGGAGTCTAGGAGTCCAGAGCTTGTATGGAGTGAGCCAAATGAAGAGTATCAATTTACACGCATGAAATGTTGTAAAGAAGTTCATGCCAAGAGAAAGATGATACAGGTATAATGTCTATGATATATGATGGATTCACACTCTATGCCTTTTGCTTGATGTAGTCAACTTACATTTTCTTTCTTTTTGTGTTGTGAAGGGGGATCCTCGGAATTTTGCTCTCATGCTACATTGGGATGGCTTCCAAGCCGCTTCTACAACAATGAAAGATAGTGCCGTAGTTGAAATAGTGGTCATGAATGGGGGCAAAAGATCAGTATTGGGATCTTTACCCGTATTGTTTTTGCCTCTCTCGCATAGAGACTTGGAGACAAAGCATAATGATATACTTGGTGCATTCTTACATCCCTTGCTTTTAGATCTTGAAAGATCTTATGTGGAGGGTTTTGATATGCATTATGCATATCCTTCCAATGATATCAGTGACAAAATACAAGGTGGGAGAGTCACATTAAGAAGCATGCTCATGTTATGCTCGGGAGATCACCCTGCTCAATGTAAACTTGGGCAAGTTAAAGATGGAGGCATGAGTTTTTGTAGGCGAGACAAGGCAAAGGCAACACTTGTGGGTGACCGCTATGTGTATGGTACCAAGGTAGGTATCCTCCAAAGAGGAGGCATGTGGAGAAGATGTGGAGTAGCATTAAAAGTTGAAGAGATGTATGACAAAGAAGAAGAAGGAAAACACCTTGAGAAAAGGAGGATTGTCCGGGGAGTCTAGACTGTGGAGACTCTATCACTTATATGGTTTTGATATTTCTAGAGACTTGTTCTATGATTCCATGCACATCTTGTCTCTTAACTTGTTTCAAAAATATGTAAGAAAATTGGTGTCAATGGCTTCTACATCCATGAAAGAAGAGATTGATAAGGCTGTGAAACAGGTGGAGAGGTCAATTCCCAAGAATATTTTGAATAGTGGACGATGGCCACGACATCCTTCTCGACATTACAAGATATTCAAAGCAGAGGATTGTCAAAAATTCATCCAATGGTGTCTACCGCACATCCTTAATGTGGTCGATGGGATCTCCCAAGAGGATGTAGTTCTTGGAAAGATTCTCATTGATATTTCACATATTTTTTTTGGGTGTACGAGAGAGAAGGGATGGACCCAAGATGACATAAGAGTTTGTCGATCTCTTTTTCTTTCATGGCGCATCTTGTCGGAGGAGTGGGAGGGTCCAAATAGCTCGCCTTTGGAACATGTTGCAGGTATGAGTCATTGCTATTGTGAAAATCACATCATTCTCAAATGTATGTGTCTTATTAGGTTTGTGGGTTTTATTAGGTAATGGTGAAATTCTTGATGACATATTGAGACATGGGTCTCACGATTGTTTTTGGTGCTTCTCTTTTGAGAGATGTGTTTCGGGCTACTTGAGTATACCCACCAATAACAAGTCGAATGAGATTTCTTACACCAAATTCTTTTGTCGTCATTTGTTGACAAGGATTTGGAAACAAATCAATGTTGAGAAGGATGGGGAGCGATGCTTTGATAGAGACAAGTATTTTGTGCATTCCTTCTTGGTTTTTCCAGAGGGACATGGAGATCAAGATGCTCCTACAGATTGCGTTGATTGGCATGAGAAATGTATTTTGTTAGCATCGTCAGAAGAGAAAGCCAAGGATGTATGGAATGCATGTTCTAGGCTCCTTCCAAGTAGTTCTAAAGGCTTGGTAGATAACAAGGGTCTTATTGTTGGTGGAAAGGAGAAGAAGTTTTTTGTTCTCAGTGCACATGAGAGGGAGTCATTGTTAACAGTTTACAAGTGGAAGGACGCACCTTTGCTTACTTTGGAGAATGTAAATGCTATAGGTGTTTACTACTTCAAGGCTTTTTTGCGTGGATGTAAGTATGCACAAGGTGATTATGTGGTTTTTCTAGACAAGCTATCTCTGACATGCGAGCAGCCTGAAGTTTTTCATAGAGGACGTTTGAAGAAAATGTTTCTTCATGAACAAGAAGGAGAACTTCAGCTATTTATGGTTGTGGAATCTTTGATTCAAAGCATTTTCATCGTGGACGAGGTAACAGGGATGCCTCTTGTACCCACAAGTGAGAGGACTAATTGTAAGGACATGGTGCGACCTCTTGCTTGGCTAAAGCATAAATTTTTCTGGTTAAGTTCTCCTATGAATGACATGGAGATAATGTATGAAGTTAGTGGCATAACACTCGAAGGAGATTGGTGCAAAGAGGGCAGCCAGGTGATGTTCCACCGTGGCTTGAGCCAGGTGACCATGTCATTGCGTTCTCTCATGACTGTCGAATGAAGGATGCTTTTATTGTGGAAGTTGATGAGCATAAGAGAAAAGCCCTTCTTTTTTGGTTGGATGACGAAGAATCTGAATTTTTTTTGCTAGATTGGAAATTTATAGTTACTGTGCTTCCAAGCTCCACAGAGGTTATTCTTCGTCTTAAAATGTTTTCACCCTTTTCTACTTTTCTCCTTTCATGTCAATATTCTAACTTTGTTCGTGTCTTCTTTTAGGATAGAGCAGATGAGGGTACTTCTTCGCATCATACTTCTCATGAGGTAGTTGGTCAATGAGTTTTTGTGAGCTTGAATTTGAGTTGTCCCACCTTTGTAAATGTGCGCGCTATGTATTCAATCTTCATTACGGAAAGAGATCACTAACGAAAGCTTTTGACAGCTAGCTCAATTGAAATGTGGATGCGGAGAGCCAGAATTGGGTGCGCTAGACCTCTAGTAATGCTCTCTTCTTTTCGTTATGTTTGTTTTCTTATTGGGTTTGAAATTCGTATTAATTTCTTCTAATCTCAATCAATATCACACTGTGATTTCTGTTGTTTGCAATCTAGATTGGCATCTGATTGTGTTTTTGGTTGTATGGCAGGACTTTGAGTAGCGGCCACCTCAATGAGTACTCGGATGTGACCCATATAATGTTGTATGGCTGCCAACTCTACAAAGCTAGTATGTAGATTTTTTTGGCTTGTCCCGTAGGGGAGGACATGATAAAGGTTACACTTGAGGACATTCTTTGCACTCTTCAAAGCTTCTGCACCAAGCACTGCGCTCGTCTATGATTTTCATATGGCAATCATCTGAGTGCATAACTTACACACTCTATAACCTTGCACAGCCGGCAACTTTTAACATCGTTTTGAGCTACATTACATCATGTCTCGTCTTTTTGATTCACTATTGGTTAACATATCTTAGGCTTTTTTTAATCGAACCTGTCTGCAAAATTCTGAGGCTTGATGAACTGCAAACTGTTTCCTGCATGAAGTTGTTTCCTTAGTTTTGAAATACAAAAACTGATTACAGATTTTGTATGGCTCCCAACAGTGAGTTTACTACGCTCTTCTTTATGCTGGTTTTTGATATTGAAATCAATAACAAAACTGATTACAAATTGTTTGACTAATGTGACATGGGACAAAAAGGTGATCAAATTGCAAGCATGGGAGGAGAAGTTCAATACCTTTATTGCAGACAAGCACAAAGATGAGTTTTATTACCTCACTGAAACAGTGGAAAAAAGATGTATGCTACCATTGTTTACTGGTTGATGCGTGTCTTCCTTGCAGGGGTGCTTTATTGTCTGGTAGAGTTGTTTTGAGACGATCTATGCAGGGCTCTTGTTTTATCCTTCTTTTGGCAGTTGTTGTGGTATGGTCGATGCAATGTCCTTTTGTTGTTTTTGACACTGTTTGCAAGGCAAATCTATGTGATCTGGACCAATATTTCTCTATTACTTTGTTGATTATGTGTGCTTGTATGCGGTCAAGAATGAAGGGGTCATTCTAGTTTTCTCCCTCACAGTTGCTAAGATTGTTAAGAATTTTACCCAATGACATTGGTATTTTAGATTGAGGATTTTGGGGCTATATGGTGTTACTCAGAAGGAGCTTGTTCTAGCTTTTCATGTCCTCCCAACAAACTGGTTAGCGTGAAGACCTTGCATCTATCAGAGCACCTGTCATAATTATGAGTACTCTAGATTGATGTCTCCAGTTGACGTAGGCATCCATTGAATATTGGTTGTAATGAGGAATTACTGTGAGCTGATTGTATTCTTTCTGTTGAGGGGGTTGAATGAATGATTGGTTTGCATTGAGTGGTACAATGCTCATATACTGACAATTGTGCAATTAACTGATTGTGAATGGTGTGTTTCAGTTTTTTCAAAGGTTTCAGCGTTTTGACAAGGATTACCATCTTTTTTTTGTATTCTTTGGTGGAAGAAGTTTTATGTTCTCTGTTTGGAGAGGGGAAAGATCCTCTTCCTTGTTTTTCCATGGAGTATTGCACAACATGAGCTCTAAATCAGGCGCGTAAGGCCACCATGTGACTATCAAGAGATCTAAAAAAGAGTAAGAGAAGAATACAAGCACTATAAGGCTGGTGGCCTTTATGAGTTTGCCAAGCTTCACCTTGAGGAATTGCATCATCAAATCTGTAGTGTACTGTTTTGATCCATTGTAGTTGACACATGCATTAGATTATCTGCAAGTCACCTAATATAATGTTTAAAAGTGTATGTAAAGACCTGTAGCAACTTATAATTGAAAGGATGACTTTATTGACATATCTGTTTGAATGGATCAAGTTGGTATGCTAAAGATGGTGTGTTGACATACAAGAAGGCAATAATTTCATAACCCATAGGATATAAACAAGGTTGCCTTGATTTTGTGTAACAAAAGGAAGAGGCTTACTAAAGAGAAGAATGCACGCCAATTGGTTGAAAAGATGAGAGAGAGAGAGAGAGAGAGAGAGAGAGAGAGATGAATTGTTATATTAAACCTAGGGTACATTGCATTGGTGGGATGCTGCGAACAACACGGTCTCTAGGTGAACTAACAGGATGATACCTTGATCAAAAAGCCCATCCCAACCTCAATGTGAAGGCATTTGAATTGTACCTGTCATGATATCATCCCATTGCAGAGGAATGGCAACATCAATCTCAAATAGTTGGTTAGTCACCCCATGGCCAATGACATAATGCTGAGCCACAAAACTACCATCTAGCATGAGTCTCGTGAAACGTCTGCTGGAAGAACTAGGTTCTCAATCCCAGGCAGCCCAATTCAAATGTGTCCTCTCCCCTGGTTGAAGTGGGGGATCAGCCAAGATAGTAGCTTCTTGTTGGATGTTACATTTGTGGGGCTAATTCCCTCATGGGAAAAAGTTTTCTCCATCATGGGAAAAAGATTCAGCCCGGGAAAAACCTTGGGGACTCCCAATTTCCCACTTGAGAATGCGGGAATATTTATTCCATTTAGACTTTCACAATTGCATATGTTTTCCCACATTGATCTAAATAATTCCCAGGAGGGAAAAACCTATTTCCCCTTGGGAATGTTCTATTCCCACAAAGATCCACTTGAGGGAATTTGGCATTTAGCGGGATAAACCATGGGAATGTGGTATCCCATATGGTGATTTCAAGTGGGAAAAGACTAAAAGACTATTATATGAAGACTACACTTGAAAGAAAGTTGTTCTTCATAGGGGCAAGGGCAAAGCAAAACCTCGAGAGCTAAACAAGCACACTCGGAATAGCATGGCAGGAAGAAAGGAAGTTCCCAAACTAAACAGAAGTAGTAAGTAAACAAATTCCAAGTAGGGTAGGGGGGGGCTATTGATTTTTAATGGTAAAATAGTTAGACTCTTTAGAGATTTTGTTGTAAGTGATTGCGGGTGACCGGTTGTAGCAAGATAGTCTAATATGTGGAATTTTTTCTCACAGTGTTTTTGTTCTCCCAAAGTGACACTTGTAATCACGCAAAAGCATTTTGTTACCCCAAAGCAACATGAAGAGATACATATAGACGAGAACGAGAGAGAGAGAGAGAGAGAGAGAGAGAGAGAGAGAGAGAGAGAGAGAGAGAGAGAGAGAGAGAGAGAGATGATCAACTTATGTAGTTTTTGCTAAAGATATGCCTCAATACAAAGGGGAAAAGGCATGCTAAATCAATAAATATGATTATAGGCGGCCAAAATTGAGTGCTTGACCTAACTCAACATTAGAGAAAAATACTTCTTTTAAGAAGGATAATGAAGAAAAGTCTGACAAGTAGCAAATGATCAACTTATTAGCAACACGTTTGTTCATTTCATTTCGTGATGGACCATGCAAAAGTGCAGTGATGTTACTTGAGTTGTGGCTATAAATACGACCTACCCCCTACCCCCTCCAAACATCAAGCATGCCATGTTGTGGTCACGCCAAACTGTCCTTTTGGTGCCTCATTTGTGTATTCACCCGAATATACATAACAGTGTCTGAGTTCAGAATCTATTTTTGAGTTTACTTTTGCATACATGTGGAGGGTCACGGTTCTCTCTCCCTTTGATCCCGCCGGGGGGTCTTTATTTAAGACCTCGTGCCCCTTAGAAATTTTTTGTATATGCAATTTCATTGTGGTATTACATGCATGATATTCATTCAAATTTGGATGGAAAATACAAATTTTCTTTAAGTGTTTCACAATTTTTGGCTTAGTATATATAGAGCTCGTTAAAGGGAAAAGTACATTAATGTAGAAATGCACATAGCTCTTGTGAAATTGTGGATTGTCTAGATGTAAAGATCCTTTTGTCGGAACTAATTTTGTTTTCTCTTTAAAGTGCTCTTTTTTCCTTGATAAGGAATAACTTTACAAATTACATTAAATTGTAGTGTAACCAGCTTATATGTCGAATAGAAGCTTTGATGAGGGTTGCCATAGCCAACACAGGTTTCAAAAGGAAACTCGGTGATTTATGAAGCTCTTTATTATATTTAAAGTATCATCATCCATTTTGAGCAATTGAGAGTGACACAAATTCCTCAAATGACATTGCCACGATGGATAGAAGGTGCAGGTGGGAAAATGGAGCAACATATATGGTCACAAATGCAAGGTATTGCAATCGGACCTTTCTAGGTTGTCACATACGAGGGCCACTTTGTTAGGCATTTTATTTTCCAGCTAAAGAATATATTCACTTCATTTCCTAGTTTACATATTCTTTCTCTATATAGGAAAAATCACTTTTCTTAGTGGCATATTTAATTTCCTAGTCAACAAAAAGTTTTCTCTATGTAGGTAACTCAATTTTCCTAGTTTCACTATTCAATTCCCTAGTTGGTCAGGAGCTTTCTCTAGCTATCTTGTTTTCCCTAGTTATACATAGGAAAATGGTCTCCTCCTATCTAGCAAACGACCAAGGATTACCTACATAAACTTGTTTATCCTATATAGGAAACAAGTGAAAATTCGTTGTGCTTTCTTTCTCTGTCGAGTTAAATGCTCGCGACCCTCCTCTGGATGGCTCAGCCTCAGGCCCAGATTCATGGAATCCTTAGCTTGCACACCCTACAGTGATGGTGTTGAGTACTCTGCTGACTCGCAGGGCGATTTTCTCTCTCTCTCTCTCTCTCTCTCTCTCTCTCTCTCTCTCTCTCCATAATAATCCTCAAGCAACAACCTGCAGGCAAGGGCTCTCTCTCTCTCTTAATCCTCGACTTGATGCCATCTAACAAACTGTAGGAAAGTGCTCTGAGCTCTCTCTCTCTCTCTCTCTCTCTCTCTCTCTCATGTGCTCAAGAGAGAGCAGGTGCGTTACTATTGAAGTGTCTGTACATCGGCTCATTTCTCTCAACATACCCATGAGTCCAAGCTCTAGCAACTACTTACAATGGGTCTCTTCATTTGGGCCTTGCTCTGCTTGATCAATTTTAGTACAGAGCAAGCCCACTCCACAGCGTTTTCGTTTGCCTTCAAAGCTTCTCAACTTGAAATCTCACTCTGCTTAGAGACTGCTTCATTAGGAACTCCAATTTGGGCCTCACAAGAGATACCTCCGTCCCCTCGACGAGCGTCGGAAGAGCTCTTTACAAAGAGCTAGTCCAGTTCTATGATTCCACTACAAACAGGTCAGTATCTTTTCAGACATCCTTTGCATTCTCTGTTACCAATCAGAATCCGAGCCTTGTTGGGGATGCGCTCGCATTCATCATCGTACCGGACGACACATCTTTAGGCAGCCCTGGAAGGTGTCTTGGTTTGGTAAATGCTACTAATTTGACAGGAGATTCAAGGCCCCCTTTTGTTGGAGTGGAATTGGACACATATTTAGATGTGGGATGTTTTGATATCGATGAAAACCATGTGGGCATAGACCTCGGAAGCCTGCTTTCGATCGCCACTGCGGATGTGGGTGTGCTACAAATGGACCTCAAGGGTGGAGATATTATCAGTGCATGGATAGATTACAATGGTACATCCGAGGTTTTCAAAGTCAGATTAAGCTACACAGGGAAAAGGCCAGAGGAGCCTTTCCTGAGTGCAAATTTTGGCATGGCAGAATATGCGCAGGACAAAATACTTTCGTAAGCTATCACAAATTTTCACAGAAATGTGTGTAAGTTCTAGATGTGTGTGAATTTACATTTTCAGGTCGCAAGTTACAGATGTGTGCGCATTTGCCTTGCTTTAATGACAGGTTCTCGATTGCCTTGCTTCAACAGTTCTTGATTAGCACAGATTCCATATGGTCTCGATTACCAATACAGTGGAGATTATTGAAATTACCCATTATTTTACAAATGTATTTGACAGTAAGCTCATGATTTTAGGCTCAGAGAAACATAAGCTCAGGATCTGGGTGTGTATGTGTGTGTGTATTTGTTCCACCCTCAACCTCCCTGCAGTCTTCCCCTCCCTCTCGGACTCTTTGTAGCTGGAGTTCCACACTCAATCTCCAGAAGTCCCAATAGCTCCCTGGATGTGGTTTCTGCCCCAGGTCTCTGCTATTTCTAAGCTTGATTTGTTTAATTTATGTAACTTTGTGTTCATCATTATCTTGCAGCTGTTGATAACGTCAATTTTTCCTTCTCTCTCTTCTCTCTGTATAACTCTTTCTTTTCAAATATAGGCATACAACAATATTCAAAACTTGAGCGACACTTTAAATTATCGAGACCATATGTGTGCGGTGCCATCCTTAGGAAATACTAAGGCTTGCGACTTGCAAGGGAAATGGGGTTTGTCAAGGCTAGATAGAAAATCTTGCAATGGAATGAAATGCAAATTTCCAAGGAAAAATGTGTTCTTGAATCCAAAAAGAACTGCCTTTGTGGACTTCACTAGGAATTTCTCTCCTTTTACCCTTCTAGGTCACACATTTTTCCAATCTTTTACTGTATGCTTGGCTGTCCAGCTTAATAGAAGTGCAAAAGAGTGCTTTTTATTAAATGTGATTGTGATTGAAGGTGGAGGTGTTAGGGACTCACAGGTGCAAAGTGTGACAATAGATAGAGGGATAGGGCATGTGGATGAGGCATGTAACAATAGTTTGTGCCCTTTTCTTTGCTATATATGTTAACATCTGTTGGTTATTCGGTGCTTGCCATGATGGGCTCTCGCACCAAGCCAAGCCTACTACATCTTCCTCTGGCTCACGTTCACCATCATCCAGTGCATCAATCCATTGTCTAGGGCCCGCCAATACATTGTTGAGCAAGGCCTACACAGTACTCAAGAAGGCTTCCTACTAGCAGCAATCCGAAACCTGTGAGTTGGGGCTGCAAGATTGGAGGGAACCTGCCCGCTTCCGGAGGATTGCATCTCCTTCCTTTTTGCCACCTTCGGCGGAGGAAACCTCACTAGTTATAAACATATATTGGCATAATGCAATCAAGCCATGAAAACTATACTATTATAAAAGGGGGAGGATTCCGGTCCCCCCCCCCCCCCCCCTTGCGCACGTGGCATTACCTGCTTGCTCCGGTGCTCTATGGGGAATAGTGACACGGAGAGAGAGAGAGAGAGAGAGAGAGAGAGAGAGAGAGAGAGAGAGAGAGAGAGAGAGAGAGAGAGAGAGAGAGAGAGAGAAAGAGAGAGATCAGAGACGGTGACTCACTTGGGAGAAGGCCGCACTATTGACAATATGGTGACTTTGTGTGTCAGTGTGTGTGTGGAGTCACTGTAGACTAAAGGAAAAAAGGGAACAAGGTATAGAGAGTATAGGCAAAGAGAGAGGGAGAGGATCAATTGATCGCCTTCTTTAATTGGGCTCAAAAAATACAAAGGAGGTGCAAATCTTATAGTTTAGAGAGAAAGAGAGAGAGTGTGTGTCTTATACATTAGAGAGAGGTAAAGAGATCAGATGCGGTCTACAGTCGTCCATAGTGCTCAGGCTTATACACAACGCCAAAGTGGAGAGCTTATAGAGCATGCTTGCATCCGTTGTGTAGCCCTCCTACCCCATTTGTCGGTAGCCACGAAGTCCCATCATTACCTTCGATAGAGTAGGTCAAAAGCTATTGGGGAGGGTTGTGAAGAGAGCTTACTAATGTGGTAGGATTGCTACATAGTGGCTATGTCCAATCGAATGCGTTTTTTGCAATAAAACTAGGATCCCACTGGTTACATGGATATACAAACAAAAAAGTTCACGTTTTAATGTGATGTGATGGATGTTCAATGGCTTCATTCCCTCTCTACATGATTGGCTAGCGACCGGTTGAATGGCAGACTATTAGGCCATGCAACCAAGATAGTCAATGTTGGGAAAGTAATGTGATAGCGGGTCTCCCTGTTTGACTACCGTCGACGGCGGCAGAGAGGTCCACACACTCATACACACACACACACACACACACACACACACACACACAAAGAGAGAGAGAGAGAGAGAGATGAAGCAATGATTTTCTTTATGAAATTTGTGAAGAGCAAGTGGCTTGAGGGTAAGAGGGGCCATGCCGCCACCGAAGGTGGCGCCATTTTACTAGTGGAGCTTAAAAGACCTACGGTTTAGCTCCATTAAGACTTCCGTAGGCTAAGGTTTCAAAATTTTAATTAAAAAGTCCAAATGGTCAAAGCTGAGAAAATTGAATGGTGGTGGGAAGACTGAAAAGTCTTCCCACATCCCTATCAGGGAGGGGGCGAGCCCTAAGAGTAGGGGAGGACACACACACACACACACACACACACACCAAAGCTTCCCCCAAAGGCAATACTGGACACATGGTGGCAGACTCCTAGGCCAGTTGTACCCCAATCTTCCCTCAAATCCTATTGGATGGCCATAGAGGTGGAGCAATGAGAATTAGGCTAGAGTAAAATTACTCTAATTAATTTTGAAATGCTTGATAAAAGAACTAATAGAAACTAAGCTCCCCAAACGACTATTGGGCAGTCTACCAAGGGGTCCAATGAGCATCAAGCAGCCCAATGGCTTGCTTGATTCCTATTGGCCAGAAGACTAATAGGTCCAATGAGAGCTTAATAAATTATTTTAATTACTTGAAGCTCTCACAAAAGGGGAAAGGGGAACACATGTCACAAGGCTATCAATTATGCTTCTAATTTGTGATTGGCTAAGCTTTGCAGGAGCCAATGGGAGGCCAACAAGAGTAATTTGCAAGAGGGATCGACCAAGAAGAGAGAGAGAGAGAGAGAGAGAGAGAGAGAGAGAGAGAGAGAGAGAGAGAGAGGGCTGCATTTTTTACCAACGCATTGCTACACACGTACACACACACAACTTATGTGTTGAGCAAGAACTCCATCTCCTTCTCCAATCATTGAGAAGTAGACTCCTACGCCAACAACTCTTGGCTATGGAATGCAAATCCAATCGAGAGCCAAGCTTCAATAGCATGCTCGTCTCCTCTACCATGCTGATTACTAAGCTAAGCTATGCTATTAGAGTGATTATGTGAGGAGAAGTAGACTCCTACACCAACAACTCTTGGCTATGGAATGCAAATCCAACCGACAACCAGGCTTCAATGGCATGCTCATCTCCTCTACCGTGCTGATTACTAAGCTAAGCTACGCTATTAGAGTGATTATGTGAGGAGAATACTTCTTTCTCGTAAGATACATCTTCTTCCTCTCAATCATCCTCATTCCCTGCTAGCTCTCACCATTTTTGAAGATGGGTGAGGTCTTAGGACTGAGGCTAGGGACCTACGTGTGTTTTTCAAGCATAATTTGGTGCATGAAGCTTCCATCTTCATTGTACCAACAAGTTTTGTCAAAGAACACAACAATTTTATTGTACAAAAGTCTCCTTTGACAAGAGAATCTATAATACAAAGCCTTTATGGAGGGGGGACCGGCTCCATGTAAATCCGGTCCTCAATTGTTGTCAATTGTTCTATTTCTCTCTCTTTTCAAGTATTGTCGATGCCAAACTAGCTAGGTGTAAATTGCTATGTTTCTTTCTCAAATTAAGTACTCTCTCTATGCTCATTAGGAACTTGTTCTTAATGAAATGCTCACTATGTTATCAATTTTCGCTACACACAAGTTACTAGTGCATTAAATGCTACATTGGTATTAGAGCTATTGGCTTTTCTTTTCTTGCTCAAGAAGAGAGGTCCTCAAGCTTTCTACAAATGGTTGGTGTTATTAATTGCAAAAGAGTAAGTAGAATAGGGATTTTTAATCCTTGAAGCACGCCTGCTTCATGCAGTTAACGGGGATACCGTCAAGAGCTATGGTCTTAATAATGGAGTCCTACGGGGCTTGCCTATGGCTTAACCATTATTGAGCTATTAGAAGCTTGATAGGAGCCGGTGCTTTCTTGGCTCTGTTAAACCCTCTCTTTATTCCTTGCAATTAATAATATTTGAGCCACTCGTATAGATGCTTGAGTGCTTATCTTTGAAGGTAAAGAGGAGTAGCAACTAAGGCTTGAAATGTTAAAGTACAAGTAAAAATTTACACCTAAAATTTGCTAGTATGGCTGACAAGGGAAAAGAGATTGAAATGGATGTTGATAGCTTTGATTTTGCTATTGAAATAACAACTAATGATGTCCCTATGCTTGTAAACTATCTTGTTTCTAAACTTCAACAATCCTTGGGCAATCCATCCCTCCAAGGTGAATTGCTTCAGCAATCACGCACCCATGGTATTCTCCAAACTCCTCACCAAGAAGAGAGAGTACCTAGCAAAGCTCCTTGTGAGACTTCCAAAAGAGGACTCTCTCTGATAAAGGAAGAAGAGGAGGATCCGTACAAAGGGATCAAAACCTTACTACTCAATGAGGCAACTCCCGCCCAAAGGAGAGCCCAAGTTTCAACGGTAGAGCCCCCACCGAAAGAACAAGAAAGAAGTGAGTCTCCTGCTACCTTGGCGGAGATGGCTCCACGAAGACGGCGGGAAAAACGCTTTCCAACACCCCTAAACGGAGAAAACCATTGCATACTCCTCTTCACCATAATTCAAAGTGGGAAGAGAGAAAACAAGAGAAGAAAAAGACAAGAAAGAGGTCACCCTCTTCTCCATCTTCTTCATCCTCTTCCTCTTCTGAAGAAAGTGATGGTGTAGACAAGGAGGAACAAGGGAAGAAAAAGGCGAGGAAGAAAAAGGCGAGAAAGAGGCCACCCTCTTCTCCATCCTCCTCGTACTCTTCCTCAGGCTTCTGAAGAAAGTGATGGTGCATCTCTCAAACCACCTAAAAGAAGAGGCCATAGGAAATCCTATGCCGCCTGAAAAAGGTCGTCCAAGCTCAAAAAGTTTAAAGAGGGAGGAAAGAACATCTCTTCCTTACCTACATTGGCACCTTTGGTGCTACAGACAAAGTCTTGGACTTTATCCAACAATTTGATGCGGCATTTGGAGATGAGGGCTTCACAGAGTCCTCTAAGCTACGTCATGTAGCTATGCATTTTCAAAAGTCCACTAGTCAATGGTGGTCTAGCCTACGAGAAAACCATGCTCCACAAACATGGAAAGCTTTAAGAGCTTCCATCATGAATCAGGTTTTGGCTACTGATGCCAAAGACAATGTACTCACTGAATGGCGAAGCTTGAAGCTCTCTCCCTACAAATCTATTCACAAATATGTAGACAAGTTTTGGGATTTACATCTCAAAGCCACTATCTACAAAAGATGGATTTTGGAGAGCAAAAACAAAAATTTTGTGCAAATTTATCTGAGGATATGGCGGAGTATGTTAACTCCCAAAGGCCACGCACCATATCTGCGATCATATCTGCAATCATCAGTATTGAGCCTGCGGCACTCATATGCTATGGCATGCCCTTCTTGAAGCAAAACTGCTCCAAGGCAATCACCACAAGCATCACATTGGACCTCAAATGTCTTTGAGAGATCCGAAAGCATGAGGACTGGTTGGGAGGCCCAAGCTTGTCTTTGAGCTTATCAAAAGCATTTTCCCCCTTGGCAGTCCATACATACTTAACGTTCTTCTTGGTTAAGTCATGTAGTGGTCCTACTAATTGAGAGAATTTTGCTATGAATCATCTATAGTATGCACACATACCAATAAAGATTCTTAGCTCATGTAGATTCCTTGGATTAAGCCATGCTTTTATTACCTCTAACATTGATGGATCCATACGGATACCATCTTGAGAGATAATATGACCTAGGTATTGAATCTCTTGAAGAAAAAATTCTTGGTTGAGAAAAAGGTTGTTCTCCCTCAATGCTTGAAAAATCACTTGGAGATGTTGCTTATGTTCCTCCAAAGACTTGGAGTAGATGATGATATCATCAAAGAACACTCTAGTGAATTTGCAGTAAGGTCTAAACAATTTCTCCATAAGATGATTGAACGTAGCTTGCTCATTAGTCAAGCCAAAATGCATGACTAGATATTCATAAAGACCAAATGTTGTGCGAAATGCCGTCTTTAGGATATCTTCATCCACTATCTTTATTTGATGATAGCCACTTTTAAGGTCAATCCCACTGAAGTAGGTAGAGCCTTGTAGCTTATCAAATAGATCTTCTACCCGAGGCACAAAAAAACTGTTTTTGATAGTGATATGGTTTAGTGTTCAATAGTCCACACACATATGGTATGTACCATCTTTCTTTTGCACTAAAAGGACTAGAGAACAAAAGGGAGAAGAACTAGGTCTCACCATCCCTTTGTTTACCAATTTTTGTACTTGCCTCATGATCTCGTTTTGTTGAGCTTGAGAGACTTGATAAGGAGGCTTGTTAGGCGGTGAGCTTCCAGGAAGGAGCTCAATGCGATGGTCATCATCCCCTCTTTTTGGAGGTAAGTCCATAGGGATATCATCGATGAACACATCTTGAAATCCTTTTAGAAAATTAGACAAGTCTAACTCTTTTTGTTTCCTTCCATTTACATTTGATGAAACATTAGGATCTTTTAGAGACTCTGATAAAAATCATGTATGCAAAAATTGATCTCTTCATTGATTTATCAAAAGCACGAGGATTTACAAGTGGAGTAGTGCAACCACGCTTACTAGCATCTATATACGTGTTCTTTTCTGTTGTCAAGAAGTGCACAGTGCGACTAGGAAAGCGTCGGGCCTCTAACTGTGAGGATTCGTAGCAAAATCAAGCAAGGTGCAAATGATTTGAAGCTAAAAACACACTAAAAAAAACAAAACTCCACCCATGAAATCTCCACTTTGAAAAAGAACCAATACTAACTCAAAACTCTTGTGTGTGTGAAGATTAGGTGTAACCTCGCTCCCAATTGCGCAAATGCAATGCTCATTCGACCTATTAAAAACCCTAAAGTGACGCTTCGATTCCTCATGGTGACCATTTAATGGAAGCTTTAGTACTAAATTGGAGAATCCCAAGTAGTTATATGAGGAGGGGAAACCCTAATTGGAGGCCTCACAGCCTCAACCATGTAGTTGGAGCAGCATTGGACTGCACTAGCACCTTGTAAAGGAATGGTTGTATCTCCTTGCTCATATGCCCCAAATGAGCTCATTCATAGCTCTAAAACTTTACACACAGCTTGAGCAACAATGGTACCATCATTGATGTGGCTTTTTAAGCTATTTTAAGGCTATTTTTGACCATTTTAAGGCCATTTTTAGCCCAAAAATACCCATTTTTGTCCATAAAAAGCCCAAACAAGCTGGGAAAAATACCTAAATTTGTGGAAAATTTATATTGGGCTCAAATTTTATGTTGAACGTCATTTTTTGACTTGGTAAGCACTTTGGACACGTCTTTTACGGCCACGTATGAAACTTGCTATTTTTTGTCGAGATTGTTGCATTGAACTTTCTAGGCAAAACGAGCGTGCCACTTCAAAACACTTGACATTTGTACATTACTAAAGAAAATTAGGCATGATTTAATGTGGTAAAGCATGCAACAGCGCCATGTTCTGGGCCTCGGCTGCCCGACAAGGTATGTACACGCCTCCAACCATGGCATCCGTTTTTGCATATATCACACTATGTATATTGTAGCATTTGGTCCCCCATAACAAAAGCATTGAGAGTGAGGTAGATATTTCAATTTCACATAATGAACGTGCCATGGCATGACACCCACCCCCTCTAAACCTGCACATCCTCCGACATGTGCCACACATATCTTTTGCAGGTTCAGTCTTCACTGTTAAGTCAACATACATATCAATTTCATCATTACTTGCAACGAAATGTAGTGCAGCATCCTCTTGTTCTTCATCCACATCCATAAAATTTCCATCAGAGAATTCATTCTAACTTTCCTGTGAAACAAAGGTATCTGTATCACCTCTTGTTTTGAATAACTTGATTCTTTTCCCTGCAATGGGAATCTTGATTTTTGTCTTATCTAATTCATGCAAGGTATAAGTTGCATTACCAAGTACATGCTAAACCACATAAGGAACAAACCATCTCTTTGAAAGCTTCCTTATTGTTGAATGTTGGTTTTCAAGACTACTGTCATACACCAACACCCAATCATCTTCCTCAATAGCTTTAGGTCTAAGCCTATGCCTCTTATCAAATATGTCCTTATTCTTTAACCTTGCATCTTCCAATCGTGCTATTGCAATCTCAATATCTTGGGGCCTTCTTTCTAACTGTTGTATGTGAAAAGCAAGAAGGTCTTCTACACTCATTCCATCTTCCCAAGGTAATACATTCCATGTGGGAATTACATCCTCAATTGGCATTATAGGTTTCTGACCATACATCAACTCAAAAGGCATATAACCAGTAACTGAGCTATGAGTTGTACGATCAGCCCATAAAGCATAAGGCAATAAACTAGGCCACTCTCCCATTTTACCTTTGTAGGCCTTAGCCAAATCTTTAATGATACGAGGATGCCCATGCTCTGATTTACCATTTTCCTCCGGATTATATGCAGTATAGTCAGAGCAAGTTTAATGCCCAACATAGAGAAAAACTTCCTTGCTTTGTAAGCATCCAACTCACCCTTATCCACTATTATTTTCCCAACACATCCATAATGGCTATTACATCATCCAAGAGGAACTTACATATCCCTTCTATGCTTTTTGTTCTTAGAGCACGACCTTCAACTTGGTTGGTTAAATCTTCCAATGCAAGCACTATGTATCTCATTTTCCATAACCCCAATGGCATTGTAACAAGATATACTACCCACTTATAGTGCATAACCAATGGGTAAGTAGGGTGCAACCCATCACGATGACATACATTTGAATACATTTGACAGGTTTCATAGGATTCTATAAAGTGAGATACATCTTTATACATACCTTTCCACCAATACCTCTCTTTCATTTTAATAAAGGTGGCCCATACACCTCTATGTCTAGCATAAAGACTCTCATGAAACTTTTCCATAAGCTCATTTTGAGCGTCGTTATCATTCACGACTCTCATCGGCATTCCATTTCTTTGTTTTGGACGCGTTCCATAAGTACCCATGTTTCAAAAAGTATCCATAGGCCTTTCTCTATATTCTTTTGAACTCTTGGTCAATCCATCCTTCTTGCCTTATCAAAGTGCTTAGATAGCGTCTAATGAGCAACCAGTCACCTTGATATAGGTCCTCTATAAATGACTCAAGTGCATTTGACAGGAAAACATGATCACCCTTGGCATGAGAGATACTATAGAACTGTGTGCCTACATCATTGTCCTCGACAACCATGTGTTCTTCATTTTCATACCTTGCTCTTGAAAGCATATCCGCAACTGGATTATCTTTCCCTACAATATGCTTAAATTCTAGATTCAAGGACTTTATGTAGGCAATCTATCTCAACATAGCAATGTCGGGAGTTGAGTAGCTTGTGATCATTCCAAGAAGGGGTAGACAATTAGTCTCCACTATTACATTTTCTCCTATCAAATACTCTTTGTCACATTTCAAAGCTATAACTACTCCCCATAACTCTCTTTTTACCTATGTATAGTTGCGTTGACAAGCACTTAGGACTTTTGCTCCAAATCTCACCACATATCATTTGCAATCATCATTATCTTGCCGAATCGGCCATCCAATTCCTGTGGGGCTAGTATCCACTGTCACAAGTACATATCTTCCACATTCATAGTTTGCTTTCCTCAAAGTTTGAGACATAAGTAGCCAAAACCCCTCATATCCCTGTAATCCTTGAATTCTTTGTTTATCTTTGGCAAGGGTTGCTCGCTAAGACTTTCACGGTTCCTGTCATGGTCCACACAAACAATAAGGAATTGTATTGCACGCTTCCCATCCCTTCTCCTTATCCTAGCATAAGTCGACCCATTGTCTATTACCTTGGTTTCCATGGGAGTAGCAGTGATGTATGGCTGCCCAAGGATAAGAGGGTATGTAGACATCTCCTGCACAAAGAAATTATGGTCATTATTCACATCTCCCATAGTCATCTTTACCTTTGGAAAAGCTCCATACATCTCCCCTGATGAGTTGTTTTCTGCAGAAATTATCCATCCATGATTTATATCAATTGGTCTTGTAGCTTATCAAACAGATCTTCCATCAGAGGCACATAAAATCTATTTTTGATAGTGATATGGTTTAGTGCTCGATAGTCCACACACATACGATATGTACCATCTTTCTTTTGCACTAAACGGACTAGAGAACAAAAGGGAGAGGAGCTAGGCCTCACCATCCCTTTGTCTACCAATTTCTGTACTTGCCTCATGATCTCGTCTTGTTGAGCTTGAGAGACTCAATAAGGAGGCTTGTTCGGCGGTGAGCTTCCTGGAAGGAGCTCAATGCGATGGCCATCCTCCCCTCGTTTTGGAGGTAAGTCCATAGGGATATCATCGATGAACACATCTTGGAATCCTTTTAGAAAATAAGACAAGTCTAACTCGTCTTTTTTCCTACCATTTACATTTGATGAAACATTAGGATCTTTTGAGACTCTTTGATAAAAATCATGTACGCAAAAACTGAGCTCTTCATTGATTTATCAAAAGCACGAGGATTTGCAAGTGGAGTAGTGAGACCACGCTTACTAGCATCTATATACATGTTCTTTTCCATTGTCAAGAAGTGCGCAGTGCGACTAGGAAAGCGTCGGGCCTCTGACTGTGAGGATTCGTAGCAAAATCAAGCAAGGTGCAGATGATTGGAAGCTACAAACACACTAAAAAAGAACAAAACTCCACCATGAAATCTCCACTTTGAAAAAGAACCAATACTAACTCAAAACTCTTGTGTGTGTGAAGATTAGGTGTAGCCTCGCTCCCAATTACACAGATGCAGTGCTCATTTGACCTATTCAAAACCCTAAAGTGACGCTTGGATTCGTCATCCTGACCATTTAATGGGAGATTTAGTACTTCATTGGAGAATCCGAAGTAGTTATTTGAGGAGGGGAATCCCTAATTGGAGGCCTCACAACCTCAACCATGTAGTTGAAGTAGCATTGGACTGCACTACCACCTTGTAAAGGAATGGTTGTATCTCCTTGCTCATATGCCCCAAATGAGCTCATTCTTAGCTCTAAAACTCTCCGCACAACTTGAGCAACAACGGAACCATCATTGATGTGGCATTTTAAGCTATTTTGAGCTATTTTTTACCATTTTAAGGCCATTTTTAACCCAAAAATACCCATTTTTGTCCGTAAAAAGCCCAAACGAGTTGGGAAAAATACGTAAATTTGTGAAAACATTATATTGGGCTCAAATTTTATGTTGAACTTCATTTTCCCAATTGGTAAGCACTTTGGACACGTCTTTTACGTCCACATACAAAATCTGCTGTTTTTGGCCGAGATTGTCTGCATTGAATTTTCTAGGCAAAACGAGAGTGACACTTCAAAACACTTGACATTTGTACATTCCTAAAGAAAATTTGGCATGATTTAATGTGGTAAAGCATGCAACAGCGCCATGTTCTGGGCCTCGGCTGCCCGACAAGGTACGTAGATGCCTGCAACCATGGCATCCGTTTTCGCATATATCACACTATGTATATTGTAGCATTTGGTCCCACATAACAAAATCATTGAGAGTGAGATAGATATTTTAATTTCACATAATGAACGTGCCACGGCACGACACCCACCCCCTCTAAACTTGCACATCCTCCGGCATGTGCCACACATATCTTTTGCAGGTTGAGTCTTTATTTATGTCAACATACATATCAATTTTGTCATTACTTGAAACGAAATGTAGTGCAACATCCTCTTGTTCTTCATCCACATCCAGAACATTTTCATCAGAGCCTTCGTTCTAACTTTGAGCATCCAACTCACCCTTATACCCTGTTATTTTCCCAACACAACCACAACGGCTAATTACATCATCCAAGAGGAACTTACATATCCCTTCTGTGCTTTTTGTTCTTAGAGCACGACGTTCAATTTGGTTGGTTAAATCTTCCCATGCAAGCACTATGTATCTCATTTTCTATAAGCCCAATGGCATTGTAACAAGATATACTACCCACTTATAGTGCATGGCCAATGGGTAAGTATGGTGCAACCCATCACAATAACGTACATTTGACAGGTTTCACAGGACTAAAAATGATATACATCTTTATACATACCTTTCCACCAATACCTCTCTTTCATTTTAGTAAAGGTGGACCATACACCTCTATGTCCAACATAAAGACTCTCATGAAACTTTTTCATAAGCTCATTTTGAGCGTCCTTATCATTCACGACTCTCATCGGCATTCCATTTCTTTGTTTTGGATGCGTTCCATAAGTACCCATGTTTCAAAAAGTATCCATAGGCCTTTCTCTATATTCTTTTGAACTCTTGGTCAATCTATCCTTCTTGCCTTGTCAAAGTGCTTAGATAGCGTCCAATGAGCAACTAGTCACCTTGATATAGGTCCTCTATAAATGACTCAACTGCATTTGATAGGCAAACATGATCACCCTTGGCATGAGAGATACTATAGAACTGTGTGCCTACATCATTGCCCTCGACAATCATGTCTTCTTCATTTTCATACCTTGCTCTTGAAAGCATATCCGCAACTGGATTATCTTTCCCTACAATATGCTTAAATTCTAGATTCGAGGATTTTTATGTAGGCAATCTATCTCAACATAGCAATGTCGGTAGTTGAGCAGCTTGTGATCATTCCAAGAAGGGATAAACCATCAGTCTCCACTATTACATTTGCTCCTATCAAATACTCTTTGTCACATTGCAAAGCTATGACTACTCCACGTAACTCTCTTTTTACCTGTGCATAGTCGCGTTGACGAGCACTTAGGACTTTTGATCCAAATCTCACCACATATCACTTGCCATCATCATTATCTTGCCCAATCCACCATCCAATTCCTGTGGGGCTAGTATCCACTGTCACAATTACATATCTTCCACATTCATAGTTTGCTTTCCTCAAAGTTGGAGACATAAGTAGCCAAAACTCCTCATATCCCTGTCATCCTCGAATTCTTTGTTTATCTTCGGAAAGGGTTGCTCTCTAAGACTTTCACGGTTCCTGTCATGGTCCACACAAACAGTAAGGAATTGTAGTGCACGCTTTCCATCCTTGCTCCTTATCCTAGCATAAGTTGACCCATCGTGAATTACCTTGATTTCCATGTGAGTAGCAGTGATGTATTGTTGCCCAAGGATAAGAGGGTATGTAGACATCTCCTGCACAAAGAAATTATGGTCATTTTCACATCTCTCATAGTCACCTTTACATTTGGACAAGCTCCATACATCTCCCCTGATGAGTTGTTTGCTGCACAAATTATCCATCCATGATTTATATCAATTGGTCTTGTAGCACATCAAACAGATCTTCTATCCAAGGCACGAAAAATCTATTTTTGATAGCGATATGGTTTAGTGCTCGATAGTCCACACACATACGATATGTACTATCTTTCTTTTGCACTAAAAGAACTAGAGAACAAAAGGGAGAGGAACTAGGCCTCCCCATCCCTTTGTCTACCAATTTCTGTACTTGCCTCATGATCTCGTCTTGTTGAGCTTGAGAGACTCGATAAGGCTTGTTAGGCGGTGAGCTTCCTGGAAGGAGCTCAATGCCATGGTCATCATCCCCTCGTTTTGGAGGTAAGTCCATAGGGATATCATGGATGAAAACATCTTGGAATCCTTTTAGAAAATTAGACAAGTCTAACTCTTGTTTTTTCCTACCATTTACATTTAATGAAACATTAGGATCTTTTGAGACTCTTTGATAAAAATCATGTACGCAAAAACTGAGCTCTTCATTGATTTATCAAAATCAGGAGGATTTACAAGTGGAATAGTGCGACCACGCTTACTAGCATCTATATACATGTTCTTTTCCACTGTCAAGAAGTGCGCAGTGCGACTAGCAAAGCGTCGGGCCTCTGCCTGTGAGGATTCGTAGCAAAATCAAGCAAGGTGCAGATTATTTGAAGCTAAAAACACACTAAAAAAGAACAAAACTCCACCCTTGAAATCTCCACTTTGAGAAATAACCAATACTAACTCAAAACTCGCTCCCAATTGCACAGATGCAATGCTCATTCGACCTATTAAAAACCCTAAAGTGACGCTTCCATTCCTCATCGTGACCATTTAATGGAAGCTTTAGTACTTCATTGGAGAATCCCAAGTAGTTATATGAGGAGGGGAAACCCTAATTGGAGGCCGCACAGCCTCAACCATGTAGTTGAAGCAGCACTGGAGTGCACTAGCACCTTGCAAAGGAATGGTTGTATCTCCTTGCTCATATGCCCCAATTGAGCTCATTCGTAGCTCTAAAACTTTCCACACAACTTGAGCAACAACGACACCATCATTGATGTGGATTTTTAAGCTATTTTGAGATATTTTAAGGCTATTTTTTATTATTTTAAGGCCATTTTTAGCCCAAAAATACCATTTTTGTTCGTAAAAAGCCCAAACAAGCTGGGAAAAATACCTACATTTGTGGAAAATTTAAATTGGGCTCAAATTTTATGTTGAATGTCATTTTTCCACTTGGTAAGCACTTTGGACACGTCTTTTACGGCCATGTACGAAACCTGCTATTTTTGGCTGAGATTGCCTGCATTCAACTTTCTAGGCCAAACGAGCATGCCACTTCAAAACACTTGACATTTGTACATTACTAAAGAAAATTAGGCATGATTTAATGTGATAAAGCATGCAACAGCGCCATATTCTGGGCCTCGGCTGCCCGATAAGGTATGTACACGCCTGCACAACCATGGCATCCGTTTTCGCATATATCACACTATGTATATTGTAGCATTTCGTCCCACATAAAAAAAGAATTGAGAGTGAGGTAGATATTTTAATTTCACATAATGAACGTGCCATGGCACGACACCCACCCCTTTTAAACCTGCACATCCTCCGGCATGTGCCATACATATCTTTTGCAGGTTCAGTCTTCATTTAAGTCAACATACATATCAATTTCGTCATTACTTGCAACGAAATGTAGTGCAACATCCTCTTGTTCTTCATCCACATCCAAAACATTTTCATCAGAGCATGCATTCTAACTTTCTTGTGAAACAAATGTATTTGTATCACCTCTTGTTTTGAATAACTTGATTCTTTTCCCTGCAATGGGAATCTTCATTTTTGTCTTATCTAGTTCATGCAAGGTATAAGTTGCATTCCCAAGTACATGCTAAACCACATAAGGAACAAACCATCTCTTTGAAAGCTTCCTTATTGTTGAATGTTGGTTTTAAAGACAGCTGTCATACACCAACACCCAATCACCTTTCTCAATAGCTTTAGGTCTAAGCCTATGCCTCTTATCAAATCTGTCCTTATTCTTTAACCTTACATCTTCCAATCCTGCTATTGCAATCTCAATATCTTGGGGGGTTCTTTCAAAATTTTTCATGCACAAAGCAAGAAGGTCTTCCCCACTCATTCCATCTTCCCAAGGTAATACATTCCATGCAACACATCCATAATGGCTAATTATCCAAGAGGAACTTACATATCCCTTTTGTGCTTTTTGTTCTTAGAGCACGACCTTCAACTTGGTTGGTTAAATATTCCCTTCCAAGCACTATGTATCTCATTTGCCATAAGCCCAATGGCATTGTAACAAGATATACTACCCACCTATAGTGCATGGCCCATGGGTAGGTAGGGTGCAACCCATCACAATGACGTACATTTGAATACATTTGACAAGTTTCACAGGATTCTACAAAGTGAGATACATCTTTATACATACCTTTCCACCAATACCTCTCTTTCATTTTAGTAAAGGTGGCCCATACACCTCCATGTCCAACATAAAGACTCTCATGAAACTTTTTCATAAGCTCATTTTGAGCGTCCTTATCATTAACGACTCTCATCGGCATTCCATTTCTTTGTTTTGGACGCATTCCATAAGTACCCATGTTTCAAAAATTATCCATAGGCCTTTCTCTATATTCTTTTGAACTCTTAGTCAATCCATCCTTCTTGCCTTGTCAAAGTGCTTAGATAGCGTCCAATGAGCAACCAGTCACCTTGATATAGGTCCTCTATAAATGACTCAAGTGCATTTAACAGGAAAACATGATCACCCTTGATATGAGAGATACTATAGAACTGTGTTCCTACATCATTGCCCTCTCCAACCATGTATTCTTCATTTTCATACCTTGGTCTTGAAAGAATATCCGCAACTGGATTATCTTTCCCTACAGTATGCTTAAATTCTAGATTCAAGGACTTTATGTAGGCAATCTATCTCAACATAGCAATGTCGGGAGTTGAGCAGCTTGTGATCATTCCAAGAACAGTGAGGCGGTCCGGGGCGGGCAACAAGAAGAGCAACCTCTAGACACCCTTCAAGGCTCCCGTGCTGCTCAATGGGGCTGGGGCACAACACAACACAAACCAAAACAACAAACCCACAGCCAAATCCCAACTACACAAGGGGCACCACCTAGCTTAAGAGCGAACTAGGACGCAAAAGAGGAGAATCGTTAGGGCAACCCACAAACAAGCAATGAATTTACACTAACCCTAACACCAATGGAACACTCTCACACACTAAAACACGAGAGAGAGAGAGAGAGAGAGAGAGAGAGAGAGAGAGAGAGAGAGAGAGAGAGAGAGAGAGAGAGAGAGAGATGGTGTAGAACTTAGCGTCAACTTTATATTTTGCACAAAAAGGAACTTAGAGCTTACGGAATCAAGTGACAAGATTTGGTTATAGCATCACTAGCACATTGTCTTAGGGTTATGGGAGCCCTCTCACCATCCACCCTCTTACAATGGTAGCCAAACAATAGCCAATGAATCACAAGCAACAAAACAACAACCTTCAATGAAACAAGTCACGTTATGAAGCTGAATGAGTTTGCCAAGCCAAATTGGGGGAGAAGCGTGAGCCTTTGGACATGAATTGCACCCAAAACTACCAATTCATTGATGTTGGGGTAGATACAACAATGGTAGGAAGAATATCTTCTACTCGCACTCACTCAAACTAGCTCAAGCTTTTCTATGCACCAAGGTGATGGTGTATAGAAAGCTTACTCTCTCTTTACAACCAAGATAGAACTGGCGTGTGGTACGCTCAATCTAGTGTGCAATGGTATAGTGATGTCTTTTACAAGGAGGAATGGGTTCTATTTATAGATTTTAGAAGCCTTGATTAGGATTAAGCCTAATCAATTTTATTAGGAAAGATCAAGGATTATGAATTTTTATGAATTTCAAATGATAATGGGGTCTCTCTTTTCTCTTGAGTCACATGGATGTGGGCTCAAGTAAGAGAATTATTGATGTGGTGAAAGGAGAGAAAGTTCCATGGGAGTGAGTGAATTTGGTTTACTTGTGCGGTTGCCTACTCCATATGTTGATAGTGTGGGTGCATTTTTACAAGAGAAGTTAGTTGTTAGTGGTAATAATCACTAGAATTGTTAGTGATACATTTACAATGGGTAGGATGAGTTGATTTGATGAAGGAAGAGGGATGAATTAAAAGAGAATCATTGAGATGGTGAAGCTTTGAAGAAGCTTGAACTCACCCTTGTGTAGATTGTGGAAAAAATGACCGCTGCTCTTCTTCTTCTTCTTCGCTTCTTTACGCCGCCGCCACGGTTGACCACCACGATGAAAAGAGGATTGTTGATGAAAAATCCTCAATTTGCAGAAGTTATCATGGTAAATATGCTGAATTTTAGATATTTTTAGGAGAGGTAAATGAAATTGTAACATAGAAGCAACAGAGAGAGACATGGAGAGGGTGTATGTATGTAGAGGTTCATAAAAGAACTATAGGGATGAGAGAGAAGGGTAATGGTGAAGAGGGTGGGAGAAGCCATGGAAATTGCAGGTTTGAGTGAGGGAAGGAGAGGGAGGGATGTGTAAGAGTGAGTAGGTGTGTGGAAGGGTGAGAGAAGACTAAGGGCTACTTGTGAGAAAAGTGGGCAGACTTGGGTCCACTCAAAAAATCATAGCTCACCGCTGGTAGCTCCAAAAATCATGAAAAAATTTGAGGTGATTATTCAGAGCGTGGGCTACATTTTCTCTTTCGGAGTGGAGATAGGTGTCAAAATTCTCACCAAAAAGCCTGTTTTTATGCCTGCAAAAGTCTTTTAGTGGCCCCCTCCTTTGTTGAATTTGTACAATGCATCCAAGAGTGGGCCCCTCCTTTGTCATATTATAATACAAAGCATCCAAGTTGCCCTTGACCCATGCATGGAGGAGGATTATTGGTGAATAAAGAAATATATACATGGTGGGAGTAGTGTATGGACTATTCATGGACTTTAGCTCAATGAGCACATGGTGTTAGAATAATGAGTAAAAACAATAATAAAAATATGGAGGAGTTATGGATATGGAAAGATATTGGAATCATATGATATGGTCCCTCTTTGAATTATTTTGGGTGAAAGAGGAAAAGGTATGCAAGTAAATAATATAATAAACGTAACCAATGAGTAGAAATCAATTTTTTGTTTTCACGAGGGTGAAGGTGAAAATGTGGGAGTGATTTGTATAAAGGAAAAATATGAGGTTAGAGTATGTACATATTGGCAAAAAATATAATTATGGTGTAAGAGGATGAAAGAAGGTGTACATAGGTTTAATGAAACACACACCTAGGTAGAAATATTCAAATAAAATACCAAAATAATTATAAAAAATCCCTATATTTAGGCCATATATACAATGAAATATTTACACACAAAGAGGCCATAATATACTTTTTTTTTTTTTTTTGGCTCAACTAGCCCAGTCACTAGCTAGCTGAGGGTTTTTAGGAAGATATGAGAAAAGCCCCCTAACTCACACACGCCTATGTACAGTGAAATGGTAGGGATAGCCATAGCGTTTGGGTGAATTTGGTAGGGTGGAGTAACTTACTATGGCAATTATGGAGAGCCGAAAAACGGCTATCATTAGCCCTCCCCTAGGATGATGGTATATTCATGTACCATCATAGAGAATCTTTTACAACGAGAGTGCTTCAGAGTCCTTGACGAGATCTTCATTGTTTGGCCCCTCAGAATTTTGGCTAGAGTTACACTCATGCTTCAGGTAACAATACTTACATGAGACAGCGGCCTTTGGACAGATCTTTGGTAGATCCTTTGGTAGAAGGCGACTCAAATAAGGCTTCAAGCGATACCCGTTTACCTTCCTGGAGTGCTCTTTACCATTCAAGTCCATAAGCTGATAGTAACTAGAATTGAAAGCCTTCTTGACTATGTATGGCCCTTGCCATCTAGTTTCAAACTTGGCATCAAAACGATTGTCAAGTCGATTGTCATACCTTAGCACAAGCTCTCCTTCCTTGATGCCTTTGTCCTTCAGTTTCTTGTCGTGCGTTTCTTTCGCTTGTGTGGCTTTCCTCTTGTAGCACTCGTATGCTGCTTCTCTTTTCCACTCAAGCTCCACTAACGTAAGAAGTCGATCCATCCATACCTCTTGATCATCTTGTGCTCCTTTGCTATGAAGTCGCATTGTTGGAATGTTGAGCTCGATAGGCTGCAAAGCCTCTTGACCATAGACCAAGTGAAATGGTGTGAACTCCGTGGCTTCCCTATATGTGGTTCGATATGCCCACAAGGCACCATCCAAGAAGTCATCCCATAATTTTGTTTTGTTTTGCACCATCTTTCTAATGATTCCTGCAATGACACCATTAGCCTTCTCCACCAAACCATTTGACTATGGGTAGTATGGTGTGCTATGACGATGTAGAATGTGAAGCTCTTCACAAACTTCTGTGAGCAAGCCCTTCCTAAACCCTGGACCATTATCAGAAACAATCTCCAAAGGTGTGCCAAATATGCAACAAATGTGATTGTACACAAACTTGCTAACTGTCCTCTCATTCACTCTTGCCACACTTTGAGCTTCCACCCACCTAGTCATATAGTCTACAGTCACTAGAATGTAGAGTTTACCATTTTTTGTCCTAGGCAGAGGACCCATAGCATCAATGCCCCACTTTTCAAAGGGTCCATTTGCAAGCACTGTTTGCCTCGGGCCATGCACCAACCTTCTATTTCCATTTATCTGACAATTGTGACAGCTTTTACACCAATGTTGAACATCCACATGCAAGCTTGGTCAAACATACCCCGCAAGCAAAATCTTCTTCACAGTTGATTCTTGGGCAAAATGACCACCACATGCCTCTTCATGCAAACCTTTTAGAATGGCAAGAATTTCCTCGATAGTTGGTACTCTTCTGCACACTTGATCCTTCCCTCTTTGATAGAGGGAGCCTTCTAGGAAGAGATAGAAACTTGCCTTCTTCATGAGTCTCCTCTTCTGAGCCTTCGTGAAGTCTTGTGGAAACTCACCCTCCAAAATGTAGCCAATAATGGGAGCCAATGACTCCAATCCCTGGTATCTCGGTTGCTTGACAGCTGCTGCCACCATGATGACCTACACTTCTCTCTCAACGCATGTAACTGCTTGTTGTGCAAGTAAATCGGCATCTTCATTTTGTTTCCTCGGAATATGATATAGTTGCACTTCTTCAAACTGATTAAACATCCTACGAATGGCATGAACTTTTGTCCTTAAGATTTCATTCTTGCATGCCCAAATGCCTAAAATTTGTTTAACAATGAGAAGTGCATCTCCCTTTACCATGAGACGTTTTATCCCTTGGCCAATGCACATCTTCAAACCATGAAGTAGTGTGTCGTATTCTGCTTCATTGTTGCTAGTTGAACCTGGTAGATTGACCTTCTCTTTCATGACCACCTCTCCACTTGGGTTGAGCAATACTAGCCCTCCCCCTGCTTTCCCCGTGGCTCGTCGAAAAGCTCCATCAAAGAACAAGGTAAAAGCATTGGGAATACTTTTTGGTGGTGGCAATGGTAGGGTCTTTACTTGAGGCACCTTAATTTCCTTCTCATGTACCCTATAAGTGAGAATCCCTGCCAATTGTGCACGCACACTATCTTCTACCTTGAAAGAGTATTGGAACTCTTGCAACTCCATAATCCACTTTGAGATCCTAGTACTAAGATTCATTTGAGATGACACCCAAGGGAACAAATTTTCTGCAGTGAGAATTACAAAAGGTTTTGGTAGCAGGTAGGATCTAAACTTTCTCACCGCAAACATGAGAGAAAGCATCATGAGTTCTGCTTCTGTGTAGTTTCTCTCCAAAGCATTCATGACCCTACTAGCAAAGTAGATGGGTCGCATCCTTGTACTGTGGGGATCTTGTTGTAGCAACACAGCACCAATTGTTTCCCTTCCAACACTAGAGCTAACAAAGAATGTGTACTCCCAACAAGGAGGCATGAGTGTTGGTAGCTCTGACAAAATGACTTTAATGTTACAAAAATACTCTTCAAGCTCATCAGACCATGCAAATTCTACTTGTTGTGTCAACTTTTGCAAAGCATGAAGCAACTCCGAGGCTAAGTGAATGAAGCGTGACATATACTTCACCTTCTGAATGAAAGAGATGACCTCCTTAAGACTCTTCGGTGATGGGAGCTCAATAAGAGCCTTTGCCTTTGAAGGATCCACCTCAATGCCTTTATAGGAAATCTTGTGACCGAGCAAGATCACTTCATCCTCACCTATGTGGCACTTGTCGGGGTTGAGTTGACCTCCCATGTCGTAGAGCTTCTTTAAACCTTCTTCTACCCTTTGTAGATGCAATGATTTTGAGCTATAAATGCAGAAATCATCAATGAACACCCTAATTGACTTTCCAAAGAATGCTTGAAACACCATGTTCATGAAACGTTGGAATGTTGCAGGAGCATTTGTCAAACCAAATGGCATGACTCTAAAAGCATAACAACCCCAAGGAGTGATAAAGGTTGTTTTCAAGTGATCTTCCAATGCGATACCTATTTGAAAGTAGCCTGAGTAGCCATCACACACAGTGTACTTCTCATGACTAGCTACCTCATTTAGTATCTCATCCTGAAATGGGAGGGGAAAGTGATCTCTTTTTGTTGCCTCATTGAGTGGACGGTAATCCACACACACCCTCCACTTGCCATTTTTCTTAGGAGTGACAACAACAGGAGAGACCCACTCTAAATTCTCCACTGGATAAATGAAACCTGCTGCTAGAAGCTTTCTTACCTCCTTGAGTAGAGCCTGCTCCTTTATAACTCCTAGTCTTCGTAGCTTCTGAGATTTAGGTGTGGTCTCAGGCTTTAACTCAATCTTGTGTTGAACAACATCTACCCCACGCACGTCGGTGTAGCCTTTAGCAAAAAGCCTAGGAAACTTCCTTAGCACACATTTGAACTGCTCTCTTTCATCCTTTGTAAGTGTTGTTGATAGCATACCTTCCAGCATCCCTTCATCTTGAACACCTTCGTTCTCTTGAGGACCTACCTCCTCCAAGCCTTGACAAGAGGTCTCTTGGTTGCTTGGCTTAAACCTTACCCCCACGACTTCGATGGAAGACTCCTCTTCAGTAATGCTCCCGCTACTTTCTTCTTCTGAAGTGCTATCAGTCCAGCCTTCCTCCGTCTTGCTTTGTGATGATTCTTCATAGAGCTCCTCTTGGCGTTGCTCCTTCATGTCAAAGACAACCTTCTTATGATTGTCATTCCTGCAAATTAATTTTCCACTCTCCCAATCCTGCAAAGCTCGCATTTTCATTAGCCATGGTCTTCCTAGGATAAATGGATAACCACTTCCCTTGGTCGACATAACATAAAAATCCACCGCTTTCTTAATGCCAAAGGCCTCTACAAAGACATTTTTACAAATGCCTACACACCTAGCCTTGCTATTGTTTTCCATCTTGACTTTGATTTCAGGTGTCTCATGGATGTGCATGCCTAGTCTTTGCATGAGTCCCTCTGTCATGATGCAAATTTGTGCACCCCCATCCACTAGACCTTTCCTAACCAATCTTCCTTTGATGTAACAGTCTAGCACCGGTGTAATGTCTTGATTCATTTCAGCTTGTGCAATTTTTACAACAGGCACACTCTCTTTTACCTTTCTCCTAGTGCTAACTGCCCTTGTTAAATCCCTCCTAGCTTGTGGACATAATGCAAGAAATTGAGGCCATGAAATATCAGGACCCTTACCTCTCATGTCTTTCAACAAGTTGTACGGAGCCATACCATGTCCAAGAGGGAAGTCTTGGAGGTTGATACGACGTCGAGTCCTCTTGGTTTCCTTGGTCTCCTTTGCCTTCTTGCCTTGTCCATGGTCACTCTGTGATGTGACTCCTTCTTTCTCTTTACCTTTTCCTCGGCCACGCTTAATGCCATTGGCTTCCATGTCAACCTCATTTGAATTTGTCACCTCTACCACATGCACATTTGGATCTGGCAAAGGTGGAACTCCTTCTACCCCTTGTGGAGGTGGTCTTGGTCCATTTGGCCTTTGTAGAAGCCTTGGTTGTTGACCAGCTCCTTCTCCTGCATTCATCACTGGGTAATTCAAGTTCGGTCTCCCTGGCTCTCCACGGGGCCAAGGACAATTATACATCCCATGTCCAGACTCTCCGCAATTCCAACATTGCAAGACTCTCCAAGTTCGTGGCTCTCTCTCTTCTGACTTCTTTGCTTGTCCCTTTGGACCTACAACTTGTGCAAGGTGAATTGACAGGCTGCTTAAAGATTCATTTAACTTCTCAATCACTTCAGCCGTTACCTCAGGAAGCTCCCTAGATGTTGATGCTTGTGACTTACCTTTGGGTCTAAGACCTTCTATTGGAACCTCTCCCCTTAAGCACTTGAGTTTCCTATACTTCTCAACAGCCCTAGTTTCCGCTGCATCAAAAGTAGCAGGTGCACCCGCCTCAACTTTTACCTTAAGGTCAGGAAAGAGTCCGGCTATGAACCTCTCCTTCTTTAAAAATTCTGCACCATCACCAGGGTTAGCAACATTTTGTATCCATAGAGCCCAAAGACGTAGAAACTCTTGCTTGTACAAGTAGTAGTCATCTAAGTCTTTTTGCTTATGAGAAACAATGTCTTGCCATAGTTTTTGAGTGTTTTGGGGATCAAAGAAGTATCTCTTAAAACGATTCAAAACTTCTGTGTAATTCCCCTTAACTTCCTCAGGCAAAGAGTCAAACCAAGTGCTAGCATCTTTCCTAAGGACCACCTCAAAAATTTCTACACGTTCTTGATCAGTTACTATCCTCTTGATACGGCAAGACATCTTGAAATTCGCTAGAGAAATAATTCTGCATCCTCTCCAGGCTCTCCAAAGAAAAGAGGATATCCAGACATTTGGCGTTGGCTCTCCATTGAATTGATTTCAAAGTGACGCGTTTTTGTTTTTTCTTTCTTTAAAAGATTTACACAACAATATTTTCTAAATTGCAATCTATTCTACAACAAAATAAAAATATTCACATCAAATGACCTATGATAATCAATAAGAGGTAGAATGACAGGGTTTGGTGACGCGAGAATTTCTCCTACTCTTTGGGCACCAAACATGAATACCATACGTTGTTGAAAATGGATTTTTCTACTAATTGCAATGTTTACTCTAATGTGTGGAGTGAAAAGAAAGGAAAAAACCTGTATTCATGGGCCATTATCCATGGTCTATGCATGACCTAATTCTTTAAAAAAAACAAAAATATAGACGTCCAAACTAAGGTCGTACCTAATGAGAGGCAAAATAAAAGGATTTACTGATGCGTTTATCTCTACCAACCTAAGAGGACCTAAAATTCTACGAATTACTCGCTGAAATTGCAACTTAGTACTAATAATTATGTGTACCTTTTGCCTTGCAATGGGAATGAAGGGATCATACAAATTCGCGTGATTCATGCAAGCTACTTGATTATGTTAAAGGTTGAGTCTTCACAAAACATACACAAGCCTGTCCTCAGTGGGGGCACCAAAATTGGGGCGGTCCGGGGCGGGCAACAAGAAGAGCAACCTCTAGACACCCTTCAAGGCTCACGTGCTGCTCAATGGGGCTGGGGCACAACACAACACAAACCAAAACAACAAACCCACAGCCAAATCCCAACTACACAAGGGGCACCACCTAGTTTAAGATCGAACTAGGACGCAAAAGAGGAGAATCGTTAGGGCAACCCACAAACAAGCAATGAATTTACACTAACCCTAACACCAATGGAACACTCTCACACACTATAACACGCGAGAGAGAGAGAGAGAGAGAGAGAGAGAGAGAGAGAGAGAGAGAGAGAGAGAGAGAGAGAGAGAGAGAGAGATGGTGTACAACTTAGCTTCAACTTTATATTTTGCACAAAAAGGAACTTAGAGCTTGCGGAATCAAGTGACAAGATTTGGTTATAGCATCACTAGCACATTGTCTTAGGGTTATGGTAGCCCTCTCACCATCCACCCTCTTACAATGGTAGCCAAACAATAGCCAATGAATCACAAGCAACAAAACAACAACCTTCAATGAAACAAGTCACGTTATGAAGCTGAATGAGTTTGCCAAGCCAAATTGGGGGAGAAGCGTGAGCCTTTGGACATGAATTGCACCCAAAACTACCAATTCATTGATGTTGGGGTAGATACAACAACGGTAGGAAGAATATCTTCTACTCGCACTCACTCAAACTAGCTCAAGCTTTTCTATGCACCAAGGTGATGGTGTATAGAAAGCTTACTCTCTCTTTACAACCAAGATAGAACTGGCGTGTGGTACGCTCAATCTAGTGTGCAATGGTATAGTGATGTCTTTTACAAGGAGGAATGGGTTCTATTTATAGGTTTTAGAAGCCTTGATTAGGATTAAGCCTAATCAATTTTATTAGGAAAGTCAAGGATTATGAATTTTTATGAATTTCAAATGATAATGGGGTCTCTCTTTTCTCTTGAGTCACATGGATGTGGGCTCAAGTAAGAGAATTATTGATGTGGTGAAAGGAGAGAAAGTTCCATGGGAGTGAGTGAATTTGGTTTACTTGTGCGGTTGCCTACTCCATATGTTGATAGTGTGGGTGCATTTTTACAAGAGAAGTTAGTTGTTAGTGGTAATAATCACTAGAATTGTTAGTGATACATTTACAATGGGTAGGATGAGTTGATTTGATGAAGGAAGAGGGGTGAATTAAAAGAGAATCATTGAGATGGTGAAGCTTTGAAGAAGCTTGAACTCACCCTTGTGTAGATTGTGGAAAAAATGACCGCTGGTCTTCTTCTTCTTCTTCGCTTCTTTACGCCGCCGCCACGGTTGACCACTACGATGAAAAGAGGATTTGTTGATGAAAAATCCTCAATTTGTAGAAGTTATCATGGTTAAGATGCTGAATTTTAGATATTTTTAGGAGAGGTAAATGAAATTGTAACATAGAAGCAATAGAGAGAGACATGGAGAGGGTGGGCTACATTTTCTCTTTTGACCACCACTCCAAATTCGGAGTGGAGATAGGTGCCAAAATTCTCACCAAAAAGCCTGTTTTTATGCCTGCAAAAGTCTTTTAGTGGCCCCCTCCTTTGTTGAATTTGTACAATGCATCCAAGAGTGAGCCCCTCCTTTGTCATATTATAATACAAAGCATCCAAGTTGCCCTTGACCCATGCATGGAGGAGGATTATTGGTGAATAAAGAAATATATACATGGTGGGAGTAGTGTATGGACTATTCATGGACTTTAGCTCAATGAGCACATGGTGTTAGAATAATGAGTAAAAACAATAATAAAAATATGGAGGAGTTATGGATATGGAAAGATATTGGAATCATATGATATGGTCCCTCTTTGAATTATTTTGGGTGAAAGAGGAAAAGGTATGCAAGTAAATAATATAATAAACGTAACCAATGAGTAGAAATCAATTTTTTGTTTTCACGAGGGTGAAGGTGAAAATGTGGGAGTGATTTGTATAAAGGAAAAATATGAGGTTAGAGTATGTACATATTGGCAAAAAATATAATTATGGTGTAAGAGGATGAAAGAAGGTGTACATAGGTTTAATAAAACACACACCTAAGTAGAAATATTTAAATAAAATACCAAAAGAATTATAAAAAATCCCTATATTTAGGCCATATATACAATGAAATATTTACACACAAAGAGGCCATAATATACTTTTATTTTTTTTTTAATTTTTTTTTTGGCTCAACTAGCCCAGTCACTAGCTAGCTGAGGGTTTTTAAGAAGATATGGGAAAAGCCCCCTAACTCACACACGCCTATGTACAGTGAAATGGTAGGGATAGCCATAGCGTTTGGGTGAATTTGGTAGGGTGGAGTAACTTACTATGGCAATTATGGAGAGCCGATAAACGGCTATCAACGGGTAGACAATCAGTCTCCACTATTACATTTGCTCCTATCAAATACTCTTTGTCACATTTCAAAGCTATGACTACTCCCTGTAACTGTCTTTTTACCTGTGCATAGTTGCGTTGACGAGCACTTAGGACTTTTGCTCCAAATCACATATCACTTGCCATCATCATTATCTTGCCCAATCGGCCATCAAATTCCTGTGGGGCCCACTGTCACAACTACATATCTTCCACATTCATAGTTTGATTTCCTCAAAGTTGGAGACATAAATAGCAAAAACCCCTCATATCCCTTTAATCCTTGAATTATTTGTTTATCTTTGTCAAGGGTTGCTCTCTAAGACTTTCACGGTTCCTTTCATGGTCCACACAACAAGTGAGGAATTGTAATGCATGCTTCTTATCCTTGCTCCTTATCCTAGCATAAGATGACCCATCGTCCATTACCTTTGTTTCCATGCGAATAGCAGTGATGTATGGTTGCCCAAGGAAAAGAGGGTATGTAGACATCTCTTGCACAAAGAAATTCTGGTCATTCTGCAATCTCTCATAGTCACCTTCATTTGGACAAGCTCTATACATCTCGCCTGATGAGTTGTTTGCTACACAAATTATCCATCCATGATTTATAGCAATTGGTCTTGTAGCTTATCAAACAAATCTTCTATCTGAGGCACAGGAAATCTATTTTTGATAGTGATATGGTTTAGTGCTCGATAGTCCACACACATACGACATGTACCATATTTCTTTTACACTAAAAGGACTAGAGAACTAGGCCTCACCATCCCTTTGTCTACCAATTTCTGTACTTGCCTCATTCTCGTCTTGTTGAGCTTGAGAGACTCGATAAGGAGGCTTGTTAGGCGGTGAGCTTCCTGGAAGGAGCTCAATGCGATGTTCATCCTCCCCTCGTTTTGGAGGTACGTCCATAGGGATATCATGGATGAACAAATCTTGGAATCCATTTAGAAAATTAGACAAGTCTAACTCTTTTTTTTTCCTTCCATTTACATTTGATGAAACATTAGGATCTTTTGAGACTCTTTGATAAAAATCATGTACGCAAAAACTGAGCTCTTCATTGAGTTATCAAAAGCAGGAGGATTTACAAGTGGAATAGTGCGACCACGCTTACTAGCATCTATATACATGTTCTTTTCCATTGTCAAGAAGTGCGCAGTGCGACTATGAAAGCGTCGGGCCTTTGAGTGTGATGATTCGTAGAAAAATCAAGCAAGGTGCAGATGATTTGAAGCTAAAAACACACTAAAAACTCCACCCATGAAATCTCCACATTAAAAAATAACCACTACTAACTCAAAACTCTTGTGTGTGTGAAAATTAGGTGTAGCCCTATTCGACCTATTAAAAACCCTAAAGTGACGCTTCGATTCCTCATCGTGACCATTTAATGGAAGCTTTAGTACTTCATTGGAGAATCCCAAGTAGTTATTTGAGGAGGGGAAACCCTAATTGGAGGCCTCACAGCCTCAGCCATGTAGTTGAAGCAACATTGGACTGCACTAGCACCTTGTAAAGGAATGGTTGTATCTCCTTGCTCATATGCCCCAAATGAGCTCATTCTTAGCTCTAAAACTTTCCACACAACTTCAGCAACAACGGAACCATTGTTGATGTGGCATTTTAAGCGATTTTGAGCTATTTTTTACCATTTTAAGGCCATTTTCAGCCCAAATATACCCATTTTTGTCCATAAAAAGCCCAAACGAGTTGGGAAAAATACCTAAATTTGTGGAAAATTTATATTGGGCTCAAATTTTATGTTGGACATCATTTTCCCACTTCGTAAGCACTTTGGACACGTCTTTTACGGCCACGTACGAAACCTACTATTTTTGGCCAAGATTGCCTGCATTGAACTTTCTAGGCAAAACGAGCGTGCCACTTCAAAACACTTGACATTTGTACATTCCTAAAGAAAATTAGGCATGATTTTATGTGGTTAAGCATACAAAAGCACCATGTTCAGGGCCTCGGCTGCCCGACAAGGTATGTACACGCCTGCACAACCATGGCATCCGTTTTCACATATATCACACTATGTATATTGTAGCATTTGGTCCCACATAACAAAAGCATTTAGAGTGATGTAGATATTTTAATTTCACATAATGAACGTGCCACGGCATGACACCCACCCCCTCTAAACATGCACAACCTCCGGCATGTGCCACACATATCTTTTGCAGGTTCAGTCTTCATTTAAGTCAACATACATATCAATTTCGTCATTACTTGCAACGAAATCTAGTGTAGCATCCTCTTGTTATTCATCCACATCCATAACATTTTCATCAGAGCCTTCATTCTAAATTTCATGTGAATCAAAGGTATCTGTATCACCTCTTGTTTTGAATAACTTGATTCTTTTCCCTGCAATGGGAATCTTCATTTTTGTCTTATCTAGTTCATGCAAGGTATAAGTTGCATTCCCAAGTACATGCTGAACCACATAAGGAACAAACCATCTCTTTGAAAGCTTTCTTATTGTTGAATGTTGGTTTTCAAGACTACTGTCACACACCAACACCCAATCACATTCCTCAATAGCTTTAGGTCTAAGCCTATGCCTCTTATCAAATATGTCCTTATTCTTTAACCTTGCATCTTCCAAT
The DNA here is from genome assembly GCF_014529385.1 of Adiantum capillus-veneris. Taxonomy (NCBI): domain Eukaryota; kingdom Viridiplantae; phylum Streptophyta; class Polypodiopsida; order Polypodiales; family Pteridaceae; genus Adiantum; species Adiantum capillus-veneris. The sequence goes on from NC_140935.1 coordinate 147,420,783, forward strand.
CATGATATTGCAATCTCAATATCTTGGGGCCTTCTTTCTAACTGTTGTATGCACAAAGCAAGAAGGTCTTCCCTACTCATTCCATCTTCCAAGGTAATACATTCCATGTGGGAATTACATCCTCAATTGGCATTATAGGTTTCTGACCATACATCAACTCAAAAGGCATATAACTAGTAGCTAAGCTATGAGTTGTACGATCAACCCATAAAGCATAAGGCATTAACCTAGGCCACTCTCTCATTTTACCTTTGTAGGCCTTAGCCAAAGCTTTAATGGTAGGAGGATGCCCATGCTCTGATTTACCATTTCCCTCAGGATTATATGCAGTATAGTCAGAGCAAGTTTAATGTCGAACCTAGAGAAAAACTCCCTTTCTTTGTCAGTATCCAACTCACCCCTGTCCGCCGCTGTTATTTTCCCAACACATCCATAATGGCTATTACATCATCCAAGAGGAACTTACATATCCCTTCTATGCTTTTTGTTGTTAGAGCACGACCTTCAACTTGGTTGGTTAAATCTTCCCGTGCAAGCAGTATGTATCTCATTTTCCATAAGCCCAATGGCATTGTAATAAGATATACTACCCACCTATAGTGCATGGCCAATGGGTAAGTAGGGTGCAACCCATCATGATGACGTACATTTGAATACATTTGACAGGTTTCATAGGACTCTACAAAGTGAGATACATATTTATACATACCTTTCCACCAATACCTCTCTTTCATTTTAGTAAAGGTGGCCCATACACCTCGATGTCTAGCGTAAAGACTCTCATGAAACTTTTTCATGATCTCATTTTGAGCGTCCTTATCATTCACGACTCTCATCGGCATTCCATTTCTTTTTTTAGACGCTTCCATAAGTACCCATCTTTCAAAAAGTATCTGTAGGCCTTTCTCCGTATTCTTTTGAACTCTTGGTCAGTCCATCTTTCTTGCCATTTCGAAGTGCTCAGATAGTGTTCAATGAGCAACCGGTCACCTTGATACAGGTCCTCTGTAAATGACTCAAGTGCATTTGACAGGCAAACACAATTATCCTTGGCATGAGAGACACTATAGAGCTGTGTGCCTACATCATCGCCCTCGACAACCATGTCTTGTTCATTGTCATACCTTTCTCTTGAAAGCATATCCACAACTGGATTATCTTTCCATGCAATATGCTTAAATTTTGGATTCACGGACTTTATGTAGGCAATCCATCTCAACATAGCAATGTGGGGAGTTGAGCCGTGGAATTGGAGCTGATCTCTTGAGACAGCTAATTCTAGTGTTATAAGATTTCAGCTACTAGTGCCAGAAGATTTCAGACATTAGACTGGATAGAAATCAGGACCAGGGCTGGAATTTGGATACTGGAATAAGAATCAGACTTAGGTACTGAGAATAGTATTTCAGATTCAGATTCAGAGTACTAGACACAAAGTAAGTGTGACTGGAATATCTGCCATGATTGGGATTACAGATAAAAGATTACAGTGAGTATGATATGATTTACAGAGAGAGTACAACCGACAACAACTGCCAATGATTGACAACTCAAGTACAAATGTAGCCAAAGTGCTAACCCAAATGCTATCAATTTCCAATCCGATTACAATGTAATGGGCCCTATTTATACACTTTGAGTTTACTGTAGTAATTAGCATAGTAACTACTAAGTAATTCTCTTCCCGTCTTATAAGAGAACGTTCCCACTTAGTGAAACTATCCAATCGTCTGCATCCTTCCCTTCTTTCTTGAATTTTGGCAAGATTCCAAAATTTCAAAAAAATTCCCCTGTCTGATTCTGATGTGAGACTGAAAAATCCACCATCTGGTTCTGATGTTGGGGATCGAACTTGACCAATGACAGAGTGGCCATACAAAGATTGTGAGAGGTAGCTGAAAAGGCCAAGGTATTGTGAGAGGCAACTAAAAAGGCCAAGGTAGAGCTCTCATTGTCTACCTTCCAACTGAGGAAGAAAAGTCGCCACTGAATTCTGAGATGGAACTACCCAGTATCCTTTCATTGGACATCTTCCGTTTGCCCTTTGACCTGGATGGTGCCTAAGAAGTCCCAGTACCAGAATTCTCCTTCTGAATCAGTCGGTAAATGGCCTCCTGCTCAAGCTGATCCCTCCTTTCCGTGGTCATCTCTACTTCATAAGGAGTAAGGGAATGATAGGTTTTGGTGTCAGGATCATAGAGTGTATGCCTGCCTTTGGTGATCCTGGTTATGGACAGCTTATGACAATGCGAAGCAGTATGGATCCATCCTTCTGGAAGAGGCTAATTAGTTTTGACTCGACCTTCAAAAAGAAGATCAGCCATCTCCCTATACTGTGGTGCTAGGCCCGCCTTAGCTGCAATATCCTTTTCAGGAAATTTAGAAGATTCGACAGTAAGTTGAAGCAACTGATTAGTAATCTTTGTCAGGCCTCTGATCTAAATCTTCCACTGACCCATACACATCCGAATCCTATGCATCTCCTCTTTCAGTGCTTGAATATCATTGAGTTGGAGAGAATCATTGAACAGCGTTTGCCAAGTCTTTCATTCCACAGTCGATCGCTCATACCAATCCTGAAGCTCATCAATAATCTTGAAGTATGTAAGGCGATCAACTGGTTTTGGATGTTGAGGATAAAGTGCTGGAAAGAATCTTGGCAGCTCCGTCTCTCTTGCTAGAAAGGCATACAAGAGAACTGAAGAATCATGCACGAATTCTAAAAAATTGAGAACACCCCGGTTCTCTTGCTGCATCATCTTTCTGGTGATTCTCACTAGCTGAAACAATTATCGGAGAGCAATTTCCTGTGCTCCGACTGACATTCTAGTCTGAGGTCCTTTACTAGTGGCTGTCTGATCCTCAAGAATGGCCCTTACTCTCTGATCCAAAACTCCTCTGGCAGTTTGCATCTGCATCAAAACCTCCTTTAACTGTTCCCTAACATCCTTCATACATTTGTAAGTTGGTTTGTTTCCTAGAAGAAGTTCCAATTCAAGGACAAGAGAGAGACAATCTGCAGTAGACTGTCTTTGCAAGTGTGGGTTGGTCACTCTCTCTCCAGCAGTGATTATCCATTCAGGAACCCTTTCCAGCAGCTAGACTGTGCTGGGATACATAGGTAAACGACAAGTTTCTTGATCATGAAAAGCCGTTGATTTCCAATGCTCCACCATTTTCCTGGCTCCAACATACAGCCTCTGAAACCGTTCCAAATAAGACAAGAGATCATCATCCTCGAGATATTGTCTGGTTATGGAATCTTGTTGATGTCTCAATTGCCTGTTTAGGGTAATAAGCTGCAAGGAATGCTGATGATCAGCAGTTGATCCCTCATCCCGCACTTTGCTTTTCCATTTAGCCTCCCTACTGAGCTGGGACTGATCAGCTAGCTGAATCCCAGTGTTACTGGGCTGCTGTTCTTCAGATTGCTGATTACCCGACTGGTGCCCTTCATTCTGGCTTTCATGTTGGCCCTCATTCTGGCATGGCTGGTCTGGCTATGACTAGCCTCCTTCAGTTGGCCCTGTACCACCAGTACCATGTCCTGCATGTGGAGATGGCGATGGGGCATCATCATCATCATTTGTATGCCCTTCTTCTTGGCCACCCTCCTCCTTATCAGCTCCGTCGTCCTTGTCTTCGTCTTCCTTGTCTTCTTCTACTTCATCCAGAGAATTTTGCTGCTCAATATAATCCAATATTGCTTGATTTATCAGAGCATTATTATACTCAGCCACCTTGTCGTGCAAATCGCTCTGCATACTTTCCATCAAAGACTTTAAATTTTCTAAATCAAAGACATCATTGCCTGCTGGATTTAAAATTTCAGCCAGGCTGTTATAAATGTATCTGTCAGTGAGGGAAGCCTTCAGATCTGTATAGCAAATAAACAAGGAGTTGAATTCAACTCTCTTCATTTTCAGCATTGTTTCAGCCCGTTCTGCAGCTCTCAGTGCTTCATTCCTTTGATTCTTGATGATCATTATCTCAGACTCTGCCTTAGCTAGCTTCTTGTTCAATACCTCAATAACCCTCCCTGAATGAGCTTCAAGTACCCTATGTTGTATATTCTACTCATCTCGTGCTTTTTGGATCTTCTGAATCTGGTCTTCAGCTTCCTTCAAGTCAGCTTTAGCCTTTTTCACTTCATCTTCTGAGCCTGCAACATCCATCATTTGTTCGATACAGTTGACAATAGTATTCCAAGAAGACTGTATGAGGACTAAAAATTTGTCCTTTACTGTAGCTGGGTCAGAATCAGTAGGCTCATATATTGTCACTGGAGCCATGTATGGTAAAGCTGCATAATCAGCTTTTCATAGAAGAAGATTCCCTTTCAGTGGATGGGTCTTCATTTGTTGCAACCTATCCTGTTTTACCAGGTGCAAAATTTGTTCAATATTTGGAATAGAGACACCACCCGGCAGAGTTGAAGAAGCTGGGCCTTTGCCTTTGTCTACTTGGACTTTGCCTTTGTCCGCCGACTACTCTTCTGCCTTCTCAGAAGTTGCTGCCTTGGTCTGATCTTTGCCAGAACCAGTAGCGACTGCACTATGTCCTACTGACTGGTTAGGCACAGTATTCTAAGCAGGTTGCTTCTCAGTTTGGCTCACTATAGCTTTTTCAGTATTCACAGTCTTGACCTGGCTCTCTATCTGCTTCAGAAACGCACTGCTCTTTGTTAGTGTAGTCTTTGGCTTCTTCAAACTGCCATCTTGTTCTACAGTGGCTTTCCTTTTCAAGTCAGTTGAAGTAGTCTGGCTGTCCGTTGCTTCGTCGTCTAAGGACATATCAATGTTCTTGGGCTCGGAAACTGGCTTCTCACTCCAAGCCTTTTTTACCTGTTCATGAGCTCTACAGCAGTGGCCCAATACAAAAATTTCCAAACATACCAAGCTTTAAAAACATTCTGGGATTTTAACTTGGCAATTTGCTGGAGCACATTGTGTGACAGGATTTGACAAAGGTTAATAGAAACCTTTGGATCCAATGTCTTGGCCAACAGCATAACAAAGAGTTTCTCAGATACATACGTTGGATTGTTCTTAAGGCTTACTGCTTCAGCCACAAACTTGTAAGCAGTGGAAGCTTCCAGTCTTGCTACTGGAACACCTTGACCACTTGACTTGCGCTTACACTTAGCCGCTTCATCCTCCTTCAGGGATATACTTATCTACTGTGGAGTTGCCACAGATGGTTTGGGCTCATTGGGCATTTGGAATGCAAAAGCTATGGCCTCTGATGTAACCGACACCTTTCTACCATTCACCATGGCACTGCCATCTTCAACATCAAAAGAATCAAGAACCTGCTTTATGATGTCTGCGTCAAAAGCAATTCTTGTGGCTTGCAGAACAACTCGGAGATCCCATAGTTGCAGCAAAGCCATTGCTTGGTCGGTGAAACATAGCGCTGAATTTTACTATACGGTATGATGGGAAGGCTTGTCTTTGCAGCAGTAACTATGGCTTGGGTTTCCTCAAGAGACTCCTGCATCTTGTCTGAACGTTTCCTTCTACCTATACACTGTGAAGACGATGAAACAGGCGAAGGAGAAGAAGACTTACTTGATGCGTCAAAGCCGTACCCTGGTGTTGCTGGCAAAGCTAGTTGATAGTCAATTGTCTCTTCAGAGGATGAGGTCTACGGCTGTAGCAAAGAAACCTCGGAGCTTGGCAATGGCGAATGAATAATGGGAGGAAAGCATTGCGCAGGGTATTTGTGAGGAAAAATGCCGACTCTCCTGACTGTTATACGTGTTCGCGCCATAAAAGCTCCACCACTCGCCGCTCCTAGACTTGTGTGCATTGTTGTTGTCGTGGCAGACATGCATTGGACAAGACTGCTACCCATCCTTGAAATGATTACTACTGGCGTGCCATCTAACCGTTGGGCGCTTAAAAATTGAAAAGTGTGTTCCCACCGATACTGGACTGGTTTCCAGTCTGGTTTGATCATACTGACATTGATTCTAAGATTAGTCTGGTCTGGTTCTACTGGTACTGGTTCTGAAATTGGAGTTGGTTGCACATGAAAAAGCCCAAAAATATCCGATTATGGTATCTCTTGATCTGCAGTTCCCAATTCCCTAGTACCTTGTTCTTGCCCATTCTCTCTAGCTTCTGAATAGTAAAGCTTGATCTTTGCACCATTATATACTATTGGCAACAATAATCCAGATAAATCTTTCAGTCTGATTGTACCATTGGAGAAGACACAGTCTACCTCAAATAGTCCCGCCTAGGAAATCTTGAGGTTTGGCTTCTTTGGACCCAGTCTAGACTGATAGATAAGCACCAAATCTCCTTTCTGCAATTCCCGAACCTTAATTCGGCGATCATACTAGTGCCTCCTTTGTTGTTGAACAATTTCTTGTTCCAGCAGAGCCTGTTGCCCGAGTTCATCTAGCTGCATCACTTCATCTAGGCGTTTTTTCAGATTGTGGTTGAAGTCTAAGCCATACTGCATAGCCATTCTCAGACTTGGGATAACAAACTCCATAGGAACCACAACTTCAGTGTCATACATCATTCTGAATGGTGTCATCCCAGTAGTGACCTTGTAAGCTGTCCTATATGCCCATAGAGCAGTCTAGAGTTTCAAATCCCACTGGTCTGGATTCTTTTGCCCCACCTTAGTGAGAATAGTCTTGATTGTCTTGTTGATACTTTCAGCCTGTCCATTGCTTCTGGGATAGTAAGGAGTGAATTTCTGATGCTTGACTGAAAGCATATCCAATAGAATTTCCATGGTTTCATTGATAAAATGTGTTCCTTGATCTAACACAATCTCTATTGGACATCCATATTGGTAGACAATATTCTCAAATAGAAACCTTGCAGTTGACTTGGCTGTGTTTTCAGGAAGAGCTTTAGCTTCAACCCACTTGGTTACATAACAAGTGGCCATTACTATGTACTTGTTCTTCCTAGGGGTAACCTTTTTAAAAGGTCCCATAAAATCTAATCCCCATTTCATGAACACAGCTTGTGGTTGTACTGGCGTCAAAGAAGTCATATCTGCAGCTATTGGTCAACCCATTCTTTGGCATATGTCACAAGTTTTACAAAAAATTATGACATCAACAATCAGTGTTTGCCACCATAGACCAGCTTGATGAATTTTCTTGTAGGTTACTTCGTTGGAAAAGTGTCCACCAGATTCACCATTATGTGCTTCTGAAATCACTTGCATTCTTCCTTCCATAGGCACACAACGTCAAAGTATACCATCAACACCCAATCGATAGAGTAATCCTCCAATGATAGTAAATTTCAAGATTTTTATGATCAAAGATTTCTTCTAGTTCTGCTTCCAGTCCTCTGGAAAAGCACCTTGGGAAATAAATTGATAAACATCATACCATTCAGGATCAACTGATTCTCCTTCCTCTACCTGAAATAAATCAGTGTCCGATTCTGAATAACCTTCCGTACTTCTTGAGAGAAAATTAGCTCCACAATGATTTTTGCTAGGCTTATGGAAAATTCTGAATTCAAACTCCATTAGGAACATCATCCATCTTATCAGCTTGCCTTGAATAATGACTTTATTAATAAAAAGCAGAAGAGCCTGATGGTCCATATAAAAATGGAACAACTTTCCCAATAGGTAATGCCTGAATTTTGTAGCACTGAAAACCATTTCAAGGGCTTCTCGCTCAGTAGTTGTATAGCCTTGTTCAACGACTGGCAAAATAAAACGGATAATCAGTCCTTCCATCTGGCTAAGCCAATATCGCCCCCATTGCCAATCCCGAAGCATCTATATGTACGTGGAAAATAATATCCCAGTTTGACTGCCTAAGGACTGGTTTACTGATAATGGCCTTTTTCAAATTCTGGAAGCTCACCTCACATTCAGCAGTCCAATTGAACTTACTAGTCTTCTTTGTAAGCTCATATAATGGTACTGCTTAAGAAGCAAACTTATGTACAAACCTTCTATAGAAGTTAACATAACCCAGGAAAGAGCTCAACTCTGAAGCGTTTCTGGGTGCTTTATCTTATTGAACACACTGAATTTTGTCATTGGCCATCTCTATTCCGTTTCGGGAAACCACATGTCCCAGTAGCTGTCCCTTCCAGACTAGGAAAACATATTTGAATGGATTCAAACAAATCCGCTTCTCCTAACAGCGTTTGAAAACCATTTCTAGGAATAGTAGGTGTTGTTCTTCATCTGAATAGACAGTAAAGTCATCCATAAAAATGGCGAGGAACCGATGAAGGAATTCATTAAACATATCCATCATACACCGCTGAAAGGTAGTTGGTGCATTGCACAGGCCGAAAGGCATCACCAGATACATGAAAGCTCCCCACTCGGTGATGGAAGTGGTCTTTTCTCTATCTTCAAGAGCGATCTGTAACTGGTTATAGCCATTGTAACCATCCATAAAGCTATACATTTCATATCCTACGATCTCATCAAGCAACATGTCAGTAAAAGGCAATGGAAATGGATCTTTGATAGTTTGGGTGTTGAGTTTTCTATAGTCGACACAAACTCTCAATTTCCCATTCTTCTTGGAAATGACGACTATGGGAAATAGCCAATCGCTACTAGCCACCTCTGTGATGAACCCAGCCTTGAGAAGATTATCAATCTCCTCCTTGACCTTCTTACCATAGTTGGGTTGAAGTCGTACTGGCCTAGCATCTGGCTTCAACGGTATTCGGTGCTGACATACCTCAGGATCCACTCCCTTCAGATCTATGTGTTCCCAGGAAAATACGTCTTTATAGTTCTGGAACATCCTGCATGCCTTTTCCTTCATTGTCGGGTTGAGATGCTTGTTGACCTTGATCATCCTAGGACTATCCTTTGACCCTAGGTTCCATTCTTCCACTTCTTGGTCGTCTGGAAGCAACCAATTAGGCCCGCCTACTTTTTGTTTGGTCAACTCTTCAGCATAATCCCAGGATGGTCCATTCAGTTCTGAATCAACATTCTGATCCACTGTGTGTTCTTCAGAACGTACTTGCTCCTCTACCATACCAGTATCAGCTGATTCCACCAACCTTCCAGTTAGTTGAACTATTCTTTCCCCTGTGTTGATTTCATTAAACTGATAGGGGAATTTCCTTTTCTGCTTGTAGGATTGCTCTTTATTCAATAAGACTGCATTCAAGTCAATCTCTGCTAATGGGAATATGTTCATGGCCGCTAACATTCGCTCGATCTTCTTGGCTCTGTACTTCTGACATAACTCCTTCAGCCTCAGTTCTTTTCTCCAGCTCCTAGTATTGTTTGTATGGATTTGAATTCTGCCAACTGGCCCCTTCGATGGTTAATGTTTGGTTTGCATAGTCATGAACAGCATGTGTTGTTCTCAACCATGGCTGCCCTAGCAGCATACCATATGCCCCTTGCACATCCAGAACTAAGAAACTGGTTTTAAATTTTTCCCTGCCCACTCTTATCTACATATTTTCAATCATACCCGTAACTTTTACCACTGTGTGACCTCCCATTCGCACTTTAAATGGTGCTGGCTTGAGATTCGTGATACCCATTCTGTGCTGGAGATGAACTCTCATTATGTTGACTCCTGCTCCTCCATCCAAGATAACACTCAAGAGAGGTTCCCATTGCTTCCTAACCTTACAGTCAACCTGAATGAGTGGAACTTCGTCATCTCGGACGGTCGTCAGGTTCACTATTCTGGCCTCCACCTCAGCTTTCCTACGCTGTCTGATAAAGGTAGCCACTTCAGGCAAGGTTTTTCTGATATCCTCTAGCTCTACAGTCAACTTCAAAATTCTATCACAAATTTTAACATAGATTTCTTCTCTTTCTTGGTCAGATTGATTGTCAGAGCTTGAAGAATTGGTATCTTCACAGTGCCATTCCTCTTTTGCAGTGCTTTCCATCCTTCCATCAATTCTCAGTTCATTAGCCATTCCTTGTATAGCAGCCAGCATGGTCTCAAGTATGGCCAGTACTGACTGATCCTTATCAGTTGATTGAGCTGGTATCCTCTGAATGATTCGAGCTTCAAAACTTTCTGGCTACTCTGGAAGCTTCTTGGCCAAATCCTCCGTGATTTTAGCCGCTAGTTCCCTCTGCTCTTGCCATTCATCTACCACCTTCTCTTTACCTTTGGCCTTCCAAATTTCTCTTTGTTGAGCCCACTTGCTGCTGGTATTATTGACTGGTGTTTCTGAAGTATCTGGAATTTCTTCAATCGCTACACCCTTGCTTCTCATGACTACCCATACTGGGACTAGCTCTGGTGCCTTAGCCTCAGTAGTAGTAGTTGCAGGTGCATCTGGGCATTGGGGTTGCAAAATGGCCATACTTCCCACAAGTGTAGCAATTCATGCTCCTATTTTGGAAGTTGCCACGTCCTCTTCCTCAGCCCATACCCATTTGGAATCAGCCACGTTTCTGACCAGTACCAGTGGTACCTGGTCTCTCCTATTGAGCTGCTTTGGCGGGTTCTACCTTCACTGGTTCAGTAGAGGCAACCACTGACAGGTCTTTGCCCTTCTTAAAGTGATGAATCCTGATGCCACAATTGTTCCATAAGTGTCCAAAAGCCATACAGTAGGTACATTGTGGGCACTCGTTGGAGATATGGTCCTTGGATTTGCATTTCGAACACCAAGTCTCCATCTTCCAAACTGGCTCTCTTGTGTGGATAATTTCGGCAATCTGTCTAGCCATTTCTTCAATTTTCTTAGTCCAAGATCCCTTCTTTGACTTTTCCTTGGATCGTTCATTAGAGCTGCTTTCAGAGCTACTGGACACCTCACTAGAATCAGAACTTTCAGTAGCAGAACTACTGCTACTGGACCTTCGCTTTTTGTGACTCTTTTCCTTCTTGGCCTGTTGTTCCAGCTTCAGTGCCCTTTGGACCAGATCATTGAATTTCTTGGTAGGAGCTGGTACCTCCTGCTCCCTAAGCTTTTTGCTTCTGAAACCATTCAAAAACCATGCCCTCAACCTCTTCTCAGATGGCGGTTCCTGTAACTACCCGGTTAGCTCCTTGATCTTTTCCACATAACTTCGAACAGATAGATTCTGCTGTTTGATCTTATCTAGTTCACAGAGGATATCTTCATCCCCTCTGTTGTCGGAATATTCCAACCTGAAGGCTTTAAGAAATTTGTTGTATGATCTGAGCTGGTAGGCGGGGTAATGGTAATACCATTTCCTCACTGCCTCCTTCAAGGTTTGCGAAAAATATTCCCCCCAATCATCTTCATCAATATTTTTCAGTTCAGCATACTGCTCAAAAGCCTGTATGTGAACGTCTGGATCATCCTTCTTACCTCCCTTAAATATTGGAAAAGAAATTTTCAGGGAAGCCGTGTAATCATTCTGATTACCACTGATCCTGCCACTTCTCTTCTTGGATTCAGAATGGCGCTTAGAAGGCTTCTTGCAATTGTCAGTGTCAGCATCCCAATCAATCTCTGTCTCTGTCTTGGTGTCAATGTCTTCTTTGGCCTGTCTGCTAGAAGTGCGGTGACTGCCTTTACTGCCCTTGGTACCCTCATCCCCCTGCTGGGTGTTAGGAAATAAGACGTAGCTAAATAGATAATTGAGTAGATTACTTAATGGAGAGAGACAAATTTATATACACGAGATTATAGTGTAGAGAGAGAGAGAGAGAGTACACACGATATACGTGGTTCACCCAATGTGGGCTACGTCCACGGGAAAGCAGCCACTCAATGGCTTTGGTACTTCAAAACAAGAAGTAGTTTACAAAGGGATTATACCCTTAATGGAGCTCCCGCCTTGCTTCACTCTCACCACCTCACACTCACCTTGTTGCATCAACTTCACACTATCAAATGTGTGTAGAAATGGCCTCCTTTTATAGGCCAAAAGGGCTGCCCTCTCTTATGAGAGACAGCCATGTGTAGCCGCCCTTGTGCGAATAAGTCCAAATCGGACCCTCCAATCCGCCCATGTGTGGCCGCCCTTGAGAAGACAAGTCCGCTTTTGAATTCGGCCACCGGCCATTGAATTCGGCCACCGGCCATTGACTTCCGACCACCGGCCATTGGCCATTGACTACCGGCCACCGGCCAACCGACCGGTTGTTTTCCGACCACTTTCCGACCGCCGTCCGGCCATAATATTCCGGTGAAAAGGAATATTCCGGCGAAAAAAAGTCTCGGGGGCCTCCGCCCCCGAGGCCTTTAAAGTTGCCCCTAATTCTTGTCCGTGAAAATTTTGGTTTCCAGTGAGTGATTTTCCTTCACGCACGATGGCTTCTCCTCATAATGGGGGCCTTACAAATGTGCGCTTTTACCGCAGAAAATTACAAGGGTAAATCAGGCTCCATACTTAACAATCTCCCACTTGGAGACTGATCTCCAAACCAAACCTGTGACTGCTTTCCATTTTGGCTTTTTATCCTTGAATGCCGATTGAAGATGAGCAAAAGCTCAACTTCTCCTTGTTGACCACCTTTGTAAACATGTCTGCAAGATTTTCACTTGTATGCACCTTTCCTAGCTTTAGTTGTCCCTCTTCCAAAAGAGTGCGTATGAAGTGATATCTCACCTCAATGTGCTTTGTCCTTGAATGAAAGGCTGAGTTCTTCGCAAGATGGATAGCGCTTTGGCTATCACTGTACAAGACACAATTGTCTTGTTTGAATCCAAGCTCTTCTAAGAATCTGTGAAGCCACAGAATTTCTTTGCTTGCCTCCGTCATTGCTACATACTCTGCTTCCGTGGTAGAAAGTGAAACCACTTTCTGCAGCTTTGAAGCCCAGCTTACTGCTGTGCCTCCAACCGTGAACACATAGCCAGTAGTGCTCCTTCGAGTATCTTTGTCACCTGCCATATCTGCATCAGCATACCCTTCTAGAAAAATATCAGTTCCTCCAAAATACAAAGCATTTGTTGTTGTCCCTTTTAGATACCTAAGTATCCACTTCACAGCTTGCCAATGCTCTTTACCTGGGTTTTCCATGAACCTACTCACAACTCCCACTGCATGTGCAATGTTTGGCCTTGTCCAGACCATAGCATACATTAGAGAACCTACCGCTGCAGCATATGGAACTTTAGACATATAGGCTATCTCCTCTTGTGTCTTCGGACACATATACTTCGTTAGTTTAAAATGACCAGCCAAAGGTGTAGAAACTGGTTTTGCATTTTGCATTGCAAACCTTTCTAGTACCTTCTTGATGTAATCTTCTTGAGATAGCTTTATTGTCTTCTTCGTCCTGTCCCTTGATATTTTCATACCAAGTATCCTCTTTGCAGCACCTAAATCTTTCATTGAAAAAGATTTGGACAGCTCCTCTTTTAGGTCTTTGATGTCCTGCATGTTAGCACTTGCAATCAACATGTCATCAACATACAACATTAGGATGATGAATTTCCCATCTCCCAAATTCTTCGTGTAGACGCAGTGATCCGAGTTGCATCTTGTGAATCCATGATCCAACATCCATCGATCAAACTTCAAGTACCATTGTCTTGATGCTTGCTTTAAACCATACAAGCTCTTCTTTAATCTGCAAACCATTTTCTCCTTACCTTTTACTTCATACCCCTTTGGTTGAAGCATGTAGATTTCCTCCTCTAAGTCACCGTGAGGGAATGCCGTATTTACATCCATTTGCTCGAGATTTAGATTATGAGCAGCCACAAGGCTTAAGACAAGCCTAATTGAGTTCATTTTTACAACAGGAGAAAATATTTCATTGAAGTCAATACCTTTCTTTTGAGAAAAACCTTTTACCACAAGCCTAGATTTGTACCTTTTCTTCCCACCTTCTTCTTCCTTTATCTTGTACACCCATTTGTTTTGAAGTGCCCGCTTACCTTTAGGAAACTCAACCAACTCCCATGTTTGTTTCTGATGTAGTGAGTCCATCTCCACTTGCATGCTCTTCGTCCATTCTTCTTTGGATTCATGTTGCATAGCTTCTTCATATGATTCTGGCTCTCCAGAATCTGAGATCAAGAGATGGTTGAAGGAAGGAACAAACCTTTCTGGAGGTCTACTTGCTCTTGTAGATCTTCGGGGAATAGGTTGAGGCTCCTCATTTGGTTGATGTTGTTGCACATTGTCACCGTTTGCAGTCCTTGAGTCTTCACCGTCCTCAAGCTCCATGTACTCATCACCTGTTTCTTTTGTTTGTTTTCTTTCCAAGTAATCTTTGTACATATTTTGTTCATTAAAAATTACATCCCTACTCCTTAAGATTTTACCATCTTCAGGATTCCATAGGCGATACCCAAAGTCTCCTTCTCCATAGCCAATGAAGAAACACTTTTTGGACTTTGCATCTAACTTTGATCTTAGGCTTCTATCTATGTGCATGAAAGCCTCACACCCAAACACTTTGAGAAATGCATAATTCACCGGTTTACCTGTCCATGCCTCTTCTGGAACTCCCCCATCCAATGCCGTTGAGGGTGACCGATTGATTAAGTACACAGACGTACTTACAGCTTCCGCCCAAAGTTCAAGCGGTAGGCCTGCATGTAGCCGCATGCTTCGTGCTCGTTCCATAATTGTCCTATTCATCCTTTCCGAAATCCCATTTTGTTGAGGTGTCCTTGGGGTTGTCCTTTGCCTCCGAATTCCATTGCTAGCACAAAAGCTTTCAAAAGCTTGGCTGCAATATTCACCTCCATTGTCGGATCTGAGGCATTTAACCTTGGTACCTGTTTCATTCTCCACAAAGGCTTTCCACCTTTGAAATATGGAAAATACATCGGATTTATTCTTCATGACATAAACCCATGTTTTTCTAGTCGCATCGTCTATGAATGTTACATAGTACAATGAGCCACCAAGTGATGGTGTACTTGCAGGACCCCAAACATCAGAATGAACCAACTCAAGTTTTTTATTTTTTCTTTCATTTCCTGATTTTTGAAATTTTACCCTCTTTTGTTTACCATAAACACAATCTTCACAGAACTCTAAGTCCACTTCTTTCAAACCTGGTAGAAGCTTCTTTGTTTGAAGGATTTGCATTCCTTTGGCACTCATATGCCCAAGTCGGTAGTGCCACACCGCACTGTCAACTTCTGTAGTTGCTGCACAAGCTGAAGGTTGCGTGCTAACAGCACACAAGTAAAGTGTACTGACTTTTTTACCCTTGGCAACCACCAAAGATCCCTTTGAGATCTTCCACCGTTTGTTTCCGAATGCAATGTTGTGACCTTCATCGTCCAATTGTCCTGTAGAGATCAAATTTTTGCGAAGAGAAGGAACATGCCTAACATCTTTAAGCTTCCATTCATTTCCGTTAGCAGTTTTGATAGAAACTGTACCTTTGCCGACAATCTCACAAGCTTCATCATCTCCCAAGTATACATACCCAAAATTACCTTTGGTGTAGTCTTGGAAATGTTGCTTGTGTGGTGTCGCATGGAATGAAGCCCCGGAATCTACTATCCAGGAATTAGACACATTGTCTAATGAGAGAATTAGAGCATCTTGCTCTACTTTACCTGCCACATTGGCCTCCGATGTTGGCTTGTTGTATTGAGACTCTGTCTCCTTCTTCTTCTTGGACCAGCAATCCTTCTTGACGTGGCCCTTCTTGCCGCAGTTCCAACATTCAAGAACTGACTTTGTTCGTGATTTGCTCCATCTTGAGCGATCACGACCCTTTTGGTTTTTGAACCTCTCCTTAGGCCTTCCTCTTGTTTCCACTGATAGTGCAGCACTTGATGATTCTCCTGTGCTTCTCCTTCGCATTTCCTCGCTTAGAAGAACACCCACAACATCATCAAACTTAAGAGTATTTGTGCCAGAGATAGAATTACTTACAGCCATCACAAGGCTGTCCCAACTATCCGGTAGAGATGATAGTATAAGGAGAGCTCGCACTTCGTCATCGAAATTGATTTTCACTGATCGAAGTTGACTTATGTTTGTGTTAAAGTCATTTAGGTGTTCTGCAACTGAACCGTTCTCTGCCATCTTTAGATTGAACAAGCGCTTCATAAGAAATACCTTATTGGATGCCGATGGTTTCTCGTAGAAGTCGTCAAGTGACTTCATCAAGTCCTCCGTGGTCTTCATCTCCGAAACATTGAAGGCCACCGTTGACGCCAAGCTTAACCGGATTGTTCCCAGTGCCTTTCGATCAAGGACAATCCATGCTTCATCTGCCATTGTTGCGGGCTTCTTCGCAAGACCGCCTAGTGGCAAATAGAGGTCCTTCTGGTAGAGATAGTCTTCAATCTGCATCTTCCAATGTTGGTAGTTTTTGCCGTTGAACTTCTCAATCTTGAGCTTCCCCTCCTCCGCCATAACTCCCACTCAATTCAAGGAATCCTTTCCTTGAGATAATTTAGCTACGAGCAAACCTTGCTCTGATACCAGTTGTTAGGAAATAAGACGTAGCTAAATAGATAATTGAGTAGATTACTTAATGGAGAGAGAAAAATTTATATACACGAGATTATAGTGTAGAGAGAGAGAGAGAGAGAGAGTACACACGATATACGTGGTTCACCCAATGTGGGCTACGTCCACGGGAAAGCAGCCACTCAATGGCTTTGGTACTTCAAAACAAGAAGTAGTTTACAAAGGGATTATACCCTTAATGGAGCTCCCGCCTTGCTTCACTCTCACCACCTCACACTCACCTTGTTGCATCAACTTCACACTATCAAATGTGTGTAGAAATGGCCTCCTTTTATAGGCCAAAAGGGCTGCCCTCTCTTATGAGAGACAGCCATGTGTAGCCGCCCTTGTGCGAATAAGTCCAAATCGGACCCTCCAATCCGCCCATGTGTGGCCGCCCTTGAGAAGACAAGTCCGCTTTTGAATTCGGCCACCGGCCATTGAATTCGGCCACCGGCCATTGACTTCCGACCACCGGCCATTGGCCATTGACTTCCGACCACCGGCCATTGGCCATTGACTACCGGCCACCGGCCAACCGACCGATTGTTTTCCGACCACTTTCCGACCGCCGTCCGGCCATAATATTCCGACGAAAAGGAATATTCCGGCGAAAAAAAGTCTCGGGGGCCTCCGCCCCCGAGGCCTTTAAAGTTGCCCCTAATTCTTGTCCGTGAAAATTTTGGTTTCCGGTGAGTGATTGTCCTTCACGCACGATGGCTTCTCCTCATAATGGGGGCCTTACAAATGTGCGCTTTTACCGCAGAAAATTACAAGGGTAAATCAGGCTCCATACTTAACACTGGGATCAAGAACTCTTGGAACTCTTGGCTTTCCGTGCTTCCCGTTCTACCCGTCGGCGTTGAGAATGACTGGACTGCTATGAGTCCTGCACCTCATCATCCTGACTATGCTCCTCCTGAGCCTCAGTGTCAGTCATCTTCTCTTGCTTGGGGTCAGACTCTCTTCTTGACTCCGTAGGAATAGGATCAACACGGATGGTGGACTTCTGGCCACGACTGGATTTGGGTGCCATTGCTGAAAACTTCCAACTGGGAGAAGAGTCTTTCAGTCAACGAGCTTCAACTTGAGCCACCGTGATTGCCAAAATGGAATTGGAGCTGATCTCTTGAGACAGCTAATTCCAGTGTTAGAAGATTTCAGCTACTAGTGCTAGAAGATTTCAGACAGTAGACTGGACAGAAATCAGGAACATGACTGGAATTTGGATACTGGAATAAGAATCAGACTTAGGTACTGAGAATATTATTTCAGATTCAGATTCAGAGTATTGGACACAAAGTAAGTGTGACTGGAATATCTGCCATGATTGGGATTACAGATAAAAGATTACAGTGAGTATGATATGATTTATAGAGAGAGTACAACCGACAACAACTGCCAATGATTGACAACTCAAGTACAAATGTAGCCAAAGTGCTAACCCAAATGCTAACAATTGCCAACCCGATTACAATGTAATGGGCCCTATTTATACACTTTGGGTTTACTGTAGTAATTACCATAGTAACTACTAAGTAATTCGTTGCCCGTCTGATAAGAGAACGTTCCCACTTAGTGAAACTATCCAGCCGTCTACAAGCAGCTTGTGATCATTCCAAGAAGGGGTAGACAATCAGTTTCCTCTATTACATTTGCTCCTATCAAATACTCTTTGTCCATTTCAAAGTTGTGACTACTCCCCATAACTCTCTTTTTACATGTGCATAGTTGCATTGACGAGCACTTAGGACTTTTGCTCCAAATCTCACCACATATCGCTTGCCATCATCATTATCTTGCTCAATCGCCCATCCAATTCTTGTGGATCTAGTATCCACTGTCACAATTACATATCTTCCACATTCATATTTTGATTTTCTCAAAGTTGGAGACATAAGTAGTAAATTCTTTAATTTTCTCATGGCATGGGTATGCATTTCTTCCCATTGAAGCTTTCTCAAAAGTTGATACAAAGGTTCTGCCACATGTGCATAATGCGGAATCCAGGTAACCAAAAACACGTATACACCTAGAACCTTCAAATCTCAGTGACATTTTTACATTTCTCTTTCATTCTCTGAATTATATCAATCTTTGCAGGACAAGGCCTTCTACCATATGGCCCACACATATGTCCCACAATAAGAACTTTGCTCACACCAAACACTGACTTATGGTCAGACAAGGTAAGGTTCACTGCTGCCAACCTTGACAAGATATTATCACAATCATTGATATGGTTTTCCACATACTTGCGGCACCCCCTCAAGTTCAGAGCCACATCACATCCTTTGATTGGCACATCATCAAGGAAAGGCATTGTAGTTTGCGGTATGAAGTCACGTAGGACTTTCTACATACCATTCATCATATGTGTAACTAAATTAGTTGCCCCCTGAGGTAAGGTGCACATCCTTACTAAACCCAAGGGTGTTCTCATGGTAGTTAGGTCCCTGCTTTCCATTGATAATTGGAACGGATCATACCCTGAGTACAAATCACCCATAGAATATATTTCCCTTCCTGCAAATGCCGATGCAAACTCATCGACAATTGGCCCTATACCCACATTTTTGATTGTCACCTTATTTACAAGCTACATATCCTGAATAAAGCGTAAAGAACCATTTTTCTTCGGAACTATGAACCACCTGTTTGAATATGGAGCACAAGAAGCCTCCAAGATAGCCATCTTGATCTTTTCATTAAGCAATTCAATGAGTTTTGGCAAATGGGCCTTTGGAACCGGAATAGGCCTCAAGTTCCAAGGTACATGAGGGATAGTGAAGATCACCATAGGAGCAATAATGGATGGATCAACACACCCTATCTCATGCGGCTCAAATGCAAAAACCTTCCATGTTTGGCAAGCATTCCTTCAAAGCATACTCTTTCAACATCTCTCAAACTATCCTTGCAACCAATCTTTAACTCCTGCAAAGCGTCATGTGTAAACTTACGCCCAATCTTGCTCGGCTCACAAAAACTAGGTTACAAAGCAGTTTCATCCATCTTATCCATACAGTCTTTTGGTAGAGGTAATGCCACTGGTTTCACTTTCTTTGCCACAGACTTTTACTTTGTCTCCACTCGTACATCAACACCTTGAGCATTTTTTAAATCCTCAATGACGTTTTACATTTCTATTGAGCATACTTTCACAACCTCACTTCCCAATACGCAAATTGAAATCCACTAAAGACTCCAAGTCTTGCATAGTATTCACAAATGAACACTCATCAAAAACACTTGCAATTAATTCACCATCTTCTAGCAAACCACTCGTCTTCAAACCTCTTTGTACACTATTTACATATTGTCGTTCACCCCACTTTAAGTCCTCACACTTTGTAAAATCAATAGATCCATAGGTTGTTAATCCTACAAAACCTGTAGAAAATGTTCTCTTTGCATATACATCATTGAAACAAAAGAAAATTTGAATGTTTTCATAGAATCAAGCTTTGGATTCTTGAAGAAGCCACATTTCGGCTTAATAAGAGACAAGAAGGTTTCAAGGCTTCAAGTTGGCTTAGGAAAGAAGCACAATTTTTTGTGGAAGGGCGTTGAGAGAAATTTAAAAGACTTTGAATATTTAATTGGCAATGCAGTCTTAAAAAGGCATCAATGATCTACTTTTGAGTTTGGAGTTCAAGACGTTCTTTAAAGGGGCCGGGGATACCGATCTACATAATAGGATGCTTTATCTTCAACAATGGAAGCCTCGACTCATTCTCTGTATGGAAACTTCCTCTACACACATAAGCATTGTCTCCAAAATCTTGCAAGCTTTGCGTCATTGTGAATGCTTAGGACATGCCATCTTTTTCCTCCTCTTCTACTATCACAAGAAGTTTTGGACAAATTCTCACAATAATTCCCACATTGTGACTTACCTCAAAATCATGAGCTTATGCTCAAGATTCATCGCGTACCTAGCTAGCTATGATTGGGGGCAGGAGACCGCCGGTCCCCAGTGGGGGGGCCGGTGGTCCCCTGTCCCCAATCGTACCTAGCTAGGTATGTGGTGCCTCTCAAGCATAAGCTCATGATGTTATGCATTGTATGAAAAACACTGAAAAGACTTTGTTTCACAAGAGTTAAATTTCAAGGGCTCCCAAGCTATAAAGAAACAACTAACCTCTTCGACTTTAGCCATCCAAGTTGTCTCATGCTTTCACAAGTTTAAGGCTTGCAAGAGCCTAAGAACCTTTCCTCAGTATCACAAAGTTAGCCTACAAACCTCCAAGCTCATTCGGAAGACCATGCCTAAAATTAATTGACAATTCTCAAGAAAAATAAGTTTTAGATTCATGAAAAATACAAAGGATTAAGAAACCATTGGTAAACAAAGGAATTTAAACCCAATATTAGATCCAAGCTAGTCTAAAAAAAATCCCTGATAAATTTTAGTGTCGGTTGTTTGACTGCTTATTGCCATTCAAAAATTGGGAAAGGGAGTTTGGGAGTAGAAAGTTAAGCTTTTCACACATATATCTACCCCATTGATTTTAGAATCAATCTTAAATTTGTATCACACTCATGATTTGACAACAATCTACTAAATACGCAACTAAGTATTCCTTGATTTCAAATGTTTTGATTACGTGCATACTCTCATTTTCCTCAGCTACCCGCAATCACTAAACAACTTGTAGAATCTGCAAAAATCATTTGCATATGAATGCATGAGATGTCATGAATTAGGGGAGAAGTTATTGCATACTGCATGCATTGAACCTGCACCCACTCTAAAGAAAATTAAAATGAGTTGAAAAGCTTTCACTTTCAAAGATTTTAATAGGACCAAGGATGCCAACACAATTTTAGAATTAGTCAATCAGTTAAATGATTATTTTCATGATGAAGACTTCAGTAATATTGAAATGGTTAACTGTGCATCCAACTAACTCATCAGGAGCGTTGCATTATGGTGGAATGCCACCAAACATCATGGTAGACGTCCAATATGCACTTGTTGATGTGCATTAAAAAAACTTTTTCTATCTCAATATTTACTTACACATTACAAAGCTAAAGCACAACATCAGTGGGATCTGATACGACACGATAGAAATGAAGATGTACAAATTTATATTAATTGTTTTAGAAATAACTTATTTAGTTTCACGACATTGAGCACGTTGGCCAGAGAAAATTCAAACATAAAATCATATCGTGGTTATAATTCAAATTGGTATTGAAGTAAATATGTTTGAGCTTCATTCTCTAGCTAAAGCTATTACTTTGGCTCTTAACACTAGGTTGGTAATGGGACGCTTTTATGTCCTGGGACACTTTTATGTCCTGTTAAGTGACCATTTTCCTTGAATTATGTCAAGAGTTTCAAAATGGATTTTGAGGTGCTATCTGTCTAGAAAGTTGTCTCATGAGCTGAAAAAAACTCGACATTTTTTTTGGAATATCAATTCCATCTTTAACCTTGTCATTGCACAACATTTCACAACCTAAACTGTGTGAAAAAACGGGTCCTGTTTTTGGCTTTTTTCAACTTTTTGCAACTATACCACGCTATAATTCATGTTTGTGAGGTCTATAATGCTAGAGAACTATCTTTAGTAGTCCTCAACATGTCCTGATGCTTCTAGGGAGAAATAAATGTTAAAGTTGTAAGTTATGACCAAATTACAAAAATTGTCAAATCCTGTTTTTTAGCCAATTTTAGCTCTTCTATGATTTTTTTGGTGGCTTTCATGATATCCAAATGCAGTTTTTATTTTCTATGTTGCATATTGTAACATAAAGCTAATATTCCTTGAGTTTTGGGGCACCTAATACCCTATTTTTCATAGTAGACGACGATGGTTGATTTTTTCAATTATAGAAGAAAACAAAACATTCTAGTACATCAAGTATAGCTTTTTCAATATTGCTAATTTCTTGTGACAACTACATGCATTTTGTAGGTAGTAACCATATATAATCATAAGGATCAAATTTGGCTAGATATTGAATAGTTTCTATGGGATTCTACAACTCATAATGTTGAACCTAATTTTTTTCATATTTGTTGTATTTAGCACTTCATCTTTGTCTCCAAGATTCCCCTTGGTAAGAGATGTATTATTCTTTTGACATGCTCCATGGCTCCTTATGAAACTAAAGGACAATAGGAAACTAAGAAAACATGCATTTATTATTTGTATTGAGCGTGGCTATAGAAACTTTGATGATAGGTTTGCAGAATGGTAAAAATTAAACTTTTTTGTACCTATTTCTTTTGGCAAAACAAAAAATAGTGAGTGAGAAGCAATCATATGTTCTGATCACCAACCCATTGAAGTTAACTAGGGAATTTATCTCAAGTCCTACAAAAATCCCTAATCTTATTTTTATGCAACAAAATGTAAGAAATGATTGTTTTGATGAAAATGTACTGGTCCATCAACTTTGGAGGCTTGGTGTGACCAAAAGATGAGTAATTTTACAAGTTTCTTATGTTTTACATGTGTAGTAGGCCTTGAACTATAACGTCATGAAAGGATTTTACAAAATGAGTGGATCTAATATGGTTTTGGAGGTTTTTTTCAAAACCCTGAAAGGACACTTTTATGTCCTGTTAGGTTACCAACCTAGTGTTAACACTAGTTTGATACCAAAAAAGACACTTAACTAACCTTTTTCCAGAAAGGTAAATGAAATCCAATGTGAATTCTTAAAAATATCTAAGAAATCCTTTTGCAAGCCTACAATATGCTAGCTAGCCAAAGATTTCATAAAAATTAAAATCCTTCAATGTTGTATACAAACTCACATGGAACTTTACTCATGAAAAGACACACGCAAAACAACGTTTGATTTAAAGAAAATTAAATATGTAAAGTTGTATGGGTCAGATGTGCAACTTTTGCGAATGCAATTGATGGCAAGAAAAAATATGTAGTTCATGTAGATTTTCATTTTCTAATGCGACATATGTACTACCTACACTAATATATTATTAATGGAAAAAAAAATGCAGTTATGTAGATTTTCATATCTTAATGCAACATATGTACTAGCTACACTAATTCATTATTCAAGGTGAAATTTTGTGATGTTTATGCAAGCTATATTTGATGAATTGTGTCAAGTGCCCAAATCTGTGCATATTGAAATTTTCTTTTTTTTTTAAATAAAAAAATTAGCTCTAAAATTGAGTCAAACTTTGGATCTTCCCCGATGTATTTATCATTTGTATATAAATACTGCATATGAGAATCCAATTGGGGAGTCTATAGGCACACTCATAGGTTGTTAATAGAAATGTTGGTTTTGCAAAAGTGCAAAAGTTCTAAAATGAGCTTTAAATACAAGAATGCATGTGAAAATTGTCTAGTCATTGGTTTTGGCCTATAAATAGGATATAGAGCTTAATTTTTGCCCCATAAGCTCATCTTTTTAGTGAAAGAGGCTCGGAAAGGCCAAAATTTGCCTTTCTATTAGCATTTTCACAAATTGAGTTCTTTTTCTTATTATGGATATTTAGTGTAACAATTAAGAGGTGAAGCTTCAATTCTTGTTTGAATAAAAAAACTTCTTCAAAAATATGCAAAATATCATATTTATACCGAATTATAATCATTTTATGTGAATTTGGTGAAAATTGCACTAATTTTATATGCTTTTTCTATGTTAGATCTTATCACCGTTATCTTAAAGTTATTTTGATTTTGACATTAACTAAATTTGACTGCATTTTTTACCTTGTATTGATTTTTCTATCTTAAATCTTATCACTATAATCTTAAAGTTATTTTGGTTTTGACATGAACTAAATTTGACTACATTTTTCACCTTATAACAAACTTAGAGAATGAGCATCACCTATAAATCTTGCTTCTATCTTCACCAAATAATTATGACAAGTTGGTGAAAAACCTATACACTTTAGTGTCTAAGGACACTTGAATGTCCAATTACAAAACTAGTGTTAATGTTGGAAAACAAATATGCGTCAACACATTGAACAGGCTAGTAAAATTAATTGTACCATAAAAATTGCTTTCTCCACTAACTTTGACAAGAACAGGAACCAAAGTCAAACTTATTTTGAGAGATGCAGATTTTAATAATTATGCCATGCACTCCCAATCTTATGACAACATGCAACAACATGCCAACCAAAATCATCAAGAAAATTAATGTTCTACTCAAGTTTCCAATGGTAAAAACAAGGTGAAGTGTTTTCAAATGCTCACTATGTGACAAGTATCCAAATAATGGTGATAAGGGCAATAGCCATCCCAATGGCCAATCCAATGGAGCAAGTCGCAACCACAACCAAAAAACCCTTCAACAACAATCATAGGAATGGGGGTGAAAGCATGTTAACCTATCATGCTTTTTCATGTCCCGGACAATGCTAACTAGCACAATTTTGACATATGCTAACTAGTACAATAACTTGAGCTACATCTCCAAGATCTATGACATATGATATATCAATAGAAAGCACTTGAAACAAGGAATCCAAATGTACAACCTCCGACAAATTTTGATATTATCTGTAAAAAATTTACCGGACGCCCAACTTTTCGAAGATGTGCTAACTTGAAACTGCTAACTAGCACAAAAAGCGCGACAGGTTAACATGCTTTCACCCATGGTGCAACACTCAATCTGATTAAAAAATGTTTCTCCCAATGATAATGAAGTTTATGCA
This sequence comes from Adiantum capillus-veneris, assembly GCF_014529385.1. Taxonomy (NCBI): domain Eukaryota; kingdom Viridiplantae; phylum Streptophyta; class Polypodiopsida; order Polypodiales; family Pteridaceae; genus Adiantum; species Adiantum capillus-veneris. The sequence continues at coordinate 147,445,804 of NC_140935.1, forward strand.
AACTACAGTGAGGGCTATGACCCTGACTATGATACTAACAACAACCATTCTCTAGATATCTCTATTTCTCCTCACACTTTGCTAAAAGTGAAGGGCACGGTCAAAGATAAGGATGTTAAAATTTTGTTGGATGATGGAAGAAGTCATGATATTATTTTTTCCAATTAGCATAGTAGCTCTCTGTTTTGGAATTGTCTTCGTTGCATGAATTTAAAATTGTCTTCAATAATCAATGCTTTGATTGTCAAAATCAAGTAGGAGTTGAAGTTTGCATTAATGCATCACAAACATGCACATTTTTGGTACCACCATTGTATGGTATTGACATGATTTTGGGTATGCCTCTTCGTCCATGAATTTAGTCCACCAATTGATTACAAAACATGCATGGAATGAGTTTGACACTTTCACTCATCTATTCTAGGTTGGGAGTTAGAGTTAGTTCAGACCAGACAATAGAATTCATATCAAATCAGACATAAATTGAGAGACAAAATTGAATTTGGAAATGACAATGAAACTGAAAATGAAGAGTCAAGACTGAACTGGAAAACTGGAATTGGACTTGTGTGTTAGGGATAATAGACAAGTATAATAATGGTAAACTCAATGAGAGTTAGATTACAAGAGTACAACAGCTCAAAGTTACAAGGTTTTGGGTTCCAGGAATATATAAGGTAACGAAGATAAGATCTAACAGACCCTCAGAATGAAGTAATGGCCCGTATTTCTAGGCCTCTAACTGGGATGTGACTAGTTGGACTCTGTACCAGTTACCTCATTAACTGATTTTGGTAATAACCAGTCTACTCACCATAGCCTGGCAGTCGTTCCCACCTTCTACAACACAGATTGACTCTCACACACAACAATAAAAGTTCTCTATTCCAACAACACTTGAGCATAAAAATAATTCACCTGTTTTGGAGACACAAGCAAAAACAGCTTTAAGATAACATGAAAAAATAATATCCAATGCTTGTAAATAATGCATGCTAAGTCTAAAAGTTCAACAACTCTTTACACCATGAGTTTCTATAGCTGGTTGAACATAGTGTCCATGTGGTCTTGGAGAAAATCCTGGACCTGCTAAAGTTTTTCAGTTACCAAATCCATCGTAACTGGTGACCTAGGTTGAAAACCATAAATTATCTTGCACAAGAAATGCACCATTACTTTTTCCACTAGAATTAGTAATGACAACAAACAATGATCTGGTAAATTCAAGCAATTGTAAAACATGTGTATCCATTAAAGCATTCTTTAGTGTTGTAAATGAACTTCTTGCAAATCAATCTATGCATAAGGAGTAAAATAAAATAATGAGAATTGTAAGAAAAATTACAAACAAACTTTGTGTGATAACTACAAAGACCAATAAATGGATGTATCTCATCAAACTTTTAGGTTTAGGCCATGATTGAATACCATCAATTTTCATTGGATCAACATGAATTTCCTTCTCCAAGACAATGTAGATGTCCCAAAAATTCAAGTTCAGATTGAAAGAACGAGAGTTTTTTGGGATTCATATACAAGTGGTTTTGTCTAATCCAGTCACATACATGTGTTAAGTGTTCTTTATTCTCTTTTCAGGACTTAGTAAACACCAAAATATAGTAAAAAAAAGCATTGAAAAAAATCTTGATGATTGATTGAAATCATGTCATCATGTGTATAAAAGTGGCTAAAGCTTTTGTAAAACCAAACAACATAACAAGAAACTGGTAGTGTCTAGTTTGTGTTATTAATGTAGTTTTGTAGACATCTTCCTCAAATTTTTTGACTTGATAGGACCCAAGCTTAAGGTCAATTGCACTAAAAAAAATTCCCATTTTAGTTTGTCTTATAGATCATCTACTCTAGGAATAAGAAGCCTATTCCTAATAGCAATCTTATTTAAAGCCGTGTAGTCTATACACTACAAAATTTGCATTTTTCTTCTTGGCAGGAAGTAATGGAGCTCCATGTGGTGAACTACTAGATTTTATGAGTCTTTGCTTGAATAAATCTGTCATTGGTTCTCTATTCTTTGTGTGCGGTAGGGTTTACTTGATAAGGTTCTCTACAAGGTAGTTCTCTTTTGGATTAATATTTATTTTATGGTTTTTAAGGCATGAAGGTGGAATTCCCGGAGGCAAATCATGTATAAAGAAGTCTTTGTGATGTGAACAGTCAGCAAGTTACCATCACAAAAGGGAAAGATGTATTTTTGCATGTGCTAGAGAATTTATAAAGTGTGATGATTGGGCCAACACCTAAATTATCTTTGATTTAGTTTGGGCCTTTTAAGATACTCAATGATATGGCTTACAAACTCTTATTACTTTGCACACTCTTTCATTCATCCGGTATTTCATGTAAGTCGTTTAGCTAAAAGCTTACATAAGAATGGCAATGTTATTGACCAAATTTGGTTGACTTAATTGAACCTCCAACCCAACCTCATGAACCTGAGTGTATTCTTGACTATCGTGATCTATGTATGCATCATCATGTATGTCAACAAGCATTATCAAGTGGAAAGACAGACCTAAAGAAGGTGCCACTTGGGAAAAGACTAGTGTTCTTAAGCATAAATTTTCCACTTTTGTTTTCAAAGATAAAAACGCTTCTTCAAGGAAGGTAATCTCAAACCAAGGGCTAGAATCTAGGAGCCAGCTTGAATGAAGCTCGAGGGTGCCTATATAAAGATTAGAGGTTGGGTGGAGAGACAGTTCGGGCTTCCTTTGGTCTCAGACTATATCTTCACGAGATAATCAATTCTTACCTTGGTAATCAAATTTTTCTTTAGTCTCCTCACTCTTGGTAGAAACATTTTGAATTGGATTTCTCCCTTTCTTTTGTAGATAGTCTCTTCAATTCTTTGGATTTTTACCCTAGTTTAAATCTTGTAATTTGATATTGAAGGCTACCATTGAGTGGTGGTTAATCTCAAAAATGGTCCGGGGTCTTTGTGCATTAAACCCATCATAGAATTTATTCTTTTTCCCCCAGAAGTTGATATTCTTATACGTCGTAGCTTTGAGGTGTTGTTCCCAAAAATTCCCCACATATTTTTGCACGTTCTCTCCATTGCTAAGATTTAGGCTTTTCCATCTCATAAGCACTTGGTCCAAAGCTCCGTTGGACAATAATTGCTTCATGATTGCAACTTAGCATGTTTTCCAAGTCTTTGGAGCTTCTCCTTGGTGGGCAAACAAGGAGCGTAGGCTTGCCCACCAATGACGTGCTGATTTTTGGAGATGCATAGAAACATGTTGGAGTTTGGATAACTCCAAAAAAAATTCATCCCCAAAGGTGCATCAAATGGTTGGCTAAAGCTTAGAACTTTGTCCACATTGCTACAAATTCCTTCAAAGGAGAGGAAGGTTATGCTTTTATGTTCTTCATCTCACTTTCTTAGGTGAGATGCACTCTTCCAGGAAGCATGAGACTATTGATGGCTTCTTAGCTTGTGTGCTTTGAGAGGATTTCTATCTAAGTAGGATGAACTGTCCATCGATCCAGATGGGATTGAGAAAAACATAGATTTTTCTTTCCCTGATTCTTTTCAAACTTTGATCGGATGTTTGTCTCTTGTATCTTTGTATTTCTTTGTTTCCTTTGTCTCACACCGAGGGCTTCTTCCTCTTCTTGTAGCAAATGAGTGTCTCTTTTGCTCGATAGAATTTCCTCTTTTTGAAGTCTTATTACAAGACTTCACATGAGAATCCTCTTTAGGAGAAATAACAATAAGATTTCTTGTTTGTAGGTGGGTTTGGACCATAGCCTGCAAAGCATGATTTTCCATAGCTTTTTGTAACCTATGAGGAAGAAATCCAATTGTCCATATTCCAGGAGCAGTTGCAACATCATTGTGCAAATACAAACTAGTGAAATCAATCAATCTCTTCTCTTCCTAATTGTGTTCAAACATAGTGATGCTTTGTGAATTAGAAGCCCCTTGTGAGAGATCACTATTTTGTGTAAAATAATAACAGCTATCCCCCCTTGTGAATCAAGAGAAATATCTTCAATTATCTTACACACCCTCAGTTAAAACTCTTTTAATTAATCAAGGTAGAGAGTAGGGTCATAAAATTATCCATCTTGAAGCTAACAAAATCCTAGTGTGCTTTGTGTATGCTCAATAGTGGTAAAACCAAAGATAATCCCCATAAGAGTCGACTATTAATACACCAGCTCCTAGGGTATTTAGGTTGCACAATACATGGGTTAATTACAATACTCACTTAACATGTTTAATTAAAATGTTAACCCTTCATGCTCAATCCTATGATTTCCTTTTCTTCAAAAAGAAAAAGATAGCCTAGATACGCTCTGATACCAATGTCAGAGAATGGACTAGAAGTGTAGTGAAAATTAAAAATTAACAAGAATAATCAATCAATTGTGTAACATATATTGAGTGTATTTGAGTGTACTTAGACTTAATCACACATTACAAACATGTACTAAAATTGTAAGAAAGAGGGAGAGAATTCAACACCAATTGAGGGTCAGATAGCCGAACCCTCTCCCCCCTTAACACTTTGTATAAATATAATTCTACTTATTTAGAAAAAAAATTGATCAATACAATTGGCTAATTGCAATTTTAACGACACAAATTGAAGAGATGAAAGCTCCAAAATTTGGCAGAGATTGGTATTATACTTTTAATTTAAAACACCTCAGGGAACTCTCTCCCAAGTCCCTAAACACCTCATGGATTATAGGATCTATGTGGATTAAGCAAGCGTTGTGCTAAAAAGAAGATATGTAAGCATTAAGAAGAAGTAACATGTTTAGTTAATTATGCATAAGCTTGAGAAGCCATTGCTATGGAGATATTTATGGGAGAGATCAGAGGAAAGATGATGAGCGTTGAGAAGAGCATGGAGAGCTTCCTTTTGGCTGAGGATTTCATGGAGATTTGATCTAGGAAGACACAAGTATCCTTGCTCTCTCTAGCATACTCTTGAAAAAAAGTAAAAAAATATTTCTTTTGTGGTCCTCGAATGAACAAATTTGAATATCAAAGTTGTTTATCTCGCTGTTTGTTATAAGATGTTGAGTGCCATTTTTTAAAGAAATGCCTTCTTTTTTAGTTATTCCAAAAATACTCACACTAGGTCGTTTAGAGGTAGTTTCCTATTTTTAGAACTGCTCCTCTTATCTTCTCTCTTGCATGGAAGACTTGTGGACCACATCCCTTATCTCCACATATCTTTAGGTTGGCATGTGTGGACCCTTTTGGTTAGCCATATTGTCCACTTTTGAAGGCCTTCATGATCCATTTTGGACTCGCAAAAATATCCCATTTTTGTTCCATAAAATCTTGATTGAATCCTTATCGAGTTTCATTGGAACTTCTAAAAAATGCATTCAAATTTTGGAACTCTTTAGTTCATGAACACATTCGTCAACCCATTGGGCACACTTCGCCCTCAACTATGTTTATTTTCTCTCACTAGAATGTCCAATTCTAGAGAGAAAAAAATTATTTAAGTTGACCTAAATTGAAATTTGGTGACAGTAACTATTCTCGCATTGCTATGCCTTGCTGGCCTCCTATTTCTTTTAGTTGATGGATCCTTTTGTGGAGGAATTGAATTGTTCCTTTTGAACATTTTCAGCCCTCAAATTAGATTTATGAGCCTCAAAAAGTCTATTGTTACTTATCGGATATCCTTATGGAGATGCTCCTCTAAGACTTTTGTTGGTTCTTCAAATTTCTTTCCTTCTCCAGACTCTTTGGAGCCTTTGGTGAAATCCTTTGGATGGTTTTGGCCTCCAAGCATTCACGTTTCTTTGGCATCTTCTTTTCCAAATACTCTGTGATCTTGGCCACTCCTCTATTCCTACCATTCATCCACCTCCATGGGCTTTCCCTTGGCCTTCGAAATAGCTCTTTTCCTTTTCCACCTATTAGCCTCTCTAGTCTATTTGGTGAATCTGCTCATCTTGTAGCTTCTCAATGATAACCCGAACACTCTTGATGATCACTTGCACCCAAATTGGGTCTACCATTCTATCTTATGGAACTTTAGATTTAACATATCTAGGCATTGAGATGCAAAGTGTCCATACTTGCCACATATATTATAGTTGGAATTACGCATTGTAAAATCACCTCTTCCTTGAACTCTAGTGGCAAGATTTTGATATCTTCCTCTTCTTGGCGTGTCACCGGTATCAGCTCATTTATCCATATTCTCTAAAATTCCCTCTTGCTTTGCTGATTTTGGGTTTTCAGTGCTATCATAGGCACATCTTTGCGTTTTTTTGAAATGGTGCATTTTGCTTTTGCAATTATTCCACAAATTTTTGAATGTTGTACAATGGGTACATTGGCAACATTCATCAGACCCGTGCTCTTTTGATTTGCAGTTTGTACACTAGGTCTCCACCTTTCCGTCTGCAGGTCTTGTCTTTGATGTTTCACATATCCCCTTAGAGATTGCTTCTATCTTCTCAGTCTAGGATTCTTTCTTCTTACTCTTTGATTATTCCTTTAGCTGACTTCCAAAGAACTAGAAATGGAGCTGACTGCTCAATTGATGATTCAATGTCACTAAAATTCTCTCTACCCTTATGGCCATTTTTCTTCTTTGCCTATGGCTCCAATTTCATATTTCTTTGTACTAGGTCATTGAATTTCCTAGTCAATTTTGATACCTCTTATTCTATGAGTTTCTCACTTATAAATCCCCTTAGAAACCATGCATGTATCCTATTCTCTAAATGAGATTAATTTGGTTGTCTAGTTATCTCCTTGATCTTTTTGACATAGCTTTTGACCGACAATTTTCCTTGTCCATCTCTAAATGGAGTTCATTTAGGTGTCCCATTATCTCCTTGATCTTTTCAATCTAGCCTTTGACCAAAAATTGGCATTGCTTGATCTTGTCCAAATCAAAATGCAGATGTGATCAATATATGGCCTTTTATCATTCCATGCTTCATAAAGGAATCATAGACTACAAATAATTTGTAGGACACTTGTTAAGTATATAAGTAGAACACATGGTAGTATACATTGTGCCATCTCTATAAGCGACTTGTTTTTCTTTTAGCAACACCATTTTTTGACGTGTATATGGAATTGTACATTGGTGTTTTATCCCACGATTAGCCAAAAATGCATTAAACTCATGAGACATATACTCCCCCTTCATCCAAATGGAGGTTACACATAGTACATTTAGAGACATTTTTAGCCATAGCCAAAAATTGCTTGAAGCACAAGAACACTTCGACCTTAGCTTTAAGCGGATACACCCATGCATGCTTGGAGTAATCATCAATGAAAGTCACAAAGTATAGGTAATACCCTAAGGATGGAGTTTGCATAGACCCACAAGCGCCATTATGTACAAGTTGCAATTTACATGTAGCCCTTACTGAATCGTAGCCCTTATTGAACCATCCTTTGGAAAGTTTGAACTCCGCATCTTACCCAAAATACATCCTTCACAAACATGCTTTGAAGGTGCTTCAAGAGGCGGCAAAGAAGCAACCATATCAAATTTCTACAAACGTAGCAAACTGGCAAAATTCAAATGCCCAAAATGTGCATGCCAAAGTTTTGCATCTGAAATAGCCTTCGAAGCCACAACTACATTTGCAAAATTCTTCCCACACTTCTCATACAAAGCGAGCTTATACATACCACGACACAAAATACCAGATGCAAATATTTCATTACGGTGAAAGACAACATGTAAATAGTGTACAAAGAGGTTTGAAGATGAATGGTTTGCTAGAAGATAATGAATGCATTGCAGGTGTGTTTGATGAGTATTCATTTGTGGATACTATGCTAGATTTGGAGTCTTTAATGGATTGCAATTTGCATATGGGAAGTGAGGTCGTGAAAGTATGCTCAATAGAAATGTACAAAGTCATTGAGGATTTCAAAAACTCTCAAAGTGTTGATGTACGAGTGGAGACTAAGTATAAGTCAATGGCAAAGAAAGTGAAACCAGTAGCATTACCTCTACCAAAAGATTTCACAAATAAGATGGAGCGAGCTGCTTTGCAACCTAGCCTTCGTAACCCAAGCAACATTGGACATAAGTTCACAAAGGATTCTTTGAAAGAGTTAAAGGTTGGTTACGAGGATAGTTTGACAAAAGCTGAAAAGATATGCTTTGAAGACATGCTTACCGAACATGGAAAATATTTTGCATTTGAGCCTTATGAGATAGGGTGTGTTGATCCATCCATTGTTGCTCCTATGGTGATCTTCACTATCCCTCATGTACCTTGGAGCTTGAGACCTATTCCCGTTCCAAAGGCTCATTTGCCAAAACTCATTGAGTTGCTTAATGAAAAGATCAAAATGGGTATCTTGGAGCCTTCTTGTGCTCCGTATTCAAATAGGTGGTTCACAGTTCCGAAGAAAAATGGTTCTTTACCCTTTATTTAGGATATGCAACCTATAAATAAGGTGACAATCAGAAATGTGGGTATAGGGCCAATTGTCGATGAGTTTGCAGATCAGGCATTTGCAGAAAGGGCAATATATTCTATGGGAGATTTGTACTCAGGGTATGATCAGTTCCAACTAGCAATGGACAGCAGGGACCTGACTACCATGAGGACACCCTTGGGTTTAGTAAGGATGTGCACCTTACCTCAGGGGGCAACAAATTGAGTTGCACACATGATGAATGGTATGAACAAATTCCTACGTGACTTCATACCACAAACTACAATGCCTTTCCTTGATGATGTGCCGATCAAAGGATGTGATGTAAGTGATAAAGATGTGGCTCTAGACTCGAGGGGGTGCCGAAAGTATGTGGCAACCCATATCAATGATTGTGATAATATCTTGTCAAGGTTGGAAGAGGTGAACCTTACCTTGTCTGGCCAAAAGTCAGTCGTGCTCTAAGAACAAAAAGCACAGAAGGGGTATGTAAGTTCCTCTTGGATGATGTAATTAGCCGTTATGGTTGTGTTGGGAAAATAACAGCAGACAGGGGTGAGTTGGATGCTCACAAAGCAAGGGAGTTTTTCTCTAGGTTGGGCATTAAACTTGCTCTCACTACTGCATATAATCTTGAGGGAAATGGTAAATCGGAGCGTGGGCATCCTCCTATCCTTAAAGCTTTAGCTAAGGCCTGGAAAGGTAAAATGCGAGAGTGGCCTAGGTTATTGCCTTATGCTTTATGGGTTGATCGTACAACTCATAGCTCAGTTATTGGTTATATGCCTTTTGAGTTGATGTATGGTCAAAAACCTATAATGCCAATTGAGGATGTAATTCCCACATGGAATGTATTACCTTGGGAAGATGGAATGAGTAGAGAAGACCTTCTTGCTTTACGCATAAACAGTTAGAAAGAAGGCCCCAAGATATTGAGATTGCAGTAGCATGATCAAAAGATGCAAGGTTAAAGAATAAAGACAGACTAGACAAGAGGCATAGGCTCAGACCTAAAGCTATTGAGGAAGGTGATTGGGTGTTGGTGTATGATAGTAGTCTTGAAAACCAACATTCAACAATAAGAAATATTTCAAAGAGATGCTTTGGTCCTTATGTGGTTCAACATGTACATGGGAATGCGACTTATACCTTGCATGAATTAGATGGGACAAAATTGAAGATTCCCATTGCAGGGAAAGAATCAAGTTATTCAAAAGAAGAGGTGATACAGATCCCTTTGATTCACAGGAAGGTCAAAATGGAGGCTTTGATGAAAATGCTATGGATGTGGATGAAGAACAAGAGAATGATGCATTAGATTTCGTTGCAAGTGATGACGAAATTGATATGTATGTTGACTTAAATGAAGACTGAACCTGCAAAAGATATGTGTGGCACATGCCGGAGGATGTGCAGGTTTAGAGGGGGTGGATGTCGTGCCATGGCACGTTCATAATGTGAAATTAAAGTATCTACCTCACTCTTGTTTATGATGTGTGGGACCAAATGCTACAATGTACATAGTGTGATATATGCGAAAATGAATGTCACGGTTGCAGTCATGTACATACCTTGCCGGGTGGGCGAGGCCCTACACGTGACACCATGGAATGCTCTTTCACATAAATATATTCCTAATTTGCTTTAGGAATGTACAAATGCCAAGTGTTTTGAAGTGGCACACTCGTTTTGCCTAGAAAGTTCAATGCGGGCAATCTCGGCCAAAAATAGCAGGTTTGGTGCACTGGCGTGAAAGACGTGTCCAAAGTGCTTACCAAGTGGGAAAATGAGGTTCAACATGAAATTTGAGCCCAATGGGATTTTTCCACAATTTTAGGGAATTTTCCCAGCTCGTTTGGGCTTTTTACGGACAAAAAGTGATATTTTTGGGCTAAAAATGGTCAAAAAATAGCCTTAAAAATGCTCAAAATAGCTGAAAATGCCACATCTATGATGCTGGCGTTGTTTCTCAATTTGTGTGGGAATTGTTAGAGCCAAGAATGAGCTCATTTGGACACATGAGCAAGGAGATACAACCATTCCTCTAAGGGTGCTAGTGCAGTCCCGTGCTGCTTCCACTACATGGTTGAGGCTGTGAGGCCTCCAATTAGGGTTTCCCCTCCTCAAATAACTATTTGGTCTTCTCCAATGAAGTACTGAAGCTTCCATGAAATGGTCACGACGAGGAATCGAAGCGTAAATTTAGGGTTTTTAATAGATCGAATGAGCACTGCATCTGTGTACTTGGGAGCGAGGCTACACCTACAAGAGTTTTGAGTTAGTATTGGTTATTTTTCAAAGTGGATCTTTCATGGCTGGAGTTTTGTTCTTTTTTTGTGTGTTTTTGGCTTCAAATCGTCTACGCCTTGCTTGATTTTGCTACGAATCCTCACAGTTAGAGGCCCGGCGCTTTCCTAGTCGCACTGCGCACTTCTTGACAACGTGCTTTGTAGCACCACTATCAAAGTACCACACATGTGAATCTACATCAACTGACATACATACAATGCACGTGGAAAAAAACCTCCTAACGAGAGAAAAAATGCCCCGATGGTCCTAAGTGTGTTCACACACATCACTACCTCATATATGGTAAAAACATTTACTGTCCCTGATAGTTACTAATGATATTGGTAAAGCGAATATGTACTTACACTTCTATAGGGATAGTTCCCACTATCTACAATCTACAATCCCCTCACGATGACCGTAAGGATTTAGCAATTTTTAGAGGGAATGAACACTTTATGTTGAGATCGTACATAATTAAAGTTTGTATATTCCACAAAGTTTCATTCAATACTTTCGTTAACAGCACAAAGAAAAGTATTAATGGTTAGATACAAATCATCTATTCAATTTCAGGAGCTAACAAATATGAAAGACAATTTCTCATGAAATACATATCCATCAATAAGAACTTTATAAACCCAAGATAGAAGAGGTTACCATTTTTCAAAAGGATTTTGAGGTCCCTTACAGAAGCATATTGTTATACACATGGTTTCTCAATAATATTACTACATCCAAGAGTCCAAGACTTTATAATCATTGAGGAATTAAAGGTTGCATGCATATAGAATATATTCCCATGGGACATAACAACCTCTAAGGATTGAGGAAGATGATGTGCAGTCGAATGTAACTATCCTTTCTAGAAAAGTCATTCCCTTTGGAGCAAGCTTGTTAATGTTAGCTTTTTCCAAAACAAGTTCAATTGGCATTAACTCTTTTTGGCATAAACCGGCCTTTGAGAACGAGGGAGAGAGATGGACGGTTCATTCTTTACTATTTTCTTGTTGTGGAAGAGGTCAATATTGTAGAGAAATATTTTTGAAATTGATGTCACTAACACTTCAAAACTACATTTGTAACTCAAGGGTCTACTAGGACCCATAAATAATGATAGCTCAAAGGATGAGAAGGGTGGCACCCATTTTTCTTTACCTAGAATCTAAGAAGATACTCTTAAATTTGACAAGTTTGAAGGAAAGTAAAGCTAAGTATCAAATATTTAAGTATTTTAGTTTGAAATGGGAAGTTGCCATGGCTTTAAGGAGGAAAACGGCAAAGGTGGCACGTCGAGGGGGAAGAGAGAGATGAGATGATGTGGGTCGTAGGGAGTGAGATCTTTTAATGTCTACGTGCTTTTCACAGTACCACATAACAGAGCATGGAGGGGAAACATAGTCAACGATGGTGAGGTGCAGGGGGCATTGACAACAGGAAGGCACACTCACTCACTCTCTCTCTCTCTCTCTCTCTCTCTCTCTCCCTCTCTCTCTCTCTCTCTCTCTCTCTCTCTCTCTCTCTCTCTCTCTCTCTCTCGTCTACTACGTTGTCTCGAGGGCACACCATTGCTCTAGCCAGCATCGATGTGGCAATGGAAGATGCACTCATCACCAAGCTTCTTAAACAAGGTATGCTAGAACCTATCATTGGTCGCCAACTCAAGTTGAGCATGCGATTGAGATCCTTGGTTGAGAGGATAAGAGAAATCCATGCCTTGTTGTGGGATAGGCTGCCATGCGAAAAGGCGGATGCAGGAGACAAACTTGTGTCTGATGGCAAGAAGGTGGTTGTGTGAGGGCGAACGACGACAAGGAGATAGAGTTGGAGAGAGAGAGAGAGAGAGAGAGAGAGAGAGAGAGAGAGAGAGAGAGATGGTCTATTTGAGAGAGCAATGGCAAAGGAACACAGGTACGCAGACTAGGCTTTTATTTAATATATGCTCTCGCAGAGATTGCGCAAACCTACACGAGCTGGCTTGGATGAAGCTGAACGTTCAGTGGTTGGCGCTCAGGTCATGAGCTTCATCTGGAAACAGCCTCTCGTCAGGTTTTTGTGGTGAAAGATTAATTGGTCAGGGGTATCTGCCAAGATTCGGTCTAATGACAAGAGACCGAGATGGCCCTAATCATCCTTTGATTAGGGCTAGTTAATGGTTCAAAGGATGATTTGGATCAGATTTGCTTTGAAAGGGGTCAATGTAAGATATGTACTTGAAATTGATGTAACTAACACTTCAAACTAGATAATTTGCTAGTTAAGGCTATAATAGAACCTATAGATCACGATAGTTCAAAGAATGATAAGCGTTGATTGGTCAACATGTAATCCTCTTGTAGGATGATACAATCTCGTGAGTAGCCTATGGTCTTCAAGAAAGCGAAATATTGTAGCTAGATAGGGCTATTTGAGGTGAAGAAATTTTTGTGGAAACATCATTGGCTCATGTTATTGAATGTTTTGTACATCTAAAGAAATAGCCAAATACTTCTTACTATCTTACTATATACTAAAGGACGTTGAACACCCTAAAAATAGAGAGCTTTATATGGTTGACACATGGCGGCAGCTTTTCACTGAGAGAGAGAGAGAGAGAGAGAGAGAGAGAGAGAGAGAGAGAGAGAGAGAGAGAGAGAGAGAGAGAGAGAGAGAGAGAGAGAGAGAGAGAGAGTGAGGCCCTTTTCCGTCCGTAGGACGGGTATTGCACTCGTATTGACTAACAAGATCAATAATTATAGCTCTTTTAATTTGTGATATCATGGAAATGAAAAGTAGATTATATTTGTAAATATTACGTACACTCACGTGATGAGATAAGTATCAAGAATGGGCTCGCTTGATGTTGTAGTTGAGTTCTTTTGGGTAACTTGGGTAACATATAATATATCATGTGGACTAGTAGGAGGCACCAGTTGGAGTTTATTCTAATATAAGAGAGAATCACAGGAGATGCTTGGGGAGATATAGAGGAGCCAGAAGGGGAAGGAGGCTAAAGGAGGCTACGTGGAGGCCATGTTCCTCACTTCCCAATTTGGAAACGTGGGATCGTTCTCTCTCTCTCTCTCTCTCTCTCTCTCTCTCTCTCTCTCTCTCTCTCTCTCTCTCTCTCTCTCTCTCTCTCTCTCTCTCTCTCTCTCTCTCTCTCTCTCTCTCTCGCGTGACATCATCACAAAGCAGAGCAGAGGCGCATATAATCTCTCTCGCAGATGAAAGAATGCCTAGGCAGGAGGTGCGATCGGTTGAGGGGAGAGGCAGGAGAGTCAGACGACTGTCTCAGATCTCTGTCTCTCTCTCTCTCTATGCGTCGCACACTTCGTCGAGGTCTACTTGAAGCCCTGTGCTGCGTGCATTGCAACTAAGTCGTTGGAGATAGACGGCTTGAAGATGTCGAGGCATCTTCCACCTATTGTATTTTCTTTAAAGTCTACCAGTAGTATAGAATCAAGTAGCTCGTTCAACACTTAGATAACCGTGACCAAAAAACCAAAGTAGCATTCACTCATGATCACTTACACAAGAAGATTTAGAAATATTCTCATGTAGGAAAATGGAGTCTTTTTCAGTGTTTTTCATACCATGCATAACATCCTTAAGCTGTATTCCTTGCATCCACCTAGCATCTTCAAAAGGATAATTTTTGAACTTAATAAGATACCGTCGGATAATCTTACCATGTCGTAGTACCTTATCTTCATACCGAAGGATAGCTTCGGGTTGTAGTACCTCTTCTTGGTCTTCAACTTCGGGAGGGTCTTCAATAATTGGTTCAGTTGGTGGCTCTCCTTTGTAGCGCTTAAGTAGGCTTACATGAAAGGCATTGCGTATGAGCCAATGGTTGGGCAATTTGAGTTGATAAGCGGTCTCATTGATGGGCTTCAAAATTTGGAAACGACCATAGTATCTTTTTGCTAGTTTAGCATAATACTTTTGATGGCCCGTAGGATTTTTGCCCGTCGTTTGCCTTAATCGAGCCTTAGGAAACGTGAGTAAGACCCAATCATTTTCTTTGAACATTGAGGCTCTTCTGTGCTTATCAGCAGCAGCTTTTTGCCTTTGTTGAGAGATGGATATAGCCTCCTTAATCTTTTGAAAAGATTCTTGTAGGTCACGGCTATACTCATCGGCAGCGAAGATCTTCTCATGTACTTTGAGTAGCAAGGGACTTTTAGGTCTTCCCTCAATGATCTCAAAAGGTTCTTTTCCCGTAGAAGTATGTACAGTATTATTGTAGGCATACTCTACAAGAGGTAAGTACTTTTCCCATTGTGAGCGTTGATCTACTTCTGTAACATAAGTCTTTAGTAGATCGAGTATCGTAAGATTGGCTATCTCACTTTGGCTGTCCGTTTGTGGGTGATAGGCCGAAGAGAAATTCAATTTTGTTCCTAGATTTTCAAAGAGACCTTTTCAGAAATTACTGGTCATTCTAGGATCTCTATTTGACACGATGGATGTGGGTAATCCATGGTGCTTGAAAATCTGAGATATGAAGAGAGTTACCATTTGATGTGCTTTAATGGTCTTTTTGATAGGAATAAAATGTGCTTGCTTGCTAAACCTGTCACAACTATTGTCCATATTCCTGTATTCCCATGGATAGACTGGGTAATCCAAAGATCAAATCCATGGATATACTCTCCCATGCAGGTGAATATGGAATAGGCAATGGCTGGAGTAATCCAGGTTGCTTCCCTCTATCACACTTGGTCTTTTTGCATACTACACATTTTGAAACATACTCTTGTATGTCCACTTTCATGGTAGACCAATAGAAGTACGTTTCTACTCCTCGGAGAGTAGGTTGAATACCTCTATGCCCCACGTATGGAGGAGCATGGGATTCATACATAACTTTCTCTCGAAGGGAATGGGTAACACATAGCCTATTTTCGTGGAGCAGATAACCATCCTGCAAGGTGAATGGTTCCTCTTTCTTCCCCAAAGCAAGGGCTGACATTATGTCTCTAAAGTCAGGGTCAGTAGCATACTCATCTATCATAGTGGATAGATCATTGTGAGTAGCTATAGACACCGCATTAACTTTGGGTCGTCGTGAAAGTGCATCGGCCACTTGATTGTGCTTTCCAGCTATGTGAGCAATATGGAAATTAAATTGCGAAAGAAAATTTGCCCACCTCATTTGTTTGTCGGTAAGCTTGATTTGCGTCATGAAATACTTGAGACTTTGGTGTTCGGTTCGTAGGATAAATGGAGTCCCCAATAGGTAGTGCTTCCATGTGTCTAGGGCATGTAGAACAGCTAAAAGCTCTTTCTCATAAATGCCCAAGACTCGTTCATCAATATTGAGCCTTCGGCTCTCATATGCTATGGCATGCCCTTCTTGAAGGAAAATAGCTCCAAGGCAATCACCACAAGCATCACATTGGACCTCAAATGGCTTTGAGAGATCCGGAAGCACGAGGATTGGTTGGGAAGTAAGCTTCTCTTTGAGATTTTCAAAAGCATTTTTCTCCTTAGCAGTCCATACAAACTTAACGTTCTTCTTAGTTTACTCGTGTAGTGGTCCTGCTACTTGAGAGAATTTTGCTATGAAGTGTCTATAGTATGCACACATACCAACAAAGCTTCTTAGCTCATGTAGATTTCTTGGGTTAGGCCATGCTTTTATTACCTCTAACTTTGATGGATCCATTTGGATACAATCTTTAGAGATAATATGACCTAGGTATTGAATCTCTTGAAGGAAGAATTCGCTTTTCTTTTGGTTCAGAAAAAGCTTGTTCTCCCTCAATGCTTGAAAAATCACTTGGAGATGTTGCTTATGTTCCTCCAAAGACTTGGAGTAGATGATGATATCATCAAAGAACACTCCAGTGAATTTGCGGTATGGTCTAAAATTTTTCTCCATCAAACGATTGAACGTAGCTGGTGCATTAGTCAAGCCAAAAGGCATGACTAGATATTCATAAAGACCAAACGTTGTGCGAAACGTGGTCTTTAAGATATCTTCATCCACTATCCTTATTTGATGATAGACACTCTTAAGGTCAATCCTACTGAAGTAGGTAGAGCCTTGTAGCTTATCAAACAGATCTTCTACCCGAGGCACGGGAAATCTGTTTTTGATAGTGATATGGTTTAGTGCTCGATAGTCCACACACATACGGTATGTACCATCTTTCTTTTGCACTAAAAGGACTGGAGAACAAAAGGGAGAGGAACTAGGCCTCACCATCCCTTTTTCTACCAATTCCTGTACTTGCCTCATGATCTCCTCTTGTTGAGCTTGTGAGACTCGATAAGGAGGTTTGTTAGGCGGTGAGCTTCCTGGAAGGAGCTCAATACGATGGTCATCATCCCCTCGTTTTGGAGGTAGGTCCATAGGGATATCATCGATGAACACATCTTGGAATCCTTTTAGAAAAGTAGACAAGTCTAACTCTTCTTGATTCCTATCATTTTCATTTGATGAAACATTATTAGCTTTTAGAGACTCTTTGACATAAATCATGTAGGCAGAAACTGAGCTCTTCATTGACTTATCAAAAGCAAGAGGATTTACAAGTGGAATACTGCGACCACGCTCATTAGCATCTATATACATGTTCTTTCCCCTGTAGGTGAAGTAGATTTTCCTTTCAGGGAACTTCATGTTGGCAGCCATGCGATCAAACCATGGTGCCCCTAGGATAACATCCTCATGTTGGAGAGGAGAGATGAAGAAATCTTCTTTGTCGACATAGCTTTGGACATGAAGCCTCAACTTCCCAATCAAGGGAGTAACGGAGGCTTGTTGTCCCTTGAAAGCTGCATCAGCCACTACTATATCTCCCATCTCAAAAGCTTGAATGCCCAACTTGGTGGCCAACTCCATTGATGTGAAATTGAGAGTAGAGCCAGGGTCAAACAAGATGAAGGCATCATGCTCTCTTACCTTTCCCCAAGCATAGGAAAGTGATGATCCTTTGCAATGAGCATCCTCTTTTGGAGCTTCGATGGTGGAAGCCCTAGGAGTCTCATTGCGAGTATTCTTCTTGGGGAAAGAACGATAGCCATGTCCTTGCTCCCCACACTTAAAACACTTATGGTCCTTGCGAAAAGCTTCAAGCTCTTCAGTTTAGAGTTTGTTTTTACCTTTGTAAACACCCTTCTCCTTGGACCGATTGTTGTTGTTGTTGGAATTGACTTGGGAAGTATTTTGAACATTGGTTTTCCCCTTTGCATCATTTTTGTCTTTTTTTTCCATGGGCTTGACATTACGTCTAGCCCCTTGATGGAAATTGATGCGTGAAGCAACCATGGTGTGATGGATTACTTTGCTAATAGTACCAGGCCATTGAGAGTTGATGTATTCGGCCATCTCTTCAGGTAATCCAACACAAAATTGCTGCCTTTGCTCGGCAAAGTCTATCTTTTGAAAGAAAGTAGCCTTGAGATGTAAATCCCAAAACTTGTCTACATATTTGTGGATAGACTCATGGGAGAGGAGCTTCAAGCTGCGCCATTCGGTAAGAACTTTGTCCTTTGCATCGCTTGCAAGGAATTGCTTCATGATGGAAACTCGTAGAGTTTTCCATGTCTTTGGGGCTTCACCATTGCCACAAAGGCTAGCCCACCATTGACGAGCTGATTTTTGGAAGTGCATAGCTACATGGCATAGCTTGGAGGACTCTGTGAATCCCTCATCTCCAAAGGCTGCATCAAATTGCTGGATGAAGGCCAACACTTTGTCGGTAGCACAGAAGGTGCCATCATAGGTGAGAAAAGAGATACTCTTTCCTCCCTCCTTGAACTTCTTTAGCTTTTGTGACCTTCGCCATGTAGGAAATGATTTGCGATGTCCTCCCCTCTTGTATTCTCTAGGAGAATAACCATAACTTTCGTCAGAAGAGGAGGAAGGTGAAGAAGAAGAAGAAGAGGGTGACCTCTTCCTAACCCTTTTCTTCCTTTGTTTCCTCTCTTGCCTTTCAGAGTGATGAGGAGAAGGAGTATGCGTTGATCTTTTCCTCTTGGGAGGAGTGGGAGATCGTTTAAACCGCCGTCTTCGTGGAGCCACATCTTCAGAGGAACTTAAACTTTCATTTCTTTCTTGCTCTTTGGATTCCTCCTCTCTAATGGGAGAGAGTCTTCTTTTGGGGGTCTCTTCAAGAGGCCTCCTAAGCTCTCTCTCCTCTTAGGGAGGAAGGGAAATTCCATAAGCACGAAGTTGTTGAGTAACTTCGGCTTGCAAAGCAGGGTTGCCCATAGCTTGCTGTAACCTAGTGACGAGATAATTCACAAACATGGGAGCGTCATCATTAGCACCTTCATGTGCAAAATCAAAGCTATCAATGTTCATTCTACTCTCTTGATTATTGTCAGCCATGTTAACAAAATTTATGTATGTACTTAGTGTATGCTTTGGCAATTCAAAACCTTAGTTGCCACTCCTCTTAGCTTTTGAAAATCGGCTCTTAAGTATCTACACCCATGGCTCGAAGTGGTTAATTATAGAGAGTAGAGGAGTAGGTCTAACATAGAAGAGTTGCCAAGGGCTAGCTCCTTTCGGACTTCTTATGGCTCAATAATGGTAAAGCCGTAGGCAAGTCTAAAAAGACTCCATTATTAAGTCCAAAGCTCCCGAGGTGTGCACCATCCCCCACATAGTGGGCTCAATAAAACCGATAATAGATCCCAGTTCCACTTACCCTAATATAATTAACAACATCAACCATTTATAGGCTACTTAAGGATCTCTCTTCTCAAGCAAGAAAAGAGAAACCAAATGCTCTGATACCAATGTAATGGAATTAGCCTTTTAACTTGAGTTGGAGCGGAAAGTAAATAACATATCGAGCATTTCCTTGAGTATTCTTTAGTGTGTAGATGTATAGTGAGAAAGAAAGTGCTTGGATAGATAAAGCAACACTTAAAACATTACTTCATTAACATGGCATGATCAATACTTGTAAAAGAGAGTGAGTGTTTAGAGAAATTGACACCAATAGAGGACCGGATTAGTTGGAGCCGGTCCCCCCTCCAAGAGTCATTTGTATTATAGATTCTTCCATGACGGAAGACTTGTTTACAATACAACTGTTTGTGTTCCTTGAGACCTTCTTGATGAGATGAAGATGGTAAGCTTCACTCACCAAGCATTAGCATAACTACAACAATAAACATGATTAGCATGAACTTGGAAAATGCCCAGCCTCAATCCCAAGACCTCAAACACCATGAAAGGTGAGGAGAGCTAGCAGGGAGTGAGGAAGAAGAGAGAAGTAGAAGTAGCTCTACTAGAAAGAAATAATCCCTTGCACATAATCACTCATAGCTCTTGTAGCATAACTTAGCATAGAGTTAATGGAGATTAGAGAGATTGATAAGCAAGCATAAGCATTCTCTTGTGTGGATTTGCATCCATAGCCAAGAGCTTGTGGTAGTAGGCACTCGACTTCTCAGGCTTGGAGAAGGAGATGGAATCCTTGCTTCACAAGAGTGTGTGAAGGGAAGAATGAAGGAGATGAAGCTCATGGGAGGCTCAAATGAGAGAGAGAGAGAGAGAGAGAGAGAGAGAGAGAGAGAGAGAGAGAGAGAGAGAGAGCTAGCTAGGTCGACCCCCTTTCCTAGGGTTACTTTGAAGTTGATTGGGCCATGTAGCCCTCTAGCCAATGAGAGTTGGGCTCCCTTTGGGGCAAGGTGTGTAGCCTCTTGACAAGTGTCCTTCTTTCCCTTTGTGAGGCTAAGCTAGCACCCCCCTTGCTTAAGCACAGCCCCTACTTAAGCACAACCCCTACTTGCTTGAGTAGTGTGTCTCTACACTTGACAAGTGGCCCCTTTCCTTTCATAAGGGTATGGGTCCTTGGTGAGGTGCTCACTACTATCTACCTCCCCCCTTTGTAGGGCTCGCCCCCTCTTTAGTAGCAAGTACTTTGAACTTGGTAAGCAGGAAGCCCCCCTGCTTAAGCACTGCCCTAGCTTAAGCAAGCTGCCCCCTTTTCTGCTTGGACTTTAGTGACTAAAGAGTAAAATTTTAAAGACTGTGTCTTAAAGCTTTTAACAGTTACCTTTGGAGGCTTTAATGAAGAAAACCCTAAGGTCTTTTTCTCCATTGGTTAACCTTTCTCTTTGATAGACATTTTCTCATTTGGGCCCCTTTACCATTGGCCCCGTGCTTAAATAGATCTATAAACACATCTATATCTTAACCCTTGTTCCCGTTTATTCTCCCACATTAAATGATCAGTTTAATATGAGAAAATCATTTGGGTTGGTCAGATATTAGATTTTATGACAGAGAGTGAATGCGGTTTCCATAGCAACTCACAATGATCTATCTTCTATGATAGATGAGTATGCTATTGATCAGAGATATGATTTCAGCCCTTGCATTAGGGAAGAAAGAGGAGCCATATACATTACAAGATGGTTATCTTCTCTATGGCAATAGACTATGCGTTACTAACTCACTACGTGAGAAAGTAATGTATGAATCTCATGCTCCTCCTTATGCGGGGCATAGAGGGATTCAGTCTACCCTAAAAGGGATTGAAACATATTTCTATTGGCCTACCATGAAAGCAAACATACAAGAGTATGTTTCTAAATGTGTGGTATGCCAAAAGACAAAGTTTGATAGAGGGAAGCAACCTCGATTGCTTCAACCTTTGCCAATCCCTAATTCACCATGGGAGAGCATATCCATGGATTTTATCTTTGGATTTCCTAAGTCTATCCATGAGAATACAGGAATATGGACGATAGTAGACAGGTTTAGTAAACAAACTCATTTTATACATGTCAAAAAGACTATCAAAGCCCATCAAATGGCAACCCTGTTCATATCACAAGTCTTCAAGTACCATGGCTTGCCAATTTCCATAGTATCGGATAGAGATCCTAGAATGACCAGTAATTTTTGGAAGGGTCTCTTTGAGAATTTAGGGACAAGACTAAACCTCTTCGGCCTATCACCCACAAATGGATGGCCAAAGTGAAATAGCTAACCTAACAATTCTTGATCTACTAAATGCCTATGTAACGGAAGTAGATCAAAGGCCCCAATGGGAGAAGTACTTACCCTTAGTGGAGTATGCCCACAACAACACTGTACATACTTCCACTAGAAAAGCACCTTTCGAGGTAATTGAGGGAAGATCAAAAAGTCCCTTGCTACTTAAGGTACACGTGAAATCTTCGCTGTAGATGAGTATAGCCGAGACCTACAAGAATCTTTCCAAAAGATTAAGGATGATATCTCTATCTCAGAGCAAAGGCAAAAGGCTGCTACTGATAAGCACAAAAGAGACCAAGCCTTTTAAAAAAATGATTGGGTCTTACTTAAATTTCCCAAGGCTCGATTAAGGCACACGACGGGCAAAAATCATACGGGACACCAAAAGTACTATGCTAAGTTAGCAAAAAGGTACTATGGTCCCTTCCAGATTCTTAGGCCAATCAATGAGATGGCCTATCAATTCAAGTTGCCCAGCCATTGGCTCATACACAATTCTTTCCATGTGAGCCTACTAAAGCCTTACAAAGGAGAGCCACCTCAAGAACCAACTATTGAAGACCCACCGGAGATCGAGGACCAAGAAGAGGTGCTGCAGCCCGAGTCCATTCTCTGACATGAAGACAAGGTACTAAGAGGCGGTAAGACTATCCGACGATATCTTATTAAGTCTAAGAATTATCCTTTTAAGGATGCTAGATGGATGCAAGGCATACAATTAAAGGATAACCTAAACTTGTGAATGCTTACAATTTCCCTAGAGTAAGCAAATGTACAAATCTTTAAAATGAACAAAGGTTTTGTCTTATAAGACTCTCTTTTTCTTCATTGTGCAAAAATGTTAAGCACTATGCATGCTTAGATCAAGTTTGCGGAGACGACGTCGAAATTGGATGCTTTGTGTGTGTACCAAAAAAGTCTTCACAAATTCTACAAAGGAGGGGGTGAGCCTTGCAAGTAGAGGATGAGAGAGAAACACACACACATACACACTCACAAGCCTCCTTTACACAAAGGGAATGAGGGACACATGTCAACTCCCTAGCCCAGATGCCCACAAGGTGTACTCAAATCCTATTGGATGGCCATGGAGGTGGACGAATGAGAATTAGGCTAGAGTAAATCTAGTTTAATTATTTTAAAAACACTTAATAAAAGAACCAATAAGAATTAATCTCTCTAGAAGACTATTGGATAGTATCCCAAGGGGTCCAATGAGCATTGAGCAGCCCAATGGCTTACCTGATTCCTATTGGCTAGGAGACAAAGGGGTCCAATGAGAATTTAGTTGCATTAATTAATTACCTAAAGCTCTCACAAAAGGGGAAAGGGGGACACATATCAGAAGGCTATCACTTATGCTCCTTAAATCCTATCGGCTAAGCCTGGAGAGGTCCAATGGGGTGGCATCATGAGCAAATAGCAAGAGGGGTCGACCAAGAGAGAGAGGGGGCTAAATTTTCAAAGTCATTATCTCACACACTCACACAGAAGCTCATGTGTGAAGCAAGAATACTCTCTCTTTTCTTCTCAAGCTTTAATGGAAAGCTTATCACCTACTCCAAGCTTGTGAGAAGAGAGGCCTACACCAACCACTATTGGCTTTGTGATGCAAATCCAACCGAGAACCAAGCTTCAATGCATGCTCATCTCCTCTACCATGCTAATTACTAAGCTAAGCTATGCTAATATGAGTGATTATGTGAGGAGATTTACATCTTTCTCGTAAGACTACTCGTTCTTCTTGTCAATCTACTCTCATATCCCGCTAGCTCTCACCATCTTCGAAGGTGCGTGAGGTCTTGGGTCTGAGACCGTGAGGGAATTGAAGTTGTGTTTTATAAGTGTTTTGCTTAGTGCTTGAAGCTTCCATCTTCATTGCACTAGCTAGTATTGAAGGAACACAAATAATTGTATTGTAAAAATTTCTCTCTTGATGGGAGAAACCTATAATACAAAGCCTTTTGGAGGCGAGACCGGCTCCATGTAAATCCGGTTCTCAACTATTATCAATAGGTTAATTTCTCTCTCTTTTGAAGTATTGTTCATGCTAGCTAGCTATGTGTTATGCTTTTTGTTGCTCTCTCCACCCAAGCACTCTTGTTATGCTCAGTAGGAATCTATTCTAATAAAATGCTCACTATATTCATGCTTTTTTCCGCTACACACAAGTTTCTAGGCCATTAAATGTTACACAATATTGTGCGGAGTGCAAAGTGCAAGAGCCTCATCTCCTTCTCCAAGCTTGTTGAGAAGCGAAGGGGCTACACCAACACTCTTGGCTATGGAATGCAAATCCAAACAAGAGACATGCTTCAATGCTTAAGCTTGCCATCTTCTTCATCTTTATTACTATGCTATGCTAAGCAAGAAGAGTGATGATAAGTGAGGAAATATTTCTTGCTCCTATGGATGATTCTTCTTCCTCTTCCCTACCCTCATTCCCAACTAGCTCTCTCCACCTTCGAAGGTATTTGAGGCCTTAGGACTGAGCCTTGGGATAGTTAATGCTTTTTACAAAGTTTATGTTATTGTCATGATGCATGAAGATTTCCATCTTCATAGCATCACCAAAGTCACAAAGAACACAAAGACTGTATTGTAACAAGTCTCTCTTGATGGGAGAATCTATAATACAAATGCCTTTTGAAGGGGGGACCGTGGCTGCAAGTAGATCCGGTCCTCAACTATTGTCATGTTTGCTAATACTCTCTCTCTTGCAATAGTATTGTTCATTCCAAGTTAATTAAGTACTATGTTCATGTTGCTACCATCAATTAAGTTCACCCTCTATGTTCTCAAAGCAATCTCACAAAAATGTTCACTCTAATTCTCTTAATTCCGCTATTCTCAAAGTTCATAGGCCATTCCCATTACATTGGTATGAGAACATTTAGTTTCTCTTTTCTTGCTTAAGAAAAGAGGTCCTTAAGTAGCCTATTAATGGTTGATTTTGTTAATTATATTAGGGTAAGTAGGACTCGGATCTATTATTGGTTTTATTGAGCCCACTATGTGGGATATGGTGCACACCTCGGGAGATTTGGTCTTAATAATGGGGTATTTTTAGACTTGCCTACGGATTTACCATTATTGAGCCATAAGAAGTCCGAAAGGAGCTATCCCTCGGCGATTTTGCTATGTTAGATCCACCCCACTACTCTCTATAATTAACCAATTCAAGCAATGGGTGTAGATACTTAAGTGCTTATTTTCAAAGGCTAAGAGGAGTAGCAACTAAGGTTTTGAATTTCCAAAGGATACACTAAGTAAACCATTAGGAGAAATATGGACTTTGCATGGGCCTTGTAAGGAATCCTAATTTTTATGGATTAAGGCTAATGTTGTTTAGGGTTAAGGGGACAAGGGCATTCAAGAAGCTAGTTTTGAGTAGACTTTTCTAGCCTTTTTTTTAAGACACGTGTAGGATGTGGACTTAAGAGGTCACTTTCTCTCTCTAGCTTTTGGAAAGTGAAGGGAGTAAAGGGGTATGGCCACATCAGCAAAAACGTGGGTCACTAAGAGCCAAAATTTGACTTTTTTTCAAAAAAGTTATTTTTACTTAAAATTCTCTCCCAACATATATACACATCAAAAAATCATTTTTTGACATTTTTTTAAACCTACAAACACTAAAAGTCCACTTTTATAAAAAAAAATCCCAAAAAAAAAAACCTTTGTCCTCTCCTCCTTCCTCCTCTCTCCCTCTCCTCTCCCTCCCTACCCCCTTCTCTCCTCCTCCTCCCCTCTCTCTCCCTCTCCCCCCCTGCCCCCTTCTCTCCTCCCATGTTCCTCCCTCTCCCTCCCCCCTCTTTCTTTTCATTCTTTGCTTCCTCACGCAATAGCTGCCATAGTGCTCACGGACATCACAAATCGTATGCCTCCACCACCATGTACTCTGCACAACAAAAGTGTACATATTGCTTGTCCACGGTGTTTGCACCGAAGGCCGCATGTGAGGGTGAGCAGAGGTCATCCCAAGATCATCAAACTGTCGGTGAGACGAATGTGTATGGTTCTTTAATATCTTGGGAGGGGAGAAGTAGGCTTGTTAGGCTATTGCAATTGGTTGTGTATGGGTGCAGGTGCTTCTTTGCATTCGTGGATGCATGAATGTAAAGCTCTTCAGCTCAAAAGAGTGGCATTACAAGAAACAGTGGGTGCAGGTTAGAGAGGTCAAGTGTCACCACTTTTCCTCTAAAACAACCTTCTTTGTTACATCGTGTAGGTAGGTGCTTCAAATCCATCCTTATTAGAGGTGGGTAATCTCATCCTAATGTATATTTTAGGATTTTTTATTCCTAGTTGGATGGAAATACTTGCAAATTTGTACAACATATACTTAACAAGTTTCTTTATTATACAACTTAAAAATGTTGAATTCATACATTTTTTTTTTTGAAGAACATGTCTCTAATGCGTCATGATACAAGGTGACCTCTTACTATTCTAGTTAAGTGGCGTTGTTTGCAAGAATGGCTCAAGGAACTGGCATAACATGAAGCTTTTATGGTGGCACAAAGCTCTCCTCAAGCAATGTGGCTCCCACTACACCAAAAATCACTATGCTAAGAGTAGGACAATACAACAGCTTTTCATCAGCAGCACACCCTTTCCTAACATGAGGGCACCCCCACTAGAGATATTTTTATATGATAGGTCACCCCATGAGCATACCATGTCATGGAATGGATGTAAGAACTATGACTGTACTACCCCTTGGAAGTTGTTCACGAATGTATGTTTATCAAAGTTAATGAAAAGAAGTTTGGAGTTTTTTGTTTGTTGATGTGTAAGAGCACTCTTGGTCTACCATATTTTAGATTGTTTGATAAGTTAAATAAGATTTGTAGTCATTTAAAGTGTCATTTTTTTTTGGTAAGATTGTACATGAGAAGACATGATAAAGTACAAGCGATCTTGACGGAATAAACCTCGATGAGATTCCCACCATGCACTTGTGACACCATACCTCTCCTTGAACCCTTTGACTTCTATCGTTGTGGGGAGTCCAAGGGGGGGCTATTTTCAAATTTTTAGCATAACTTTTTTTTGAAGGAAATTTTGGTTATTCTAAAGTTTATACACAGTCTAGGAGTTCATTCTAATTGTTTTTCTTCAGTTTCAAATTTTGACCGAGTGCACTCCTTGGAAGCCACCATTGAAGGTGTTAGGGTGAGATTTTCGGAAAGTTTTGTATGTAGGAATACAGTCCTTAACACAATAAAAAACAATGGTTCTTTGAGTATTTTCAAATTCCATGGTTTTAATGCTCGTTGGAGCCCGTAGATTAAGAAAAAAGTAAAAAATGTATGGTTTACATCATTTTTAAATAAATTGTCAACTTGCACGTTGATTTTTGGAGAATGCGAGCAAGATATGATTTTTTCTCATCACATGATGGTCGAAGAACGCAATGAGATGAACAAATTCATGTGAGACAAGCCCAGACAGATTCGGAGCCGATTGAAATCTAGAAGCTGTTGAAAACAACCGAAAAGTTCAACACTTCAAAAAAAAAAAAAAAAAAAAACTTTAACACTTGAATCATGGCCATGCATCAAAAATATTCTCACACGGTGAAGGAGGTGCTTCAAAGCTATGGAAATCAGTATAAATTGCAAGCAATAGCATTGGAGGCTATTCAAGAAGTTGTAGAGGCTCACATCATTTGAGATGACTTTGCAATGACAAAATGATTAAGAGTTGTGTCTATAGTTTCCATAGTGATTTGGCTTTTTGGTTTATCCATGTGTTTTAAGTTAAGTGGTTTTGGCCATGAAGAGTTAAATTTAAATCAAATATTAACATTTTTGCCATCCTAAGGGGCAAACAAAGCTAGAAAATGCAAAAAAAAGGGTGGCCACAAGGGCGCGCAGATGGCCCATCTAGCAGTTTTGGATTGCTCATCTGCGCGCCCTTGTGGCCACCCTTTTTTTTG
Source organism: Adiantum capillus-veneris (assembly GCF_014529385.1). NCBI lineage: Eukaryota > Viridiplantae > Streptophyta > Polypodiopsida > Polypodiales > Pteridaceae > Adiantum > Adiantum capillus-veneris. The sequence continues at coordinate 147,473,407 of NC_140935.1, forward strand.
CATTTTCTAGATTTGTTTGCCCCTTAGGATAGCAAAAATGTTAATAGCTGATGAAACCAGATGTTTATGTAGCATGAGACTAGATTTTTATATTGTCCAATGTGATTTGGCCTTTTGGTGCAGGCAACTAGTAAGTTGAGTTGAAGGAAGGCATAATGTGCTTGAAAAGTTAAATTTTACATTCATCTCACCTTTTCCAAGGTCCTGGAGTGCAACAATAGCCTAATTATGCAAAAAAAAGGGTGGCCACAAGGGCGCGCAGATGGCCCATCCACCAACAGTTTTGGATGGCTCACCTGTGCGCCCTTGTGGCCACCCTTTTTTTTGCATTATATGGTCTTGTCTGCCCCTTATAATAGCAAGAATGTTAATATTTGATGAAACCAGATGTTTATGCAGCATGAGACTAGATTTTTATACTGTCCAATGTGATTTTCCCTTTTGGTGCAGGGAACTAGTAAGTTGAGTTGAAGGAAGGCATAATGTGCTTGAAAAGTTCAACTTTAGGTTCATCTCATCTTTTCCAGGGTCCTGGAGTGCAGCAATAGCCTAATTATGCAAAAAAAGGGTGGCCACAAGGACCCACATATGGCCCATCCAGCAGTTTTGGATGGCTCACTACGCGCCCTTGTGGCCACCCCTTTTTTTGCATTATATGGCCTTGTCTGTACCCCAGGATACCAATTTTGTTTTAGATTAAGTGAAAGAAAATCTTTATGCAACATGAGAGTACAAATTCCACTTCTTTTCACTCAGATGTAATTAGAGCTCCCCCCTCCCCTCCCCTTTCTTTGTGTTCAAAGGTCCGGAGCATTTACTATGTAAAATTTTCCTATATCACGTGCATTCACTAGAATGGATTAAAAGTATCCCTTATAGGCCTTATCTACACATGTTTCTGCAACTTTACAAGAATATAAAATCCCTTCTGTTGAACACATGTGCTATGTTACATATACTTTAGTGAACTCCCCATGTCAACGGCCTCACAAATCCTGTGCACTAAACATTAAACACTAGAAATCGACCAAACAAGGAGCCAATTTTCACTTCCTTGTGTCCACCTAGTGTTCTTGGGAATTTTTTGGTTAAGCCATTTCTTTGGTATTTGAAACCACATGTGACCCCTATTGTTATAGTATCCAACCAAAGGTTTCTTGATTGGAAGTTTACATAGGCTCGAGTGGTACATATCTTCTATGTTAACAATGCATGTATCTATAATTTATGTTTAGACTTTCTCTATCCAAATGAGCTACATGGTAAAAATAAAATCCGGAATTTAACAGTTAAGTTCACAAGGTGATGGCTATTGGTATCATCTTTAGCAATACCAAAGAAATAACTACCAATAGCTAATGAATAGGGATATTTAAGAAGATTTCATACCAAAAACTTGTCAACACTACTCAAAAAGTTGGAAACTCAAAGGCTTTACAATATATGTATGATGAAACAAGAATCAATAATAAGTCACCCCTATACATAGACACCTCCATCTCAAGTGATCATTTCTCTAATCAAGCTTGGCATATGCATAGTATGGAAGCAATAACATGTTGGAAAGCAAGAGTTTAGCTTTCTGAACTTGTGAAACATTGCTAATGATATATATTCAACATCCACAAATGAGGACATCTTGACAAAGTTTATGATCCACTTTGATAAGAATAACCATTAATGATTAAACTAAAATCAAAATATTACTTGAATTTCTTCAAGGTGGAGTGATTAAGACTTGCGACTTGAATCATCGTATAGGCAAATCAAAATATCCATAAAAGTAAACAATATTTCTCAGATCTGTATGAAACTTCAGTAATCTAAATTAAATACTCTCACTCAATGCGACACCTTTTAACAAAAAAACATATTTATATTTCATTTATAGAGGAATCCAGCCTCATGAAAAATAATTACAAATGGAGACAATGTTGTTGCTATTAGGCTTCTCTTACAAGTATTTGTCTTCCTCATCTAGAGATTCATATACACTTGAGTATTTGTGTGTCTATGACATTAGGGAAGATAGTAGTACTATATGGATGTCTTCTATGAGAGCTCCTAGAGAGTCCCTATTGGTTCAAGATTCTAAAAAACACCTACTATTCTTATCAAAATCTTTTAACATGGTAGTGAAAGGTTCCTCAAGGAACAAAAATAGAGTGATTTACATCTCTGCACATGGTTTCTTGCTCATGTCCTCTTAAAACAAGTTGAATCTGTAAGTAAACAAAAGATTATGTGAGCACAAAGTTATAAAGTACAAAATGATATCATTCCAATTATCTAATGACAATCATACAAAGAATAAATTACAAGAAAAATCTTTGACGACTCTCCATAGATAACACAACTTACTTACATTGTGAGACTCAAATCACATGCTACACAACTATAGATGGCGCACCAAAGCCATCAACAAAATAGCACCACCTAGTGTTATGAGGTGTGAATCCTAAACACTGAAAGCCATAAAGAGGTTAATTCTCTCCAGCATGATAAACTTAAAGATGGAGATGATGTTAAGCTCTGAATGTAAGCTACAAGGGTAGTTTTCTTACCATTCTATCTTTATGTTGGAGATGAACCCTTGCAATGCCCACGCGATATTCACACCTCCTATTGTTGTGGTATGCAACTCATGTGAGCTCATACTTTTGCCACCTTCGGGAGTAGAGGTTTCCATGTAGTGTGAGTGAATGAAAGTAGAAGGAGTAGAATCTTGTTTCATGTTGTAATGAAGGTGAGAGAAGGGAGAGGAGCTAGCTTGGTGTGAAACTATGTGGTGGGCAAGGGGAAGAGATGAAGGAGGAGCTTGCTTGGTGCTACAATGGAGGTGGGAGAAAGCTAGCAGAGAGATAATGATGGACTATAGGGGGTGCATGTGGTTGTTGCAGCAATGGAGAGCTTGGAAAAGGGTTTGTAGAGAGAGAAAACACTTTTTAGCTATAGAATAGGTTTGGAAAGACTTTGGAGGGTGAAAATGATATTTTGATTTGTTTTTTTTTTTAATCAATTTTTTGGATTTTTTAGTGCACGTTTTTAACTTTTGAAGGTCAAAAATACTTTTTTGACCATGCAATAGGTTTGGGGATCTTTTAAGGAGGGAAAACTTGAAATTTGAAATTTTTTGAAAATTTGAAATTTTTTGTGTATTTTTAAATCCGGGCCAAAAAGTGGGGGAAAAGAGGTCAAAGTGGTTCCCCCCCCCACCCCCACCCCCGCACCCCTCTTTCCCCTAGCCATCTCCCTTACCTTCTCACTAGGTAAGAGGCAATTAAGAGGTGTAAGGCTACCTTGTCCCCCTACTTTTTTGAGGGTATAGAGTGTGTCCACCACCCTCTTCCTATTGGCTGACCTCTAATTAACCTTAATCCCAAAGGCCCCTAGAGGGTTCATATTTTTCCTAATGCACATGTATAATTAGCATGGATGACAATAACCAAGAGAGTAGAATGAACATTGATAACTTTGATTTTGCACATGAAGGTGCTAATGATAATGCCCCCATGTTTATCAATTATCTTGTTACTAGGTTGTATCAAGCTATGGGAAACCCTACTTTGGAAGCCTAATTTACCCAAAAACTTCGTACTTATGGGATTTCCCTTTCTCTCCAAGAGGAGCGAGATTTTAGGAGGCCTCTTGATGAGACTTCCAAAAGAAGACTCTCTCCCATACGAGAGGAGGAATCCAAAGAACAAGAAAGTAATAAATCCCTATGTTCCTCTGAATATGTGGCTCCATGAATACGACGGTCTAAACGATCGCCAACTCCTCCCATGAGGAAACGGTCAATACACAGTCCTTCTCCTCGTCACTCCAAAAGAGAAGAGAGAAAACAAAGGAAGAAAAGGTCAAGAAAGAGGTCACCCTCTTCTCCTTCTTCTTCACCTTCCTCCTCTCCCGATGAAATCTATGGCTATTCTCCTAGAGAATACAAGAGATAAGGACATCACAAATCATACCCTACATGGCGAAGATCACAAAAGCTCAAGAAGTTCAAAGAGGGAGGAAAGAGTATCTCTTTTCTCACCTATGATGGCACCTTTGGTTCCACCGACAAAGTATTGGCCTTCATCCAACAATTTGATTCGGTCTTTGGAAATGAGGGCTTCACGGAGTCCTCCAAGCTACGTCATGTAGCTATGTACTTCCAGAAATCAGCTCGTCAATGGTGGCTAGCCTTCATGGCAGCGGTGAAGCCCCAAAGACATGGAAAATTCTACGAGTTTCCATCATGAAGCAATTCCTTGCAAGCGATGCAAAGGACAAAGTACTTATCGAATATGGCGCAGTTTGAAGCTTCTCTCACATGAGTCTATTCACAAATATGTGGACAAGTTTTGGGATTTACATCTCAAGGCTACTGTCTTCCTAAAGATAGACTTCGCCGAGCAAAAGCAAGAGTTTTATGCGGGATTACCTGAAGAAATGGCCGAGTATGTCAACTCCCAATGGCCTGGTTCTATCACCAAAGTAATCCACCACACTATGGTTGCTTCCAGCATCAATTTCCAACAAGGGGCTTGACTGAATATCAAACCCATGGAAAACAAAGACAAAAATGATACAAAGGGGAAAACCAATGCTCAAAATTCTTCCCAAGGCACTTCCTACAACAACAACTATAACAACAATAGGTCCAAGGAGAAGGGAGTTTACAAAGGTAAAAAAAAATTCTCTCATGAAGAGATTAAAGCTTTTCGCAAGGACCATAAGTGTTTTAAGTGTGGGAAGAAAGGACATGGCTATCGTTCATGTCCAAAGCTATGTGGACAAAGAAAACTTTTTGCATCTATTCTCTCCAACATGAGGATGCTATCCTAGGGGTTCCATGGTTTGATCGCATGGCTGCCAACATGAAGTTCCCTTAAAGGAGAATCTACTTCACCTACAGGGGAAAGAACATGTATATAGATGCTAATGAGTCTGGTCGTACTATACCAGTTGTAAATTCACCAGCTTTTCATAAGTCAATGAAAAGATCGATTTCTACGTACATGATTTTTGTCAAAGAATCCACTAATGATGCTTATGGTTTATCAAATGAAAATGGTAGGAATCAAGAAGAGTTAGACTTTTCTACTTTTCTAAATGGATTCCAAGATGTTTTCATCGATGATATCCCTATGGACTTACCTCCAAAACGAGGGGATGATGACCATCGAATTGAGCTCCTACCAGGAAGCTCACCACCTGACAAGCCTCCTTATTGAGTTTCCCTAGTTCAACAAGAGGAGATCATGAGGCAAGTACAAGAATTGGTAGACAAAGGTATGGTGAGGCCTAGTTCCTCTTCCTTTTGTTCTCCAGTCCTTTTAGTGAAAAAGAAAGATGGTACATATTGTATGTGTGTGGACTATCGATCACTAAACCATATCACTATCAAAAACAGATTTCCCGTGCTTTGGGTAGAAGATTTTTTTGATAAGCTACAAGGCTCTACCTACTTCAGTAGGATTGACCTAAAAAGTGGCTATCATTAAATAAGGATAGTGGATGAATATACCCTAAAGACCACGTTTCGTATAACATTTGGTCTTTATGAATATCTAGTCATGCCTTTTGGCTTGACCAATGCACTAGCCACATTCAATCGTTTGATGGAGAAAACAAGTTCACTGGAATGTTCTTTGATGATATTATCATCTACTCCAAGTCCTTGGAGGAACACAAGCAACATCTCCAAGTGATTTTTTCAAGCATTGAGGGAGAACAAGCTTTTTCTCAACTAAAAGAAAAGTGAATTTTTCCTTCAAGAGATTCAATACTTAGGCCATATTATCTCTCAAGATGGTATCCGTATGGATCCATCACAGTTAGAGGTAATAAAAGCATGGCCTAATCCAAGGAATCTACATGAGCTAATAAGCTTTATTGGTATGTGTGCATACTATACACGCTTCATAGCAAAATTTTCTCAAATAGCAGGACCATAACATGACTTAACAAAGAAGAACGTCAAGTATTCATGGACTGCTAAGGAGCAGAAAGCTTTTGACAAGCTCAAAGAGAAGCTTACCTCTCAACCAGTCCTAATGCTTCCGGATCTCTCAAAGCCATTTGAGGTCCAAATGTGATGCTTGTGGTGATTGCCTTGGAGCAGTCTTACTTCAAGACGGGCATGTCATAGCATATGAGAGCCGAAGGCTCAATACGGATGAACAGGTCTTGGGAATTTATGAGAAAGAGCTTTTAGCTGTCCTACATGCCTTAAACACATGGAGGCACTATTTATTAGGGACTCCATTCATTTTACAAATAGACCACCAAAGTCTCACGTACTTTATGACACAAACCAAGCTTCCCGACAAACAAATGAGGTGGGAAAATTTTCTTTCGCAATTTTATTTTTATATTGCTCACATTGCTGGTAAGCACACTTAAGTGGCCAATGCACTTTCACGATGACCAGAAGTCAATGCGGTGTCTATAGCAACTCACAATGATCTATCTTGTATGATAGATAAGTATGCTACTGACTCTGACTTTAAAGATGTAATGTCAGCCCTGTTAAGTATGGAGCCTGATTTACCCTTGTAATTTTCTGTGGTAAAAGCGCACATTTGTAAGGCCCTCATTATGAGGAGAAGCCATCGTGCGTGAAGGAAAATCACTCACCGGAAACCAAAATTTCCACGGACAAGAATCAGAGGCAACTTTAGAGGCCTCGGGGGCGGAGGCCCCCGAGACTTTTTTTTCGTCGAAATATTATGGCCGGACAGCGGCCGGAAAGTGGTCGGAAAACAACCGGTCGGTTGGCCGGTGGCCGGTAGTCAATGGCCGATGGGCGGTGGTCAGAAGTCAATGGCCGGTGGTCTGTGGTCGGAAGTCAATGGCCGGTGGCCGGTGGCCGAATTCAAAAGCGGACTTGTCTTCTCAAGGGCGGCCACACATGGGCGGATTGGAGGGTCCGATTTGGACTTATTCGCACAAGGGCGGCTACACATGGTTGTCTCTCATTAGAGAGGGCAGCCGTTTTGGCCTATAAAAGGAGGCCATTTCTACACACATTTCACAGTGTGAAGTTGATGCAACAAGGTGAGTGTGAGGTGGTGAGAGTGAAGCAAGGCGGGAGCTCTATCAAGGGTTTAATCCCTTTGTAAACTACTTCTTCTTTTGAAGTGCTAAAGCCATTGAGTGGCTGCTTTCCCGTGGACGTAGCCCACATTGAGTGAACCACGTATATCGTGTGTAATCTCTCTCTCTCTCTACTCTATAATCTCTTGTGTGTGAAATCTATCTCTCTCCATTAAGTAATCTACTCAAAAATCTATTTAGCTACGTCTTATTTTCTTACAACTGGTATCAGAGCAAGGTTTTCTCGTAGCTAAATTATCTCAAGGAAAGGATTCCTTGAATTGAGTGGGAGTTATGGCGGAGGAAGGGAAGCTCAAGATTGAGAAGTTCAATGGCAAAAACTACCAACATTGGAAGATGCAGATTGAAGACTATCTCTACCAGAAGGACCTCTATTTGCCACTAGGCGGTCTTGCGAAGAAGCCCGCAACAATGACAGATGAAGCATGAATTGTCCTTGATCGAAAGGCATTGGGAACAATCCGGTTAAGCTTGGCGTCAACGGTGGCCTTCAATGTTTTGGAGATGAAGACCACGGAGGACTTGATGAAGTCACTTGACGACTTCTACGAGAAACCATCGGCATCCAATAAGGTATTTCTTATGAAGCGCTTGTTCAATCTAAAGATGGCAGACAATGGTTCAGTTGCAGAACACCTAAATGAATTTAACACAAACATAAGTCAACTTCGATCAGTGAAAAGCAATTTCGATGACGAAGTGCAAGCTCTCCTTATACTATCATCTCTACCGGATAGTTGGGACAGCCTTGTGATGGCTGTAAGTAATTCTATCTCTGGCACAAATACTCCTAAGTTTGATGATGTTGTGGGTGTTCTCCTAAGCGAGGAAATGCGAAGGAGAAGCACAGGAGAATCATCAAGTGCTGCACTATCAGTGGAAACAAGAGGAAGGCCTAAGGAGAGGTTCAAAAACCAAAAGGGTCGTGATCGCTCAAGGCGGAGCAAGTCACGCACAAAGTCAGTTCTTGAATGTTGGAACTGCGGCAAGAAGGGCCACGTCAAGAAGGATTGTTGGTCCAAGAAGAAGAAGGAGACAGAGTCTCAAGAAAACAAGCCAACATCGGAGGCCAATGTGGCAGGTAAAGTAGAGCAAGATGCTCTAATTCTCTCATTAGACATTGTGTCTAATTCCTGGATAGTAGATTCCGGGGCTTCATTCCATGCGACACCACACAAGCAACATTTCCAAGACTACACCAAAGGTAATTTTGGGGTATGTATACTTGGGAGATGATGAAGCTTGTGAGATTGTCGGCAAAGGTACAGTTTCTGTCAAAACTGCTAACGGAAATGAATGGAAGCTTAAAGATGTTAGGCATGTTCCTTCTCTTCGAAAAATTTGATCTCTACAGGACAATTGGACGATGAAGGTCACAACATTGCATTCAGAAACAAACAGTGGAAGATCTCAAAGGGATCTTTGGTGGTTGCCAAGGGAGAAAAAAGTCGGTACACTTTACTTGTGTACTGTTAGCACGCAACCTTCAGCTTGTAGCAACTACAGAAGTTGACAGTGCGGTGTGGCACTACCGACTTGGGCATATGAGTGCCAAAGGAATGCAAATCCTTCAAACAAAGAAGCTTCTACCAAGTTTGAAAGAAGTGGACTTAGAGTTCTGTGAAGATTTTGTTTATGGTAAACAAAAGAGGGTAAAATTTCAAAAATCAGGAAATGAAAGAAAAAATAAAAAACTTGAGTTGGTTCATTCTGATGTTTGGGGTCCTGCAAGTACACCATCACTTGGTGGCTCATTGTACTATGTAACATTCATAGACGATGCGAGTAGAAAAACATGGGTTTATGTCATGAAGAATAAATCCGATGTATTTTCCATATTTCAAAGGTGGAAAGCCTTTGTGGAAAATGAAACAGGTACCAAGGTTAAATGCCTCAGATCCAACAATGGAGACGAATATTGCAGCCAAGCTTTTGAAAGCTTTTGTGCTAGCAATGGAATTCAGAGGCAAAGGACAACCCCAAGGACACCTCAACAAAATGGGATTTCGGAAAGAATGAACAGGACAATCATGGAACGAGCATGAAGCATGCGGCTACATGCAGGCCTACCGCTTGAGCTTTGGGCGAAAGCTGTAAGTACGTCTGTGTACTTAATCAATCGGTCACCCTCAACGGCATTGGATGGGGGAGTTCCACAAGAGGCATGGACAGGTAAACCGGTGAATTATGCATTTCTCAAAGTGTTTGGGTGTGAGGCTTTCATGCACATAGATAGAAGCCTAAGATCAAAGCTAGATGCAAAGTCCAAAAAGTGTTTCTTCATTGGCTATGAAGAAGGAGACTTTGGGTATCGCCTATGGAATCCTGAAGATGGTAAAATCTTAAGGAGTAGGGATGTAATTTTTAACGAACAAAATATGTACAAAGATTACTTGGAAAGAAAACAAGCAAAAGAAACAGGTGATGAGTACATGGAGCTTGAGGACGGTGAAGACTCAAGGGCTGAAAACGGTGACAATGTGCAACAACGTCAACCAAATGAGGAGCCTCAACCTATTCCCCGAAGATCTACAAGAACAAGTAGACCTCCAGAAAGGTTTGTTCCTTCCTTCAACCATCTCTTGCTCTCAGATTCTGGAGAGCCGGAATCATACGAAGAAGCTATGCAACATGAATCCAAAGAACAATGGACGAAGAGCATGCAAGTGGAGATGGACTCACTACATCGCAACCAAACATGGGAGTTGGTTGAGTTGCCTAAAGGTAAGCGGGCCCTTCAAAAAAAATGGGTGTACAAGCTGAAGGAAGAAGAAGGTGGGAAGAAAAGGTACAAGTCTAGGCTTGTGGTAAAAGGTTTTTCTCAAAAGAAAGGTATTGACTTCAATGAAATATTTTCTCCTGTTGTAAAAATGAACTCAATTAGGCTTGTCTTAAGCCTTGTGGCTGCTCATGATCTAAATCTCGAGCAAATGGATGTAAATAAGGCATTTCCTCATGGTGACTTAGAGGAAGAAATCTACATGCTTCAACCAAAGGGGTATGAAGTAAAAGGTAAGGAGAAAATGGTTTGCAGATTAAAGAAGAGCTTGTATGGTTTGAAGCAAGCATCAAGACGGTACTTGAAGTTTGATCGATGGATGTTGGATCATGGATTCACAAGATGCAACTCGGATCACTGCGTCTACACAAAGAATTTGGGAGATGGGAAATTCATCATCCTAATGTTGTATGTTGATGACATGTTGATTGCAAGTGCTAACATGCAGAACATCAAAGACCTAAAAGAGGAGCTGTCCAAATATTTTTCAATGAAAGATTTAGGTGCTGCAAAGAGGATACTTGGTATGAAAATATCAAGGGACGGGACGAAGAAGACAATAAAGCTATCTCAAGAAGATTACATCAAGAAGGTACTAGAAAGGTTTGCAATGCAAAATGCAAAACCAGTTTCTACACCTTTGGCTGGTCATTTTAAACTAACGAAGTATATGTGTCCGAAGACACAAGAGGAGATAGCCTATATGTCTAAAGTTCCATATGCTGCAGCGGTAGGTTCTCTAATGTATGCTATGGTCTGGACAAGGCCAAACATTGCACATGCAGTGGGAGTTGTGAGTAGGTTCATGGAAAACCCAGGTAAAGAGCATTGGCAAGCTGTGAAGTGGATACTTAGGTATCTAAAAGGGACAACAACAAATGCTTTGTATTTTGGAGGAGCTGATATTTTTCTAGAAGGGTATGCTGATGCAGATATGGCAGGTGACAAAGATACTCAAAGGAGCACTACTGGCTATGTGTTCACGGTTGGAGGCATAGCAATAAGCTGGGCTTCAAAGCTGCAGAAAGTGGTTTCACTTTCTACCAAGGAAGCAGAGTATGTAGCAATGACGGAGGCAAGCAAAGAAATTATGTGGCTTCACAGATTCTTAGAAGAGCTTGGATTCAAACAAGACAATTGTGTCTTGTACAGTGATAGCCAAAGCGCTATCCATCTTGCGAAGAACTCAGCCTTTCATTCAAGGACAAAGCACATTGAGGTGAGATATCACTTCATACGCACTCTTTTGGAAGAGGGACAGCTCAAGCTAGGAAAGGTGCATACAAGTGAAAATCCTGCAGACATGTTTAAAAAGGTGGTCAACAAGGAGAAGTTGAGCTTTTGCTCATCTTCAATCAGCATTCAAGGATAAGAAGCCAGAATGGAAAGCAGTCACAGGTTTGGTTTGGAGATCAGTCTCTAAGTGGGAGATTGTTAAGTATGGAGCCTGATTTACCCTTGTAATTTTCTATGGTAAAAGCGCACATTTATAAGGCTCCCATTATGAGGAGAAGCCATCGTGCGTGAAGGAAAATCACTCATCGGAAACCAAAATTTCCACGGACAAGAATCAGAGGCAACTTTAGAGGCCTCGGGAGCGGAGGCCCCCGAGACTTTTTTTTCGCCGGAATATTATGGCCGGACGGCGGCCGAAAAGTGGTCGGAAAACAATCGGTCAGTTGGCCGGTGGCCGGTAGTCAATGGCCGATGGGCGGTTGTCGAAAGTCAATGGCCGATGGCCTGTGGTCGGAAGTCAATGGCCGGTGGCCGAGTTCAATGGCCGGTGGCCGAATTGAAAAGCGGACTTGTCTTCTCAAGGGTGGCCACACATGGGCGGATTGGAGGGTCCGATTTGGACTTATTCGCACAAGGGCGGCTACACATGGCTGTCTCTCATTAGAGAGGGCAGCTCTTTTGGCCTATAAAAGGAGGCCATTTCTACACACATTTCACAATGTGAAGTTGATGCAACAAGGTGAGTGTGAGGTGGTGAGAGTGAAGCAAGGCGGGAGCTCTATCAAGGTTTTAATCCCTTTGTAAACTACTTCTTATTTTGAAGTGCTAAATCCATTGAGTGGCTGCTTTCCCGTGGACGTAGCCCACATTGGGTGAACCACGTATATCGTGTGTAATCTCTCTCTCTCTCTACTCTATAATCTCTTGTGTGTGAAATCTATCTCTCTCCATTAAGTAATCTACTCAAAAATCTATTTAGGTACGTCTTATTTTCTTACAAGCCCTGCTTTGGGGAAGAAAGAGGAACCATTCACCTTGTAGATTGGTTATCTTCTACATGGCAATAGACTATGTGTTACCCACTTCCTTTGTGAGAAAGTCGTGTATGAATCCAATGCTCCTCCGTATGCAGGGCATAGAGGCATTCAACCTACTCTTTGAGGAGTAGAAACATACTTCTATTGGCCTACCATGAAAGTGGACATACAAAAGTATGTTTCAAAATGTGTGGTATGTAAAAGACTAAGTATGATAGAGGGAAGAAACCTGGATTACTCCAGCCATTGCCCATCCCTAATTCACCATGGGAGAGTATATCCATGGATTTTATCTTTGGATTACCCAAGTCTATCCATGGGAATATGGGAATATGGACAATAGTCAATAGGTTTAGCAAGCAAGCACACTTTATTCCTGTCAAAAAGACTATTAAGGAACACCAAATGGCAACCATCTTCATATCTCAAATTTTCAAACATCATGAATTATCAACATCCATCGTGTCAGATAGAGATTCTAGAATGACCAGTAATTTTTGAAAAGGTCTCTTTGAAAATCTAGGTACAAGATTGAATTTCTCTTCGGCCTACCACCCACAAACGGATGGCCAAAGTGAGATAGCCAATCTTAAGATACTCGATCTACTAAAGACTTATGTTACAGAAGTAGATCAAGAATCACAATGGGAGAAGTACTTACCCCTTGTAGAGTATGCGTACAATAATACTATCCATACTACTACAGGAAAAGCACCTTTTGAGATCATAGAGGGAAGACCTAAAAGTCCCTTGCTACTTAAAGTACATGGGAAGATCTTCGCTCTGCTGATGAGTATAGCCGTGACCTACAAGAATGTTTTCAAAAGGTTAAGGAGGCTATATCCATCTCTCAACAAAGGCAAAAAGGGATGCTGCTAATAAGCACAGAAGAGTCTTAGCCTTTAAGAAAAATTATTGGGTCTTGCTTAAGTTTCTCAAGGCTCATCTAAGGTATACTACGGGCAAGAATCCTACGAGCCACCAAGAGTATTATGCTAAACTAGCAAAAAGATACTATGGTCCTTTCTTTTAAAATTCTTAAGCCAATCAATGAGATGGCTTATTAGTTAAAGTTGCCCAACCATTGGCTCATTCACAATTCTAACCATGTGAGCCTACTCAAGCCTTACAAAGGAGATCCACTAAAAGAACCAATAATGGAGGATCCGCTAGAGATTGAAGATAAAGAAGAGGTGTTGCAACCCGAATCGATTCTTTGACACGAAGACAAGGTACTAAGAAACGGTAAGATTATCCAATGATATCTTGTTAAGTTTAAGAATTATCCTTTTAAAGATACTACATGGATGTAAGGAACCTAGCTTAAGGATAATATGAATCTTCTCAATGCTTACAATTCTACACTCAGGAGTAAGCAAATGAAAATACATTTTAAATGAACAATGTTTTTGTCTTATAAGACTCATTCTCTTTCTTTAATTGTGCACAAAATTTAAGAAGTATGCATGCTTAGGATCATGTTTGTGGTGACGACGTCTCCCAAACACCAAGTAGAACTTGTCACTCTACTTTGGAAGTATGATATGGGCTAAAGAGCAGGCATGCTAGCGGCAGCTAAGTCTCACGGGCACCAAATGGATTAGTCATCCATTTTGGAATGATGTCGTAGGGTAAAAATGGATCTTCTATCTCCTAAGAAACATGGACTAATGACTAGCCTTTATCTTCTCTACCTCATAGTCAAGGACGACTATGATTTCAAGAGAGAGGTAATGTCATAAAATATATAATATCTAACTTTACCAAATGATTTTCTCATATAAAACAGATCATTTAATATGGGAAGATAAAAGGGAACAAAAGTTAGAATATAGATATGTGCTTCTAGACCTATCTCACTCAACAGGGGACCAAAAGGAGAAATGGTTGCATCTCAATAGGGGTCCAAAAGGAGACGGTCTACCAAAGACCAATGTGCAATAAGTGCTTCTAGATTTACCTCAGCAAGGGACCAAGAGGAGAGATGGATACATCTCAATATGGGTCCAAAAGGAGATAGTCTATCAAAGAGCAAAGTGCATCTATTGAAGCTTAAAAGACCTTAGGGTTACTTCATTAAAGACCTCCAAAAGTTAGAGTTAAAAAGTCCTTTGACCTTAGGCAAGTTAGGGCTAACCTTGAGGTGGGAAACCTATCCAAGCATGAGGTGCTAAGATGCTTAAAGTGGTTGTGGGAACCATGCCCAAAGCTTGAGGTTATTTTTATGCTTAAATAACTAAGGTTCTTAAAGTGTTCAATTCAAATATAAACTCTCAAGAGGCATAAAGGGTTTCCATGTGTGATTGACTAAGTGCTTGGAGTATTCAATTCAAACCAAATGACTTAAGAAGCATAAAAGACACATGTTCAAAAGATCCTCCACATGTGTCCCTTATGATGTGCTTAGCTTTAAAGGGGTCCAATGAGAATTTAAATGCATAAAAATAAATAAATAAGTTCTTTCTCTCAAAGAGAAAAAAGAGGACACATGTCCAGATGAAATAATTAAATAATACAAAAGAGAGAGAGAGAGAGAGAGAGAGAGAGAGATGTGGAACAAGCATGAGATGGGGGTATACTCTCCCACACATAATGCAAGAGATCCATCTCCTTCTCCAAGCTTGTTAAGAAGTGGAGAGCCTACACCAACACTCTTGGCTATGGAATACAAATCCAACTAGGAGCCATGCTTCAATGCTTGAGCTTGCCATCTTCTTCATCTTCATTACTATGCTATTATGCTATGCTAATCAAGAAGAGTGATGATAAGTGAAAAACTATTTCTTTATCCTATGGATGATTCTTCTTTCTCTTCCCTACCCCCATTCCCTGCTAGCTCTCTCCACCTTCAAAGGTGTTTGAGGCCTTGGGACTGAGGTTTGGGATAGTTAATGCTTTTTGCAAAGTTTATGTTATGCTCATGATGCATGAAGATTTCCATAATCATAGCATCACCAAGGTCACAAGGAACACAAAGATTGTATTCTAACAAGTCTCTCTTGATGGGAGAATCTATAATACAAACGCCTTTTGGAGAGGGGACCGCGGCTCCAAGTAAATCCGGTCCTAAACTATTGTCATTTTCTCTAATACTCTCTCTCTTGCAAAAGTATTGTTCATGCCAAGTTAATTAAGTACTATGTTCATGTTGCTACCATCAATTAAGTTCACCCTCTATGTTCTCAAAGTACTCTCACAAAAATGTTCACTCTAATTCTTTTAATTCCGCTATTCCTTAAGTTCAAAGGTCATTTCCATTATATATATATATATAAAAGAGAGGGGAGAGAGAGAGAGACCAAAATCTTCAATTGAACCCACAAACAAGGAAAACAATCCCATTTTCTTAATCCAATTTTACTTTTGCAATGGCCTTCAAAATTGAATGTAGACAATTTTGGTCAAGGGAAAAGCAAAGACTCCTTTTTAGCAAACAAAATTTTGAAGGACTTAGTCTTAACATTACACCATAAAGGTATTTCTTTGATGGGCTGAATATTGGATGGATGTTGTTTGATGATTGATGAGGAGGCCCTTGGGGTGCCTTCAGACTAAGCACACACCAATGAAGCAAAGTGTTGTTTTCCACCCTTCCCTAAATGCAAGGAAGTGTGGTCTTCTTGTTCCCCCGAAGGCTCTATCTCCCTTTCCCCCTTGAAAGTAAGAAGATTCCTTTGCACTCATCCTAATGGTAAGGTTTTTCATACTTTTCCGTCGCCTCTCCCTTCAATCGCCAAAGGTGTGATCTTTTTCGCCTTCGAGTTTTGGCCTACCAAAGGCCTTAGTATCCATATGGGTGAAGATTGTTGAATTCTAGTTGTTTGACATGTGTCTCTCAAGAAAGCATTAAAAGTTTTGAAGACAAACAAATCATGTCTTTTCAAATGTTATTTCTCAAAAATTCACTCATTTTTGGGCATGCTAATGCATTCATTTTTGGCCTGAAGAAGGCCATAGAGGGGTGCTAGATAAATGGCGCAATTTCTGAGCCGTTGATGCAGAGGTTTCTGACGGTGGACACGTGTCCTCTTAGTTTGAAAAGAAAAATATTATAAACAATATATCTTATTTTTAAATTGTAAATAGGTCCTTCCATCATTGTAATTTGACACCTTCATTTAAAACTCTCTTGCCTCTTTTTTTTTTATTTGTTTATTTGGACTGCTTAAAAAAGACATAAAAAATAAAGCATTAGAAGTACATTCATAGAATTTTGATCCTATGATGTGAAATAATGCAATATTTTGATTTGTAAAATAATCTTCTTATTTAAGACCTCCTAAAAGGACCTTTCACAAAAAATTTCTTTTATTTTTTACTCTTATTAAACCTGCCTTTTCTTTAAAAAAATATTTTATTATCTATGATTATTAAATCTACTTTTTAGTGTGTAATTGGATCTCTTTATTTTGTTGTTTTTATTTTACTTTTTTACTTTATTTTATCTTCAAAAACCAATGTGATCTTTTCACCTTGTTTAAGTGGCCCATCGTAAAAGACAAAGACAAAGGCATCTCTACTACTTGTTTATAGAGTTTGAAAAAAATAAGTGTTATCTTAAGAGTGATTCCACTTTTTTTCATTTTGAAGGTCATAAAAACAAACTTTAACCTCACTATTTGTTGACCATTTCACCTTAGATGTGTGTGCATTTGTGTGTAGGTGACTTGAGACAAAGGAAAAGTGCATTTCCCATATCCATAATATGTTGTTGAAAGCACTGATGGGGGCCATAACGATCGGTAGGTCGGTTCGGAACTGTGAGTTTCTAACGCCTATGTCACATTGGGGCATGCGGACAACATTTATTCTCATCCCAACCAATCAATGACTGTGTCAATGGAGTTACTTGTCACACTTCGATGTTGTCTATGTTTCCTAGCTTAGTTGGCCGTCGAGCTCAGTGCCACACTTTTTCCAAAAGTGTATCGGCTTCCCATGCCCTCCCAACTTCAACCCCAACACTAATCCTACAGTTTGATTGGACGCGTAGCAAATTTTCCAATTTCTCGTATGCACTCACTATGATAGGCTATAGTATTTGTGGTAGCTGCTATAATTCGAACTCTTCTCATGCAAGGGCATGATGGTCATGGTCATCCAACTCATGATGGACGCGCGGTGGAGTGTGACAGGGGCCTTATTATTTGTGTATATGGACAATACAATTCTATATTAAAACAATACAATTCATAACTGATTAAGACCTACTTCCGATAAATCTTCCCCTTCCCCCCTTACCATCAGCAGGCCATTGTGATTCCTCACCTTGTTTGGCATGCTAAAAAGGCTCTAGAGAAATAAGGTGAGGAGGCACGAAGGCCTGCTAAGTTAAGGGGAGGATGATATTTATGGAAGTACGTTTAAATGAGTGCTTACAATCACAAGGAATTTTTATTGTGTGTTAATATAAATTTATATTATCCGTTCTAAATACATAATCACAAATGATTTATGGAAGTAAGTTTAATTGAGTACCTACAATCACATGAAATTTTTATTGTGTTTTAATATTAAATTATATATATTATCCATTATACATACATAATCACAAATGAGTTATATATTAGGAAAGGCCCTACTTAATAATAAGGTGAAAGGTGCACGTTTCACATTATCATTTGAAAAAAAAAAAAGAATAAAATAAAAACATGAATTATGTTATTTATTCACTATAAGAGGAAAATTACAAAATCGCTAGCATTGTCGCGGGCTAACAAAGGAAAACAAAAAGAGAAAAGATTGTGTGTGCGGCAATAATGGTGGCAATTGAGGTAGTAATGGTTTAACAACAATATACGTGGGAATATACCGGCAACTATTACCGCATAGATTGCCGTAACTATTACCGCGGCTATTACCACTACGCACTTATTCAAAAATAAAGGTGTTGATTTGGGCCACCCAATTTTGGTTGGCTCAAATGAGCACCTTTATTTTTGACCTGCATAAAACGTATGAAACAACAATTGTTTTTTGAAAGAGTATACAGAAAAAACAAAAAATTGAAATTGAATATACTTTACCTTGACAATTTAATGTGCAGAGGATCAACTATTTTAAAAAGTTACAAATAAAATGAAAACAGTTGTATATACATTGTGCAACATTGCGACTTTATGAGAGTTTAGACAAATAATTTTCTATCTAATCCTCCTCCTCCTCATTGTCGTCCACATACATGTACGTTTGATCGCCTTGACTCTACATTAACTCAAACCCAATTTAAAAAATCAACAACTCAAAACAATTGATACAATATTATTTTTTTAAACTTACTGCTTGTAGAGATCCAACTGCTAAGTTGAATTGCTCGTGAGAGATGTGGTTGTTCTACAACAACCATTGCCAAGTTTCAAATACTGTATGCCGCTCCCGAAACTTGGCCATCTCTCTGGTTGGTCGACTAAGAGTGATATTTTTCTAAGCTAGCAATAACAACAGCAAATCATTAAATATAATCTTTCTAATTACCGATTTAGGTTGTAATTTAATCAAACTTACATATTTGTCCTTCCAAGCTGCTCTGCCTCGCGAGCCATAGTGCGTGGGAGTTTTTTTTGCTAGAGGTTTGCATTATTGTTTATAAGATGAGCCTGTTGTAGCCTGATCGCTCTTTACTTGGTGAGCCAAAGGTTGTTTTTTGGATCTTTGAGGCCACAAGTGGCCACCTGGCAAGATCCAAGCCATTGCCCACAACTCAAATGCTATTTCTCAAAACAGTATTCATTTTTGGCATGCTAATGCATTCATTTTTGGCTTGAAGAAGGCCATAGAGGGGTGGTGGAGAAATGGTGCAAAGGTTGCTCTGATGGTGGACACGTGTCCTCTTAGTTTGAAAAGAAAAGTATTATAAACATTATATCTTCTTGTTAAATTGTAAATGGGTCCTTCCATCATTGTGATTTGACACCTTCATTTAAAACTCTCTTGACTTAATTTTTTTTATATTTGTTTATTTGGACTGCTTAAAAAAGACTTAAAAAACAAAGAATTAGAAGTACATTCCTAGAATTTTGATCCTATGATGTGAAATAATGCAATATTTTGATTTGTAAAATAATCTTTTCATTAAGACCTCCTAAAAGGACATTCACAAAAATGTTCTTTTATTTTTTACTCTTATTAAACTTACCTTTTCTATAAAAAATATTTTATTATCTATGATTTTAAATCTGCTTTTTAGTGTGTAATGGGATCTCTTTATTTTGTTGTTGTTTTTTTTTTATATTATTATAATTTTTCTTTTTTAATTTATTTTATTTTTAAATGCCAATGTGATCTTTTCACCTTGTTTAAGTGGCCCATCGTAACAGACAAAGACAAAGGTATCTCTAATACTTTATGGAGTTTGAAAAAACTAAGTGTTATCTTAACAGTGATTCCACTTTTTTTCATTTTTAAGGTCATAAAAACAAACTTTAACCTCACTATTTGTTGACCATTTCACCTCTATGTAGATGTGTGTGCATTTGTGTGTAGGGGACTTGAGACAAAGGAAAAGTGTGTTTCCCATATCCATAATCTGTTGTTGAAAGCAGTGATGGGGACCATACCGATCGGTAGGTCGGTTCGGAATTGCAAGTTTCTAACACCTATGTCACATTGGGGCATGCGGACAACATTTATTCTCATCCCAACCAATCAACGGCTGTGCCGATGGAGCCACCTGTCACACTGCGGTGTTGTCCATGTTTCCTAGCTTAGTTGGCCATCCAGCTCAGTGCCACACTTTTTCCAAAAGTGTATAGGCCTCCCATGCCCGCCCAACTTCAACCCCAACACTAATCCTACAGTTTGATTGGACATGTAGTAAATTTTCCAATTTCTTGTATACACTCACTATGATAGGCTATAGCATTTGTGGTACCTGCTATAATCTGAACTCTTCTCACGCAAGGGCATGTTGTTCATGGTCATCCAACTCATGATGGACACGCGATCGAGTGTGACAGGGGCCTTATTATCTGTGTATATGGACAATACATTTCTATATTATAACAATACAATTCCATAACTGATTAAGACCTATTTCGGATAAATCTTCCCCTTCACCTCTTACCTGCAGCCAGCAGCAGCAGGCCATCGTGACTCCTCATCTTGTTTGGCATGCTAAAAAGGCTCTAGAGAAATAAGGTGAGGAGGCACGAAGGCCTGCTAAGTTAAGTGAAGGATGAGATTTATGGAAGTAAGTTTAAATGAGTGCTCACAATCACAGGGAATTTTTATTGTGTGTTAATATAAAATTATATTATCCTTTATACATACATAATCACAAATAATTTATGGAAGTAAGTTTAATTGAGTACCTACAATCACATGAAATTTTTATTGTGTTTTAATATAAAATTATATTATCCATTATACATACATAATCACCGATGAGTTATATATTAGGAAAGGCCCCACTTAATAATAAGGTGAAAGGTGCACATTGCATATTATCATTTGAGAAAATAAAATTAAAAACATGAATTGTGTTATTTATTCCCTATAAGAGGAAAATTACAAAACCGCTAGCATTGCCGCCGTCGGCTAACAAAGGAAAATAAAAAGAGAAAAGATTGTGTGTGCGGCAATAATGGTGGCAACTCAGGCAGTAGTGATCTAACAACAATATACATGGGAATATACCCGCAACTATTACCGCATACATTGCCGCAACTATTGCCGCGGCTATTACCGCTACGCGCTTATTCAAAAATAAAGGTACTCGTTTGGGCCACCCATGCCAATTTTGGTTGACTCAAATGAGCACCTTTATTTTTTACCTGCATAAAATATATGAAACATCAATTGTTTTTTGAAAGAGTATACAGAAAAAAAAATTGAACTGAATATACTTTACCTTGACAATTTAATGTACAGAAGATCAACTATTTTAAAAAGTTACAAATAAAATGAAAATAGTTGTATAGACATTATGCAACATTGGGACTTTATGAGAGTTTAGGCAATTAATTTTCTATCTAATCCTCCTCCTCCTCATTGTCTTCCATATACATGTACGTTTGATTGCCTAGACTCTACATTAACCCAAATCGAATTTTAAAAATCAACAACTCAAAACAATTGACACAATATTATTTTTTTAAACTTACTGCTTGTAGAGATCCAACTGCCAAGTCGAATTGCTCGCGATAGATGTGGTTGTTCTCCAACAACGATTGCCAAGTTTCAAATATTGTATGCCTCTCCTGAAACTTGACCATCTCTCTGGTTGGTCGACTAAGAGTGATATTTTCCTAAGTTAGCAATAACAACAACAAATCATTAACTAGAATTTTTCTAATCACCAATTTAGGTTGTAATTTAACCAAGCTTACATACTTGTCCTTCCAAGCTGCTTTGCCTCCCGAGCCATAGTGCGTGGGAGTTTTTTTGGCCCAAGGTTCGCGTTATTGTTTATAAGATGAGCCTGTTGTAGCCTGATCGCTCTTTACTTGGTGAGCCAAAGGTTGTTTTTTGGATCTTTGAGCCCACAAGTGGCCACTTGTTGGCAATATCCAAGCCATTTCCCACAACTTGAATCACAAGGCCACAAGCCGCACAGGAAAAAGTAAAAACAACGCTGATTTTTATAGTGGCAGGATCTACAACCCAAAAACCTAAGCCAAAAAAACCTGCTCTTGTGTTCGTACCAAAAAGTTCATGTAGCACTCGCACGGGTGCCACGCTTTGTACAAGGAGAAGCGAGATTCTGTGGAGAAGCCCTGGAGTTAAGGCTTTTTTCCACCATAGATGGAAGGGGCAATTGCCCAAGATGGTCAAGATCAATCCGTTTTGGCCATCAATAGATGAAAAGAGAGGTCATTTGCAATCACCTACGCTTCTATCTTGAAGGCATGTGGCATTGAGCTACCGATACAATGACCTACATGTGTAACAAGAAGGCATTTGGCATCATGCAAGATGTTGGCATGGGCAAAAGAGTTCATGGTGATACTATTAGTTAGGGGTTGTTCACAAAAAATGTCCTACATTTTGAAGGCATGTGGCACTACCCAAGGTGCTGATATGGGCTCTTCCATGTTGTCTCTTGGAATGCTCTAATCACGGGATATACCCAACAGTGGCAAGACCAGGAAGCTCTAGGTTGTTTTCAGCAGATGCAAAGAGAGGACAGCTCTCCAAATGCAATCACATATGCTTCTATCTTGAAGGCATGTGACATTATGCAAGATGCTGATATGGGCAAAAGAATTCACGATGTTATTGTTAGTCAGGGACCATTGGGAAAAAACTATGTACTTGGCATTGCCTTGGCATGTATGCCAAATGTGGTGCACTTCAGAAAGCACAAAGAGTGCTTGAAGAGATTACTGTTTCGAGCGATGTCTCTTGGAATGCATTGATTGCAAGCTACACACAACAAGAGCAGGGCTAGAAATGGCTAGACTGTGAATCACCTATGCATGCATCTTGAAGGCATGTAGCTCTACCCAAGGTGCTAATATGGGCTCTTCCATGTCTTCTCTTGGAATTCTCTGATCGTGGGATATGCCCAATTGTGGTAGGACAAGAAGCTTCGAGCTGTTTTCAGTAGATGCAAAGAGAGGGAAACTCTCCAAATGCAATCACCTATGCTTCTATCTTGAAGGAATGTGGCTTTGAGCTCCCGATGCAATGACCTAGTCTCTTGGAATAATTTGATTGCGGGATATGCCCAATAGTAGCAAGGCTAGGAAGCTCTAGACTGTTTTCAGCAGATACAAAGAGAGGGAAGCTTCCAAGGGCTGTTGCAAAAATTGTCATGCTTCGCAATGACTTGGTCCACACACATCCCTTTTCTCTGGCAACCCCGCCAAGCAAGTAGTAGTAAAGACTACACAAGCAAAAATGGAGAGCAAGAAAATGAGTCTTTCTTTTGTGAGCTCACTTGAAGTTTGTGCTAAGGAGAAGGTTTTTTACCAAGCCAGTAGGATTCATGTTGATATTTCGATTGTGGGTTACTTGAAAAGAATGCATACTCCTGAAAAATGTTGGTCGGTATGTATTTCAAGTGCGGTGCACCTCTCACTGTGCAACAAGTCTTTGATGAGATTACTGTGTGAGATGTCATCTTGTGGAACGCACTGATTGTAGGATATGCCCAACATAGATGCAATCATCTTGAGGATGCTCGTAGAGTTTTCAACCAACTCTCATGTAAAGATGTTGTAATATGGGGAATCATGATGACAGGCTATTTGGATTTGGATTAAGCCAGGAAGTCTTAAACTTAATGCATAATCAAGAAGGTGAAGTTGTTGAACCTAAACAAAGTATCATGGTTTTTGCTCTCAAAGCATGCTCTATTCTAGTTGCACTGGATGAGGGGAGGTTGATCCATTGTACTACATTGGAAACTGGTTGCAAGCTAGATGTGTACATTGAAATCTCATTAATCAACATGTATTCCAAATGTGGGAGTCTTCTTGATGCTTGCAAGATGCTCCCCCTCCACCTTCACCCGCAACCTACTTTTGCAGGTCAAAGCTCCCCGACATATACATACCCGACCATCTAAAATGTCGACAAGCTAGGCATTTTGGACCTGTCAAGGAGCGGATGTGGAACCCCTTGGAGTTGGTCTATGATTCACGGTAAAGAGACACAATATATTGAAGATGGCAGTAATTGGAATGCCATGTGGGCTATCAGATTCCCTTTTCGAAAACCTGGGAAGGTAGGAAAACTCAACCACAAGAGAGTCTTTTCCCTTTCGGAAAACCTGGGAAGGTAGGACAACTCAAGCACAAGCGAGTACGTGTCTTTTTCAATGACGATAGATGTTTTCGAGGCGTCTTTCAATACAGACTCAGAGAGTCTTCCATTGCTGGAACCCAATTCCCCTCTTCAAGACTATTGTAAGTGTCAAAATGAGAGTGTTCCTTGGGAGCAGAATGGGAAGGAGCACCAAGAGACAAATGGGGTGAGCTACATGGATCATGTATGCCCGGTGTTAATGAGAGAGGATGGAAATCATGCAGCATTAGAAATACATGCCGAAAGCATTCAATGATATTGTGAGTGAGAATCTTGTCATACAAGATCTGATCTATAATGCCTTATCAAGAGGTAAAATTGCACCCATGATGTACATTTTCTATGGTCCGCGTGGAATAGGAAAAATCTCCTGTGCTTAGATTTTTGCAGCAACATTGAATTGCCTTTTAGTAGAGGGGTAGAGACCATGTGGTACTTGCATAAAATGTGAATCTAGAAAATATTTTAAAGTTAAAGAATACAATGTAGGGGGCAAGAAATGGTACTCAAGGAGTCAAGTTGCTAATGCATTATGTCATTTGGTCTTCATTTGCTCATTACAAAGTGTATGACATCAATTGTTCTTCCCATCTCACAGATGGGGTTGATTCCTTGACAATAAGATGGTAGATTTATTGGACACATGCATTTCATTTTTAAAGTTCATCAATGCCGTGAAATTGGACCATTTTACAGACCGCTACTACAAAGCTAATTGATCATCATATACGCAATTCTTTCTTAAAATTTGTTAATGTGCTTTGTAATTTGTTTACTTCAATGTTAGATGCTTGATCTCAATCTACGTGTGTCTTGTTAGGTTCTACAGCAATGCCCCATGGCAGAGATCTATTCTAGCTACTAAAACAGAAGATATCAAAATTCAATTGATGATCAATTGGTCTCATCTAGACTCAAATCACCAAAACTCATTGCCTTCACAAGCCCATTCAACACATTTTTTTTATGATTCCATCAGGCTGTTGGCTATGTAGACATCAAGAAATGGAAAGAGTAAATGTCAAAGTGGACATGAGGGCAGAAAAGCTTAGCATGATCGATCACACCAAAGCTTACCAGGATTGATCACACCAAAGCTTATGATGGTTATCCCAAGTGATTAAGTCAGCGGCTTCAGTGATAGTTGCTTGCACTTTTAGAAGAGAGTATGTGGGGATTAGTGGCAAGGGAAAGGCATTGGGGAATATTTCCACTAGTGTAAGTCATGTCTGATGAGCCATTGGCTTCAATTGCACTCCTCGTCCAACTCTGTTGATAGCCTATATGAAAATTTGATGAGGCAAGAATTTTGGAATGATCTGCAGATAAACAGAAACATCTCTCATGACCAATTCAATGCAGATTATGGTGTCCGTGGAAGTTGCTTAATGTGTAGGTCAAAGGAGATGGAGTAACATTGCAATGAAAGTCAAGTAGTCAATCATGCAGGTGAGTCTACGCTGCTGACCAGGATCAAAATAATAGTCAAAGAGCAAAAGCGAAAGCTAATTATTTTTTCCACACAAAGAGATTTGGTGTTGGAGAAGCTGAAGAACACAAACTACAGATTAATGGCATTTTTGGAGACATGCATACCAATATTTCAGCACCTATTAGCCTCCAACAACATGACCATTCAACAATTGGGTGAGATAGTAGAAACTTTACAGACAATATGGCCACTACAGCGTTGCTCTTCAGCAATAGATCTTTTACATTTTTGGTGACAAGCTTGAGTATATTGTCTCTATGGCCAGAAAAACACACTCATTACACCCTCATATTTGGGCGGTGTTGAAGAGAATTTCTACTTGATTGAGACCCTGATTGAAACCCCTTGGAAATAACATATGTCAAATGTACTGAAAAATTCAGTGTTGTGTTGCCTTGAACCGCAGGTTTATGTGTTGTGAAGTATAACGTGGGGCATTTACAAGTTCTAGTTGGTCATAGCTTGCCACAATGCCTAGTAGGCAACTGAATGAGAGGTATAATGGGCTTCATAACTGGTGAATATGACAACATCCCCGCCACTTTTTGGCTCTATTTTGAAGGTGAATGATATTGAGTGAAATGCCACCCGTACTAATGTCCATGAGTGTTACCTAATAGTAGTTCGCTAGATGCAAGTTTGGATTATTGATGAGCGGATTGAATATAGTGCCTTCCGCTATGGGGACGCCAACCTCAAAATGCCCATTATCATGTGCAGTTAGGAAGCACGATACATGAAATGGGTTAGTCAGCAAGGAGGCAAGAAGACATAATTGCTGACTAAAGCAGCTTACAACACAGAGGAGAGAGAGAGAGAGAGAGAGAGAGAGAAGGTGATAATGATTAGAGGACATAAAACATAAAGTTACATCTGCGTGTTTTGTGTAAGGCAGGGAGGACATGTATTCACAACACTACACGTTCCAATTGCACAAGCGCGACTCCATCTTGACAACACTGCAAGGTCCATAATGTGCATCCAATTTCTCATGTGCATGCATTTGCTTGGCGCAACACATAAATGCTATGGGGCAGGTCACCGTTTCTGTTTCTTATAATTTTTTGGATGGACCACAGTGCCAGCTATCCACCATACTTTTGTATGGCACATGTGTATGACGTGCACTGTATACTCTGCACTTTCAGTCATTGATGTTTCATTGCAAGACGATATGTTTAACTATTCACATTGGTTTTTTGTAGCTTGACTCAAATATCGGTGTGTAGATTGGACAATAAAAAAGAAGCAATACAACATTGCAAGTCAATAAAGCACCTCATTTATTGTTGCAATTTATTCATGCTTTTTTTATTTTCTTGTGTTAGAATCTTACTTTTGTATTATTGTTGGGCGTTTTGTCGTTGGAGCAGCATCAACAAGACTTAGCAGCATTGCATCTACAATCCATTACCAGTTCAAGATACCAACCACGAATCAACAATATCGCCTCTCTATTCATGAGACCGATGAGTTATATTTGGACATAAAAGAGGCATATATTATAATTATAGATGAGCTATCCATGTTAACCCAAACGACTTTTGACCTTATTGTAAGACAAAATGTCAATGTAACACCTAGTATATTGGCAAATCCCTTCAACAACAAACGTGTTCTCCTGCTTAGTGATCTTGCCCAACTATCCCCAGTTTGTAGTCACGTACTAGATCTTTGTAACACATGTCATATCACAAACTCGGTCCACTAGCTACATGCAACTTTCTACAAGATGCCATGCTCTATAAGAAATCCAACGGACCCTGAACTACTTCAGTTCTTGACAATTATTCATGAAAGAAAACCAGATGTAGATGAGATCGATTGTACCTTGAGTGCATGTATTATAAATGAAGCGAATGTGCATGACTACATCAACAACTCTACTCCAATAATTTGTACTCATAGATCAGATGTCCAACACTATAACGGGGGTTTCTAATCATCAACGAGCAAAAAAACCCGAGCGAAGATAAATTCGATAAAATTGATACAAGATCAACAATGATGAAAGCAAAAACTTATGCCATGCACATTACTTTCACTACCACAAATCTGACACTTAATTGACAAAAAATGAGATTTTAGACCCATTATGAAAATTGAATACTCGAGACACATGCGATCTCTTCATACTCAAAACATATATAATTCAAGTCCATGTGGCCGCTACCTCCTCTCAAAAATAGCAAACCAAAAATTTGGCACGTAGATTTTGCAAAAAAGTCAACACACAACCTCTAACCTACAACACTATCCAAGAACCTCCTAAAGCATGAAACAACTCCACCTTTGTAAGAAATCAAAAACAAGTGCCTAAAGCATTAAGCAGGGACAAGCTCTCTCTCTCTCTCTCTCTCTCTCTCTCTCTCTCTCTCTCTCTCTCTCTCTCTCTCTCTCTCTCTCTCTCTCTCTCTCTCTCTCTCTCTCTCTCTCTCTCTCTCTCTCAACTTTGTATTGTAGTACGCTTGAGATTCCCTCCCTTTCCCCTTGTGAAATCGGCACTAAAATGGTGGAGGAAATGAGACCATCAAGCTGTGGATGCACCCGCCATAAGTACATTGATGTGTATGCAATGACCACAATGAAGTGATGTTCCCAATGCATGCATGATGAACTCAAGAATACCCATCTGCCTCATGACCATCTCAACGAGATTCTTGAGGTTTGATTTGTCTACTACTTTTTACCACACTTGACTAACAACTAATCCATGTTAAGATTTGCTAAGAACATAAGAGAAGGGCCCATTCTACAAGGCTCATGTGAAACAGGTAGATGTTTAGTTGTTGCTTTACTCAGTCATGACAAAAGTTGATTCCTAAATTCTCCTTTACTCAAACAATTTACAGATAATGGAAGCTTGCAAGTGCAAATTGGGGTTTTTCTGGGTTGGACAAGACCATGAAAGGGGAAAAATCAACCAAGGAACCGTAGAATGTTGTCATATCTTTTCAAAATGGTTGCAACACATCAAGAGTGGTCCTTTGGAGGTTAATACTTGTGAAGAAAATTGGATATCTTTGCTTGAGAGAGAAATTAATAGAGTCATAGTTATAATGGAAAATCTGAGTGAAACGGAGTTCATTTTCAGATAACTTAGCAGGTGCTTGTACAAGCAAGTTAAATTGATTGAGAGGTTAACATGTCTAGCTATCATGGATTTGATTGTTGTCTTCTAAATTTGTGAACATAGCTGCTGACATGCATGAGGTCTTAGACAATATTTTAGGGAAGGAGTCCAAGACAAAAGCAAAGCGGTAAGGTATTTTGATAAGAGTTAGTAAAAGGGTTGTGGAAAGATCCAATTTACTAATTACCAAAAGTTATAATCGCGCTTAAGTTCCATGGCAGCTTCTGCAACGTTGGCTTCTAAGGTACCTCTTAATTATTTGAGACCTCCTAATTGAAAATTTAAGGATAAAATAAATCTTGAAGAGGTGCCTTGCAGGCACCTCCAAAAGGGTGCTTGATATAATCATTTTGCTTCTAGAACTACTTTTTGTGAGGACAATGTCTTGTCTAACGAGTCTATCTCATGACGATCATTAAACAGAAGTGATCCGACCCAAAGAATAATGCAACTTCTTCTGCACAAGAAAGGCCCAAGTCTTAGGTGCATTTTCCTTCTGGATGTAGAGGTAAAGTCATGAAGAAACACTTCCTTAAAAGATCGTATACCATGAGTGCTCTCACTTTTTTAAACACCCAAGGTCCTAGGATATCCAGGCTTGCCTAACTCACATAATGGTGATTTAAAGCTTCCAAAGCCTGCCAGGATCTTTGCAGCATCACGTAAACAAGAGCAACCGTGGTAGGATTAGAGTTGTTTCTTCTACAAACTGACATTTGTGGCTTCAATCCAATGCCCCTATCCCTTTAATCATGGAAAAAAAATCCCTCGGATTGCTCGCCATCACATTGGAGGTGTCTCTATACTGTCATCCGCCGTCAACACCTCAACATCATAATGCCTCACCATCGTTTGCCCAATTAGAGGCACATAGTTGAATTATCTGCCTATGGTGTCGCTTTCTCTACCTTATGTAATATATTTATATTATGTGCCGGTCCTCCTTGATCTCATGAAAATTAACAACGTCAATTCTAATTTGTAGCGTAGCTCTATAAGCTAGCACTCTTTAGTAGGAGGACATCGTCATCTGAAAGAAGGCATGGCTTTGAGTCTCCTTTGAGTTCACCTACCAGGTAGTGCTGATTAGCTAATAATAATCAATATCTATGCATGTTTAATGCATTAATTAAAAAATTTGATCCTTGCAAGGTGGCCTTTTTTCAAGAAGCTCCCGGGATATTATGTCGCTCATGAAGGGTAGAAAAGTACTGCGGGCCAGCTTGTGCTCAAGTTATGATGGAGAATGGGTGCAATTGTAGCTTGACCTCAATTTCTACCCTGAGAAGTGGGATTGCACTGTGTAGTCTCACGGAACACCATAATTCCTGGAAACTTATTTTTGTCGTGAGAGAATGTGCGGTTGATGGGAACCACGATAATGTAGGGATTGGAAGACAAGAGAAGAGATCAGAGCTATCTGAAATTTGGGAACACAACATTGCCAAGAGGTTTCCAAATGCATTGAAGGACACCTACTGCAGGTAGCTGTAGTTAGTTCCATGGAGCCATATGACTCACCTAATAACGGTTTGCGTGTTTAATTTGTGTGCAATATATTTAAGTGCACTGCACCCACTATGGTTCAACCTGTTGAAGCTTAGGGTGATGGTGCCATGAAGGCCATACACAGAGTATTGCACGGGGGGGGAGAGAGAGAGAGAGAGAGAGAGAGAGAGAGAGAGAGAGAGCACATTATTCATCTGCTTGACATTTTTTTAATAAAGAAACCACCCTACCCGCATGACCCTACCCCTCCCTGTCTTCTGCTGCAACCTATCCGTGCCGGTGCAGACTAGTTGCAACAGAAGACCAAGGAGGGGTAGGTTCATGCAGGTAGGGTGATTTTTTCTAATGAAACATGCTACTTTGGTCTTCAAGGCAGCAAAAAATTGTGCCTCAATTGTGCTCGTAGTTTGAGACCTTTAATGCATACAACAAAAACCCCTATCGATCCTTCCCTAGTCCCTCCTTGTCAAGATCATTACCCTTGCAGGATGCATGGACACGGAGGCTGGCACACCCTATGCTTGACAATAGATGCCACTATTGTTCATGAGCTCATGGGGACAACCTCCCTTGAGAGTTGAGCCCCTTCCCCTCCCTTGGGCACTTGCCCTTGTGGACCTCACGCCTCGGCCCTTCACCTCGACAATCGATCGTAGCTTGTCTGTCCAATAAACCCCAAATGGTCATCACTCTCTAAAACTCCAAAGCATGCCAATGAAATGGAGTCAGCAACCAGATTGGCTGCAACTACTTCAACTCCCTACTAGACACAATTTTATAAAAAAAGAAAAAACTTGAATTGTTTATCGTGAACCTGCCGGAATCATTCTGCGCCGGTGCGGGCTGGTTTCAACAGGTTTCACAAGGGCAGAAGAGATAATGTGAGATGCCAGTGAGCAGAAAAGGCTTTGGCAACATAACCTTATAGTATGCACACTCTACAAGGAAGGTGCCTTCCACCTTATGATACAGCATGAGCCAAAAACATTAATATGTCTTCTTTTTCTAAATATACACTCACTATCACGGTGCTGAAGAGAAGGCCCAATGTGGCGAGGTCATTAATGGCCCCATATGCTTATGTCATTGTCACCACTTTAAACAAAACTATGAGAACAACCCCAACAAGGGCACATGCAATCTCTTTAATGGGGAAAAGTGTGAATGCAAAAAAAACTACAAGATTCCATAATACCAAGAGGAAATGCAGCCGACAACGACTACTCAAATAGAAGCAAGACCCATGCAAGAACTATATTTGAATGGACATGTTCAATTAGAAAAATTGCAGAAGTAGCGTAAGGGGCTGATTGCAAAAACAAAGGGTGTCATATGCACATGAGTCAAATCTACTTTGAAGATCATGTTTTGTCAAGTCTTAACACTAATACGACAGGTAACCTGTTTTGCATGCTACAATGATGCCGCAATGTAGGTCATCCACAAAAAGTAGCAAAACTTTTTCACTCATATTATAATCAGGGACATGCATAACATGATCAGTGCTAGTCAGCGTATTGCAAATGATGTGGAAGACTCAGTGCGTTTGCATGTACGATAGGTACATTAAAGTTACAGTTTGCAAGCCCAGAAAGAGTTGAAGGAAGGTGAACGCTCTTCTAGGCTCCCTTGATGTTGACTGTATTGCTACCTTGCAGGAAAAAGCACTTGGCCTATGTGTCCCAATAAAAAAGAACATGTCCATAAGCCTATATATGAAAATGTATTCCAAGTGGATAATATAGGTGGAAAGTGCTAGAACAGAAGACGATAGTGGTGCCCTTAGCTTATCGCAAGCAGTGACACCTCTCCCGTAACAGTCCCACACCAACACAAAATGGTTCCAACAATCATCTGCTGACACTTGTTGCAATCGAGTGGTTCTTTTGTTGCATGATTGAAGGAATTGAGTCTTTTTTTTTGTTCCTATGAATAAATTTATCTCTTTAGTGTTATGAATGTTTTGATGTCATGAATGCAACAACTTGTCTTCTTTCTTCATGAATTTGATAAGTAGAGTGACAATAGTGTTTTTGGTTTAGAAAAATTTTAGAGCTCCCAAATAGCTTTAGCAATTGGTAATCACATTGAACATGGCCATTGTGGTTAGGCTAAGTGAATTTGAAGAAAGGAAAAGATTCTATTTTCTTTTATAATGATATTGTAGATATAGATTCTACAATATTTAGAGGCTTTTTGAAATTGATTAGTTCTTATCATGATTATGAAGCCACTAGCTCAAACAATGTCATGTAGTTGCATTGTGCGATTAAACTTATTTATTTGTGATAAAGACATTCTAATCTCAGATGTTTCGATGCTACAATAATGCAACTTCATCTTTTGTATATCTTCATACGAATCAAGATACGCTATTATTTTGTTATCACGGCTTACTCATAGATAGACTTTACCTCACACTTGGCTTTTAACATAGAATGAGTGTGTTGCTTACAATAACTATATCAATTACATGATAAATGACATTGTGTAAATAAAGATCGTTAGTAGTGATTGTGCAATGATTTAAGGGATTGTTTATTTTTGTGAGAAATTGGGTATAGTCCTGCAATTAGGAGAGTCTCTCAAAGAAAAGGAAGAGGGTCTAGGGTTCATGATCCTCTATGCAATGATCAAGTGTGCTCTGTGTCAGTTATCACATAGGACTTTGATGACAATGATCTTCTTGGTGTATAGTTTTTTGTTGATTTTATCTTTGTAGTTGATAAAAGGTATTTTCTCATTTTGTAGTGCCTTTCCTTTAACTGTATGTGGTCGAAGGGTCGTCACTTTGGTACACACCACATTCACGAGCGTCGAACCACCATGGACTGTGGCATCATGGGCAACTTTGACACAGATGGTGATGAAGACAGGAACTTTGGAACTATTGAAAGGATGAAGGTTAATTGTAGAACCTTTCATACCTTCATCTTTGAGTGCAAGTGGTTTGCAAATGTGTCTAGACGGCATGAGAATGGCCTCTACATGGTGGACTCTAGTGTGCATCACACAAGGAGGTATGGCAGTTTAGTTTTGCCATGCAATTGTGAGCAGGTGGCTGACTACCTTTTTTAATTTTATTTACTTGTATTAATTATACCAATGTTACTCACTTTGAGCTTCTCTTCTATAGGTCATCTATATCCCAACAATCCACCAACCAAAATTTTGGTTTGTAATTTCCGTAACACCTCGAGGGAGAACCATTTTTGCCAATAATGAAGTGGAGACCATCTTCGACCCTCTTCCACCTCCTACTTTGGATGAGGGGGACAAAGATGAGAGGGAGATCAACGATTCAAGTCCTGGCGGCCGTAAGTCTTAGCAAGGATGATTTCCATGATGATGATAATGATGAGATGTAGGATGATGAATTCAAAGATGATGAAGCCAATGCATCCACAAGAAACAATTCTATTTCTCTCTTTATTGATTTAGAAGCCATGGGCTTCTTGTAGGGATATTTTGGAAGATGTTTCATAAACATTTTGTATACTTTAAGTTATGAATTATTTTTTTAGTGTTATCCATTCTTCTCTTTCTCCCCTCTTTCTCTCTCTAATTTTGTGAAGCATGCTAAATTATGTTAACCAAGTGATAGTGATTAATTTAATTGATAACAAAAGTGTAGACCATGTGCACATTGCTGCAAAATAAAGCTTGAGGAAACTAGCATAGTGCTACTGTCTTGTAAAATTTAGACACACTTCACTCTGTTATGCCCATGCTTCAACAGAAGATGGCGTCCATGTTTAGCTTCTCATCTTTGACAATGCTTGCTTTACGTGGAGCTACATGCATTACTTTAAGATGGAGCATGCCCTTTGTTGTTTCATGTTTATCCACATCGCTAACTATTGTTTCATGTTTTCATATCCTTTCTTTTTATTTGAAAATTTCATATAATATTCTTTAATTTATATTAAGGTGGAGGAAAACACAAAAACAAATGAAAAACACTAAAATTTAAATGTTTAAGCCAAAATTTGAATGTTTAGGTGCTAAAGAAGTTTGTTTGCTTGACATGTGCCCCTTTTCAAATGCTATTTTCCAATGAAAGCAACATGTGTCCCTTTAAGAATTGAAAAGAAAGAAAGCATTTCCTTTCAATTTCAAATGCTATTTCCCAATGTTGCTTTCATTTTTGGCCAAGAAGGCCATAGGAAAGTGGTAGAGAAAAACGTGCAATTCTCTCACCATCAAGTGGTCACCTTCACATTAACTTTTATAGGTGACATTTCAAGCCTTACTATATTCATTTGAGCATTTTCATTATGAAAATGAGTGTGTGTGTGTGTGTGTGTGCATCTCTCTCTCTCTCTCTCTCTCTCTCTCTCTCTCTCTCTCTCTATTAAATTGTTCGAAAAATATATATTTTTACAGACATACAAAATTTCTTTTCTTGAAATATGCCTAGAGAAAATGTTAAAAATTAGATTTAGTTTTCAGGTTTTTACATTATTTTTCTCTATTTCGGGGTGGAACTTCTCCTTTTCCCCTTGCTCTCAATTGACATTTTTGAAATTGAAAACAACACTAGTGTTAGAAAAAAACCGAGATCTAGTATATTTTAATCGGCTAAAATTGAAAAATCTCGGCTAGATTTTAAGCTTGCCTCTAAGAAAACCGTCAAATTTACATAAGTTTTAGTGTAATTGTCGGCAAAAGATTCAAATTTTGACCTATAAACCCAAAGAATTTCAAGTTTCCTCTTATTTGACTGTTTATAAAAAAATGTATTTTTCTAGCCATGAACGACACGATATTAAGTTGAGACACAATTTTCTCGAGAACTTTCAATCCAATTTTTTAGTTTCTAAGTTGGTCCCTTGGTTGTTCACCTTTAGGCTTTCTAATGTAACAAGGTGAGGAGGCACGAAAGCCTCTAAGTTAAGGGGAGGGATGAGATTTATTGGCAAAGAAGGCCATAGGAGTGTGGTGGAGAAAACATGTAAAACTAAATCTCGGCTAGATTTTAAGCTTGCCTCTAAGAAAACCGTCAAATTTACACAATTTTTAGTGTAATTGTCGGCAAAAGATTCAAATTTTGACCTAAAAACCGAGAGAATTTCAAGTTTCCTCTTATTTGAATGTTTATAAAAAAATGTATTTTTCTAGCCATGAACGACACGATATTAAGTTGAGACACAATTTTCTCGAGAACTTTCAATCCAATTTTTTAGTTTCTAAATTGGTCCCTTGGTTGTTCACCTTTAGGCTTTCTAATGTAACAAGGTGAGGAGGCACGAAAGCCTGCTAAGTTAAGGGGAGGGATGAGATTTATTGGCAAAGAAGGCCATAGGAGTGTGGTGGAGAAAACATGTAAAACTAAATCTCGGCTAGATTTTAAGCTTGCCTCTAAGAAAACCGTCAAATTTACACAAGTTTTAGTGTAATTGTCGGCAAAAGATTCAAATTTTGACCTATAAACCCAAAGAATTTCAAGTTTCCTCTTATTTGACTGTTTATAAAATGTATTTTTCTAGCCATGAACGACACGATATTAAGTTGAGACACAATTTTTCTTGAGATTTTTCAATCCAAATTTTTAGTTTCTAAATTGGTCCCTTGGTTGTTCACCTTTAGGCTTTCTAATGTAACAAGGTGAGGAGGCACGAAAGCTTGCTAAGTTAAGGGGAGGGATGAAATTTATTGGCAAAGAAGGTCATAGGAGTGTCGTGGAGAAAACATGTAAAACTTTCATCATCCAATTGTCACCATCACATTAACTTTATTTTTTGACATTTCAAGGCATTTGACACCCTCTTGTCACCATCACATTAACTTTAATTACATTAACTATATATATATAGATATATTCGTAATACTCACCAATAGGTGAGTTTAAATTGAATTAAACACCAAAAAATTTACAGAAAAAAGTCTCATGCACAACATGTGCCATGAGAGCCCACCATACCAAAGACAGTTACATCTGACAAACCGTTCAACAGACTAAAGGTTTTACAAGGACCAAATACTCGTACAGATAAAAAAAATCAATAAATGACTAGTAGAAGGCCAAAGATGTCATAATAATCAATATCTAATTCTCCTAAATGATTTTCTCATGTTAAACTGATCATTTAATATGGGGAAGTGTCAGGGGAGAAAAAGCTAGAATATTGGTTAAGCTAGTAGACCGGCCACAGTAGGGATCCAAAGGAGGGAAAATACGGATCCAAAGGGGGGGCCATCTGCAAAAGAGCCATGTGAAACAATGGGCTAAAAAGACCCTAAGGTTCAGCCCATTAAGACTTCCAAAATGCTAAGGTTCCAAAATTCAAAGATTATGTCCAAAGGTCAACCCTAGAGAAAATTGGATGCTTTGTGTGTGACCAAAAAGTCTTTTCAAATCCCTACATAGGAGGGGGCGAGCCTTGGGAGTAGGGGATGAGAGAGAAAGTCACACACACACACACACACACACAAGCTCCCTTTACACAAAGGGAATTAGGGACACATGTCAGCTCCCTAGCCCAGATGCCCACAAGGTGTGCCCAATTCCTATTGGATGGCCTTGGAGGTGGACCAATGAGAATTAGGCTAGAGTAAATATAGTTTAATTAATTTAAAAACACTTAATAAAAGATCCAATGAGAATTAAGTCCTCTAGAAGACTATTGGACAGTCTCCCAAGGGCTCCAATGAGCATTCAACAACCCAATGGCTTGCCTGATTCCTATTGGCCAGGAGGCAAAGGGGTCCAATGAGAGTTTAGTTTAATTATTTAATTACCTAAAGCTCTCACAAAAGGGGAAAGGGGGACACATGTCAGAAGGCTATCACTTATGCTGCTTAATTATGATAGGCTAGCCCTGGGGAGGTCCAATGGGGAGCCTGCAAGAGCAAATAGCAAGAGGGCTCGCCCAAGAGAGAGAGGGGGCTGATTTTTGCAAGGCATTATCACACACACACGCACACAATCTCATGTGTGAAGAAAGAGAAGACAATCTCATGTGTGAAGAAAGAGAAGATTATCTCTTCCCAAGCTTTAATGGAGAGCTCATCACCTGCTCCAAGCTTGTGAGATAGAAGCCTACATCGACACTCTCTTGACTTGTGGATGCAAATCCAACAAAGAGCCAAGCTTCAATGCATGCTCATCTCCTCTACCAAGCTAATTACTAAGCTAATCTATGCTAATATGAGTGATTATGTGAGGAGAGATGTACATCTTTCTCATAAGATACTCCTTCTTCCTCTCAATATACTCTCATACCCTGCTAGCTCTCACCATCTTCGAAGGTGTGTGAGGTCTTGGGTCTGAGAACGGGGATAATTAAAGTTGTGTTTACTAAGTGTTTTGCTTAGTGCATGAAGCTTTCTTCTTCATTGCACTAGCTAGTCTTGAAGGAACACAAAGAATTGAATTGTACAATGTCTCTCTTGATGGGAGAAACCATAATACAAAGCCTTTTGGAGGGGGGACCCACTCCATGCAAATCCGGTCCTCAACTGTTGTCAATAGATTAATTTCTCTCTCTTTTGAAAGTATTGTTGATGCTATCTAACTAGGTGTTATGCTTTTTGGTTACTCTCTTCACCCAAGCACTCTTGTAATTCTCATTAGGAATCTATTCTAATGAATTGCCCACTATGTTCATGCTAATTTTCGCTACACACAAGTTTTTAGGCCATTAAATGTTACAAAAGAAACCACCACCAGAAAGTCGAGCTGTAAGGGGAGCTCACCCACCACAGAGAGACCTCTAGTGCCACCATGCAAGGAAAATCTTTCCACAACTTTCCTTGCATGCCAAAAGGACACCAACGAACATGCCTCAGATCCCAACCGGTCGAGTGAAGAAGCCGGGGAGTTTCCAACCCTAATAGCAAAAAATATTCCATTTGAAGCACCACTAGACACCCAAGGCAAGGGGAGGAGCAGCTGAGTGCTCCCCTTCTAGAGCAACCCTGCCCCAAAGCCACATTCAGCCAATCGCTCTTCCGTGGTAGCAAATCTGGGTCCAAGATGCACTCTGTATGTGCAACAGTCCCTTGTCCCACATATGACTCTTGCTATGGGCCCCCCAAGCCTTCGAGCAGGCATTGCAGTCGACAGAAAGCCACCGTGCGCAAGGGTCTGACTGTTCACATCATGGCTTGCTTAAATAAAACATGAAGAATATTTATTTGAATTGTTGGTATACAATGTTGAATGCTATTTCTTATATATATATATATATATATATACACACACACACACACGAGAAAGAACCTTACAAATGTGCTGGTAATCATGACCCTTTAAATCTTCTTTGTAATGAAGCCTTACTATACTCATTTGAACATTTTCATTATGAAAGTGTGTGTGTGTGTGTGTGTGTGTGTGTGTGTGTGTGTGTGTGCACCTCTCTCTCTCTCTCTCTCTCTCTCTCTCTCTCTCTCTCTCTGCTGTCTTCACAATTTAATGCATAAAGAAGAGCCTCTCTATCTCTCTAGCGACAAGTTCTCTCTCTCTCTCTCTCTCTCTCTCTCTCTCTCTCTCTCTCTCTCTCTCTCTCTCTAATATTTCTCCATTAACATGTCAAATGTGTTCTAATAATCACTCAATTT